>NC_042617.1:284197251-285431835 GCF_901001135.1 Rhinatrema bivittatum | reverse complement strand
CAGAACAGGTTCAGCACAGGCAGCAGCAGCAGTGCAAGTTTCCCTCTCATACACACTGCCCCACCAGAGGACAGGTACAGCACAGGCAGCAGCATGCAAGCTTCTCTCTCACACACACTGCCCCACCACAGAACAGATTCAGCACAGGCAGCAGCAGTGCAAACTTCCCTCACACACACACACACACACACACAGTGCCCCACCTCAGGACAGGTACAGCACGGGCAGCAGCAGTGCAAGCTTCCCTCACACACACACACACTGCTCCACCACAGAACAGGTACAGCACGGGGCAGCAGTGCAACCTTCCTTCATACGCACACTGCCCCACCACAGGACAGGTACAGCACAAGCAGCAGCATTAAAAGCTTCCCTCACACACACACTGCTCCACCACAGAATAGGAACAGCAGAGGCAGCAGAAGTGCTAGCTTCCCTCACACACACACTGCCCCAGTACAGAAAAAGGTATAGCATGGAAAGCAGCAGTGCAAGCTTCTTTCACACACACACACACACACACACACACACACACACACACACACACACACACACTGTGCCACCACATAACAGGTACAGCCCAGGCAGCAGTGCAAGCTTCTCTCTCTCACACACACACACTGCGCCACCACATAACAGGTACAGCAGCAGTGCAAGCTACACACACACACGCACATTGCTCTACCACAGAAGAGATACAGCACAGGTAGCAGCAATGCAAGCTTCCCTCACACACACACTGCCCCACCACAGGACAAGTACAGCACAGGCAGCATCATTAAAAGCTTCTCTCACACACACACACACTGCCCCACCACAGAACAGGTACAGCAGGGGCAGCAGCAGTGCAAGCTTTCCTCACACGCAACACTGCCCGGCCACAGAACAGGTATAGTGGGGGCAAAAGAAGGGCAAGAAATCACAGCAGCAGCTTTTCAGTTTACTTTTGTTATTACTATAGCCACTTATTCTGACATTGTTCTGTAAGTGCAGTTTTCTTCTCAACCCCTGGCTTGAAAGGGACTCAGCAGCTGTCACAGCTCTCTGCCGACACTTGTCATCATTGCTGGGTCTGCGGCAGTGTCGCTTCCATGGCAGAACATATAATGAAAGAATGTCAGAATGGAAAGCTGCCATTGGTGGAGGTGGCATCAGAATGAGAGGCGCCTGTCTGAGCCTGCCTGCCCCAGCCTCGCCACCTTGCAGCAGCCGGAGACAGACACAACTTTACCGTCCCCGTGACACCATCAGCACCAGAGACGTGAAAACAAGCCCAGTCTGACAGCTCTGGAGTGGGAAATCAATTAACACAGATAATTTAAATAAGCCCGAGAGAGAGAGAACGAGAGAGAGAACACTAAGGAGAAAAAAATAACATATAGGAGAGCAAGAGATGAAAGGGTAAAATATAAAAACAAGGAGAAGGGAACCCCCCCCCCCCCAAAGAGAACCAACATGAGATAATGGGTGAGATAAAGGAATTAAAAAAAGGGAAAGAATAAGGTAGATAGAAAAACAAATCTTGAAGGTGTGACAGAGCGACACACGTAAAACAGAAATAAATATAGAAAACAAGGACGAAGGAGAGAGAAGACAAAAAGAGGAGAGAACGAGAGTGTCTGTAAAAGAGAAGAAATCCCCCCCCCACGTGCGATGCCAGGTGCTTTTGGGTTCCAGATGCTGCCAGCCCTGGTGAATGTGGGTATGAAAAGCAAGCCTAGGACACCTCGCATTGCAGGACAGAAACCCAGAATAAAGAGCTCCTTGAAGAGAGAGTTATGATGTATTTGATTATGTGAAGGAGAAGAGGAAACCCTTGCCCTTTGACCCGCGGTGCGAGGGTTAAACGCCAGGCTATCTCCGCTTGCCTGCGACCGTTGTATATCCTTTATGTATTCAGTGTGTGTGTGTGTGTGTGTGTTCATTTTGTAGATGCTGCCCCAGTCTCATCGCTGACTGTCACACCTCACCAGCGCATCCCCAGGATCTCATCCCACAGCTCCTGAAATAATAAGGAGCTATGAATGCATCAAGCTGCCAGCGACGCAGCAGCAGAACCTGATTACAGGCGTGAGGCTCCGCGGCACTGACGAGTCCTTCAAGAGCAAGATGAGATGAAGGGAGGAATGAGAAAACAGCCAAGGAGAAGAGGGGTGATGGGGAGGGAAAGAAAAAGAGGAGAGGAAAAAAATCTGTAGGTTTTGTAGTGTTTAGGAAAATCAGGGGCTCTCTTCTGACCAGGAATAAGTTAATGAGGTGTCAAAGGTGCGCTGCTGTGGTGAGGGGTACAGAGGGAGAGCAAAAATTAAAACAGCTTATCCCCCCTCACTTGTGCTTTCCAGGTGCACACATTTTTGCTTATTTCTTGTGTGGATACAACACACACACTCCTTTCCTGCAGCACCATCGTTATTCCAGCACTGAGACACCCCTGCCCACACACACACACACACAGCCCTGCCAGTGCACCTCAATCTTGCCCTGCAGCACCCCCTGTTATCCCAATACTGAGACACCCCTGCCCACACACACACACACAGCCCTGCCAGTGCACCTCAACCTTACCTTGCAGATCCCCCTTTTTATTCTGGTGCTGAGGCCAGCACTCACAGTTCTGCCAAGGCATATCTCAACCCCTACTATTACAGCACTGAGACCCACCTTCACACACAACTCTGCTACCACCCGCTGCTGTTCTGGTATTGAGACCCTCACACACACACACAAAGACACACACACACCTCTGCCAATGCATTTCAGTCCAGCTCTGCAGCACCCCCTGTTTTTTGGTTTTTTTTCCCAATACTGAAACTCCCATACACATTGCTGCCAATGCACCTCAGTCCTGCCCCGCAGCACCCCCTGCTCTTCTAGTCCTATCTTGCCCCCGTTTGGAACTGATCAGCAAGTAAAGAATGGAACTAGTTTTGAGTTCTGTTCCAGGCTTACAATGATACAGGCCCGTGAAATTCATCTCATTTGTGGCATAAGCAAGCATGGCCTGCATTTGAAAGGAATATTGGGGGGGAGAGGATGAAGAGAGAATGGAGTTAGGCAAGATTTTGGGGAAAAGAAATCAGGTGGATGATTAGCATAAAAGAAGAGGTGGGATGGGGATTGGAACCCATATCTGAAATCTCGTTTATGAGTTGCAGGCCTTTAGCTTACATTTAGGGGGTTGATGTGGTGGTGGGGGGGGGGGGGGGGGAGTCATGGATGGGGGAGTATGTCAGGCAGCAGAGGGTTACTGGAGCACACCATATTCTTGTTCCCATATGCTGCTTAAGTAGCTACAAGCTCTTGTCTTGGCCTTCAGCAAGAATCTTTTCTCTGCACCCGCTGCTAAGAGCATCTTCAGACAGCGGTGGGCGACAGACTCCACATGTTTGGACACCCTGTGGTCGGGAGAGCCGAGCATGCTGCAAGTTTTATGCTGTGAAAGAGAACCTTGCAGTTAGCTTTATGGGGTGTTTATATTAAGTGAGTCGGCACAGCCAGGCTCTGAAGCCCCACTGCCCTGTCAGGCTGAGTAGTACACTGATGGAGAGCAGAGACTGAAATCTTGGGACCAGGAGCTGCAAGCAGAGCAGCGAGCAAGGAATAGCGGAGGTCTCGCATGGAGGCTTCATTGCTTGCAGCCAGGCTTAGAAAATTGATTGTCCTTTTGAAAGCCAGAAATAATCTGCCTATATCCTTTCCACTGAACTTCAGAACAGTAAACATATCGTGCTTAAGAGAGTTTTTTGCCCCGAAGTACCCTCTGCTGTTCCGGTACTGAGACCCCCTCAGGCACAGCTCTGCCAGTGCACCTAAGTCCTGCTCTGCAGCAGCCCCTGCTGTTACAGCACTGAGACCCTCCTATAGCAGCTCTGCCAACGTTACCTCAATCCCACCCTGGAAGAGGAGGATGCAGTTGAATAATAAATTGCATTTGTGCTGTCCTTGTTTATTCCAATCTCCTTATTTTTTTTTTTGTTTGTTTTTGCCTGAAGCTTCAATTTCTGATTTCTTTAAACCAGTTCTAAGGCCAGCCCTTGGATTTATTTTAAACGAGCTTCGAACCAAGAGGATGCTGAGCATTCGGTCTCTCTCTGTACCCTGTGCTGGAAGCCTCCACCTCACAAGCAGTTAATGAAAGAGAAATCTTAGCCTCATCCTCCCCCTTTCCTCCGAAAAAGCAAGGGAAGGGGAGGGGGAAGAGAAGTAATAAAAAAAAAAAAAAAAGCTATTTTTGCAATTCCAACCTGCTGAACACACAGCATTGATGAAGTGGGCATTTGTGAGAGGAGCCGCTCCACTCTCCAGCATAAAGTAATTTCAATCTGTCCGACAGCGCCTGTGCGCTTCAGTTCAGAGTTAATGATCTGCAGCCTTCCCTCTAACTCATCCTGCCACCTTTACTGATTTTTCTTGATTACTGTAATGAAACGGTCAGAGGATTATTAAACAACTGAGGCTGGATCCAGGAACTTGGGTCCTACCACCACTTCACCTCCCCTGCCTGCCTGGCAACTCCGGCCAGGGCAACAAAGCAAGCAGGCCAGCCACACATGGGGGGGCGTCTGATTGGCCAGGAAGGGAGGTGGGGCAACTCCCCTTCAGATTCAGTGGAGCTTTGTCCAGACAGGCCCAGTCAGTGCAGGTCTGACCTGTTCTCCCTCCCTCCCAGATTGTTATCTATGGGACTTATACATTCCTGTATTGGTGGGAGGGGGAGAGGTGGGCAAAACCCCAGGACTTACGCATCCTATCCAGACGATGTGGAACCAGTTAGTGATGCTAGAATCTGATGGCGCCAATGAAAAGGAGGCATGGCATGGATGGCATCATTGCCTCTGACTGAAGCAAGGAGGATGAGAAGGAGGAGATGGGGGTGATTAGCCATATCAATTGGGCTGGGATTGGGCAAGGTAATTTTGAGAACTGGCTGGCTTGCATTACTGGCAGTTGAGATTTAAGTAGACAAAAATATTCTTCGTATTTAAAATCCACTATGATTGGAAAATTTCCTTACTGTGAGATGCCAGGATAGATCCACGCAATAAGGGACAGGCTGGGCCAGTCCTGGTGTCCCTGAGAAACTGGAACTACCCAAGTCCAGAGATGCAGAGGGCATAAAACCAGGACTGGCTCAGCTGGTCCCCAATGACCTGCAGCTGCTCGGTCATGTAGGATGTCATTTTGTAACAGCCCTCATAAATTATATGGCAAAAAGCACACATTTTGAAAGTGAACCTATGTGCTAGTTCATTTTGAAAACTAGCTGATCACAATTTACACCCACTGTTCTGTGTGCAGAAATTTCTCTTGAAGTTTTTTTACATGCATGCATTTGAAAATGGAAAAGTATGTGGGTGAGTGCCAACCCCGCCTCTGACAATGCCTCCACTAAGTCAAGGGTAAACTTAACACACAAGCAGGACGTGCACAAGTTTTTACCCACATACTGAGTGGGCAAGTTTACAGCAGGTCATTTCTGCTGGTAAAGCACCATTTTTACCCATGGAAATGCCTTTAAAAATGACCCTTCCTGTGCGAATGATGTTAATAGCAGGGGGGCTGGGTCACTTGTACCGAGAAAAGCAGGAAGAGGCCTTAGTTATTACCCAGGCACCATTCAGCTAATGAGCTTGCAAGACTGACTGACATGCTTTTATCCTGTACAAAGTTGTCTCATGCTTGCTTCCCCTCTACCTCACCTTAAGAAGTTTTCTGTATTCCCTTTCTGTAAGGTTTTCTAGAGATGATGGGCAGTTGGTGATGTTAAAACTGCTTCCCGGTGCCTGTGAGGAGTGAGAAGCACCTGCACGGTGTATCCTGCACTGCTGACATGGGGCAACACCCGAGAGCTTTTCACATCACCTCCAAAACAGCCCACAATCCCCCTCCCATTTTCTGGCTGTGGATTTAGTCTGGAGTGGAGGGCATTTCACATCCCATGTTCTTTTCAGGCACAAATTTGCTCCTGTGAGCTTTCTCCCATAAAATTCCAAACAGCTGAACTTCGAATCAAGCTGTGACAAGATTTTACCCTTAAGAGTCAGCTGTAAAAAAACCAAAGCTAAAGCAAATTAATTATTGTGGAGGGTTGACATGACTGATTGGAGTATTTTTATTTATTGTTTTGTGTTTTTTTTTTAATATATTTCTTGTTTTCTTTTTAATTCTAAGTCCACATATAGCTAGATGTCATCAGAGAACCCTCTCTAAGGCTATGATATTTAAAGGTGATGGACTCCAGTATTCTGAGTTATAGTATATATTGTATATGGCTGGGCTGGCACAGGCAGAGGTATTGCAGCAGCAATGTGTTTAGTACACCTTCTTTCACACCAATATATCCCAATGCTTTACAAACACATACCACAGACATGTGTAACAGATCAGTTTTGCTTTCATAGTTGAGGGAGAAGGGAGTCTTGGAAGCTGAAAATCTGATAGCAGATAAAGGCCGCCAGGTCCATCAAATCTCTGCTCATTATCCCTCCCTGCTCAAATATTGCAGACCCCCACCTGATCTCCAGCTTTACCCCTCACTTCTCCACTGATACTAAGGGATATTTCGTACCTGTCCCAGGCTTTCTTGAATTCAAATACTGTCCCCACCCCCTTTTGTTGGGAGTCTGCTCCACATATCCACTGGTCTGTCTGTGGAGAAGTTTCTCTTCAATCTACCCCATATCATTCTCCTTGCATGAGACCAGATTTGAAGAGAAGAGTATTGGTGAATGGTGATGTTCAGAGACATTGGGAAGTCCTTTCATATGAAGGGGGCAGCGATAGAGGAAGATCCATCCTAGCCGTAGCTGGCAGGGGTGGTTCTATCATGAGGCAGGGTGAATCGGTCACCTAAGGCATCAAATGTTTGAGAGCAGCAAAAAGTGCCCCCCACCAAATACTTCTGTGGCAGCTGCCCCACCTTGCCAAACAGCAAGGCAGTGGCAGAGCTCATCCCACTGCAGCCTGAAGATTGACAGCCTAGTCGGAACTTAATGGAGCCCATCCCATCACAGCCCAAAGAGAGGCTTTCTAGACCAGCGGTTCTTAACCAGTGTGTCGCCAAGCACCGGCAGGTGTGTCATGGTTCCCGGTGTTCCACTGCCTGCTTCTGCTTCCCTTCTCCCTAGGGGCGGGGCTGAAGAATGGAGAGACTCTGCGCGCCACTGCTGGAGGCCAGGCCAGCAGGGCTGAAGAGTAGAGAGACCTGTGCGCCGTCGCCAGAGGGGCCAAAGAATGGTGAGACGCTGCACGCTGCCACCACCGGCTGAAGACTGGAGAGATCTGTGCACCACCACCAGCGGGGCCGAAGAATGGAGAGATGCTGCATGGCAGTGCGCGCCGCTGCCGGCAGCTGAAGAGTGGAGAGACCTGTGCCACTGGAGGCCAGGCCAGTGGGGCTGAAGAGCGGAGAGACCCTGCGCACCTCAGGAGGCGGCTGGAGAGATGTTGCACACCGCCGGATGTCAGGCCAGAGGCAGCTGAGAAGCGGAGGCCAGGCTTATTGGGCCAAACAATGAGAAGAGGCTCAATGTGAGCTTGTGTGTGTGTAGTATTCATGGGTGCATGAATGAGAGCTTGTGTGTGTGTGTGGTAGAATGGGTGCATGAGAGAGCTTTTGTGTGTGTGTGTGTGTGGTAGAATGGGTGCCTGGGTGCATGAGAGAGAGTGTGTGTGTGTGTGTGTGGTAGAATGGGTGCCTGGGTGCACGAGTGAGAGCTTGTGTGTGTGTGTGGTACAATGGGTGCATGAGTAAGAGCTTGTGTGTGTGTGTGTGGTACAATGGGTGCATGAGTGGGAGTGTGTGTGTGTGTTTGTAAGTGACAGAGTATGTGTGAGCTTGTATGTAAGTGACAGAACATGTGTGTGATTGAGAGAGACTGGTCAGGGAGGTGACTGGTGTGTGTGTGTGTGTGTGTGTGTGTGTGTGTGTGTGTGTGTGAGAGAGAGACAGAAACTGGTCAGGGAGGTGACTTGTGTGTGTGTGTGTATGAGAGAGACACACAGAGAATGGTCACTGAGGTGACTGGTGTCTGTGTGAGAGAGACAAAGACTGGTCAGGGAGGTGACTGGTGTGTGTGTGTGTGTGAGAGACAGGGACTGGTCAGGGAGGTGACTGGGGTATGTGTTTGTGTGTGTGTGTGAGTGTGTGATGTAGAGACTGGTCAGGGAGGTGACTTGTGTGAGAGAGACAGAGACTGGTCAGGGAGGTGATTGGTGTGTGTGTGAGAGAGACAGAGACTGGTCAGGGAAGTGACTGATGTGTGTGTGTGTGTGTGTGTGAGAGTGAGACAGAGATGGTCAGGGAGGTGACTGGTGTGTGTGTGAGGAAGAGATACTAGTTAGGGAAGTTACTGGTCTGTGTGAGACAGAGACTGGTTGTGACTGGTTGTGGGCCCTAAGGAAGAGGACTGTGAGGACAGAGCTTCAGCAGCCACTGCTGCTTCTGGTGAGTGCTATTGGTCTGCAAGGGAAAGGAGTAGGAAAGTTCCTGGAGAGGGTAAATAAAGGCAGCTTTTTAAGTTTATTTTTCTTGATTGACTGCCATTTTAATTATTGGGTATTATGTGATATGTCTGCTGTTTTGAAATATTTTATTGATATTTGAACAATTTTTAATATTTTTTATGAGTTTTTAATTGTTGGATGTTATTCTGTTCATCAGCTATTTTGTAACATTTATTAGTATAGTTTTACTATTATTTCTAAGTGGGTATCTATCTATAGTAGCTTGGCTTGCTCTGTTTTCCTAATAGGAGGTGTATTGGTGTTTAGGGCCTGGTTAAATATTTGTAGTGGTAAATTACTGTCTTTTCATAAGGAGGGGTATTGTGCTTGCCAGTAAAGAGAGTTTGTTTTGCTTTTACTGAGATGTCATCAGATCCAGAATATCTTTTTTTGTATGGTGAGTTGTATGGGTAATGCCCTAGTTCTGTTGTGCACCCATTTTTGGGGGTCGAGGGGGTTCCTGAGGATGCAAAATGTATAATTACATTTTGCCCCGTGACGGTCACATGTTCAGTGTGTCACGCATGTGAGAACCATCTGTCAGGTGTGTCCCGGCCAAAAAAAGGTTGAGAACCACTGCTCTAGACCATTGCAGACCCCATCCAGCAGACCCCCAGAGAGGGGGAGGCCCCAAGAGAATGTATGTGCATGTAAGAGAGAGTGGGAGCTCTTTGTACATACTGTGAAATAGCCTGTATGCATGTGTGTGAGAGAGAGCCTGTGTGTATGTATATGAGAGAGGGTGCAAATGCATGAATGTGTGTGTGAGAAAGCATGTGTGCATATCTGTGTGTGTGCGAGAGAGGATGTGAGTGCCTGCATGTATGTGTGTGTGAGAGAGGCTGTATGCATGTGTGTGTATGAGACAGAGAGAGAGGGTGTAATAAGTGCCTGCGTGCTTGTGTGTGTGTGTAAGAAAGAGCACCTGTATTCCTGTGTGAATATGTGTATTTATATGAGAGGGTGTGAGTGAGTGACTGTGTTCATTTGTGTGAGAGTCTGTATGTATGTGTGAGAGCCTGCATGTATGTGTGTGTATGTGAGAGAGCCTGTATGCATATGTGAGTGTGTATGTAAGAGACAGAGGGAATGTGAGAACCTGTATATGAGTGACTGTGTGTGTGAGAGAGAGGGTTTGTTTGAGAGCCTGTGTGCATTTGTGAGTGTAGGTCTGTATGTGGAAGGGACATCTTTGGTGTGTTGGCTGAACATTTGATCGTGTCCTTGTTTCACCACAGTTGTTTGAGCACTGTTTAAAATTACCATCCTTGAGGCCCAGATAAAATGTATTCCTTATATTAAAAAAGGTTGAAGAACTACCAAAGAGGCAATTAAAGCCAAAAAGGTATCATTCAAAAAATGGAAAGCAGACCCATATGAGGAAAATAGGAAAAAACATAAGAACTAACAAATTAGATGTTAAAAAGTAATTAAGCAGGCTGAGAGAATTTGAAATGAAGCTTGCCAGAGAAGTAAAAAAAATAATAATAAAAATGTTTTCAAGTGCATTTGAAGCAAAAAGTCTGTGAACGAGTCAGCTGGGCTGCTAGATGACCAAGGGGGAAAAGGGAAGGTCAGGGAGAACAAGGAAATAGGAGAAAAAAAACTATATGACTTCTTTGCCTCTGTCTTTACTGAGGAGGATGTTGGGTGCCATACCCAGTACCCAGCAGAAACATTTTTTAATGGTGATGACTCTTAGCAACTAGATGAAATCACTGTGAATCTGTAGGATGTAATAACTCAGACTGACAGACTATAAGAATAACAAATTACTGGGACCAGATGGTATTCACTCCAGAGTTCTGAAGAAACTAAAAAAATGAAATTGCAGACCTGTTTTTGGTGATTTGAAACCTATCATTTAAAATAACCATGGGAGCAGGAGACTGGAGGGGAGCTAATGTAATGCCAGTTTTTAAAAATGGCTCCAGGAGTGATCCAGGAAACTATAGACCAGTGAACTTGACTTTGGTGCCAGGAAAAATGGTCAAAGCTATTCTTAAAAACAAAGTTACTGACCACTTAAATAGACATAGTTTAATGGCGGCAAGTTAACATGGGTTTTGCAAAAGGCAGTCTTGCCTTACCGATTTACTAGATTTTTTTTGAGGATATAAATACACATGCGGACAAAAGTGAGCTAGCCAATTGGGAGGTCGATATTCAAAAGCTATGTAAACGGATTACTAAAATGTTATCTGTCTAAATGGCAAAATGGCAATATTCAACACCGTTAGATGGCTAGACTGTAGCTCAATAATCGGAAGCGGGCCTGAGGTGGGTGGGAGGCGTTTCTAGGAGGAGCCTGTTTAGCTGTATAAGTTATGCAGCTAATGTCGATATTCAGAGATAGCCGCTTAACTTATATGGGTCAGACCCTAGAGCTGACTTAAAGTTAGCCAATTATACATAATTGACTAACTAAGATAGGCGGATATATTCAGTGGCGCGATTGCATTGCTGAATATACCCTGCTAGTTAGCCAGATATTTTTATCTGGCTAACTAGCCGAGCTGCACAGCAACTGAAAATGGACCCCTCAGTGTATTTGGATTTTCAGAAGGCCTTTGACGATGTCCTTCATGAGAAGCTTCTTGAGAAATTGATAAGTCATGGGATCAAAGGCAGTGTCCTTTTGTGGATTGGTAATTGGATAAAAGAAAAGAAACAGAGGGTAAGACTAAATGGTTAGCTTTCTAAATGGAGAAAGGTTGTTAGTAGAGTGCCCAAGGAGTCTGGATTGGGACCTGTGCTATTTAGCATATTCATACATGATCTGGAGAAAGGACCAAAGAGTGAGGTGACCAAATTTGCAAATAACACGAAATTGTTTTGAGTCATTAAAACTGCAGCAGATTGTGAAGAACTGCAGAAGGACCTTGTGAGGCTAGGAGACAGGGCTTCTAAATGGCAGATGCAATTTAATGTGGCCACGTGCAAAGTGATGCATGTAGGGAAAAATAATCCCAACTACAGGTACATAATGCTGGGTTCCATGTTAGGAGTCACCACCCAGAAAAGGACCTTGGAATCCTTGTGGACAATATCTTGAAATCTTCAGTTCAATGAGATACAAGTTCAGTGAGATACAAAAAGTATCTGTTGGATATCTGACAGCTACTTGTAACCTGGATTGACCACTGTCGGAGACAGAATATTGGGATCAATGGATTTTGATCTGACCCAGCATGGCACTTCTTATATTCTTATTCAGGTATTAATACAATCTGAAGTTTAACTGGCAAAAAAGGGACTATTGTTTTATATTTTGGCCCAGCTGTTTCTTCCTTGTGACTTTCGGCACGACACTTCACTCTCCATTGCAATCAGGCCCTTAGATTGGAAGCCCTCTGGGTACAGGGAAATACCTACTCTCTCTGAATGTAGCCAGGGCCTGTGCAAGGCTGTGCTAGGCGAACCTTCTGCCTTATACCCGCCTTCTTACCCCCTCCCCCTGGTTCAAGCCCCGACTCCGGTCCTGACCTCATTCACTCAGATAGGTCCCTTCTCTCACACACACACACACTTAGGTTCCTTGTCTCATTCACACATGCACCCTTACATAGGCTCCCTCCCTCTCTCTCAGTAACACCATTGCTCTCTCATACACCCACAATCCCTCTCACATACACACACACACACACACACACACACACTCATGGCCTGCTGGGACTCTGCTTCTCTCGGCCACAAGCAGGATGGGCACTGCTTGCGGCCCATCGAGTCTCTACTCCTCTTGGCTGTGAGTGGGATGGGCTCTGCTCGCGGTCCCATATGGCTGCTCTTTGCCGCCCCCTAATGGCTGGTGCCCTAGGCAACCGCCTAGTTCACCTATTGGGACGCTCTGGCCTTGAATATAACTTGTCTTGAGCTACCAATGTAAAGGTGTGAGCTAAATATAAATAAAAATAAAGCAAATAAAATCTCGGTGACTACTCTCCCCCATCAAATCTGAGTCCCCACTTCTACCCATCTAGCTTCAAAACTGCTCTCCTTGCCTGCCTTTTGGGCCTCTCTTTCCTTCCTTGGCCTAATAGGAGAACTGGGCCACCAGCCATTGGTGACTTCTCACCTTCCTGTTCCACCTTCCATTGGTGCCTCTCATTTCCCCCCCCCCCCCCCCCCCCTGTAATTTAGATTAGTGCAAAAGGGGAAAGAAAGGCACTATGGGTAGGAGGAACAGGTTAGAAATGCAGGACCAATTCCGCTGTTGGCTGGAGGGAGGGAGAGTTCTGCTCACTTTTTGGTTCCAGGGGAAGGAGGCCACAAGGGCAGCACTTTCTCCTTTCTTCGACCCCCCCCCCCCCCCCCCCGGCACCATATTAAGAGGGAGATGGGGCAGGAGGCAGCAGCTGGCGATTCGGCTCTTCTTTCAGCTTTGCGTAGGCCCTAATTGGAGGATGAGAGAGAGGTTTGGGGCAGGAGGCACCATCTGCGGTCAGTGGCTTTTTCTTGCTTCATTTACATGCAGGGTCTATTGGGAGAGAAGGAGAGGGCAGGATGTGTAGTAGTGGTGGCCTGAGGTTCTTTCTGGCTACTTGCAGGGAGGTTGGTGGGAGGGACTAGCAGTGCATTTTGCCTCAGTCCTTCCCAGCCTTATTGGGAGGGAGGAAAAGGGGTGGGAAGCAGGATGGGCTGGCAGCTTTTTTTTTTTTTTGCTTTAGCCTTTATTGGGAGGGGGCAGAAGGGAGGGGGGCACAACAGTGATGGCTTTTCATTTCTTCTACCTTGCACAGGAAGGAGAATGGGATGGGAAACAGCCCCTCATTGTACGTCATTGCCATCCCCCCCTCCCCCCCCCCCCCCCCCCACCAACAATGCTGGCGCTATAGGCAACTATCTAGCTAGCCTAATGGTTGAACCAGCCCTGGGTTCTCCGCACTGGGCCTACTGACTGTCCAGAAGCCTAGTACTTAAAGATGGAGATCAATTGCTCAGAAGTAACAGTAAGACTGCAGCAGCCTGTGTGTGATGGATGACTATGGCATCTCCCTCACAAGACTGGGAGGCTTAATGCATGGGCAGAGAAGAGAAGGAATGTTGAATACATGTGTAACAAGTCTGCCTCTTCTAGGCATTTCTGTAGGTAAGAGATGGGCCGGGACTATGAAACAGGGGCAGAACCTGCTCCTGAAGGCACCTTGCAGGGGATCCAGTCTGGAAAAGGGGATCTTACCAAGCAATTTTAAGTGAAAAGGAAGTTCTAGAACAATGATGCAAAGGGTTAAATGCTGGAGGAGAATATACTTAGGAGCAAGGTAAGAAAACATTTATGCACAGATACGTGTATCGGCCTCCCAGTGGAGGCAGTGAGAGCAAAAACAAGAAGGGGCCTGCAAGCAGGCCTGAAATAAGCATAGAGGATCCTCAGAAAGAAAGGTACAGCAAGAGACGAGGAACGGTCTGCCATAATGCAGCAGGAAGGAGGGCAATGGGCAGTGAGCAGAGGGGCCAGGGCGTCTCTATCTGTGGCCACCTTCTGTGTTATCTTAGTCAGGTTAAGGAGTTACAGAGACGAGCAGGCTGAATCCACCTCTGAATCAGAAAGGAAAAGCAGGAGGAGGGGTATTATTAATTTTTGAGTCTAACCAGGAACTTACCCATCACCCAAGGTGTCGGCAGAGATGAGGGAAGATGGAGGAGAGCTCCAGGTTCAAACCCCTCCCCCAACCCCTCCATATACTAATGAATTCACAAGGAAACTCTGAAGGGATAATTTAATCTAATGCTCTGCTTGTGGCAGGGGCCCCTCTGGAGCTTGTCTGCTTAATTTAACAAACGAAAAAGAACAATTTAATTACAGTAATCTTCAATATCAAGGTCTATTACGGCTGGTTCCAAGGAACCTGAGAATTATCAGAAAACACTCGGCTTATGTTCTTGGTGGGATTCAAATAGCAAACAAAATCTTTAAAAAAAAAAAAAAAAAAGAATCCCCCCACCATCTCCACCACTACAGCCTGCATGCTCCAAAGTAGTCCCTGCTGCTCCCCCAGCTCCCTCCCAATCGGCGGGGAGGGAGCCAGTGAGAGGCCCTCATTATTTTCCCAGCTATGGGGAGAGCAGATGTGCGTAATTATGGTGTAGGTATAATTGGATTTATCAGCAGTTAATAGGAAATTATCTGAAGGAGGCTCACCGCTCTCGGCCGACAGCAGAAATTACAGTAACTTGCAAAAAAGAAAAAGAAAAATTAAATTGGCATTCAGTTGCAAAGTTTATTTGTGGCAAAAAGGGCTGCTTTTGAAGTGCTTGATTCAGGAAGCTTCTTTAGCACACAGGACGGCTAATGAGGATAATTAGGAGGAAGAAAGGCAGCCTGGAGTTTCAGGGAGGTTTGCTGGAGATTAATGCCCGTGATCGGATGGGTTTCTGGATGCTGAAGATGCCAGGGGAGACTCCAGGTGCTACCTGTGTGCATGGCTGCTCCAAGACTTGCAGCTCGGATCTGCTCAGTTTCCTGGTTTAGGCTCAGTCATGGCAGTGAGAAAATAGTCCTTGAAGCTCAGGTGGTGGTTTTTTTTGTTGTTGGTTTTTTTTTTACATTGGATATTAAGATATGTGAGATTTCTGCTCAAGGGGGGGGAAAAAACCACATCTTGAGCTTGGTGCTCCATTTTCTTTCTGCAAGATCCAAGTTTAAAAAAAAAAAAAGAGACATTTTAGAACTGTAAAGCCATCAAATCTTGGGAAACTCAGGACGCAGATTCACAGAAATATTGGGCCCGATATTCAGCATATAACATATCCAGCTAAGTTACAAGGGATATTTAGCGGGATAAGTTATATCCAGCTCAGTTAGACCAGTTCTATGGCTGGTCTAACTTATCCGACTGAATAAGAGTGAATATCACTACTGTACTTATTAATAAGTAGTGCCGCCCCGATCAGCCCTCTGCCCACTCATTTTTTTATGCAGCTAAAAGACAGCTGGATAGGTCACTTATCTGGCTATCTAGTGGCCGCTGAATATATATACCCGGATATTCAGCGGCCCTCTAGATAGCCAAATAGGTCCTACTTCTGCGGCTATCAAGCGCTGAACGTGCTTTGAATATGCCGTCCCTTATTAATTGCCCCGTCTCCTGCTCCGCCTGACCTAGTCCAGCCTGGATTGTCACTTTAAAGTGCTGATTTTATAAATTCTGAGCAGGTTTCGGTGATGTTTTCAGGGGCGCTTTTTGTCATTCCTCATTTCTGAGGCTTAAATTTAACCCCTGAAGATTTGCAGCACTGACTGTCTGCTTAGCTCATTAAGCTCTGTGCAAAAGTGCCTTTAAACACTAAGTACGCCAATGTCTGCTGGCATTATGGAGTCTAATCTACAGGGCCCTGGAGCTGCAAGACTTTAAACCAGCTCTTCACATTAACAAACTCAAACCCTCCTCTCGTCTCCCAATGGCATTGCTGGAAATGTGCCAGGACAAGAAGTGTTTAAATAGAGTAGAGCACTCAATTACTGCGAGTTTCAGTCACGTGACTTGGCAGCTAATCCTGGTACACAGACACTCACAGCTACCCATAAACCACGCTATCACCCAGACATGCATGCTTATACACAGTCTCACACTCAGAAGAATGCGCTGTCACACAGAGCCATAGAGTCTCTCACACGCAAGTGCACCCTATCACTGTCTCACAGACAGCCATGTGCACCCATAAGCTCGCACACATGCCATCTCTTGCGTGCACGGTTGCACATATAGACACAGACAGCCACAGCTGCAAAGAGTCATACTCCTAGCGACATACATTCAGATACATTGACATACAGCAAGGGTCTGTGGTATTGGGCAGAGGCAGGTGTTCAGCACAGCTGGAGAAATCCCTGTTCAGAGCTGAGGAGTAGACTGGAACTCGTCTCGTTCCTGTCCCCGTTGTGTTTCCCCTTTTCTGCTGGTTGATCATTCTTCATCCTCTTAGAGGCCCAAGGACAATCCATCACTCGTCCTACCCATTTTCTCTTAACACTCCCCTAGAAATCGATGCGTCCGAACATAGCCACAGCTGGCAGAGGTGTGTAAAGGATTGTCGGCCTTTGTCCAATGGCTCTAACAGAAAAACTTGCAGAGTTCAAAGATATTTATCTTGTCCCTGCTCAACAGAAAACCAAAATGAAACTATTTTTTTAACCGTTACACCAAAATAGTTATTTTTTTAAAGTATCAGCTAGTAAAAGCTTGCGTAGTTGTGAAACAGAAGGCAGAAACTGTTTTAGGTTTTTGGTTTTTTTTTAACTGCCGCTGAGTGAAACTAATTGTCTCCCTCAAGACAGATGGGCTGCATCAGTACAGATGACAATCTCATACACCTACACAGGGTCGGCTGAAAATTCATGGCCCCTACACTGGGTGGTGGTGGGGCAAAGACGGTAACAGAATTCAAGAAGGCAGGAGACAGGGAGGGTAAAGCCGGAGATAAGGAAAAGTTTGCAGTATTTGTAGCAGAGAGGAAAAGCAGATATAGACCGGGTGGGCCTGTAGGTCTTTATCTACTGTCAGACTCTCTGTATATTTGTTAGGGCAATCAAAATGTGTCCCTTATTATATACACCAGAGTCTTCACAGACCCTGGGTATATGAGGTAAGAAAGAGTAAGAATGCATAGTGGTTTCTGGATCCTCCCCAGTGGGAAGTGTCTTCACAGGTGTATATTTAACAAAACTCATAGAAATATAATAGCAGAAAAAGGCCATATGGCTTGTCTATTTTACCCATCTACACAACTGCTCAGAGATCCCTACCACACCCTCAGAGATCCCCTGTGCTTGTCCCATGATTTCTTGAATTCAGATTTTGTCCTTGTCGCCACCACCTTCTCTGGGTGGCTATTTCATGCATACACCACTCTTTCTGTAAAAAAATATTTTCTTGGATTACTCCTGAGTATACCCACGTACATGCTCACCTCATATGCATTTGTCGCCCCAGACATAGATATTGAAATATCTATGTCTTAACAAGGGAAATCTAGGAGTCCAGAGGGAGGATGTATTGGTTAATTTTTGGGAACCTTCTAATACCAGCAAGTTCACAGGGAGATTAAGAGGTGTGTAACAAGCTACTATAAACCAGATTCCTGCCCCTACAAGTTTATCATATTTTGGAGCCTTACAACGTGGACTGAGCTGCATCTGGATCTGAGTGATGTGTATTGTACCTGCCAAAAAGGGTTTTTCAACCCTGCAGAGACTGCAAGCTGCCACAGCCAAGGCGAAGGAATATAAAAATACATCAAAACCACTGTGTGCTCTTCTGAGAATGACAAATGTTCTGCAAGAACCAGCATCCAGCACCCAGTGTTAACAAGTTGGGAAAAGGGCTGCCCTGTTTAGTCTGCCCAGAAAACAGCATTACATAGCCAGCAGAGGAGGAAATCAAAGGAATGCTGGGAAACAATTTAAGGAAGTGTAAATTGACTGGCTCTGCCTGTGTGTGAGGGGCAGGGATGGACAGGAGTTGGAGCCAGGAAGAGAGGAATGTATCTGGCAGCCATGCAATCAGTTCTTCTTCTGAAGAGCTAATTATTGAGAGGAAGCAAAATAATCTGCGCTCTGAGGAAATAGAGAGACAGACAGCTGTTCTTGCTTAATAGCTGAGCTACATGTAAAATGCCAACAAGGAGAGAGGAGCCAGTAGCTGAGAGATTGAGAGACTTCCTTTCTAGAAATATCCAGGCCCAGGAGCATATGGCTGGATCACCCTCCTAAGAGACTGATTAAGTAAACTTTGCACAGAGAGTATCTTAGCAGAGGATGGAGAAGGTTTATTTCCTTGTTTTTGTCACAAATTCAGTATCTCATCTTAACTGCTTCAGCCTTTCAGCCGAAGTCAAGCATAAACCCTAGCTGAAAGGTACAGCCAAATGAGATAGGGCTGGGAAAGGGAAGCTGATGGACCTTGATCTTGCTGTAAGAGACTGAAACCAGGCCAGCTTTATGTTTAGTACCACGTAAACTATTTGGGGAAGCTCCCCAGGAGAGAGAAACCTTTCACACACTACAGTGCTCATCTATTTGGTTTGTCATTTAGCCAGTTCCACTGTCAAGAGGGACTTCATTTTCTTGATTGGTTGTTTTACATACAATTTTGTGTTTGGGAGAAGGTGTATCCTTTTCAAACTGGTGACATTGGGGTGGATCTGTTTCTACCCCCCCCCCCCCCCCATACACACACACACACACACACCGTATTTGAGTACTCAAGGGTAAAGATAATTTACACCACCTACTGGGATAACAGAACAAGTCAGACTGCTACAAATCTCCACAGAGAAACTACAAGCTGGCAGCAATATTGCACCTCAGTCACAGACAGGCAGAGCACAGACTGACTCTTACCTAATACAGAAATAATGGACTACAATTAAAAATAGAAACATGCAAACAAAACCGAAATAGAAAGCCTGAGAAACCAGACTCTGAACAGTGGAAGGCTAAAGAGCAAAATACAAAATTATAAGAAATGCATATACTCAAAGATGGCATATTCCAATTACTAAAATCTCAAAATATTTTTTTTAACCTTTGTTGTGTTTTCTTTTTCTTTTTCTGATCAGTTGGTCCAGGTCTCTTTTTTTCACTTTCCCCTTGTCAGTCTTTTCCTAATCCTTTCTTCATGGTTACTCTTCTTTTTATACTTCTTCTTTCTCCTATCTTCCCTTCCTCTCTCTCACATACACGCAAAGGCTCATGCTTTCTCTCAAAGACTCCCTTACACACACAAGCACTCACTCTCACATGTCTACCACACACAGAAGCTCTCACTCACACTCCCAGGCTCCCATTCTCATACACACATCCAGGCTCCCATTCTTATACACATACCAGGCTCCCATCCTCATTCACACATCCAGGTTCCCATTCCCACATACAAACACCCAGGCTCCCATTCTCACATACTCACACCCAGGCTCCCATTCTCACATGCACGCATGCACGCACTGGCTCACTGCCAAATCCCTTCTTTACTGCCATGGAAATAGGCTCCTGTGGTGGCCTTGCTTCAGTGGGTGGTCTTTACCACCACGGGGACGGGTTCCCATGGCAGCCTTGCTTCAGCGGTTCTTCTTCGCCGCCACAGGGACAGGCTCCTGTGGCGGCCTTGCTTCAGTGAGTCTTTGCCTCCATGGGGACAGGCTCCTGTGGTGGCCTTGCTTCTGTGGATCTTCTTCACCGCCATGGGGATGGGCTTCCATAGTGGCCTTGCTTCGGCGGGTCTTCTTTGCCACTCTGTGGCCTCTCCTGCTGCTGCTGCTGTCGGCAAGTTGAGCTCTGCCTGCAGCACAGTGGCCTCTCCTGCTTCCACTGCCCTCCCAGGTGTTCCACTTCATGCAAATGCACGGTGTGCACACCCAGTCACGCGAGGCCTGCTTCTATACTCTTTGTTGCCTCCCACATAATCCATTTCTAAGCAGTCAGTCACTTTAGGTCCCATAACAAGGGTACTCAGTTTATAAGTGGCCTATGCAGAACCATGTGAAAGGCCTTACTGAAATCTAAATGAACTTGATGGTCGGTGAAACAGATAAGTATGGGAAAATAAGTGAAGGAGTTTGCTGGGCAGACTGGATGGGCCGTTTGGTCTTTTTCTGCCGTCATTTCTATGTTTCTATGTAAATAACCTCCTACAGAGAAGGGCTACCAAAATGAAAAGGGGAATGGAACAACTCCCCTATGAGGAAAGACTAAAGAGGTTAGGACTTTTCAGCTTGGAGAAGAGACGACTGAGGGGGGATATGATAGAGGTGTTTAAAATCATGAGAGGTCTAGAACGGGTAGATGTGAATCGGTTATTTACTCTTTCGGATAGTAGAAAGACTAGGGGGCACTCCATGAAGTTAGCATGGGGCACATTTAAAACTAATCGGAGAAAGTTCTTTTTACTCAACGCACAATTAAACTCTGGAATTTGTTGCCAGAGAATGTGGTTAGTGCAGTTAGTATAGCTGTGTTTAAAAAAGGATTGGATAAGTTCTTGGAGGAGAAGTCCATTACCTGCTATTAAGTTCACTTAGAGAATAGCCACTGCCATTAGCAATGGTTACATGGAATAGACTTGGTTTTTGGGTACTTGCCAGGTTCTTATGGCCTGGATTGGCCACTGTTGGAAACAGGATGCTGGGCTTGATGGACCCTTGGTCTGACCCAGTATGGCATGTTCTTATGTTCTTATGTTCTTAAGGAAACAAAAGCCCTAGTGTGCTGCGATTACAGTGGCTATGATTTCTGAACTATTACATTTATTTCTGTATGAATTGCACTATTCTCCAGCATGCACTCTACTGATACTATTCATTTGCATCAGTTACTCCAGTAAAGGATTTATTTTGAACAACACCAGATTATGTGGTAGTGTATTATTTTTACTGGAAGGTGTCAGAAGACCTCCCAAATGTTCAAGGGCCTTGAAATAATATCTATCTCCCTTGTTGGGAAAAGAGCCCAGGAGCATGGGTCACAACTTGACCCCCAGCAGTCCTAGGTGAGCTCCTGCATCAGAATAACCAGTGGAACAGGGGCTACATATTTATTAAAGTGAGGAGAACTTGTTTTTTGGAGGGAAGGGGAGAATGGGAGAAAGTCTGTGTTTTAAAAGGAGTCTACCAAATGAATGGGAACCCACAGCTCAGTAGCTAGTTATTTCCACTGAGGGGCATACTACATAGTGCTATAGCAACACTATATACCCATGGCTGAGGAATTCAACTTGGATGACATTTGGCTAGAAATGCCCTTTTAAAGCACAGGGGGGCAGCTGTCTCCAGAAGATGCATGACCACTCCGCTGCCCTTAGCGTTTCTCATGACTGTTTTCACTGCACGGACTACTGACCTTTCTGTACCTGCTCAAGAGAAATTAGAACAATTAATCACCCAGGATTACACAGTTTTTCAGAAAACAATAGGATCAGAAACAAGGAGGCCTTCTGTTAAAGGTCTATTAACTCTTCCATGATAAATCCGCCACTAGCAAGTATTCAGAAGTGTTTAGACTACAAAGGGTTAAAGATGGGCTTCAGGTGCTTTAGTAAAGAAAAATTGTCAAAAATGGGAGTACAGGCATTTTCTAATGGCTCCATGGTGAGTACTGGACCTGGTGCTGGCAAAGGGAGACAGAATCACTGAGATTATGGTAAGGGGCGGTTTGGGGTACAGTGATCACTATACTGTGTGGTTTAATGAAAAAATGGATGGATCCAAACCAAACCATACTAGAGCAAGGATCTTAAAGTTCAGAAGGACTCCCCCGCCTCCTGTATCCTTACTATGGAAGAGGTCATTGGGTGTGGTTCAGGGGCAGTTTAACTTCTAGGCCCTTCAGATATGATTGCTGGGTCCCACAAAAAAATCCTCTTCACACTCAGCGTGAGTGCTCCAAATAAAATCTGACCCACACTACATTTATGTAGTGAAGAATCGGTACTCACCATTCATTCATCAAGTCAATATTTTCTATATCCCTCAGTGGCAGTTTCTCCTACTGACACCGCTAAGGGAACTTCTGTTCCTTTTAGGATACCCTTGGACCTGGAAAATCCTGTCGCATAGTGCAGCTTAGCACAACAAGTCCCTCTCTTCTCTTTATGGACTTTTCCTCCAGTCAGTCACCTTGGCTACATCCTCTGGTCACGGATTCCACAGCTTGACTTTGTGCTAAGTGAAAAAGTCCTTTCTACAGTTCGTTTAAATCTGCTGGTGGTTAGTTTCATGGAGTGTTCCCTTGTTTTGGTTTTATTTGAAAGAATAAATAATCACCCTTTATTTACCTGTCCCATCCCATTATTGACTTTATAAACTTCTATCCTGTCCCCCTTAGCCTTCTCTCTTCCTAATCTGTGTTCCCTCTCATCACAGGGGAGAGTCATTCCATCACCTTTATCAATTTTGTCAGCTTCCTCTGCACCTTTTCTAGTTCCGCTATGTCTTTTTTTGGGATGGGGACACCAGAACTCCAGACAGTACTCAAAGTACGGTTTCAATATAATATTTTTCACCATGTTTCAGCTATGAGACAGACTGACTCCTTTCATTCTGCAAGATGGGAATCAGCAGGGGGAGTTTCTACCCCAGAAATTGGGAGTATAGGCCCAGATGTGAAAGTAGCAATTAAAAGAATATCTTTGTTTTATGTTATCACTAGATATTTATTTATTTATTTGTTTGTTTTTATATACCGATATTCACCCGAGAGTATCACATCGGTTTACATGAAATTTAATGAAATAGTGTGATTACAGGTCATACTATCTTTACATTGGATTATAAAACTACATTATCTGTACATTGGAGGGTTATAAAACTACAGCGAAGTATACAGCGAGGTATAGTTTAGTGAAGGATAGGATTATAATATTGTGGCAAACATTGAAAGGATAGGATTATAACATTGTAATAAAATATAGGTGAATGGTTAAGGAAAAATACTGTAATAATTGTTTCACTTTTGCAAGCTTATACGTGCTAGATGGCAACATAGACTAAGTAATTCTGTGATGATTGCATGAGATTTTTTTGTAAGGCTCTGAATAAATAATGAACAATAGTAATGTGGACAACCCTTTGGTTTATCACTAGATTTATTTATTTATTTATTTAAAAACTTTTATATACCGGTATTAGTATGCATACATCATACCGGTTTACAATGTAACTTTAAAGGTAGAAATTACAATGAACAGGGAGGGCGAACAAGGAGGAGTATACAAAGAGCAGGAGGTGGAGGAATTAAAGCAATAAATAAAAACTGCAACGGACTATTTACAGGAATATACAAGGCGTAGGCAAGATACTTGCGGAAGTCGGTGTACTTAATCAGGGTAGGCTTGTCGGAAGAGCCATGTTTTAAGTTTTTTTCTGAACTTGGCGTAACATGGCTCTAGCCTGAGAGTGGTAGGGAGGGTGTTCCATTGTTTAGGGCCTGCAATGGATAGTGCACGGTCCCTAGTAGAGGAGAGGTGGGCTTTTTTCAAAGGGGGAATGGAGAGGGTGCCTTTGTTGACAGTGCTAGTGGGTCGTTCAGTGCGTATAGGACGAAAGGGTTCATCCAGCCAATTGGAATTGTGCGAGTGGATGGACTTGTGCACTATGGGGTAGATTTTCAGACGAGCGCGAACAGCCTACTTTTGTTTGCGCTCCAGGCGCAAACAAAAGTACGCTGGATTTTAGTAGATACGCGCGTAGTCGCGCGTATCTACTAAAATCCTGGATCGGCGCGCGCAAGGCTATCGATTTCGTATAGCCTGCGCGCGCCGAGCCGCGCAGCCTACCCCCGTTCCCTCCTAGGCCGCTCCGAAATCGGAGCGGCCTAGAAGGGAACTTTCCTTTGCCCCCCCCTCACCTTCCCCTCCCTTCCCCTACCTAACCCACCCCGCCCGGCCCTGTCTAAACCCCCATCCTACCTTTGTCGGGGGATTTACGCCTCCCGGAGGGAGGCGTAAATCCCCGCGCGCGAGCGGGACTCCTGCGCGCCGGGCCGCGACCTGGGGGCGGGTACGGAGGGCGCGGCCACGCCCCCTGGCCGTAGCCACGCCCCCGTACCCGCCCCCAAAACGCTGCCGACACGCCCCCGAAACGCCGCGACGACCGGGCCCCGCCCCCCGACACGCCCCCCTCCGAGAACCCCGGGACTTACGCGAGTCCCGGGGCTCTGCGCGCGCCGGGAGGCCTATGTAAAATAGGCTTCCCGGCGCGCAGGGCCCTGCTCGCCTAAATCCGCCCGGTTTTGGGCGGATTTAGGCGAGCAGGGCTCTGAAAATCTACCCCTATGGTTAGAATTTGAAGAGAATTCGGGATGCGATGGGGAGCCAGTGGAGTTCTTTGAGTATTGGGGTAATGTGATCAGCTTTCCTTGAGTTGGTGATGACCCTGGCGATGGCATTCTGGAGCATTTGTAAGGGCTTGGTGGTGGAGGAGGGTAGGCCAAGGAAGAGGGCATTACAGTAGTCCAGCTTTGAGGAAAGGGTGGCTTGGACGACGGTGCGGAAGTCATGATAGTGGAGGAGGGGTCTGAGTTTCTTCAGGATGTGAAGCTTGAAGAAACCTTCTTTGAGGATGGAGTTGATCTGTTTTTTGAGATTGAGTTGTTGATCTATGATAACCCCAAGGTCTCTTACTGTGGGTTGGGGTGTTATGACGTTGAAAGCTGGATCGTTGGAGATCGGTGGTTTGGGAGGGAGGTGAGGAGAGATAAGGAGCAGCTCTGTTTTGGAGGAGTTTAGAGCGAG
The DNA here is from genome assembly GCF_901001135.1 of Rhinatrema bivittatum. Taxonomy (NCBI): domain Eukaryota; kingdom Metazoa; phylum Chordata; class Amphibia; order Gymnophiona; family Rhinatrematidae; genus Rhinatrema; species Rhinatrema bivittatum. Next base: position 285,407,104 of record NC_042617.1, on the reverse strand, counting down.
GTGGATGTTGGTGAGGAAGTCATTGATGTTGGCAAGACATGTGTTCCAGAAGGCAAGGGCATCTGAGAGAGAGTTGTGAATGGGAATGACGATTTGAACGTCATCTGCATAGAGGTAGAATTTGAGGCCGAGGTCTGTGAGGAGCTGACATAGAGGTGTGAGATAAATGTTGAAAAGGGTGGAGGAGAGGGAGGAGCCTTGTGGGACACCTTGAGACAAGGGATAGAGTGTGGAGTTGGCGTTTCCTATCTTGACGGAGAACTTTCTGTTAGATAAGTAGGATTTAAACCATAGTAGGGCTAGGCCTGAGATGCCTATTTCGGATAGCCGGTTGATGAGGAGGTTATGGTTGATGGTATCAAAGGCAGCTGAGATGTCGAGTAGGGCGAGGAGGTAACAGTTGCCTCGGTCCATGCCTATGAGTAAGTGGTCCGTGAGGGAGAGCAGGAGGGTTTCTGTATTGAGGTATTTACGGAAGCCGTATTGGGCTGGATGCAGAATGTTGTTGCTTTCTAGATATTCTGTAAGTTGGATGTTTACAATCTTTTCCATAATTTTGGATAGGAAGGGCAGGTTAGAGATAGGGCGGAAGTTAGCGGGGTCTTTAGGGTCTAGTGTTGGTTTTTTTAGGAGGGGCTTGACAATAGCTTGTTTAAGAGCATCTGGGACAGAGCCTGAAGAGAGGGAGGAGTTTATGATGTCTGCGATGGGTTTGGATATAGTGTTCGGGATGGAGAGGAGGGATTTTGTGGGAATGGTGTCTGAAGGGTGGGAAGCTGGTTTAAGTTTTCTGAGGATAGATTCCACTTCTTTAGCGGAAGTCAGGTCAAGGGTTTGGAGGGTGGGTGAAGTGGGGGAAGGTTGGAGGGAGGGGGAAGGGGAGGTGGATGGAGAAGGGTGTTGAAATCTGCGGAGGATGTTGGTGATTTTTGTGAGGAAATACTGGGCGATTTCTTCGCTCTTAGTGGAGGCATCATTCTCAGGGATAGTGGGCTGAGAGGATTTGGTGAGGTTGGCAACATAATTGAAAAGGGCTTTCGGGTTGTACATGTATTGGTGGATCTTAGCTGAAAAGTAGTCTCTTTTTGTTTTGAGGGTGGTTATTCTATATTGGTGAAGGGTAGTTTTGAAACTTGAGGCGAGTTGGGGTGAGGGGGCTTTACGCCAGTTTCTCTCACGCTGCCTGAGGGTATTTTTTAGGGATCTTAGTTCAGTCGTGTACCAGGGTTGATGATTTTTTGTGGGTTGGGTAATGTTACGTCTGGAGATGGGGCATAGTTTGTCAGCAATTTCAAGATGGGCCTTGGTCCCTGACCATCTGAACTAGTAACAGCATGGAATGCCCGTTTTCTTTCAGTCTCTCCACTGAGTCGACTGTGATTGGATATCCCAGGGGTATAAGGCAGAGATAGAAGTAGAGTTTAGAGTTTTCAGTTTGACCTAGGTTTTGAGGAGTAAGGAGCTATTTTTCTTTTCTCCTTACTGAACTGGGTCCACTAACCTAGCTTGGTGTGTTTTTGCATTCAGAGGAACCCTTCTCAAGGTCCAAATTTAAAAGGCCCGCGCTCGTAAAAAACAGGGGTTATGTGCATGGCTGGGCCTTGTGTGCATTGGGGTAGATTTTAAGAGGCGCGCGAACAGCCTACTTTTGCTTGCGCATCAGACTCAAGCAAAAGTACGCTGGATTTTAGTAGATACGCGCGGAGCCGCGCGTATCCACTAAAATCCTGGATCGGCGCGCGCAAGGCTATCGATTTTGTATAGCCTGCGCGCGCCGAGCCGCGCTGCCTCCCCCCGTTCCCTCCAAGGCCGCTCCGAAATCGGAGCGGCCTCGGAGGGAACTTTCCTTTGCCCTCCCCTCACCTTACCCTCCCTTCCCCTACCTAACCCACCCACCCGGCCCTGTCTACACCCCCCCCTTACCGTTGTCGGGGGATTTACGCCTCCCGGAGGGAGACGTAAATCCCCGCGCGCCAGCTGGCCTGCTGCGCGCCGGGCCGCGACCTGGGGGCGGGTACGGAGGGCGCGGCCACGCCCCCGGGCCGTAGCCACGCCCCGTACCCGCCCCCAAAACGCGGCCGACACGCCCCCGAAACGCCGCGTCGACCGGGCCCGCCCCCGACACGCCCCCGACACGCCCCCCTCCGAAAACCCCGGGACGTACGCGAGTCCCGGGGTTTGCGCGCGCCGGTAGGCCTATGTAAAATAGGCTTACCGGCGCGCAGGGCCCTGCTCGCCTAAATCCGCCCGGTTTTGGGCGGATTTAGGCGAGCAGGGCGCTGAAAATCCGCCCCATTGCGCGCAGTTTAGAATGGGCCCGATTATGCGCACAGGTGCCGGGCCTGCAAAATGGCTGGGCGGGGCAGAGGGGCGAGCCAGGACAGCACCATTAGCCGCTGTACCTGGGAAGTGCATGCTGATAGCTGGCTGACATGTGGAGGTTTCTTCTGCTCCAGAGGGAGCAGTAAGAAATAGAACAACAAAAAAAAAAAGCTCCTTAATTGGAGCAGACTGGGAGGGAACTGAGGAAGCCCTATTTATTTATTTAAAATTATTTATATGCCATTTAGCAATAAAATATTGGACAAAATGGTTTACAATAACTTAAAAGACAAAACAAATGAAAAATAAGAGTAGAAAAATTACATACATAAAATGATATAAAATAAAATAGACAAACATTATAAGATAACATTAAAAACTAATTAAAATCGAAGGAAGGGAGAAAAAGAAATGGGAGTAATAAAATAAAATAGAATAGTGGTAACGACTGTGTATAATGGAATTAAGTGAGGTTTGTGTCAGAGGTGGCAAAAGATTTTGAGAATAAGTATGTTTTTAGTGATTTCTTGAATTCTTTGGAGTTTGAGATTTGACGAAGAGGAGTCGGTAAAGAGTTCTATAGTAATGGACCTGCTACCAAAAAGCTTTTTTTCTGGTGATATTTAAGCAAGCTAGACATATTGAAGAGCTATCTAGTAAATTTTTGTTTAGAGATCTTAAATGCCTAGATGGTTTGTAGGTCCGGAGAGTGGAACAGAGCCAAATCGAGGATAGATTATGTAATAGTGAGTGCACAATAGACAGCATTTTATAAAGGATTCTAAATTTGATGGGTAACCAATGTAGAGAGCATAATGTTGGGGTAATACGACTTTTAACAGGTGAACCTAGTAAGGTACGGGCAGCAGAATTTTGTATAAGCTGTAAAGGTCGGATTGCAGTGTCAGGAAGTCCCAAGTAAAGCCCGTTACAGTAGTCCAGTCCTGAGAAGATTAAGGATTGGAGGACAGAACAGAAGTCACACAAAAATAAAAGCGGACATAGGCATTTGAGTAGATGCAGTTTAAAGAAAGAGTTTTTGACTGTTAAAGAAATGTATTGTGACATAGACAAATCTGAGTTTAGTAGGACTCCCAGATTTCGAGCTTTGGTGAGAATTGGTATGGAAGTGCCATTTAAAAAGTGTGCAGGGGGACCATTTGAAGGGTTAGCGATCGAACTTAGAAATAGTATTTCAGTTTTGTTGGGGTTTAGTTTTAGATGGCTGTGAGATAACCATCTGTCAATATATATTTATAACTACGGTAGAAAGAGTCTCAGACCAAGAATATTTGTAAGGTACGAAAAACTAGAGATGTGAATCGTGTGATCGATCGTCTTAACGATTGATTTCGGCTGGGGGGGGGGGGAGGGAATCGGATCGTCGCGGTTTTGTTTTTTTAAATATTGTGTAAATCGTAAATCGGGGGAGGGCGGGAAAACCGGCACACTAAAACATCCCTAAAACCCACCCCGACCCTTTAAACTAAATCCCCCACCCTCCCAAACTCCCCCAAAATGCCTTAAATTACCTGGGGTCCAGAGGGGGGGTCCCGGTGTGATCTTTTACTCTCGGGCCTCCGGTGCGTTGTAGAAATGGCGCTGGTGCTACCTTTGCCCTGTCATATGACAGGGCAAAGGTAGCGCCGGCGCCATTTTGTTTTTTGTCCCCCGACGTCAGGAGCGTAGGAGATTGCTCCCGGACCCCCAGGGACTTTTGCCCAGATTGAGGGGGCCTCCTGACCCCCACAAGACTTGCCAAAAGTCCAGCGGGGGTCCGGGAACGACCTTCTGCACTCGAATCGTTTTGCCGTACAAAATGGCGCCGGCCATACGGTATGGCCGGCGCCATTTTGTACGGCAAAACGATTCGAATGCAGGAGGTCGTTCCTGGACCCCCGCTGGACTTTTGGCAAGTCTTGTGGGGGTCAGGAGGCCCCCCCAAGCTGGCCAAAAGTCCCTGGGCGTCCAGCGGGGGTCCGGGAGCGATCTCCTACGCTCCTGACGTCGGGGGACAAAAAACAACGTCAGGAGCGTAGGAGATCACACCGGGACCCCCCCCCCCACTGGACCCCAGGTAATTTAAGGCATTTTGGGGGGGTTCGGGAGGGTGGGGGATTTATTTTAAAGGGTCAGGTGGGTTTTAGGGTTGTTTTAGTGTGCCGGTTTTCCCGCCCTCCCCCTTCCCCTCCCCCTTCCCCTGATTTACGATTTTTGACGATAAATCGGGGGAATTCCTATTAAATATCGCCTCTAACGATTTTTGACGATATAAAATATATCGGACGATATTTTAAATCGTCAAAAAATGATTCACATCCCTACGAAAAACTATATGTTGTCAACGTACACTTTAAATTGAACATTCAGAGAAGAAAGTATGTGAAACCTTGGGATTGGTAAATGTTGAAGAGGACTGGAGAGAGCGAAGATCCTTGGGGGACTCCTGAACACCGCGTATTGCATTTTAAAGTTTTCCCCCCTGCACCCATACATGCATGCACAGACATTCAGATCTGGCGTGCATGTACGCACAGGAAACGTATTTTATAACATGAGTGCGCCGAGAAACGCAGGTTATAAAATCGACGCGTCCATGTGCATGCGCCAGGAACTGCGCACACATGAACGCGTGCACGTGGCTTTGAAAATCTGGCCTTTGGTATACTCCCTGTCTGAGAGGGTCTGCCTCCATTTTTGCAGAGAATGAAGGTCATTTTGTAGCTTTTGGTCAGGTTTATGATAAGATTTTCTTATTCTGGGGAACATCTTGTGTCTTGGGAAAGAAGCAACCCCTCAAAACTTAAAAGCAGGGACTGGAGACCTATGAGCAACTCCTCCACTCCCTAGAGGAAGCAATACCAGTGACAGCACTACCCAGCGTGAGATATTTTACATAGAGACTTTTGGATTTTTCCCCTTTTTGTTAGTGAGGAGGTTTTTTCTCCATCCTTCTTCACAACCATCAGGAAGGAGACAGAGGGCTGTAAACCATTCTAGGACATTTGTCCTCTCTCCCTGAAAGGTCCATCAAATTTGCAACACCAAGTCTAAAGGGATCAGGACACAGGCAGTGGGCTTCAGACTGAACTTTGGACTCAGATAGGATCTTTTTGTGGCATGGGGCCCCTCACTAGGATTCTCCCTCTACTGGGCTGTTGCACAGATGAGTAAGCAGTGTGAAGCTCCCTCCCAGGAGCTGAAGAGATGGACAACAGCACCCCAGCAGAGACACTGTGTAAATAGTTCAGCTGTACAGTTTCATTTGTTGAATATTTGTGGGACAATGATTGACTTTTTGGAAATAATCAGAAAATATGATTTGAATACCCAGTCAGAGACCAGCCTGTATGTCCTTAAATAGAACACCTCATCAAAAAGACACACACACATCACCTAGGTCACAAAGGATTTCCTCTTCTTCCACAGAAAGAACACACTCCTTGGCAAGTACATGAAGGAGGGGAAGGATGGCAAGAGCAGCCCCGACAAACAAATAATTTTATGGCCCTAGGGGAACCAGCAAACCTCAGACGAAGGGTTACAGCAATCTTACCAATTTCCAATCTCATATCTGATCAATGTAATGATATCACCAGATATTCAGTAGGTATAACTAATATGCTGCTTGTTATCTTGAATAGAAAACTTAGAATAATGATCAGAGTCTTCAAGTGGGGGCAAGATGGCTGCCGCCAAGTAGGTCCGCTGAAGAGAGGCTTATACTATTTTCTTGTTTCTTATTTTAACAAAATGCCACATACAAAAAGAAAAGGAAGATTGAGAGGGATGAATGACAACTCACCCTTTGTCGACTCTTCACAGCCCTGAATTGAAGGGTTTTTCGCGAGAGTAACTGCTTCGACGCTGGAGAGCCAGGTTGCTGGAGGAACGACGCGGGAGCAAGCGTTTACTTCCCTGACCCTTGACACCACATTAAGCCCCGGGGAGCCGAGAAAGCCAGCTCACCCGATAAACAACGGCACACCCTTTAGTGCCTTGGAAGTGGTGGGGTATCCTTCGACGGTGTTTCAAAGTGGAATAGGAACCACCGACCAAGAGATAAGCCCCGGAGAGATCCAAAAGGAGGAAAGAGCGAGGCGTGTAACCTCGGGAAAAACTTTGGAGTTGGTAATTTCGGATTTCACTTTGAGAGAACAACAGGGGCTAATGGCAGCTACACGACAAGGTATTGTGCAGAGGGAGAGTGGTAACATGGAAGTGGGAGAAGGCCAATTGAGAGCTCTGACTGCAGGCTTAGAACCTACTATGATAAAAGATGGAATATTAGAAGGTATTTGGACTGTTTTAAAGTCAATAGCGCAATCTATTAAGGCTTTATCGCAAGTGACCTTGGATACAAGGGAACAGACTGTAACAAATAATCTTATTTACATCTTACAGCAAACAAGCAGAGGAATTAGATAAAAGAATTACCTCAACTGAAAGTATCCAACAGAAACTGATTGTTTCAGAAAAAGTTATGAATAAAAGAATCAAAGGGGTGGAGAACGCGCTTAGAGCGCATAACTTGAGAGTGCTTAATTTCCCGGTGGTGAGATTGATTTCTCCCCTAGAACTTTTTAAAATGTATATGCAGCAAGTTCTAAAAATTCCAGAAAATGCTAATCCCGTAATTAAGGCATATTATTTACAACAACGGGCCCAAGCTGCAGAAATGGAACCAGGGGGAAATCAAACTACAAGTATGGATTTAACCAATTTATTGGAAACCTCTTTGGGAACTGAAATTACCCAAAGAAAGCCTTTACTGATTTCCTTTGCATTCCTCTCAGAGTGCAATCAAATTTTGAGGCTTTTTTTTAGGAATAGGCAATCACATTTCTTGGACGACCTATATGGATTTATCCGGATGTTATCCAGGCAACTCAAATTCGTCATAAAACTTTTCTTACGATGCGCTCAGATGTTCTACAGTTAGGGACTAGTTATATATTAAAGTACCCTTGTAAATGCTCTGTAAGATATTTGAATGTTCAGTATGTATTTCAAGAGCCTGAACAGCTCAGAGCCTTCTTGGAGGCACACTCCTAAGTAGCTCCAGTTACTAGCCTGTCTCAAGTAAATTAATGATTACTTTATATGGATGCTCCTTTTCTGCCTCCCCAAAAAATTCTTATAATTTTGACGTTGAGTATTGTAAAAGATATGATATATACCTAAAATATTAATATTTCCTGGAATAATTATTTGTACCAATGTCTAATTTTTTGTACAAGAGTTATATGCTTGGGAATTGTTTCAAAAATTTGAAAATAAAGAATTAAAAAAAAAAAAAGAATAATGAGCAGATGACGTCCGGTGATGAAGCAGAGCTGAACAGTAGTGCTCTTCCCTGTTCCTTAGGAGCCAGTGGCATCTGTGCTGAATTTATCATCTTTCAGGACTGCAGTTATATTTTTTTGCAAATTGAGCTTGCCTTTATCACTTATGGACAATTTTGTAGTCAAAAAGAACATAGATATGTTGGGAAGACCTAAGAGAATTGTCACTGAGAAAGCGACTGCAGCAGAGAACAAGATGATGCCTGAGCATACAAACCGAGCAGAATGAATCTTGGAGACTATGTTAAAGGGTTTGACACGGGTGGTGTTTGCTGTGGTGAATGAAAAATGCAGAAAATTACAATCATCTCTAGATGAACTCCATGACAAATGTGAAAGGCACAACTCATCGATTGCTGCTGTCTACCAAAGAGTTTCACATCAACAAGAACATATGAAGAAGGTGGGCAAGTTCATATTACAACTGTGTCAGTGCAATCAAGGTTTGGAAAAAAAAATATGGATGATCTAGAAAATTGTAGTAGAAGAGAGTGAGAGTAGCTTACCCGTTACATTAAATGAAGATACAATGATCGCCCAGTCTTGGTGGAAAGAGTAGGGATGTGAATCGTTTTTTGACGATTTAAAATATCGTCCGATATATTTTAAATCGTCAAAAATCGTTAGGGCCACGATACAATACCAGGAGATCGACTGCAGGAGGTCGTTCAGTCGGGGCCCGGAACCCTCGCTGAACGACCTCCTGCAGTCGATCTCCTGCCGGCGCCATTTTCCGTACGGAAAACGATTCGCGGCAGGAAATCGCTCATGGACCCCTGCTGGACCCCCAGGAACTTTTGGCCAGCTTGGGGGGGCCTCCTGACCCCCACAAGACTTGCCAAAAGTCCAGCGGGGGTCCGGAACGACCTCCTGCGTCGAATCGTTTTGGTCTATGGCCGCCGCCATTTTGCAAAATGGCGCCGGCTGAAGACTACACTATTTAGTGTGCCGCTTTTCCTGCTCTCCCCCTTCCCCCGATTTAGCTACGGACCGCCGCTACGGAGGTAATTTAAGGCTACGGACCCCCAGGTAATTTAAGGCATTTGGGGGGGGGGGGTCGGGAGGGTGGGGGGATTTAATTTAAAGGGTCGGGGTGGGTTTTAGTGTGCCGTGTTTTAGTGTGCCGCTGGACCCCCAGGTAATTTAAGGCATTTGGGGGGGGGGGGTTCGGGAGGGTGGGGGATTTAATTTAAAGGGTCGGGGGTGGGTTTTAGGGGGTTTTAGTGTGCTGGCTCACGATTTTAACGATTTTCACGATACTTTACACACCCAAACGGCAACAATACGATTCCCTCCCCCTCCCAGCCGAAATCGATCGTTAAGACGATCGAGGACACGATTCACATCTCTAGGAAAGAGTACATTGACTGGGTCCTCAGGTCTCCAACAAAGCCAAGGCAGGTTGTCATCAAATATTTTAATTTATATGATAAAATGCACCTCTTGAATGCATATTACAAGAAAGAAGACCTAAATATGAAAATTCAAAGCTTTTAATTTTTCCTAATTTATCCACTAAAGTTTTGGCTTCAAGAAAATAATTTTCCTCAAATTGTTCGCAGGTGTGTCATAAAGGGATCAAGTTTTTCTTTCAGTTTCCTGCATGAGTAAGAGTTTTCCATAATGGTGAGGCAAGACTATTTTTCAATAAAGCTAAGCTCAAAGGTTTTATTGGATACACTATAAATGCAGTTATGGTGCATATTCCGTAAGCCTGAATTCATGACATTCTTTTATTGTTTGAACAAAAGAATAAAGGTTTTGCATTGTTCCTTCATGACAAGTTGTTGTTCAAAACAGTTTAACTTCTTGTCCAACTGACCTGAGATTGCTGGCTTTTAATTTTCTGCTTATCTTGTTTATTGCTAGGCTAAAAGTTTGAACAATCAATTCCCTTACTTAGATGTTGGCTCCTAGAGCACCCCTGAAGCCAAGAAGAAGCCAGGACATGGAGGAAGAAAACAGACAGTAAGAAGAGGCACAGTTTCACAATGGAATTTTGGGGAATTTGGGATAATGGATCTGAAAGAAGGGTGATGGGGGAGGGTTTGTAGAAAGTTAAGTGTATGGTATGCTTGTGGATGGATAACTGTGTAGACTGTATTGCCTTGTTTTTGGAATTCTTACTGCAAATGTTTGTTCCTCCAGATAGTACAGTTGGGAGGAGGGATTTAGACTGGGAAATTCCCCCTTGTTCTCAGGCTTCATACTCTGCCTATGCATTTTCCATGTTTCTAAATACTGGCTAATATAAATGTTTGCTTGCTTAACACTGATGGGCTTCACTCCCCTGTCAAGAGGAAGAAATTGCTTACAAAGCTCAGTAAATGCAAAACTGATATTGCTTTCCTACGAGAAACTTATTTAATAGATCAAGAACACCAAAACTTAAAAGAGAATGTGTTACATGTCCCAGCCGTGCAAGGCCCACACTCGGGCCTACTCACCCCGGGAGCTCAGCTGCCAGCTCTGGTTCACCTTCGCTCACGGCGGTGGGCAGCCGCTTCCATTCCTGAGCGCCTGCAGCCACCTCTTCCGCTTATGACTCCTGCGCGGTTCCTCCTGGCACCCGGCGGGCCTCCCCGCTTGGGCCGCGGAGTGATACCACTGCCCTCCTTCCTTTGGGGTCTGGCTTAGGCGCACGTGCATGCAACTTGCGTTCTTTTAAAGGGGCCGTGGTGGGAAAGTAGCCCGTGGCCCCAGATGATGACATCACTGGGCCTCTGTATAAAAGGCAGGGCCCAGCCACTTGTTCCCTGCCTTGGCAACAGGTCTCCACGATTGCTCATGTACTAGTTGCTTGTTCCTGGTTCCTGTCTTCATTCCTGGTTCCTGTCCCTGTGTGTTCCCTTGTCTGCTCCTCGTTCCTCGGACTGATTCTCTGGTATTGACCCCTGCATTGCCTGGACTACGCGTGGACTGATTCTCTGGTATTGACCCCTGCATCGCCTGGACTACGCTTGGACTAATTCTCTGGTATTGACCCCTATATTGCCTGGACTACGTTTGGACTGATTTTCTGGTATTGACCCCTGCTTCACCTGGAATACGCTTGGACTGATTCTTTGGAATTGACCCCTGCTTGTCTAGACTACATCTGATCTATCTCCTGGCTCTGACCTCTGCTTCGCTTTTGGTACTGTGCCTTCCTGCCGCCTGCCCTGACTCCAGCTTGCCTTGCACCCTCCTTCTCTCCTACGGACCTGGCCTCTCAGACTTCGGCCTATTTTTACCTGAACACCCCCTGTTCTCCTTTGTACCTGTTGACGTCTGGATTTTGGAATCCTGCCTTGACCGGACCATCCTCAGCTTTCCAATACTTCTGCTGGTCTCTGGCATACCCTTGTCTACATCAATTGGGAGTCGTCTCACGGAGGCCTGCCTTAATCCAGCCGGCCCCGGCACCCAAGGGCTCAAACTAAGGGGAACGTGGGCTGGTATTGGCGAAGCTCCAGTCAGCCTCTGTCTCCTAGCCTGCTCCGCCACCTGACAGTAGGGACCCGTAGGGCTTGCCCTGCGGGTAGCGCCAACCCCACCTCGGGCCAAGGGTCCGCCATCAACGCAACAGAATACATAGGTCAGTGTTATTTCTCCTCTTTCTCTTCAAGACAGAGAGGTATGGCCATCCTTGTACATGAAAGTATTCTTTTTGAATTGGAACGCCAATTTACTGTTGTCAATGGAAGATATGTGTTTGTGCTGGGCACTCTTTTTGGTCAAAAAATTGCTTTTGCTAACATACACGCACCTAATTGTTATTCTCAGAAAATTTTTTCTGACTTGGTCTCCAAACTTTCTGTCTGGGATGCATATAACATGGTGGCAGGGGGGGGGGGGGGGCAAGATGGCTGTGCGCTGAAATGCTTGCCTAGGCTGCTCTCCAAACTGATTCCTGAAATTTTGTTGGACTTCCTCTGTGAGGTGCAGTTGAGACTGGGTATGCCGCACACAAAAAGAAAAGCAAAGCAGAGAGGCAATTTTCCTTCGATTTTGGTGCCTGACCCATCTCAGCGGACAATAGAAGTTATGTTCGGAACTACCCCAGCATTAACACCCGGAGCGATGGCCGCGGAGGTGGGGGCCTCCCACTAATGGCCAATGAAATCTCTCTATCCCTGGGTACACCGACAACACCTACTCCACCGGGGGCTGGAGGGCAGAAACCAGCCTTAACTTGTAATTCCATGAGAGAGTTTTCTGAATCAAGGAGGAAGCCAGGAGATTGAAGGGAGAAACAGATTGTTATTTTCCTCAAACAATTCTCTACAGGCAGTGTCTGAGACGCCCTTTGGGAGTGAACCATTTTTACTCTCTTCAACACCGGCAGCCATGGAACAACAACGATTATCTGAAGAAGGAAACGATCTCTTGCAAGGAGAAAGAAGCATCCTTAGTGCCCAGGTTGCTAAATCTAAAATTACTAAACCAGAAGTTATTACTTTGGAGTCACTTTGGACAGCATTGGTTAGCCTAGAAACATCGATTTCAACACTGACTTTGGCTATCTTGGAAACAAATAACTCCTTAAAACTAAATGCTTCAAAACTGGAAAATCAAGAAAATAAAATAAGTAAAATGGAAACAAGATTGAGCAAAGCTGAAGAAATCCAACAATGCTTAATAGTGACGGAAAAACTTCATACTAAAAAATTGGAGAACATTGAAAGTAATCAGCGTTCCTTAAATTTGAGAGTATTAAATTTTCCTAAAATATCTTTAATGACTCCAGTCGATTTATTTAAAAGTTATATTACACAGGTCTTAAAAATGGCCGAAAATAGTTTACCTGTGATTCTAAAGGCATATTTCCTGACTAAACCAAAAAACCAAGAACAAGTACCAAACCAAGCAGGCTAATTATGTCTTTATAGAACCAGAACAATTGAGGGCACTATTGGATGCTCCAACATGAACAATGGTGCTAGTATAGAATAACTGGGGTAGATCAGTGCTTACATCTATTTGTACTTGTAAGTAATGCTCTTATTTTCCTTTCTTGCTCTCCCAAATTACTACATGATAATAAGGGTTACTAATTAATTATGCATGGGTGTTAGTATACATGTTAAGTAAGAATTTGAATTTGTTTATTTTGTAACCCATAATTCTATGCAAGATGCTTCTTGTTAATTTGTAAAAATGAAAAAATATAAAATAAAAAAATAAAAAATAAAAAACATGGTGGCAGAGGTAGATTTTAATATGATAGATAATCCCTGGATAGTTTGCAGACCTGCAAAAACAGCCAGGAAAAACAAGAAAATATAGGAATTGGTTTTCTCTGTTAAAAATTAAATGTTATTGATGCATGGAGAATTAAACACTTGGAAGATCTGGAATTTACTTTCTTCTCAGCAGTTCATGGGACTTATTCCCATATTGATCATATTCTTCTTTCTGCTGTCTTATTTGATAAACCTATTGCTGCTAACACATTGGAGATCCCTTTCTCTGACCATGCATTAGTCAGAATACAGTTAGACTTCATGGGAGGGAAACAAACCCTAAAACCCTGAAGAATGTCCTCCTTTCAATATGGATATAAAATGTTGTGAAATTCCTAAGGGAAGAATGAAATGAGTCACCCATTCTAACTCAGTAGATGATGCGGGACCTATAATTTGTTGCAATGCTGCAAAAGCAGTTTTAAGGGGTCAAATAATTGAGTATCAAGCTCGGCAACATAGACAATTTTATGGTAGAATACTTGAGTTGTGTAAAAACCTTTCATATTTAAAAAGGCCCCCTCAACATCATTTATATCTGGAGATTTTGAAGCAAATAGATGCAGTCAAGGTAAAACTTAATGGTTTGTTAGAGTTGAAAGTAAAAAAGAATTTACAATGTTTAAAATTTAAATTATACCAATAGGACAGTGAAAATGGTAAACTTGTAGCTAATTTGGTAAAGAATGCTAAATCTCGAAATCTTGTGACTTATCTTAAATACAGAGGTCAAAACTGTGTTACCACAGATTTTATCTTGGAAGCATTTTTGCAGCTTTATAAAGAGTTGTACAACAAAGAATCTCATGTTTCTGATGCTCAATTAAGTTTTTTCTCTGTTATCATTATTCCTCAACTGAGTGAGGCACAAAAATTGACTCTTGAAGCTCTGATTCAAAAATTTGAAATTAGAAAGCCTGTTGCTCAGTTGAGGTTGAACAAAGCACCAGGCCTGGATGGTTTTTTGGGGAGGAATTTTATAAAATTCTGGGTGAAATGTTTGTTTGCTAAGAATCTTGGATCTGGCCACAGTGGCACTACTTCCTAAACCAGGTAAAGACCAAGCTTACCAAGAGTCGTACAGACCTAGCCTCCATTTTGGCTACCAGAGTGAACAACATTATTCAAACCCTACTATTAAATTATCAAACTGGTTTTATAAAAGGGCAGACTCTCTAACTCTAATATTTTAAAAAGCAAAGCAATGCTGCTATACAATCATGCTTAAGGGCCTCTGCAAAGGGTATGCTTGTCAATCTAGATGCTGACAGGGTTGAATGGAAATATATTATTTTGAGTGTTTTGAAAAGTACGACTTTGGTGACCGTTTTTGGTCTTGTATAGGATTATTATATCATAATCCTGTTGCACAGCTTTTGGTCAATGGAACATTATCACAAAGGTTCCACTTAAAAGAGGTACTCGCCAAGACTGTCCTTTGTCACCTTTACTTTTTGTTTTGACCCTCGAGTCCTTAGCAATAAAGTTGAGGGGACTGGTTAGTTACAAAGGAATCCAACTGGGGAATAAGGCTTTTAAATTAAGCCTATTTGCAGATGACATGCTTTTATTCATAGGTAATCCAATTGCCTGTTTAGATCATATTTTAGAGGTAATTACTGATTTGGGGATTTTTTCGAGTTTGAAAATCAGCTATGTAAAATCAGAGGCTTTTCCATTGTGGACAAATTGTTACAGGAATCTTGGCAAGGAAGTTTCCCATTGAAATGGGCAGTAAGCAATATGTGCTATTTGGGAATCACATTGGCACAAACAGTAACTGAACTATATTCCTTAAATTTTAGTTCAGTATTGGAAGAGATTGCTGCTATGCTTCAGAGATGGAAATCTCTCCCCTCTGCCCCTATGGTGTGCTGTGCTTTGGTGAAAATAATTATTTTGCCCAAGATTTTGTACTGGTTCCAAACGATTCATATCTGGATGCAGAAAAAGGATGTAATGTAATTTAGATCCATGGTTTCCTCTTTTCTTTGGAAAATAAAAGACTGATTGAATCATGCAATTTTAATGTATGACAAAAAAAAGGGGTGGATTAGCTTTACCTGATCTGAGAGCATATAATATTTCTTGCTTACTTGTGTTATATACAAGATTGGATTTCTCAGTAATAAATTTGATGTTAATAATTTACTTATAGAATGAGTTCACCCATGCAGACCCATTAACTTATTACAATTGAGAAAGGTAAACGGACGGATTTTCAAAGGCCTGCACACGTAAGATCCGGGGTTTACGCACGTGGCCGGGCCTTGCGTGTGCCGTGCGAATTTTCAAAGAGGCCAGGCCATGCACGTAAACCCCGGTACATGCACAAGTGCCAGGCCTCTTCAAAGGGGCGGGGTCTGGGTGGGGAGGGGCAGGGGGGCGGGCTGGGACAGTGCCATTGTGTGTTGTTCCGGGGAAGCGTGCGCCAGTAAATTGCTTCTGCTCCCAAGTAAAAAAAATAAAAATATTAGGGGTAGCTAGGTAGGAGTTAGGGGTCGGGGGTGGAGAGGGGAAAAGGAAGGAAGGTGAGGTAGGGAAGTTCCCTCTGATATAATTCATAACTCTGGTTCATAATTTTGGTTCATTCAGCCAGTCCCAGAATCCTCAGAGGGCTGATTCACACTGACATTGTTGAAATATAGTGACTTTCTGACCCTCTCAGACTCAAGAATGTGGAAGATCTGGGAAACTTGTATGCTCTGCAAAGCCTATAATTAAAGGCCAGGTGGACATCAATGGCAATATTTACAGCATAATACAAGAAAGCTGGGTTCTCACGAAACCAAAAGACAGGCTTGTGGTTCACAGATGCCTATCTCAACTGCAGGAGCCAGGTGAATGAAAATTACCTGAGGTTACAGCTTTAATTAAAGTCCTGGCACCAGTAACAGAATTCAGGCCTACTGTCTATTCAGAACACAGACCTACTACCTGTTTACACAACACAGAAGATCAAAAGGAGATCAGAAGAAACAAAGTGCATCAAAGCCATATTGATAAAGGAACTTTTATGGTGGGAGGAGGTGGTTTCAGGACAGATAGGTTTAGATGGAGAAAAACTCTCAATGGGTGAATGATCCTTTGACAAGCATTTGACAAGCATGTTCTATGTATGTGTTTAACTATAAAAGAAGGATCACGTCCTGAATTCAGTGAGATGCTGGTTATTTTGAAAGGCAAAGGGCACCCAGTATACAGCATCTCCCAGGAACACTTTTAAAGCCAAATAAAATTTACTTTATACCATTTACGGAGTCTAAGTGTTCTTGTGGCCCTGGCCCTGTGTACAGAAATTATGTACACCTCCCAGTCTACTTCTTAATTGGAGCAGACTGGGAGGGAACTCGGGGAGGCCCAATTGCGTCGCTGCGCGTACTCTTACAAAATTTATCCCCCCCTCCTGTGCGCGCCACCCACACATGAGCACGGATTATAAAATCCGGCATGCATGTGTGCGTGGCCCACAGATTTTAAAACACACCGGCGCAGGCATACTATAAAATTGGCGCGGCCATGTGCGTATGCCGGGAACCGCACGCATGCAAGTTATAAAATCTACCCCTAAATTGCCGTCATCTGTGGGCTCTGCTTTCTGGTTAACAGCTATGAGGAAAGCATAGAAATGGTGAAAAATGAATACGTACTGCAAAACCACAATTTCAACTTTTCTGTCATTTGTTGGTAATATGGATTTTCTGGCTAGGTTGGACAACTCAGTATACCAAAGTGGTATAGTGAAATTGAAAGGTGGTAAATTGAAAGGTGGTAATGATCAATGTGTGGAGAGAGACGAAGAAATGGCAGAAATATTAAACGAATACTTCAGCTCTGTGTTCACTAAAGAAGACCCTGGAGAAGGACCATCTCTACACAACAAGAAACTGGAGGGAAGTGGAATGGATGAAAATCCTTTACAGTAGAAAATGTGTGGGAAGAGCTAAAGAACCTGAAAGTGGACAAAGCCATGGGGCCTGATGGGATTCATCCAAGGATATTGAGGGAGCTCAGAGATGTTCTGGCGGCTCCGCTGTGTGACCTGTTCAATAGTTCCCTAGAAACGGGAGTGGTGCCGAGTGATTGGAGAAGAGCGGTGGTGGTCCCGCTTCACAAGAGTGGGAACAGGGAGGAGGCTGGCAACTACAGACCGGTTAGCCTCACTTCGGTGGTGGGAAAAGTAATGGAGTCACTGCTGAAAGAGAGAATAGTGAACTATCTACAGTCCGGAGAATTGATGGACCAGAGGCAACATGGATTCACCAGGGGGAGATCCTGTCAGACAAATCTGATTAACTTTTTTTGACTGGGTAACCAAGGAATTGGATCGAGGAAGAGCGCTTGATATCATATACTTGGATTTCAGCAAAGCTTTTGATACGGTTCCGCACAGGAGACTGGTGAATAAAACGAGAAGCTTAGGAGTGAGGGCCGAGGTGGTGACCTGGATTGCAAATTGGCTGACGGACAGAAGACAATGTGTGATGGTAAATGGAACCTTCTCTGAAGAGAGAGCGGTTTTAAGTGGTGTACCGCAAGGATCGGTGTTGGGACCGGTCCTGTTCAATATCTTTGTGAGCGACATTGCGGACGGGATAGAAGGTAAGGTTTGTCTTTTTGCGGATGACACAAAGATCAGCAACAGAGGGGACACGCCGGAAGGAGTGGAGAGAATGAGACGGGATCTAAGGAAACTGGAAGAGTGGTCGAAGATATGGCAGCTCAGATTCAATGCCAAGAAGTGCAAAGTCATGCATATGGGGAGTGGAAATCCGAATGAACTGTATTCGATGGGGGGGGAAAAGCTGATGTGCACGGAGCAGGAGAGGGACCTTGGGGTGATAGTGTCTAATGATATGAAGTCTGCGAAACAATGCGACAAGGCGATAGCAAAAGCCAGAAGAATGCTGGGCTGCATAGAGAGAGGAATATCGAGTAAGAAAAGGGAAGTGATTATTCCCTTGTACAGGTCCTTGGTGAGGCCTCACCTGGAGTACTGTGTTCAGTTCTGGAGACCCTATCTACAAAAAGACTAAGACAAGATGGAAGCGGTACAGAGAAGGGCGACCAAGAAGGTGGAGGATCTTCATCGCATGACGTACGAGGAGAGATTGAAGAATCTAAATATGTACTCCCTGGAGGAAAGGAGGAGCAGAGGTGATATGATACAGACTTTCAGATACTTGAAAGGTTTTAATGATCCAAAGACAACGACAAACCTGTTCCATAGGAAAAAAATCAGCAGAACCAGGGGTCACGATTTGAAGCTCCAGGGAGGAAGATTCAGAACCAATGTCAGGAAGTATTTCTTCACGGAGAGGGTGGTGGACGCCTGGAATGCCCTTCCGGAGGATGTGGTGAAGACCAGAACTGTGAAGGACTTCAAAGGGGCGTGGGATAAACACTGTGGATCCATAAAGTCAAGAGGCCACCAATGAAGAGTGGGTGACTCGCCAGAATGACGGCTACTGCCTGGAGGCAATACCCTTATTCAATAAACATACACATGCTTACTGTGACTCCAACATCGCTCTAAGCTTCAACAGCAAGAGGAAATGTGGAAAAATGGATTTACACTCACAAAGAGGGGAGTAGCTGGCTTGTTACGGCGGTTACTACCCCAAACCAAATAAGCCTGATGCTTCACCTTCAATGCATATACAGCATAGTTCTCTGCTTCCACGGCAGGGGAGAAGAAAAAAGGGTTCGCACTCACAAAGTGGGGAGTAGCTGGCTTGTTACGGCGGTTACTACCCCAAACCAATTGTGTCCGATACTTCACTTTCGATGCATATCCAGCATGGCTCTCTGCTTCAACGGCATGGGAGAAGACTGATACATCATGCATTTCCAGCATAGCTCCCTGCTTCAACAGCAGGGGAGAAGAAAAACAACCAATAAGGACTGTATAACATAGTCTGGGTAAAACAAATAAGCATGGGTGTAGCTTGCTTATTGTGGCGGTTACTACCCCTACTACCCCTAACTAATCAAGCTAGATATTTCAATGGTGGGGGTGGAAGGGAAATAGAACCAAGAGCTAAGAGAAACAGATAAGTATGAGAGAAAGAAACGTGTGAAGCTTGCTGGGCAGACTGGATGGGCCATTTGGTCGTCTTCTGCCGTCATTTCTATGTTTCTATGTTTCTATGTTTCAGTATTTCATTTGTGCAAAACATATGGATTGTGTTGTGTTGGTCAGTTGGTTCATTCTGTTCTTAATTGTCTTTCTTTTTTCCAACACATCTGCGAACCTTCCTGGTCGTCATTTTTTTTTTGCTTATTTACAAGTGTGCCACTATTGTGTATCCATATATAATAACATCAGTGATATTACATTCAATGAGATGGAAAAGTCCTTTTTTGATACCGTGCCCAAACATAATAGAATTTCTATGTGGTACGGGGCTATACAATCACATTTAGAGAAATTAGCAACTATATGGAGTATCAACCTGGGAACTCCTCTAAGCCTGGCAGGCATATCTCAGGCTTTCATGATGTTTTATCCTTATATTAATGCTGCTAATATGAGAGAAATGCAATTTAACATTATACATAGAGCGTACTTTACCAGGGAAAGGGGAGCCAAAATGAATTTTTGGGATTCCGATATATGTACAAAATGTAATCATTGTATAGGTATTTTTTTCATATTTTTACCAAATGTCATAAGTTGAGCTATTATTGGAGAGAGATATGTGCTTATAATTCTATGCTGTAACATGACATGGTCTGTAAGATGATTTATTTGAACCTTTCTCCTAACAATATGGGTCTGCCTTCTGGAGTTAAAACATTTCTCATCCTTTCTCTCCTTTTGGCTAAAATATATTGGGGCGGATTTTAAGAGCCCTGCTCGCGTAAATCCGCCCGGATTTACGTGAGCAGGGCCTTGTGCGCCGGCGTGCCTATTTTCCATAGGCCTGCCGGCGCGAGCAGAGCCCCGGGACTCGCGTAAGTCCCGGGGTTTTTCAAGGGGGGCGTGTCGGGGGCGGGGCCGATCGGCGCGGCATTTTGAGGGCGGGACGCGGCGTTTCGGGGGCGGGCCCGGGGGCGTGGTTTCGGACCGGGGCGGTCCGGGGGCGTGGCCGCACCCTCCGGAACCGCCCCCCAGGTTGCGTCTTGGCGCGCGGGGATTTACTTCTCCCTCCGGGAGGCGTAAATCCCCGGACAAAGGTAGGGGGGGTTTAGATAGGGCCGGGGGGGTGGGTTAGATATAGGAAGGGAGGGGAAGGTGAAGGGAGGGCGAAAGCGAGTTCCCTCCGAGGCCGCTCCGATTTCGGAGCGGCCTCGGAGGGAACGGAGGCAGGCTGCGCGGCTCGGCGCGCACCGGCTGCACAAAATCGGCAGCCTTGCGTGCTCCGATCCTGGATTTTAGCAGATATGCGCGGCTACACGCGTATCTACTAAAATCCAGCGTACTTTTGTTTGCGACTGGTGCGCCAACAAAAGTACGCGAACGCGCATTTTTTGTAAATCTACCCCATTGTTTTGCTCTATTGGAAGGCAGATGAGCCACCTAATTTTCATTGTTGGAAAAAGCAGTTGTAACAGTTGGCTCAGCTGGAAATTTTGAAATGTTTTGAAAATACTCATCCACGATGAATGTGTTCTTTTCATGCATATTTACAGATCTGGAGAAAGGTTTTATCTGATATTTAAGATATTTATTTGCAGTATTATACTATTTGGTTGTCTTTTATTTTAATTTTTGACTTATTGTATGTTTTTTCTGTCAACATTTTGTAGTGCATGGAGATGACTGGTTCAATGAACGGTGTGTTTGTGGGGGGCATTAGTGAGAAAGGAGGGTCATTGAAGCCTGAGCAAACTCTTCTATGTTGCTGAGTAGAAGTCCATTACCTGCTATTAATCAAGTTTACTTAGGGAATAGCCACTGCTATTAATTGCATCAGTAGCATGGGATCTTCTTCGTGTTTGGGTAATTGCCAGGTTCTTGTGGCCTGGTTTGGCCTCTATTGGAAACAGGATGCTGGGCTTGATGTACCCTTAGTCTGACCCAGCATGGCAATTTCTTATGTTCATATTTTTGATTTGTTCTAATGACCCAATAACCAGAAGATTAAAAAAAAAAAAAAAGAAAGAAGGTGAATTTTAAAAGCCCGGTGCATGCATCAATTAGGAGATGCATACAGAAATCGGGCTTATGTACGCCGACCCTATTTTAAAAACTCGGAGATGTACTCGCATCTCACTGAGTTTCGAAAAGGGGTGGGGTGTGGGCATGGTCTGGGCACACATGGGCATTCTGGGGGGTGGGTTAGGTAGGGGAAGGGAGGGGAAGGTGGGGGGAGGGCGAAGGAAAATTCCCTCTGAGGCCGCTCCGAAATCGGAGCGGCCTCGGAGGGAACAGGCAGCGCGCGCTGGGCTCGGCGCGCGCAGGTTGCACAAATGTGCACCCCCTTGCGCGCGCTGACCCCGGATTTTATAAGATACGTGCGGCTAAAATCCAGCGTACTTTTGTTCACGCCTGCTGCGCGAACAAAAGTACGCGCTCGCGCAAGTATTTAAAATCTGCCCCTAAATTCCCCCCCCTTGTTCGTGCCGCCCGCACATGCACGCGGCCCACGGATTTTATAACATGCACGTGCCGGCGCGTGTATGTTATTAAATCCGCATGTCCATGTGCGCACACCGGGAACTGTGCGCACATGAATGTGCACGCGCACCTTTTAAAATCTACTCCATAATGTATACCTAAGGAAAGATTTCAGAAACTCTCTCTCTCTCTCTCTCTTTCTTGCTATTGCTTTTGCACTTCCAACTCTCTATCATATTTGCTGTAAACATCACTGACAAGTTCCTAATAATAAAGAACACTAATTATTCTATAAAGAAGATCTCTTTGTGGTAACTGAGAAGAGCAGGTGGCCTGGCAGACAAAGCTGTATATTCAGAGGATTTACAGAAGGCCATTGCTTATCCTTTTGAATGAGCAACAAAATCATAATAAGATAGGAAATGCCATTCTTAGTCAGTCCAAAGGTCCATCAAGCCCAGCATCCTGTGACAGAGGCCAGTCCAGGTCATAAGTACCTGGCAGGCTCCCAAAGAATAGATTCAGTCCTTCTTGCTGATAATCAGGAACAAGCAGTGGCTTTCCCAAATCTACATGGTTAATAGTGGTTTACAGACTTTTCCTCCAGGAACTTGTCTAACCCCTTTTTTAAAACTCTGCTACACTAACTGCTTTCACCACATTTTCTGGCAACACATTTTACAGTTTAATTGCGCGCTAGGTGAAAAAATACTTTCTCCAATTTGTTTTTATAAGTGCTACCCTATTCGTTTCATGGAAGTGTCCCCTAGTCCTGGTAGTATTGGAAAGGGTGAATAATTATTCCCTGTTTACCTGTTCCACCCTACTCGTGGTTTTCCAGATCTCTAATATATCTCCTCTCAGTTGTCTCTTCTCCAGGCTTAAGTGCTCTAACCTGTTTAGCCTTTCCTTATAGGGGACGCTGTTCCAACCCCTTTATCATTTTGGTTGCCTTTTTCTGTACCTTTTCTAGTTCCATTATATTTTTATTTGAGATGGGGCAATCAGAACTGCACACAGAATTCAAGGTGCAGTCACACCATGGATTGATACAGAGGATTTGTGATAACTTTTCTTTTCCATTCCTTTCCTTATAATATTTATTTATTTATTTAGATTTTTATATTCCGCTTTTCGGCACTTCAAAGTGTACATCAAAACGGATTACATTCAGATACTATAGGTATTTCTCTATCCCCACAGGGCTTACAATCTAATTTTGTACCTGAGGCAACAGAAGTTCAAGTGACTTAGCTTTCTGGGCCTGATTCACTAAAGCTTTTCTCCCATTCTGTGTCTATTTGAAAAATGATAAATAGGCCCCTCTGTTTGCTACTTTGATTGCCACTGCACACTGAGCCGACGATTTCAAATTATTGCCCACAGTGACCCCAACAATTTTTGTGACCTGAATTGGCATCTATCAGAGAGAGGATGCTGGGCTCGATGGACCCTGTTCTGACCCAGAATGGCATATGGAGAACTTTATATTTACTTGATAATTTTCTTTCCTTTAGTCCTGTTACACTAGTCCAGAACAATTGGGTTATGTTCCCCTTCCAGCAGATGGAGGCAGATCACATGACTTTTTTAATGACAACATCAGTTTATTTTGGGTTACCTAAAAATACCTTAAAGGCCCTGCAAATTATCCAAAATTCAGCTGCCAGGGTTCTTAGGTTTATCTAAAATATGAACACATTACTCCAGTATTGTATTCTCTCCGCTGGCTTCCAGTTGAGTGGAGAATACAATTCAAAATCTTATTGATGGCATTTAAGGCCATAAGTAATGATGCAGCTGTTAGTATCAGTTCAATGTTTAAGATATACTGTCCTATGAGAAATTTAAGATCAGCAGATCAATATTTTCTTGATATACTGAGTCATTGTTTAGTCAGGTTGGGAGAATCAAGGGAGAGACTTCTCTATGTTATGGGTCTGACATGGTGGAACCAGCTCCCATCTGTATTATGGACAGAACCCTGTATTAAGACTTTAAAAATAAAAATTGAAGGCCCTTTCTATTTAGGAATGCCTTCAATTTGCTGTCTGGATAAGAGTCAAGAAGAATTCAGGAATGCACTAGGAATCAAAACTATCGCAACTTGTAAATACGTGCTCTGCTCCTTCCTGTAATATTGTCAGATTTTTTGTATTCTGGTCCATTTTAAATTATTTTAGTTGTTTTTAATATGAATGTTCCTTTAGAAGCTGCATAGAACCGTAGATATAAAGGCATATAAATACTAAATAAAATTTAAAAAGTATAAGTACTTCTAATATCAAATTTAGATTCCTCTGTGGCATGCAGGAAATGAGTGATATCCGGATGGGACGTGATAGAATTTCCTTTAATTGTACCTCTGTAACATGATATTGTTGCTACTTAAACTGTTAAAGAATTTAATGCTAGATCCTTTTCTAAACCATTTGTAAAAAAAATTAAATATTTGGTATATCTGGTTGCCAAGGGGATATTAAACAATTTTTGCAATGTTCCTCAATTAAACACCATGCACGTACATTCTGTATGCTAGTCATGTTTGAATTCTTTCTTGCTTTTAACAAAGTAGAAATAATGGAAAAAGAGTAAGGTTGGTTTTTTTTACATAGTCTTGAATTTTCAAGAACCATGCTGTAAGATAAAATAGAGATGGGTCTTCCATTACTACTGACCCTAGAACAAAAGACCTCAGGAACCTGATAGCTTTAGAGGATGACTGCTGTGTAACCTCATTAGGTCTACATACCAAGGTCTCCTTGGCTAATCTGGTGGCACTAGAATGACCTGACTCTTTAACTTCTCTGTTTTTCTTATTATATGACTTATCAATAGGGATGTGAATCAGGCTTCGGACGATTGAAAATATCGGACAATATTTTCAAAATCGTCAGAAATCGGGGGCTCCCCTAAAACGATAGGAAAACCCCACAATATTGATCGTGGGGGTTCTCTTATCGTTTTGGGGAGGGCGGGAAAAAACGGCACATAAAAATAACCCCTAAACCCACCCTGACCCTTTAAAACTAATCCCTTAGCTTCCCCCACCCTCCCGACCCCCCCAAAAACTTTTTACAGGTATCTGGTGGTCCAGTGGGGGTCACTGGAGTGAAGAGTATACAGGCTATCAGAAAGATAAGCTACTCCTGAGCTGATCTTTCATTTTCCAGCACCCAATTCAAGATTGCTCTAGTTATGTAACTATTACAAATAGCAATTTGTAATGAAAGAGCTGGTGTTGAAAACACATGTTGCAATATTATCTCTAATTTCCTATCCTGCGGATCTTTATGTGCTGTACCTCCTTCCACAGGGATATGTGTTTTCTAGTGGGGGTTAGGGGTTGGGGAAAAGGGGGGGAAAAGGGAGGAAGAGTATGTAGGAGGATAGGGAACTGGGAATGGTCTGATTGCATCACTGTGCGTTTTTTTGGTTTTTTTTTAGGAAGTCCACCCCCTTGCATGCATGAGTCATGACCCACCCACACATGCACGTGCCGATATAAAATCGGCGCACACATGTTATAAAATTGGTGTGTCTTTGAAAATATACACCTAAGGGAGTAGTTTTCAAAAGGATTTACATGATTAAAACAGTTTCATGTGTGTAAATGCACTTTATCCATGTAAGTGTTGCGGTCCCGGTCGTGTTACCTCCGGCTCTGTGGCGGCTCAAAGTTGCCGGCAGGGGCAGGCTTTTTCTTTGTAGGGAAAAAGGATGGTTCCCTAAGACCCTGCATTGACTATAGAGGGCTTAACGCCATTACCAAACGTGATCGCTATCCCCTTCCATTGATCCCTGAACTCCTGGACAGGTTACAGGGGGCCAAGATATTCACCAAGCTAGATTTGCGGGGTGCCTACAACTTGGTTCGGATTCATCCTGGCGATGAGTGGAAGACTGCCTTTAACACCAGGGACGGGCACTATGAGTATCTCGTTCTGCCATTCGGCTTGTGCAATGCCGCAGCAGTTTTTCAACACTTAATGAATGAAGTACTTCGTGATCTCCTTCACTCTTCAGTTATTGTGTACTTGGATGACGTGCTAATCTATTCTCAGGACTTGGATTCACATTGACGATATGTAAGGAAAGTTCTTCAGATCCTCAGAGATAATCATTTGTATGCCAAGTTAGAGAAATGTATGTTCGAGCAGGAGTCTCTTCCTTTTTATGGGGTACATAGTTTCTGCAACAGGGTTCCAGATGGATCCCGGGAAAGTAGCAGCTATTAAAGACTGGCCGTGTCCAAGAGGGTTGAAGGCTTTGCAGCATTTTTTGGGTTTTGCAAACTTTTATAGACACTTCATTCCACACTACTCTTCCAAAGTAGCGCCCCTCACCGCTCTTACTAGAAAGGGAGCTGACGCTGTAGAATGGCCAGAGATGGCCTGCCAGGCATTCAAGAACCTCAAGGAGGACTTTGTGCAAGACATTTGCCTACATCATCCAGACCCTCTCCGCCCATTCATAGTGGAGATGGATGCATCTAACATAGCTGTGGGAGCTGTGCTAAGCCAGAGCACTACTTCAGGGAAACTACTACCATGCTCGTACTTCTCTAAAAAGTTCTCTCCCGCTGAATGTAATTACAGCATAGGGGATAAAGAACTTTTAGCGATCAAGCTAGCATTTGAAGAATGGAGACAATGGTTGGCGGGGGCTGCGCATCCCATTACAGTCTTCACGGATCATAAGAACTTGGAGTTCCTCTGCCAAGCGCAACACTTAAACCCCAGGCAAGCATGCTGGTCATTGTTTTTCAACTGGTTCAACTTCGTGCTTTGCTACAAATCCGCATTCAAGAATAGAAACATAGAAATGACGGCAGAAGAAGACCAAACGGCCCATCCAGTCTGCCCAGCAAGCTTCACACACTTTTTTCTCTCATACTTATCTGTTTCTCTTAGCTCTTGGTTCTATTTCCCTTCCACCCCCACCATTAATGTAGAAAGCAGTGATGGAGCTGCATCCAAGTGAATATCTAGCTGATAAGTTAGGGGTAGTAGGGGTAGTAACCGCCGCAATAAACAAGCTACACCCATGCTTATTTGTTTTACCCCAGACTATGTTATACAGCCCTTATTGGTTGTTTTTCTTCTCCCATGCTGTTGAAGCAGAGAGCCATGCTGGATATGCATCGAAAGTGAAGTATCAGGCACATTTGGTTTGGGGTAGTAACCGCCGTAACAAGCCAGCTACTCCCAGCTTTGTGAGTGCGAATGTTCGAGCAGATGCTTTATCTCGTACTACAGAGCAGGAGGAGGAGGGGGAGCATCCCCAGTATATCATAGATCCTGCAAGAGTAATCTTGTCCAGTAAGCCCTATAGGAAGAACAGTGGTGCTGCGACGAGCACGAAGGAGAGCTCTAGTTTGGGCTCACGAATCCTTTACAGGTGGCCATGCTGGCCGCGAAAGAACACTTGACTTGCTCAACCGTGTTTACTGGTGGCCCACTATAAGACAGGATGACCATGCCTATGTTAGCTCATGTCCCATATGCGTAAGACAAAAACCGCGAGTGGGGAAGCCAAGGGGGTTGCTACAACCATTACCCATACCTACTGAGCCCTGGACACACATCGCCACAGATTTTGTAGTAGATTTGCCTGATTCTGAAGGAAACACTGTCATCTGGGTAACTGTGGATTGCTTCTCCAAGATGGCTCATTTTGTTCCACTTCCCAAGCTACAATCTGCACCAGAACTCGCCCAGCTCTTCGCTCTACATATCTTCTGTATCCATGGTCTCCCACAGGATGTAGTGTCTGATCGAGGGCCCCAGTTTATGGCCCGCTACTGGAGAGCATTGTATAAACAATTTGATGTGCAGCTTAGTCTGTCTTCAGCCTTCCATCCACATAGTAATGGACAGACAGAGCGCACTAATCGCTCTTTAAAGACTTTTCGCCACACTTTTGCCAATGAAAGGCAGAACAACTGCATGAGTCTACTACCTCTGGCCGAGTTCTCTTACAACAATCACACCCATTCTGTGATGGGCAAATCCCCGTTTCTGACAGTGTTTGGTAAATAACTCAAACCACCACTACCTCTGCCGACTCCCAGTATCTTGCCAGCGGTTCAACTGTCAGCTCAACAACTGCACGATCTCTGGCTCTCCATCCAGGACAAGTTCACTAAAGCAGCAAGTACAGCCAAGAAATGGGTGGACCATCATTGCCAACCTGCACCGGTCTTCCTTCCTGGTGACCGGGTTTGGCTCAGCACCAAAAACATACATCTTTGAGTCCCATTCCGAAAATTGACTCCACAGTTTTGTGGGCCATTCCATGTGGCAGAGAGAGTGGGATTGGTATCCTATCGGTTACGCCTTCCTTCTTCCATGAGCATTCATAATGTGTTCCACGTCTCTCTGTTAAAACCTCTCATTCTCTCAAGATATCACCCTAAGGTTCCAGAGCCTGCAGACATGGCCGTGCACTCCGATCCCATCTATCAAGTTCATGAGGTTCTTGATGTCCGTTTCCACCAGCGATGATGGGACTACCTGCTGGCCTGGGAGGGTTGTGGTCCTGAGGACAACACCTGGGAGCCTGCTCGTCACATCTTGGACAAATCCCTGCTTCATCAATTCCATCTCAGTCATCCCGGTAAACCTGGCCCTTCCAAGAGAGGGGCGCAAGAGGAGGGGGTACTGTTGCGGTCCCGGTCGCAAGCCTTGCGACCAGGTCCTTACCTCCGGCTCTGTGGCGGCAGCGTCGGGGCGTCCGGGTCTGCCCTGGCCTCCCGGGTGGTAAGCTGCGGGACGCGCGGCTCGTTGGGCCTGCTCGGGCCTTCTCGCGGCAGTGTCTCCACGAGGGAGACGCCGCCGAGCCTCAGAACCTGGCTCCTCCCCCTCTGGGCAAGCTCGCGCGCGAGGAGGTCCGATTTAAAGGGCTTTTCCCGCCAGACCGTGGGCTG
The DNA here is from genome assembly GCF_901001135.1 of Rhinatrema bivittatum. Lineage (NCBI taxonomy): Eukaryota > Metazoa > Chordata > Amphibia > Gymnophiona > Rhinatrematidae > Rhinatrema > Rhinatrema bivittatum. Next base: position 285,378,721 of record NC_042617.1, on the reverse strand, counting down.
CCCACAGAATGACGTCAGACGCCAGCTAATATTTAAAGCCGGCGTCTGCTTCCACTAAATCGCCTTGCAATGAGGTTCCTCCGTGTGAGTGGCTAGTTGCGTTCCTGTGGTTCCTGTGCTGGTTCAAGTCCTTGCTGTACCTGTTCCTGTTCCTGGGACTCCTGCTCTAGCTCTTGGTGTTCCTGCTCCCGGTATCTTGATCCTGTTCTGCCTTTTCCCTGCTTCCAGCTTCCGCTGTTCCTGACGACCCTTGTTTGGCTTCTCTGGCTCTTGAATCCGGCCTGCTTTTGGATTCCGTTCTTGCCGCCTGCCTCGACCTCGGATAGTTTCATCTTCTTCCGCACCTTCGATCTCTTAAGTCCCAGCGGTCTGGGACCTCACAAGCTCCTCTCGGGGGGTCCTCAGGCTTCCAGGGTGAAGCCATTGCCTTGGCTCCTGTGATCTCCTAAGTCCCAGCGGTCTGGGATCTCACAAGCTCCTCTCGGGAGGTCCTCAGGCTTCCAGGGTGAAGACTTCAGCTCTACATACAGCTTGGCACCGCCTCCCGGCCTACTTCTTCATCGCAGAGTACTCTTCTCTTCTACCATCTCATTCCGCTAGGCCGGCCCAAGGGTCCACTGCTACGTCCGCAACAGTAAGTGGGATTTTGGTAGTATGTTATATTTATGAACATAACTCCTTTGAAAATTACCTCCCCTGTCTCCAAGAACCTTGTAGCATTTTACATAGTAATGCACTTCAACAGATACAAGTCAATATATTTAAAATGACTGCGACAATACATTTAATTCTAAAATTATACATTACATCTTTAATAATACACCCTTAAGTAAACTATGATAAACTACAAATCAAATCCATTAATAACCTAAAAATGTCACTCTTTGAAACAAAATTTATAAACTGGGTAGACAAATTGGTCAAGCGACAGGACTCGAAGCTTTGTGGTGAATGGAATTTTCTTTGGTGAAGGGAAAGTGGCCATTGAGATGTTGTAGGGATCAGTGTTACATCCAGTCCTCTTCAAAGTTTTTAAGAGTTAGAAGAGAAGGAAAGTGTGCCTGTTTATAGATTATATTATAACAGGAAGGGAGCATTTTCCAAATATTGAAAAGTTCAAGGACAACTTCATAAGATGTTAAAGGAAGGAAAGCTCAAAAGAAATATGAGAAAATACTTTTCACCGAGGTAATGGTGCACACCTGTAACATTCTTACAGAGGAAGTTATAGGAGCCACACAATGGCAGAATCCATGCATGAGTGGAACAGACACAAAGGGATCTTAGTGATGAAAGGGGAGACAAGACCACAGAAGGCATAAGACCTGTGGTAGCACAGTAGGCAGGTACATATGGCAGACTAGGTAGTAGTGTGTTCTGCCAGAAAATGCTAAATATCAGCAGCTAGAAGAGAAATTCTTTTTATTCAGAGCTTCAAATAATAGCAAATAAGATATGGAGAGAGAGCTGTAGGCTACCATTCAATGAAACAGGAACAGGTCTCTCTCAGTTCAATTACTGATACAATGGGTTAAATAGGTCACCACCTCTAATTGCATACAATCTACAATAACAAACTAATTACTCTGAACTCTAAAACTGCTAGCACAACTCAATATCTTAATGTAAATGTGATGTATTTTAAATGATGTAAGTTATTATATTGTGTATGGTTTTTCTTGTAAACCGCCTAGGCGGATAGACTCCTACCCCACAGTGCAGTATATAAAAACTTTTAAATAAATAAAATAAATAAATAAATAAATAAATAAATAAATAAATAATGTATATACCCATGTACTAGCTAATTAGTTAGCAAAACATTTCTTTAATTGGTTTCTACAATTAAACATTTCTCCAAGTAGTTAAATGCAAATTCCCTTATCAATAATATGCAAGTCCTTTAAGCATGTAAAATGAACCTGCAGCTTAGCTGGAGAAGAAGTACTTTTGTGTATCAGATACAGTTTTCTATGGTTATGGTGGTGCATGGTCTCAAAGTTTGTGTTAGGAAAGCATATCAGATTTCTGTGTGTTGGAAAGGGATGTCAGAGTTTGCATGTTTATGGTAGGAAGGAAGTTTAGATATCTATTTTTGCTTTGAAATGTTAGGATTTGTAAGTATATGGACCCTTTGACCGAGGCAAGAGGTGAAACCGCCCAGGGGGAGGATCCCCACTGAGCCTCACCGTCAGGAGGCGGAATCTCGGCTGCAGGATGGGATACAGCAGCGGGTAGAATGAGAGAGAGTGACTCCTGGAGGCGGGCCATGGAGCGACAGTGCAGCTGCTGACGTCATACTCAGCTCGGGAACTGGAGTAGACAAATAGTAATAGCACTACCGGAGGAGCGGGGGTATCGGTAGAAGTGCAGTCACTAAAGTACACTGGGTCCCTAGAGATGGTATACAAGAGCTGCCCTCAGTGGGAGGTCATGCAAGGGTTCCTCTTCAGATGTCACGGTAATGGTCCGCAGAACGGGGTACACTGGAGAGAGTTCCCACGTAGAGAATACAACTGGAACCGCAGCGAAGTACTCACAGCGACTGAAGGCAGTAGCAGGTCCGCAGAAGCCTCGGGGAGTGAGGCAGGCAGGAATCCATGTGAAGGCCCTCCGAGGAGTGGATAGCCAAGAGACAAGATAGTTCCCCTGAGGAGCAGGTACCCGATAGTCTCCAACATGGAAGTAGAACCGGAACAGCGTTGCAAAGAGAGTAGATAGTTTTAGCAAGTGAACTCGTCAAGTCGCTGTCTGTCTGGGCTGGTGAGCTTAAGTATACAGGTTGAGTGACATCATCTGGTGAGGACGCCCCCGAGGTTCCCGCCATGACATGGTTAAAGCAGGTTGGAGAGCGCACGCACCTAGGGAACCCCGCGGGTAAGATGGCGGTCGTCGGCGTTCATGCCGCTCTAGGAGGCCTGAGAACGGAGAGTGGAAGGCCAGTGGTAGCTGGCAGAGGCCGCGAGTTCCCCTATCGGAGCTAAAGCAGCAAACAAAGAGGTGAGCAACAGCGGCCACAGCCACAGAACATAACATGAAAAGAGAGCATATTCTGGATTTCTATATTTGTGGCCAGAAATGGGTGTCAGGGTTTGTGGTGAGAAGAAATACTGGGATTTGTGTGTTTGTGTTAAGAAAGTAGTGTAGGATTTTTGTATTAGTAACTTACAGCTTCATTACAATTAGAACAATTCCCCTTTTGGGAAAGGCTGAAGATGTTAGGGCTCTTCAGCTTTGAGAAGAAACAGCTGAAGGGAGATATGATAGAGGTCTATAAAATAATGAGTGGAGCGTAGTATTGCCCGTCCTCTCTCCCCTCTCTCTCTTGCTACTTTTTTTTTTTTTCGCTTTTTCGCTTTTTTTTTTTTTTTTTCGCTTTTTCGCTTTTTTCCGCTTTCGTTGCTTGCTTCGGGAGGAGGGGAGAGAGGACTGGCAATCCCGAGCGTTGGAGAACCGTCCACTTCCTGGTACCTGTCATTTGAAATGACATTTGAAATGACAGATACCAGCGTGTCCGTGAAGTGTTAGGCCAGCGCACCCAGGTTACTGTATAGGCGCTCTATAAAGTAAAATGGGTTGCGCGGGCCTAACGCTTCACAGACTCTTCTTAGACGCAGCTTGCATTTGCAAGCTATTTACATACAGCATCGAGCGGTAGGTGAGCTGGACTGTGTGTGCGGCAACCGCGGGTGCGTCCGGCACTAACGCAGCTCTTCCTACCGCTCCTTACTGTATCGGCCTGAAAGATAGTCATGGTCAAGGAGTTTTGAGAGGAGAAGAGGAGGAGAGCAGGAAAGAATAGGATGTCTCAAGGTGGCCTAGCATCAATGGGACTAGTTCAGCAAAAGGCAGTGTCTCTGCATGGTTTGCCACACCCACAACCTGAAGTCTTTGAGAGAAAAGTGACATAGACTTTATCTGAAGTGTGGAGAGTGAAGCAATAATAGCAGTTAAGCAGAGAGAGTAAGAAATCCCATGTCAAATCAATACTTGCCAATACACTGGTAAAAATAAAAATATTATACAGGCTGGGAACTCCCAGAAAAAAAGCTTCCAGTGCTTTAAGAGCTAAGAGAAGAAAAAAAACTTCAGTATAAGATACAGCCTGCAGAGAAGCAAGGCAAGTAAGAAGTGACAGGCTGAATTTATCTGAAATATACACAGAAAAACACTCAGATGTGGGTTTGCCTAATATAATATCTGGCAATATATTTTTACTTTAACCAAACTATTTTCTAAATAAGCAAAAATCCAGACATATCACTTTCTATCCATTTTAAATGTACAACAAGTACATTAAATTCACTGGTAAATCAGCACTCAACTGATTTACCACTAATTTACTGAAATAAGATAAGTAAAACCACAAATCCCAGAATGCCAATCAGCAGATATGATGTCATATATTCCACACAGGAGAAAAAAACATCTCTTTCTAGAATAATTTAAAGTCCAAATTACTTAAAAAATTAGTACAAGCTACATCAGCTTTATTAGTAAAGGCAGTTGCCAGGATATTCTTATATAATATATTGAAAATAAAATTTAAAAGCTAGTTAGACAAATTCCAGAATAGAGCAGATAGTTCTTATCCTTACTTATAATAACAACATTAAATCAACTACACTCAGACAGCATTAGACTGAGAAAGGAAACTATTTAACCAGTGAAGAATCTAAAATAAATATATATATATATATATATATATATATATATATATATATATATATAAAATATAAAATATTGTTGCAACAATCTAAATTACTGATGTAAATTTGAATCCATTATCACAGCTGTTACAGACTGACATCTTTCCAATGAGCACAGTATATATGAAAAGTTTTAAAAGACGTATTTAATTTCTGCCTTAAAATTAACTTTGTACACAAATGTCAATGTGCCTCTGAGATGGCTGCATATATTAAGATTTTCAGAATGCTTAAACTTCTTAGTAAGATAAAATTTATTATCTCTGCAGGGATATAAATTGGAACTGTACATAAACAGATACAATAATATAGTATAAAGCCAGTAAAAACCCTCCATTCTTTGGACCGATTAACAGCAGAATAAACATTATTTCCCATTCTTTTCTTTGTTTCACAGCAACTAAAACCTTCTTCAGTCACTAGTATCCCATTTGAACCTATTCTTCTTATCAACTCAGAAACAAATGTTCTGACCACTAATGTAATCCCTACATGCTAGGACCATCAAAAAGAGAATAATATCACCAAAGTATAAATGTTTAATCATAGAATACATTGCTTTCACTTTAAGGAAAGAAAGAAATATATTGCAGATAAACAGACTAAAGCCTGGATTATCTAAGGTCACAGACCTTAGAGAATCAGGTGGTAATGGGGGGGGGGGGGGCGGCGAAGCGGGGGGGCGGTCCTGCGATAGCCGGCAATGATCGCACTTCCACGATAAGGCGGCGATAAGGAATCTTACCTTTCGCCGCCAGCGATGTGTCTGCAGCGTCGGCTCCGGTGCTGCCCCGACTCCTCCTCTTCTGGGACTGACTCCGCCCCCAACTCCGCCCTGAGCTAGCTATCGCACGCGAAAAGGGACTTTTCGCGTGCGATAGCGTTAGAGAATGACCCCCTAAAAGAAAGAATGCAAGGTATTTCAGAGGGGGCAAACATTTAAAACCTGGAAAGACAGTTGGAAAATGTGGAATGGATTGGAGGCTTTTTTTTGTACTGCAAAGACATAATTATGAAAAGCAGTTCCTGCAGCAAGAGAAAGGCATGATGCAGGGTTAAGTAAAGTACTTGAACCTTGCACCAATGGTTCTGTAACCATCTACAATCCTTTAGCCTTACACCCACAGCCAATACAAATGTATTCCAGATGGATTTACTCCTGCACATTGGCAGAATTTACTCTATACATCAAATGAGAAACATGACTGACTGCAGCTTATACAAATCTACATGCCCACAGATTTGCTATTCTCCTCTACATGCCAGCAGTTACCCTCCTATGCTCTAACAGGAGTCCCCTGTTCACTGACAAGGAAATATAATTTTCAGCCTCCTAGTATATACCAACAGGAGTCCTCTGTTTGCAGACAGAAAAAAAAAAGAAAATTGTCAGGAGAAGTGGCAGAGACAGTCATCCCATTTTGTACTGGCTGAGGGTCAAAGCCTCAAAACCAGGAAATGCAGAAGGATGAGAAAAAAAACTCATCAAGGGAACAGGACAAGCATGGCAAGCAAAGCAGAAAGAAAAGAAGACAGTCATGAGGCATGCAGAAAGGAGAATCATATTACAAGAGCAAACCAGAAAGATTACCAGAGGGAGGGGCAGGAGGCAGGTAGCAGGGGAGAGATCGGATGTCAGATGGCAAAAAAAAAATGTAAAAGGTCACCTGATTCTGTTTGGCTTCCCCACCACTCGCCAATGCATCAAAAACTGTTGAAACTGCCACAGTCAAGGCACTCTGGGAAGCCCCACCAAAACCCTTTAGGCTAGATTTATTACAAAATAAACATAACTAGTGACTCTGATAATGCTTCTCTTTATTTACTTATAAGTAAGTTAATCTGAAGAAATCAGGACCAATATATAATTTCAATTGCTCAATAATAAACAATAGCTCATTACTTAGTATACAGTTATTAATTGGATTTTTGAAATTTTGGGTGGTTTTACAACATGTTATCAGACAGCTTCTGTCTAATAACTACTCCATTCGAATCATTATCACTGTTTCTAGCAGTTTCTGTACTTTATGAATAATAATTTTACATACCTAACTAATATTTCTAGCAAAAAACAATTTTTCTAAGTAAGAAACATTATCTAGCTAAACTTATTTCTAGTTTCTTCATTTCAACTGTTCAGAGCAAATACAAAGCAGTATTCCAGTTAATTCTATAAAACTGGTGCAGTGGTTAGCTAGGCCATGAAAAACACAAACACAGGACAACTGGGCCTATTAAGATGCAACAAGACCTTCCTGGTTCTTGAGCCTCAACTCCCCTCAGTTCACCTAGACCACCCACCCAGTCAGTACTACACAATAAATACATTTAATATCACTTATGCCAGCTAATTAGCAGGTGTAAAAATACACAAATAGATTGGAAAATGTACGCACATGTCTTTTAAAATAGCAACTTACGGGGGGGCGCTGTTCGCATCCAATGTGAGAGGACGCACGTTAGCTCAGCTCCGCTCCCTCCGGGCCCTATAACCCTCTAAAAGGAACTCCAAAACCCTGCTAATTTCGGCGAAACTTGCCTGAAATTTTTTTTGATAGCACCGGCCTCCTACACCATGACCAGCAAACGGAAAACGCTGGATCTAAAGCAGTATTCGTATGGTAAACAAGCTCCGGGGGTGAATCAAGATGGCGCCGAGAGTGGCGTTGTGGAACCGGGCGCGCCCGGAGAACCGGTGGCAGAGAGAGGGGAAGCCCCGGACCCGGATTCGGATCGTGAGACCCCAAGCACAGCTTTATCTTGTGAGGAAGCCAGACGCTGGTTCACGGAGCTGAGAGCTGATATGAAGCAATATCGACAGGATATCATGGCCTCGGTGGCTGATCTCAAAGAAGACCTCGCTGCTCTGGGTAACCGCGTCGACGAGGCAGAAACGCGCATGGACAGCCATGGGGATGCCATAAACAACCTAGTGACTCGCCAGGACACCGTATCTGCCGAGATGAAGGCTTTACACGACAAGATCGAAGATTTAGATAATCGCGGCAGACGTAACAACATGAGGATCAGGGGTGTGCCAGAAACCCCTGAATATGCCGATGCGCGGCAAACTGCTGCTCAAATTTGCAACTTTATTCTGAGCAGGGGAGCTGAGGGCCAGCCAGAGGACGCGGACGTGACCTCTGCAACCAGCTTTGAAAGAGCCCATCGGGCGCTGGGTCCTCGCCGCGACCAACAGCCGCGTGATATTGTCCTCTGTTTTACAAGCTTTCCTTTAAAGGAACGGATCCTTAAGGCAGCCCGCATGCAGAAATCTATATTTATTTATTTATTTATTTAAATTTCTTATATACCGGCATTCGCGATGGGAGTCGCATCATGCCGGTTTACAAATAACAAGGTGTGACAACAGAATAAATACTTAATAACTTAAAAACATTAACATGTGATAGAAGAATAAGGTAGCAGTTACAATAAAACAGGGATAAAATGCAACTTGGAATGAAGAGAAGGCAAAAGAGAGATTAACACTGAGATAACAAAAGAATGACCAAGGTAAATAAAACCAAGGTAAATAAACCTGCCTCATTAAAAAAGAGAGAACATTATTGAGTTGTCAAAGGTTGTTGATTACCCTGACGGGAGTTCTTAGTTGCTTAAGTTGAGAGTGGGTTCAGTTGGTGTCTGGAAAGGCTTTCAAGAATAGCCAGGTTTTAAGTCTTTTTCTGAAAGTGGGGAGGCAAGGTTCCTGTCTCAGTTCTGGTGGTATAGAATTCCACAAGGTAGGTCCTGCTATAGAGAAAGCCCTGTCTCTGAGAGTCCTATGGTTAAAGGTTTTTGCAGGAGGCGCCTGTAATGAGTCTCTGTAGGACTCTCTGATAGGTCTGATGGAGGTATGTTTTTTAAATGGGATTTGGAGGTTAAGCGGGAGAGAGTTGATGGAATGCTTTGTAGATGGTAGTAATGGATTTATATAAGATTCTATAGTGCACTGGCAGCCAATGTAAGTCTTTGAGAATCGGAGATATGTGGTCTCTTCTTCTTGTGTTTGTCAAAATTCTGGCCGCCGTGTTCTGAACCATCTGAAGAGGTTTAGTATGAGAAGACGGGAGACCTAATAGAATAGAATTGCAATAATCTAACTTAGAGAAGATTATTGATTGCAAAACTGTTCTGTAATCGTGGAAATGGAAAAGTGGTTTGATTCTTTTTAAGACGTGTAATTTATAAAAGCAGTCCTTCGTGGTTTGATTAATAAAAGATTTTAGATTTAGCCGATTGTCGATAATGGCTCCTAGGTCTCTTACATGTGAAGTTTGAAAGCCGGTTGGAGGATTTGAGGTGAGGTTACTGTTTTCAGGGGAAATTATGAGGACTTCGGTTTTAGCGGAATTTAAGATTAGATTTAGGCTGGAGAGGAGGTTGTCAATATTTTGAAGACAGTTTTCCCAGATTTTGATAGTTTTTGTAAGGGATTCTTTGATAGGGATGACAATCTGGATGTCATCTGCGTATAGAAAGTATTTGAGGTTAAGATTAGTTAATAGTTGACATAGGGGTAGGAGGTAAATGTTAAAGAGCGTGGGGGAGAGAGAGGAGCCCTGTGGAACACCTAGCGAAGAAGGGTAAAACTGTGATTCTTTGTTATGTATTTTGACTTTATATCCTCTGTTTCCCAAGAATGATTTGAACCAGGCAAGAGCAGAGCCTGTAATTCCGATGTTCGCTAGTTGATTTAGGAGAAGGGAGTGATTCATGGTGTCAAAGGCCGCCGATAGGTCGAGGAGTATCAGCAAGTAGGCGTGACCTTTATCGAGGCCCATGATGAGGTAATCTGTCAGAGATATGAGAAGTGATTCTGTACTTAAAGATTTTCGGAAGCCGTATTGAGTGGGGAATAATATGTTGTTGTCTTCGAGGTATTCTGATAATCTGGTGTTGACTAATTTTTCTGTAACCTTGGCTATAAAAGGAAGGTTGGATATTGGGCGGAAGTTGGATGGATCTTTAGGATTAAGGTTCGGTTTTTTTAATAGGGGTTTGATAGAAGCAACTTTCAGGTCGTCTGGATAAATTCCTTGGGCTAAGGAACAATTGATAATGTCAGTTAGGGTTTTGGAGATGGTATCTGGAATTAGCAGCAGTAGTTTGGGAGGGATCTGGTCAAATGGGTGGGATGATGGTTTCATTCTCTTCAATACTAACTTGGTCTCTGATATTGCAATGGGTTCGAAGGCTTGTATAGCCATGTCATTGCAGTGATGGCGGAATGTGCTGGGTGGGGCTAGGGTATTCGTTTTAGTTGAGATTGCAGGTTGGAAATTTTGTTACTGAAGAAGATGGCCAGCTCCTCAGCTTTTTCGTGCGCTTGGTTGAGTGGGATGTCCGGAGAATTGGGTTGAGTTAAGTTCGAGACGTAAGTAAAGAGGGCTTTTGAATCGAAGATGAGGTGATGTATCTTGTGAGCGTAGTAGTCCCTTTTTGTTTTTAGTGTGGCGCTCTTGTAGATGTGAAGAGCAAGTTTGTAAGCTGAGAGGGAGGTCGGTGATGGTGCTTTACGCCATTTATTTTCTTTTTGTCTCAGTGAAAGCTTGAGTTTTTGTAGTTGGTCATTAAACCAGGGTTGTCTTCTGGCGGCATTATGTTTAGGTTTTTTTTGTTGCCAGTGGGCAGAGTTTATTAGCTGCCGATTCTGTGATGTTGGACCATGAGTGGAGAGCCGTGTTGGGAGTGGAGATGTCTATGTGGGGGAGTTCTAGGACAAGGTGTTCGTGAAGTTCATCTGATGAACATAGGTTTCTGTAAGTAAATTGAGGTTGAAGATCTTGTTTGATGTTAGATTGTGCCAGCGAAAAAGTGGTAGAAATTAAAGCATGGTCTGACCAGGGGACTATTTTGCATATGGGGGGTGCTGAGTACGCGATGCCTGAGTTTACAAAAATGAGATCCAAAGTGTGTCCTGCTCTGTGAGTAGGGTTGTTGATTATCTGCTTGAATCCCATGGTGGTCATTGCATTTAGGAAAGTTTCACAGTTTGTAGATGGAGAGGGGTCATCAACATGTAAGTTGAAGTCTCCCAAAATGATGGCTGGAACCGCAAGATTTAGGTTAGTAGCTATTATTTCTAGAATGGGGGAGGCATCTGATTCCAGCAGTCCCGGAGGGGCGTAGACTAGAATGATTTGTAGCTGGTCAGATTTGAAAAATCCGGCTTCAATTTTTGTGGGAGAATGAATTGGGAATTGAGTAAGTCTCAGCTCTTTTTTGGCTGCAAGGAGAATACCCCCACCCTTTCTTTTCTGTCTGGGAATAGAGAAGAAGTCATGGGATTCCGTAGGAAGTTGGTTTATTAGTGCGGTGTCCGTCTGTTTAAGCCATGTTTCAGTAATTGCACAGAGGTCGGGTTTGGTGTCCAGTAGAAGGTCATTAAGTATTAGTGTTTTTTTGGTAAGGGATTGAGCGTTGAATAAAATCAGAGAGAAAAGAGCCAGGCCTAGTGTCTGTGTAAGGGGGGAAATCATGATAGGGATGAGTGATTTATAGGTAGTTGGCCGTGAAAACACTGATGGGTTTCTAATGAGAAATGACCTTTGTTGGAGAATTGGAATAGGGAGACCAGTATGCATTGAGGCTTGGAGGGGTGAGCGCTGGATGCTTGCTGGAGTGGAAGGAAGAGCGCTGGATGATTGCTGGAGTGGAAGGAAGAGCGCTGGATGATTGCTGGAGTGGAAGGAAGAGCGCTGGATGATTGCTGGAGTGGAAGGAAGAGCGCTGGATGATTGCTGGAGTGGAAGGAAGAGCGCTGGATGATTGCGTTGGTCTCAGGGCTATTTGAACAGAATGTAAAAGGTCCTCATTGAGCCTAGGCTTCAAGATGTGGTTGTAGATTGGTGGAGTTTCACGTAGCTGTAGTTGTTCGCAGGTGGGTGGTGTCGTCTGCAGGAGGCCTTTGTTTGTTTGTTGGGCTTCCCTGGGTGGAGAACGGGGCTCCTCGGGGCTGCAACGAAGGGGCGAGACAAAGGGGCTGGCCCCTTTGTCGTGCTCCTTAGGCGTGCGACGCACGGCGTGCGACGCCTAGGCGCTGTGGTCGATTTAAAGGGCTCCTGGCCCTGCTGCTATTGGCGGCTTGTGCGGGTACGGATTGGCCGCTTCACGGCCCGGAGGAGGGCTGTGGGTGGCGCCTCGGTTCGCGGCTCTGCGCCTCTGCGCCTCGTGGCCGGCGCTGGGGGCTGCCGGGGGCAAGGGTGCGAATCAGGGCCTTACCCCGGTGGGTCTCGGCGCCGGCTGCGCAGGCCTCGCACGATGGGAGACGCTGGATCGGAGACGCTGGAGCAGGTAAGAGGGAGTTTCGCGGCGCCGCGGTCGATTTAAAGGGCTCCTGGCCCTGCTGCTATTGGCGGCTTGTGCGGGTACGGATTGGCCGCTTCACGGCCCGGAGGAGGGCTGTGGGTGGCGCCTCGGTTTGCGGCTCTGCGCCTCTGCGCCTCGTGGCCGGCGCTGGGGGCTGCCGGGGGCAAGGGTGCGAATCAGGGCCTTACCCCGGTGGGTCTCGGCGCCGGCTGCGCAGGCCTCGCACGATGGGAGACGCTGGATCGGAGACGCTGGAGCAGGTAAGAGGGAGTTTCGCGGCGCCGCGGTCGATTTAAAGGGCTCCTGGCCCTGCTGCTATTGGCGGCTTGTGCGGGTACGGATTGGCCGCTTCACGGCCCGGAGGAGGGCTGTGGGTGGCGCCTCGGTTCGCGGCTCTGCGCCTCTGCGCCTCGTGGCCGGCGCTGGGGGCTGCCGGGGGCAAGGGTGCGAATCAGGGCCTTACCCCGGTGGGTCTCGGCGCCGGCTGCGCAGGCCTCGCACGATGGGAGACGCTGGATCGGAGACGCTGGAGCAGGTAAGAGGGAGTTTCGCGGCGCCGCGGTCGATTTAAAGGGCTCCTGGCCCTGCTGCTATTGGCGGCTTGTGCAGGTACGGATTGGCCGCTTCACGGCCCGGAGGAGGGCTGTGGGTGGCGCCTCGGTTCGCGGCCCTGCGCCTCTGCGCCTCGTGGCCGGCGCTGGGGGCTGCCGGGGGCAAGGGTGCGAATCAGGGCCTTACCCCGGTGGGTCTCGGCGCCGGCTGCGCAGGCCTCGCACGATGGGAGACGCTGGATCGGAGACGCTGGAGCAGGTAAGAGGGAGTTTCGCGGCGCCGCGGTCGATTTAAAGGGCTCCTGGCCCTGCTGCTATTGGCGGCTTGTGCAGGTACGGATTGGCCGCTTCACGGCCCGGAGGAGGGCTGTGGGTGGCGCCTCGGTTCGCGGCTCTGCGCCTCTGCGCCTCGTGGCCGGCGCTGGGGGCTGCCGGGGGCAAGGGTGCGAATCAGGGCCTTACCCCGGTGGGTCTCGGCGCCGGCTGCGCAGGCCTCGCACGATGGGAGACGCTGGATCGGAGACGCTGGAGCAGGTAAGAGGGAGTTTCGCGGCGCCGCGGTCGATTTAAAGGGCTCCTGGCCCTGCTGCTATTGGCGGCTTGTGCGGGTACGGATTGGCCGCTTCACGGCCCGGAGGAGGGCTGTGGGTGGCGCCTCGGTTCGCGGCTCTGCGCCTCTGCGCCTCGTGGCCGGCGCTGGGGGCTGCCGGGGGCAAGGGTGCGAATCAGGGCCTTACCCCGGTGGGTCTCGGTGCCGGCTGCGCCGGCCTCGCACGATGGGAGACGCTGGATCGGAGACGCTGGAGCAGGTAAGAGGGAGTTTCGCGGCACCGCGGTCGATTTAAAGGGCTCCTGGCCCTGCTGCTATTGGCGGCTTGTGCGGGTAACTTGTGCGGGTAACTTGTGCGGGTTACAGTGGGGTAACTGCCAAATTTCATTGTATCAAGATTTGGCGCCGAGCACTCTTAAAAAACGCTATGATTTGCGGGAAGTGACAGCGGCCCTGAGAGATCGCGATGTTAGATATCGCTGGACTTACCCCTTTGGGTTAACTTTTTCACATCAAGGGATTGCCTACAGAATCGCCTCCCTGGAAGACGCTGTGGACGCCTTTCAGAAGGCCCAATTACCTCTTTCGCTCGTGGCTACCAAAATGGCGGATCGGCAGTTGAATCGGGACTCTGCGCCCCGCTGGCAGAGAGCAGGGAAGGGCGGTAAGCGGTTGAGACGCCAGTCTGGCGGAGCGCGACCCCCCTCATCGGAACCGGACTGAAAGAGACTTGCCTTGGTGGTTCTCATTCCTTTCGGATGAGACTGTCAGCTTATACTGCTATCACAGGGCTTAATCGCACTGTTGGGCTGGAGCAGGTGGGGCACTCTTGTGCTGGGTTTTGGTTTTGAAAGAATTGCTTGTTGCACTGTTACATGTTTGCACTCATATTATGATTTACTAATAATGGAGGGTTAATGTTATGTACTTCAACAGTTACTTAATGATAAGGGGCTCGGGGGGGGGGGAGGGGCGGGGATTGTTATGTTCATTCCTCCGGTTGGATGGCCGCAGGTTCTCCTAACTTAGTATCCCATAGTACGACGTGGGATGCTGCAGGACCTACAGACCTCATGACAGGTTACATTGGCAGCGATGCTAGTTGGAAGAGAATTCAGGGGCAGTATAGCTACATTTGGCAGGGGCTTGAAGCATGCAGGGGCGGAGACTGGAGGTCCGCTGTAGCTAGGGGAACCAAGGGGGCCTTGGGGACGATAGTCTCATGTCAGCATGGCGGTTAAATTGGTATCCATAAATGTGAAGGGTTTAAATTCGCCTCAGAAAAGGCAGCTGCTGCAAAGGGAACTCACACGTCAGTCTGCTGATATTGTCTTTATTCAGGAAACGCATATTAGACAGTCACATGAACATTTGCTTAAATACCCTCGGTTTCCCACTGCGTTGTGGGCTGCTAGCACGTTAGCACATAGATACACGGGAGTGGGCATTTTGTATTCTCCGTCACTTGTCCATGAGCAAATCCTGGTAGTTAGGGACCCTCATGGCCGTTTTATACTCAATAAGATCAGAATAGATAACAAGGTTTTCACCGTCCTCAATGTGTATTTTCCCCTACAGAATCAGGTATCTTTTATCCGCCGTGTGCATACTCTCCTACAGCAACACGCGGAGGGTGAGGTGATTGTGGGAGGTGACTTCAACCTGATTATGGACCCAGCCAAGGATTCTAGTTCAGGTTCCCAGGCCCACAAGGCGGAGCGCAAGGCTTGGCTGGGGGTGCTAGAGGACTGGGGACTGGTGGACATATGGCGGATTAAACATGAACACTCCCGATCTTATACGTTTTATTCTACTCCACACTCTACGTATTCACGCATTGACTACCTCTTTGTTTCGGCCACTATGCAGGCCAGGGTAAGGCAGGCGGATATTGATAATATTACATGGTCCGATCACGCCCCGGTGTGGATGGTCTGTACTATGGGAGATCATGGGAGTGGGCTTCGCACCTGGAGACTTAATGACAGTCTCCTTCAAGATCCTGCCTTTGCCGCATCCATTTCCCAACAATTGCAGGAGTACTTTCGGCTTAACCAAGTGGAGGGGACGTCACCTCTCACAGTGTGGGAGTGCTCCAAGGCCGTGATCCGTGGCTCTTGCATAGCTCGGGCGGCTTATTGTAATAAGGAAAGGGAAGCAAAGCGAGTACAGCTCACTCAGGAGCTCACTGAGTTAACTCGAAAACATTGCTCTACACAGTCTGGGAGGATCTACCAAAAACTTTTGGCAGTGCGGGGTCAGCTCAGGGCTCTGGAAGATACAGCCATTAGTCATTACCTGACCCTTCTTAAACAGAAATATTTTGAGGGGGGCAACAAGGCGGGTAGACTTCTGGCCAGACAATTGCGAGCAGCCCAAGCCCAGACAATCATAGCTAAGATAAAGGATTACCAGGGTCAGGTGGTTACTTCCTCTGCGGATATTCGACAGTCATTTACTGACTTCTATTCCAAGCTTTACTCTAGGGATCAGTCCATAGAGCCTACCACAATTGATGAGTACTTGTCTAAAATTGAATTGCCACACCTTACCCCGCTACAAAGGGAGGTACTGGACAGGCCAATCTCGCAGCTGGAAGTGTTGGCTGCTATCAAGCTGTTGAAAGCGGGAAAGGCACCGGGTCTGGACGGCTATACGGGTATTTACTATCGTAAATTCGCCCAGACTTTGGTTGGACCCCTGACCCTTGCCTTTAATTCAATGTTGGCAGGATCAGATTTTACTCAGGATGCAAACACAGCAGGTATCACTGTGCTGGCAAAACCGGGCAGGGACCCAGAGCTCTGTAGCTCCTATAGGCCGATCTCCCTAATCAATATTGACCTGAAGATCCTTGCCAGGGTCTTAGCAGCTAGGTTGAACGGGGTCCTACCCGGGCTTATCCATAATGATCAAGTGGGATTTGTGCCGGGAAGGTTGGCGGCAGACAATGTTCGTAGGATAGTAGATATTATTGATCTTGTCCACCGGGAGGCCCTTCCAGCCATACTTTTGGCATTGGATGCGGAAAAGGCCTTTGATCTTGTTCATTGGGATTTTCTCTTTCGCACACTACGGATTATGGGCTTTGGTGATTGCTTTATTGAGTGGATTTGTAAAATGTATGCCAATCCAGCGGCCAGGGTAAAGGTTAATGGGAGCTACGGCCCACGGTTTTCGATCCAAAGAGGGACCCGGCAGGGTTGTCCACTCTCCCCTCTTTTATTTGCCATTTTTTTAGAGCCTTTTGCCAGACGGATACGAAGCAATACAAATGTGAGTGGCATAGCCAAAGGTACAGACAACTTTAAAATATCGCTCTTTGCTGACGATGTAATGTTCACCCTTTCTGATCCCGAGCATTCGTTACAGGGGGTCATGTGCGAGTTGGATGAGTTTACGTCCCGATCTGGTATGAAAATTAATTTTGAAAAATCCGAAATCCTTAATTTGACCCTGCCTGCTGATTTGGCCTTGGCCCTCCAAGGGAAGTTTCCTTTTAAATGGGCCGAGAAGTCTCTCAAATATTTGGGGGTTCAATTGGGGACGCATAATGATTCCTTATATGACTTGAACTATCGCCCATTATTGGTCAAAATACAGAAGGACCTGGATAAATGGCTAGCCCACACACACTCCTGGTTAGGCAGAATGGCCATCCTTAAGATGAACGTGCTGCCACGCTTTTTGTATTTCTTCACCACGATTCCTATCTATCTCCCTGATAAGTTACTTCGCCAATGGCAACAGATTTTAGGGCACTTCATCTGGCGGCGTCAACCCCCCAGGATAGCTAGAGATACCCTATACCAGACTAGAGCTAGGGGCGGCCTTCAGGTGCCTAACTTAGTCTGGTATTATAGCGCTGCACAGTTGAGGGCGCTGGTTGCTCTACACGTCAGCGCTGAGGTACCGCAGTGGGTTAAGTTGGAGCAAGCTCTTTTAGGTCCTTTCCCGGTGGCTGCTCTCCCATGGCAACCCCAATCTTCCTGGGGCGCCTCCACGAAGTTGCCATTTGCCCTGCGCACAACCATGCGGATTTGGCGTAGATGGAAACCGGTATTAGTGGGACCCGAGTGTTTCTCTCCCATGACCCACTTGTTTGCCAATGTAGTGACACCCCTGCAGGACTGTAATGGAGCCCCTCGGCAGTGGATGAGGGCGGGGATCTATAAGTTGGGTCATGTCTATCAACAGGACGCCCTGTTGACGTGTGCACAATTAAGAGATATGTATAACTTAGACCGAGTGGATTTTCTTTTATATACCAAGGTATATCACTTCATCAAACAGGGGTTTCGTAATGGTAGGATTAGAACCAAGGGTACCCTTTTTGACATGTTCTGTAAATCTGCTAATTCCCTGAGGGGAGTGATTTCTAAGATATATGGACTCATGAACGCTCGTAAATTGGGTGCACTTCGACACCGCTCCTTATGGGAACAGGACTTCCAATATACCTTAGCCGATGAGGACTGGGAACACATCTATACTACAGCCCATAAATGCTCAATCTCTACGGGCCTACAGGAAAACTGCTACAAACTTCTCTACAGGTGGCATTACACGCCTGTAGCCCTACACAAATTTGCCCCAGATATCTCTGACACTTGCTGGAGAGGGTGTGGTAATAGGGGCACTTATTACCACCTTTGGTGGCTATGTCCCATTATAGCCCAATGTTGGAAGATGGTGTTTGAGTGGTTGTGTCAGACACTGAACTATAGTTTTACCTTTGAACCTTGGCATGCGCTCCTGGGTTCACCAATTTCCGCCACATCACAGACTGTACAAAAACTGGTTCTGCAAGTTTTTATTGCTACGCGGGCGGAGATAGCATTACATTGGAAGCAGAAAGCTGCACCATCTATAGCCAACATTTTACATCGCTTACATTCCTACTACCAGTTGAATCGGCTTACAGCGGTACATCAAGATCGCCTTCCTGCCTTCCAGAAGATATGGTCTCCATATTCAGCGTGGCTGGAAACTCAACAGGCCAGTATGGAGTGACTGTTGACAAGTATCTGGCTGGCATTCGGGGGGCAGACCCCGGAGGCGGTCCACTGTTTACTGGAAAACTTCTGGTGGACATATGTTTTCTGCTCGGCTTGGTTGACCTTTTCTAGCCCGCTGGACTTCTATAATGGACTTCTCCAATATTTGTGCCCCAACAGACTTGTTACTTTTCTGTTTCTAGACTGTTTCAACCATTTTTCAGTACTGTAGGCTGCTCTCTGTATATGGTGATAGTTGCCCTATGATCTGCTCATGGAGGAATGGGGGGGGGGGAGGGAGGGAGGGGGGGGGGTGTACTTTAGAGGGATAAAATTTGGTACGCCTATAGCGCTCCTAAGCTGCCGGTTGTGAACCACATTGTGCTTAACGAGTGCTTCTATCTGTGGAACTGTTCTGTTGTGCTAGATTGTGTTTTGACTGTTATGCTGTTCCAATATGGATACCAATAAAAATTGTTTATATATAAAATAGCAACTTACACGTGTGTTTGCCCCACCCCAGAATACCCTTAGGCTGCCCATTTTTATTCAAAAGTGTATTAAAATATGGAGTAGAGGTTACTTTGGGCTTGATGGTAAATCTTATGTTCTTATGTTTACACTGATAACAGCTTTCTGGCAGAAGGGGAGTACATTTTACATAAAATAAGAACCCTGGTATTTCCTATTTTATAAAGAAAAGGCATAGGTTATCAATAAGTGCTTACAAAATACAAACAAGTATGGTTACAGATTTTGGGAGTTTGGTTGCGTCTTTCTACAAACTTTGATTTTTGTCATGTTTATAATCTTTAATCCTGTTGCCAAAAAATATATCATTTTTATCTTTTTGATGCATAATGATTGCTGTGTTTAACTTTTCAATCCAAATGTGTATATTATAAAGTAGTTTTCATGTCTTGATCCTTTACAAATTGATTTTCCAGAGACGATTTATTGAGGTTTTAAAATTACAGTATAGACAAATTGACTTGTCTTGTAATTATCTCAAAATTACTTAAGCAATAGATGAGCAATTTGATTCTTATTAATACACTCTAATAGGAACAATGCTGAGGCGTTTCAGAGCCCTGTAATTTGATACTGCAGCAACAGTAAGTTGATTAGATGTTAGGCAGCATATTAAATGTAGATGAACATATTTAATAATGAATTTTGAAATAGCTGTCTGCCAGATGTTTTGCTAATGTTACATGCCTATACACTGCTTACATTTTCAGGAGCATTCAACCCTTCTGCAAGGTCCCAGCTGTTTCATGGAAGATAGGTTATGGAACCCAGAGGCAGAACAGTATAATAACAGAGCAGCTCCAGTGCAATTAGCTATTAAGCAATGTAACTGCAGTGAAGCATTGAGAATTATGCCTAAAGTATAAGGTATTGAACAGTGTGTGTGTGCAGTGTACTTATAGTATGTCTCTGATGTAGTGAACAGTGTAACTGCAGTATAATTACAATATTTGTGCAGTGTGCTTACAGTGTATCCTCAGTGTATCTGCAGTGCAGTTACTGTGAAGGTGCAGTGTCGATGAAGATAGGGGAGGTTCCAAGGAACTAGAGGAAAGCAGATTTAATCCTAATACACAAAAATGGAAACAAGGAGGAGGCAGGCAGCTACAGTAGTGGACAAAACTATGTGTAGGGACTCCATGGGGATCTCCACTAGACACTGGCTCTAATTTAGGACCTGTGAGGAAGTAGGAACATACCACTTTGCTTCAGCACCTCAACTGGAGGCTGCTGCATTGATGGGCTCTTGCCTGCTCAAGAACATGTGACGCTTTGGATCAGTGTGGGATTTTGTTTTAGATATTGAAATAATCTTTTTTTTTTCTGGTTCTCCTATTCCTAGTCATTTGGACTCAGATCTTGGCTGAATAGGTTAGTACGTGAAACTGGTGGAGTGTTTCTCAGTGATTTCTGATGTGTAAGTGATTTTGATTCTGTGTTGTTGGTTCCTCTAGTCCTATACAGTGTGAGGTGCACCCTGGCCCTGTGCAAGGCTAGGAAGAGAGAGAACCATGTTTTCCAATTCACATACAATGGCATCTCTGTGCTTTGAAAGTTTAGTAGATTTTGTGAAGTTTTGTTCTGGGTTGAGTGAGCCTTTGTGCTGTGCTGTAGTTGGCGCAGCCTAGTAGACTAACCTACTAGGCCTATGCCATCATCTGGCAGGTCTGCCCTGGGCTGGGACGGAGCTCAACCTTCACTTACATCATCCCTGTTCCCAGAAAGTTGAGCCTTTAGGTTCCAGGAGCTGGCAGGGCTTAGGGGTGAGTGTTCCACAGTGTGATCAGGAGGAGAGAGTCCAGGGCCAGACTAAGGTCAGGGCAGGCAGCGATCAGACAGTTACTAGGTTCAGGCTGAGGGTCAGGGTAGGCAGCGAGCAAGGCATAGTCAAGGTCCGTAGCAGAAGTCAGTGACAGGCAGCAGGCAAGAAAGTAGTCTGGGTTGTAGCAGAGGTCAATGACAGGCAACAGGCAAGAGAGTAGTCCAGGTCCATAGCAGAGGTCAATATTAGGAAACAAGAGAGGGACTGGGATGGAGCAAGGCAGGGCAGACTGGACGAGACAAGACAGGAACAGAACACGGCAGGAGCAAGGCAAGGAACACAGCAGGACAAGCAACACATACTGCAAGGTGCAAAAGTACCTGTTGCTGAGGCGAGGTTAAGGAGCGCAGCTGAGGCTTATATACCCAGCCACATGATGTCATTTGTGCATGATGGCATCTCTGCTTCCTGCCATGGGGCTTTAAAGGAGGAGCAGGTGCATGCGTGTGCCTAGGGGACAGTGTGGTATGGCCAGTGAGGTGTCGCTATTCTTGGTGGTGTCAGAGTGGTCAGCAACATCCAGGATGAGTGTGGCCGGTTGCAGGGCTGTCCTGTAGCTGGTGACACATTACAGTACCTCCCCTTTTAAGCCCCTTCCACAGGCCTATAGGTTTAAGCTTCTTGGGGAAGCATTAGTGGAATTCTCAAACCATCTGAGGTACTTGGAGGTTGGATGTAGGCTCCCATGAGTTTTCTTCAGAGCTGAACCTTTTCCAAGAGATGAGAATTTGAGCCGATTTTGACATCTCTTGGAGACAAGAATTTCATGTGCCTTGAATTTGGTATCAGTTTTAGATATTGCTTCCACTGGGTTGGGGGTACGATGTGATGGCCACAATAGTATCAGGGGTTGCAGGAGTGAGGCATCAAATACTTGTTGTTATGCTCCGCGGCCGCAGATGGCTGTGACTGCTGCTGCTCACCTCCTTTTTTACTGCGTTGGCTCTGTTGGGCAAACTCGCGGCCTCTGCCAGCTACCGCCGGCCTTCCGGCCTACGTTCCCAGGCCTACCTGAGCAGCATGGACGCTGCCGACTGCCATCTTACCCTCAGGGTTCCCTAGGTGTGCGCACGCACTCCCCGACCTGCTTTAACCACATCATGGTGGGAACCTCGGGGGCATCCCCATTAGATGACGTCACTCAGCTTTGATATTTAAGCTCGCCAGCCCAGACAGCTGGCGACTTGGCAACGAGTTCACTTTGCTGTATCTACCTACTCTCAATTCAGCGTTGTTCTGGTTCCTGCTTCCGTGGTGTGAGACTATTGGGTACCTGCTCCTCAGGGGCCCTTCCTCGTCTCTTGGCTATCCACTCCTCAGATGCCTGCTTGCCTCGCTTCTACAGAACTACTACTTGTCTTCAGTCGCTATGAGTAACCACGTTGTGGACCCCTGTTGTGATATCTATGTGGGAATCCTCTCCGGTGTACCCTGCTCTGCGGACCATTGCCGTGATTCATTAGAGGAGCCATCTCCGGGTCTACCCTGCTCTGCAGACCCGTGCCATGATATCGCTGGAGGAACCCTCGCCGGTGTACCCCACTCTGCAGACCACTACCGTGATCTCCCACCGAGGAACCCTCTTGTGTACCATCGCTACGGACCCAGTGTAACTTCAGTGACTGTAACTTTTCCCCGGCACCCCCGTTCCTCGGGTAATGCCGCAGCTATTGCTGACTCAAGTCATCCGAGCTGAGTCTGACGTCAGTATCAGCGCTGTCACTCCATGGCCCACCTCCTGGGGTCACCCTCTCTTTCTCCTTCTCTACCTCTGCTGTATATCATCCTGCAGCCGAGACTCTGGCCCACACACTTACAAATCCTAACAATTGTGGATCCTCAGCATGGGTGGGAGTCTCAGCTAGTAGGCAGCTGCCCCTATCTGCTGAAGGACAAGGAATGGCCCAATGAATCAAGGTGCAAACTTTGTTGAGGGAATCTTGAGATGTAGGTTTCGGGTGCTTAGCCATACCAATTACCCAGGCTTGAATTGTGGTGCCAGCCAATGCCAGTGTTTTTTGAATCAATTGGAAGTTGCAGGAAGTTACATGTTCTCAGCCATAGGTCTTTGAGATCGCAACTCATGATATTAGCTGCAGGACAGGATACAGATAGTGGAACTTGAAGTGGTACCCTTAGATGTCAACTGATGACTGTTTGGAAAGGTGAAGATCCAGAAGAACTTCCACATAGTTGTTGTAGCAGAACACTTCCCATGGGAGAAGAACATAAGAACATAAGAAATTGCCATACTGGGTCGACTAAGGGTTCATCAAGCCCAGCATCCTGTTTCCAACAGTGGCCAATACAGGCTACAAATACCTGGCAAGTACACAAACACTAATTAAATCCCATGCTATCTGCCACCCTCTTTAATATCTACCTACTCCCACTCTGCCACTTCATCTCAAGTCTTGGCATAACATATTATATGTATGCCGATGACATTCAACTACTCATCCCTGTAACAACCACTATCGAAGAGGCACTGAACACCACAGCCAACCACCTAATCTCAATCAGAAACAAGCTAAACCAACTAAAGTTATGCCTCAACATGAATAAAACTGAATGCATCCTCATAGGAAGAAACAACTCAGGTCTAACAACATCCACACACTCCCTACAAATTGATAACATCAGCATCCAACTGAAAAACACAACAAAGGACCTCGGCATCTGGATTGACAACGAACTTAACTTAAAAAAGAACATAGCAACTAAAACGAAGGAAGGCTTTCATAAACTTCACATCCTGAAACATCTAAAACCACTTCTCCACTATCAAGATTTCCGAACCATGCTGCAATTCCTTATTTTCAACAGCCTCGATTACTGCAACTCACTCCTGATCGGCCTCCCAAAATCCACACTAAAGCCACTCCAACTGTTACAAAACGCCGCAGCCAGAATCCTAACCGGCAAGAAGAAATCAGAACATATCACCCCTGTTTTGAAAAGTCTCCACTGGCTACCGATCGAACAAAGAATTGAATTCAAAACTTTAACAATAGTCCACAATGCAATTTACAAAGATGACAACTCCGCCCTCAATAACATGATTCAGAAACACAAAGCGCAACGTACAACAAGAACAACCTGTAAACTGAATCTAGATATACCATCTCTTAAATTAGCAAAGCTGACCAACACGAGGAACAGAGCATTCTCTATCGCAGGACCCAAACTATGGAACTCCTTACCACACTACCTAAGCTCACTTAGCGACATCAAATCCTTTAAAAAGGAACTCAAAACATGGTATTTCAACCAAACTTTCAGAGATGGTGTTGGTTAAGCTACACGCAACTCCTAACTCATTCCACTCCTGTGCATGACACACTCTATTCTCCTCGAATGCTCTCCACTATCATCTCTCACCTTTACAATCATTCAACCATCCACGATCGCCTATTGTCGGAACAATATCAGTCAATAACACATCTTGTCCCCTCCACCAAACGATTTCGGTCTCTTCCCTCAGAACAGTCACACCGGTACACAAAAACTACATGCACCCCATGCCCGACGATGAACACACCTTATGGTCTTCCACCCATAAAAATGGTTAATTCGTACTTTGTTAAAATGTTCGTTTCCAGTATGTAATAGTTGTTCATTTTTAAGCCGCTTACTCTAATGTTTTCTTACTAGAATAAGTTGTTCTAATGTGCTTAAATTATATTAAGTTGTTCTCATGTAAACCGGAGTGAAGGCAGATTGCTATACTTCGGTATATAAAAGACTTGAAATAAATAAATAAATAAGAGCCCCTTTAACCCCTCTCTCATCTAATGGTCCAACCGACTCCCTCACAGGTTTCTTGCTTTGGATATATTTAAAAAGTTTTTATTATGAGTTTTTGCCTCTATGGCCAACTTCATTTCAAATTCTCTCTTCGCCTGTCTTATCAATGTTTTACACTTAACTTGACAATGCTTGTGTTTTAACCTATTTTTTTCAGATGGATCCTTCTTCCAATTTTTGAAGGATGTTTTTCTTGGCTAAAATAGCCTCTTTCACCTCACCTTTTAACCATGATGGTAATCGTTTTGCCTTCCTTTCACCTTTCTTAATGTGTGGAATATATATGGACTGCGCCTCTAGGATTGTATTTTTAAACAATGTCTATGTCTGTTGAACACTTTTAACCTTTGCAACTGCACCTTTCAGGTTTTTTTTCTAATTATTTTCCTCATGTTATCAAAGTTTCCCTTTTGAAAGTTTAGTGTTAGAGCTGCAGATTTACTTATTGTCCCCCTTCCTGTTATTAGTTTAAATTTGATAATGTTATGACCACTATTGCCAAGTGGCCCCACCACCGTTACCTCTCTCACCAAATCCAGCGTTCCACTAAGAATTAAATCTAAAATAGCTCCCTCTATTGTTGGTTCCTGAACCAATTGCTCCATGAAGCAGTCATTTATTACATCCAGGAACTTTAAGTCTCTAGCAAATCCTGATCTTACATTTACCCAGTCAATATTGGGGAAATTGAAATCTCCCATTATTATTGCACTGCCAAATTGGTTAGCTTCCCTGATTTCCCTTAGTATTTCATCATCTGTCTGACCATTTTTATCCAGGTGGATGGTAGTATACTCCTATCACTATACTCTTATCCAACACACATGGGATTTCTAACCATTTATTTATTTATTTGTTTGTTTGTTTGTTTGTTTATTTATTTAACATTTTTCTATACCGATCTTCATGAAGGGATTCATATCAAACCGGTTTATATGGAACTTAGGGACTAACTAAATAACCAAACAAGAAGGCGAAAGCAAAGTTGCATATAACAAGGAGATTGAACTTGGGGGCTAGAGTAGCCAGGATGTAGAAAGACAGAAATTAACTAGAGGTTAAATACATATGAAGAATACTGGGACTAGTGTGTGCGTCCCGTCAGTTGGGCTGAGTCTGGATTGACATTTTAGAAATTAGGGGAAGGCTTGGAGGAAAAGCCAAGTCTTAAGTTTTCTTCGGAAGGTAAGAAGGCAGGGTTCCAGTCTTAGGTCAGTCGGCAATTTGTTCCAAATAACTGGGCCCGCTGTGGAGAATGCACGTTCTTTGGTGGAAGTTAGGCGGGTGGATTTAGTTGGTGGGACTAGTAGGGTTCCTTTATATGCTTCTCTGATGGGTCTTGCGGATGAGTAGAGTTTGAAAGTGATCTGAAGGTCTAGTGTGAGCTGATTGTGGATGGTTTTGTGGATTATAGTGAGTGCTTTATGTAGGATTCTGTATTTTATTGGCAGCCAGTGCAGGTTTCGGAGTATGGGGGTGATATGAGCTAACCGGTTGGTGTTGGTTAAGATTCTGACTGCTGCGTTCTGGAGCATCTGTAGTGGTTTGGTGGCGGAGATGGGGAGCCCCAAGAGTAAAGCATTACAGTAGTCAGTTTTAGAGAAAAGCGTTGACTGGAGGACGGTTCTGTAGTCCTGGAAGTGAAGAAGGGGTTTGAGTCTTTTCAGAACTTGAAGCTTATAGAAACAGTCCTTAGTGATATTGTTGATTGATTTCTTTAAATTCAGATGATTATCTAGGATTACGCCTAAGTCTCTTGCTTGAGAGATCTGGGAGTTAGGGAATGTTTGATCGGTATTGGCCGAGTGGTCAGGGGAGATAAGAAGGATTTCTGTCTTGGCTGCATTGAGAACCAGGTTCAGGCTGGTGAGGAGGCGGTTGATGGACTTAAGGCAATTTTCCCAGTAGGTAAGCGTTTTTGGGAGGGATTCTTTTATAGGGATCAAGATCTGCACGTCATCTGCATAGAGGTAGTGTATTAAATGTAGGTTTGTGAGCAGCTGACAGAGGGGTAGTAAGTAGATATTGAAGAGGGTAGGAGATAAAGAAGAGCCTTGGGGGACGCCTAGAGTTGATTTGAAACTTGGGGATTCTTTGTTATTAATTCTAACCTTGAAGCTTCTGTTGTTGAGGAAGGAGTTGAACCATCTGAGGGCGAGTCCAGATAGATTCTACTGAGCATTTAGACTCTTGTATGATCTTTATCCTGTTGGACTCTATACCCTCCCGGACATAAAGTGCCACACCCCCACCAAGATGATCCTCCCTATCATTGCGATATAATTTGTACCCTGATATAGCACTGTCCCATTGGTTATCCTCCTTCCACCAGGTCTCTGTGATGCCAATTATGTCAATCTCATCATTTGCTGCTATACACTCTAACTCTCCCATCTTACATTTTGTCCAGGAGAGGAGGAGGAGAAGATAGGGTTTGATTTTATCCCTGCTGTGGAGTTTTGTGACTTTCAGCCTGGGAGATTCACTGTATCATTTGAGAGGAGTATCAGGAATTTCAAGGATTTCATGTAAAGGAGAGAGGAGAGTATGGAGACCCCTCACATGAGTCTCTACCCTGGAAGAACAAGGACTGAGAGGACTGAAGTGTCCTCAGGGATGTTTTGGAAGAGGAGAACCACTTAAGCTGGGAGATACCACTCCATGCTTGGTGCCTTACTTTCCGTCCCCTGGAATAGAGGATACCCTAGACCTGATACCAAGGGACACTTACACAGATTGTTGGAGTTAGATTTTAGAGTGTAAATAAGAGAAAATGTTTTTTGTTCCAGCTGGTTACAACTGAGCAAGTCACACCGTAAGCATTGTGTCTGGATCACCCAGCCTGAGTGTTCTGTCTGATTTGTTGGCACTTATATCCACTAGACTTACATACTGAACTTGGACCCTAGAGAGACCTTTTGTACAATGCCCTCCCCCATTTGTAGAGTCCATGCCAGAATTGGGTATTACTTTGTCAGGACTTAGCCCCAGGATTGAATGTGACCCCCCACCTCACCACCTTCCTAGCAACCACTAGAAGAGGGGCTATATATGGAAATGATGCTAAGGAAAAAGAACCTTGAAAAAAGAGTACAAGACCTCAGACACCATGGTTTCGCAAAGGTAAGATCCTGTACAACAAATTTGATTGAGTTCTTAAAATGAAATAACAAAAGTGGGTGATCACTGAGGGACATTGCCTTTCTGGACTTCACTAGAGCCTTTGTCCACTGTTCCACAGAGAGGACCGGTAAGCAAACTGGACAGTGTGGGAGCAGGACAGAAAGTTGTTAATTGAGTGGGAAACTGGCTGGGCAGCAGAATGCAGAGTGGTGATCATGGCGTTCACTCAGAACCAGATAACATGACCAGTGGGGTACGCCAGTGCTTAGCACTAGTACCGGTTCTTTTCAATATATTTATTAGCAACATTGCCAAGTAAGTTGAGGAAAAAATGAGTTTGCAGAAGATAGAAAAATCTGTAACAGAGTGAGCATGCTAGAAGAAATGAAAAAAATGAAAGGGGACTTGACAAAAAACTAGAAGAATGGTCAAGGACTTGGAAAATGAGCTTCAATGCTAAGAAGTGTAAAATCATGTATCAGAGGCACAAAGATCGACTAACTATGTATCATTTGAAAGAACAAGACCTGGAAACTGTTAAGCAAGATAGAGACCTAGGAATAATCATCTCAGATACAGAGATGTAGCCAAGGGTGAGCCTGGGTGGGCCATGACCCGCCCACTTTGAGCTATCGCCCACCCACTTAACATTACCCAGCGGCCCGAGAAAAGAGGCCCGGCGCTGCCAGACATGCACAGCCAGTGGAGCAGCAGCCAAAGAAGGGCGGCGGCCCAGGAGACTGCCGGTGGACCCTATTCCCAATGGCAACAAAAGACAGGAGGTGGCCTGCAAGGCTGCCGGTGGTTTCCACCCTACCGGCATCCGGGATGAAGAAAAGGTCGGGAGGCCGCTGATGGATCCCTTCCCACCAGCAGTCGAAGAAAGAAGAAGCCCAAGAGGCTGCCAGTGGACCCCATCCCACCGGCAGCCAAGAAGAGAATTCTGCTGGGAGAGAGCTCATTCGCTTACTCCACCATGTGTGCCAACCTTACGGAATTCAAAATTCTTGCAGCTAGTACGTGCTCTATGCTGATCTTGTGATGCAGGAAGTCTGTGAGGAAATTGTTTGAACTGGTAGATGATTGAGGAATTAAAATGGCACTTAGGAAATGCCAGGCCATAGCAGAAAGACTAAATTAATTATTTGCTTTGCTGTTTACTGAAGAGGATATTGGGGAGATACCATGTTGGAAATGGTACTTAATGGTGACGATTCAGAAGAACTGAAACAAATCACGATAAACCAGAAAGATACAGGAAGTGAGAGGAGAAAATAACAAAATCAGCTCAAAAAAGCAAAAAAGTTGATTAGGAAGTGCATCAAATCAAGGGAGAAAAACTGGAGAGCTCATAGTATGGGCAATAAAATCCCAGACTTGCAGGCCCTAATGGTGGAGGTAGACTTAGACATTGTTGCTGTTATGGAGACAAGGTTCACAGATTCTCATGATTGGAATACAGCCATACAGGGCTATAACTTGTTAAGGAAGGACAGAAAAGGGGGAGGAGTAGCTCGTTATGTCAAAAACAATATCCAAGCAACTGAACTACAAGGTATGTGGGGTAGAGAAGAAGCATTATGGACCATCCTAAAAAAAAGATAATGGAGCATCCATTTTTACTGGACTCAAACGGAAGAACTAGACAGAGATCTGGTCAAAGACATCCAAAAGGTAGGAAAGAAGTGTTACTTGTTGGAGATTGTAATCTGCTGGACGGAGACTGGAGAATTCCTTCTGCAGAATCTACCACAAGTAGAGAGATAGTGGATGCCCTGCAAGGGGCTCTGTTCAAACAAATGGTAATGGAACCCACGAGGAAGGGAGTTATATTCGACCTGGTGCTTACTAATGGGGATAAAGTATCTAATGCCTGGGTGGGTGCCCACCTCAGAACCAGTAATCATTAAATGGTATGGTGTGATATTGCAAATAGGATACAGAGAGGTCACACGAAGACCCAAGTTTTGAATTTAAAAAATACAGACTTTGTCAAAATGGGGACATACCTGGAGGTAGAACTAGAAGACTGGGAGAAAATGAGAGAGGTGGAACAATAGTGGGCCAACCTAAAAGGAGCAATTACAAAAGCAACAAATCTATATAAAAAAGTAAACAAAAGTAAGAGAAATAAGAAACTGATCTGGTTCTGAAAGGAGGTGGCTAAAAAATAAAGGCAAAAAGAACAGCATTTAAGAAATATAAAGGTTCCCAAAAAGAAGAACACAGGGAAGAATATCTGGTGAAACTTAGGGAGATGAAGAAAAATTAAGAAAGCAAACAGTCAGATGGAAGACAGGATTGCCAAAGAGGTAAAGCGAGGTGAAAACATTTTTCAGATATAACAGACAAAATGAGAAAGGTCCAAAGTGGTATAGTGAAATTGAAAAGTGACAAAGATCAATGTATGGAGAGAGACAAAGAAATGGCTGAAAAATTAAAACAAATCGTTGTTCTCTAAAGACCCTGGAGAAGGACAGCCACTAGTTGACAAGACACTGGATGGGGGTGGAGTAGATGAAACTCCGTTTACAGAAGAGAATGTATGGGAAGAGCTGGGAAAACTGAAAGTGGACAAGGCCATGGGCTGGATGAGATACATCCCAGGATACTGAGGGAGCTTAGAGATATACTGGCGGGTGCGCTGAAGGACCTGTTCAATAGATCCTTGGAAACGGGAGTGGAGCTGCAAGATTGGAGAAGAGCGGTGGTGGTGGTGGTGGTGGTTACATTTCACAAAAGTGGGAGCAGAGAGGAGGCTGGAAACTACAGGCCAGTTAGCCTCACCTCAGTGGTGGGAAAATTAATGGAGACTCTGCTAAAGGAAAGGATAATGAACTATCTACAATAGTTCATTTTCCCACCCTTGCAGGGCTCTGTTCAAACACGGGTCCAGCAACCCACCGGATCTACAATCCGGTGGGTTGCTGGACCTGTGGCAGCATGGATCCACTGGGGGAAGGCCCTGTCAGACAAATCTGATTGATTTTTTTGATTGGGTGACTAAAGAATTGGATCAGGGAAGAGCACTCAATGTGATTTACTTGGATTTTAGTAAAGCTTTTGATATGGTCCCACATAGGAGACTCGTGAACAAAATGAGAAGCTTGGGAGTGAGTGCCTAGGTAGTAGCGTGGATTGCAAACTGGTTGACTTACAGTGGACTCTAAAGAAAGAATGGTGTTAAGTGGAGTGTCACAGGGATCGGTTTTGGGACTGGCTCTGTTCAATAACTTTGTGAGCGATCTGGCAGAAGGGATAGAAGGTAAAGTTTGTCTAATTGCGGATGATACTAAGATCTGCAACAGAGTGGACATGTCTGAAGGAGTAGAGAGAAAGAAAAGTGATTTAAGAAAGCTTGAAGAGTGGTTGAAGATTTGGCAGCTGGGATTCAATGCCAAGAAGTATAGAGTCATGCATATGGGGTGCAGCAATCCAAAAGAGATATATGTGATGAGCGGTGAAAGACTAATGTGTACGGACTGGGAGAGGGACCTTGGTGATAGTGTCTAATGATCTGAAGACGGCGAAGCAATGGGACAATTCGATAGCTAAAGCCAGAAGAATGCTGGGCTGCATAGAGAAAGGAATAACCAATAAGAAAAATGGAGGTGATAATGCACTTGTACAGGTCCTTGATGAGGCCTCATCTAGAGTACTGTGTTCAGTACTGGTGCTCATATCTCAAAAAGAATAAAGACAGGATAGAGGTGGTCCAAAGAAGAATGACCAAAATGGTAAGGGTTCAGCATTGGAAGATTTATGAGGAGAGGCTGAAGGATATGAATATGTGGTATAGCCTAGAAGAGAGGAGGTACAGAGGAGTAATGTACAAAACTTCAGATACCTGAAAGGTTTTAATGATGTACAATTGTCAAATCTTTTTTGTTGGAAAGAAATTAATAGAACTAGGGGTCATGAAATGAAATTCCAGGGAGAACGACTCAGAGCCAATGTCAGAAAATATTTCTTCAAGGTGAGGGTGGTGAATGCCTGGAATGCCTTTCAGGAAGAGGTGGTGAAGACGAAAACAGTGAAGGAATTCAAAGGGGCATGTGATAAACATTGTGGATCCCTAAAGGCTTGAGATTGGAAATAAAGAAAAGATTGCATGGGGGTAACTTGCTGGTGTGGCAGCTGCTACCCTTAACAAATAAGCCTCTTAATGCAACTCCATCATTGCTCTCTGCTTCAATGGCAGTGGGAAAAGGGAAATTGGATTCAGACAGCAACTATCGAGGGCTCCAACTTTTATGGTTTGAAGAACAAATAAACACGGGGATAGCTTGCTGATGTGGTGCTTACTACCCTTAATCACTAAGCCTGATATTTTTGATGCAACTCCAACATTGCTCTCTGCTTCCAGGGCAATGGTTAATGGGATTTAGATTCAAACAGCATTCGAGGGCCCTGACTTTTACGGTCTGGGAAAGTGATAAGCATGGGTGTAACCTGCACAGTGCAGTAGATACTGGCATAAGCTTGTTGGGCAGATTGGGTGGATCATTTGGTCCTTTTCTGTCATCATTTCTCTGTTTCTATATTTCTATGTAATAAAGTAGATTGACAAAGTAAAGAGTAGCAAATCACTTGGACCAGATGGTTTACATCCCAGAATTTTGAAAGATCTCTTACTTGTAATTTGTAACCTAATTATTAAAATTGTCTATTGTACCTGAAGATTGGAGTGTGGCCAATGTAATACTGATCTTTAAAAAGGGCTCCGGAGTGATCTAGGAAACTATAGACCAATGAGTCTGACTTTAGTGCTGGGAAAAATCGTAGAAACTATTCTAAAGAACAAAATCACACCAGAATGGATTTACACAAGCAGAAGTCTTGTCTCACCGATCTACTACATTTTTTTGAAGGAGTTGATAAACATGTGGATAATGGTGAGCTGGTGGATGTAGTGTATTTGGATTTTCAAAAGACATTTGACAAAGTGCCCCATGAGAGACTCCTGAGAAAATTGAAAAGTCATGGGAGAGAAGGCAATGTCCTATTGTGGATTGCAAACTAGTTAAAAGACAGGAAACAGAGAGTAAGACTAAATGGTCAGTTTTCTCAGTGGAGAAAGGTCAAAGCAGAATGCCTCAGGGATCTGTACTGGGACTGGTGCTTTTTAATATATTTATAAATGATCTGGGAAAGGGAATAAGAACATAAGAACTAGACTGGTGAGGTGATCAAATCTGCAAATGACAGAAAATTATTCCAAGTTATTAAATAACAAGCACATTGAGAGAAATTACAGGAGGACCTTACGAATTTGGGAAACTAGGCATCCAAATGGCAGATGAAATATAATGTGGACAAGTGCAAAGTGATGTACATAGGGAAAAGTAACTCACACTGAAACAATACAATGTTAAGTTCCATATTAGGAGTTACCACCCAGGAAAAGGATCTGAGCATCATCATGGACAAATACTTTGTAATCCTTGGCTCAGTATGTGACAGCAGTCAAAAAAGCAAACAGAGGGGTCATTTATCAAAATGCGCTAATGCGTAACGCATGCGATAGGCCCTTACCACATGCGTAAAATGTCTTTATCGCATGCGATAGCACCATATCGTATGGTGCGATGCAAATTTCAAAAAGAGGAGGAGTTATGGGTGGGGAGTGGGCTGGGTTTGCCAGTCTGTGAAATGCTATTGTATAGACTTTATTGCATTGTGTGATGTCTCCAGAAAGGCCTGTTTGAGTGGATTTCAAGCTCCTGGGGAGAGAGAGACTAGTCATAGTCCCCTATCCCTAAATAGGTATTTGTATCCCTATGATAGGCCCACCTAGTAACTCGAGGTGAGGTTTAGGTATTAGTGTAGGGGGTTAAGGGCCACTTTGACATTCAATGTGAGACGTACAAACAGAACAGTGGTCTCTTGTGAAGATTTGATGGCCTTCGGAGTTAGGAAACTCACTCCAAGATGAGATTTGGGCAATGTTCTCTCCACCTAGCTTGATGTTACCCAGGTAGAGTGTCCATCAAGAGAACATTGCCCAAATCTCATCTTGGAGTGAGTTTCCTCACTCCGAAGGCCATCAGATCTTCACAATGGTCCCCCAGTGGTTGAATACAACAGGTATGACACTTATCGCAAAGTCTTTCGCAATTTGTGCTAACTTAGCTCTTTGCATAGGTAATTAGCGCAAATTGTGATAAACTGTATATTAGCATACAACATGCCCCTTTTGCTATCGCATGCAATACTTATCACATTTTGATAAATCCAGCCCAGAATGTTAGGAATTTTTAGTAAAGGAATAGAAAATAGAGGAGAGAATGTCAATACCTCTGTATTGCTCCATTGTGTAACTGCCCCTAGAGTAATGTCTGTAGTTCTGGTCACTGTATCTCAAAAAAGATATAGCTGAACTGAAAAAGGTACAGAGAATGGTGACCAAAATGATAAAGAGCATAGAATGACTCCCTTATGAGGAAAGGCCACAGAAGCTAGGTGCCGATGCTGAGCCTCAGTGCAGACCCAAGCCCAACACCAGGGCCTGGCCCAGAGGCTGAGTCCCGACACCTGGGTCTCAGCCTAGACCAAGGCCCAGGCCCAGAAATCAGAACCCAGGGCTCTTGCATCATCCTCTTCTCTCTTCTTCTTTAAAATGACAGCATCTGTTGGGGACACGCTGAAGTTTATTAACTCTGGTACCTCCCTCTTCAGCGGAGGACATCATTTTGGTGTATGGCAGTTTAAATAAACTGCATAGGGCCTAGGTTGAGGTTGCAGCAACCTACTATGACATCGGCCTATGCAAGGCCGAAGCTTCAGCCTGGGCCTAGCCTCTTCAGCGGATCCCCCTTGGACAGGGTGCCAGGGAGAATCCTGGCCCTAAGATGGGTGATGGGGATGAGGGCCTAAGGAGGCCCTGGTTTTTTTCTTAATGCAGTTTTGGGGTATTTTTATTTAATGTTTATTTTGGTTTGTAAATCAAAGAAAATGAAATAAACATTAAACAAAATGAAATCCGTGGAAAAAACTCCTCAATAACGAAATTATAAAACGAAATGAATTTTTTTACCCTTGTGCACCACTAGTTACAGCCTACCTGCATTGCACTGCACAATTTGCTAGGCATATTACAATTTTTCCCACTGTCCCTTCTACTCCTTGAAAGCGAGCAGCTGTTCTTTTTCGAGTCCTGCCAGTATTCCTCTCCCTTGTCACCCACCGGGAAGTGGTGTAGGATTCAGGCAGAGCTGTACTCTGTTATTTCCTCCCCCTCTTCCAGGCAAGGAATGAATCACAGCACTGTAATGTTGGTGTGATAGGCTTTTGAGCATGTTGCTTTATGCTAACGGAAGGGGAGCAGTATTTAGGCAGCAAGGGGTGGTAATACAAATTTAACGCCCTGGCACTTAAATCTCAACTCATGAAAGCTCCATTAGGATAATCAGATTCGCTCCATGCCCTACATCAGCAGAAATAGCAGTTTTCTGTTCTCCCTGACAGATCAATACCAGCATGATAATAAATATTCTCGGGGACCGCTGTCCAAATTTAATTCCAATTACAAGCTGGAAGGAAGCTGTAAGAATAGAACCTGCCAGGGCCAGCAGGAGGAGAACCGGCCTTGGCTGTTCCAGCTGTGACCAGCTGCATGGCCTGTGCTGTGCTTTCACTTTATTCTTATTTTTATTTTCTCATTCTTTCTTTCTTTGGCATCTTCATTAGAATAAAGTAATTCTGCTGCTCTTGGTTTCCCTTACGGACAATGTCGTGGTCACAGTGCAGGGTCAGGGCCCCTGCGGATATCTCCCATTCTCTGGCCTGGAAACAAAGTATGGGCTAAATGGATAGTGACTGAGTTGGTTTTGAAGAAACATTCTGAATAAACTGATAGTTTTGTGGATTGGAAATTCCAGGTAGCTGCAAACACTTAACGCACAGAAATGATATAAACGGTGGGGGGGGGGAGCAGTCTTGCAGGGTTAAGTTGTTGAGAGCAACAGCTGCTGATGGCCCAGCTGAGTGCATCACCCACCTGACAGGTGACGGGGGCAGAAGAGAACCAGTTATGGTACTGGTTCCCCAGACTAATTTGGAGCTGAGTAGATGTGACCAAGCTCCTCAGAGACCTTGTCCTATCATGTAGTCTACCTGTGTTCTGGGAGGGGAGAAACTGGGAGGGGGACAGCTGGGAGGGGGACTACTACTTGGAGGGGGACAGCTAGGGGGCAATTTTCAGACTGCCAGCACTGGGACAGAGACCACACATTATCTTGTCCTCACAGACTTTGCACATGTTTTCAGGTCAAAAGTACCTATCTCTTTCACTTTTAAACTTGCTGCAGATAATAAGAGTGGGTACCGATTCTCACTTTTAAACTTGTGGGTAAGGAGTGTGCACCTACTTTCACTTTTTAAAAAATATTTTAGTTTTATTAATTTTACGGTCTTATTAATCAAAGCAAATTTGATCTTCACAATACATGGACTATAATAAGGAAATACAGAAACACAACCATAAAATAACATATCCATTGATAGACCTCAATACAAGGGAAACAAACACTAAACAATGGCATTTGCTGGGGAGAACCAGTCACCGGCCTTTCTCTATTAATAAGGAAACCTTCCTATGAATTGGGATCCAAATAAAGCATATTTAGCATTATTCAGCTTAGTCAAACATTTTTCTGGAACCTGAAGCATAAATGTGTCACCCAAGGCCAACACTCTATGCTTCCCCCCCCCCCCCCTCCCAAAAAAAAAGATATCCTCCTCAATTGAGTTTCATATGCAACATCAGGAAAAACTGCAATTCTAGAGCCAAGAAACAAACTTTCTTTAGAACGAAAAAACATTTTCAAAGTCCACCACAGCTTATCTGGTACTAGTGCATATGTAACCAGTAATGTTGCCCTCGTCTGCACCTCTTTATCAGGTCGATACAGTAAAGTGTGCTCCGTCGGAGCGCACTGTCAGCCTGCTCTGGACGCGTGTTTTCCCTTACCCCTTATTCAGTAAGGGGAGGAAAACACGCGGCCCACCCGCGGCACCTAATAGCGCCCTCAACATGCAAATGCATGTTGATGGCCCTATTAGGTATGCGCGCGCGATTCAGTAAGTAAAATGTGCAGCCAAGCCGCACATTTTACTCTAAGGCGCCAGGAAAGTGCACAGAAAAGCAGTAAAAACTGCTTTTCTGTGCACTCTCCGACTTAATATCATGGCGATATTAAGTCGGAGGTCCCCAAAAGTAAAAAAAAGTTAAAAAAAAAAAAATTTGAATTCTGCCCGCGGCTGTCGGGCCGAAAACCGGACGCTCAATTTTGCCGGCATCCGGTTTCCGAGCCCGTGGCTGTCAGCGGGCTCGAGAACCGACGCCGGCAAAATTGAGCGTCGGCTATCAAACCCGCTGACAGCCGCCGCTCCTGACAAAAAGGAGGCGCTAGGGACGCGCTAGTGTCCCTAGCGCCTCCTTTTCCCCGTTTTTCCCGCGTCACCTCATTTAAATACTGAATCGCCCGCACCGGCGAGGGGCCGGTGCGCGCGCCGGGAGAGCGGGCGTTTGTCCGCTCTCCCGCGGTCTTACAGTATCGACCTGTATGTGAATTCTGAAAGCTAACAAATCATCAATATCGATAGATAATTCTGCAGCCCCAGTATTGGTTCCAGAGCTCCATGATGCCAGGTAAAAAGTTACTGGGGGAATGAGACCAACCAGGACTTTGAGAAACTCAACATAAAAGTTTTTCAACATCTCCAACTGAGCAATCATTGACATTTTAGGAAAATTTAGAAACTGGAGGTTTAATCTTCTGGAATGATTCTCAAGCATCTGTATTTTACGATTCAAATTTTTTAAAATGTTGAACCATCACAGCATCACAATTCTGTATCTCCAAATACTTGTGATATTGATTTGTCTGTTACTGCAAACTGATTTGTGTTAAGCTCCTCGGCCGCAGACGGCTGCGACTGCTACTGCTCACCTCTCTTTTTGCTGCCTTGGCTCCGTTGGGTGAACTTACGGCCTCTGCCAGCTACCATCGGCCTTCCGGCCTCTGTCCCCGGGCCTACCTGAGCAGCATGGAAGCTGCCGACCACCATCTTACCCTCGGGGTTCCCTAGGCATGCACGCTCCCCGACCTGCTTTAACCATGTCGGCGGGAATCTCGGGGGCATCCCCATCAGATGACGTCACTCAACTCTGATACTTAAGCTCGCCAGCCCAGACAGCTGGCGAGCGTTGTTCCGGTTCCTTCTTCCGTGGTGTGAGACTTTCGGATACCCACTCCTCGGGGGCCCTTCCTCATCTCTTGGCTATCCGCTTCTCGGAGGGCCTTTCACCCGGACTTCTGCCTACCTTGCTCCCGATGCTTTCTACGGAACTACTACTTTGTCTTCAAGACACTGTGAGTATCGCGCTGTGGACCCCTGTTGTGATATCTACGTGGGAACCCTCTCCGGTGTACCCCGCTCTGTGAACCATTGCCGTGATTGATGAGAGGAGCCACCTCCGGGTCTACCCTGCGCTGCGATATCTAGAAGAACCCTCGCCAGTGTACCCCGCTCTGCGGACCACTACCATGACCTCCCACCAAGGAACCCTCTTGTGTACCATCTTTATGGACCCAATATAACTACAGTGACTGTAACTACTTCCCGGCACCCCCACTTCTCGGGTAGTGCCGCAGCTATTGCCTGACTCCAGTCTTCAACCTGAGTCTGACATCAACATCTGCGCTGTCGCTCCGTGGCCCACCTCCTGGGGGTCACCCTCACTTTCTTCACCTATTCATCTGCTGTATATCATCCCGCAGCCGAGACTCTGCCTCCCAATGGTGAGGCTCAGCGGGACTCCTCCCCTGGGCAGTACCACCTCTCACCTCGGCCACAGGGCCCACATACTTACAAATCCTAACAACTTGAGTTTGTAATTCACTCATAGAGGATAAGTTGTTATTTACCCTACTGGTTAGGGACTGCTCAAAACCCCTTATAGCGCTCTACAAGGTCTCCAGTATAATTAGACTGGTTTTGCACCCAAAGGGTTAAAAATTCCAGGAGGGCTGGAAGAAACTGCCCTCCCTTCAGAGGATTGTTTATGTACTAACTCCAAATGAGCATGCACCTGCCCATCTCCAGAAGGACCTACAACAACATCGCAGGTAGATGTGAGCTCAGCTGCAGAGCTCGCCTTAATATTAGCCCCTACTGTGGGGGGAGATTGTGATTCAGGGCTCAAATTGACAGCTGGTAAACCTAACATGGTGAATGAATCACCAAAAGCTTTCATGGCTCAGAATCCATAGCTGAATGAAGCATGAAGTCCTCAATTGAAGGCTCGGGTGAAAGGCTTAGGAGTCCTGGATGGGAGAGTCTTGATAATCCTTTTACATTTCTTTCTCATTTAACAATCGTGAAGGCAATCAAATTAAAGGTGAGAAGGAGAAATATTACTCACAAAGGATCTTCACAAACTATATCTAAGGGAGCATTCCTTTGGCGCATGCCTTCACCTGTGCACCAGCATCTGCACACCACAGCACCAGATCTTTTACAGACATTCGATGACAGGGAGTGACGTCAGATGCCAATGACCGCCACACTTTCAGGCCGAGTGCACCATTTAGCACCTGTTTGGCTATGCATTTTCAACGCGCATTTATTACCTCTTATACTGTAAGGGGTAATACCATTTCGAAAATACGCAGCCAACCCCC
This sequence comes from Rhinatrema bivittatum, assembly GCF_901001135.1. Classification (NCBI taxonomy): domain Eukaryota; kingdom Metazoa; phylum Chordata; class Amphibia; order Gymnophiona; family Rhinatrematidae; genus Rhinatrema; species Rhinatrema bivittatum. Next base: position 285,339,630 of record NC_042617.1, on the reverse strand, counting down.
AGAAAACTAATAGCATTCATCACATGCAAATGCATGTTTTTGAGCCTATTAGTCACCCGGTATATTGAAAATAAAATGTGCAGCCAAGCTGCATATTTTACTCTCAGAAATTAACGCCTGCAGGCATTAAAAACTAAGCAACCCAGAAAAATGTACAGAAAAGCAGAAAATACTGCTTTTCTGTACACTCTCCGACTTAATATCCTAGCGAAAAATATCCTAGCAAAAAAAAAAAAGTCTGCCTGCTGATCAGCGGGTTAGAAAAACAGACGCTCAATTTTACTGGCACCCGTTTTCCTAACCCGTGGCTGTCAGTGGGGTCGAAAATCAAAGCCGGTAATATTGAGCGTCGGTTGTCAGACCCATTGACAGCCACCTCTCCCACTAATAAGGAGGCACTAGGGATGTGCTATTGTCCCTAGAGCCTCCTTATTAGTGCAACACCTCATTTAAATAGAGAATCGCATGCCCAGGAGAGGTGCCTGGATGCACAATTCGTGGCGAGAGAGTGGGCGCTCAACATGTAGCGCCGGCTCTCCTGCACTTTTTACAGAATCAGCCTGTTTGAGGCAGGGAGACAGGCAGACAATCAGTGAAGAGCTGGTATGTCCTCCTTTCTCCTATGCTTCCTACTTTTGCTAAGGATACAGAATGGGCACCTACTTTCACTTTTAAGCTTGCTGTGAATACAGCATGTGCAGTTATTTTCACTTTTAAACTTGCCGTGGATACAAAGTGGGCACCTATTTTCCCTTTTAAACTTGCTGTGAGTATAAAGTGTGTACACTCTTTTTCTCCTGCTTTTTCTGCGGGTAGCATGTTGCTGGAAAAGGACGTATGAAGATCTGAAAATGCAAATCCATGAGCGTACAATGCCTACCCCAGTCTGAACATGTCCCCAGGAACGCCTCCTCTCAGTGCACTATAGTTACACGCGCAGTGAAACACTGCACAGACTTTTAGCCACATGCAGTAAGAACAATTTTCAGACAGACGATTAACGTGGGTAAAACACTTTTACTTGCATAAATTGCTTTGAAAGCTATCTTTCTGACTCCTCGATTAGTTTTTCTGTATGCTTTCTGATTCCATTTATCACTTCTATAGCACTACTCAAGGTCCATGTACTGCTCTAAGGAGTGAAGCCTAAAGATGTGACTTGGAAAGTTGTTCAATAATGTTTCCTTATCTCAGCCAGGTCAGTTTCCCATCTCCCTGGGGTGCTTGTGGAATCTGCAGACCTGCAAGCTGATTCTCAAAGGGAAACTACCCATTTGGTTTCCTTGTGAAATTCCTGCAGCGGGTTGGTGCAACAGGGATTCTTTGCCCCTCATAGAGGTGTAAAGTGTGCAAGGTAAAGCCAGGGGCAGAAATTCCCCTGCACATTTTTCACCTGCCGGAGCCTAATGGCATCCCCAGCACTGTCCTTTTGATCCCTTGCTGTAGATACTGCACATACTTTTCACCGTGGGAGTATGATCCCCTCATGGGTTGTACAGGTAAAACCCCCTGTTTTACAAGGAGCCACACTTTAGACGCTGCTAAGCACTCCTCAGCTTGGTGCAGCTCTGGAATTCTGGTTTCCACTGTGGTACATAGGCTAATTCAGGAGACGTAGGGAATTGCATACAGTCCTTCCAAAAAGAAAGTCCATACAACAAGCAAAGGTAAAGCTTGTTAAATCCAAAAATAAGCAGCCCAGGATTACAAAAAGACAGTTCATAAATGTAAAACAGCTTCTTGCAGAAGATGAGCAGAAGGGTAAAGGTTGTGCCCCCCTCCCCCATTCTCCACCAGGGAAACCCCACTAGGGAATAAGAACCTCCTCTCTCTGCACTCAGAAATAGTAGTACACTGAGGTGGCACAAGAGAAGGACAACTGTGAGAGTGGGACAGAAGGCCTTACCGGGGGTATGATAGGCTCTGAGCAGCCCCGACGGTGGTCTCAGTTGGGAATTCCCACTGTGACTTCAGCGGTAAGCGACGATGAGGGATTATAAAATCTACCCTGCTGCATTTAACTTTTGAGGTGGCACAAGAGAAGGAGAACTGTGAGAGCAGTGAGAGTGAGACAGAAGGCCTTACCGGGGGAACGACAGGTTCTGAGCGGCCCCGACAGTGGTCTCAGTCAGGAACTCCCACTGTGTTGTCAGCGGTAAGCGACGCTGAGGGATTATAAAATCTACCCTGCTGCGGTACGCAGTCGATGCCGGCGCGCTGCCGAAGCCACGCACGCCAAAGGGGCAAACGGCTTTGTCACAACTTTGGTACAACTTAGCTATATTAAAGTTATTCTTCTTGTTTTGATTCTCCTGACCTGGGCCTCTTCAATTTGTAAATTACTCTTCTCTAACACCTGGAAACCTCCATTGGATCCAAGTAAGTAGTGGGATATAGATTGCACAGGAAACATGGTGCATTTCCTAGTGTTGTGGAATTTAAATGCCCTATTCAGCTAGGAAAAGATGGACCAGGTAGAAAGCCAACCCTGGGGTTATCCCTGACTCACCTAGGACTGGCCCAATGGATAGCCACGTGATCCGTGGGGTTCAAGCATCAGATGTGGAGTCGCAGAGGCAGGGAACTATAGAGGAGGGGATGTGTTCCCTGCCTGACTTGGAAACAACATTATCCCCGATGCTAAGGGAAGCGCCAGTGAATCCAGCCAAGCTAAGAAACCCGGATGGGAAACAGGAGGCCACGTCGGCTGATGATGCAGATGTTGTAAGCCTGACAGGGATTCCGTACCCAGGAGGAGAGAGCTTGGAAGTAAGATCTGATAGGCATGAAGTGAGTAACAGCAGCTCAGACGAAGGAATATTCAGAACAACTACATCTGGTATTACCTCAACACCTTCTAAGATAAGTACAAACTTTTCATTAAAGAAACCCACTCAAACAACATTAGAAGCATTGTGGGAGGCAATTGAGGGTCTGGGGAACCTGATTATAAAGCAATTGGAGCCAGTAACAGCTAAATTAGAAGATCATGAAGTGAGGATAAAAACTTTGAAAAGTACGGCTAATGATTTGAACCAACAAAGCTCTGAATTGAGAGTATTATTGAACTCTAACAAGGATAAACATGTTCTTTTGGTTAAAGATAATGTGATACTATTGAATACATTGGAAAATATGGAGAATGTCTTGAAAGGGAGAAATCTCCGTTTGGTAAATTTTCCTAGACTTCCACATATTTTACCTAGGGAGATGTTTAACAGATATGTAACTGAAGTGCTGAAGGTGAAAGAAGATCTTATCCCCACCGTTGGTACGGGGATTTTATATATCTGTTAAAAAAAAAAAGATAGAAGACATCTTAGATGGAGTAAAACAGAGTAATGGTAATGTTAAAGAACCTATTGAAGTTCCATCAAGGGAAGTAGTAGCAGTGGAAGGTTTAAATATCACTGAGATACTTGAAACATTGAACGAAGACCTAGCACAACCAGCAACTTTGATTATTAAGTTTTCCTTAGAATCAGATAAGGAATGGTTGTTAAAGTTATTTTTTAAACATCGAATGGTACCTTTTATGAAAATGTTAGTCAGGATATATCCGGACGTTTCCAAAACAACACAAAAGAAAAGGAAACAGTTCCTCTTACTTAGACCTCTGGTCTTACAGATTGGAGCCATTTTCAGACTCCTATTTCCTTGTAAATGTTACATTACATATAGAGAGAACTCTTTTTTTTTTTCTATTGTCCCTCCCAATTAAAACAGTTTCTGTCTGATACATCATTACTGCTGTGTTTTATCTTATCATTATCATTCACTACTGTGTCATATTTATTCTCTTGGTTACTTATTTTTACCGTTTCATATTTATGTACCGTCTCATTTATTCACATAGGCTTATTTATTCACTCTGCTATACTACTACACTAATTGGCTGAAATGTAAATATTGCATTGTTCAATCTCTCCCCTCTTCCAGCTCCAAGTTATTTTTCCCTGTTTTATTGTTTTATTGTAACTTTCTCACACCCTTCAATTGATTCTCTGTATTTAAAGTTCACAGTTCTATTGGGAATAATGTTATCACGTTACCTTATGCTTTTCACACATTGTTAATTGTAAACCGGGTTGATGTGATGCCAGTCATGAAACTCGGTATAACAAAAACAATCAATAAATAAATAAATAAATAAATCGAGGATAGATGGCACTTTATTTTCTGGATACCTTAGATGAGTCTGAGATTACACTCCCTTATGATATAGGTATAACCCCATTAAAGTGCTATCTTTGAATAATCCACTTCTTTTTTCCCAATTGTTTTGAGGGCTAACCCGAAATTAGAATTAAAGTAAAAATACTTGGAATCTATATTGTGGACTTAGAAGTATACCTATCCTATCTATTTTTGTAAAGAGTATTATGAATATGTTGTTATTTTCTTTATCTTTATTTGGAATGTATACTTATTTAATGTCAAGAACGTTTCTTGATGTAAAATGCAAAAAATTAATAAAGAGTAAATTAAAAAAAGAAAGAAATAGTAGCACACTACCTAGTTGGTGACCTGGTCCCCTGGGTGAACTCCCCCTATCCGTGCATCTCCTGCCGACTCTACTCCAAAGATAGCCAAAGAACTTTCTCTCCTCCTGGAGCCACGGACAGCCACAGCCCATTGCTGCTTAGAACTCATCTCTTTCCAACTCCTCTGATTGGAAATTTGAGTCACTGATCTAATCTCTGGAATGTGACCCAGTCTTTAGGGGATGGACCCTCACTAGCACTCAAAATGGCAATGTCTCCCATGGAAGCTCCCATTGCTAGAAGTTTTCTCTTTCAATGCCATGGTGATGACTAGTGGGCTTCACACAGTTTTTTTACTTGCAGAAAAAAAAATACCCTTTGAAAATTGTTTCCATTATGAGAATAAAATAATTTTCCTCCTTAACTGGCTCCTCCGTTAGGCTCCACATTAGTCTTCACTACTTTAGGTAGGTCACTCCCATGGGAGTATAAACTGTTATAAAGACAAGGAATCATTAGCAGACGAGCACCATCCCTTGCCTGAGATGGATGGGGGCAGCTTGGTTTTGTGAAGTTTTAAAACAAAGGATTACCATGAAGTGCAGAGTTTCACACTCTATCCTCAGATCACAAGAAATAAAATAAAAAATAAGCTAGAGGTCAGGAGGAAGATAAAACTAGAGTGGAAAAATACCAGTAATTCTGTAAACACAGATTTCATGAGCAGAAATACTATTTACCTAATTTGGTCATTTGTTATTTTATAAGGATACATTTTCAAAGGGTTTAGGCTCCTGACTTTTGCAGTTAGGCCCTATTTAAAATGTATTAGGGCTACAGCGGCAGCATTAGAGAGGGAACTGATAATCAGAACTAGGCACCTAACTTAGCAGCCTAAATCTAGGAAAATGAATCGCAGGCCTAAATTTAAGACCCTAAATGTCGGTGGAATTTTCAGCCGAAAACTTTGGCTCCTAAGTTCAGCGGAAAATAGGTACCTAACTTAAGGGCTTACATTTTGGAGCTCAGTTTTGTTTGAACATCTGCCCCAGAGGCATTAGAGCCCACCTCTGTTTGCAAATAATTCATGGAACTTAGAAAAACTCTAAGAAGCACCTGAAAAATAATCTACAAGCCCAACTTTCAAAACTGCCTGCGGTACACCATTTGCACACATATGTGAACCCTTGGAGATTTAAGCCAGTATTTTATAAGCCATGTAGTGGGAGCACATACTTCAGTACATTTGGAATATGTGAATACTTTCTCCACCCATTTTATAAAAAAAGAGGCATATCGATTTAGTACGTATAATAATTGTAACAATTTGCACACATTAACCCAGAATGAAACACGGAGGCATATTTTATTTACATCATATGCATGGACTCCACTTTGGAAAATGCTTGCACCTGTCCTTAGGAATTACCAGTTTGCCGATACCGCCAGCAGTTCACACAGTCTTTCATCTGTTCACACTGAACTCCCCACCAGCTCACTCAGACCTCCCACCCAAAAGCTGAAGACAGTAGTCAAGTGCGATCTCAAATGCACGATTCAGTTAGCGGGTGTAAAAGTACACGGACAAGTTTGGAAATGTATGAGCGCCAAGCGCATGCAAAACAGCAGCTTGAGGAGCACGCTTACGAACCCTGCCCTAGAATACCCCCTAAACCCCACTCCCTTTTATCCATGTTCACATTTGCACGCGACACTGCCGGGGCATGCGTGCTCTCGGGGTTTTCAAAATAGATACACATGTACATGCTGATGACGCTCACACATGCTGATTTTACCTGCGCGGCTCCCATGGAATTCTATTGAAAATTTTTCTCCTCCATGTATTCACCATCTTGGAGCAGAGATAGAAGAAAGACTGGGGTATGGTCTGTATTCCCAGTGGCTTGTCACACGGTGAGATAGAAGAGATAGATACGTCTGGGGATGGTGTTTATTCCCTGCAGCGTCTGACCCAGTGAGAAAGAAGAGCTGGAAATGCCTGGAGATGTTCTTTTCCCCCTGCGGCGTATGAATTAGTGAGATCCTCTGTATGAGGGCTGGGGCCTGTTTGTATATAAATATTGTTAGGCTGAGCAGCCTACTAAGTATAGGTGCTAACAGCCCAGTTTAATTGGTGGCTGCAGGTCAAACCTGTCTTACAAAAGTGAAAACAAGAGAGAAACCCCTGAATTTCTCTTTTGTTTGGACTTTAATTCCACCTGTCCTACCCTATACCCTCCCAGCCCATTTCCTGCTTTTAGCTCAATGCACCCTTTTGTATAGGGCTGGCAGTTGTCCTGGGTGCGAGGAGACAAGGGCCACCACTGGCATCACCCATTGGGCTGGGCAGCGGCAGTGCTGTCTGGGCATGCACCTGGCACGGGAGAGGCAGCTCAGGCAAATGTTAGCTTTAGAGGGTCTGACTTGGCTGCTCCTCTTTGTTGGTGCTGGCACCTCTCATTTTTATCCACAGCTGCACAGTTTGCCAATGAGCTGTTTACACTGCATGGATGCAGAACAAATATAATAGGTGTCGGCACCCAAGAAGAAGGAGCAACCACGTTAAAAGCAATGACCAGGACATGAAAGCGGTGTGGTGTCCTCCAAATTGTTGCCAGTCTGACTACCTGCAGGTTCTATGGAGCACATTATACCTCGCTGTCACCTATGGTGCTACGCAAACTTGCTGAGCAGCAGGAGAGGGGATAAGCTATGGATATGCTCGTAGGTCCAAGTTAGCTGCAAATGATTTTTGGGTTGCTCTCGTGTGTGTGTGTGTGTGTGTATGAGTGTGTGTGTGTATGTCTTTGGGTTTCTCTAGTATATGTGTGTGTGTGTGTTACATCGGCTTATCTCCCGCCGCTGCCGTTCCTGGAGCAAACGCAGGCCCCTCCGCAATGCAGAAGGAGCACCTCCTGCGCTGCCCTCCTCTCTGCGGACCTGCCTGCGGCCCTCGGCATCGTGGCGTGGTGGAAACACCGCTGCCGTTCCCCTCGCGGGTCTGCCTCATGGCAGATACGCTGCCGCTGGCTGCCTCTTCCTTGTGGGTTCTCCAGGCGTGTGTGCGCTCCTCTCTGCCTGATTTAAAGGGCCCGCGGCTTGCTGAGGCTGCTGGCCCGTCCTGGTGACGTCATTCACCAGGAACTATTTAAGGCAAACTCTGACAGTCAGAGCTTGCCTTTGCAACAAGTTCTCTTGTTTCGTGTTGCCTCCTGGTGATTCTTCAAGTTCCTGATTTTCCTTCCCGTCGGATTGACTTCGAACTATGACCTCTGCATTGCCTGACTACGCTACTGATTCTCTCAGAGCCACGACCTCTGCATCGCCTCACTACTCCGTTGCCTCTCTCCAGACTCAGACCTCTGCATTGCCTGACTACTCTACTGATTCTCTCCAAGCCAAGACCTCTGCATTGCCTGACTACGTTTGACTATCTCCTCGCTATGACCTCAGCCTTGCTTGCCACCGCATCCAGATTGCTGCCAGACCTGACTCAAGCTTGCCCAACGACGCCTCTTCAGTTTATGTCCTGGACTTAGCTTACTCAGGCTTTGGCCTGCCCTTGCTGAGGCGTGCCCTGTCTGACTCTTCTTCCTTTGGTGCCCGGGTCTCCGGGACTCCACCTCGTCCAGGACGGACTTCTTCTCTCCTTTGTTGCTGCCTCTGGGCTGACCTCGATCCTTCTGTCGATGACAACGTATGGAGGCCCTCCAAAGTCCAGCCAGCCTTGGTACCCAAAGACTCAACCTGCGGAGAACAAGGGCTGGTATTGGTGAAGCGCCAGCCGGCCTCCATCCATCAGCCAACTCTGCCTGCCGGCAGTGGGGACCCATAGGGTCCTTCCTATGGGTTGCGTCAACCCCACCTTGGCCCTAGGGTCCACCTCCGGCGCAATAGGTTGCAAAGGCCATGGACGCGGCAGAGCCGTGTGCCCTCCAGGCTATCCCAGGCCTGGCCTCCAAGGTACAGGAGCAGCTCTATTTATTTATTTATTTATTTATTTGTGCAACTTTTCTATACTGTTATACAGAAAAACAAGTTTCTATCTCCACGGTTTACATGTTATTAATATAAATGAAAAGTTAGATTTGAATAAAAATACATAAAACCTTTCAATAAAAAAATAAAAATAAAAATGCAACTAAAAGATATCTAAATTCATTACTTAAAAGAAGCAGTAAACGAAACAGTAAGAGCAAAAGACATAAGATCTTTAATTCGTAGCCTGAATCTCAACCTGTGTCTTGTGAATTAATCCCATATGCTTGCTGAAAACACCATGTCTTTAAATCTTTTTAAAATTTTCTCAGATTGGGTTGAAGTCTTTAATTTTGTGGTAGACTGTTCCAAAGTTTTGGTCCTGCGATTGAGATCGCACGGTCTCTGACCTCGCTCAGGTGTGCGGATCTAACCGTGGGTATTGTAAGAAGACCTTTGTTGGAAGATCTTAACTCACGTTGAGGTATATGAAGTCTAATGGTTGAATTTAGCCAGTCTGTCTTGTCACCGTATACAATTTTGTGTATGATACATACATACCCTGAAGAATCGCCCTAGGGAATCGCTCCTTTCTAGCGATCGCCCCCTGCCTTCCGGAAACTCTTCAGAGGAACCCATGCAGTTGGGCCATGTTCGTCTTCCGGATGAAGAGAGATCTCATTGCCATCAACCTGGACTCTGTCTCTACTGTGGGAATTTGGATCATCTATTACCTCAATGCCCAAGGAAGGGTGCAATCACATGTCGAGAGACTCCTGAGTCGATAGCTCTTGGCCTCACCATGGCCTCACCCTTATTTCTGCTGCCTGCCTCCGTGGAAATGTCCTTCACCAGTTTCTCTACCCAGGTCCTAGTGGACTCCGGGCTGGGGCAAACTTTATCCAAACTTATGGACCAGTACCAAATTCCCACATGTTCTTTGACTCTGCCATTGGCTCTCTCTTCGGTTCATAGGGACTTCTCCTCCGGATCACTCAGAGCTTATTTTTTTTTATATTCTTCCTACGGCAGTGAACACAGTTTCTGGGCCTACCATGGCTACGAAAGCATCAACCTCAATTTGTCTGGGCCATGACCGATCTGATCCAGTGGGGACTGCAGTGTTCAGAATCCTGTCTGGAATCGAGAGTCTCCCCGGTCCTTAACAGTGGCTACTGCCCTTCCTAACCTTCTTCCTTGCCAGAAATCTCAGGAAATCCAGACCAGATCCAGTTCCCTCCGAAGGGATGTCCTGAGAGCAGTCTTTGCCCAACTGGAAGATCAACTGACACTTAGACGGCCGAAAGCAAAGCCCTCATTAAGAAGCATAAATGGGCCATGGCAGGATTCATGTCCCTCTTGACCTTTAAGGAAAATGAGATCCGGAACCTATATGCTCTTCTGCAACAAGGGAAGGGGAAACATTGTTTCACTCCGGCTCCAGCCGGCGCCCTAAGCAACTCCAGAATATCTTTCCCTTTACATTCCATGGAGCCTCAGCCACCATGATTCCCATGATTTTGAGAACATTCAGTACCCCAGCCCATGAAACCCTCAGAAGAGGGGCCTGGAGGAGGGGGCACTATTACATTGGCCGGCCATGGAACTTGTGGCCGGCTTTCCTTGCCTCCCGCCGCTGCTGTCGCGGGAGCAAACGCAGGCCCTCCCGCAACACAGAAGGAGCGCCTCCTGTGCTGCCCTCCTTTCTTTGGCCCTGCCTGCGGCCCTTGGCATCGTGGCATGGTGGAGATGCCGCTGCCGTTCCCCTCGCAGGTCTGCCTCGCGGCAGATACGCCACCGCCAGCTGCCTCTTCCTTCCGGGTTCGGCACATGCGCGCGCCGCTCTGTCTGATTTAAAGGTCCTGCGGCGTGCTGAGGCTGCCGGCCCATCCTGGTGATGTCGTTCACCAGGACCTATTAAGGCAAACTCTGACAATCAGAGCTTGCCTTTGCAACAGGTTCTTTCACTTTGTGTTGCCTCCTGGTGATTCTTCAAGTTCCTGATTTCTCTTCCCGTCGGATTGACTTCGAACCACGACTTCTGCTTTGCCTGACTATGCTACTGATTCTCTCCGAGCCACGACCTCTGCATTGCCTGACTACACTATGGATTCTCTCCGAGCCACGACCTCTGCATTGCCTGACTACGCTACTGATTCTCTCCGAGCCATGACCTCTGCATTGCCTGACTATGCTACTGATTCTCTCCGAGCCACAACCTCTGCATCGCCTGACTAGTCCGTTGCCTCTCTCCAGACCCAGACCTCTGCATTGCCTGACTACGCTTCTGATTCTCGCCAAACCACGACTTCTGCATTGCCTGACTATGTTTGACTATCTCCTCGCTCTGAACTCAGCCTTACTTGCCACTGCTTCCAGATCACCGCTAGCCCTGACTCAAGCTTGCCCTATGACGCCTCTTCAGTTTATGTCCTGGACTTGGCTTACTCAGGCTTCGGCCTGCTCTTGCTCTGGTACCCCCTGTCTGACTCTTGTTCCTTTGGCGCCCTGGTCTCCGGGACTCTGCCTCATCTAGGACAGACTTCCTCTCTCCTTTGTTGATGCCTCTGGGCTGACCTCAATCCTTCTGTCGATGATGACGTACGGAGGCCCACCTAAGTTCTGCCAGCCTTGGTACCCAAAGGCTCAACCCACGGGGAACGAGGGCTGGTATTGGTGAAGCGCCAGCTGGCCTCCGTCCATCAGCCCACTCTGCCTGCCGATGATGGGGACCCGTAGGATCCTTCCTATGGGTTGCGTCAACTCTACCTCGGCCCTAGGGGTCCACCTCTGGCGCAATAGTGTGTGTGTATACACAATTTTCATAGAGGTTAAATAGTCAGCTGGCCATGTCTGGGTAGATAATTGTGGTCAACATTATCTGGATATTCAGCTTGAAGCCACACCAGCTGAATGTCCAACCTAAGGTTGCCTGGTCCAGGTAACTTTACGACTGCTGTTTACTGGACAGAGGAACTCAGCTAAGGTGGTCTGGGCAGTGCTGCCTGGGAATGCCCCCAGTACCACCTTTATTTCTTTTGTTCAGGTAAGTTTTGTCCAGGAAAAAATCTGCCCAAACAAAATTTAGCCGGGGAGCAGGAGATGAAATTTAAACCTGGGGGTTTGTCTGGCTATCTTCAAAAATTAGCTGGAAAACCATTTAAATACTGACCTCGGTCATTCAAATTTTCCACGTGAGCTAAATTCTTCAAAGGAAATCTCCACATGAAAGTGAAAAACCTTTTAAATTATACAGTTATCTGCTGTTGGGAGTTTTGTGGTGTGTGGGTTTTTTTTTTTTTTTTTTACTTTTAAGAAACACAGAAGAGACTTGTTGGAAGCTCTTGATGGAGGGGAAGGGAGATGAATGGGAGACCGGTTGGTGGGAGAACAGTATTTGGATTGTGGAGGAAGATGAGGGATTCAGGGATTTGGGAGCCGGTAGGTTAAACTGGGGCTTGGAGATGGATGGAGGGAATGGAGCAGCTTGGCCTGGGTAGGCAGGATGAAGGGGGAGGGAATGTCTGGAGGGAGGCAGGAGAGAATGCCACAAAGGAAGGGAAGTGGGGGAAGGAGGATGAGAATACTTGGAGGGAGGGAATGAGGGGGAGGGAATAGCTGGAGAGAAGGGAAGAAGAATGAGAGAATGTTGGGGGAAGGAGAGAGGAGAGCAGATGGATGGAAGGAGGGAGAAAAGGGGAGAATGCTGGAGAGAGGAAGGAGGGAGAGAGAGGGGGAGGATGCCTAGAGAAAGTGTGGAAAGAATGGATGGACAATAATGACAGGAGAGGAGATGAAGGAAGACAGGGAATGTCTGGCGGGATAGGAGGTGGCATAAATGATTTTTACCTGGGGCACCATTTCCCCCTCAGCCAGTCCTGCTTTTGTCATGCAGGGAAGTCTCTTTTGATGATTCTCAATTAATCCCAGTAATTCCAGTTATCTTTAGTTATTCAGACACTTCTGTACAGCGATCTTTCATTAGTTAAATACTCTTTTTCTTTTTCTATTTCCTAAGGCTCCATTTCTTTTATTATTCTTTAATTCTTACCTTCTCCTGTTTAATTCCTCCACAGAACTTTCTCCAGGCTTGAAAACCACTGCCTCCTTCCTCAACATTACATACTTCTCCATCAATTCTCTCATCTGCCTAGTCTATAGTTTTTGAGCTTCAACACATTTTTCCTGCTCATTCAGTCACTACTCTCTCTCAGATTATTTCACTGTCATCTCTACTTATCTCTATATTTTTCTCCATTTCCTATTACTCTCAACTGGAATGGCCTTTATTCCTTGCAGCGTGAACAGTGAGATAGAAGGGACAGAAATGCTTGGGGATGGTCTTTATTCCTTGCAGTGTGTGATACAGTGAGATAGAAGGGATAGAAATGCCTGGGGTTGATCTTTATTCCCTGCAGTGTGCGATACAGTGAGATAGAAAGGATATGAATGCCTGGGGATGGTCTTTATTCCCTGCAGTGTATGATACAGTGAGATAGAAGGGATAGGAATGCCTGGGCATGGTCTGTATTCTCTGCAGTGTGTGATACAGTGTGATAGAAGGGATAGGAATGCTGGGGATGGTCTTTATTCCCTGCAGTGTGCGATACAGTGAGATAGAAAGGATATGAATGCCTGGGCATGGTGTTTATTCCCTGAAGTGTGTGATACAGTGAGATAGAAGGGATAGGAATGCCTGGGGATGGTCTTTATTCCCTGCAGTGTATGATACAGTGAGATAGAAGGGATAGGAATGCCTGGGCATGGTGTTTATTCCCTGAAGTGTGTGATACAGTGAGATAGAAGGGATAGGAATGCCTGGGGATGGTCTTTATTCCCTGCAGTGTGTGACACAGTGAGATAGAAGGGATAGAAATGACTGGGGATGGTCTTTATTCCCTGCGGTATGCGATACAGTGAGATAGAAGGGATAGGAATGCCTGGGCATGGTCTGTATTCTCTGCAGTGTGTGATACAGTGTGATAGAAGGGATAGGAATGCTGGGGATGGTCTTTATTCCCTGCAGTGTGCGATACAGTGAGATAGAAAGGATATGAATGCCTGGGGATGGTCTTTATTCCCTGCAGTGTGTGATACAGTGAGATAGAAGGGATATAAATGCCTGGGGATGGTCTTTATTCCCTGCATTGTGTGATACAGTGAGATAGAAGGGATAGAAATGCCTGGGTATGGTCTTTATTCCCTGCAGTGTGTAATATAGTGAGATAGAAAGGATAGAAATGCCTGGGGATAGTCTTTATTCCCTGCATTGTGTGATACAGTGAGATAGAAGGGATAGAAATGCCTGGGGATGGTCTTTATACCCTGCAGTGTGTGATACAGTGAGATAGAAGGGATAGGAATGCCTAGGGATGGTCTTTATTCCCTGCAGTGTGTGATATAGTGAGATAGAAGGGATAGGAATGCCTGGGGATGGTCTTTATTCCCTGCAGTGTGTGATATAGTGAGATAGAAGGGATAGGAATGCCTGAGGATGGTGTTTATTCCCTGCGGTGTGTGATACAGTGAGATAGAAGGGATAGGAATGCCTGGGGATGGTCTTTATTCCCTGCAGTGTATGATACAGTGAGATAGAAGGGATAGGAATGCCTGGGGATGGTCTTTATTCCCTGCGGTATGCGATACAGTGAGATAGAAGGGATAGAAATGACTGGGGATGGTCTTTATTCCCTGTGGTGTGTGATACAGTGAGATAGAAGGGATAGGAATGCCTGGGGATGGTCTTTATTCCCTGCAGTGTGTATGATACAGTGAGATAGAAGGGATAGGAATGCCTGGGCATGGTGTTTATTCCCTGAAGTGTGTGATACAGTGAGATAGAAGGGATAGGAATGCTTGGGGATAGTCTTTATTCCCTGCATTGTGTGATACAGTGAGATAGAAGGGATAGGAATGCCTGGGGTTGGTCTTTATTCCCTGCAGTGTGTGATACAGTGAGATAGAAGGGATAGAAATGCCTGGGGATGGTCTTTATTCCCTGCAGTGTGTGACACAGTGAGATAGAAGGGATAGAAATGACTGGGGATGGTCTTTATTCCCTGCGGTATGTGATACAGTGAGATAGAAGGGATAGGAATGCCTGGGGATGGTCTTTATTCCCTGTGGTATGCGATACAGTGAGATAGAAGGGATAGAAATGACTGGGGATGGTCTTTATTCCCTGTGGTGTGTGATACAGTGAGATAGAAGGGATAGGAATGCCTGGGGATGGTTTTTATTCCCTGCAGTGTGTGTGATACAGTGAGATAGAAGGGATAGGAATGCCTGGGCATGGTGTTTATTCCCTGAAGTGTGTGATACAGTGAGATAGAAGGGATAGGAATGCTTGGGGATAGTCTTTATTCCCTGCATTGTGTGATACAGTGAGATAGAAGGGATAGGAATGCCTGGGGTTGGTCTTTATTCCCTGCAGTGTGTGATACAGTGAGATAGAAGGGATAGAAATGCCTGGGGATGGTCTTTATTCCCTGCAGTGTGTGATACTGTGAGACAGAAGGGATAGGAATGCCTGGGGATGGTCTTTATTCCCTGCAGTGTGTGATACTGTGAGACAGAAGGGATAGGAATGCCTGGGAATGGTCTTTATTCCTTGCTTCTCAAAAGCAGTAGTAGAGGGGAGGCTGGAAACTACAGGCTGGTTATCCTCACCTCGGTGGTGGGGAAAATGAATGGAGATACTGCTGAAGGAAAGGATAGCAAACTATCTATAATCTGGTGGGTTGCTGGACCTGAGGCAGCATGGATTCATGATGGGAAGGTCCTGTCAGGCAAATCAGATTTTTTTTTGATTGGATGACTAAAGAACTGGATCAAGGAAAAGTGCCTGATGTGATTTACTTGGATTTCTGCAATGCTTTGATATGGTCTCTCATATGAAGCTCATGAATAAAATGAGAAGCTTGGAAGTGGGTGCCAAGGTAGTGAAGTGGATTAGTAACAGGTCGACTGACAGGAAACAATGTGTAATGGTAAACGGAACCTGCTCTGATAATAGAATGGTGTTGAGTGAATCAAGGATCAGTTTTGGGACTGGTTCTGTTCAATATCTTCATGAGCGACATTGCAGAGGGGTGTAGGGAGATATCCCATGCTTTACCATTGAAAGCACCAAATATGAATCATAATAGCCAAGAAGAATGCAGCCCAATACACTGACAGGCCAGAACACTGTCACAACTAAAGGAGAGAACCTTTGCCCAGATGAGAACTTTACACTGAAGGATACTATCAAGACCTGCCTGTTTGTATGCTCCTGCATAAATAAAACCAAGGCAGAGGGACAATGCAGTCACTTAAGCTCATAAATAAAAGTCAAGGTCTGGCCAAGGGAGTCCAAAGGTCAGAAGGACCCCGATTCTTGGAAGAAAGGGGGCAGTCTGAGATGGAGAAAATGCTGACTGTAGCATAACAGCTTGGCATATGGTCTTGGTCCAAGACGTGGTAGGTCCCCCCTCCCTGAAGAAACAGGGAGGGGGAAAAGACCTGCAGTGTGGCAAAGACCCTCCACCCACCATGTGATTATGCATGTGCTTATGCATATTTATCAGCTGGAAAGTATAAGACTGGGGGCAAATAAGGAGAAGAGAGCAACCCTGAAATAAAGAGAAGACCCAAAGCAGGCCAGCAGCCCCTGCTGTCGAGGAAAAAGAAGACTAAAGTGTGGCCAGGAGACCAGAGAGTCCCTGCCCAGGGTCTGATGGTGGTAATGAGCATGAGGGGATGGGGAGCCAAGAGCAGCCTGACAGCTCTGCCAGTAGGGACCCAGAAGCAAGCCCCCAGACAGCCACTAGCTCTGCCAGTACCAGACCAGACCAGAAGCAAGTCTCCTCCCCGCCCACATTTTCCAGCTCTCCAGCCGCAGCCTGCTTCAGAGGTAAACAGGGAGATCGCCTGAAGTTGGGACCGGGGTAAGTAAGTTAGCCATAAGTATTAATATATTAAGCAGGCTAAGGTTTATGGAATGTGTGAAACCACCCATGTACAGAACTTTCTTAGGGTAAATTGGTGCTTAGTGGCCAGGATATTAGAGATAAGAATTGTTATCTTCTCAATGCTAAATCCTGCCAAATGTAATAAATAAAAGTTTATTTCTGAGGAGAACACAATGTATTTTTCCTGAACTTAGGATTGTGAAGTAAAGTAGAAGGTAAACTGGAAGTGTCCTGTAGCAGACAGATCTCTGCACCCTAAACTTACTTACAGTCGATGGAAGGTAAAGTTTGTCTATTTGAGGATGATACTAAGATCTGCAACAGAGTGGACACATCAGAAGAAGTAGAGAGAATGAAAAGTGGTTTAAGAGAACTTGAAGAGTAGTCAAAAGTTTGGCAGCTAAGATTCAATGCCAAGAAGTGCAGAGTCATGCATCTGGGATGCAGTGATCCAAAAGAGCTGTATGTGATGTGGGGTGAAAGGCTATTGTGCACAGACTGGGAAAAGGACCTTGTGGTGATTGCTTCACCGCCTTCAGATCACTGGACACTATGTGACAATATGATAGCTAAAGCCAGAAGAATACTGAGCCACAAAGAGAGGAATAACCAGTAAGAAAAAGGAGGTGATAATGCCCTTGTACAGGTCCTTGGGTGAGGCCTCACCTTGAGTATTGTGGTCAGTTCTGGAGCCCATTTCTCAGAAAGGATAGAGAAAGGACAGAGGTGGTCCAGAGAAGGGCGACCAAAATGGTGTGGGGCCTTTATCAAAAGTTTAATGAGAAGTGGCTGAAAGATATAAATATGTACACCCTGGAGGAGAGGAGGTGCTGGGGAGATATGATACAGACCTTCAGATACCTGCATTAATGATGCATGAACTTTGAATGTTTTCTATTGGAAAGCAAACAAGTACTAGAGGATCACAAAATGAAACTCCAGGGAGGACAACTCAGAGCCAACAACAAGAAATATTTCTTCACACAGAGGGTGGTAGATGCCTGGAATGCCCTCCCAGAAGAAGTAGTGAGGACGAAAACAGTAAATGAATTTAAAAGGGCATGGGATAAACACTCCAGATCCCTAGCGGCTACAAGATAGAAATGAAGGAAGGGGCTCATGAGCATAACCTGCACACAATGGCAGAGACTACCCTTAATGGAAGACATGGGGTATCCTGCACAGAACGGCAGTTACTACCATAGGCATAAGAACATAAGATATGCCATACTGGGTCAGACCAAGGGTCCATCAAACCCACTATCCTGTGTCCAACCGTGGCCAATCAAAGTCACAAGTGCCTGGCAAGTACCCAAACAGATAAATCACAAGCTACTATTGCTTATTAATTACCCTAATAGCATTTTATGGATTTTTCCTCTAGGAACGTATCCAAACCTTTTTTAAACCCAATTACACTAACTGCTGTAACCACATCCTCTGGCAATGAATTCCAGAGTTTAACTATGCATTGATGGGCAGAGTGGATGGACCATTTGGTCTTTATTTGCTGTCATAGCTATATTACTATGTTTGCAGTATGTGCTACAGTGAGATAGAAGGGATAGAAACACCTGGGGATGATCTTTATTCTCTATGGTGTGTTAATCAGTGAGACAAAAGGGATAGAAATGTTGGGGATGATCTTTAACTCCTGAAGTACCTATCTAGTACATGTTTTTCATGTTTCTCAGTCTTTTGGGGAAGATATCAAAGTAAAGCATTTTGCTAAAATTAGGAGTTAATGATAAAATGATGCCATTGTATTCTCAAAAGAAATTATTCAGTTTATTTTATGTATTTGAGATCTCCCTTGAACTATCTAAATATTGCTGTTTCACTCTGCTAGTCCCTGAATATCTCTAGTGCTCATGGCAGGCAAATAATGCAAAAATATCCTGGCTTAATTCTTAATACTCTGTCTGTGCTGCCAAGCAGGAGACCTTGGCTGCATTCCCTACTAGGGATGGCAGTGCTGCTGAAGTACCGCTCACAACAAGCCTTCTGGGAAGTGAGAATCAAGGGCTGCCCTTACAACAACACCTGGAAGTTGGCGGAGGAGCTGCATTCTTCTTTCATGCCTCAAGCGCCTAGCTCCACGGTTGAAATGTGGGAGCCATAAGCAGGTGAAAATACTGCAAGTCGTGCCTGATGGCTCCCTGATGAGAGCCAGGCATGCGCAAACCTTGCAGGGCAGCCTCCAGCAGAGCCATGGGAGCACCTCACGCAGAGCGTCCGGCGGACACATTTTCTTCAAACAATCTGTTATTCAATTCCTTTTTGCTGTCTCATAATTATTCAATTAATCGCAGTCAATTTACTCTTTAATTAGAAAGACTGATGACCCCTCTGACCCTGCTGGCATTGTTTGTGAAATATCAGGTTGGGTCTCTGGCTAGCAATTGCTCAGTGTGTTAATGAGGGAGGCAGAAGACAGAGGCAGCTCCCAACTGGGGGCAGCTGTGAGCCAGGCCAGGAGGCTTAGCTGATGCCTTTCCCCCATGCCTGGATTGCCTTGACCCTGTGTGTGTGTGTGTTTTTTTTTGCAGGCTCAGAAGGAGCTTCCAGCAGCTCTAAAACTAATATTTAAAAAAAAAAAAAAAAGTAATGCAGTGTTTTAGCAGCCGTATTGGTCCTGAAGAAAACATCATTTTTTAAAAAGAGGTTGGGGGAAGACATCTGGAGCAGGTGGCTATGAGGTCTCCGCAGCTTGTGTGCTCCAAGCGAAGAGGTCTGTTGTAGGTCAGGTGCCACAGGACACTCCTTTCATTATCACCAGGTGAATAGTTTCACCCAGATTTATCTGGAATAGAATTTTGCAGGTTTAGCTGGTTTTCAAAGTAAGGGCCTCATTTACTGAGCATTTTTTCCCCCCTAGACACAGCATGGGAGAAAAGCCTTGGCAAATCAGACCCTAAAGTTCTCCTGGCAAACTTCCCCGCCTCTCCCGTGATTCATCTTTCTCTTTTTCGAAATGCATTACGCATGAATAAAAATGGGCATGCATCAACCCATCCTCGGAGACGCCCGCACGGTGATGACTTCTGCATGCAGTGTGACTCAGTGGTGGCAGGTGAGGGAAGCAGGAGGCATGGATCATTATTGTATAGGTAAATGGCTGCTACAGATTCTCTAATCCCCCCCCCCCCCCCCACCACCAATTCAAACATCCACCCTCCGCCGGCGCAGTCAATAAAAAGCCCAGCGATCGCTCTCTTGAGAGCTGTCAGCCGTTTAACCTGGACATCTGTTCAGTAATAGGCAATAGTGCCTCAGAGCTCTCCCTTCTTCCCGTGGCAGTCTGGCCGGTGGAAGGCTCGTAGTGAGCGTGTGGTATGTCCTAGGGCAGCTGAGCGCAGTATTTAAGGAAGAGGAGAAACCAAGGTAGGAAGAGGCTGGAGGCTACGAGTCTCCTGGTGCACTACAGCCTGGGATCTGGAAATGCACTTGACCTCTAAGATAATTAATGCGAGACAGACTATATATATATATATATATATATATAGCTATGTGTCTGCATGTATTCACTTCCTTAATTGTGCAGAGTTCTAATACTATTATATTGGATCAATATAAAAAGAAATTCAAAGATGTTGTGCATGAGCGTTTAGGACTACATTCATGTGCATGTGTCTGTATGTTTATATTCATACAGTATGGAGCAGATTTCAAAAAAATACGCGAGCGCGTACTTTTGTCCGCGCAAACAAGAGTACGCCGGATTTTAATAGATACGCGCCTAGCCGCGTGTATCTTTTAAAATCCGGGGTCGGCGCGCGCAAGGGGGTGAACATTTGTGCACCTTGCGCGCGCCGAGCCCTACACGCGCTGCCCGTTCCCTTCCGCCTCCCCCCACCTTCCCCTCCCTTCCCCTACCTAACCCACCCCCCAGCCCTATCTAACCCCCCCCCTATCTTTATTATAAAATTTTCACCTGCGCTGGCCGGCCGCCGGCGCATCATTCCCCGGCCCGGGAGCAGTTTCGGAGCCCTCGGCCATGCCCCGGAAACACCCCCGGGCCGAAACCACACCTGCAGCCCCGCCCCCGGATGACGCGCCGCTGCGACACGCCCCCGACTCGCCCCCCAGAAAAGCCCCAGGACTTATGCGCGTCCCGGGGCTTGCGCGCACCGTCGAGCCTATTCAACATAGGCTCGGCGCGCGCTGGGGGAGCTTGGGGCAGGTTTTCGGGGGGTACGCATGTATCTTACGCTCGTACCCCTTTGAAAATCTGCCCCTATATGTTTACCATGCATTTGTATGTAAATCTGTCACCAAAGTGTCCCTTACTAGTTGCATCAGTGGCCCTATATGATAAGTGGGGCTTGTAGTGTTCTCTGACGCTCCCTAGTAGAGATGTCTTATTTATTTTTTTACTTTTATTTATTTACTTTTATATACCGGTGTTCGATTTTACATATCACATCAGTTTACATTTAAACAAAATGTATATATATATAGGATTGTGATTGTGATTGTGATTTCACAAACTTCAGGAACCCACTTTGGCTCGTGTTTTATTTTGCTTCCAGTTTTCTGTCCTAGAAAGGTGGCTGAGGCCCAAGGGAGGAGCACTCGAGTCCCCAAGATCTGGAAGCAGCTTGGGTCCAGGAGGTCTTGGAAACAACAGAGAGGAGCAGAGGCTAGAGCTGGTGAAAGAGGAGTTCTTCCCATACTCCTTCGTTTCGTTCAAGAGTGCCCAGAGCAGGGGCCCCCCTAACTTTTCAGAGGAAGGCCAGAGAGGCTGATTGGGGGATGGGGGGAGGGTGGGTGGGGGTATGAGTCAGGGTGGAAGTCCCTCTTCGGTTTTGCTGTGGTGAGGAGGGGCACACATCAGGTTTGCCTCTTTCGTTTATCTGAAATGCTGGAAAATGTGACAAACAGAAGGCAGAGTTCTCAAAAGTGTAATAGTTTTAAATTTCTTGAAAGCTGGTAATCTGCCAATGAGGTGTAGGGGGTACATGTGTGTGTTTATCTGTGTGAGCCTATATATGAACCTATAGCATACTCCATCCCCTCCCCTCCCTGTTACTCCCCTTCTCCCCTCTATCACACATCGCTTTCCCTCCCCTCCCACTCACCCATTTCTTCCTTCTCAGTCCCTACCTGCATTCTTACTTTCACTTCCTCCCCTTCCACTCACCCTCCCATTCTTCTTACTCCACTCCCTCCCTTCACTTACTGTCACCCCTCTTCTTCCACTCACCCCTTCCCATCCCTTCCTTCCCTCTTACTTTCACCCCTCCCCCTCACTCCCTTCCATCTCTTCATTCTTTTACTGCCTCTCCTCTCTCACACATACCTCCTCCCCTCACTTTCTTGTCCTCCTCTCTCCTTCCCTCTTACTTTGACCTCTCCCTCTCAGACATCCCTTCCCCTTCCATTCACCTCTCTCCCTTCCCTTTCACTCCCACTCCCTTCCCTCTCTTCACGCTTAGCTTTACCACCACTCTCCTTCCTCCCTCTCTCACACACACACACACTCCCCTCCCATTCACCCCAACTCTCACACACATCCTCTCCCCTACCTCTCTTCATTCTTACCTTTACCAATACCCATCATGTGACCCCACTCCCTTCCCCTCTTTCATACATCCCCTCCCTTCACTATCACCCACCTCCTCCCTCCCACTCCTTTCCTTCTCACTGACTCTCTCCCTCCTCAGCTGGCCTCTTGATCTTCTGCAGGTGGGGCTTGGCCTCCTCACCAGCGGCTTTTTCAAAGGCTGCGGTCTGGCAGCTCTTCTACCACTGGCGGGGCCTGGGAAACCCTCTCATCCTTTCTGCTGCTGCTGCGCCTGAGGGTGGGGGGGGGGGGGGGTGAAAAAAAAAATCTTCTGTGGGCCTTAGCTGGCCACCGAAACAAAAAGCACGATGGCTGGAAAACTGGGCTTCGTGAGCTGGATCTGGCCTATGATCTGTAGTTTGGGGCCTCCTGGCCTAGAGAAGTGGAGTTGCTGTTTGAAGTCAAGGAAGAAGGGCTGCCAAGTGAGCAACACTGCTGCAGAGTTGCCGTTGAAATGATTGTCAGCAGAGGCTCATCTGAAATTTCTTAGGAAGAATTTCCAGTTTTCTGACTGAATGAAGAGTTTTGTCACAGGTTGCAAACAGGGAAAGCCCTCCAAAGAGTGCCTTATAATTACTAGGTAGAAGATGAAGGAAAAAAACAAAACCCTAGTGTCTGAATATTAACTGTGATTTTGTTTGGGATTTCTGCACTATTTTCGGTACGGATGCTACCAGATCCACATGTATTCATTGCAAGGTTTATTTATGTATTAAAAGGATTTATTACTCACTCCCCTGCCAGAGCACTCAGAGCAAGGTACAGGAGCCAGAAAGAATTATATCTGTGATGTAGACAAGTACAGCAGGAAGATGTGATCTATATATACCTTACAATGCAGTAGATATGATACAATGCAGTAGATATGATATGTGTGATATGTACTGCATTGTAAGGTATATATAGATCACATCTTCCTGCTGTACTTGTCTACGTGCCGGAGGTATATTAGTCACATAGTAAATGACGACAGGTAAAGATCAAAAAGGTCCATCTAATCTGCCCAGCAGTGAGTTTATGCATGCTTACCCAAAATCAGAGCCCAGGGTGCCTATGGCCAATATGGCCATGGCCATAGGCGCCGCTACCGCTGCCAATTCCCTAGGAGAGCAGTGTGGCCGGCGGGTCCTCAGCAAAAGAGAAAGCAGCACGGCCTCGTCAAAATCAACAGCGTGGTCAGCACAGCCTAAGTAAGTGGGAAAACAGTGCACATGGCAGCAGCAGATTAGATGGACCTTTTTGATCTTTACCTGCCATCATTTACTATGTGACTAATATACCTCTGGCACGTAGAATATTGTCTTGTGTGATATGTACTGCATTGTAAGGTATATATAGATCACATCTTTCTGCTGTACTTGTCTACATCACAGATATAATTCATTCTAGCTCCTGTACCTTGCTCTGAGTGCTCTGGCAGGGGAGTGAGTAATAAATCCTTTTACTACATAAATAAACCTTGCAATGAATACATGTGGATCTGGTAGCATCCGTACCGAAAATAGTCCAGAAATCCCAAACAAAATCACAGTTAATACACAATATTCACACACTAGGGTTTGGGGTTTTTTTTCTTCTTCTTCTACCCAGTAACTATAAGGCACTCTTTGAAGGATTTTCCCTGTTTGTTTATATTTCTACAAGCCGTTAAGCCCGTTAAAACGGGCTACATTACATTTTGTTTTCAGTCCATTTTCTAACACAGCACCCTTCTACACTTTTTCTCCCTCTCTCCCCCTTCCCCTCGTTCACTCCTCCCCTTTCCTCCACTCAGTCTTACTCACCCTCTGTCTCCCACTGCCTTCTTCCCCTCACTCTCACCTCCCTCCCCTTCCCTCAGTCACTCCCACCTCTCTCCCCTTCCCTCAGTCACTCCCCACCCTCTCAGCCCTCCTCCACTCCCTTTTTCTCTGCTCCACAACTTCTTACCCTTCCACTTACTCACATCCCTGTCTCTCACCTCTCCCTCATTCTCCCTCTCCCCCTTCCACTTACTCACATCCCTGTCTCTCACCTCTCCCTCATTCTCCCTCCCCCCATCTCTCTCACTCAGTCCCTCCCCCTCACTCAATCCCTCCCTCCCTCTCACTCAGTCCCTCCCTCTCCCTCTCTCCATCCCTCCCACTCTCTCCCTCCCTCTCTCCCTCCTCCCTCTCTCTCCTCCCTCCCTCGCCTCTGGCCGCTGCCGCCGCCGCCGCTGCCGCCCACTGCCACCGCTGCCGCCCGCTGCCGCTACCGCTGCCGCTGCTGCCGCTGCCGCCACCACCGCCACCACCCGCTGCCGCCGCCGCTGCCACTGCCACCCGCCGCCGCCATGTTTTTTTATTCCTTACGCTGCCTAAGACCGACGTGCTCGCCCGCACATGCGCAGTAGAGCTGCTCTCTACTGCGCATTTGCGGCACGTCGGTCAACCTTCATTTATTAGGTTGATTAATTAATTGTTTTTAATTCTTCTTCTTATTGGTATGGTTTTACTAATTTTGTTTTATGAGGAATGGTAATGTTTCATTTTTTATGTTGTTGCAGTGCATACAGAATTTGGCTTGTTGCAGTTTCCAGTTCAGTTTTTGTCTGTATATTTCTGTTTATACTGTATGGTCTCTTTATTCTGTATTTGAGGGTCTATCTGTGTTTTCCATGTGTGACCGAAGTGAGTTATTCCATTAGTGTGTAGTTTCTATCGGGCCAATACAGTAAAGCGCGGCCGGGCTTGCGCACTTTTGAACGCGAATTAGATGTGCATTTTAGACCCGTAAGACGGACTCACGATTCAGTATATGCTCTAACGCGTCCTTAGCGTATGCTGAAAACGACACATTACAATTAGTGCCTGCCGCATGTAGATGGTATGTTAATGGTATTTAATGACTGGATTAGCTATTCCCCTCAATACCGTAACCCGTGCCCAAAGTAGCACGTCTTTAACCTGCACATTTTCTGCGTCTTTACCCTCTATTTTTACCGCCTACCCTGAACCTGGCATTAGTGTGGTGCTGTGCTCTTGACAGTCAGTGAATATCCAACGGACAGCATCGGACAGCGTCATGGATTACATGTATATATTGGCTTTGGCGATCTTTTTTCTATGGGTGAGAACGAGATTAAGAAATGCTCTGCGAGCGAATTCTAGAAGGCCTATTGGACACAACAGCCAACAGGAGAACCCAGCACAAAGACCGGAGGAGGTATGTATATGTGTTGTTTTGGAATATCCAACGGTAGCATTTTTCTGTCTGGGCGTCTCTGAGGCTCCGCAGGTCCAGCAGAGACTCGGACACCTGTATGGATGCCGGGAGAAGGACGCTGCACCCGACCTTCCTCTGGCGCCTAGAATTAGGTGTCTCTGGGGCTCCGCAGGTCCAGCGGAGACAGAGATGCCAGTACAGACACCGGGAGAAGGACGCTGCACCCGACCTTCCTTCGGCGTCTAGAATTAGGCATCCCTGAGGCTCCGCTTCTATATTTGTTAAATGAATAATCAAGATGTATTAGGTTATGCTGATTTTCTTGTGTTGTTTTTCACGCAGGCACAGCGGGACAGAGTCATCCGTGCACAGGTAGATCAGGACGGGCCATCGGCAGAACTGGATGTATCATTCGCCCACGGACAACTCTCTTTGGCATGTCCGAGCGAGATGTAGTTCGAACCTACTGGCTGAGTTCATGGGCAATCCTGTTCCTCTCTGAAGATTTGTGCTGTGACCTTGAGCCCCTTGCCAATCGCCACCATGCTGTGCCAGGGTTGACGAAACTTCTTGGTGCCTTAAATTTTTTTGGTACTAGAAGTTTTCAAACCTCCATGAGTGTCATTGCGGGTATGACACAGGCCTCCTTCTCATGGCATCTGGCACAGGTCTTGAAGGCCATGATGAAGCAGATGAGGAAGTACATCGTGTATCCTATGGATCCAGTGGAGCTGCAACAGATCCGCAGTGGGTTCATGGGTATTGCAGGGATGCCTAATGTGTTGGATGCTATAGACTGCACCCATATTGCGTTTACTCCCAGGTCAGAGGAAGAGAGTTCGTTACGGAATTGCAAGCACTTCCATTCAATGAATGTTCAAGTCGTTTGCGATGCACACATTCGGATTCTAAATGTTGTAGCGAAGTATCCTGGGAAATGCCATGACGCCTACATTCTGGAAATTTCATCTATAGGGTCCCATTTCCCAGAGGGGATGTACGGTGAAGACGCAGCCGATAAACAAAACCGCAATCGGGCCGGATGAAAAAAACCCCACGATGTGAATCGGAACCGGAATCAGAACCGATTCCGGTTCCGATTCACATCTCTAATATTATCGGCCTTGGAAACGTATATGGATGTTCTATGCCGTGTGGCATGCCGCTCACATTTGCATTTTTAAATGTCATGCTTATGGTAATGCTAGAGGTGAGGGTCTTGTTTAAAAATGGCTATAAGCAAGTTATCCTTCCTACCGTTCTGGATGTTTGCATGCGCGACAGCAGTAACGCTTTCGCTTTTTCTCTTTTCAGACACATCGGCAGAGGAGGAAGGCAAGGAGCCAC
Source organism: Rhinatrema bivittatum (assembly GCF_901001135.1). Classification (NCBI taxonomy): domain Eukaryota; kingdom Metazoa; phylum Chordata; class Amphibia; order Gymnophiona; family Rhinatrematidae; genus Rhinatrema; species Rhinatrema bivittatum. Next base: position 285,313,117 of record NC_042617.1, on the reverse strand, counting down.
CCCCAATTGCTGAGCCACCCTTTGTTGTTTTGCCACCCCCCATCTCTCCTGCCTCACCAGCCATGAGAGATGAGGAAGACATCATCATTGACGTTGTCAACCCAGTTTCTCTGGAGCATCCAGGTGCGGGTCGAAGGCCAGAGGCCAGCGCAGCAGCCGGGGAAGGGCCCTCAGCCCTTGAGGGACGCCTGGATGCTGTGCTGGCTCTCCAGGTACGGTTGATCCACAGCCTGGATGTCCAGGAGGGACTGGCAGTGCAGGCGGTGACCATCCTGCACGACCTGTGCCATGGCCAGCAGGAGAACGTAGAGCTCCTGCGCACAATGGCAGGAGCACAATCCCTGCTCGTCATGGTGCGGGATCCTGCGGGACAGGCACCGTCCGATCAATGACGATGATCCTCCTCTTCCCCCATGGCATGGTCCCTTCCCTTTCCATCCCCATCCCATTATTCAAAATATTTTTTTTTCATAAATAATGTCTGTAAATAGTTAAAATATATATATTTTTTTGGAATGTTAAAATTATATGAGTTTCATTTAACCAATTTATTTTGAATAGTTATTGAATGAAATTATTGTGTGTTGTGAGGAGTGGCATGCCACATAAAAAAGAAACATCTGTTTATGGACAAAAAAATGTTTATTTAAAAATTATTGGTTAATGGAATGAAAAGCTGAGGCAACATCTCTAATGCACCGATCAATTCTGTCATCATTTCCTTCATCAAAATCGTGTGAGAAGCCAGCGCACCATTGATGTCGGATCGGATCAACCTCATTTCCTGAAGCATCAAGTCATTGTGTTGATCCTGTTGAGAGGTGATTCCAATCATAAACTGCTCACTTAGGTCATCAATTCCGAATAATGCCTGTTCCAGGTCCTGTGATACTTAGGCCATTTCCTGTGCCGGTGGACCAGCAGCCTGTAGCAGAGATGGTTCTGGCACTAGAAATGGTTCCATGGCGACAGATGCCTCAGGTTGTGTTACAAATGGTTCCAGGGGTGCAGATGCCTCAGGTTGTTGGCTCTCAGGAGACACATCATCGAACAGATTAAGTGTGACCACTTCCTCTGTGGAGATGTGTTGGCTGGGGGAGTCCGCATTCGATATGGGGAATACAAATTCGTCAGGCGTGGGAATGGATTTGTCGCTAGTTACGTCACCATCGTTCACTCGATCTGTGGAGAAAGATGGAGAAAGAGGTTGCAGTTAGAGTTGTCAGTTTATCCCTCATGAACCCAAAAGTCAACATGCAGTGCAAACAAGATATATGTTTATGCATACCTCGACTTGCTCCTGTGTCAGCGCCGAACTGTGTGTGCACGCTGACGATGACCTCTGGCCTCACAGTACTGAGAACCAGCTCCTCCACAGGTGTCAACACAATATGACAAGGTGGCCCTCCACTGGTCCTCTTTGCTGCCGCGTCAATTTTGGCAGCCTTTTCTTTCACCTCTTTTCTAGTGTCGCGCTGTACCTGTTTTACGTCCCTAAGCGTGACTCAGAAAGGGAGCTCACATCCTGTGCGATCTTCCCCAAATCCGTTTCTTTGTGGAGCCTGAAACCTTGGACTGGAAGAGAATTTTATATTTGTCACAGACAGCATGGCACAGTAACTCTTTTTCTTCATCCATGAAGCGAGCGTTACGGGTTCACTTTTTGGACAGCTGGCTAGAACTTGTGCCTTCCAGCTGTTGATGTTCACTGTGCTCTGCCTCGACATGCGCAATAAAATGTTTTCCAGCCATCATAATGCCTGAATGGGAAAAAAAAGAAGAATAGGGATTAATGAATGTAGAGACAGTATGACGGAAATAGACAAAAGCAGAATAAATGAAAAAAATTGTTAACCAGAAACAAGAGGGGCCCATAGACGACAGCATCAAGCAAGAGCCTGAACTAGTGACTTCCAGTGGTTGCTGATCTCCGGACTCTGCCTCTACCCGCGCAATGGATGTTTTCCTATACACATGTACTAATTTCTCACTGAATGTGGGACATATGGAAACAGATTTACTGCAGATTTACAGCAACCATCATAATGCACTGGGTTCCAGGAAATGTACCGGATAACCCATATGAGCTGAAAGCTTCTGTGTGCAGAAAGATATATATGATTTGTTTTTTCTCACTTCAAGAGGTTTTTTTCAAATATGGATGTTTTCCTGGCATGATTGTCTGAATAGGAGAAAAAACTGGAGGAAAGGGATTAATGAATGGAGAGATAATAAAGAACAGAATGACCCCAAAGGAAGAGGAGCACATGCAGAGCATACAGTAAAGAGTCAAAATCAACAAAACAGAAGAGGAGCACATGTGGAGAGCAAACAGCAAAGAGTCAAAATCTGCAAAACCAAAGAATGACTTCAAAGGAAGAGGAGCACATGGAGAGCATACATCAAAGAGTCAAATCAGCAAAATGAAAGAAAAAATGACACAATGGACGGTCCCACGACCGAAGGATGTCGGTCTGAAAGAGGCGGGAATATCCATGTAGAAGGCCCCGCTACCGATCCTTTTTGGACGCTCAGGGCAGCGGCCATGGATGTCGGAAGTTAGCGGGGCCTCCGACCATAGACGTCCAGAAAGAGGCGGGAACGTCCATGGTGTGGTCTGAGGCAGGCCTCACTACCTTCCAACGTCCAAGGCCACTGCCTTGAGCATCTGGAAAGGATTGGTAGCGGGGCCTCCGATCATGAACATCCGGGTTGCAAGGCCTGCCTCCAACCATGCCATGGACGTTGGTCGGAAAGAGGTGGGAACGTCCATGGTCGAAGGCCCCCGCTACCTTGCAACGTCCATGGCCTTGAGCACCTGGATGTGGAAGGTGGCGGGACCTCCGATCATGGACGTCTGGAAAGAGGCAGGAACGTCCATGGCGTGGTCTGAGGCAGGCCTCACTACCTTCCAACGTCCATGGCCACCCTGAGCACCCAGACGTCCATGAGCACCCGGACGTGGAAGGTAGCGGGGCCTCCAATCATGGACGTACGGGTGCTCAGGCAGCAGCCTTTGAGTGTACATGACTCCCGGTGTCCATGCCGTGTCCAAGCGTCCATTAGTATGCCTCTTACCTGCTGAAAGCGATGCCAATCTTCCGAAAGATATCCAAAGGTACCGCTGTAACCGCTCTGTCTGGCCCGAACCAAATACAAAGGGACTTTCTTACTTGGCGATGCGACTTATATACACGTCCAAGGTAGGATTATGACGCGGCAATGATGTCACAAAGGGGGAACAACGGGATAAGTTTCCAGATCGATGAAAAGTTTGGAATTTGTTACATTTTCGTAACATTTTAAAAATGACATTTCCTGCTCCATTGAAATGACATTTATGGTATGGAAGCAGCGCACCCTGGATACTGTATGGGAGTTCTATAACGTCCTATACAATAAAATGGATAGGAGCGCCTACTGCGCGATAGACTCGCCTTTGGCACCGCTTGGATTTGCATCTAATTTGAATACTGAATCGAGCGGATTGTAAATCAAAATGTGCGTGCGGCAAATGAGTGGGTGCTGGACACTGCCGCACTTTATTTTACGCATCGGTACTGTATCGGCCTGTATGTAGGGTTCTATAGCAGCTTGGATTGATCTGTTTTCCTAATAAGGGGTTTATTACTATTTTTGGTCTGGTATAGTATTTATAGTATTAACTTTCATGGGTAGGGTTGTTGCTGTTTGAGTGGCTCTCTGAGGATGATGCCCATGCCCAAGATGCATTACGGTAAGGCTAATACCATATGAGTTCCAAAGCATCTCTGGGTTTTCTGGTTGGCACCTCAGCAGTGCATGCAAATATAATCTATATATTGTAAGTGATATTTTTACCTCAGAAGACTATGTTTTGAATGTCCATTATCATGTTAAATCTGTTTTTATAAATGCATAATTTTTAATTGTGTGTGAGGCAGGTGTGATTGGGGGGGGGGGGGGGTGCAAGGCTGTAAAGGTTTCCTAGGGCACCTAATACCCTTGCACTGGCCATGGGCCTTGCTGTACAAACATTGAACAGAATCTCCCAGCTCATGGTGTCATGTATTGTGTAAAGGGGGAGGGTGCAGATTTTCACTTGGCCATAGGCACCAAATTGCCTGGCTACAGCTCTGCTCAAAATAGATCAAATTCCCAAACGGAACGCAACTCCAATCCCACTGTATCCCTTTTAGGGTTATGGAAACACAGCAGTATAAAAAAAACAAATATTAAATAAATAAAATGAGTGAATAGATAACCAAATAAGTTCAGTAAAATCACATTTTATTGTACAATATCAAATTAAAATTCATAACCCTCTATTGGAAGAGAGTTCCAGAGCGTGAGGATGAACTGGGAGAATAAGCATTTATAGGTATGGATTAGGGATGTGAATCGTTTTTTGACGATTTAAAATATCGTCCAATATTTTTAAAATCGTCAAAAATTGTTAAAGAGTGCGATACAATAGAAATTCCCCTGATTTATTGTGAAAAATTATTAATCGGGTTTGTGTCCACTAACGGGAGTTATTTGGGGGGGGGGGGGCGGAAACCGGCACACCAAAACAACCTCTAAACCCACCCGACCCTTTAAAACTAATCCCTTACCTTCCCCCACCCTCCCAAACCCCCCCAAAACGTTTTAAAATCACCTTGTGGTCCAGTGGAAGCCCTGGGACCGATATCCCGCTCTCGGGCCGTCGGCTGCCACTAATAAAAATGGCGCCGATGGCCCGATAAAAAAAAACCCACCCTGACCCTTTAAAACTGACCCCTTAGCCTCCCCCACCCTCCCGACCCCCCCCCCAAAAAACGTTTTAAAATTACCTAGTGGTCCAGTGGGGGCGCCGGGAGTGATCCCCCGCTCTCAGGCCGTCGGCTGCCACTAATAAAAATGGCACCGATGGCCCTTTGCCTTTACCATGTGACAGGGTATCCGTGCCATTGGCCGGCCCCTGTCACATGGTAGGAGCACTGGATGGCCCGCGCCATTTTTAAAGATGGCGCGGGCCGTGATCTGCAGGCAATGCAGAGGGCTTTGAATTGGGCTGTAACATGCTGAGCACAGGGTAGTGCACCACGGTTGGTGTCCTGCACCTCATGATCCCGGGCCCAGTGCTGTGTCCTACAATCTGTTGGTGCCTCTCAGTATGGCTCCTGGCATCCTGCACCTCTGCTGCTCTGAGTAAGGGCTCAAAGCATCTCACCAGCTTTATAGGGCCAGCGCCCTGGATTTCCTGTGGCACAGACTGATGTCATCAACACTGCTGTATGATAAAAGGCAGCTCACACCTCTGAGCAGGAGACTAAATAACAGGTTCTGTTTCTTTGTTCCTCTGCGACTGGCTGTTCCCGATTCTGACTACCGACTGAGACACGGCCTAGTTCCTGATCTTGCTTCCATCTGCTGCCTGCCCTGATCCCTTGCTTGTCTCCTGCTTCTGAACAGACTCTGCCTGCCTCAACCTTGCCTGCCCGACCACATCTCTGCCCCACGATTCTGTACCGTGCCTCAGCCCTGTCAGTCAGCAGTCCCAGGGTCCACTCCTCCAAGCGTGCAATATGGGCCCAGTATAGTATTGATAGCCAGTGAGAACTGGGGGTGATGTGATCTAGGAAGCTGCTGCTGGACAATATCAACAGCGTTCTGCAGTAGCTTTAAAAGAGAGAGGAGTTTTTTTGTGGGAGACCTATGCATAGGGTGTTGCAGCAGTCCAGCTAGGATAGGACATATGCATAGGTCAAGATGGCCAGGTTATCTTTCTCCAGGTATGGCATTACCCATTTCAGCTGTCAAAGGTGGTTGAAGGCATTCTTGGCAACTGTGATTTGTGGGTCCATTGAAGTCCACGAGGATGCCAAGGCTGCGGACTTCAGATTTTATTTCAAGGGGGAAGGGTACCACTGAGCATCAGTTTTAGGTTGTCAACTGAGGCAGAGGGGTATTTAGGGTTAGTACCTCTGTTTTGCTAATCTGTCTGCATCAACTGCCCCCAGTAAAGATTTACTTTTGAACAGCTGCCTGTGTGCTGTGTAGTAATTTCCCAGAGAGGTATAAAAAGCCCCTCTAATAGCCTAAGGGCCTTGAAAGACTAAAGACTATAACTTTCCTCCCTGTCAGGAAATAAATGGAAACATCAGTCACAATTTGGCCCTAGCACTCCCAAGTGAGCCACTAAGCCCTACTTGACTGGTGGAATAAGGTTACATGTATCCGTAGTTTAGATTTTTATAGATCGTTAATTTAATTGGGGCAGGTCCGGAATTAGGTATCGACAACACAGGCAACTTGCTCCGGCGCCAGATTTTAATAGGTGCTGGAGCGTTGCCACCAGTCCCATGCAGGACCGGAGGAACCACTAGGCGAGCTAGGCCTGTGCCTAGGGCGCCGAGACTTAGGGGGCGCCGTGGCAGGCGGCAGAATTTTGAAAGGGCAAAAAGTACCCTTTCAAAATTCTGTCAGCCTCCGCCTTACCCTGCGCCCCCCCCCCCCAGTGCCACCCTCCAGACGCCCCCCTGGTGGTCCAGCAGACGTCCTGGGAACGATCTGCGGCTCCCGGGTCTTCGGCTGCCACTAACCAAAATGGCACCGGTGGTCTTTAGCCCCTACCATGTGACAGGGGCCAACCAATGGCACCGGTAGCCGCTGTCACATGGCAGGGGCTGAAGGCCACCGGCGCCATTTCGATTAGTGGCAGCTGACGACCCGGGGGTGGCAGATAGATCCTGGGCCCCCCGCTAGACCACTAGGTGATTTGTGAGTTTTCTTTTTTTGGGGGGGGGGAGTCAGGGCTGCGATTGGGGGGGGGGGGCACAAGGTTGAAGGTGCCTAGGGCGCCCAATCCCCTTGCACCGGCCCTGGTCCCATGCCTCAATCCGGGCCTGCCTCTGAGCTGGCAGCACTTACATCCATCATCAGCAGCAACAACTTTAAAAAGGAAATTCAACATGGGGCCTCCAGCTGCCCGTCATGTGCTCAAGGCCCTATGGTGTCCCCTTCCCCTTCCATAGTAAAAGGAAATCCATGTGGAAGCAGGGTGTGGGGCACCACAGGACCTTGAGCATGCCCCTGGCAGCTAGAGGTCCTGCGCTGAGTTTATTTTTCAAAATTGTGGCTGCTGCTGCTGGGCTGGAAAGCTGCTGCTCCAGCAAGCAGCTTGGAAATACAGGGGAGGACTAGAGAGGAGAGGAAACGGATGAGGCAGTCTGGAATCCTTTGCCTCTTCCCCTTCAGAACTCCCTGAACTTCTGATGACTTCAGGGAGGGGAGGGGTGAAGGAAGTTGACCACTCTCCAATACCCCTCAACTTATGATAATTTGGGGGGGATTCCACCTGCTGCCTCACTGTCTATAGGTGCCCAGAATGTAAATCTGTGCCTGAACTGAGGGTTTTATTTCTTTGTTTTTGACTTATCTACCTGCAAGGCCTCTCGCCTTCCTTTTGATCTCTCTTTGAACAGACCCAGTATTCTCCCACAGCTTCTCCCGCGTGCAGTGACTCCCTTCAGCTTCACTACATGTAGCATCCTATCTCTACTGCTATTCTTTGGGTCAGTCACTAGATGGCACTATAAGAACCATGCAGATCTTTTTCCCACTAGGGACCTTGAGTGCTATTTCAGCATTATTTCTAGTCTCTATTTACTCAAAGAGGGACAGCTCAAGTTGAGAATAGAGCTGTACTCTCATAGGAACATAAGAAATGCCATGTTGGGTTAGACCAAGGTCCATCGAGCCCAGGATCTTGTCTCCGACAGTGGCCATTCCAGGTCATAAGTACCTGGCAGATCCCATAAAGTAGATCTATTTCTTATTACTCCCTTCCAGGGCTAGCAATAGCTTTCTTTAGTCTACCTGGCTAATAATGTGTTATGGGCTTTTTCTTCAGGAACTTGTCCAAACCTCTTTTAAATATCACTATGCTAATCACCTTGACCAGGCCCTCTGGCAACAGATTCCACAGCTTGATTGTGCACTGGGTGTAAAAGTTATTTTTATCATTTATTTTAAACCTGCTGATTGTTAGCTTCATGGACTGTCCCCTTGTTTTAGTATTATTTAAAAAGGTAAATAATTATCCTATATTTACCTATTCCACTCTACTCATGATTTTAAGAAACTTCTGTTATGTCCCCTTTCTGTCATCTCTTTTCCAAGCCGAAGAGCCCTGGCCTGCGTAGCCTCTCATCATAAGAAAGCTGTTCTATATCCTTTATAATTTTTATCTCCCTCCTCTGCACTTTTTCTAGTTCTGCTATGCTTTTTTTGAGATAGAGCAACCAGAACAGTACACAATACTCAAGGTTCAGTTGCACTGTGGCTCAATAAAGTGGCGATATGATATTTTCTATTTTGTTCTGCATTCCTTTTTGTTAGAGTTGTGGACCCTTGTGATGGAGTGAGGTTGATGCTACCTACTGAGAAGGACCAGTAGGTCTTCACTACCAACTGACAGAGAAGATGATGCAGAGACTGAGCTGGAGCTTCACCATTACTAGCCCGTTTTCCCTTGGGTTGAGCCTTTGGGTTCTGAGGGCCGGCAGGTCTTAGGTGACAGTCTCTGGAGAAGAATAAAGAGAGGTTCTGATATCAGGCTGTGGTCAGGGCTAGTAGCAAGGAAGGATGGTCAGGTCATGGGCTATGGTTGAGGCGGTCGGCAGATAAGGATGGTCAGGATACAGGCTATGGTCGATATTGAGAATCAATCCAAGAGTAGGCAGATGGGAGACAAGGAAGGAAAAGCAAGGCTGAATGAGGCTGAAGACAAGGATGGCAAGGCAAAGAAAGGACTCTGAAGAAGCAACTCAAACTACCGGGAGGTAGTCTACCCATCGGTGAGGCACCTTGGTGTTGCACAGCCAGGGTTTAAATATCTATACGTGTAATGTCATCAGGGAGTGCCAGAGGACTGGTTTCCCATCGCGGGGTCTTTAAGTGCCAGGGCAGGCCAGAGGAAGAAAATGGTGGCATTCCCAGCCACGTGGAGCGGCAGCATCGTTGGCCGTGTGGAGCAGCAATGCCGGGCCAGTCAGGCGGTGTCGGGTGAGTGCATCGGCTCACAGGGTCGTCCTGCGAGCTGGCAAACATAACAACACTTTTTGGATCATTTATAACATTCTGATTGCTTTTTTGATCGCCGCCTCACATTGAGCTGAAAATTTCAACGTAATGTCCACATGGACTCCAAGGTCTTTTCCCTGGGTGCTGATTCCAATACAGATCCCAACATTATGTATCTGTAGTTGAGATTTTTTTTTCCTTGTGCATCATTTTGCACTTTTCCAACGTAAACTTTATCTGCTGTTCAGTTACCCAATCTCCTAGGCTCACAAGATCCCTCTGCTATACCTCACAATCTGCAGTTTTAACAAGTTTGAATAATTTTTATGTTTGGTGGCAGCAGACTACCACACTCACCTCTCCATCTGGGCCTCCTTTTCCTGCTCCTGATATACTGCCCGTGTGCCATGTGGCCTGCCACATTCCAACGTGGCAAGACACCGTCGACTCATTGCGTGGTAAGATGATGTCAACCTCAGTTGTTGTGCACCAGACCTTACCTCATTTAAAGGGCCAGTGGTGGGAAAAGCCCTGTGATGTTGGATGATGATATCGCATGCTAAGCCCTATAAAGGGCTCACTCACTCCTGCCCTTATCGCCTCAGCAACAGGTCCACCAACTATACAGTAAAACATGTTGCTTCCAGCATCTTTGTCTTCAGTTCTTCAGTCCAGCTTGTCTTCAGTCGTGTCCAGTTTGCCTTCTGTCTTCATCTGTTTGTCTCCAGTCTTGTTCCTGCTGTTCTTGCCTGGCCTTCCTGCCCTGCTTATATGTCCCTTATCTTCTCCTTCGGATGGATACCTGGTACTGACCTTGGCCTGATCTCTGACATGCTTGACCACTGCCCACCTATGCCCACTGCCTGTTCCTGCATACATCTTACCACTGCCCACCTCCAACCATTGCCTAACCACCACCTGCCTTTGATCATTGCCCGGACCTTAGACCCATCTGACCTCCACCAATCTACAATCCTCTGCCATCAGCAAAGACCTCACCTAAGACCTGCCGGCCCCGGCACCCAAAGGCTCAACCCGAGGGGAGCGAGAGCTGGTATAGGTGAAGCTCGAGTCTACCTGTCAATGGTGGGAACCTGCAGGACTCTTTCCTGCAGGTTGTGCCAATCCTGCCTCAGCCCAAGAGTCCACAGATGGAACAATTTTCTGTCATCTGCAAATTTGATCTCCTTACTTATTATTTACTTATTTATTGAGTTTTCTATACCGTCACTAAGACAAGCCATCGTAACGGTTTACAAATCATAGAAGTAAATAAAATAGCAAATACAATCATAAAAACAACTTTGTAAAAATAACAATAATTTTAAATAATAACTAAAATGAATATAAGAAAATCAAAAACTTAACCCTAAAATGTACATTAATATTAGAATTAAAATGGCTACTAAGAACATCAATAACTTAATCACTAAGATAAACATTAATATTGAAAATAAAAGGCCCTAAAAAGCATAAAAGTAAAAAATAAACGCTCTAATTCACATTGTATATGCTTTGTCGATAAGCCAGGTTTTTAGGTTGCGTTTAAACAATCAGTTTCTAGCCTCAGATTCGTTGGTAATGTGTTCCAAAGTTTGGGTCCTGCTAGTGACACAGCTCTCTCCCTGACTTGATTCAAATGTTGTTATGCTCTCCTCCTCCAGAGGGGAGGAGTTAGCAATCTGTTATGCTCTCCTCCTCCAGAGGGGAGGAGTTAGCAATCTGTTATCGTTTACCCCGCCAGGAGGGCGGAGTTAGCAATCTGTTCTGCTGTTCTCCTGAAAGGGGGAGGAGTAGCGATATGACATGACCTGCTCCTTCAGAAGGGAGGAATTAGCTATCTGTAGATCTGTTAGCGAACTGCTGTAGATGCTCCTGTAAGGAAAGGAGGTAGCAATCTATTATGGATCAACTCTCCAAGGAAGAGGAGTTAGCAATCTGTACAATGATAATCTGCTGAGGAGAGGAGCTAACAATAGGTATATTGTCCTTCGCTATTGAGATAGCAATCTATCATGCCTCTGCTACGGAGTAGCAATCTGTTATATATAAGCTGCTGGCAAGTCTCAAAAAAGAGGAGTAGCTATCTATATAATACTTCCGTGAGCGGTGTGACTGGTCAGTAGTGGTTGGCTCCCACAGAGTGATAGTAGTGAAAGGAATGACCACTTGGAGGAAATGGTGAATCCCTGGGCCGATGGCAGATGACAGCGCCCCCAGGAGGAGATCCTGAGAGGAACCACCAGGTAGGCTAGAATATGAGATAAACATAATAGTTCTTTATTAGACTAGAAGCTGGACCACCAGAGGTGGCAGTAGAGAGTCGCTGTGTTCGGCAAGGCTGAAGTCCTTCTGATACTGGAATATAATCTCTGGGTCGCTGAGCTGTAGAGAGAGACTAGAAGTAGTGAGTAGACAGGGTATACTGGATACAAGATGGCACACTCACAATAGTAGATGTCTGCAATGGTCTCTATGCTACAGAGAGTCTTCAGTACATGCAGGAACAGGAGCCGTAGGCGAGCACTGGCTCCCACATCAGTCTGTAATAAGAACTCACAATTGCTGTATATGAAATGGCTTCTAGAGTAGAAGAGAATCTGTAAAAGATTCTAGGAACATGGGCCCTCGTGGAGCGACTACCAGGTCCTATCTGCAATCTTGCCAATGTAACTCTTGATCTCCGTACCTGCAATAACGTCTTGGATGGAAGGGAGTCTTCAGAGCTGTAGGAATGTAGGCTAGGGGTGTGCATTCGTTCCCTACGAATTGGGAATCCGCAACATATAGGGCCCTATTCGTTGTATTCGTGGGGAAGCAAAACGTGTCGCGATTCCCCACGAGTACAACGAATCTTCGCTGAATTATTCGGCCACCTAAAGGAGCCAATTTAAACAAACCCCCCACCCTCCTGACCCCCCCCCTCCCAAGACTTACCAAAACTCCCTGGTCGTCCAGCGAGGGGTCCGGGAGCCATCCCCTGCACTCACACCCTCGGCTGCCGGTTTCAAAATGGCACCGATAGCCTTTGACCTACTATGTCACAGGGGCTACTGGTGCCATTGGTCAGCCCCTGTCACATGGCCATCAGCACCATCTTGTGCTCCTACCATGTGACAGGGGCTGACCAATGGCACCAGTAGCCCCTGTGACATAGTAAGGGCAAAGGCTATCGGCACCATTTTGAATACTGGCAGCCGACGGCCCGAGTGCAGGAGATCGCTCCTGGACCCCCGCTGGACCACCAGGGACTTTTGGCAAGTCTTGGGGGACCCTCCTGACCCCCACAAGACTTGCCAAAAGTCCAGCGGGGGTCCAGGAGCAACCTCCTGCACTCCGGCCGTCGGCTGCCAGTATTCAAAATGGTGCCGATAGCCTTTGCCCTTACTATGTCACAGGGGCTACCGGTGCCATTGGCCAGCCCCTGTCACATGGTAGGAGCACAAGATGGCGCTGATGGCCATGTGACAGGGGCTGACCAATGGCACCGGTAGCCCCTGTGACATAGTAGGTCAAAGACTATCGGTGACATTTTGAAACCGGCAGCCGAGGGTGTGAGTACAGGGGATGGCTTCCGGACCCCCCGCTGGAAGAACCAGGGAGTTTTGGTAAGTCTTGGGGGGGTTCAGGAGGGTGGGGGTTGTAGTTAATTTAATTTTAGCGGGGAAACGAATAGGAATTAACAGATAAACATATCGGGGGGCCCCCTTGCCGAATGCAACGTATCTGCCCCCCGACGAATATGAGTCCCAAATGCAATGTATGGCGTCCCTCTGCACATCCCTAATGTAGGCCCTCGTGGAGCGAGTACCGATTCCTATGTGCAATAGAACTCACTGTGTTCATGTCCGCGATCGCTTCCAGGCAAAGGAGTCTTCTGAGAGTACTGGCAATCTGAAATCAAGAAGAGAGAGCGGAGCCCCATAGAGCGGGTACTCCTGGTAAGTTTGAAAAGGCCGAGCAGTGAGGAAGATTTCCCGTCGCTGACTCAGATCGTTGTTGCAAGTATCGTGGACTGCCGAAGCAAGTCCTATTGGAGTTCCTTGCTAACTCGTTAGAGGTTAGCAAACAAAGACCTTTTAAAGTGCAAATGGATGACGTCACTACGGGGGGACGCCCCCGAGATACGCGCTCTTGCTGGTACAAAGTCTGGAGCGCGCGCGCACCCTTACGTCATCAGGAACATGGCAGATCAGTAGCGTCAGGCCAGCCCGGGGACACCGGGACCAAGAGGCGGAGAGAAGCCACGGCTGCATCTGTCCGTCAGAGCCAAAGGGAGTCACATCCCAGGTAGAGAGGGTGGAACGAGGGGCGAGAAGAGGCACGAACGCAACAAATGTGCTGACTAAACTGAAGGTAATGAAAGAAGACCCTTATTGGCAGATCGCAAATTTCTTTGAGGTACTTGCAACCTAATAGCTAGGGATGTGAATCGTTTTTTGACTATTTAAAATATCGTCCGATATATTTTAAATCGTCAAAAATCATTAGAGGCGATATTTAATAGGAATTCCCCCGATTTATCGTCAAAAATCGTAAATCGGGGGAAGGGGGAGGGGAAGGGGGAGGGCGGGAAAACCGGCACACTAAATCAACCCTAAAACCCACCCCGACCCTTTAAAATAAATCCCCCACCCTCCCGAACCCCCCCAAAATGCCTTAAATTACCTGGGGTCCAGAGGGAGGGTCCCGGTGTGATCTTTTACTCTCGGGCCTCCAGTGCGTTGTAGAAATGGCGCCGGCGCTACCTTTGCCCTGTCATATGACAGCAGGGCAAAGGTAGCGCCGGCGCCATTTTGTTTTTTGTCCCCCGACGTCAGGAGCGTAGGAGATCGCTCCCGGACCCCCGCTGGACTCCCAGGGACTTTTGGCCAGCTTGGGGGGGCCTCCTGACCCCCACAAGACTTGCCAAAAGTCCAGCGGGGGTCCGGGAACGACCTCCTAAACTCGAATCGTTTTGCCGTACGGCACGTATGGCAAATCGTACGATTTACGATTTACACGATATTTGTACGTATGGCAAATCGTACGATTTACGATTTACACGATATTTTAAAAAACAAAACCGCGACGATAAGATTCCCTCCCCCCCCCCAGCCGAAATCGATCGTTAAGACGATCGATCACACGATTCACATCTCTACTAATAGCTGTATTTAGCCAGTCCACTTGCTCTCCATGTATGAGTTTGTGTAGAATGCAGAGTGTTCAATGGGTTGCCAATGTAGTTCTGTCAGGATAGGGGTGATGTGGTCCCTCTTTCTTCTGCCTGTTAAGATTCTTGCTGCTGCATTTTGCAAGACCTGTAAAAGCCAAATGGAAGAGGCTGGGAGACCTAAAAGGAGGGCGTTACAGTAGTCAGTGCTTGCAAAGATTAATGCTTGCAGGACTGTGCAGAAATCATTTTGAGATAATAAGGGATTCAGGCGTTTCAGTATCATTAGTTTAGCATAACCTTCCCTTACTTTAGTTGCTATGTGTTTTTTAAAGCACAGTTCTGGATCAATTATGACTCCTAAATCCCTAATTTGTTCTGCCAATGTAAAGGTGGTGTTATCTTGAAGTGTTATTAATCTTGAACTTCTGGGGGAAATTTTTCTTTCTAAAAAAATGATTTCAGTTTTGTCAATGTTCAGTACTAACTTCATTTGTGTGAGTAATTGTTTAATCACTCTCAGATACATTGCCATAGTTTCATAAGCTTTTTCAATTGTGTCCTGGATTGGTAACAAGATTTGGATGTTGTCCGCATATAGATAGTGGGTTAGCCCGAGTCCGGATAATAGATGACATAATGGTAACATATAGATGTTGAATAACGAGTTTGATAAAACTGATCCTTGGGGGACACTAGTATTAAGTTTCATTTTATCAGATGTGGTATTATTAATTTGTACTTGATAAAACCGGTTATTCAGGTAGGATGTGAACCTTTTTAACGTATTCTCTGTTAGACCTATTTCTGATAGTCTTTGAAGTAAAATCACATTGTTTACAGTATCGAATTGCTTAAAGATCTAATAAAATTAATAAATATGTTTGCCCGTTGTAAAACTGTATCAGATAGAGAGAGAAGTAAAGTTTCAGTGCTAAAATTATGTCTAAAACCAAATTGTGAAGGATAAAGTATGTCATTTGTGTCCAAGTGTAGTGATAACTGTCTATGTACTATTTTTTCTATCAGTTTTGATAAAAAGGAAAGATTCGACACTGGTCCATAATTATTAGGAACGGAAGGATCCAATTTTTTGTTTTTTAAGATGGGTCTGATAATTGCGCCTGTTAGTAAGTCTGGGAGATGGCCTTCACTAAGTGACTTGTTAATAATGTATGTAATAGTTGGTGTGATTCTCTGTGCTAGCAATTTCATTTCCACAATTGGAATGGCGTCCAATGGATGATTTGCTGGGTTCAGCATTTTTAGCAGACACTGGGTAACAATTTTTAACATGATTCCTGTTGAGTTCGATTTTTCAGCTGTTTTAGACTTAATAGGCATGCTGATTTCAAAACTGCAGTTAGTTTTCTTCTATCGTGTGCTAGGGGAGATAGAGCATAGCCTACCAGCACTGGGGGGGGGGGGGGGGAGAGAGAAAGAGAGAGAGAGCACCTAGCTATAAGGTCCTTATACTAGGTAGGTATTTATACCTCTATAGGAGGTCCACCTAGTTACTCGAGGTGAGGTTTAAGTATTAGTGTTCTGTCCCCAGCAGTTGGTACATGTTGGCATCTGTATATACATTGCAGTTTAACTGTGTCTAGTGCAGTCCATATTTGTAACCCACGATAAAAACCTGTGAGCCTTGCCTTTAAGGGAGCTTGCCCTTAAGAGAAGTTCCCTTCATCCTTTGCTTTCTCTCACTTGGGAGGAGTCTGTATGCCCTCTCTATCTGGCTTGAGTCTTCTTGAGTGCCTTATTGGCTCAAGGGACTGCCCTTCATGCTCCCCCCAGTGTCACATGAATCCTAGGCTTGCTACCATTGGATCTCGCCCTCTAGCCCCAGCTTGTGGGGATGTTTCTTGTAATCAATCTTCAAGACTTAGTCTCAGCCATGCTGCTTCAAAGCTAGAAGTGCCTGCAACCTCTGTAATACAATTAGCTTTTTTACATTTCTTCTTACCGCTTTAATTCTAAAGATTAATCAGCTTCAGAACCCTTTGTCTTCTCACCCTGAATCCCAAGAAACTCCATTCCCTTCTCCTGCCTATCTCCAGCTACAAAGATCTCTGCCTGGGGCATATACTTTGGAATGCGACAATTGTAAGTAATGGAAAATTATCTGTACAATAAATAATTTCAAACTTAAAAGATCTTTGCCTGAAGACTGATTGGGAAGAAAAGTTAGCTGTGTGGAAGAGGGAACCCTGGGTGTTTCTTACTGAGCCAGCACAATTAGTGTAGGGGTTAGGGGTCACTTTGACATTCAGAGTGTGACGTACAAATATTTGATGACCTTCGGAGTGAGGAAATTCACCCAAAGATGAGATTTGTGCAATGTTCTCTCAACTTGCTTGATGTTACCCATATAGTACTTTGATAAATGACCCCCTTAGTGCGACCATTCTAGGCTGGTTCGAGCCTGGATCGAGGGAAGCACTAGTGCTCTCCTATTGGCTGAGAGCAAACCTCCCTTGAGTGGGGAGGGGTGGGGGAGGAGACTTGGAGACTAGCAACAGGTTAATACTTGTCTAGGCTATTCAGTTACACATGAGACAGTGTGGTGAGAGGTTGTGTGCCGCTCTATATAGTGAATCGTATTCCGAAATGTAGTCCGAGTTCTTGTCTGTTTACAAGGAGTTAGCAGAATTAATTTTTTTATTTACATACATACTTATTTCCTTTCATTCAGATCATGTCTGCCTCTGCTATTTCTCATCGAAAGTGCCTAAACAACCCTGATTCATTTTGTTATATCTGTGGCAATTTCACCATTCCCAGTCAAAGGACAAACATCAGCGCATTTGTCAGGCAAGCCTATTTTGCATATTTTAAAGTGAAACTTGGTGATCAAGATAAGTCTTGGGCCCATCACAAGGTGTGCAAGCAGTGTGTCGAGAGTTTACGGATGTGGACGAAGGGTGTTGTGTTATGCCTTGAAAGGCCTTGCATTCTGTTATGTTAAGGACCACTAGGAGAGCGATCCCAACTTGAGAGAATAGTGTGCCCTTGGACCTCGGCATGACCCCAGACGAATCCAAGCCAGCACTGAGGGTTGGCGAAGCATGTCCCAGCATGGGCGAAGACAAAGTCTGACCCTCTGCCGGACCTGCATGCTTCTGGAAGACCAACAACATTATATTGGTATATGAACAGTCCACCGACCGTTCCCAGTCCTTTCGGACCTGCCGCTGTGTAGGGCGCCCTGTCTCTCAGGGCGCCCTACACAGCCCACCTACACGGGCGGACCCAATGGGCTGGTCGTGGACCACCCTGTCCCACTGCATGCCCTACAACTCCTGAAGAGGCTGGTCATGGACCACGCGGAGAGCTGGACAAGCGCAGGAAGGGAATCCAGCTGAGACGAAACTCCAATGACAAGGCCAGGTGTCATCTGGAGAACCACAGGAGCTGGAGAGTCAAAAGGACTCGGAAACACAAGAAGAGAATCCAGCAGAGACGAGACTCCAATGAAGAAGTAATGTGTCATCTGAAGAACCAGAGAAGCTGGAGGGTCAGGAAGACTTGAAATAAGCGAAGGAGGGCAGAATCTCGGAAACATCAGGAAGCCTGGAACATCGGGAAGTGGAACATCAGGAAGCCTGGAACATCAGGAAGTGGAACCTCAGGAAGCCTGGACTAGGAACCTCAGGACATGAAGACATGGAACATCAGGAAGCTACAGGAAGCAACGAAGACTCAGGAAGCACGACGAGACATGGAGCTCCAATGAAGAATGAAAACCTGATGGAGCACTGGAAGACGAGACTTCCAGGAGCAAGTAACTCCAATGCAAGGCAAGGCAGAAGTGTTGGAGAAGCCCTTTTATAGGGCTGAGACAGGAAACAGTCATCAGGTGGGGCCCGGGGCATATCCGGCCGTGGGCCCTTTAAATCTTGTGAAGAGGCGCGGCCCGTGCCTTAGGAACAGGAAGCAGGAAGTTGTGCAGGACCATGGCCAGCAACCATGCTGCTGCTAACACCAAAGAGCAGGGCGGGGCCGAGGAACAGGCCCAGCATTGTCGGCAGCTCTCAAGCCGCAGAGGGCAGACCAAGAAGCGGCTCCAGCCGCAAGGAAGACCAGGGACTGTGGCCTCCAGGCTGCGGGGCAGCAGAGAGAAGGTAAGGGAACACGTGATAAATTGCTATTTGATATACTTATGGTTTGGCGAGAGCCCAGAGGTCAGTCAAGTGACTGTTACTTTTGTATAGTGAAAACGTCAGGATATAACAAGAAAAATAAATGTAAAATAGAGTATCCTAGTCTACCATCAGCTATACGCCCAGTGCCTCATTCAGCTGAAATCCCAGTGCCAGTTTTCATTGAAGTACCCTCTTTCAAAAAACAGGAGTATGGTGAAGAACTAAGTGACAGCAACGATGAGGATTTTGAAATTGAAGATGACTCAGTTCATAAGGGATTTGATCAGCATGAGTTGAATGATTTGGCATGAGATTTGGGTCTATCCAAAAAGACTTCAGAACTCCTAGCAGCAAGACTGCACGAGAAAAACTTGTTTGAAAAAGGAGCGCAGGTATCCTACTTTCGATCAAGAGAAAGTGCATTTCTGCAGTACTTTCGAAGTGACGGTGGCTTTGTCTATTGCCATAACATACATGGTTTAATGGAGGAATTGGGAATTCCAATCTATAATGCAACTGCATGGTGACTGTTCATCATGTTGCAGTCTGAGAAGCTGCAGTCCAGGTGTGAACCCTTGAGCCGAACTACCCTGAAGGCAGAGTAGGTCGGGAGGCGGAGCCACAGGCAAAGGTCTTCACCCGGGAACCAGGAACCCCCCCGGAGGAGCCCTTAGGGTCCTAGAACCTTGGGACTTAGGAGCACAGTAACAGTCTCTATAGAAAGAAGGCCTGGGCAAGGAGTAAACCACAGAGTCCAGTAACGGTGAGCTGGAAGGCCCGGCGTGAGCGGGGCGGTAGAAGACCAGATAGAGTCTCTAGCTTGCTGTGAATAGAAACAGTCTGTGAGTAAGCCCGGGGTCTGTAGTTTGCAGTGAAGCAGAGCAGAGAGAACCGGGGCAGAGTCTGTAGCGTATTGTAGACTGTAGCACGCTGAAAGCAGGACTGGAGTCTGTAGCGGGCAACAGAGCTGGAACGGATGGTGAGTAGGAACGGAGACGAACCCCAGTCAGGCTGGCAGCCAGTAGAAGCAGTATCAGGAGCCGGCAAGGGTCGGAAGCTGGCGGCAATGAGAAGCGGAATCAGGAACAAGCTGGAGTCAAAGGCTGGCGGCAAGCAGAAGCGGAGTCGGGCACACGCTGAGGTCAGTGGCAGGCGGCAGGCAGAAGCGGAGTCAGGAACAAGCTGAGGTCAATGGCAGGCAGAAGCGGAGTCAGGAACAGACGAAGCGCAACTAAGAACTACTAACAGTAGCGACCCTCGTTGCAAGGCAATGTGAAGGCAGGCGATCGCCGGTTAAATCAGGCTTGGGGTGTGGCGTCGTTAACCCAGGCGGGGCCAGACTTCCGGTGGCCATGCGTCCATACTGCGCGTGGCAGCAGAGTGATGATCTGGCAATGGCGGACGCCCTGAAGGCCTAGCGGGACCGCGGGAGCGGCGTTTCCACCACTGGAGGTGAGCACAAAGCAGAGCAGATAGAGGGGAAGCGGTGGAGACCGCAACACATCGATAGCTCAAAGCAGAGCTTGAAGTGTGTCTTCCTCCACAATGTCAATTTATTTGGTGCAGTCCCAATTGGCCATTCAGTTTGTTTTCGTGAAGACTATGAAGACATAAAGAGAGTCATTGATCTGTTGCAATATCACAAGCACAATTGGATCATCTGTGTTGACCTTAAAATGGTCTGCTTCCTTCCTGGTCAGCAACGCGGATACACCAAATATCCCTGTTTTCTGTGTATGTGGGACGGCAGAGCTCGTGAGAAACATTGGGTGCAGTCGAATTGGCCTCCAGGATCTGACCTCAAACCTGGTGATCCAAACATTATATTCCCACCTCTGCACATAAAACTGGGTGTCATGAAGCAATTTGTTAAAGCTTTGTCAAATGAAGGAGACTGTTTCATGTATCTCATTTTGGCATTTCCTAGTCTGTCATTTGAAAAAATAAAGGCCAGTGTGTTTGACGGTCCACAGATTCGGCAGCTCATTAAAGATGAACATTTCATCGGGACAATGTCAGAACTCCAAAAGAATGCTTGGTTGTCATTCAAAAACCTTGTCGAGGACTTTCTTGGAAATACACGAGCATAGAATTACACCAAAATTGTCCAGAAACTCTTGGAGAGCTTCAAAATGCTTCGTTGCAACATGAGCATCAAGGTGCATTTTCTGCATAGCCATTTTGCTGACTTCCCGAAAAACCTTGGTGCAGTCAGTGATGAGCAAGGTGAACGATTCCACCAAGATTTGAAGGTCATGGAGGCACGGTATCAGGGTAGATGGGATGTACATATAATGGCTGACTATTGTTGGAGCATCAGGTGAGATTGTCCGCAGATTGAACACTGCCGGAAAAGCTATAAGCATAAATTTTTACCTTAATATGTATGTTTGGTAGCAGAACTTTACTACTTGTACAAAATTTGACTTACAGTAACAATATATAACCTTTGTATGAATAAAATAACTCTAAAATAAACAGTATATTCAGGTAATTTTTTTCTTTTATTTCCTTTGTATGTACATTTTGTATGATGTTTGGGACAAAGGGAGGGTATCCTGTACCTTAAAAAGTTGACGTGATAGAGAAAAGCCGGGGTCATCTTTTGATTCAGATGTCAAAAGTTAGTCAAAAACAAGTGTCAGAGCTAATTCAATGAAAATTGTGTTCTTTTATCTACCTCATCAGTCGATGTTTCTTCAAGATTTGACCATTTGACCAGATCTTTTTCACAGAGGGTTATCACATATTGTTTTGCTCCATCTAGATTTTTCAATAATTTATCTATTTTATCTTTAAAAAAATAAGCAATTTCATTACATCTATCTTCTTTGAGCTCTAATCTATTATGGGAGGAAACTGCAGTTAATTTACTCACAATGTTGAAGTGGGTTTTCTGATTGATGGAGAATTTTTGAATTTTCTTCTCATAGTTGTCTTTTTTAACGTTATTGATCAATTTTTTATAATGGGCTAGAAAAGATCGATAGTTGCTTATCGCTTCAATTGTCTTATTCTTCCTCCAGGTTTTTACTTCCTTTCTTAAAACTTTCTTAGCCTCCCTAATTTGTTCATTGTACCAGGGT
This sequence comes from Rhinatrema bivittatum, assembly GCF_901001135.1. Classification (NCBI taxonomy): domain Eukaryota; kingdom Metazoa; phylum Chordata; class Amphibia; order Gymnophiona; family Rhinatrematidae; genus Rhinatrema; species Rhinatrema bivittatum. Next base: position 285,291,683 of record NC_042617.1, on the reverse strand, counting down.
TTTCTTTTCCTTTGTCTGTCAGTTTTTTAGTTTTACTGGGATTAGTTCTATCTGCAATTTCTGAGGTTATTTCTAACCATGATTCGACTGCTTTACTTCCGGTTGTTATGTTAATGCCCATCAATTTATCTATAAGCTCATTATTTAATTCCTCGGTTTTAAATGATGGTCTGTATTTAAAATGAAATGTGCCGTATGGTTGTGAAGCTGGCATAATTTTAAAAGTAATTTCTGAATGGATCAGAAAGTGATCTGACCATGGGACCGGGGTTATACTCATAGTTGAGGTGGTTGTCATATTAGTATTGTTAAAAATTAAATCTAAGGCATGGCCTGTCTTATGAGTTGTTTCCCTACTGAGTAAATTATATCCAAGGGCGGAGAGAGCTTCAATGAGAGTATGACACGCCATGGAACATGGATCCTTATCAGCCTGAAGATTAAAATCACCAAGTATAATAGAAGGTTTGTTTGGATCGAGATTAGAGACAAAGAATTCTACAACAGGGGATATATTCAATTCTAATAAACCTGGTGGACAGTAAAGCAGGCAGATCTGGAGGTTGTTTGCTTCAAACAGTGCGATTTCGTGGTTCTGTATCTGACTTATTGGTATAACTTTCAAACCTAACTTCTTTTTATCAATGAGCATTATCTCTGTACCTAGGCCTCTACGTTGCGGCCTAGGTACAGAGAAAGTGTCATAGCTCCCATTAGCAATTTGGTTCGTAATTACTGAGTCTGTATTTTTCAGCCATGATTCTGTTATGGCAACAAAATCCGGGCAATGATCATGTAATAAATCAGAGATAACATCTGATTTCTTTGTAAGTGGTTGCACATTGATCAAAAAGAACAAGAGAAAGAGACAGTTACTTATAGATAAAATGTTATTGGAGGGGATATTAACTAAACTGTGCTTATTACAGTTTCTGACTTCTCTTGTGAGGTGGTTTATCCTTCTCATTGTAGATGATTTCTTGCTGTATTTTCCATTGTAGTTGCAAACTGGAATCATAAAGTTTGAAAAGGTGTTAGTTACCATTGTACAGATTATCTCTTTCCCTCGGGGCTGTACGAAGGGGTGTACAAAGGGGCAGCCCCTTTGTCGTGCTCCTTTGGTGCGTGGCACACAGCGCCAGTAGCCCAGAGCCGTGCTTATGACCCCCTCAGCGCACTTTGATGACGTCAAGGGGGTCGACAGCAGCTGAGGGGGGAATGGCATGGCACGGTAATTCCTGGGCCTCACGGGGTGGAAAACCGGTGTTGAGCAGCAGCAGGAGTGGCCTCAGATGGATAGTGAGGCAGAGAGATGTCAGCGCAAGAGAAGGCAAATCTTTTATCCCGGCAGTCCTGCAAGCAGCAGCAGGAGCGGCCTCTTTTAACATTCATGAATGTTAAACAGCACATGCCTCAGCACGATCCTTATGATACTCCACTAATGATCTTTCTCCATTTGGAAAACTGATTATTTTATTTAGTTCTATCCTCCATTTCCTTTTAATCAGTTACCAATCCACAATAGGACATTCCTTCCTATTCCATGAATTTTTAATTTCCTGAGAAGTCTCTATGGGAGTACTTTGTCAAATGCCTTCTGAAAATCCAAACACTATATTAATTGGCTCTCCTTTATTTACATGTTTATTTACACCTTCAAAACAAATCTAATAGCTTGGTAAGGCAAGACTTCTCTTTGCTAAAATCATTAACTCTTCCTCATTACCCCATATCTTTCTATATGGCCAATGATTTTGTTTTGAAGAATGACTTCTTCCATTTTGCCAGCATCAACCTCATGCTCGCCAGTCTATAGTTTCCTGGATCACCCCTGGAACCCTTTTCAAAAATTGATGTCACATTGGCCACCTTCCAGTGTCCAGGTATTGTGGCTGCTTCAAACTTTCCAAACATTTGATATTTCACTTTTTACCAAAATGGTCTGAAAATGGATTACAATCAATAAGGATAGACTTATAGGTATGAAAGTGACACATTTGATGAAAAGTCATGTGCAATTACCATTGAATCAGTCTCAGATATAGTGGATATTTCTACCTCACTAGCAATCAAATTGGAGGAAGGCCTGATTGAATAGCCATGCCCTTTGCTTTCTTCCAGAAAGTGAGGTAGAATGGCTCACAGAGAAGGGGTAGTGGTACCTTTTTCTAGATTTTGAGTGTATAATAGGTGAAAACTCATTGGGTTAGTGTCACAGAAGTTAGAGGGGTGGTAGATGAGAGAGGCCTTTTGGGAGGATTGGAGTTCTCTGGGCTGTAGAAGACAGGAGAGGTATTCAGGAGTCTGTTTGTTTTACACATTTAAAGACAAAGCAAAGGATTTTGAATTTAATCTTGGTTTCTATCACTGCTTTGGCCCCTATCAAGATTCTGGCTGCAGCAATTTGCAGAAGTTGTACTGAGAGATTTAGTAGAGTTACAATAGTCTAGCTGGTGGTTAGTGCATGAATTATGTTGACTAGGTTGTTCTGATCTAAGAAGTATCATAATTGGTGGATCTGACATAGATACATGAAGCAAGCTCTTATTACCTTTGAATTTTACTGATTCTTAGGATGAAGGGGGATTCCTGACAATGAAGGTAGAGAAAACAGGGGATGACCGTGTTGCGTCTGTCTGTCTCAGATGGCTTCGACCCTTCTGCCTCACCTTTTTCTCTGCTCTCCCCACTAGCCTTGGGAAGATGGCCTCCGCCACGTCTGCAAACTGCTCTCTCCGGCATCCCTGGAATGGCTATTGCGTTGCCTCATGCCATGTTTCTCCTAAGGGCCTCCTAGGGTGCGCATGCGCACGCTACCCACGTCTTTATTCCAGCTATGCCGTGAACCTTGGGGGCGGCCCCCCCGAGTGACGTCACGCCATCCGGGTATTTAGCCTGCTAGCTAATCTAGTTAGCAAGGACTCGGACTTGGATCATGAATGGATGGAAAGTCTCCGGTCTACGCTACTCTGCTGCTTCCTAGCTGCCGCTGGAAGCCCTCTCTCTGCCCTTCGGGGTATTCTCTAACCTGGGTACCCACTCCTCTGTGGCCCTTTGCTTTCATTCAGGTGCCTTACTGGGATCAGGTACTCGCTCCTCAAGGGCCTGCTCTCCCTGCCTCAGTGACTGTTACCATCTACTTCTGCCTGGTGGAATCGCCAACCTTACAGCTACCATCTAATGAATAATCTGTCTCATCTACAGCTTGCCATGCTGGGAAACCTTCACTGGATCTCCCTATACCATCGTGGTGAGATGGGTTCCCTCTGCCGAGGGTCCCTGGACTGCTACCTCTGGATCACCTCACTACTGCCACCTCTGGTGGAACACATCAGCTATACAATAAAAGACAAAACTCTGTGTTTGTGTGTCCTGAGTCTAGCCCAGAGCTGTGGCTCCTCACGGGCTCCTCCCTGTGGGCATGGTCATCTTCCACAGCACCCAAGAATCCACCCAAACACCTCAAAACCATAACAGATTGCTAACGCCATGGATTTGGCTCAGCTCACCGCATTGCACGCCATTCCAGGCCTGGCCCAATGAATCTCCGAACAGAGAATTTGACTGCTGCATTCAACCAGCTGCACGCACAGATGAATTCACCAACCACCACAGGTAAAGAAGTTACACCACCAGAAGTGACGGTCAAAACAATTGTACCTCTATCTGCTCCAACACGCTTCTCAGGGGAAGTTTGGAAATGTAGAGGATTTATCAACCAGTGTTGCATGCACTTTTCCCTGCAACCTAATCATTTCCCTACAGCTTATGCCAAGACCACCTACATCTTGTCTTATCTAGACGGAAGAGCGTTGGTTTGGGCCTCTTCGCTGTGGGAGCACGATGATCCTATCCTACATGATCTTGCCGGGTTCCTTGAACTGTTCAGATCAGTTTTTGATGACCCTGCCAGGAACACAACTGCAGGATCTTCGTTGGTTCACCTGAAGCAAGGTAATAAACCTTTATCAGACTTCGCCATAGAATTCAAGACACTGGCGATTGAATTACATTGGGACCCTAAATGCCTGAGGACCCTCTTCTTTGTAGGACTGAACTCTCGTTTGAAAGATGAGCTGGCAGCTCATGAGATGCCTGAGACCTTGGCTGAACTGGTGAAGTTGGCTACAAGGATTAATCCCCGACTTCGTGACAAGGTTCAAGACACCAAGACTCCCAGAAGACCCCTTCAGGGTGTAACTCAACTTAAGTCTACACCCAGGTCCAGTTGCGGGCGAAGAAGAACCAATGCAACTAGGCCGCAGTCACCTGACGTCCAAAGAGAGAAGAACGCAGAAGAGGTTGGGACTATGCATGTATTGTGGACAAGCTGGCCATGCTGTGCAAACATGCCCTATATGTCCGGGAAACTGGCAGACCTAAATCCAACGGAAGGACTCTTCTTAGGTCTAACTACACCCTCTCCTCCACTCTCTCTTCCTGTATCCTTAATCTGCGATCCCTTAGAATACGAGTCTCTTGCCCTAGTGGACTCAGGGGCAGGGGGCAACTTCATATTGCAACGATTAGTGGAGCACTTGCGGATTCCCACCACCACTATGATGTCTCCATTACTCCTATCTTCAATTCACGGAGAGCCCTTACCGGGTGAAGTAACCCAGCTCACCAAACCAGTGGGTTTGCGGACCAGTGCTCTCCATTCAGAGACTATCTCCTTCTTTGTACTAGAGAAGGCCATGCACCCTGTAATACTGGGGGCTACCGTGGCTGCAGCAGCATATGCCGCAATTCAATTGGGCCACTCTGGAGCTTTCACATTGGGATCCAGATTGCCATGGTAAATGTCTGATGGAGGTTTCTCCTATACCCTGCATGCCAACTACCCCATTGATGCCTGGGTTGCCACCTCAGTATGCATCTTTTCAAGATGTGTTTTCCAAAGAAGCAGCAGACGTACTACCTCCACACAGGTCCTACGACTGCGCCATCAATTTGAAGCCTAGCACTGAACCACCCAAAGGAAGGGTTTACCCTCTCTCCGTGGTAGAAAATAAAGCTATGTCTGAATACATACAGGAAAACCTTCAGAAAGGCTTCATAAGGCCCTCCAAGTCTCTTGCTGGCGCAGGCTTCTTCTTTGTGGAGAAGAAGGATGGAACATTGCGTTCATGCATTGACTACAGAGGTCTAAACAAGATCACTGTGAAAGACCGCTATCCCTTACCACTCATCTCGGAGCTATTTGATAGACTACAGGGAGCCAAGATTTTCTCCAAGCTTGACCTCAATGGAGCCTATAACCTTGTTCGCATTTGCTCTGGCGATGAATGGAAGACAGCCTTCAATACCTGGGATGGACACTTTGAATATCTAGTGATGCCTTTCGGCCTGTGCAATGCCCCGGCTGTCTTCCAAAACATGATGAACGACATTCTGCGAGATCTACTCTACAAATGTGTCGTTGTGTACTTGGATGACATCTTAATATTCTCCCAAGATATGAACACTCATCTGGAGGATGTCAAAAGGGTGCTGCAAAGACTCCGCGAGAACCGCCTATACACCAAGTTGTCAAAGTGCGAGTTCCACAAGGAATCAGTGCTTTTCTTAGGGTACATTGTTTCCAATCAAGGTTTCCAGATGGACTCACAGAAGCTGGAGAGCATTCAGAAATGGACACAACCCACAGGTCTAAAGGCTCTTAGACAATTTCTGGGTCTTACCAAATACTACAGAACATTCATCAAGAACTACTCCTCACTAACCGTTCCGCTTACTGCAATGACCAAGAAAGGTGCCAACATTGCCAATTGGTCTACGGAGGCAGTAACAGCATTCCAGAAACTGAAAGACGCCTTCTCGAGCAAACCTTGCCTCCAACACCCGGATCCGACCCGGCCCTTCATCATAGCGGTCAATGCCTCAGACGTAGGCGTAGAGGCTGTGCTAAGCCAGTCCGGTGACTCTAAGACCTTGCACCCATGTTCTTTTTTCTCCCGATGCTTCTCACCAGCGGAGAAGAACTACGGCATAGGGGATAAAGAACTACTGGCAATAAAGATGGCATTCGAGGAGTGGCATCCTTGGCTTGAAGGTGCACAACATCAGATCATTGTTTTTACAGATCATAAAAATCTGGAGTACCTCTGTCACGCACAGCACCTAAACCATAGGCAGGCGAGATGGTCCCTGTTCTTTAACAGATTTGACTTTATGCTGAAATACCGCCCTGGAGATAAGAACGTCAGAGCAGATGCTCTATCTCGCTCATTTCTCTCTGAGGATGTACCTGATGAACCCCAACATATCATCGACCTGAAAAGAGTTATCTTGTCAGCTACGCACCCAGTACCTGCGGGTAAGACCAATGTTCCCAAGAACCTAAGGAAAAAGCTGTTAGCATGAGCTCATGATTCAAAACTGGCTGGACACCCTGGTCTACGCAGAACTCTGGCTAAACTACAGAAGTACTACTGGTGGCCCATCATGAAGGAAGACACGTTCTCCTACATTGCTTCTTGTTCCAATTGTGCCAGACAGAAACCGCCGTCCGGACGTCCTTGGGGACTACTCCAACCCTTGTCAGTGCCAGACGAGCCCTGGACTCACATTGCTCAGACTTTTTGGTAGACTTACCACCCTCGGGAGGTAACAATACCATCTGGGTAACAGTGGATCGTTTCTCAAAGATGGCTCACTTCGTGGCTCTCCCTGGCTTGCCCACAGCCATTGAGCTTGCAAAGCTTTTCATCACCCACATCTTTCGCCTACACGGCATGCCAAAGCACATCGTCTCTGACAGAGGAGCCCAATTTACAGTGATGTTCTGGAAAGCATTGTGCAAGAAGTTTGATATCTATCTCGACTTCAACTCTGCATACCATCCTCAGTCAAACGGGCAAACGGAGAGAATGAATAGCACACTCAAGCAGTTCATTTGTGCCTACGTGGGTACACGCCAAAATGACTGGGCTGAACTGTTGCCCTGGGCTGAATTCTCCATCAACTCTCATCCAGCAACATCAACTGGATCAACACCATTTGAAGTGGTTTACGGACGACTTCCATCACCACCCTTACCACTTCCACTCTCAGTGTCATCCCTGGCAGCCCAATCTACTGCCAAAGATATCCAACAACTATGGATTAGAACTATAGAGATACTATGTAAAGCAGGACTAAGAGCAAAGAAAGGCTATGATGCTCACCACTGCAAGGCTCCAGAATTCAAGCCTGGTGACAAAGTCTGGCTTTCTACAAAACACCTAAGACTCAAGCTACCATCAGCTCATTTTTCTCCACGCTTTGTTTGACCCTTTCCCATTCTCCGACGACTAGGTACTCTTACCTACAGTCTAAAACTTCCACCAGCAATGAAGATTCATAATGCATTCCATGTCTCACTATTGAAACCGCTAGTCCTTAGTGAGTTCTCCTCCAAGACACCGGAACCAACACCTATAGATACAGAAGAAAATATCGAATACAAAGTAGACGCAACCCTTGATGTGAGGAAAAGAGGCAGAGTATGGGAATACCTCCTGTCATGGGAGGGATATGGACCTGAAGAAACTCTTGGGAACCTTTGGCTAATATCATGGATAAAGAGATGCTTCAACAATTCCAAGAACGCATCCTCAGAAACCAAGACCAAGTAGAAGGTCTGGAGGGGGCCCTTTGAAGGGGGGTACTGTTGCGTCCGTCGGTCTTAGACGGTTTTGACCCTTGTGCCTCACCTTTTTCTCTGCTCTCCCTGTTAGCCTTGGGAAGATGGCCACCGCTGCGTCTGCAAGCTGCTCTCTCCGGCATCCCCGGAATGGCTATGGCATTGCCTCATGCCATGTTTCTCCTAAGGGCCTCCTAGGGTGCGTGTGCTACCCACGTCTTTATTCCAGCTATGGCGCGAACCTCGCCCCCCCCCCCCCCCCCCCGAGTGACGTCACACCATCCTGGTATTTAGCCTGCCCTTACTTGCTAGCTAATTGAGTTAGCAAGGACTCGGACTTGGATCGTGAATGGATGGAAAGCCTATGGTCTACGCTACTCTGCCGCTTCCTAGCTGCCACTGGAAGCCCTCTCTCTGCCCTTCGGGGTATTCTCTAACCTGGGTACCCGCTCCTCAGGGGCCCTTTGCTTTCTTTCAGGTGCCTTACTGGGATCAGGTACTCGCTCCTCGAGGGCCTGCTCTCCCTGCCTCGGTGCCTGTTACCATCTACTTCTGCCTGGTGGAATCGCCAACCTTACAGCTGCCATCTAATGAGTAATCTAATTTTCAGTCTGTCTCATCTACAGCTTGCCGTGCTGGAAAACCTTCACCGGATCTCCCTATACCAACATGGTGAGACGTGTTCCCTCTGCCAAGGGTCCCTGGACTGCTACCTCTGGATCACCTCACTACTGCCACCTCTGGTGGAACATATCAGCTGTACAATAAAAGACAAAACTCTATGTTTGTGCTTCCTGAGTCTAGCCCAGTGCTGTGGCTCCTCATGGGGTTTCTCCCCGTGGGAGTGGTCATCTTCCACAGCACCCAAGAATCCACCCAAACACCTCAAAACCATAACAGACCGCAGTGGCTTAGCCAAAGGAGTTCAAATTTAGAGGGCTTTAGTTTGTTTGTGGTTGCTGAACCAATGGCCTACTGCATTTAGGCAGTTATTAAGATGAGCAATAATATAGGCTTGCTTGGATCCTATTTTGACACAAAGTTGAATGTCATCCACAGATAGATGGCATTCAATGTCAAAAGATTGGATAGTCATGGACTGGTGAAATGTAGATATTGAAGAGGATCAGGGAGAGAACATAGCCTTGTGGCACTCTTTAATTGAGGTCTTTTGGGATGGATGGTTTGTTGACCCTATGAGACAGTTTGTGCTCTGTTGTAAAAAGAAAGACTCAAACCATTTAAAGGCAGTGTCTTTTTAATGCCAATGTTTTTTAAGCACTGGATCAGAAGTCGATGGCTGTGTCAAATGCAGCAGAAAAATCTAATAGAACTAGGATAGAGTCATCCCCTTGGTCTGTATTAAGATAAATACTGTTGGTGATGACTGATTCAGCTCCATAGCTTTTCCTGAAGTCAGATTGGTGAAGGTGCAGGATATTGCTGTCTTCAAGAAAGTTGAGGAAAGTAAACCACTTTTTCTACTAGTTTTGAATAGAAACGGGAGGCTGGAGACTGGATGGCAGTGGTCAACAATTTTTTAATCAGGGCCTTTTTAGTTAATTTGGTAGGAAGCTTTGAGATAAGATGGCATTGTTCAAGGAGGAAAGCCGTGGGGGCTAGGTCCTGCTTCAGGTTGCAGATAAATTGGTCGTGGTCGGGGGGGGGGGGGAGATTGTTTCTAACGGGCTTAGGGGATCGACTGATTATTTGGAGGATTTTCTCCACCTTCTGGGGAGTGATAGTTCTGAAGTCAGACAGTGGAATACTGTATGGAGAGGGTTGAGGTGACCCTGCCAGTGGAGAAGTGGGGGTATTTATATTAGGGGAGGTGGAGGGAGATGCATCAAAAGAGGTGCATGTAGCTTGAATTTTATCTTGGACAAATTCAGCAACGTCTTCTGCTGTGTGGTCTCCTGTAGTGTTTTCAGGTATTTCAGATTCTGAGTTGGAGATTTTTGTTCAAAAGGTTTACCAGAATGGTTCATAGATAACTCTAGTTGTTTAAAGACATGATTTGTTTTTTACCTGATGAATAGCTGCTTTATATTTTATTGAGTGTTCCTTGCAATGGTACAGGTTGTTATCTGTTTTGTGTTTCTGCCATGCTAATTCCAATTGACAGGATTGCTGCTTGAGGAGAAGCAGGCCCTTGTGGACCCATGGGGTGTTTCTAGGTTGTCTGGTTGGCTTGAGAAGAGCTAGGGAATTCATAGCTGAGGTGAATTTGTTGTACCATTGTTGGACTAGGAGTTCAAGTGGATCTGAAATAGTTATATTTACCGATATGTTGAGATTTTGTTATACTTTCACTTATAATGGAGGATAGGTTTTGGAGGGGCGAGATGGTAATATAATAATATTAGAATGGTGATCTGGACTAGGTAGTGGTCTGGATCCACTGATATTGTGTTGGGATCTAGATTGTTTGTGAAATGAAAGATTAAGTCAAAAGAGTGACCATTTTTGTGTGTATGTACAGTAATTAGTTAGGTAAGTCCGAGATCCTCCATGTTACATTGAAATGTAGCTGTTTTACTTCTGGGAGGGATTTCTGCATGGGAGTTGAAGTCTCCTAACATGAGTTTGTGGGATAGGTTACAGATTACTAGTAACAGGTTAGTCATTTCATATTTTAGTTCTTTTAGAACTTTGGGATGGATGCCATCCAGTTCCAGTGATTTGTTAATCTTTAGGATGTAATATGATTTATTACATCCTCCATTGTCACAGATTTTGTTTTAGTTGCTTAGAATCTTCACCATTAAAGAATGTTCTAGGTGGGAATATGTTTCCAACATCCTCCTCACTAAAGACCAATAAAGAATTCATTCAGTTTTTCTGCTATTTTCTTGTCCTCCTTGAGCACCTTTTTGCCCCTTGATCATCTAGTGGTCCCACTGATTCCCTCATGGGCTTTTTGCTTCAAATATACTAGAAAAAGGTTTTATTATTACCTTCTGCCTCACTGGCAAGCTTCTTCTCAAATCCTCTCTTGACCTGTCATATTACTGTTTTACATCTCACTTGTCAGTGCTTATGCTCTTGCCTATTTTCATAATGTGGGACTGCTTTAACTGCCTCATTTACTCTACCCATTTAACCATCCTGGCAGTCATTTGGTCTTCCTTTGACCTTTTTTAATGAATGGAATACATTTTATCTGGGCTTCCAAAATGGTATTTTTAAACAATATCCACGCCTCATGTAAACTTTAACCTTTGCCACTGCTCCTTTTTGTTTTTTATAACTAATTTCTTCATGCTATCATATCTTCAGAAGGCTAGCCATGGTAGTCTAGTGTAGCAAAAATGACAAGAGGTGGGTGGCACCATATAGATTAAACAATTTATGACTCTGATGAAGTGGACTCTATCCTTGAAAGCTCATGCCTCAACAAATAGGTTGGTCCATAAGGTGCCACCCACCTCTTGTCTTTTTTTTTCATTCTATCATGGTCTCTCTTTTTAAAATTACATGATACAGCAGTAGTTTTACTTAATGTCCTCCCTCCAGTGATGATGTCAAATTTGATTGCATTATGATCACTATTGCTTAATGCTCCCACCACAGTAACCCTTTTGTACAAGATCATGCTTTCCACAGATCTGAAGTAGTTGACCCTCTCATCGGGTCTAGGACCAGTTGCTCATTGAAGCAGTCATTTATGGAATCTAGAAATTTAACCTTTCTAGCATATCCTGATGAAACATTGACCCAATCAGTGCTGGGGTAACTGAAATCTCTCATAATTGTGTTGCCAAATGTATTTGCTTTTTTAATTTCAGCTAGCATTTCAAAGTCTTTCTTCATCTTGGCCAGATGGCTGGCAGCCATCACCCAAGTGCTATGTTCTTACCTGTCACACATGAAATTTCTATCTATAAGCCCACAGTGCATTTTGTTTCCTGCAATATTTTTATCATGCTTGACTCTGTCAACTTTTACATATAGTGTCACCTCCCCACCAATTTGTTCTGCCTTATCATATTGATATAATTTATACCCTGGTATCACAGTGTCCCATTGGTTATCCTCTTTCCACCATGCCTCTGAAATGCCTATAATGTCTGTATTTTCATATAATGCTATATATTCTAACTCACCGGTCTTGCTATTCACACTTCTGGCATTCACATGCAAACATTTTATAGTATGTATTTTATTTTCACTTTCATTTTGTATTCACAGCCACCTTATTAGCAAAAAAATATAGTCAGTAGTATATTCACATTTGTGTGCTCTTTGACTACATCTGTCTGGGCTACTTTAGCCTTAATTACAACCTATTTACTGGGATATTCGAACTTCCCTGTTTCACAAGTATCCTTGGAAGATGCTTCCTTCTGAATCATGCACTTCTAATCTTTTGTCTGCTTTCCCCCATGGTCCAGTTTAAAATGCTACTCTATGCAAAAGACAGCACCAACAGCCTGGTTTCACTCTGGTTAAAGTGGAGCCCGTCCTGTTGGAATAGCTTCTCCCTTCCCCAGAATGTTTCCTGGCACCTAACAAATCTAAAACCCTCTTCCCTGCATCATCCATGTATTGAGACTCTGGAGCTTAGCCTGCCTCTGGGGTCCTGCATGAGGACTGGGGAGCATTTCTGAGAATGCAACCTTTCAGCTGCCATTAATTATTGGACCTCATCTTTCCTAACTTTTGACTGAAACCATTCCACCCCATCCAAAGAAACTGAGCATGTGGGTGCCATAACCTTAAAAGTGTCCAGTGTGCTAAAGGCAGAGCTTCTAAGTTACCCAGATCCAGGAGGGAGACCTTTTGGCCAATCTTGTTTTCAAGCTACACCCCAGAGCAGGGTGTTTTTAATCCCTGACTCTACCCATTAAAATCCGTGCAGCAGATCATATAATGCATTAGGTTGGGGGTTAGTAGAAATCCAGGACTGGTTTAAAATCTCCCTCCTGGAACTGGATAACTTGGCAGCTTTGTAAAAGGGTTTTCCCATTTTTTTTTAATCTTTCGGGGATAATACTTTGCTCATCTGCACACTGGCAGTGGCCACTTTATGGCAATCTGTAGTAGATGGTCAGTCGAAGGCAATGGTGCAGATCACATGGTCTAACCAGGGCTGGGGTTGCTTATTAGCTTTCAAGAACTCTCTGCATTTTTTTTGGAGGAATGAAATTCTGCAGAGTGACCACGTCCATGTTCTCCTTCACCTTTAAAACACTGAATAATGTAAATCCTGTCTGTTGAGGGAGCAGCTGTCCCTCCGCTGCCTCACTTTGATCTGTTCAGCCATCTGTTTAATGTTCTGTCTGGATGGAGAGCCTCCATGATCAGGTGCCGAACGCCCTGCACATCGCCAGCCCCGAGATCCTTTTACACCTAACGTCCTCACATTAAGGCTGTGTCGTTAGAATAAAAAGGAGTCATGGGAGGGGGCGCCAGGGAAGAGGAAAACTATCAAAAAGAAGTTGTAAATGCGATAGTCCGGCTGTTTGATGCGAGCTAGAGATGATAGGGGGAGGGGGCGCGGGAAAGGAAAAGAGAGAGAGAGAAAAGGAATGACGAGACAAGGGCAAGGGAAGATGACAGGAAAGAATGAGGAAATAAAAGACAGGAATACGGAGGGCACTTTTCAAAACGATGTATGAGGGAGCTGGCTAGGATCAACGGGTTTAGGATCCCCAAACTTTTCAGAGGAAGGCCCACGTAAGACTTTTAATATCACTTGACAGGGCGGGGCTTCCCCTTCAGATTTTGCTGAGGGAGGGGGGGAAGGGGTCCCCTTCGGATTTTGCTGTTGCAAACAGTTGGGGGGGGGGGGGGTGCATATCATGTTTGGCCCTTTCATTGATTTTGAAACGCTGGAAGGGGGAAAAGCAGGGGGGGGCAAGGTTCTCAAAGGTGTCAGTAATAAAATGACACTTGGATAAAGCAAAAGCCGTGCACCTCCTGATGTAGACTATCAAAAAGTGAAATGTTAATAGAAAATACGCACTATAATCTTTTAAAAAAAAATGTTATCCATCAACATCTTATTTCTAATTGAATATTTTTTTATTTTATATTTTTTTTTTACAAACGCTAGTACCAGATGTTTACTTGTGCCTGATAAAAATAATCTATTGCCTCTTGCCTGCAATGGGCTTCAGGCAAAACCAGCTGACGCACACATAATCAAATCATTTATTAGCTTTAACATTTTCACTGTGATGCAGCTTCAGAAGTTGTTATAGGTAATGTGGCCAAGCGTCCCTCAGCTTATCTTGTATTTTGCCACTTAGATCTTATCTCAGCAGGTGCTTCCCCCTTCCATGGGATCACCCTTTAAATGATGCTGTTAAAATACCCCCCCCCCCCCCCCCCCGACGTGGACCATGTTTCCACGTCTCAAATGTTTTCATCTGGGGTCAAATTCATCTTACTCATAGCCTAAGATTCACAAACATGGCAGCATTGATTTTGCCTGAAGCCCATTGAGGACAAGAGGCAATAGATAACTTTTATGTAGCACAAGTAAACATCTGATAGTACCAGCTTTTGTAGAAAATAAAATATAAAACAAAACAAAAAATATTCAATTAGAAACAATATGTTGATGGATAACTGTTTTAAAAGATTATAGTATTGTTTTCTATTATAACACCTCATTTTTTCAGTAATGATGTTTCTACATTTCTTGGAAGTTGGCAAGTGTGCCACACTCCTGGGAGCCCTGCCCCTTCCATCTGCTCCTTGAGGGGTGGGTGTGTGCATGCGTGCCGATGTTTGTATGTAGCCCCCTGCTTCGGTGTTATAGCCAAACTGGTGCAGGGGACACAGTCCCGGGTCTGAGTCCCAGCTCTCTTGTAACAATCTTTTCAAACCCCAGGGCATGGGTTCTCTTCATGGGGGGGGAGGGGGAGAAGGGAGGCTTAACCTCCGGGGCCCAAGGCAGGCGGAGTGGACAGGGAACCCTCTTTCAGTCTCTCACCTCTCTCACAGTGCTCAAGGAAGTCACTCTCAGAAGGCGGGATCTCACACCGGAGAAACAGGCTTGGAGTGGTGTTCAAAACAAAATTTACTGTCACTTAAATCTAAGGGCCAGCCCAGAAATAGCAAAAGCATCAAAATACAAAGGGCAATGAAAACTCCCAAGTGATATAAATTCCCTCTCTTTTCTCAACCTCTGAGTCAGTGTCCAGAATCCTTTCCCAATGGGGGGGAAAGAAAAAAGAAAAAAACAAAAACTCTTCTCCAAAGCTGGGGAGATGATGGTGGGAAATAATCTCCCTCCCTCTCACAGGCAGAGCCCCCAGATAAGTGCTCTCCAAAATCAGTTCCTACTTGTGGGACACTGCTAGCCCTGCTTTCTCAGAGTGCAGGGACAAGCAGTGTACACAGGCACAGAGCCACAGCCCAGTCCACTAAGGCAGGGGGGTAAGAGCCCTCCCAGCATGGCAGCAGATCAAACACAGAACCCACTCTCTTCAAAACCCCAAAATCCACTCTTCAAACTCTTCTGGCACAAGTCATGACCCCCTCAGAACCAGGAGGCCACTCGTAGGGCCAGAACATCATCAAAACCCCAAAATACAGGCAGGGGACCTTCTTGGCTTCTCCATCAGCTACTCTCCTTCCTTTCTCAAAAGAAGAATACAAACAGCCCCACTGCTCATGTTCAGACACCAGGTTATAAAGCCTGAGCTGGACCAATCCCAGCAGGCATGGGTGGGAAAACCTTAGGGATGGTCTCCAAAAGATGATAGCAGCCTCTTAGTGTAAAACGAAAGGAAAGGTGGCTAAGGGACAGAAATTAAGTTTCCGTCACATGTACATAATGCACACTCCCTTCCCTCCCCTCACCTCTGTCACTCTCACACTCCTCTCCTCTCCCTTTTCTCCCTCTCTCACATACCACCTTCCCTTCCCTCTCTTCACTCTCACCTGTCCCCTCCCTCACATTCATTCCCCCCCCCCCCCCTTTCCTGCTCACTAGGTTACCCCCTCCTTCTCATCACCTTGCCTCTTGGTCTTCTGCTGGCAGGTCCCGGGGAAACTCATTCAGCCTTTCTACTGCTGATCCTGAAGGTGGGGATGGGAAAATTAAAAACGTCTGCTGTGGGCCAGATCCAGCCACCCAAAGAAAAAAATGTGGCAGGCCAAAAAAACAGAGCTGCATGGGCCAGATCCAGCCCGCAGGCCATAGATAGGTGGGGTCTTGGTTTAGAATATTATCTCCCCTTGAGGGGACTGAATTATAGCTGCTGAAAAAATGGCTGCTTCTGCAGGGAGCCTGGGGTGGGAGGAAGAGGGAAAATATGCATTGTATATAGGGTTGGTAACTTTCAAATGGGCGTGTGGGCACATGTACACCTAGAATTTCAGATGGGCAGTCTATAAATTCTAAATAAATAAATGTGCCTACAGGGTGCTACGTACATATATAGGCACACACACACACAAACACCCCTCAAGGGACAGATGGAGGGGGCAGGGTTCCCAGGAGTCTGGCCCAGTTTCCAGCTTCCAAGAAATGTAGAAAGATTACTGAAAAAATGAGGTGTTATAATAGAAAATGTTACAAAATACGCGCGAGCGCGTATGTTATAAAATTGCCGCGAATGCGCGCGCCCAGTCTTGCAAGTGGGTGTGCCCAGCCGAGCCCTGCAATTGGAGGAGATTTTAGATCACGCCCGTGGCCATGCCATGACCAGTTTCACCAGTACATCCACCAGTTCGCGCAGTCTTCCAAGCTTAGGTCTTCCCAAACCGCTCTGGTTCTTTAGCCTGTGCTCCTCCCAGCTACCCCAGAACCCTCAAACCCCTCACAGGTGCCTGTATCTTTTTTTCCTCCTAAACTTTCACTTCCTCCATAGCAGACATAAAGTTACGCGGCCCTGGACCTGGGTGCGTGCCCAGACACGTAGGTACTTGTGTGCACAGCTCTTGGTTCCACCCTGGAATGCCCACGGCCCACCCACGTCGTGCCCCGTTTTCGCTCAAAGTGAGAGATTCACGTATCAGAAAATGTGCGTGCACGTCGGCGGCTTTCACAATTGGGTGGGCATGCGCATGTCCTATATGTGCGCACATGTCATCTTCCGATCTTTGCCCGCACCCGGCTTTTCAAATTCACTTCTAAATTTGCAAATATACACATACTTTCCAGAGCATAGTCCACCCACAGATATTACAGATGCAAGCTATATGGGCACTGTGTACTTTGTGCTATCTATCTTTTAGCAAACTTTCTTAGAGAAACTAACTGGCCAGGTAGTTTCTCTTTTTGTATATTCATCCAAATTTATTCTGGATAGCTTGGTGATAATGTCCTGTAAAGGAAAGGCAGAAAACAGAAGGAGTGAATACAAGAATAGAAAGAGGAGAAAGAGGAGAAAAGTGAATAGAACTGCTAAGAAGAATAAAACGAGTTTGGGAATACTTTTTTGTGCTCTTTTCTTGCTCCTTTGAGCTTCCAGCTGAGGCTAGAGTGGTGTCATGAACCAGGATTTGTGACTAGCTTAATTCCTCTCCTCCTCCCATCTAGCCTGGCCACTGCTGGTACTTCCCCTCTGCCTGGGGTTCTGATTTGAATGCCACAGCTCTGGCACAGGAGCATAGGGCTGGCCTTTAAACTTATAAATCTTGAAAATGACCCAAAGCAGAACATCAAAACAGAATCTCTCTGATTTAGGTGAATTTGACCAGACTCTGTAAACCTTCACACAGGATAAAATTTCACATCCACCTTGTCTGCCCTGTGATGAAACAGGTTCCACTGTCCTAAATGAATGAACAAGTTTACCAGCACCGACAGGAACTGAAGCATGGTTGGCTGGAAGAATGTCCATTTAGACAGAAATATGTGCCTTTTGTTTTTGAGGGGATAGAGTAGGAGATGGGAGCAAAACAGCACCAAATATTAGCAATAAAGTAGCAGCCTTGTTAAATTGTTACAAAATTTTCAGGAAACTTCAAAAAGGGAATTGCAGTGTTATTGCAAGGAAAAGGGACATATCATCACAAGATGCCTAAAAATAAAGCAAGCCCTTACCTTTAAGTATCATAACTTGTAAATCCACAATTACAAATAGAAGAAACAAAAATTGGCTTTGCTAAACTCTGGCTGTATGCACAGCCTAATCTGTGCAGAAGTCATATAGCCACAGGTTTATCTGGCAGACCAGTAGGTGAAAGTTTTGGACAGTAGGAGGATCCACATTTACAAAGTGGCCCATATTAAAATAAAGGTTGTACCACGAGAATACTCTCTGAAGAGCCACACTATGAATTACTACTAGGACAGGACTGTCCCCATCCACAGGCATAGCTTTAATGTCACTTAGGGTAAATTTTCAAAATGTTTATTCATGCAGAATTGAAAGTTATGCGTGTAAGCAGCATGTACACATGTAACTAGTATTTTGCATGAGCCCAGTATGCACACATTAGTAGTGTTGCACATAAATGTGAAAGCAAAAAAAAGGTATGGTTTAGAGGCATTCCAGGGTGGTGTTTGGAAGTTCATGCACAAGTTAGTATTTTGTATGTGGTATTTGCTCATTTGGTTATTTATTTACGTTTACTGTATGTATCACCTTGTCTTAAAACAATTCAAGGCGATGTATAAATAACATATAAAATACAAATATAACCAATATAAATAATACAATGTAGATTCCATAAAAACATAAAATTACAAAAATATAAACATTCTCTTAGAGAGACTAACCCTTCCCTTACAACATAAAAATACTTCCCGCATGCCTACTGGTTCCTCCTCTACCGCAGCCAAACAGGATTGTCTCCTCAATCACTCATAAAGTCTTATGCATAAAACTTGTTAAACAGCCAAGTTTTCAAGACCTTTCAAAATATCAAACAATGCCGTTGCAAGTATAATTCATCTGGTAGGCTGTTTCAGACTAGTGGCACAGCTGAAATTTCACGAAGGGCGTGACACATCTATAGATCAGTCACAGCCAAGGATGTATATAAATTAGCTGATGGTTCCAAGTTACTTATCCAGAGAGCCATAGACTTGTCACTATTTAATTTCATCTTCTGTGTCTTAAACCAAGTAGAGACCTAAGAGAGACAATCGTTAAATTTTGTCTGTCCCTACTGAGCCATGCATTCATTACCGAACTCACCCATACGCCTTTTCACTTGCTAATTAAAGTCACGGAATTGAAATTGCACTTGACTTTTCTCTGCAGTTTTTGGGTGGAGTCTGGGTTAAGTGGTGGGGGAGGTTAGGATGAACTGGTGGAGGTGTTGGAGAACTGCTGCATACGCACAAATAAGCATTTTCATAAGCTGAACGTATAACACATTCCTCTCCATAAAAAGAAAAATATAACTCAGGGTTAATACTCACACATTACAATTATGTGCATAAAATATATGTACATACCTTATGAAATAGGTAGGCAAAAAATGCATGTTTCTGCATTACAAATATATTCATGTACTTTCAAGGAAGAAAATACATGCTATTATATAAAACATGTGGCTCCCTTTGCAGTTTGGAAAACATTTCTGTAACTTTGGTCTCACCAACTTGAAGGCTGGATTTTAAAAGGGTTACGCGCACCGGGCCTATTTTAAAAAGGCCTGGCGATGCACATAAAGCCACGGGATGCGTGTAAGTCCCGGGGCTTTACAAAAGGGGCGGTCCGGGGGCAGGGACGGTCCGGGGCAGTCCGGGGGCAGAGTGGGGGCAGGGACAGAGGCCACCGACATGGCGGCCTTTGCCACTGTGTCGGAGGATCGCGTGTCGGCAGGCTGCTGGCACTCGCAACTTGCGCCTGCCCGGAGGCGGGCACAAAAGGTAAGACAAGAGTCAGGGGGGGTTTAGAGTAGGGTTACTGGGGGGGGGGGGGAAAGGTTAGGGGAAGGGGTGGGAAGGTTAGGTTAGGGGGAAGGGAAGTTCCCTTCCAGGCCTGGGAGGGAACGGAGGAAGCAGCGCGGCTCAGCACGCACAAGGTGCACAATTGTGCACCCCCTTGTGTGCGCCGACCCCGGATTTGATAACATTTGCACGCCTGCGCGTGCATGTTATAAAATCGGGCTTACATATGCGTGCGCCGGGTAGTGCGCGCACATATAGGTTGCACGTGCTTCTTTTTAAAATCTTCCTCTATATATGCGTACATGCTGACTTAGGCAGGCTATTGAAAGTTACCTTCATTATATGTAGTTTCTGCTATATATTATACGTATTTGTTTTTATATTTTATTGTAACATTGTACTTATTACTATGTACGTAACCTTAAGCTCTTTGTTAGGCAATGAACAAATGTAAAAACATGAAATGAAATAGTTGCTTGTCATCGTCTTTTCTGACCTGACCAAGAGTATCAGAGCCACCTTGCCCTGCTTTGATAAGGAAAGTTTTGCCTTTTAGGCTGTTTTACTTTAAACCCTGTCTGAGGGGCATTAAAAAGACAGCTTTTCATTATGTGCAGGATGAGATATACAGAGCTCCTACAAGCTGATGCAATGCCTCAGACGCCCGGTGACAGTAAAGTGTAGTTGTTAATGTTACAGCACAGAGCTATGGCCCTGGACAACCCGCTCCCCACCATCCAGTGGGCGCTGTATTTATTTTTTTTTCCCACCATTGGGTTAATGATGTAGCGAACCAAGTTAAATGTTGTAATGTCTTAAAGTCTGCATAGGTAAACACATAATCCCAGCTCTGTTCTGGGAGCTTAAGGGGCTGAGGGGATGATCCGACTCTAGGAAATCAGATGAAATATTTAAGCACACTTTCCTCTACACGCTTCTATCTCCTGCAGCTAAGCTGGAAGCCTGTACAAGCAAGTGAGTGATTAGCTCCTAGCTGTGGGGCAGTGGTGCTCAGTAGCAAGTCTGCTCTGACAAGTGATGTCAGCAGGAAGCCCACCAGAGAGCACCCAGAGCATCATGTTGGCCTACTTGAGGGGACTTAATGAGAGACAGGTGGCAGGTGCTGCCTCTGGCGCTTTTTTTATTTACCTGGAGACTGGGCAAAACCCATAAGCAACGTGACGTTTTGCTTTCTGTGGACAGAACACACCCCCTAGTGCTCCACAAAGAAGTTGCCATACGATGTGGTGCCTGTGATTTTCCAGCACTGCTCCTTTTCCAGCCTCTCGTTTATATTTTGTTTGTACTAAGCATTCATACACAGTCCTGCCCTGCATCACCCCCTGCTATGCCAGAACTGAGACCCCCACACACAGCTCTCTCAATACACCTTAGTCCTGCCCTGCATCACCCCCTGCTATGCCAGAACTGAGACCCCCACACACAGCTCTGTCAATGCAAGTCAGTCTTGCCCTGCATCATCCCCTGCTATGCCAGTACTGAGACCCCCACACACAGCTCTGTCAATGCACGTTAGTCCTGCCCTGCATCACCCCCTGCTATGACAGTACTGAGACCCCCACACACACAGCTCTGTCAATGCACGTCAGTCCTGCCCTGCATCACCCCTTACTATGCCAGTACTGAGACCCCCACACACAGCTCTGTCAATGCACGTCAGTCCTGCCCTGCATCATCCCCTGCTATGCCAGTACTGAGACCCCCACACACAGCTCTGTCAATGCACGTCAGTCCTGCCCTGCATCACTCCCTCCTATGCCAGTACTGAGATGAATATACACCTCTCTGCCAATGTATATCAATGCCGACCTACAGGAGACACTCTTCCAGCATTTACTGACTTGTCTGCGTCAGTAAATGCTGGAAGTTTTGATTTATTTGGTTCAGATCAGAAGATCTTTTGTTTCATTATTTTTTTCTCTTTAATTGAAACAAAGTCAATGGGAGAAGCCATGCATCCTATTTTTTTTTTTTTGACTCTCTGAGGTTTTTCATCCAAGTATTATGAAACTTCCCGGCAAGCATCAGCAACAGAGGCAACAGCACCCCAAGATACCAAGGGTGGCACGAACACTTCAATAGTGACATGAAAAGCCCAAGTGACCATGAGAGAGGCAAAGGGTTGCCAATAGCCACGTGAACATCCCAAAGCACCAAAACAGGTGAGAAACAGCACACACAGTGGAATGAACTCCTTAAGGCATCAAAAGAAAGATAAAGTGCACACCTGTGGCATGAAGACCCCCAAGGCGTAGAGTAAGGGGGTATGTCAGCGAGCAGCGTGGCATGAAAACTCCAAGGTGTAAAGTGAAGGGTAAGACCGTAAGAAGTGTGGTGACAAAACAGCAGGGCGCTGAATTAAGACAGCGGCAAGGCAAGGAAGCAGGCTAGGCAGGAGCTGCAAAAGCAGTGACAAGATCCTGAGGCATCCAGAGAGGAGCAGGAGAGGAGAGAGGATTTTTTTCTTTTTTTGGGAGGAAGGGGGGCTAAAACATTCCAGTGGAATCAAGAGGGGGTAAGGGTGGCAGGAGCAGGCCAGGCAGCAGCAGTAAGAGTGACAACAACAACAACAGCAGGATACTGAACCAGAAGAGGTACAGGGCAGCGCTGAATACACAGAGTAGGGATCACCCGCCTACTAAATGTTATCCTGGATGACTGAAGACTTGGCTCTTTGAACAAGCTTTTGCAGCCAACCCTTAGAATAATTATTAATATGATTTAAGTTTTATTTTATGTGATTTGTATTTTTAGATGTTTGAACAAATGTTTTGCAGCTAACCCTTCGAATAATTCTAATAAGATTTTAAGTTCTATATTATGTGATTTGTATTTTAGATGTTTTAAGGTTATTTTATATTTTACTGTGTATTTGAGTATGTGAATATCTTATAGATGTAAACATATTGTACACCGTTATGATGTAACTATGAATGACGGCATAAAAAAGCTTTTTAAATAAATAAATAATTTAGGGCTAAGAGGCGCAGCAGCCGCTTAAATCCCACATCATTTCCCTAATGATCCGTGGCACCACTTTTGATACTGCCTGTCTCTTGCCTCAGGACAGTGATAGAAAACACCACCCCATCTGCTCCATGAACGTGTGCCATTTGTGCAGGCATGACACCTTACTGGGGGAAGGCATCAAGGGGTCAGCACCTGCTATGCTGGGGTTTTCCTGTTTCTAATACTTTGAGTGATGAACAGGGTCCCAAGACCTAGTACCAGCCTCCCCTGAACCAGACACGCCAGGAAAGTTTTACCCGGCTGCCAAAATGCTGAGAGGTTGAGAATATTGTTTTTGCAAATGATGGAGCACATCACTGTCTGAAAAATGGCCCACTCCCTTCCCTCTAAGGATGTGCATTAATTTTTTTTTATGAACTCAAAAAATTACAACAAATGAGGCCATTTTCAGTTCATTTCACCTGGAATGAGCTGAAAATAGCCTCCTATGAAAATTCCTGAAGTTAGGTGCCTTGTTCTGAAAATCAGTACTATGCTGCCTAATTCTGCCCCTGTAGCTACCTAATTTGTAGGCACCTACATTTAGGAATCTAATGAAACTAGGAGCCTAAATGTAGGCACTCAGCTCTAATACATTTTCGAAAGGTGCCAATTTAGGAGCCTAACTCCAAAAGTTAAGGGATCATGGCAGGACTAAGCCAGTCAGCCACCTGCATATGCATCAACCAGTTTCTGGCTTCATTTCTCAGGAATACACATCACTGTATATCTTTCCCTCAGAGAAGACAGCAACAGCAAGAATCATGACTGATTTCTACCGGATTGCACATTTTCCCTCTGTTCTTGGGTTATCAACTGCATTCACATCCCTTTAAGGGCACTTGCCGACAGCAAGGCCACCTTCCACAATCACAAGAGCTTCCACTCCCCTCAACATGCAGGTGTCTGCAATGTCAGGGGGATCATTATGGATAAAGTGCCCAGGTTTCTGAGATCCTGGCATGAGAGCTACATCCTCTCACAGTCAGGAATATATGAAGGTCTCAACACTGGGAGCTGGCTTCTAGGTAGGTATGCTGCTCTCACTATAACCACCTAGAAACGAACCTCTGTCCTTTTCTCTCCTCTGTATTTAGGTAATCTTACCACTTTGGACCAGGAGGCTTACGCCAGCCTCTACCAGAGGAGAGCTTCACTGCCTGCCATCTTGGGATATCTCACACTGCTCTCATCTGCCTTCTCCCCAACAGGTGATAGAGGATATCTCCTCAAAACCTGGCTAATGATCCTGCTTGCTTACCCACAGACTGCAGCAGATATCCATTACAACATGGCCCGCCAGCAGACCAGGGCAGTCATCAAGAGAACCTTCGGTCTACTCAAAAACACATTTCCACTGCCTGGACAGATCAGTCGGACTTCTTCTCAACAACCCAACAAAGGTCTGTGAGATATTTCTAGCCTACTGCATGCGTCATAACTTGGCCAAAAGGCAAGGCCTATCCTCTCCAGCGGGTCAAGATGCTCAGCTTACATGGCCCAATGATGAAGAAGCAGAGGAGGAGCAAAAGGAGGTATATAAGTAAGGGGGAATTGTAGGAGATACAGTACATTGCCAGACTCACTGGCAGGCTGAAAAGTAAAAGAACACTCTGATTCAAAGAATTTTTGAAAGGTGAAGGTACATTTATTTACAAGACAAAGATGATTTGTGTGGATTCCGGTTATGCGCTGAAGGAACGAGGTGCATGTTGGCTTAGCTCCCAATTTTGCTGCCTTCATTAATCTGGTTACCGCTGCATTTACCCTTCTTCCGCCAACATGTCATCTACTAAGAAAACGTGTAAGCGATCGATCCCAGAGTTATGGGCCGATAAATGCTCTAAACATTCTAAAGTTGCCATGAAATCACAGCAGCGGTCTGAGGCCTCAGAGAAGAGAGTGACTCTGAGAATCTGATGGCAGTACTGCTGGAGCAGAAGCCTTTATTCAGGACTTTATGGAGCCCCCCAAGCTGGCCAAAAGTCCCTGGGGGTCCAGCGGGGGTCCGGGAGCGATCTCCTACACTCCTGACGTCGTTTTGCCGTACAAAATGGCGCCGGCCATACGCTGTATGGCCGGCGCCATTTTGTACGGCAAAACGGAGGTTGTTCCCGGACCCCCGCTGGACTTTTGGCAAGTCTTGTGGGGGTCAGGAGGCCCCCCCAAGCTGGCCAAAAGTCCCTGGGGGTCCAGCGGGGGTCCGGGAGCGATCTCGTACGCTCCTGATGTCAGGGGACAAAAAACAAAATGGCGCCAGCGCTACCTTTGCCCTGTCATATGACAGGGCAAAGGTAGCGCCGGCGCCATTTCCACAACACACCGGAGGCCCGAGAGTAAAAGATCACACCGGGACCCCCCCACTGGACCCCAGGTAATTTAAGGCATTTTGGGGGGGTTCGGGAGGGTGGGGGATTTATTTTAAAGGGTCGGGGTGGGTTTTAGGGTTGTTTTAGTGTGCCGGTTTTCCCACCCTCCCCCTTCCCCTCCCCCTTCCCCCGATTTACGATTTTTGACGATAAATCGGGGGAATTCCTATTAAATATTGCCTCTAACGATTTTTGACGATTTAAAATATATCGGACGATATTTTAAATCGTCAAAAAACGATTCACATCCCTACAGGGAAGTCTATTTTGCAGTTAAGGGAGAGCGGGGTGAGGATTTGACCAGTCCCAAGGGTATTGAGCAGGCCTTCTTGCAATATTTTTCTCAATTATATACTGATCCAACTCCTGCCTCTCCTGCTAATATCACTCAGTTCTTGGAGACTATCGGGTTCCTCGGGTATCTGCTGTTCAGGGGGAGGTGTTGGCAGCTCCTATCATCTCACTTGAGGTACAGAATGCCATTAAGTTATCTGCTGGAGGTTGTTCCCTTTTTAGTACCTGTGTACAATTTTGCTGGGAGTCCGGATGTTGGCATGGGGACTATCTGACGTTACAATATCTCTTATCCATTAGTCTAGGCTTGACTCCTCAGAGTGTGGGACTTACAGGCCTATTTCACATCTTAATTACAATCTGAAAATATTGGCTAATGTTTTGCAGCTTCATCTTGAGTCAGTTCTTCCTTCCCTAGTACATAGGGACCAGACCAGTTTTGTGAAAATGTAAGTCTCAACTTTTAACACCAGATGATTGTTAATATTGTTTATCTGGCTAAATGTTGGGGTTTCTCGGGGGTTGTTTTGTCTTTGGACATGAAAAAGGCCTTCAACAGGATATCTTGGTCATTTCTATTTGCGTTCTTGCAGCATGTAGGTTTGCCTGATCAGTTTCTTAACTGGATTCAAGCTATGTGTGCTAACCCTAGAGCTCGGCTATTGATCAATGGCTCCCTTTCTCCTTTTTTCTCTATAGCCTGCAGTACCAGGCAGGATTGTCCCCTTTTGCCATTGCTTATCAACCTAGCTATTGAACCTCTAGCTTCAGTGATCCGTCTCTACCTTGATATTCACTGGGTACAGATTGAAAGTATTGAGCACAAAATTTTTCTTTATGCTGACAATGTACTAATTTATCTTATCCCATTGAGGTCTTCTGCTCCTGCACTGCTGGGACTTTTACATCAGTACGGGAACGTTGCATGTTACAGGATTAATTGGGATAAATCTGATAAATCTTGGGGTAGATGAATCTTGGGGTGGATGAATCTTGGGGTGGATAAATCTTGGCGTGGAAAAGTTTGTCTTCCAGACTGAGTGCCTTTAGGGTGCTGACTGAGGGGTTCAAATATCTAGATATATAAATCCCCAAGCACTGGGCTGGGCATTATACACATAACTTTGCAGGACTTATTGGTAAGATTAAGAAAAACTCACTGGATTGGGCAGACATTCCTGTTTCTTGGGCTAGGCAAATACATTTACTAAAAATGAATATATTACCTAAGCTCTTATATTTGTTTCACCATTTCCCATGTAATATTCTCTTGAAAGTGTTTGATGACCTTCACACCTGTATGACAAAATTCATTTGGAATCATAAACAAGCACGTATCAGTTTTGTTCAGTTATGCATGTCTAAGAGGCAGAGTGGCATGGCATTGCCAAACTTAAAAATTTATCACTGGACAGCTAGCACCAAGTCTGGTTCTTCTGTGCAGTGATGTAAGTCATTACTCGTAATGATGTTCGAAGCCATGGACACTAAAGGCAGTGGCAGGCGGTGATAGCTGAAATAGGGCTCAGGAGGGGAGACAGGCTCCTGAGAGCTAGTGTTTGGGGGGGGGGGAGGGAGGGGTTTGAGGTGGTGAGAAGATGAAGGCCTTACAGTATTGGTGGGCCTCTCCAATTGGTATACATGATGAAGCCATCCCCATGCCACAGAGGATGATGTCCCCCACCTGTGTCATCTGAGATGGGTAGGCTTCCTCTGAAGAGGTAGAAGTATTGGTGGAGGAGATATAATTTGGGATGGTGAAGCTATAGGAGGAGGATCCAGCATTGTTGGTGGTATTGGATACACAGAGGAAGCCTCCCACCAGGCTGGCAGAACTACAACAGACAGAGGAACATACCATACTAATGATGGTGCGAATGAAAGGGGTTGCTGCACTCAGGGGCTCTACAGCTGCCAGTGACCATTGCATGCTGGCTGCAACTGGCATGGAGGCATCCTCTGTAGCATCTCCCTCCACACAGATGTCATGGACTGCAATTCCTCCAGCAACACATGACCGAGACCCTGCATCTCCGCTTTTACACCCTGCATCTCTTTCTGCACCACTTGAGGCTCTGTATGTCCAGCCTCAGGCCTACCTGCAGGTCTAGCCCACAAAACAAAAAGGTAGGCGATCTATAAAAGCCGTGAGGAAATAAAAAAGAAATAGATGCCTGTCGTCCGTCAATTAAAATTTATTTCGAAGGAGATGATATTAAAACACGTTAAAAAAGCCCGACTCAGGCCGAGTTTCGCTCCTGTCTTGGAGCTGCTTCAAGGGCTTAATGTGCTTTATATGGGTTATACTGTTCAGCTTGAGGGAAGAGGATGGCACTTTTTCCTCATTTCGATTTCCAGCGTGGAGAGTGAACACAGCACGCTGCACAGACATGGATATCGTGAAGCAGCATAAGTCCAGAGGGAACTTATAGCAGCTGATACCTCGTCGGTTTTATCAAAGAAATAACTACAGACAATTCATCATTAGCATATAACCGGTTTTATAGAAAAAAAGACATCACTTCATGTTGTACAGCACATCTAATATTGTAAAACTGACAGTAAGAGCAAAAAGAGTTTCATCCCACTTCATTAAGCTGTACATTATGATTCATGTTCTCATTCTAATATCAGCTGTTCCTAGACATTGCATTCTATGATTCTGCAAATCTGAATGAGGAAAAAGTGCCATCCTCTTCCCTCAAGCTGAACAATATAACCCATATAAAGCACATTAAGCCCCTGAAGCAGCTCCAAGACAGGAGCGAAACTCGGCCTGAGTCGGGCTTTTTAATGTGTTTTAATATCATCTCCTTCGAAATAAATTTTAATTGACGGACGTCAGGCATCTATTTCTTTTTTACTACCTGCAAATCTGCCACTCTATCATTTTGGAGCAGCATGAGGCACTCTGCTCTTGGAGCAAAGCTAGCTCTCATCAGCTCTTGGAGAAAAGCTAGTCCCTTCCGTTTCTCTGTCTTCTTTGACATCTTCTCCCAAATTATCCACAGTAGATAGTTGGCATGGGCTCATCCTGCAACAAAGGCTGGGTGTGATCCTCATCAGTTGCCACATCCCTTTCAGGCTCCTCTGTATCGATTGCAGACTCTGCAGAAATGTCCTGCAGCACTTGTACATGCCTCCTTGGCCTTCCAATGCCACTGGGACCTAGCATGTTAGAATCCTGTAAGAAGATAAAATACACAAATCATTAATAATGCTTTCTATGTGGCCTTCTCTCTTCTCACCTACTGGACCTTCCTTACAGGCATGGAGCACAGATAAATGGGCCACGCTCTACAGCAGGGCTTCCCAAACTTGTCCTGGGGACCCCACAGTCAGTTGGGTTTTCAGGACATCCACAATGAATATGTATGAGATAAATTTTCATATCATAGAGATTCCATATATGCAAATGTATCATGCATACTCATATATATATATATAGAGAGAGAGAGAGAGAGAGAGAGAAAGATAAATATGTATAATATATATTCAAAAACTGTATATACCTTTCTTACAAAGACTGCTCACCATGTTGCCCTTGAGAGCATGAATAGTCCAGCTCACTAATCCCTTAAACATGCTGGCCTGTTTGTTCTTGCCCTTGTGTTTAAGGTCTCACCACTTGTGACTGAGGTCCTGAACACTTTTGTGGAAGATAGCATTCAGTCTATGATGGGTTTTCTCCCAGGTCTGCTCCTTTCTTTAGGATCCCTCTTCCTGGACGCCTTCCCATACAAGATGTCCTGGACCTTCGTGACCTTCTTGCGGCAGTGGACTCACGACGTCGGACCGGCCCGCGTATTCGCCACCCAGACCGGCCCTGGACAGGTCACGTGGTCTGCCGAGCGTGGCTCTGTCACGGCCGCGCACGGCAGACCATGTGACTGGAGTGATCGGCCCACCGGGGGATGCCCGATCCCCCGATAAGCCAATCCGCCCCTGCCTCCTTGACAAGAATGTCTACCTCCAGTGCCTGGAATTACATTTCCTAAACAGAAGTTCCCTTTCTCCAAGCTGGTGCAGTTAGAAAGATAGGCTAAGAGCTCTGCTCTGATTCATACTAAAGGCGATGCAAAAATGCATATACAGGGGCAGGATTTCCGCACATAAAAAAATGCACGTACTTTCATAGATAGCATTTTTTGGCACAGAATCTATACATGAATATATTTAAATTTAGGGACATTTCATTTTCAGTTTTCATTTTATTTTGCCTGGGAATTTCAATGTTGTAACAAAAGAAAAATGGAAAAATGACTTTGTTATAACACATAGGAGAAGAATCAGGGGAAAAGTCATTTTTCAATGGATTTCTATTTTGTTTTAACATTGAAATTCACAGGCAAAATACAAATTGAACATTAAAGTCCTTATTTATATTATATATGTGCTTTTTTTATAAGTGGTATACGTGTATTTTTTCCTGATAATCAGCATGTAGAGTTGGCCAATAAATTCAATATTGGTTGTAAGGAAATCAAAGCATGTATGGATAAATTACTAATTATCTGCAGCTTTTTCCCATCTTTTGTTGGCTTTAGCTCTTCATCTCTGTGGCTGGTAATTAATTAGAGAGGGTGAGGCCCTTCAATCACCACTAAACACTCTCCTTTGTTAGTGTATGGGCCTTGTGTATTAGGAAACATCTGGGTGTTCATTTCTAGAAAGGGTCTCCTTTGCTGTACTACCCTACATACTGCATATAGTATTATTTATTTATTTATTTATTT
Organism: Rhinatrema bivittatum; assembly: GCF_901001135.1. Classification (NCBI taxonomy): domain Eukaryota; kingdom Metazoa; phylum Chordata; class Amphibia; order Gymnophiona; family Rhinatrematidae; genus Rhinatrema; species Rhinatrema bivittatum. The sequence goes on along the minus strand of NC_042617.1, from coordinate 285,261,821 downwards.
ATTTTAAGTTTTTTTATACCGATTTTCCTGCATAAAATGCATATCAAACCGGTTTACAATGAAACAGAATGAGCAGGAAGTAAAATTCCTTAGTCTAATACATTTAAACATCAATAATGAAATAATTTTAAACAAAGCAAAAAGCTAAATAACATTAATAAAAGTTAAATTATTAACATAAACATAATTATATTAGAAGGAGCACAAAGGTTAGCATGAAGGGGAGCACACCCGGCACGCGACGCCTGGTGTAATTGTGCCGTTAATCGGGTCGCCGCTGGCTGGTCGTCATGACGTGGGGGGGGGGGGGGGGGGGGGGGGCAAGTCTTCACATCGCTGATTTTCTCTTTTAACATCTCAGTTATATTATTTACGTATGGATGGGAATCAGCTGAGGGAACTGACAGTTCCGACCCACTTTAACTCTGGGTTGCTTTGTGTGGGTCCTTCTCCATTATAAGGGTTGCAGATGGGTGTGGAGAAGAGGTAATGATAACAACTAGAAGTCCCTGATAGCTCAAAGCTGTGAGCTTTAATGAGAAAGATGTTCAATACTCCTTTTGTCTATTTGTAAAAGAGAGGGGCCCAGGAGGAAATGCTGTACTGATAGGCTGACCTCCATTGGCATGTGAAGCTTCCAGAGATATAGTTGTTAGCACAGTGATGAAGGTATTTCCAGCTGGGAGCCGTGTGGAGATTAGTAGGCCTCTAATGGGGAGGAGAGCTGGTGTTAGCAGAGAGAAGGTGAGGAATGGCTGGGTGGTATGTGTTGGATTCCATCATCGACTATGATACAGCCATAAGGCAAAGAGCCCGTGCTGGAAGGGAGGCATAGACGTTTCCTGTTAAAGGTATTAGCAGTAGGTTGGAACACCCTAGTTAATTTTAAAGTTGGCCTGTAAGTGCATTCACAGTTGTGTTCATGACATGGCAGGCCATGAACCAGGGATTTTAGTAAGAAGAAGTTAATATGCAAGAGGGATTCTTGCAGCTATTGACAGAGGCAGGGTATTGTTGAGTGGCAGAGCAATAGTGGGACCTGTGATGGAAATAGGAAATAGATGGATTTTGTTGATATCTCCCTGATAGACATTTAGGGAATTTACCTCCGGCCTCTTATTGCCTGGCACACAGTGGGGTGGATTTTAAAAGGGTTACGAGAGTAATATACGTGCGTAACCCTTTTAAATCCCTCCTGTGCGCGCTGAGCCTATTTTGCAGGGCCGGAGCCCCCAGGCACAGCAGCCATTTGCAGCTGTGCCTGGGATCGCAGGCCGGCTGTCGGCTGGCGTACGTAACCTACGCCTGCCTGGAGGCAGGCGCATCTTAGCAGATAATGGTAAGGGGGGATTTTTAGGTAGGGCTGGGGAGCGGGTTAGGTAGGGAATGGGAGGGGAAGGGGGGGGGCAGAAGGAAAGTTTCCTCCGAGGCCACTCCGATTTCAGAGCAGCCTTGGAGGGAACGGAGGAAGGCTGCACGGCTCGACGCGCACAAGTGTGCACCCCTTGCGTGGGCCGACCCCAGATTTTATAACATGCGTGCAGCTGCACGGGCATGTTATAAAATCGGGCGTAGATTTGTGCACGCCGGGTTGTGCACACATATCTACGCCCTCGCGTAGGTTTAAAAATCTGGCCCAGTTAGTCTAACCACTTCCCCTCCTTGAGGTACAACTCTTGTGCCTTCTTCTTGAGGTCCTCAATCTACACAAAGGAGAAGTAGGAATAAAATGCTCCTAGTTCAATGATGCTGGTAAATGGTATGTTTCCATTTTTTTTAAGTTACCCTTGATCCATTGTTACATTTGCTCTTCCCTGTCCTAATGCACCCAATATGTAACCCTGTCTACGTTCACTAAGAGAAGCATGGCAGAGTTTAGGCCCTTTTTCTCTGTAGAGGAAGTTCAAGAAAAGCTCAGTGAGTTTTGCTCAAGCATTTATCAAGAGGAAAGGCGTTTTCCCTTGCTGGGGATGGCTTAATATATAAATAGTGCTTCAGCATGCAGTACATGGGTCTTGATGAGAAAAAGCTGAAAAGAGATAGGGAAGTGTACAGGGCTCTTAGCTGAGGTTTCTGTAGAGCGGAGAAACAGAGCTGAAGCTTGCATGGTCTGAGAAGTGTTGCATCACTGGAAGAGCCCAGGAGGGGTTTTGCCAGGATCACTGAAGAGCCATCCAGAGGGATTAGACCTCTTGAGAGAGAAAGGAGGTTGTTTTGGTTGAGGAAGCCCACAATGAAATTGGAAAGAATTATATTTGGGAGCCTTAAACCTAATAACCTTGGGTAAACTGAAGAAAGAAGTGGAACAACATCTGACATGAATTCTGTCTTGAGAACTCTACTGATTGGAGCCAATAAGTGAATGTTATACCAGTTTTCTTCTTCTCTATTTCTTTTTTTCTTTAGTTGGACTGTATCCTGAGATTTTGTTTGATTTTTACAATTGCTTTTTTGGACTTTACAATAATTTTTTGCTTGCCTTGGAACTGCAGCTGTGGTGTGGACCTTGTTTGTTGTTGTGAGTCTCCCCTTGGGTCTCCCAGATTTTTCTGGCCCCCCAATTAGTTGAACTCTGGTGTTGGATTGGTTTTATTTGTTTTCCCAATTCCAGGACTGCAGAAGAGTCACTCGCTACCCCTTGCAGCTACCAATATTACAGTAATATCCAGCCGTTTTCAATGATGGATGCCATAGGGCCACACTCAGATGCATAGATATACGATGGCCCTCTGAAAAAGATGTATGTTTTGAAATGCAATCCCGTTTGGTGAAGCTGTGTATTGCTTGATGATTTCTTGACAGCACAGGGAGCTGTGAATGTTCGCAGCAAGATAAGTGGACTTTTTTTTTTCAAGTTTTCCAGTTGATTAATGCACTGTATGGACATTTTGGAACCTTGAGTCTACAGGACCTATGATTAAATTGAACATGAGGTTCAGCTAGATAACTCCTGTCATTATGTTAGGCATTATTGGGTATGAGGTCCTTCAGGTTTCAATAATTGAGTTTTTGCACATTATTTAATTCATGGATTGATTGTCTTTAATTGTTATTACCAGAATCTTGCCTGAAGCAACTATTGTGACTATCCCAGATCTGGCATGGTACGGTGCTGGAATTCCTGAGATTGTCCCAAAAAAAAACCCAAAACTATCTTCATTTCCTTGCCAGCTGCAAAATGCTCAGGAGTTAAGGGCCCTTTGGCCTGAAGGGACATTTCTCTACTTTTTGTTGTTGCCATGTCGTGTGGTATGTTCTTTGTTTCTTTTTTCTTGCAGGGACTGAGAAGTATCAATTCCTGGATTCCGTTTATGGGAACTTCAGACTTTCTGTAGGGCAGTATCCCTGAAGTAGATGACCTGCTCTGAGGAAGAGAGAATGGATTTCAAACCGGCGTGGGACAAACACGGAGGATCCCTGCTGGCTAGAGAATGGAAATGAACAAACGAGGTAACTCTACCAATTACATCTAAAGTTTACATTTCTACTTGGGGGTAGCCTATTGTCATTCACTATGTTACTATATTTAGTCCTGGGGGAATTCTGCGCTACTGCGGAGTGCAGAATTTCCTCCTGTGCAGAATTGCCATTTTCTGCGCAGAATAATCAAATTCTGTGCAGAAAATGGCAGAGGAGACCCTGGCATGCCACGAATGGAGCGCACAATGAGGAAGGCCCCAGTGCACCATTCGCAGCGAAGATGAAGGCCCCAGTGTGCTATTTGCGGTGAAGATGAAGGCCCCCGTGTGCCACAAACGGAGTGCGCTCCACTCATGGTGAAGATGAAGGCCCCGGTGAGAGTGAATGTGTGTGTGTGAGAGGAGAGGGAGAGGGGTGTGAGAGAGGGGAGGGGGTGTGAGCGAGGGGAGGGGAGGGGCTGTGAGAGAGGAGAGGGAAGGGTGAGAGAAGGGAGGGAGAAGATGTGGGGGAGGGGACAGGGTGTGAGAGAGGAGGGGGAGGGAGGGGGTGTGGGGGAGGGAAGGGTCTATGGGAGTGGGAGGGGAGGATAAGAGATAAGGGAGAGGGAAGGTGAGAGGGGTGTCGGGGAGGGGAGGGTGACAGAGAGAGCAGGCGTGAGTAGGAGGGTGTGAGAGAGAGCATGGGAGGTGAGAGAGCGGGGGGGGGGGGGGGGGGGGGGGGGGGAGATGCTTGAGTGTGAGTGCCAGAGAGAGGGAGCCTATATGAGGAGATTGTGAAGGAGTGTGTATGTGTGTGAGAGATTGGGAGCTGATGTGTATGAAAAAGGGATCATGTGTATGTGAGGGTGCTGGCCTGTGTGAAGGGATTGTGTATGTGTGAGACAGAGCCTGTGTGAAGGGGTGCGTGATAGAGGGAGAGACAGAGGGAGCCTGTGTGAGGGTGTATGTGTGAAAAAGAGGGCCCTGTATGAGGGTATGTGTGTGCACAAGAGAGTGAGGGACCCTGTATGAGGGTGTGTGTATGTGTACTATTGAGAGGGAGCATGTGTGTGTCTGTGTGAGAGAAGGAGGGACAGAGGGAGCCTGTGTGAGGGGCAGTACTGCCCTCCCAAAAACAAAACAAAACACATTTTTTACCCCTGCACACCCCTACTAGGCGGGTAGACAAATTGAGTTAGTACAGTGTTGTTCTGTACACAGTTCAGATTATATATAGGCCTTATATCCCTTGGCTGATGCCAAAAGCAGTCTCAAACAACGTTTCACCAGCCTTCTAAAGGATAAGAGCTCTGGGGCCAGACTAATGTAAGGGGTGGGAGGGAGATAGCTCCATTGTATTGGGTCTGACCCCATGCAGGTTCTCTTCCTTGTGCTGTTAAGTTGTTTTGTTTTGGGGAGGGTGTAGCTAGCGAGCCTGAGTTAAGGAGCACAAGAAGTGAGTCGGTGTGTAGGTTGGTGCTTGACACATGAGAGCTTTGTAGGCCATTGGTGGATTTGAATTTAGTGCGGTAGAGGATGGGGGAACCAGTGTAAAATTTTTAAAATCGAAGTTATGTGGTTACATTTTCTTGCATTCATTAGCAGGCAAGCAGCTGCATTCTGTATGAGTTGAAGGTGGCAGTTAAGTGCAATAATCTAACTAGGAGATTACAAATGCTTGGACAGCAATTATGATGGCACACTTGTCCAGGAGGGGGCAGAGGTGGCATTCCTGATGGAATTGGAAGAAGGCTATTTTGGTCACCGTTTGGATCTGAGGTTTGATGGTTAATTTGGAATCCAAGATGAAGCCCACGCTCTGGTTTGGGAATCAATATTATTCCATCCAGAATCACTTTGGGGTGAGGCTGGGTAGGTTTGTGCTTCCCTATCCACAACATTTCTGTCTTATTGGGGGTTCAGATTTAGCTGGCTTTGTTGTAGCCAACAGGCCACCTTGTTCAGTAGGTGGGAGCAGTAATTGGATGTTGTCAGCCTAAGAGTAGTACATGATTTGGTGGTCCCTGATAAGTTTGTCCAAAGGGGCCATATAGATGTTAAAGAGGGTGGGTGATAAAATGGTGCCCTATGGGACCCCACAAGAGAGCACCTGATATTCAGAGAGCTATTTATTTATTTATAACATTTTATATACCATCATTTATAGAGGTTCCATCACAATGGTTTATAAATATTATAATAATAAAGGAGGAGAATCATGCAAGGGCAGATTCTGATATAACTAGGTCCTTTAGGTGTGTACTGAGGAGTTTGTGGTCTACTGTGTCAAAGGCTGCGGATAGGTCAAGGAATATTAGTAGGGCTGACTGCTCTCAGTCTAGACAGTTTCAAAAGTCATCCATCTGGCTTATTATTATTGTTTTGATATCGCTGGAAGCCAGACTGATGGGCATCTAGGGCATTTGTGATGACCAGATGTTCAGAGAATTGCATTAGCATTGAGAATGGGCGGTAGTTGTTAAGGTGACTTGGATCCAGTTTGGGTTTTTTCATTGTAGGCTCTACTATTGCTCTATTCAGGTAGTCCGGGAAGTGGACTTCTGCAAGTGATGAGTTGGTGATAGTTTGGATATGGTGTACAGTGTGAGTCTGGACTTGGCAAACGTCTTCTGGTGATATGGTGGCTGCGTGAGTGGCAAGCAGGGAGTCCATGTTGGTCTGGGATGGGGGCGAGTTGGCATTGAATGCTGAGTCCATGATGGATTACCTGTTATTTCCTTTTCTGTCTCAGATTGGATGTGTGTAATTTTTTCCCCACGAAGAATGAAGCTAGTTTGTTACAGTAGGACTTAATTGTGAGGGAGGAGGGAAGACCGTGTGCGATTTTTGGGAATTTGGTTATGGTATAGAATAGTTCTCTGGGTGTGCTTTCTAATTGGTTAATTGCATTTGAGTAGTATTCTCTTTTTGCTTTCAATATGAATTTTCTGTAGTTTGCCTGTCTCCTGCATTCGGTGTAATCTGTACAGGATTTAGATTTCTGCCACTTTCTTACCAGTTTCCTGCCAGTTCTTTTTAGGTGTTTTAGGTCCTCTGAGAACCAGGAGATTGGTTTGGGGGTTCTTGATGCATGCAGTTTTCCAAAGGCCAATATTATCCAATTTTATCTCTGGTTGCTTTTAGCCAGATAAGAACGGGGAATATTCGAAACTGCCATTTAGATGGATAACTGTCTAAATGGCTTTGAATATTGAGCTCCAGGGTTCTACCAGTATTGCCCTTAGACTGCAGTCCCTTGGGCTGTGCTGAACATGGCATTCGGTGTACTCACACGAACAGCAAGATTCATAGCAGAGCTTTCTGATTCACCAGCACATTATTAAAGGTTATCAGTAGGTTCAAAGCCTTACATATTTCTAGATCAGATAAGTGAGAGCTTGTATTAACTGCTTACATTTATTGGGAGGAAAAGAGCCTGGGCCAAGCTTGAGGGAAAACTCCACTTCCCGGTATTCTTTGTCATTCATTGTTCCTATTTCCAGTCCAGTTCTCATTGCCAAGGACTCTCCGGTGGAAAATCAACTACCTAAGGGGGGGTCCTAATTTAATGTAACCTTTATTCTCCATTGTCACTGTCCCCTCTCTTTGTTATCCATCTCCAAGTCAAGTTCTCATATGCCATTCTCATGTAATTATGCTCCATTAAGCAGTTTAGATTGCACCGTATCCCTGCTTTGGAATGCGTGACCTGTGGTTTGGTGATGGCGCTGACCAATACTTAGGAATCGCTGATGCTTTTTTTTTTTTTTTTTTTTTTAACTTTACTATTGTGACTCAGGTTGGTGACTGTGGCTGGGAACAGCTAATTCTACTGTGATAACGCAATGGCTGTGACTGCCCGCTTGTAGGATGGTCACTGCGTACAGGCAGTGGTTAACCACTGGACCAGGAGCATGGAATGAATATCAATCAGTATGTGATGAAGTGGTTTACCCCTAAATCGGTCATAGCGCAAAAGACATTGCTGACCTCCCAGTCAGATACTTTCTTTCTACCCCCTCCTGCTTCTCTCGCTGGTTAGGAAAATATCTCCCTCTATTGACCATTGCTCCTGGAACCTCAGTTTGATGTTAACTTAAAAATTGTTCTTCTCCGCTCAGATTGTGTCCCAGGCACAAGATTTTCAAGTTGCCTGAATGCGATTGTTTTCTATCAGTTTATTGGTTAATTATTAAGTTTCACTCAGAGTGACAATGTAGTAAAAAGCTCAACGCAGTTCTTGCCTAGAGATGACAGCTGATCTTCTGATGAGCAGGAAGGAGCTGAACCGGAGAGTACAGAGAACAGCCATACAAATCGGCAACCCAGAGGTTTTATTCATTTATTTAGGTTGTAGTCATTTCTCTACAGAATAGAAGTGCAGCCCAGGTGGGCTCAGGGGGCATGTGCCCCCTTCACTTTTGGCTCAGGCCCCCACCCCTCTGGCAGCAGGGTCATGTCCCATCTGAATCAGCCCCTTAAAAGTGCAGGAGCTAGAGGGTCTGGAGGTATTGGAATCACTGCCAATCGGTGATCACCTGCGCTTTCAAGGAGGCTAACTTGAATGGGAACCCCACTGCACTAGGACTAGGCAAGTAAAAGTTTAAGGCCATCAAACAGGCCGATGCAATATCAGCGCGCGTTAAACGGGCGCTCATGATTGAGTGCCCACTTCCTTAACCCACGCCGATATGCCTCTCCTGGATGCCCGATGTAATATTAAAAAAGGAGGTGGTAGAGGAAATTGTGCGCCCCTAGCACCTCACCGGCAACGGGCGCCCAGGAGAGGTGGCTGTCAGCGGGTTAGGAAAATGGACGCTCAATTTTATGAGCGTCCCTTTTCCTAACCTGACCACCGGCACACTTTTCTTTTTTTTTAATTCTCCTATTTCGGTTCCTCTGACTTAATATCGCAACGATATTAAGTCAGAGGAACCGAAAAAAGGAACAGAAAAGCTCCGGGCAGGCGTTAACTTTTGCAAGTTAAAATGTGCTCATCGGGCGCACATTTTTTTTTTTTTGCATTGGGGGAAATAGGTAATAGCCTCATCAACATGAATTTACATGTGATGAGCGCTATTACCTATGTGCTCAATTGGACATGTGGTTTGGACACGCTAACCCCCATTTTGCATCAGGAGTTATGGACGTGCATCTAAAACGTGCGTTTAATCATGTGTTGAGCTGTGCACTGGCATCGACCTGTAAGTATTTGTATACTTTTGACAAATAATTATTTAACTCTCCCCCTCCTCTCAGCCCCTTCAAAGTTCAGGAATGCCTGGGCTGGGTGGAGGCCCATTTACATAATTGCTCTTCCCCAGCCTGAAAGATTAACACTTATGAAGAATAGTTAAGGAGCCATCTGTAAATGACATCACGCTCCGGGGGTGGGGTGGGGGTATTACATAGAAACATAGAAATGATGGCAGAAAAGGACCAAATGCTCCATCCAGTCTGCCCAGCAAGCTTATAGTAGTAGCTGCTGTGCTGTACAGGTCATCTCCATACTTATCGATTTCACAAACCGTAGAAATCAGGTCCCTCTTTGGTTACTAGAGATGTGAATCGTGTCCTCGATCGTCTTAACGATCGATTTCGGCTGGGAGGGGGAGGGAATCGTATTGTTGCCGTTTGCGTTTGTAAACTATCGTGAAAAATCGTTAAAATCGTGAGCCGGCACACTAAACCCCCCTAAAACCCACCCCGACCCTTTAAATTAAATCCCCCACCCTCCCGAACCCCCCCCCCCCCCCAATGCTTTAAATTACCTGGGGATCCGGCGGTGGTCCAGAACGGTGGCGGTCCGGAACGGCCCCCTCAATAGAATCGTGTTGTCTTCAGCCGGCGCCATTTTTCAAAATGGCCGCCGCAAAATGGCGGCGGCCATAGACAAAAACGATTCGACGCAGGAGGTCGTTCCGGACCCCCGCTGGACTTTTGGCAAGTCTTGTGGGGGTCAGGAGGCCCCCCCAAGCTGGCCAAAATTTTCCTTGGAGTCCAGCGGGGGTCCGTGGGCGATCTCCTGCACACGTGATGTCGGGAGCCAGGAACCAAAATGGTGCCGGCGCTACCTTTGCCCTGTCACATGATAAGGGCAAAGGGCCACGGGTGCCATTTCTCAACGCAGCCATGGCCAGAGAAAGAGGGAGATCGCATCGGGACCCCCCACTGGACCCCAGGTAATTTAAAACATTTTGGGGGGGTTCGGGAGGGTGGGGAATTTGTTTTAAAGGTTTGGGGGTGGGTTTTAAGGTTTTTTTGGTGTGCCGGTTTTCTCGCGCCCTATTTAACGATACAATACAAATGCCCCTGACGATAAATCGGGGGCATTTGTATTGTATCGTGCACTCTAATGATTTTGGACGATTTTAAAATTATCTGACGATAATTTTAATCGTTCAAAAACGATTCACATCCCTATAATACATTGTATAGGGCACACATCATTCAGGAGTCAAAACAGACTGAACTAAATCATATCCCACTACTTACAATGTTGGTTTATCACTAAGGAAAAAAGTTAATTGAAGAGGGGAAAAGAAAACATATGAAAGGCCCTTATATTTTACATTACGTTTGCAAGGATATTTCAGAACAAAAGAAGCCCTATCTTCAAAACTCTAAGTCTCAACAAAAGAAATTGTTGTCTCCTCTTTTGCATTTGCTGGGAAACATCTGGATAGACCCTAACATTTAGATGAAAGAATATTTCCGAATGATGTTTAAAGAATAACCTCAAAACCCAGTCACGATCAGGTTCTAATGCAAATGTGACCATCGTTGTGGCCGCTTGTACCAGGGCACTGTCAGATAACTGTCCAATAACTGAGATACATCCAGGTTGGGAATTAAAGAGTCCATCTCCTGAACACCATTTTGATTCTCTTAAATCTCTTGTTTCTTATATGGTGGCAGATAGTATGACTTGGATAATGGTGGTATTGCAGTCTCTGGGACTTTGAGAATTTCCAAAAGATATTTTCTGAACATATCCTTCGCCAATATGTCTGGAAGTTTTGGAAAATTAATGAAACAGAGATTCTTCCCTTGCATAGCATTTTCCAAATTCTTAATTTTAATTTGAAGCTGTTGATTCTCCTTTATGAGCAGAACCTGAGTAGGCTTCAATTTTAATGTATCTTTCTTTAAATCCACAATTTCTTTTGAAAGAGATATTTTAGAGTTTTCTAGTAAGACAACTCTAGCTTGAATGTTTGTTATGAACGCACTGCCCGCGGGTCTCCCCGTGAGCAGGCTCACTCTCCCCATGCTGCTCCTGTCCCCAACGCGGCATGGACGCCGCCGTCGGGCCTTCATCACGCGGCTGGAGCCGCGGTCTGTTACTGTCCTCGCGGCCCGGAGGCCGCCCCGGATCTCCATTGGCTCCGCGGTCGGAGCCGCGGCCTTCCAGCTTCTCCCTCGGGGCTGGGACCGCCCCCAACGCAACCTTCCATCTTCGCGGTGCTAGGCCGCAAGCCCCAGTGCCATCCAGCGGCTGGAGCCGCCCCCGGGGCTCCCCGCAGCGGCTGGAGCCACTGCCAGCGTCTGACACACAGACGCTGTGCAGGCCGCTGACCATGGTCCTGCACAGCCCCTGTTTCCTCTCCTTAGGCGCCGGCACGCGCCTCTCTTCAAGATTTAAAGGGCCAGGCACCAGAAATGTGCTAGCCCCACCTCTGTGACTGCTTCCTACTTCAGCCCTATAAAGGGCTGCTCCGTCAGTCTGTTCTTCACCTTGCATCGTGGTGACTTCACTCTGGAGGCTCCTGCCTGCCAGAGCCTTGTAAGGTCTTCTGTCTTCGTGGAGCTCCTCGTCTCGTCTGCCTTCTTCCATGTCTTCATGTCTTGGTGTTCCGCCTGAGGTCCCGGTCCATGTTGTGATGTCTCGCTATGTTCCTCCACGTCCTGATGTGTGTTCCTGCGTCTCGTCTTCTACGCTCCTGAGCCTTCTGGTCCTGTGGGTTGGACTTCCTCGGACGACATCTTTCCCGGGTTGGAGTGGCCTGCAGGTGGACTGGTGTCCTGTGCTCTCGAGCCATCATGTCCTGGATCTTTCCTGCGCTGTCCCGTTCTCCTCGTGGTCCGTGACCAGACTGCATGGGCTGTGTAGGGCGCACAGTGGAACAGGGTGGTCCGCGACTCAGTCCCACGGGTGGCCTGAGTAGGGCGCCCTGAGAGACAGTGCCAATGTCCATGCCTTGTGTTTTGCCTATTTGGATGTCAAGTTTTTTGTCATGGATGCCGTTCCATCAGCCATGTGTCTTCGTCATGGATGCCGTTGCATCAGCCCTGTGTCTTCGTCCAAGGATGCCGTTGCATCAACCCAGTGTCTTCGTCAAGATGCCGTCGCATCAATCACTGTCATGTCTTCATGTCAACCTCAGGCCAGGCCTGCTGCTCCATGCTGTTCGCAGCAGGTCTGAAAGGGCTCAGAATGGTCGGAGGACCATTCAACTTCCAACATCCTCGGATGTTGGCCTTGGGAGCTTGCTGGCCTGGCAGAGGGTAAGACCGTCAGCCATGCGGAGCCACCGTCAAACCTTGGCTCGGCCCTGAAGGTCTGGGCCCGAGCTGAGGCCCAAGGGCACACTAAACACCCCATTCTCAACAGAATGCAAGGCCTTTTGAGGCCACAATCAACAGAATGCAAGGCCATGTGCCCGACGGTGGTGCCCCGCTGATGGATCCGCCTTGTGCCAGAGTCTTGTCCATGTTCCTGGACTGTTATGGGATCGGAAACATTTTTTCAGGATTTTTTTTTATGTATACGACCTACTGGAGGTGCCAGTTTGCCATAGTTACGACCTGCTGGAGGCGCCAGCTGTCTGGATTTCTTTTTGTAACGACCTGCAGGATGTGCCTGCATCCAGACCTTTTTGTCATCATGTTGCCAGGTTGGGGTTTTACGACCTGCAGGAGGCGCCTGCACCCCTACTGGTTTTGCTGGTTTTTCTTTGCCCGCCCTGGGTTCCCTCCCCAGGTCTTCTTGGTGTTTCTTGGTGCTTCTTGTTGGTTCTTGCTTGTTGCTTGTTTGTCTTGTTTTGTTTGTGCTGTCTGTTTTGTATTGTTGTGATGTCTGTTTTGTATTGTTTGTGATGTCTGTTTTGTTTTGTATTGTGTGTGCCATTTGTATGCGTTGTGCTGTATGGTTGGTTGCGTTGTTGGTTGTTTGATCGTTTGTCTGTGCTGTGGGTGTGGTTGGTTGCGCTTGTTTGTGCGGTTTGTTGGTGCGCATGTTTGTGGCGCGTGTATGTGTTGGTTTGTTGTTTGTAGGTTGTGCTGTCTGTTTTGTTTTGTATTGTTTGTGCTGTCTGTTTTGTTTGGTATTGTTTGTGCTGTTTGTATGCGTTGTGCTGTATGGTTGGCACTGTGTGTGGTTGGTTGCACGGTGTGTTGGTTGGTTGCGCTTGTTTGTGCTGTTTTGTTTATGCTGTGTTCTGTTTGTTTGTTTGTGCAGTTTTGTGTGGCTCGTTTTTGTTGTGATTGTTTTGTTTGGCTCCTTGTTGATTGTCGCTGTTGTGTGTGGCTGTGGTTGTCTGTGTTGTTGTTGTTGAATGTTGTATGTGCACTAGGTTTGGTTGTGCTGTGTTGTTGGTTGTGGTTGCGTTTGTTTGCGGCTATGGTTGTGTGTGTTGCTGCTGTATGCTGTTGTTTGTGTGCTAGGGTTGGTTTGCTTGCGTGTGTGGCTGCTGTATGTGTGATTGGTGGCGTGGTGTTGGTGTGTTTGTGCCGTGTGTTGTGTTGGTTTGGTTGCGTGTGCGGCTGCTGTATGTTTGGTTGCGCTGTGTTGGTTGTTTGGTTGCGCTGTGTGGCTGCTGTGGGTTTTGTTGGTTGTGCTGTTTGTTTTTGTTTGTTGTTCACCTTTTCTGCTGTGTGTTATGTTTTGTCTGGTTCTTTTGTCTGGTTTCCTGTGGTTTGTCTTTTGTGTTTCTGCTGCTTTTGCTTGTTCTGTTCATACTGTCCCCAGAGTTACCAGCTTGCACTTTTTGGACCCTCGAATACCTCCATCCGGTATGGACTGATACCCTTTTCCTCGAACTGTTGATAGGAGGTTTGAGGAGGGGGGCTTTGAGGAGGGGGTACTGTTATGAACGCACTGCCCGCGGGTCTCCCCGCAAGCAGGCTCACTCACCCCATGCTGCTCCTGTCCCCGACGCGGCATGGATGCCACCGTCGGGCCTTCATCACGCGGCTAGAGCCGCGGTCTGTTACTGTCCTTGCAGCCCGGAGGCCGCCCTGGATCTCCATTGGCTCTGCGGTCAGAGCCGCGGCCTTCCGGCTTCTCCCTCGGGGCTGGGACCGCCCCCGACGCTACCTTCCATCTTCGCGGCGCTAGGCCGCAAGCCCCGGTGCCATCCGGCGGCTGGAGCCGCCCCCGGGGCTCCCTGCAGCGGCTGGAGCCGCTGCCGACGTCAGGGCCTGCTCCTCAGACCCTGCCAGTGTCTGGCCACAGACACTGTGCAGGCCGTTGGCCATGGTCCTGCACAGCCCCTGTTTCCTCTCCTTAGGCGCCAGTGCACGCCTCTCTTCAAGATTTAAAGGGCCAGGCACCGGAAATGTGCTGGCTCCACCTCTCTGACTGCTTCCTGCTTCAGCCCTATCAAGGGCTGCCCCGTCAGTCTGTTCTTCGCCTTGCATCGTGGTGACTTCACTCTGGAGGCTCCTGCCTGCCAGAGCCTTGTAAGGTCTTCTGTCTTTGTGGAGCTCCTCGTCTCGTCTGCCTTCTTCCATGTCTTCATGTCTTGGTGTTCCGCCTGAGGTCCCGGTCCATGTTGTGATGTCTCGCTATGTTCCTCCACGTCCTGATGTGTGTTCCTGCGTCTCGTCTTCTACGCTCCTGAGCCTTCTGGTCCTGTGGGTCAGACTCTCTCGGACGACGTCTTTCCCGGGTTGGAGTGGCCTGCAGGTGGACTGGTGTCCTGCGCTCTCGAGCTGTCATGTCCTGGATCTTTCCTGCGCTGTCCCGTTCTCCTCGTGGTCCATGACCAGCCTGCATGGGCTGTGTAGGGTGCGCAGTGGGACAGGGTGGTCCATGACTCAGTCCCGCGGGTGGCCTGAGTAGGGCACCCTGAGAGACAGTGCCAATGTCCATGCCTTGTGTTTTGCCTATTTGGATGTCAAGTTCTTTGTTATGGATGCCGTTCCATCAGCCATGTTTCTTCTTCATGGATGCCGTTGCATCAGCCACGTGTCTTTGTCATGGATGCCGTTGCATCAGCCATGTGTCTTCATCATGGATGCCGTTGCATCAGCCCTGTGTCTTCGTCCAAGGATGCCGTTGCATCAACCCCGTGTCTTCGTCCAAGGATGCCGTTGCATCAACCCAGTGTCTTCGTCAAGATGCCGTCGCATCAATCACTGTCATGTCTTCATGTCAAGGCCGTCTGCCCTCAACCTCAGGCCAGGCCTGCTGCTCCATGCTGTTTGCAGCAGGTCCGAAAGGGCTCGGAATGGTCGGAGGACCATTCAACTTCCAACATCCTCGGATGTTGGCCTTGGGAGCTTGCCGGCCTGGCAGAGGGAAAGCCATGCGGAGCCACCGTCAACCCTTGGCTCAGCCCTGAAGGTCTGGGCCCGAGCTGAGGCCCAAGGGCACACTAAACACCCCGTTCTCAACAGAATGCAAGGCCTTTGGAGGCCGCTCTCAACAGAATGCAAGGCCTTTCGAGGCCGTGCTCAACAATGTTGTTAACTTTATCCACTATAGGATTGAGTTGCAGTGCCATGGAAGTCCCCAAATTTGCAATAGCCTCCCAAATTGTATCAAGAGTAATTAAATTTGGTCTTACCAGGGTAGGCATGGAAAAATTGGTTCAGAGGACTTGAATCTAAAATAGGAACTTGCTCAGTCTGGTTCTGAAATCCTCCTTCCTTCAGCGAGCCAGCACTACCCACAATGGGACCGTCTCCAGCTTCTCCTCCAGGCTTTCCAGGGCATTGCAGCCCTACACGTAGTTGCAGGGCATCAGCATCCTCAACATACCCCCCCATGCTGGCTCGGCCTGGGCTCTGAAGGCAGCCGGGTTTGCCGGTGGAGCCATGTAGATCGGGGACAAAGATGTCGATAGGTCCGGGGCGGTAACTCTCCTCCAGCCGCCTCCCCCAAGGACTGCACATCCGATCTGCTCACTCGCTGAATGTGGGCATCCATGGGGCCCGAAATGGGGGTTCCCAAGAGGACTGTGGGGTCAGCCCTCTCCTTAGCCCTACGCTTCCGGGCTGTATGCGGCATCAGCAGGTCAGGAAAGGAAAACCGCCGTGGCTCCCACGATCTGCTCTACGGCACTATCTTGGATCCAGTGTGATGTCATTTATGGATGGCCCTTAACTTTAACCACTGAGGAAGAAGAGTGAGAAACAGCAGAGACAGGCTAGGGAGACAGTGAAGAGACAGGAGATAGTGTTGCCAGAAATTAAAAGGGTTTTGTAGCCACTGACATGAAGACCCACATGGAATGGAGGTGGGGCGGGGGGCTGGCCAAGGTTACTACCCATGTTAACCTTCGGTTCCTCCCCCCCCCCCCCCCCCCAAAAAAAAATCTGTTCTGGTTACATCCATGGTAGAAACTGATTAGAGAACAGGGAGTTGAAATGAAGCCTGTGCTGCTGGCTGCAAGATGGTAGCTGACACTGTAAGCAAATATTTGAACAGGAGCAGGTGAGCTCAGCTACCCAGAAGCTACAGCTGGAGTCAAAACATTCCAATAAGAACTCGGTGTATTGTATCTTACCAGCAGGCAGAGAGGTTTTCTTCCAAACAGAACTGTTTTTCTCTTGAGATCTGCTGCAAAAACATTAAAAAAAAAAAAAACTAACAAAAAAATACCATTTGAATTTAATCTTATGGTGTATCTTTTTGTATTTCTTCTAAAACAAATTCTCAGTGCATTACGAACACAGAATTCCCCGCCTCGATAATCTCAATCTGTTATTGTAGAAACTGTGCTGTCGGGTTCCATTACATCAAGAAAAAGAGAGCAAGAGAAAAAAAAAAAAACCAAAAAACAATTGCAAATGAACCTTGAGGCTCACCGTTCGAAAATTTACAGCCCGAGCAGTTTATCTGCCGGAGGATTACGCTTGGAGGACTTTTCATGCTCTTGGTAACACAGATGGTACAAATGGAAATGAATTTCTTTTCTTTTTTTAATTTCTTTCAGCTGAAGAAATAATCAGTTGAGAAGCCCAAAGGAACTGCACACTTAAAGCGTTCCTCCGGGATGGTCAGGAGCAGGAATCCTGGCAGATACATTTTCTGAGGTTTAGAAAGGTAGAGGGTGCTCCCACGTGCTCCGGTCCAGAGATGCAGCCCAGGCCTCAGTCCTTGCGGCTGTCGCTGGGGTTCCGCTCTTCTGCTCGTCACTGTTATTACCGCGTTTGCAAGGGGCGCAGGTAGTCCATGAGTTTATTCGGGAACGTCTCTCTGGTTATACCAGAAGGCCATTCCTGGCCAGTCCTTCTTTTAATTCTTTTAACTTTTTATTTGGGAAAACACAGTGGAAACGGCGGCTGTAATACATCATCACGTAAGAGAGAATTTTTTGATAAAACACAAACAAAACGTCAGGAATAATACAATTTAAACAAAATTGGTCAATCATCCCACAAACAGAAATGAGCACTGTATCTCCTGGCCAATCTTTCTGAGGTCTTACTCAGAATTTGTGCTTTAAGGGCTCTTCCCACCCCTCACTGCCATTAATATCTTCTGGTAGAGGCAAATCTATTTAAAAGAAAAAAAAAGCTAAATTGGAAAACAATACCAGCATTCTATCTTTTGGATATAAATAATTGTTATGAATTGACTGAAATGCAAAATCTTCCCCAGGTGCTGCCTACCCGTGGAAGAAAAGCCTGGAAACCCTTTAGGAATTTGTGAGTGAACTGCAGTGAGTTAACACTCTTAAATCCTGACAGACTGCACAGCGCTCTAATTCAGGGTCGGTTTCAGTTTAGGCAGAACTAGCGAGAAGGGCAGAGAAGGACCTCAAGGCATATCTAAGGGCCTACACACAAAAAAAAAACATTTTAGCATTCGTGTTGATAAAAATGTAATGTGCCATGCAATAATATTTTACCAAATGCATGCCAGAAATCACCCTCGATAGCATGTGCATGGTATTAGCATAGATGTTAACACAAAAAGTAAAGCATCTACCTGCTAGCTGTCCTGCAGTCCACCATGCTAACCAGTCTGAAGGGAAAGGGCTGTTTTCTCTGCACCATTGGATCTATTCCCCACCTCCCACCTCAGCACATCCTCTCCCACCCTCACCCCCACAGCATATTAACAAATCCCACCTGGCACTGACAAGATAGATACCCCTCAGCATCATTACCATCCATCCCCCTACCTTAAGGTACTCCTCTGATGCTCCTTCCACCCAAGGCTGGTCTAGCTTTTTTGCTACCTTATGCAAACAATTACTGTGCTGCCCCCTCTTCAATCAGTTTTTTGTTTGTTTGTTTTGGTTTTTTTTAAACACTTTTTTCATTTTTTTCTTGTTTTTCAAATCAAGACCAGTGCATGGGTATTAGGTTACCATAGGTGAACATTACAGCATTGCATCATGCCCTGCCACCCCCAATGGCCCTCTCTTCATACAATTACAAATTACATATGAGGCAGGTTAGGCCTTATTATAGGTTTAAGCATGTACTGTGTTTTAATACTAAAACTTTTCTAGCAAATGGGTCTATCTGAGTGACAAGAGGGTCCATCCTCCAAAGGGGGTAGGTCAGTATGCAGGAGTCACTTTTCCCCCTAAACTGTACATGTGCGCGGCTGCGCACAACTTTATTCATGTTCACACACTGCATGTTTTTATAGTCCCTTATTCTGTATTATGTAAGGATCTGTCTGTGTTCTGCACGTGTAACTGATGTGCAATATTTCTGCTGGCATGTAGTTTTTCTGTAGGGCTTTGATCTATTAACCCCAGTAGTTGGTGCATTAGTGTTCTAGGGCATGGTATAATTATTGCATTACTGCCATGCCATAAATAAGTCTACTACTGTTTGAGTCTTGAGAGGGATTTGTGCTAATTCTCAAAATGTTTGGCAGTGAAGGGTTTGCAGTTACTGAGATGAGTGCATGTGCAGAGGAGGAGAACTGAGTGTGTTTGCGTGTGCCTGAGAGTCTGGGGAGTGAATGAGAGGAATGAGAGTGAGTGTGTGTGTGTGTTTTTGTGAGAATAAGCACAAATGCATATGAAAGAGTACGAGTGTGCATGCTGCTACCAATGTTTCCTGAAAGGGTTGCTGTGACCATAACATTGATAGGCTTTTTGCATCGAAGAAAGTCGTGCTCACAGGGTAATGAAACCAAAAATGTTGCACACAGCAACCCAGTCCTTAGAGGGAACATTGGTGGCCCTCATGAGTCGCTAGGGCGGAATCTTAGATGAGGGAGTTTAGGAGAGGCAGCAGAGGGCGGCTCTGCTCTTCCAGAGCTGCAGTAAATGAAAGGCAGCAGTCATTCCTTTTCCTAAGTTTGTAACAGTGTGCGTCTTCTGCCTGCCTGAGGGAGGAAGCTCATCCGGGAGGGGGGCTATCGCCAGGATTCAGGATTGGGAGCTTGTCCAGGGGACTGTTTTCACCATCAAGTTGAACTGGGAGAAAGGGGATGCCTTCACTTTGGGGGTTATTTGGGGAAGAAGAACCTTTCAGGAGCCCAGGTACAAGTTTCCCTTGCCTGATCTCTTCAAGGGGTACGAGGAATTGATTTGTGAATAGCGTGGGAGCACCTAAAAACTGTGTCTGATTTATTCTGCTATCTACTGAGTTACAAAAATTTAGAAAACTATAAGAATCAGTTTTTTTTTTAATCTTTTGGATTTAACTTTTGCTTCTAGTAAACTCTTTTTGGTTAGAACACATTCTTCAGATGGACTTTTTTTTTTTTTTTCGGAGCATATGAAACCCTCTTGGTGGTCCTGCAGGATTATTTCTGCCCCTAGTCCACAGAACCTGAGTATCCCCCTCGCTGTATGAGTGGTTCTGTGCTCCCCAGGGCTGGGAAGGTAGCCTCTCCTCCGGGGGGGTGTTACATATGTATTTATAATAACAGATTTTGCATGAAAAGAACTCAAACTTACTCTTCAGACCACTCACACCGCACTTAGATTTGAAATTGGTTTCATTAAATCCTCTCAACTTCAAGTCTGCCTAGTATACAACCCCCCTCCCCCCGGTCTTCTTAAAAGCAATGCCTCCCCCCTAATTGAACTATACACATTCCCTCACCTAAACGAACCCACAATGCCACTAGAGATCGGGCACTTTCACTTGCCGGCCCTTCGATCTGGAACTCAATACCCACTGATTTCAGACTTGAAACCAGCACACAAACTTTAAAAAAAAAACAAAAAACAAAAAACCTGGCTTTTCATTCAGGCTTTCCCATAACTCCATCCACCACAAAGCATCCTTAGATATAAATCTTGTACAAAGTTTCTCTCCTGTTCCACCTTAGTTTGTCACTATATACATAAAAATGCAATTGAAATGTACACCCTACTCACCTTTTACCTCCCCTAACTATCTCATTAGTATCCACCCCTATCCCTCACTTCCTCCTATAACATTGAGATGTAAATTATTTTCATATTCCGCTTGTGATTAACTACTCTGAATAATTTTGTGTCATCCGCAAATATGATAACCTCACTCATCGTATTCTTTTCCAGATCATTTATATATATATATATATATATATATATATATATTGAAAAGCACCAGTCCAAGTACAGATCCCTGAGGCACTCCACTGTTTACCCTTTTCCACTGAGAAAATTGACCATTTAATCCTACTCTCTGTTTCCTGTCTTTTAAACAGTTTGTAATCCATGAAAGGACATTGCCTCCTATCCCATGACTTTTTAGTTTTCGTAGAAGCCTCTCCTGAGGGACTTTGTCAAACGCCTTCTGAAAATCCAAATACACTACATCTACCGGTTCTCCTTTATCCACATGTTTATTAACCCCTTCAAAAAAATGAAGCAGATTTGTTAGGCAAGACTTCCCTTGGGTAAATCCATGTTGACTATGTTCCATTAAACCATGTCTTTCTATATGCTCTACGATTTTGATCTTGAGAATAGTTTCCACTATTTTTCCCGGCACTGAAGTCAGGCTCACTGGTCTATAGTTACCCGGATCGTCCCTAGAGCCTTTTTTAAATATTGGAGTTACATTGGCCACCCTCCAGTCTTCAGGTACAATGGATGATTTTAATGATAGGTTACAAATTTTAACTAATAGATCAGAAATTTCATTCTTTTTTACAATGTTTATCTTTCTGTTACTTGTAAACCGATGTGATGTGCAAACGAACGTCGGTATAGAAAAACTATAAATAAATAAATAAAATGAAAAAGAACACTCAAATTACAGTTTTTACTTCCTGCGGCATGGATATTATATTTACATGATATCATTCTGTGTGCACATGCTTGAAGTTCAGAGATGCTGAGTTTTTAATGGACCTGCTCAGATGTGGAAAAAAAACAAAACGCCTTGAGAAGGATATGAGAAGTAACCCTAATACAGATATGCAAAACACTTAGCCAGTGTTGGGTGATCTGGTTCACAAAAGATAAGTACTGTTCAATGTTGATTCACATTTTATATGTTTACACATCAAAATAAGAAAATATAGGAGACTGATGATTATAACGAAGAAGCTACTATTGATCAGAAGTTGCCAATAAAAGCTTGTAGGGATAATGATCTCCTTTTTCCATAAAAATTGATATGTTTATTTTTAATGGTGAGTTAATTTCTTTGTTGGACCTCAGAAGTCCATGAGTAAACTCAATTACAATTAAAATATAGTAAACTTCCCATCCCGAAACAGCACTAACAGCCAATACGCAAACAGTAACAATCCTATTTATAAAAAGGCAACACTACAGATATGACACCAGGCCCTAATATATCACTGTTCCTCATAAAACAACAAACAATAAAAACAAGAAATTATAAAACATCGATCATAATAGTAAAACCATACAAATAAAAAGAATAAATATTTCAAAACTGCAGACACATCCAATAATACCCAATAATTAAAACTAATAAGGCTTTAGGAAATCTGCTGCCAAGAAGTGCAAAGTCATGCATATGGGGAGCGGAAATCCGAATGAACTGTATTCGATGGGGGGGGAAAGGCTGACGTGCACGGAGCAGGAGAGGGACCTTGGGGTGATAGTGTCTAATGATATGAAGTCTGCGAAACAATGCGACAAGGCGATAGCAAAAGCCAGAAGAATGCTGGGCTGCATAGAGAGAGGAATATCGAGTAAGAAAAGGGAAGTGATTATTCCCTTGTACAGGTCCTTGGTGAGGCCTCACCTGGAGTACTGTGTTCAGTTCTGGAGACCGTATCTACAAAAAGACAAAGACAAGATGGAAGCGGTACAGAGAAGGGTGACCAGGAAGGTGGAGGATCTTCATCGCATGATGTACGAGGAGAGATTGAAGAATCTAAATATGTACACCCTGGAGGAAAGGAGGAGCAGAGGTGATATGATACAGACTTTCAGATACTTGAAAGGTTTTAATGATCCAAAGGCAACGACAAACCTTTACCATAAGAAAAAAATCAGCAGAACCAGGGGTCACGATTTGAAGCTCCAGGGAGGAAGATTCAGAACCAATGTCAGGAAGTATTTCTTCACGGAGAGGGTGGTGGATGCCTGGAATGCCCTTCCGGAGGAAGTGGTGAAGACCAGAACTGTGAAGGACTTCAAAGGGGCGTGGGATAAACACTGTGGATCCATAAAGTCAAGAGGCCGCCAATGAAGAGTGGGTGACTCGCCAGAATGATGGCTACTGCCTGGAGACAATACCCTTAGTCAATAAACATACACATGGTTACTGTGACTCCAACATCACTCTAAGATTCAACAGCAAGAGGAAATGTGGAAAAAAGGATTTGCACTCACAATGACGGGAGTAGCTGGCTTGTTACGGCGGTTACTACCCCAAACCAAATATCCAAATTACTACCTCCACCTTCCTCTATTCCTGATGCCTTTCAACTAGCTTGATCACTCCATTCTTATACTTCACTTTCAATGCATATCCAGCATAGTTCTCTGCTTCAACAGCAGGGGAAAAGAAAAACTGTTACTTCACACATCCAGCAGAGCTCTCTGCTTAAACGGCAGGGGAGAAGAAAAAAGGGTTCGCACTCACAAAGCGGGGAGTAGCTGGCTTGTTACGGCGGTTACTACCCCAAACCAAATGTACCTGATACTTCACTCTCGACGCATATCCAGCATGGCTCTCTACTTCAACGGCATCGGAGAAAGACTGATACATCACGAATTTCCAGCATAGCTCTCTGCTTCAACGGCAGGGGAAAAGAAAAACTGATACTTCACGCATATCCAGCATAACTTCAACGGCAGGGGAGAAGAAAAAAGGATTCACACTCACAAAGCGGGGAGTAGCTGGCTTGTCACGGCGGTTACTACCCCAAACCAAATGTGCCTGATACTTCACTTTCGATGCATATCCAGCATAGCTCTCTGCTTCAACGGCAGGGGAGAAGAAAAAAACTGATACCTCACGCATATCCAGCATAGCTCCCTGCTTCAACGGCAGGGGAGAAGATAAACAACCAATAAGGGCTGTATAACATAATCTGGGTAAAAACAAATAAGCATGGGTGTAGCTTGCTTATTGCGGCGGTTACTACTCCTACTACCTCTAACTAATCAAGCTAGATATTTCACTTGGATGCAGCTCCTCCACCGCTCTCTACATTAATGGCGGGGGTGGAAGGGAATTAGAACCAAGAGCTAAGAGAAACAGATAAGTATGGGAGAAGAAATGAGGGAAGCTTGCTGGGCAGACTGGATGGGCCATTTGGTCTTCTTCTGCCGTCATTTCTATGTTTCTATGTTTCTATATACCTGAGAACTTTGGATTTCCAGTCACTGTGAGATTGTTGTGTATTAGTGAGGGGAGGGGGATCATACAAACTTTCTCCTCTTTCATATGCACACACATTGTAACACATTTTTATTATCTCTTATGAATAGAGCCGTAGCATGCCTATGGCAAATATGGCCTCTGTTATGAGCGTGGTCTTCGGCTACTGTAACGAACCGAGGGCTTGGAGGCCTTCGGTTACTGTTACGAGCATGGAAGCGCGGTCGTTTCTGAAACAGGAGATGTGAGCCCCTGGACCACAGCAAGACTCAGGGAGGAGCCCCAAGACACACCGCGGGAGGTGAGCTGGTGCAAGGATGGGTAACAAGGAGAAGACAAGACTGGAGCGAAGACGAGACGGAAGGTCTGACCCTCTACCGGACCTGCACGCCCCAGGATGACCATCAACGCAATGATGATCAATGAACGGTCCTCCGACCATTCCAAGCCTTTTCAGACCTGCCGCTGGGTAACGGCAAAAGGCAGCAAGCCAGACAGAGGACGAGGGCAGATGGCGTCCTTGGAACATGGAAGACTTTGGACAAAGACTCAGGCGAGGACACTGTAGACGTAGGCTCAAGGCATAGGATCAAAGTTCTGGGTTGAGACTGCGATGCAGCGCGCCCTACATAGTCCACCCACGGGACTGGTCACAGACCATGCTGGGCTCAAAGCAGACTATAGGAGAGATAATGAAAGCTGATACTGGAACATGGCAAAGATACTGAAGAGGCCTGCACCAGGGCGCGCCCTACACAGTCCACCCGCGGGACTGGTCACGGACCATGCTGGAGCGGAGCAGGTTCGAACAGAGTCTTTGGTGTGGATGGATGCAAATGCAAGGCGCTCCGAAGACTGGGACAAGATACAAGCTCAGGATTCTCAAGGATTCAAAGACAACTCAGGATTCAAGACTTAGGACTCAAGCAGAAGTCTTCCAGAGGCTTGCACTGCGCAGGAGAAGATGGCCTTGTGCCATGAGGCACCCTACACAGCCTGCCCATGGGTTGGTCGCGGACCACGACAACGGCACGCCAGGAAAGTGGACATCAAGGAACTAAGGCATGGAGGCAGAGGTGAAGGCAAGGCGTCAGGAAGGAACAGCGAACTTCAAGAACATGGAGACATCTGGACATACGGACAAAGGACATCAGGAACCTGAAGACATCTGGAGTCATGGACGAAGGGCATCAGGAACATGAAGACAACTGGAGACACGGATGAAGGACATCAGGAACATGACAATGTCTGGAGGCATGGACGAAGGGCATCAGGAATGTGAAGACATCTGGAAGCACGGACGAAGGACATCAGGAACATGAAGACGAAGCCGTCAAAGCAGGAGAAGACCACGGAGAACCTGGACCGGTCATGAAGCATAAACAACTGTGGAACCCAATCCAAAGGCCAGGAGTACTGAAGAAGAACCCTTTT
The DNA here is from genome assembly GCF_901001135.1 of Rhinatrema bivittatum. NCBI lineage: Eukaryota > Metazoa > Chordata > Amphibia > Gymnophiona > Rhinatrematidae > Rhinatrema > Rhinatrema bivittatum. The sequence goes on along the minus strand of NC_042617.1, from coordinate 285,237,045 downwards.
ATAGGGCTGAAGTGGGAAGTTGTCATCAGGTGGGGCCCAGGGCATATCCGGTCGCGGGCCCTTTAAATGTAGTGAAGATGCGCGTGCCGGCACCAAGAGCAGGAAGCAAGAAGAGGAAGCACCTTGGACAGCGGCGCCCAGGCACACGGAGGAGCAGGGCCTCGCAGTGGCACATGCTGCGAAGCAGATGGAGGAAAGACGCAGGCAACAGCTAGGATGGCCCCTTAGTGGAGACAAGCCGGTGGCGGCTCCAGACCACACAAGGAACTGGAGGGCATCGGCAGCAGTGGCCCTAGGCCATGTTGGAGGTCGGCAGCATGGCGGTTCAGGCCGTGATTGCCGTGAGACGGCTCCAGCACTGGCAGCTACTGAAGAGGTGGTAGCTTCGCGGGCAGGAATCGTAACAGCCTCTTCCCTAGGTGCCACTGCAAACATGGTCAAGTAGTGGGAGGAAAGAGAAAAGCTCAAGAGGGCAGGGTGGGGACCATCAGTAGTTGTGTAGGCTTCTCCTGCACTGCCAGGTATAAGAGTTATATAAAGGGGGGGCCAGTGGTATAGAGCCTCCAGGGCAGTGACAGAATCATTCAAAAATTACTTATTCAAAATAGTTTATAGTAATTTTGATAACAGGAATTATTAAACCAGTGAGGTATCCATTTCCCAAAACTTCATAAAAGTTTGTAAAAGAAACAGTGAATTCCCCCTAACTCCACTCTGACGTAGGCACACACTTCTTTTTCAGCTCCTACTGCTTAACAAGATAGAGGTTAGTAATTAGTTGGGTAGGGGTTGTGGATCACACCCATATAGACCTAAGGGTCACATTTTTGCAACCAAAGACATATGTGTCTACTTATAGATTATAAATAATAGTATTTTAAATTTTTTAAAAAATGGTCTACCAGCTCATGGTTTCATGATTTGTGCAGGGTAAGAACACACGTGTTCACTTGGCCATGGGTGCCAAACTGCCTGGCTATGGTTCTGATCACACACACTCGCTCTCTTTTACACATTAATGCTTACACACTCCTCCTCTCTTTCTCACACATATGTTTACTCACACACTCTCTCTCTTAAAAATTCATGCTCACGCACACGTGCTCCCTCTCTTAAACACACACATACACTCTTGAACATGTTCCCTCTCTGTCTTGCACACGCATGCATGCATACACATATATATAATAAAATGTGCTGATTCTCCCCCTCACACACACACTCTCTCACTCCTGCCGAGGCTTCTCATTTTTGTTTCTTTGGTTGCTGGTGGGATGGTCTTTGATGGTAGTCTTGGCAGGGCTTCTCTTGCTCCTTCATTTGTTTCAGCTGTGGCATCCCTACTGGGCCTCTGCCTCTTTTCAACACCACCAGCACCCTCCTAGGTGTGCCACTGCATGCAATTGCACAGTTTGCACACATGGTAGTGCTGGGCCTGTTTCCTTTCCCCAGAGCCTTCCTGTTGGCACTGCTGCTTAATGACATCATCAGGTGGTGCTTCATCTTTAGGGTCCCTTGTTTTCAATTTAAACCTATTTTCACCCATAAATTCCTGGATTTTTCCAAAGGTGACAATCTGTTCAAACCGAGATCCACCCTTATTTTAGGCTGATTAAAAAAAACAAACTGTTGCAGAGCTGCAGATGCAGTGTTTCCAAGGCCTCCAGCCAGTGGAAGCCAGTATGGGCCAAAGCCTGACTTGGATACAAAGCTGCCTCACTTCTCAAGCAGCCAAAGTGCCTGGTGCCGTGAATGCATTTGAAACAGCACCTGTTCGCCAGAAGCACTTCCTGGCAGGCTCCCTGGCCCTGCAGAAAAACAGAAGTGCAGTGCTGCAGGGCGCGGGAGCCTCAGGAAGAGCGCTGCTGATGGAGAGAGGAGAAGCCTGGAGCCACCACCGGTAAAGGCTGAATGCTGTTGCAGTGCACGGTGGGGTGGAGGGGTGGGAGAGGGAGATGCTCAGTAGTAGGGTGGTGGGGGGCGCTGAGAGGGATATGCTAGGCAGGAGCTGGATATACTGGTGAGCGGAGAATCTGCTTAATATTGTTTTATTGTCCTGGCTTCTTTCCACCACAACAAATTCCGATATTTACCTGGAAAAATTAGTTGGGTTTTTTTTTCAATTGATTTTCTCTCTGTTTTTGTTCTTGCCATAGCAAAATACCAATAAATTCTCTGGAAAATAAAGAACAATAAAAACCAAAAATGAAAGTCCCTATTCACGATGAATTTGAATCTGTTAAGGAAGATGTTTTCAATCTTTTCTGTTCGGTGCTCCTGGCTTCGGATGTTTCTGCTGCCTCGGCAATCTGCCCTTTCCCACAGAATCGTAGGAAACCAACCTCGTTGATCTGGGGCCTGCTGCTTTTTTTTTCTGTCTCCCTGCACAGCACAGCCAGGATGCCGCCTTCTTAAAAACCTATCATTTCAAACTGGCCCCTGCTTTTATTTTCCTTTGCACCCAAGTCAGAAGCAAGTCTGATTCTATTACCCCCCACCCCCACCCCACTCCCCACCGACCCTGTAAACTGAGTTGCACTGCCACTTTTTTTTTTTTTTTGTTACCCCTCACAGGAATCTGATGAAGGTGAAGGTAAGAGCGAGGAAGCGGGGTGAGGGAAGGAATATGAAAATGTAAAGGGTGGAGAAAGAGGGATGAGAATGAGGACGCAAAGAAAAGGAAAAGAAAAGTTAGTGCAGAAGGGGGGGGGAGCGGGAGAGTAGAGTGGGGAAAAGGGATACGAGGGAGAGGGGGTAAGACGGGATGGAAATAGACAAGAAAATTATTGTAGGATGGAGAAAAATGATGGGGAAAAGTAAAGGGTGAGAGTAGTGAAAAAGGGGAGAGGGAGAGAAGGAGAAGTGTGAGTGAGGATGGAAAGAAATGGAGAGGCGAGTGAAGTGAGGGTTGAAAGACTGAATAGGAGGCAGAGGAGAGATTGGTGAGAGATGGGCTCCAGCTTGGCAAGGATAGAGGCATGAGAGGAATGGAAAGTAAATAGGAGAGAGCGGGAGGCATTTAAGGTAGGGAGAAATGTTACTGAAAGTGAAGCAGGAGAAGAGAAATAAAAGGAAAAGAAGTGAGATAAAATAACAAAAAAATTGAGGATGGAATTGAAAAAAATATGAAAAATTGACATAGGTTGAGAATTATTTTATTTTAAAGGAACGATTGTAACAAGTTGACCTTTCAATAAAAATTTGGGGGAACTTGCATATGCAAATTAATGTAAATGTATCACGGAATTGCCACATACTAAGGGGCCGATGCAATACAGGGCGCTCAGCCGAGCGCATTGTATAACCCGCACTCTGATGCGGGTTAAATAGGAGCTAATCCACCTCCTAATGCAATAGGGGGTATAGCACCTTTTTAATGTGCGTCCCGCTCATCACATGCAAATGCATGTGAATGAGGCTATTACTCATTCACTCCACATGCAAAAAAATAAATGTGCGTCTCAGATGCACATTTATCGCTCAACTATTAATGCCTGCCTGGAGCAGGCGTTAATAGCTGAGCGCAGGTAAAGAAAGTCAGAAAAGCAGAACAAACTGCTTTTCTGAACTTCTTTTCTTAAGTAAAAATAAAAAAAATAAATAACTCGGCAGAGTACCGAGTTATGAAGACTGACGCCGGTAAACTCGGCGTCAGTTTTCATAAATGGCCATCTGCCAGTAATGAAAACGGATACTGAGTTTATCAGCGTCCACTTTCATTACTGGCAGACGGCCGGTTATGAAAACCGACGCCGAGTTTACTGGTGTCGGTCTTCATAACCGGCAGCTGCGGCGAGGTCACGTTAGCAAGGAGGCACTAGGGTTGGTTGCACTAGGGTCCTTACTAGCGCAACCCCCTAATTTGGGTATTGCAATGGCGCCCCCCTTGCGGGTGCCATTCGCACTTTAGAAAAGCGGGTGCTGACTTTTCAGCACCCGCTTTCCGCGCTTTATATTGCATCAGCCACTAAGACTGCAGCACAGAATTCTCATACATTGCCACAGCATTCGCCCCAAACCTGCCACAGGAGACCAAGAGCTCTGCCTATGCTCCAGCAGATTATCAATATCACACTTAAAAGAGAGTCACTCACGCACGTGCAAAGTGAAGAGCACTGAAGGAATAGAGCAGCTGTCTTCAGCACCTTGGACAGAGACTGCTCCAGGACTGAAACAGAGGGGGGTCATTTATCAAAATGCGATAAGGCGTTTTCGCATGCGTTAAGGGCTTATTGCATGCAAAAAGCCCTGTTAACGCATGCGATAGCACCATGTTACCCAGGTAGAGAGTCCATCAAGCTAGGTTGAGAGAACATTGCCCAAATCTCATCTTGGAGTGAGTTTCCTCACTCCGAAGGTCATCAAATCTTCACAAGAGACCACTGTTCTGTTCGTACGTGTCACATAGAAATGTCAAAGTGGCCCCTAACCCCCTACACTCATACTAAACCCCACCTCGAGTTACTAGGTGGGCCTACCATAGGGATACAAATACCTACCTATGGGGATGACATTATGGCCAGGTGCGTTCTCTCTCTCTCCCTCTCTGTCCACCCAGTGGTCATATGCAGGAAATACAACAGGTCTGACACCTATCACAAATTCAGATAATGTTATCACAATGTGCACTAACTTAGCTCTTCACATAGGTAATTAGCACAAATTACAATAAACTAAATTTTTGCATAAACCACACCCCTTTTGCAATTGCATGTGATACTTACTGCATTTTGATAAATCCAGGCCAGAGATCGCTATTTTATGCCAAGAAAATTGGCTTTTTAACTCCCTAACTCTAACTGGTTAAAATTTCTTTCCCACCTCCCCATGTTCATACAAAACAGCTGTGTGCACAGATTTAGCTGAACAAAAAAAAAAGGAGCAAGGGAGGGGGTTTCAAATTTAAGGGTCATTTACTAAGCTACACTAATGCGTTAATGGGCGGTAAGAAGCATTTACTGTGTATTAAAACACATTAGTGCAGGAAAATTGGAACAACGTGCAGAACTTTCAAATTGCAAAAGTCGGCACACGGTGGGTATAGAATTTAGCTGCTTTGCATGCCAGTACACGCAAGGCAGCTATTCCAATGCAAATGAGTAGTGCACTACTCCTGGAAAGTTAACTACAGAGGCATAGATAACTTCCTCCAGGAGCATCAGAATGCTAACGCACATCCTGAAGTTTCTGAGTCTGAAGGGGCCGCCCAGACCCAGAAACCCTCCAGTCCCAAGTAAAGAAATCCCTGGGGGTCTACTGGTATCCCCTCTCCCAGAAAATACAGCCCCCCCCCCTCAGCCCTGCCCCTCCAGGAAGAAATCCCCACCCCCTTGTACACAAAGCCTCCTAATTCCTCTGGACAACTCCCCAGGAGCCTCCATAAACTTACTTTTAGGGGCAAAAGAGTGCCTGGGGGCAGCCAGCAACATTTTGAAAATGGAGCCAATGAGGCAGGAGGCTTGTAGCGCACTCTCCTGACATCACTACATCACTAGGGGTTTAAAGTAAGTTTTGGGGGTCCCAGATGGTTGAAGAGGGGATGCAAGGGTAGGGAGGCACTTGTTGGCAAAAGGGGGTGGGGCATGCTTACTGGGGGATGGGGCCAAGGGACTGAATTTTTTTTTTTACTTTTTGCCGCTCGAGGGCTCAGGATGGGAGTTAGGAGTGTGTGTGGGGGGGGTCCCACTAGACCCCTCCCCCCCAGGAATTTCATTACTTGGGGTTCTGGGGCTGGACAGCCTTTTTAAAAAATGGTGACCCCCCCAAGATACGGGGCCACCATAGCAGGTTGTGAGAGCTGGGAACACATAAAGATCCTGATGGGTAATGCGTGGAAAACTACAGTGAGATTTACTAAAGTGTACTGCACAGTATATTAAATCCTGCGGTAGTTTTCCCTGCAATAATCGTACCACTACATTGGCCCTTTAGCCGGTTAGTGTGACATTCTGTGCTAATTGGCTACGGTTTTTGAGGTCAACTCCAGCCACATGGAGCTGGCCTAAAACTAACACCACAAGTTTTGTGCAATTAGATTTAACCAGATATTCAGCTGCAACTTTAACTGGTTAGCTCCTGCTCAATATCTGAACAAAGTTAACTGGTTAAAATTGGGTTAACTTCACTACTGAGCAACAGTTTGAATATCTACAGTATCTCTAAAGGACCAGATCAAATGCTTACTGCAGTCAATCTAGTCCTTTTGGGGCCAGTAATCAAAAGCATAGATAAGGTTGACTGTGGGTAAAAATGAGTTTTGTGAGTGTGTACTTGCCTGAAACCCAGGAAAAATGCTAGCTGAAATATTGCATGTACTTTCTCTCGCCAGACAACCTGGTGTGCCCAGTAAATGGGCACTTTTGGGGCAGTTGGGGGAGGGGGCAGGCTGACTCAAAATGCATGTACTTCATGTATGCAGCAGGCCAGGCACACCTGACATCTCCCCACATCATGCATAATTTTGTACTATATATTTATGCAGGGAAGGAAAAACAGTTTCTTCTTGGTCACGCAGGCATTGGTTTAGTAGCTTTTTTTTTGCTTTGGTGCCTTGCCTGTTCCCACTATGATTTTTCCTCGTGTGTGGGTTTTTAACCATGCCAGGCAGAGGAGGTAGAAGCAGCCAAGAAAGAGAAAATTACTATATGCTTCAGAAGGGAGCTACAGGCCCAGACTCAGGTTTTTGGGGTTATCTGAGGAGCAGTATTCATTCATCAGACTGTAGATCCGACAAACAAACTAATTTACATCTCTGCCAGGAAATAAAAGGGGCTTTAGAGAGTCCAACACAGGAAAGCCATGCTTTGCTCATGGATGCCAAAGTAAACACTGCCCTAGACTTCTTAGTTACAGGCAGTTTCCAGACCACCGGGGAGACATCACAGGGATTACCCAGCTATCTACTTCTCACTGCATTTCCCAGTTTATTGATACTATTCTCGGGGAAAGTTCACCAACATATTTATCTTCACCGAGAAACACAGCAGAAATAGTGAATCACAAGAGAGTTTAATTATGTTTCCAACTTCTCATCAATTTTGGGGACAATAGATTGCACTCACGTTCCTAGTGGGCCCACCAGCTGCTGCTGAGAGGAGCTACAGGAAGGGAACGGCCCTCCCACTCGCTCAGCATGCAGGTAACTCTGCCATGCCAAAGAAGGCCTCATCCCATGGGTTATAGGAAAGGGACCCGCTTCCTGCCACAATTCCTTCATCTCAGTAACACTAATGTCCTCCTGGGGCTCTTACAGGTTTGCCTTGTGGGTGAAGGATGCTGATCATGATTGTTGAATTCAATTAGCAAAATCTTGGGGGGGGGGGGGGGGGGGGAAGGAGCGGGGAAGACCGAAGGGACGCAAGTCCCATTTGCCCTTGGTCTGCGACTTTGAAGTTCCTAGCCATGCTTTTGCACGGAAGCTCAGACTCTGGATCGGGATCTCAAGGTCTCCTTGCGCCAGCAGAGACTTTACTGTCTCAGGGGTTAAAGAAGAGTGGACAGTAAGGGGGTGTTTCTCCCTTTGGCTGTGTCCAAGCCCTCAATACCCTGAAGGGCACGGCGCTCTCCTTGATCTCCTCAGCTATTGTGGCTTTCTCTAGTTAGAGTCCCGGTCCACCAGACCTCCTGGTCCCTTCATTGAAATAATATTTACAGATATTGCTTTCTAATTTATTTCTCCTGCTGTTGCTGCTAGCATAATCTTGTAATTATCACCCACTGAAAAGGGTTGAATTATTAGCACAAGTTTGAAACTTGTGAGCAGCTGCATCAATTTCAAGGCTTCAGCCCTGGCTACTGTCTAATTGTAATCATAAAAAAAAAAAAAAGAGAAGAGTTTTCTGTAAACTCAGCTATAAGTATATAGGAACGAAAGAAATGCATCTTGGCTTTGGACCTTTTCAGATCCAGAGGAAAAAAAAAATGTAGATGAAAGTGTCTTCCTGTATCTACAACTCCCTTCCCAGCCTTGCATATTTCCTGCTGCAGCAGCCCTGCGATTATCAAGCTCTCCCAGGAATGCCAGCTCATTTCAATTCTTGTTTGTTCTGATCGATGCCCGCCAAGCTTCACATGTTCTTCAGCCTCTTCAATAAGGTCCAGGACTAATGACAAACAGCACGGAAGCACCAGGTCTCTGATTATCTAAATATTTGTAGACATTTCACAGTGATGGTGGCAGCTGAATGTTAAGCAGAAAGAGATGAGTAGCAGCTGAAGACAGCATGTCCGCCTTCCACGGCCCCTCCAACTTGTTGTGCCACTGCCAGTTGGACAAAAATGCCACTGCCCACTGCTGCCCACAGGATGGAGGAGAGGCAAGGCAGTAGTTGCTTTGAAGCTGTGAGAAGGGAAAAACCCAATTTGATACCCTCCTTTTCATCACACCACGTGACTTTCAGCAAGTCACTTAATCACCCTGTTCTCAAATCTACTTGGTAAGCTCTCTGGGGAAGGGACATTGTACCTCTGCGCTACATGTTGTGTGCAGCTCTGCACACTGCTGCTGCAGCTGCCATAGAAAATACTCAGTATTGTTGCCTTATATCAAAGCAATAGTCTGCATTAGGCCGATCCCATTTTATAGGTTAAAAGGGGCAAGAAAGTGACCACTGGGCAAGCTGTTGCATTATAGGCAGCTTTCCAGACGGCCACCAAGTTGGAAGCTAACAGGTTTGTAGAATGTGCTTTGGTAATAAATCCATGCAGCAGCACAGAGCCGCCTCATACAAGTGCTTCAGTGAAAGCTAGAAGGAGCGGGGATGCTGTTGAGATGTGCCACCGCAGTGTTAAAAAAAATAAAATAAAATAAAATAAATCTCCAGCTCCAATGTGGTGGGAAGGGGGAGGGGCAACCGCTTGACTTAAGTGGAAGGGATTGCATCAGTGTGCCCGACAGGATCGGGCTGCGCTTGGAAAAAACTGTATCAGATTTCACGCAGGCTTTCTGTTTTCCGTTATTGCATTCTGAATGTGATGAATAATTGAATAAAACCTCCCTCTCCACCACCACCCCCCACCCCAAATCTCCGAGAAAGGAAGGAAATGAAAAATGCGTTTGGGTGTACGGAGCTGGGGGTGGGGGGAGAAGGGGGAAGCGACGGATAATATACAGAGAACGCTTTTTTTTTTTTGCTGTTTTACCACAACCCACATCTGAATAATTATCGGCTTTTATTAGTCCGGGTATTAACGGCAGAAGAATGAATACAAAGCACGGGTTGATTCATTCTGCCTGCGCTGCTTCCTTTGAAATGATCTGTCTGAGGTTTCTGGGGGAGGCAAAGAGTCTTCCTCCCCCCACCCCCAGGTCCTGTGACGAACAAATTAATTATCTGAATTCCTATAAAACAAATAACCACAACAAAATGTACCTGAAATAAAAACTTCAGCACATTTTTCAGATGGAAAGGAAATAATGAGTTTGCGCAAAGTTCTTTTCCATCACTTAATTATAACAATTACAAGTCATTTTTAAGCCACCCTAATACATACAAGAACAGAAATATATATTATATACGCAGACCCATATACACATTCTTGACTATACAGTATATATATTTATATATATGTGTCTATATACAAATATATCTCTCTCTATAGAAACACATAGTGTAATTTTCAACTGGAGCATCACCAATACCAGCCCTCGTTCCCCTTAGGCTGAGCCCTCCGGTGCTGGGGCCGATTGGACTTAGGCACGGGCCTCTGGGGAGGTGAAGCTCCGTCGCGTAGAAGAGGTTGCAGGACAGCGTGGAGAAAACGGAGTCAAGACAAGCAGCGGTCGGGTCAGGCAGCAGGCAAACGGAGACAGGTACAGACAGAGTTCACTCAGTGTCATGGTTCAGGCAGTGGTCAGGGCAGGCTGAGTTCAATCTGTAACAGTGAGCAGGCAGTGGTCAGAGGCAGGTGGAGGTCAAGCAGCATCGAGGTTCAATCCAAAGTCAAACCAGAAGTCCAATCCGATGAGACGAGGAACGAAGAGGATAAAGGAGGTCGAGGGACTACAGGAGCAAAATGAGATGCTGAAGACAGACAAAGGGGAGACTGACCACAAAGAGAAGAACTCAGAAGACTAACCAGACTGCCAGGAACAGGATACAGGAACTCAGGAAGGACACACAGCGGAACCAGGAAACAAGGATCAGGAACCAGGAATGCAGAGGCAAAACACTTCTTCAATGGAGTCGATCTGTTGCCGAGGTGTTGGAGGGATGTCCAGACAGGCTCTTCACACTAGAAGACCTGTGATGTCATCAGAGGGCACCACAGAGAATTTCTCTCAGGCCCTTTAAATCCTGGCAAGTTGGGCACACACGCACCTAGGGAGGTTCTGCAGAAAGGACCAGCATCAGAGTCGGCCTAGCTAAGCTGCGGCGGGTGGCCACGTCTCAGCCAGAAGGCTCTGCTGCACCATCGGGAGGCTGCAAGGATTGGGCTGGTTTGGAGGTAAGAGCGGCGGGCTGCAGGATGGGCCTGCGGTCCACTGAGCACAATAGTACCCCCTCCTCTAAACACCCCCCCCCCCCACCCCAGAGGATTTAGGATTCTTGGGGTGTGTGGCGTGAAATTCCTTGAGGAGGCTCTTGTCCAAAATGTTGGAAGCAGGTTCCCATGGGTTTTCCTCCGGACCATATCCCTCCCAGGAGATAAGGTATTCCCATCTCATGCAACATCGTTTGATGTTCAGAACCTCTTTCACCTGATAGATGACATCGTCTTCAGTAGAAATTTCTTGAGGTTACAGTGGTTTCCTGGAGGGCCAGGAGAGAATCAAAGGCTTCAGAAGTGAAACATGGAATACGTTGTGGATTCCTAGGGATGCTGGTAACAGTAACTGGTAAGTCACTGGGCCCAGTTGGCGCAGGATCAGGAATGGCCTGATGTACTGGGGGGGCAAGCTGCATAGAAGGCATCTGGAGCCGGATGTGACAGGTGCTAAGTCAGACCTTTTCCCCTGGCTTAAATTATGGTGCTGGCCTACGGTGTACATCCATAATTTTCTGGCACTCTCAGCCACTTTCTGAAACATTTTCTTTGTGCGGATCCAGAGTTCTTGGAACTCCTGAGCTGTCAATTGAGCCGCAGGCGAAGGAACGGTCAATGGATAGGCAAAGGTGACGGCTGTCTCCCATAAACAATTTGAAAGGTAGATGACCTCGTAGAGGTGCTGATATGAGAGTTGTGGGAAAACACCTACAGAAGGAGAGAGACCCAATTATCTTGACAGTCATTTGCATAAGCTCTAAGAAAGCTTTTCAGTGTTCTATTGGTCCATTCAGACTGGCCATTGGCTTGGTGGTATGCCATTATATAGTCCAAGGAAATGTAAAATTTTTTACAGAGGAAACGCCAGTACTTGGCCTTAAACTGAGCCCCACGGTCAGAGACAATTTGTTTGGGCAGGCCGTGCAGGTGAAAGATGGGGTGAGTGAATCATTGAGCCAACTCCGGGGCCATGGGAAGGCCAGGAAGCGGGATAAAATGAGCTATCTTTGAGAAACAGTCGACTACGACTCAAATGATTGTGCAGCCATTCAAGAGAGGGAGATTCACCACAAAGTCGGTAGACAAATGGATCCAGGGTTCCCTGGGGGCTGGCAATGGCTGTAACAACCCCCAGGGTCATCCTGTGCGCAGGTGGGAAAAGAGTCCACATAGGCCCGGACATCTGTCTGCATCTGAAGCCACCAGTTGTACTGCTGGAGCATCACAAGAGTTCAGTCCTTTCCATGGTGACCTGTGACACTGGAGTCGTGGAACCACTTTAACACTTCTTCTCTGAGTTAGCGTGGAAAAAACATCTTCCCTGGTGGGGCGGTCATGGTGGTGGCCAGAAGAATCTGGGCTGGATCAATAATATATCTGGGAGGCTCTGGAGTGTCCTCTGCCAGGAAGGACCAAAATAGGATGCCTGCTAAAATGTTCTTGGTGGCTGTTGATATTTTAACTTGAAGTCAAAACATGCAAAAAATAGAGACCAGCAGGCCTGGCGAGCATTCAACCGTTGTGCATGATGGAGATGTTCCAAGTTTTTCTGATCAGGGTAAATAGTAATGCAATGATGAGCTCCTTTGAGCCAGTGATGCCACTCCTTGGGTGCAAGCATAATGGTCAGTAGTTCTCTGTCGCTGATCCCATAGTTGCACTCCACAGGACAGCATTTTGTAGAAAAGGAGGAGTATAGGTGGACAGCACCTTTATCTGAGTGTTGACTCAAGACTGCCCCTACTCCCAGAGTGGATGCATCTACTTCAACTGTGAAGGGTCGAGTGGGATCAGGATGGTGGAGACAGCGTTTTTGTAGGAAGGCATCCTTCAACTCTTGGAAAGTGACAATGGCTTCTGGAGTCCATACCTTAGTGTTGCAGGTAAGAGCCATAAGAGGGGCCGCAATCTTAGAGTACTTGGAATGAAGTGCTGGTAAGAATCTTTGCAGGGCACATAGCCCAATGGGTTGCTGCCAGTCTTGGGTACTTTTGATCTTATGTGGAAGGCCTTGCTGGACACAATGTATCCCAGGAAGGGGAGACTCTTTGTCAAAAAGACACTTTTCTGGCTTCGCATACAGCTTGTTGTCTCGCAGTCTCTGGAGGACTAGACATATATCCCAGTGGTGAGAGGCAAGGTCATGCAGAACGCCCGTGTGTACACGCAAGGGTGCTGTGGTCAGAGTAATCCGCCTGAGTAAAGGGTTCCCATGAATGGATGAAATGATAAGGGGTGTCCTCCGGAAAAGCGTGGGAAGATGCAAGTGGTCAATGAGGGCTTTCATAATGAAGTTTCCCCTGGTAATGGAATCGACCAAGACTACCGTAGGGAACTCCTGGTTGTTGCGCCAGAGGTAGACCCTTGGGCCAAGGTGGGGTTGATGCAACCCGTAGGTAGGGACCTATGGGTCCCCACCCTCAGCAAGTGGAGTGGGCTGATGGACAGAGGCCAACTGGAGCTTCACCAATACCAGCCCTCATTCCCTGCGGGTTGAGCCTTTGGGTGCCGGGACCGGCTGGACTTAGATGGGCCTCTGTATGTTGTTGCTGTAGAGATTGGGTTCAGCCCAGAGACAGCAAGTGAAAGATGGCACAGTCTTATACTGGACAAGGTAAGGTCCCGGAGACTCGTGTACCAAAGGAATGGAGGCAGACAGGGGGCGCCCGAGCAAGAGCAGGACGAAGCCTGAATAGAACAAGTCCAGGATGTGAGCTGGAGAAGCGTCAAGGAACAGGCTTGAGTCTGGGCTGGTGGCAATCCGGAGGCAGAGGCAAGCAAGGCTGAGGATGATCATGGAGATAGTCAAGCGAAGCAGAGGTCTGGGTCTGGAGATAGGCAACAGAGTAGTCAAGCGAAGCAGAGGTCTGGGTCTGGAGATAGGCAACAGCGAGTCAGGCGAAGCAAAGGTCTGGGTCTGGAGAGAGTCAATGGCGTGGTCAGGCAAAGCAGAGGGCCAGGCTTGGAGAGAGTCAATGGCATGGTCAGGCGAAGCAGAGGGCCGGGTCTGGAGAGAGGCAACGGTGTGGTCAGGTGAAGCAGAGATCCGGGCTTGGAGAGAGTCAATGGCGTGGTCAGGCGAAGCAGAGGTCCAGGCTTGGAGAGAGTCAAAGGCGTGGTCAGGCAAAGCAGAGTCAAGTCCATGTAGGCAATCCGAGGTATGGAGCAAGACAGGAACCAGGAACAAACGAGGAACAGGAACGCAGGAGTGAGACTAATCTCTAGAAGGCAACGGGTATTCGACCAGTGAGGAAACCTGTTGGAAAGGGAAAGCTAGGGAGTGGAGCCTGCGCTTAAATACTGAAGCTCCGCTGATGTCATCATCCGGGGCCGCGGCTAGGTTCCTGCCACGGTCCCTACTTAAACCTTAGTGATGCATGCGCGCCTAGGGAGGGGCGCGGCGCTGAGTAGCAGAGTCTCTCTGCAGGCCATGCAGAGAGGCCCGACAAGAAGTAATGGACGTGGTGGCTGGACTGGGAATGCCAGGGACTGCAGCTGGGCTGGAGGCTCCGGGGGAGGCATGAGGACAGAGCTGACGGCCCACTGCTGCCAGCAAGAAGGAACCAGGAGCTGGAGTCACTGTAGGAAGGTGGGGCCATGACATGGGTCTGCCACGGATAGCAAGCGTAACACTATTGTCTACCATAATGGTCACTGGGAGTGTTAGTTAAGGAGTTGGAGTTGTGAAGCCTAGGATCACCTCTCCACCAGATCCTAAGCTTTGTAATTTCACAGCCTCTGTGGGCACTGTGGGCATTGTTTCTACTGTGCCCACTCCTGGCATAGTAGAAACAAAGTCCCAGATGACATCGGTGGAGCCTCTCTTTGGGGGTAAGGCGCCCTTGACCAAGTTGTATTGGTTCCTCTGGATGTGACTGAATGGGAGCTGACATCAGTGGCGAATAGAGAGGATGCTGAAATCGGGGGGCTAGTGCAAGTAGTCTGCAGGGTGGGCGGAATTCCCAAGCACATTGCTGGAGGTCAATTCTCTCAGCCAAATCGATGAGACCATCCAAGGAATCAGGGAGCTTGCGAGCAGCTAGCTCGTTCTTGATCCATGAAGACACCCCCCTCCATGAAAATACTGCAGAGGCTGTCCTCTCCTCGGTTCAGCTCCATGGCAGTGGTTCGGAACTCTATTGTAAAGTCCATTAAGGGCCGATTGCCATGGCATACGTGAAGTAGGTCTGAACCCACTGCGGCCAACCGGCTTGGCTCATTGAAGACCAGCTTGAAGGCCCAGATGAACTGTTGCAGATCCTACAGAAAGGATTCTGCTCGCTCTCACAAGGGAGAAGTCCAGGCCAAGACCTTCCCATCCAGTAGAGAGAGCAGGAAGGTAGTCTTGACAGAATCAGTGGGAAACAGTGTCAGCTGAAGAGAAAAGTGCATAAAGCATTGGTTCAAGAACCCTCAGCACTATTTCAGGTCCTTGGCATAACGTGGAGAAGGCGGAAAATAGATCAAGGGTGGAATAGGACCAGCTGGAGATGCAGCAGTAGCTGCTGGAGGCGAGGAAGCACCTGAAGCTGCCATTGCATCCAGGCAGGCGCTGAGTCACTCCAAGGAGCCCGCCAGGAGTTCAAGAAACTGCTGCTGCTGCAGGATTTTCTGGGCTAGGCCTGGAGGCCTGAGGCATCCACCAGATCTGTGGCCTTAGCAATCTGTTGCGAAGGTGGACCCTTAGGCCAAGGTGGAGTAGGTGCAATATGCAGGGAGGAGTCCTGCAGGTCCCCACTGTTGGCAGACGGAGCTGGCTGGAGCAGAATCCTAACTGGAGTTTCACCAATACCAACCCTGGTTCCCCTTAGGTTGAGCCCTTGGGTGCCAGGGCCAGCTGGACTTAGGCGCGGGCCTCTATGGAGGTGAAGATCCATTGCATAGAAGAGGTTGCAGGCCAGCATGGAAAAAGCGGAGTCAGGACAAGCAGTGATCAGGACAGGCAAAAGGAGACAAGTACAGACTATGGTCAAAGATGGGTGAAGTTTACTGAGTATCGCGATTCAGGCAGTGGTCAGGGCAGGCAGAGTTCAATCAGTAATGGTGAGCAAGCAGTGATGAGAGGCAGGCAGAGGTCAAGCAGTGTCTAAGTCCAATCCAAAGTCAAACCAGAAGTCCAATCTGATGAGACGAGGAACAAACAGGAGAAAGGAGGACGAGGGGCCACAGGAGCAAAATGAGACGCTGAAGACAGACGAAGGGGAGATTGATGATGAAGACCTCAGAAGGCTAACCAGACTGCCAGGAACTAGGAACAGTCTCAGGAAGGACACACAGTGGAACCAGGAGCCAGGAAGCAAGGATCAGGAATGCAGAGGCAAAGCACTTCTCCAATGGAGTCAACCTATTGCCGAGGCATTGGAAGGGTGTCCAGGCAGGCTCTTTGTACTGGAGGACCCATGATGTCATCAGGGGGTGCCGCAGAGAATTTCCCACTGCAGGACCTTTAAATCCTGGCAAGCTGGCGACACGTGCACATAGGGAGGCTCTGCAGCAGGACCAGCATCAGCATCGGGGTCAGCTTAACTGCGCTGTGACAGGCGGCCATGTCTCGGTCGGGAGGGTCTGGTGTGCCATCAGGAGGCTGCAAGGATGGGCCCTGACTGGAGGTAATAGCAGCAGGCCGTGGGACAGGTTCACAGTCCACCAAGCATGACAATTTCCTAGGTTCTACCTCAATGAATTTGCTCCTTTCATAGAAATGCTTTAGCGAGGAGTTAAGAGCCAGGTTGTTCCTTGAAAAGACTGCTAGAGGGCCTATGGCAACGTTAAGATTCCAGTATTTGCAAAGTCCAGCCAATGTACTGGAGTCTCCAACAAAATCAGCTGATTCTTTCAGCACCGATCTTCCACCTGCTTGGTTAAATAAGATCGTAGATATTAACAATTTCTGCTTCACACAGTGACATATCTAAAGTATTTTGCACTCAGAGCAGATATTTGCCTTGGCATCCCCCACATATATAATTTTAAAATTTTTTGAACATTGACAAAATATTTCAAATATTTCAGACACATCAAATAATGCCTAATAATTAAAACTAATTTGGGTTTGAAAAATCCCCCCCTCCCCCCATACCTGTCATCCTGAGATTTTTGTAGACTGGAGCCACTCATGCACAAGTGCGCGCACACACACACACACACAATAGGTTCCCTCTGTCACACACACATATATACACAAGAGATAGACATAGGGAGTATATGTGTGTGTGTGTGAGAAACACCCACACATGCTTCCTCTGTCTTTCCCACTGTCACCCCCTACATACTTCCTCTGTCTCTCTCTCATATACACACACGCTTCCTCTGTCTCACACATTGAGCAAAAACTGAACTGGAAACCGCAACAAGCCAGACAGGGCCGGTGGAAACACTAGGCGACCATCTATAGTGCCACAGGTTTGGGGGAGACGGCCTTCTGCTTCCATTGTCCCTGCTCAGAATGCTGGAAGCAACACTGGTGGCAGCAGCAGGGCCACAGTGATCAGGCCTCTTTCTTCCCGTCCGTGGGAGCTAGAAGAAATGAGTTGTGGGCCTGCGTAGGTGGGAAGGAAGCCAGACTGTTGCAGCTGAAAGGAGTAACAGATATGGGATCCGCGGGGCTGAAAGACATTAATCTAAGGTTGTAACTAGGCCCATCTGGATTATAGAAGCAGGAGTAGCATCATTAGACTCTCCTGGCTGAAGAGCAGCAGAGCACCAGCCAGCTTGGCCATGTGCTCGAAGAGCAGCGGAGTACCAGCTCCACTGGTGCCCCACTCCTCCTGTCGACCACACAGCCAGGCTGTGTGGTCGACAGGAGGAGCAGGGGCCAAGCCTCACAGCTGAAGAGAAAGGAGCAGGAGCTGGGCCACACGATCAAAGAGAGGAGCTGCGGTCACTCCACTGCCAAGAGGGAGGAGATCTCCTGATGACATAGTGACCCAAGAAGAAAGCTGCTTCTGCTGCCTCCATGTTCTGGGGAGAATTAAAAAAAAAAGAGTGTGTGAGCATGCGTGAATGAATGTATGAGTGTGTGTAAGCATGTGAGAGGCATGTATGAGTGTGTGAGCTTATGATAGCAAGCAGGGAGAGAGCATGCATGTATAATCATGTGGGAGAGCATGTGTACATATGTGAGATCATGGAGAGAGAGCATGTGTGTGTGTGTGTGTGTGACTGTGGGGAGAGAGTGCATGTATATATGTGTGAGAGATCAGGTGGGGGAGAGCATGCATGTGCATGAGATCATGAGGGGGGAGAGTATGCGTGTGTGAGATCATGGGGGAAAGAGACACCATGTGTATGTGAGATCATGTGAGGAAGAGAGAGAATATGGGTATGTGAAATCATGAGGGAGAGAGAGAACATATGTTGTGAGATCATGTGGAGGAAAGAGAGAGCATGTGTGTGTCCATGTATGTGTAAAATCGTATGGGAAGGGAGAGCATGTATGTATGTGTGTGTTATGTAGAAGAGAGCATGTGGGAGAGACGGAAGGTGCATGTGTGTGTATTAGTGCGCAAGAGCTTGTGGGAAGTGCAAGTATGAACATGTGTTAGTAACAATTATTCTGTTGGTCAGCTTAGAAATATTCTTTTATTAGTACGATTTTACTGTTATGATTGATTCATATTTCTTTATTTGTTTGAGGTTTTCTGAGGAGCGGTGATGTTTCTGTTTTTCCATTGTAGCATTCTATACAGAGTCTGGCTTGTTGGGATTTATAGTTCAGTTTTTGGCTGCACATTTTTGATTATTCTTTATTGTCTGAGGGTCTGTCTGTGTTATGCATATATGACTTGAGGTGAAGTATCCCGTTAGCATGTGGTTTCTCTATAGGGATCTATAGCAGCTTGACTTGTTATGTTTTCCAGATAGGAGGTGTACTGGTGTTTAGGTCCTGGTGTAATATTTACAGTGTTGCCTTTTCAAAGGTAGGGTTGTTACTTTGAGTGCTAGCAGTTAGGGCTGTTTTAGTATGAGAGAGCTAAGCCTACATCCAACATTTTACAATAGGCAAAATACCATATGGGTTCCAAGTTTCTTGGATACTCAGAGGGCTCTCTGTATGTCCGGAGCGGGGGTCTCTGGCTGCAGTGGATCGAAAGGCACTGTGCAATCAGACTGCAAAGACAAAATGTCACGGTTGTGCAAGTCGGGAAACGGGACTCTTCGGCAGCAGCAGCCCTGCCTAAAGCGTAGCGAGGGAGGAGCCAAGAGAGGAGCAGGAGCCGCAACGCGGAGTAGAGCTGCGGTGGGCTGAGCAGGAGAGGCACGCGCTCAGGGCAGCTGAAACATGTGTTTTCTTTTCCCTTAATGCATCTGCACCACCAAGCCGTGTTTCAAGCAGCTGACTGGCGCTACGAAACCGTCCTCATGACAACCCCTCCTTCCTGGTTGTCCTCCTGGGGCATACGTCGCACCTCCCCAATGGTTCCGCACAAAATTATACTTCTCAAAGCTTCTGAACACTGAGAAGCGCGTTACTTCCCATCCTGTGATTCCCTCGCATCCCCTCCCTCCTCGGCCCGATCACTGAAAGCGACTGCGTGACGCAGGACGAAATGCAGCTCGCCCCATGCCTCTTCTGTGGCTGTTCCTCTTCTGGCCTCTAGGTGCCAGCCTTTCACGCTCCACATGCTTAACTGTTTCTGCCATTTGAATGAAAGGTAGCAGAACATGAGACACAGAGGAGTCGGGGCAGGACAGGAATTTAATTACCAAATTTCCAGAACGTGGAACCTTTCACATTAGAATCAGGAGGTCAGGAGGAGGATGAACAGGGGGATAGGAATGAAAGTTAAGCCATTCATGCATCTGCATGCTAAGCAGTCCAAGGAAGCTGCATTTTCATTCCGCAGGCAAGCAAAGAATGCCTAAGCACTGGTTCCGCCTCCTTCCGAGACCTTCCTGGGTCTCCAGTAAACTCGCTCATGTGTGATTAGCTTTCCTCAGCCTTGTGGAGTTTTAAAATAGGTCATTTATGTGGAGTTTAGCTTTTTCCCTAGATCGTTTGGGCGCCTCTGATACTGAATATTTATGATCACAACGCTTTATGAAAAGTAAAGAGCAGACTGCGGCACAGCGAGAGACTGAGGGCAGTTAGCATGAAGCGCTGGTGATGGGGCAGTGATGCTTCTGCTGTCAGCGCCCAGTGGGAGCTGCTAGATGTGTCCCTTGATTCATTGCTTCCTCGAGCGGGAGGGTAATGCTGTGGAGCGATTCATCCTTCACAATTCTTTCAAGGCCTGACAGAGCTCTGATGGAGTTTTGCTGGAGATTCAGGAGCACTTGTACTGGCTCTCAGCTGTTGAAGATGCCACAGGAGAATACAGCAAAATGCATGTAACAAACATTCTTGTAATTCACCAGTGTGAAGTGCAAGGGTACTCTGCACTGTGGGCAAGTCTTTGACCTCCGCCCAACTCACCTATTTAGCAGCAGCTCCAGTACTCTCCGAATGGCGGGAGGCAGCGGCCCTGGCTCAGTGCTTCCTCCATGGACAGTGATACTCCAGTACAGGAGCCTCCCTCTATTCCCCCACTATCTTTCTAGCATTCCCCCTCTCCCTATCCCCCTCTCCAGCAGCATACCCCCCCCCCTGTTTCTCCCCCACTCTCTTGTGAGCATGCCCCCGCTGCCTGGCAGTATTTATTTATTTATTTATTTATTTATTTATTTATTTTTATATACCGGTGTTCGATTTTACATATCACATCGGTTTTACATTCCAACAAAAAATGCGGGAAATCAAGCTTTTCCTTTGTCAATACATTGAACAATAATAAACATGGAAATTGTTAACAAGGGAGATAAAAACAAGGGAATGGTTAGAACTAAGGGTTGCACAAAGGGGTGCACAAAGGGTAGCGCCCCTTTGTTGCGCCCCCTTCGGCGCGCGGCACCTGCTGGCTTGGCACCTTTCAACGGTCCGGCTCCGATTAATATCTCCTTTCTCTCTGTCTCCCATCTCCTGCCCAGCAGCATCTCTCTCTCTCTCAGTCTCTACCTATCCTTTGCCCAGCCTAGCACCACTGTTGTGCACACATTAACTTTTCCAAATGAGCAGAGGGGGTGGGGTATGGCTCCCTCCTTTCCTGCTCTTGCCCTTTGCTACCACCAACACTGGATTACTCTCTTCTCCAGCATCACCCCCCTTCTCCTTTTCCAGCATTAACCCTCCTGCAACCTTCCCCCAGCACCCATTTCTCTTGCCTGTTCATCATTCCCCTTTTCCCTTCTCCGCCTCTAGCAGCTATTTGCTGCCTCTCTCCCCCTCCCTCCCACAAGAACTCTCTCCCGCTCCATTTTCCCCATTCCTCAGCATGCAATTGGCCCCCTGCCTCCCTCCATTTTCTCCTTCAGGATATGGCACTTGGACCCCTCCCTCCCTCCCTGTAGCTCCCCCCTCAATGCCAGCACTGGGAGCGTATTCAAAGCTGTTATTGAAAGGGTGGGTGGGTGTGTGTATGAGAGGGAGGGTGGGAGTGGGTTGATGTCTGTAAGAGAAGGTGTGTGACTGTATGAGAGGATGTGTGGGGTGTGTATAAGTGGGTTTGTATATGTATGAAAGGGAGGGGGTATGGATTGGTCTCTGTATGAGAGGGTATGTGTCTGTATTAGTGTGTGTGTTTGTGTGTATATGAGAGGGTGGGTGGGTAAGGGTGTGTATGTGTGTATGAGAGAGTGGTGGGGTGTGTTTATGTATATCAGTGGGTGGTGTGTGTGCGCGTGTGTGTGGTATGAGAGTGGTAGGGGTATGTGTGTGTATTAGAGGGGTTTTGTGTGTGCATATGTGTATGTGAGTATTCAAGAAAGAGAGTGCCTGTGCACGTGTATGCGTGTTTGAGTACCTGTATATTTGTGTGTGAGAGAGGTTAAAGTTTGTGCGCCCTCCTCCAAACTATGACAGTTTCAGGAGGACTGGAAATTAAAGTTCCCAGTTATGGAGTGTGGGTGATTTTTATTTTATCCTTGTTAGTTTTAATTATTGTATGTGATGTGTCTGCTGTTTTGAAATTTTTTATTAGTGTTTGGTAATATTTTAAACATTTTTATACGTATTTTAAATTGGATGAATTTATCAGCGGATTTGACATTCTTTTTATTGGTATGTTTAATGTTTTATATTTCTTGATTGTGTTTGCATTGCATACAGAGTTTGGCTTCTTGTGATTTCCAGTTCAGTTTTTATCTGCACGTTTCAATTAATATTTCATAGCGTGTAGACAGATGGACTCAGGACCAGTGGGTTATGCTGCCCTGCCAGCAGATGGAGATAGAGCAAGCTGATGTCACAGTGTATATACTCCTGCAGTGACCCCAGCCTGCCAGTATTCTCCATCTCCAGCAGATGGTGGATGTGCATCTCCCTATGGGGATGGCTGTGAATTTTAGAAGGAGAATTTTACATTGAGAAATGAAAGCCCCACTCTCCTGCAATGATACTTAAAGTTCCCTCCCTCAGTTGAGAAATTCCTGAGGTGATTTCTGTTGTCCCTCAGAGGTGTGCCTTGGTCCGGTAGCTGGTGGACTTTGCTGCGTGTGCAGCTGAAAGGCAGTAGGTGCAGGAGGCCGAGCATGACAATGACGGAACATGCCCTCTCCTCTCATAGCCAGAGACCATCTCTGTACTCAGCTGATAAGTGCTGAGCTCCGGAAAGTTTAAAAAAAAAAAAAAAGGAGAATTACTTACAGAGACAGATAGATGGTTTCTAGGCCTTCCTTCAGTCTTCGTGCTCGGTGCATCATTCCGACTTCATTCCCACTCCTGTTGGGGTTAGGGATCTGGGCAGCCTGGCAGGTTGAGTGGCTCCAGTGGGCTAGGTCCCGTGGTAGGCTTTTCTCAGCGCACCACATGGTAAGCCACGGCAGTGTTTTTCACGTGCTCCTGTGCGTGCCTTACTGCCCTCTACAGATGTTGGTGTGTTGGCTCTGTCCACGCGTTGTATGTGCCCTGCTAGGTGTAACTTTTGTGCACACAACTTTTTTGGGCATGGTGAATCACTTCAGCTGGGTGCACTAGTAGTGTGTGAGCCTTGCTGCGCTTCATTCCAGGGAGCCTTGATTTTCTGCGCACAAATTTTTTAAGCGCGAGCCATTTGAATGCACAGTTACCTCTGCTCATGGAGCCAGTAAACAAGAAGCCTGACCTGACTTCAAACATTTGTCAGCACTGCTCAGGGAGAGTTTTCTTCCTCAGATTTTGCTAAGCCTGGATCCTCCCATTCTGATGATGGCTTTGGCTTGAAATGCGCAATATCTTGGTACTCCCTTGACTGGTTCCTCCACAGGAGATGGCAGTTCAGTTGGGCCCACTCCAGTACCTTCGGGGTTTGGCCTGGATCCAACTGTTTTTTCTTTGGTGGAGTTTTTCAGGATTTACAGGCCTTTGTTCAGGCGCAGTCCTCTGCTTCGCCCTCTCCTGTTAGGTCAGACCCTCAGCCAGTGGCCCCTCCCTCTTCCAATCCTATGGTTAAGCGCTGTGGTGTGCCTCAGTTCTCCACAGGTATCCCTGGTGGGGACCTGGATGGCTGAATGATGAGGCGAATCCTGATTCATTGGAAGATGGGGAAATTCCTCCTGGTATGGAGCCGTTTCGAACTATGTTACATTTCTTTTATAGAGATGAACTTCCAGCCCTGATTTCCCAGTCCTTGAAGGTGGGTCGAGATCACGTCGGATCAATGGGTTCTGGAAGTGATACAGGAAGGCTATGCATTGGAATTTTGCAGCATTCCTTGGGACGTGTTCATGGTTTCTCCTTGCCACTCCCCATGGAAGAAGCAGGCAGTGGAGTCTGTGCTTCTGTGGCTCCTCCAGCTGCGGGTTCTGGTTCCCGTGCCTATGTCTCAGGAAAATACAGGGTGCTATTCCATCTATTCTGAGCTGCCCAAGAAAGAAGGTTCTTTTCATCCCATTCTGAACCTCAAGAGTGTCAACTGTCATCTGCGGGTGACTCATTTTCGCATGGAAACCTTGAGCTCCGTGATAACAGCCATGCAGATGGGAGAATTTCTGACTTCCCTGGATCTGTCTGAGAACTACCTACATATTCCCATCCATTTGGAGCACCAATGTTTTCTGCGCTTTGCAGTGCTGGGTCACCAGTATCAATTCCAGGTGCTGCCCTTTGGTCTGGCCACCGCCCCCAGAATGTTTTCCAAGGTTATGGTGGTCATAGTGGTAGCCTTGAGAAGAGATGGGATCCTGGCTGATTCAGGCCAAGTCTTTGGAAGAGAGCAACCTGGTGACCAACAAGGTAATCTCCTTGCTGCAGGAGCTCTGCTGGGTGGTGAACCTGGCCAAAAGCAGTCTCCAGACTTCTCCAGCGAATATCTGGGAGTTCACTTCAACACGAGGCTGGGCAAGGTTTTTCTGCCTACCACACAGATCCAAAAGTTGATGTCCCAGGTGCGTTAGTTGGTGAACGCTATATGCCCAACAGTGTGGAGCTATCTGCAGGTGCTTGGTTTGATGGAAGCTACCCTGGAAGTGGTGCCTTGGGCAAAGGGCGCATATGCATCCTTCAGCGCTCACTGCTGTCTCCTTGGAACCCACAATCTCAAGACTATTTGCTTTGTCTCCACTTGCTGATGGAAATCACCTCCAGTGGTTGTTGCAGGAGGCTCATCTGGGATGAGGAGTGTCCTTGTTCTCCCTGAATTGGTTGGTTCTCACAACAGATGTGAGTCTCCAGGGGTGGGGAGCTCACTGTCAGGAACTGATGGCCCAGGGATGTTGGACCACCGAAGAGGCCCTCTGGAACATTAGTCTCCTGGAAGCCTGAGCGGTTCGGTTGGTGTGCTTGCAGTTCAGCTGTAGACTACAGGGTCGAGTGGCCGCGTGATGTCAGACAACACGACAATGGTGGCCTACATCAATCGCCAGGGAGGAACCAAGAGCCAGCAAGTGTCGTAGGAAGTATAACAACTTATGGAATGGGCAGAAGGACATCTACAGATGATCTCGGCCTCCCACATCACCAGAAAGGATAAAGTAAGGGCAGCCTTTTTCAGCAGGGAGAGTCAGAGCCCCACAAGTAGGTGTTGTACACCGAGGCTTTTCAGCTGATAGTGGATCACTTGGGCCTTCCATCTCTAGACCTGCTGCCAACTTCTCACAATGTAAAGGTTCCTTGCTTCTTTAGTTGCAGGAGAGATCTGTGGTCTCTGGGCATTGATGCTCTCGTACAGGTCTGGCTGGAAGACAAATTGCTTTATGCCTTTACTCCATGGCCCTTAGTGGGCAGGCTTATTTGCAGAATCAATGTCCACAGGGGGCTGGTACTCCTGGTGGCTCCAGATTGGCCCAGGCATCCTCTGTATGCAGATCTGCGGAGGAGCTTGGTAGAGAATGCCCTTCATCTTTTGCCGCACAGGGATCTGTTGCAGCAGGGGCGGTTTCTTCATGAGGATCCGACTCAGTTCTATCTTACAGTTTGGCCCTTGAGAGGGCTCACCAGAGTTTAATTATGCACTGAGTAAAAAAAATATTTTTTCTTATTAGTTTTAAATGTATTACCTAGTAATTTCATTGTGTGTCCCCTGGTCTTTGTACTTTGTGAAAGAGTAAACAACTGATTAAAGTTTACTCACTCCACTGCACTTGTTATTTTATAGACCTCTATCATATCTCCCTTCAGCATATCTTCTCCAAGCTGAAGAGTCCTAAACTGTTTAGCCTTGCCTCTTAGGGGAATCGTTCCATCACCTTTATCATTTTGGTTGCCCTTCTCTGTACCTTTTCTAATTCTCCTATATCTTTTATGAGATGTGACCAGAACTGCACTGTTGCGAGTGCAGCCTTCAGGGACTGATGGTCACTTCAGGGGCCAATGGGTTCGGCATGCTTCACTTAGCTCATAGGAGAGCAGAGCCCTTGGGCCATAGAACGGCTCAGGTAGAGATATGAGTTGCACCCATGGTGAGGTGTGTGTGCAGGATGGGCGGCACAGGAGCAGAGCTGCATGGAGCTTGGAACACAGGGCTAGGACTAGGAACTTGGAACATAGGAAAGTTCAGGAATGCTTAGAGCACAAAGAGTCAGAGAAGAGCTTGGAACTTGGAACTCTCAAGGAGTACAACATGGAGCTAGGGACTCTCAAGGAGTATGACATGGAGCTAGGGACTCTCAAGAAGTACGACATGGAATGTAGACTTGGAACTGGAACATAGACTTGGAATGTGGAGATGACGAGATGAAGACTTGGAACGTGGAGATGAGGAGATGAAGACTTGGAACGAAGACTTGGAGACGTGGACTAGGATGAGGAAGGCGAGTCCCTCAGGTGCCCTACACAGCATGTGGGGCTGGGCCAGACCACACTGAAGACTCAGACAAAGAATAAAGGGGATGAGACGAAGAACAGGCGGGGATGAGCAAGACCCTCAGGGCCCTACAGCACTTGGGGCTGGTCATGGACCACACTGTCTCCTATGCGCCCTACACAGCCGAGGGCTGGTCACGGACCACGAGGGGTGTGGGGTGAGCTCAGGAAGTCTCATAGCGCAGGTTAGTGGAAACCCCTCAGATCCTCCGGAGTCGGAACTTGGGAACAGATAAAAACTTGGAGCTAGGAAACTCGGAGTAAAAGCAGGGAATCTCCAGAGGCACGGGTCCCACTGGACTTGGAGCATTAGGACCGGGACAACATCAGAAGGGGAACAAGGAACATCACTGGCTGAGGACTCACAGACATCTTGGAACTAGGAACATCTTGCAACTGGGAACATCTTGGGAAATCTTGGAACATGGACATCTTGAAGCTGATTGCAGAACTTGGAATGGACTGCATGACTTGGAACAGACTGCAGGACTTGGAACATGGAACATCTTGGAAAGGACTGCAGGACTTAGAATGGACTGCAGGACGTGGAACATGAATCATCTTGGAATGGACTGCAGGACTTGGAGCAGACTACAGGACTTGGAACATGGAACATCTTGGAACAGACATCCGGATCTTGGATCACGGACATCCAGACTTGGAACAGACACCAGGATCTGGACTCACGGGCATCCGGACTTGGAACAGACATCAGGAGCTGGACTCACGGACATCCGACTTGGAATAGACATCAGGACCCGGACTCAGGAACAGACATCAGGATCTGGACTCAGGAACAAACATCAGGCTGAAGAAACAGCTTCAGGAGCATCTGGATCAATGCAAAGACAAAGGTGGAATGAAGGAGCATAGCTCAGTGGTAGAGCATTTGACTGTAGATCAAGAGGTCCCTGGTTCAAATCCAGGTGTTTCCTTTTGTACCATAGTTTATTAAGTTATGGGTACTTGCCAGGTTCTTATGGCCTGGATTGGCCACTGTTAGAAACAGGATGCTGGGCTTGATGGACCATTGGTCTGACCCAGTTTGGCATGTTCTTAAGCAAGACCCTCTGAGAGGGCAACTCCCTGGGAGGAGCTGCCTGGAGGACCACACCTCTCTGTCCCCTTAAGAAGGGAAGAGAGCTGTGGGCCTGCCCCCTAGGAGGAGCAGGAAACAGGAAGTCCAGAACCCTGGACAGTGGTGTCCTTGCTGCTGTGCAGGGAGGAGATGGAGTGGAGGAAGCTGGGCCTCCGGGCAGGCCCCAATAATGTTGACAATGTCCTGCTGCATCGGGGAGGAGAAGGCCGGGCCGCAGACAGGCCCTGACGAGGGAGGTGGCTTCCAGGCGAGGCAAAGACTGGCATGGCTCCTGCCATGCTGGCAAGATGACAGCCAGGCCGTGGGAGCACCCGGTGTCGGCCGCCTGAGGCAAGGCCCTGGCTTCAGTTGTGGCCTCCGGGCCATGAAGAGCAGTGTCGGTGGCTGCATAAGGCTGTGGAGGTAAGGCCCTGTCCACGTAAAGCGTGGGCAGGGCTGCAACATGCACATAGTACTCAAGATGAGGTTGCACCATGGAGCAATACAGAGGCATTATGATATTCTCTGTTTTATTCTCAATTCCTTTCCTAATAATTCCTAGCATTCTATTTGTTTTCTTAACTGCTTCTGCACACTACACTAAGCAGAAGATTTCAACTTATCAATGAATACACCTAGATCCTTTTCCTGATGCCTTCTAATGTGGAATCTTGCATCATACAGCTATAATTTGGAATACTCTTCTCTAAATGCATCACTTGTCCACATTAAATTTCATTTTCCATTTGCATGCCCAGTCTCTCAGTTTTGCAAGGTCGTCTTGCAATTTCTCATAATCCTCTTGTGATTTAACCACTTTGAATAATTTTATGTCATCAACAAATCTGATCACCTCACTTGTTGTTCCCATTTCCAGGTCATTTATAAATATATTGAAAGCAGTGGCCCCAGAACAGGTTCCTGGTGGGATCCACTATTCATCTTCTTCCACTGGGAAAATTTACCATTTAACCTTACTCTCTGTTGTCTATCTTTTAATGAGTTGGCAATCCACAATAGAACACTGCCCCCTATCCCATGACATTTTAATTTCCTAAGAAATCTTTCATGAGGGATTTTGTCAAATACTTTCTGGAAATCCAGATACACTATCTGGTAAATTTTAAAAGGAATGCAAGTGCACCCATAAACACTCCTCATTATATAAAGTACTCGCATAACATTTAAAATACTGTCACCGCATGTACTTCTACAGCCTCTACACACATATCTTGTGCGAGAAAGAGTGAGCACTTCTCTATAGGGTCAGTCTAATACTCTATTTATAGGTACCACTCTAGAGTGGCACTTTGAATCAGGGTGGGTTTTCGGGAGGTGGGTTGGGGGTATTCATAGTAAAATTGACTGTATACTGCAGTGCTACCTGAGGTGTACAAATCTCCTTATCATCACTTATAAGGGCTATAAGTCTTTACTGATGTCAGTTTTACTATGAATACTTCTGTCTGTAATAACACCCCCCCCCCCCCCCCGAAAACTCACCCCGATCCAAAGTGTCCCGCTAGAGTGGTACCTATAGAATATCAGACTGACCCTATACAGAAGGGTTCTCTCTCTCTCTCTCTCTCCTCATGAGGAGCAGTAGCAAAGTTTTGTAGGCAAAATGCACATGTTGTCTTTGCAAAATTTGTGGTTATGTGTGTCAGTCTTGGCCCCCGGAACACCCATGTTCTGCCTCCTTATTCTGAACGCGCATCGTTCCCGGCTTCTTAAAATTCGTGAGGCCCACTTGCACGCATATGTGGCTGTTTTTGCATGAGCAACGCTTTTAAAATCAAATTCTACTGGCTCGCCTTTATCCATATGTTTATTTATGCCCTCCAACAAAATGTAGCAAATTGGTGAGGCAAGATTTCTCTTGGCTCCATGTTGGCTTTGTCCCATTAAACTATGACTATCTACATGCATGACGTATCAAGGGTCTCCAGCGCCCAGGGACCAATGCATTTATGTGACTCTCCAGTGCCCCCTCCTCCAATCCTTCTTGTACTAATGCTTAAGGCCATAGAAAATCAGTGGCGTCTCTAGACAGAAGAATTTGGGGTGGGGGGAGGAGCCAAAATGACATTTCCTTATCACACCCACCTCTATAGCATGGCCCCCTGCTTTAAAATTGGCTATTGAAAAAAGTCTTAATAAGAAAGTCCAAAGAGTCTTCTGCGTAATTTTAAAAAGCTGGCCAGTTTCACACTATAAAATTATTTGATAGTCTCATTCAACTGATTCTATATGGCTATGAGAGTGAAGTCTGGAATGTATATCGGAAGGGACAGAATGTCAATATAAATCTTGCAGAGTTCTGTAACTCTGCATCCACTGAAATTCCCCCAAACAATGGAGCTTGGATGTTTCCCTTACAGCTCATCATACTAAAATACATACTGAAGGCAGACCCCTTTCTTTCTTTTTCCAGCAACCTCAGAGCCTCTCTCATTCCTCTGCTGCCGCTGTCACTGCTGCCGCATGACTATTGGGGAGGCGCAGATCGCTGCTATTGGCACTGAAGCCCATTCTGCTGCCTCCTCTGTGCAGGCCCCGTGGTATTAAACATTTGCGGGCTTCCGATTCCTTCAAGCTGATCTCATGCGTTGTGAGATCAGCATAGCAAAAGTGCTGCTCTTTCACATTCCCAAAGATTACTTATGCCAATTACAATTACTAAAATTTAATTATTTTTTTCACCTTTGCTGTCTGATCTTAGTTTTCTAATCGGTTGGTCACAGGCTTTTCTTTCCACCTTCCCTTTCTTGTTTTTTTTGCCAGTTCCTTTTACAGGGTCTTTTTTTCTATTTCTTTTCTCTCCATCGGTCTTCTTCCCTCAAACACACAGTCAGAGTCTCTTTCTCAGATGTTTTCTCTCTCACACATACACAGGCCCTATTCTTACATGCTGTCTCTCTTACACATATACACACACACACAGATTCTCATACTCACATACATGTACACTGTCTCTCTTGCACATGCTGTCCCACTCACACACACTGGCTCTCTCATTCCCACATGCTGTCTTGCTCAAACACAGGCTCTCACTGCCACATGCTGCTCTCTTACACACACACAGAGGCTCTCATATGCTGTCACTCCAAACATTCAGGTCCTCACTCCCACACACACAGTCTCTCAACTCACTCTTGCACACACACACAATCTCTCAACTCACTCTCATACACAGACACACACACACACATATAATCTTTCAACTTTCACACAAACACAGGGGCAGATTTTCAAAGGGTTACGCACGTAACCCCGAAAACCTGCTCCTGCACGCGCCAAGCCTATTTTGCATAGGCTCGGCGACGTACACAAGCCCCAGGACACGCATATGTCCCGGGGCTTTGAAAAGGGGGCGGGGCGCCGATCCGGGGGCGGTATGGGTGTATTCCTGAGTCCTCTGGCACAGCGGCCGTGCCGGGGGATGGTGCGCTGGCAGCCGGCCGGTGTGCGCAAGTTATGCCTGCCAGAGGCAGGCGTAACTCCTGAAATAAAGGTAGGGGGGGATTTAGGTAGGGCTGGGGGTGGGTTAGATAGGGGAAGGGAGGGGAAAGTGGTGGGGAGCGGAAGGAAAGTTTCCTCCGAGGCCACTCCGATTTGGAGCAATTTGGAGCGGCCTCGGAGGGAACGGGAAAAGCCATCAGGACTCCCCTAGGGCTTGGCGCGCGCAAGGTGCACAAGTGTGCACCCCCTTTCGCGTACCAACCCCGGATTTTATAACATGTGCGTGGCTGCGCATGCATATTATAAAATTGGGCGTACATTTGTGCACGCCGGGTAGCGTGCATAAATGTAGGTTGCCCACCAGGTTATAAAATCTGCCCCACAGTCTCTCAACTCACTCTCATACACACACACACACACTACAGGCCCTAAGCCTCTCTCTCACCTCTGGGCCTCCTCTTCGCGGGTCACCGCAGGATAGGCTCTGTGGTGGCCCTGATCTTCTCGGACTGCCTGCGACATGGGATTCGCGGCAGCCCATAAATTCTGCTTCTCTTCTGCATGCGGCCAATGCTCCTCTTCCTTCCTGCCCGTGCAGCTCCGGCAATGTTTTTCTTATGTGGCTGCACAGGCATATATGACACTATATATTCATCAATTTTGTTATTTATGATAGTTTCTACCATTTTGCCTAGCACAGATATCAGACTCACTGATCTGTAGTTTCCTGTATCACCTCTTGATCCATTTTTAAAAATTGGCATTACATTAGCAACCCTCTAGTCTTCAGGTACCATAGACAATGTTAATGATAGTTTACAGATTTCCAATAGCAGGTCTGCATTTCATTTCTCAGTTCTTTCAGCATTTTGGGACATATACCATCTGGTCCAGATGATTTGCTATTCTTTAGTTTGTAAATTTGCCCTAGTACATCTTCCAGGTTCACTGAGATTTGTTTCAGTTTCGCTAAATCATCATCTTTGAATATCATTTCTGGCATGGGTATATCTCTTACATCTTCCTCAGTGAATATTGAAGCAAATAATTCATTTAGTCTCTCTGCTATGGCTTTGTCATCCCTAAGTGCCCCTTTTAACCCTTGATCATCTAATGGTCCAACTGATTCCCTCGCAGGATTTTTACCTTGAATGTACCAGAAAAAGGTTTTATTATGAGTTTTTGCTTCCTTGGCAAGCTTCTTTTCAAATTCTCTCTTTGCCTTCCTTATCAATTCTTTGTACTGATTTGCCAGTGCTTATTCTGTTTCTTCATTTGGATCCCATTTCCATTTCTGTTCTTTTACCTATTATAGCCTCTCTCATCTCATCTTTTAACCATGCCAGTAGTCATTTAGATTTATTTATTTATTTATTTATTTATCGAGTTTTATATACCGTCATTCGGTTTCGCCATCACAATGGTTTACAAGTTTCAATGGGTAAGATGTTAAGAGCTTAGGATGGGGAATAATATCATATTCATTTTGATTAACTCGTATTCGATGGATAAAGCATTAGAAGGTTAGTAGATGCATTGATATACAAAGAGCGTTCATTTATACATATAGGGCCTCATTTTCCACCCGGATTGCACGTGATACCAAAATGGGGGCGGAGTCGGCCCCGGAAGAGGAGGAGTTGGGGCGTCACCGGGGCCGACTCCGTGAAGACGCCGTGGACGACGAAAAGGTAAGGCCCTTTTTGCGTCCAAGTTCGCGCCCAATAGCTACACCTTCTATGGTGACGCTATTGGGTGCGAAACCGGCAGCGATCGCACCGCAACGGTGCGATCACTGCTGGCCAGTGCAAGCCCGCCCCCCGTTTCGGCCCCCTGCCCCTCACTCCCTAAAGTATCGCAGGCCTGCAATACTTTAGAAAATGAGGCCCATAGTGATCATTTATATATACAGCGTTCATTTAAAGTATTATTAAAATTGAGGGGGATATTCTTAACGTAGCAAGGGGAACATGGTGGGGTTCTGAATGAAGGCTAATAGGGCAGGGGCAAGGAAGTTTTAGTCCAGATTTGTGTTATATTTTGGGGAGGGCGAGTATGAGTCATTGGGTGTTTTGGTAGGCTTTGGTGAACATCCAGGTTTTAATTTCTTTTTTGAAGGTTTATAGGTCTGGTTAAGTTCTTAGTTCCGTTGGGAGGGTGTTCCAGAGTTTGGGGCTGCCAAGGGATATGGCTCTTTCACTGGTTGAGGTTAGTTGTTTGGAGTGCGTAGGTGGAATTTTCAGAAGGCCTTTGTTGGTTGAGCGGAGGTTTCTTTGAGGTGTGTGTATTTTTATAATTTTACTTAACCAGTTGGTTTGTTCTTCGTATGTTGTTTTGTGCAGTAGTGTCAATATTTTGTAATCTATTCGATGTTTTATTGGGAACCAATGTAAAGCTATGAGAATTGGCATAATATGATCATGCTTTTTTGTTCCTGTGAATGATTCTGGCGGCAGTGTTTTGTAAGATTTGTAGTGGGCAGATGGTGGAGAGTGGTAATCCAAATAATAGGGAGTTGCAATAATCCAGGTTGGAAAAGATGAGTAGTTGGACTGTTCTGAAGTCATCTGGAGTAAGGAACGGTTTTAATCGTCATAGTATAAAGTAGTTTGTAGTATCCTTCCTTAATTTTATTCGTGATGTGTTTCTTGAAGGATAATTCCTTGTCGACGATTACTCCTAAATTACAAGCATGTGAGACCGGGGAGATTGCTGTCTTCTGGTTCTCTATGTTGAGCGGTGGTAGGGGTCATGGTGTGTTTTTCCTATCCAGGAGAATTATTTCAGTCTTTTCAATGTTTATTATGAGTTTCATGTTGGTTAATAGTTGTTTTATTTTGGAGAAATGTGAGGCTATTTTTTGTAGGTTTCTTCCAGAGTATTTTGGATTGGGATTAGCATTTGGAAGTCGTCCGCATATAGAAAGTGGGTAAGCCTTAGGTCAGATAGAAGGTGACAAAGCGAGAGAAGGTATATGTTGAAAAGGGTTGCAGATAGTGCAGAGCCTTGGGGAACACCAGTGCTTAGGTTTATTTTCTTCGAGAGGGTATTATTTATTAATACCTGTAGTTTCTGTGTGATAGGTAGGATAAGAACCATTGCAAAGTTTTCTCAGTTAATCCTATTTCAGTCAGTCGATCCATAAGGATTGTGTGGTTTATGGTATCGGATGTAGCTGATAGGTCTAGGAGAACTAATAGGTAGCTTTGGCCATTTTCGAAGCCTCTGAGCACAGTGTCGTTTAGAGAGAGGAGTAGTGTTTCAGTGCTCAATATTTCCTGAAACCAAATTGTGTGGGGAATAGGATATTGTTCTTTTCTAGGTGTTTGGATAGTTGAGAGTGGACGATCTTTTCAATGATTTTGGCGATGAAGGGTAGGTTAGATACGGGTCGATAGTTTAGTGGGTTGTTTGGGTCTAGGTTGGTCTTCTTTAAAATGGGTTTGACAACAGCTGATTTTAATGAGTCCGGGTAGTTTCCTTCTATGAGGGATAGGTTAACTATGTTGGTTATAGTTTTGGTTATTGATGCTTCACTAGCTTCTATAGCTTTGATCGTTGGCATAGGTATGCTGTCGATGGGGTGATTTGCTGGATTCATTTTTTTGATGATTGATTGTATTTCCAGAGATGAGGCTTCGTCGAATTTGGGCCAGCTTGGGGTTTGATTGTTATGCATTTTGATGATTTGGGTGTTGCCGTTGAGGTTGTTGTTGATTAGGTTGTTGATTTTCTTGTCAAAGAATTCAGTAAATTCATTGCTTTTGTTCTTGTGGAGTTGTGTTTTCTGATCATTTGGGGGTTACATGAGATTTTGGACAATGGTGAAGAGAATTCTAGGGTTATGTTGGAATTTATTAATTTTATGTGAGTAGAGTTCCTTTTTTGTATTGTGTAGAAGTTTTTTGTAGTGTGCTAAGTATGTTCGGTAAGTGTTAAGTAGAGGAGTTGTTTTGTTCTTGTGCCAGGCCTTCTCTTTTCTTCTGAGTTCTCGTTTGGCAGATCTGATAGAGTCGTTGTACCATTGATTCTGATGTTTTGGGTTTTTTATTGCCTTATTAATAGTGGGGTTTATCTTGTCCGAGATTGTTTTAGTAATGTTGAGCCAGGAGGTTGTGGCATTTTCAGCGCTGGATAGGTTAATATTTGTTAGTTCAGGTAGTAGTTTTTCTAGCAGCACTTCCATATTGAATGGCGGTCAGTATGTGATCAACATCGGTGAGGTATTCTCTGATGTAAGTTTTGCATTGTGAGTCAGGTATGACTGGATTAATGAGTGATCTGACCAGTGTATTTTTGTTATGTTTGTATGGTGTGTGGGCCAGAAGTCTGTGTTAATAAAGAAAAGGTCTAAGGTGTGACCTGCTTTATGAGTTGGGCCATCAATGACTTGTTTTAATCTTAGAGTTGTTAGAGCGTCTGTTATTGTTGCATATATGAGAGAGTGGGGGAGGGTGTCCATGTGGATGTTGAAGTCTCCTAAAATGATGAGGGGCTTGCTTAGGGTTAGGTTGGCCATAAAGAATTCGATTAGTGGGGAGCAATTTCGGTCTAGAGAACCAGGGGGCAGTATACTAGACAGATTTGTAGTTTTGGTGAGTCAAATAGTGCAATTTCCAGGGGTGAACAGATGTTGGTTGGAACTAATTTCATCTGTAGGTTTGCTTTGATGATTAACATCAGTCCTCCCCCTTTCTTTTTTGGTCTGGGGATTGAGAAAGTTTTGTATGTAAGGTGATTGATTTGGTTGATTAAGACGGAGTCCGTGTTTTTTATCCATGTTTCTTATCCATGTTTCTGTGATTGCTATGAAATCTGGTTTTGTGTCGTGAGTAGGTCGTTGAATATGGGAATTTTCTTTACTATGGAATGAGTGTTGATCAGTATGAATGAAAGAACTATGTAGTTGCTATAGAGCTTGATATTGTTGTGTGGAGTATAAGTTTGGTTGTACTCACTTTTTGTTTTTGTTTTTTTTTCCATGTTTCTTTCGGTGGAGCTTTCGTGTTTTGGTCCATTTTGGTGCTGCTTCCATAGTATGCTGGAATCTGGGAGTTTGCCATTCTTGATAGATTGTGGCAAAGAGAGCGGTAGGGGTATAGGTTGTACACTAGGTTTGCATGAAGGGGTGCTGCACAAAGGGGTGGGTCCCTTTGGCGCACTCCTTCGGCACGCGTCACCCGGAGCGCGTCACCTGGGCCCGAGCGTGCACTTAAGTTTCCTTTCACATTTTCTAATGTGTGAAATACATCTGGTCTGGGCTTCTAAGATAGTATTTTTAAATAATGTCCATGCCTGATCTAAACTATTAAAGATGAATTTTAAAAAACCTGACGCACGCATTAATTAAGGGATGCACAACTATGTCGGGCTTGCACATGCTGAGCAGATTTTAAAAGCCACCAGATATGTGCATAAATGCTGCTGTATGCACATCTTGGAACTTCTCAAAAGGGGGCGAAGGGTGGGCATAGTCTGGGCGGGGTATGGGAAGTACATGGGCATTTCGGAACTTTAACCAGAAATTTGCCCATAAATACTTATGCAATCTGGCTTGTGCCGAGACCCCCTGCTGCATAACGTTACTTCTGCTATGGATTGCGTGTAAGTCCAAGAAAAAATAATGAGTCATTTCAGAGGGGTTTAAAGGGTCTAGGGTAACTGGGATGTATACAGGCTATCAAACCAGGGTGGGTAGGAGGACCTATCTGGTAACTGTATGAACTGGGAAAGAACTGATAAAACTGGGAAATGCGTCAGCACGCGTCCCTTTTAAAATCCCCCCACTTTCATGGTAGAAGCAGGATTTACACGCACAATCATTATTGTGCACACAAAAATATATATTGTTTTTCGTTGATTATTTTATCACTCTCCAGTTGTTATAGTTTAAAATCTTTCCTGTCTTCCATCTCCCATGTTTTCGCTCCCTGTTTAATGTAACTTTACATTCTACTTAGTTGTTTATTGGTTTCCCCTGTTCTATTGTAAACCGGTACGATAAGGCCTCGTCTTGAGTATCGGTATAGTAAAAGAATTTAAATAAAATAAAAATAAATAAATAAATCATGTGCCCACTTAAAATTCAGCACACGTTCATATGGCCAGGCTATTTTTATAAAATTTCGTAATAAACTCACAAATTATTATAATCCTTAAGCTTATAAATCCTCTCAAAGTAAATCTACAATTCAGTAACCCCAATCTTAGAGGAACCTATCATTCACATTTTCTAGAAATTGTGAATGATAAGTTCCTCAAAGATTGGGGTTAGTTAATTGTAGACAGACTATTTTTATAACATGCCTGCATATACACGCATATGTTATAAAATAGCCACATTCCTGGGCTTAAGCTGACAAACATGCGCACATGTGCGCCAGCACACCAATTTAAAAATTCACCTTTTAACCTTTGCAGTTGCTCCTTGCTGGGTACATTTTAAAACACAGCGCATGCGCGTACTTTTGTTCATGCACCAGGCGCGAACAAAAGTATGCCATATTTTATAAGATACGCGCGTAACCCTTCTAAAACGACCCTGTGCGGGCCGAGCCTATATTGCATAGGCTTCTGGCGCGCGCAAAGCCCCGGGACACGCATAAGTCCGGGGCTTTCTTGGGGTGGGCGTGTCGGGGGTGTGACGCGGTCGGAGGGAGCGGGCAGCGCGCGCAGGGCTTGGCGCGCAAGGGGGTGTTAGTTAATTCACCTGGAATTTCTATCCATAAAGATTCAACATTGCATTTTGTTTCCTGAGGAACTTTTATCCTATTTGACTCAATGATCTCTTTAATATATAGTGCCACCCTCCACCAATTTGATCCATCCTATCTGTAAACACCCTTGGCCACCAAACTATCTCGGGTACTGTCACATGTGTAGCCAGATGGTAAGGCTTTTGTGGTTTCCGCTTTTAAAGATGGTATGGAGATAGTTTGCACACCCAGAGTACCTTCACCAGAAAATAAATCAAAATAGAAAAATGATTTCAGAAGCACTTTTATAAATAAATTAAAGGATTTTATTTTGCTGGCAAATGGATAATTTTCTAGGTTCTTCACTTCTACAAACAAATGTAATTATTGAACAAACCTACCTTTCAATAATGTCAATAAGTTCACTTATGAAATAATTTACTTCAGGTGCACAAAACAATTTTTCATATGTGACTCGCTCTAATTCTTAACACAGTTTGGAATAGAAACCTGTTCCTGTACAAGAATTACTTCTTACCAAGATATCATCAGATAAGTATTTTCTCAGGTAGTTACTTCTTGAAGAGAACAAGGGGCGGATTTTAAAAGGGTTACGCGTGTAATATACGCGCGTAACCTTTTAAAACCCCTCCTGCGTGTGCTGAGCCTATTTTGCATAGGCTCGGCGACGCGTGCAAGCCCCGGGACACGCGTATGTCCCGGGGCTTGAAAAAATGGGTGGGGCATGGGCGGGGAGGGGCGGGGCGGTGTGTGGGAGTGGCCAGAGGCCTCGCCATCACCGCTGGGCCGGGGGATCGCGTGCCGGCACTCGGGTGGGGGTTTTTTAGATAGGGCTGGGGGGCAGGATAGATAGGGGAAGGGAGGGGAAGGTGGTGGGGGTCAGGAGGAAAGTTCCCTCCGAGACCTCTCCGAATTCGGAGCGGCCTCGGAGGGAACGGGGAAAGCCATCAGGGCTCCCCTAGGGCTCAGCGCGTGCAAGGTGCACAAGTGTGCACCTCCTTGTGCGCGACGACCCCGGATTTTATAACATGCGCGCAGCTGGGCGCGCATGTTATAAAACCGGGCATAGATTTGTGCGCACCGTGTTGCATGCACAATTATACACCCATGCATAGGTTACAAAATCTGGCCCCAAATGTTTAATTTCAACTTTAATTCAAGGAATCTGATTCTTTGTGTTAATTTGTTATTATAGGCTCTTCAGACAATTCTGGCATTCTCCAGGTAAGTATTAACAACTTTTATCTTTAACCTGTTTTAAATCAATGACTTTGACTTTGACCTCTTGTATGTCCATGTGTGTTGCACTAGTTCAGTTTACCAAAATTGTGTCACAGTTCTACCTAGCGTTCACAAGCGCTGCTCTCAAAACGTATTACCCGGCAATCAAAGATAAGTGTGCATAAGAACATAAGAACATAAGAAATTGCCATGCTGGGTCAGACCAAGGGTCCATCAAGCCCAGCATCCTGTTTCCAACAGAGGCCAAAACCAGGCCACAATAACCTGGCAATTACCCAAACACTAAGAAGATCCCATGCTACTAATGCAATTAATAGCAGTGGCTATTCCCTAAGTATAATTGATTAATAGCCATTAATGGACTTCTCCTCCAAGAACTTATCCAATCCTTTTTTGAACCCAGTTACACTAACTGCACTAACCACCTCTTCTGGCAACAAATTCCAGAGCTTTATTGTGCGTTGAGTGAAAAATAATTTTCTCCGATTAGTCTTAAATGTGCTACTTGCTAACTTCATGGAGTGCCCCCTAGTCCTTCTATTATTCGAAAGTGTAAATAACCGAGTCACATCTACTCGTTCAAGACCTCTCATGATTTTAAACACCTCTATCATATCCCCCCTCAGCCGTCTCTTCTCCAAGCTGAACAGCCCTAACCTCTTCAGCCTTTCCTCATAGGGGAGCTGTTCCATCCTCTTTATCATTTTGGTTGCCCTTCTCTGTACCTTGCTCCAATTAAGGAGTAGATTTGGAGGGAACTTTCCTACCCCCCTACCTACCCTCCCTCCTTCTTCCCCTCTCTTCCCTGACCCCTTTGAAGTCCCTACCTTTTGTTATTTTCTTTATTTCAGAACTTATGCCAGCAGAGCGGTAAATGGCTGTTGTACTGGTGGCATCCAGCTCTGCCTCACACCCCCCCCCCCCCCCGGGACCGCCCCTCCCCACCCCCGGGACCACCCCTTGATAGAAGCCTGGTTCTTCTGCGTGTAATAGGGGTTACACTCACGGCCGGGCCTCTTTTAAAATGCGCGCAGCACGTGCAAGGCCCGGCCACATGTGTAACCCTCGTTTTCCCGCACACAGGGATTTAAAATTTAGCTGTAAATATTTTTTCTCCAAACCAATATAATTTGTACCCTGGTATCACAGTGTCTCATTGGTTATCCTCCTTCCACCAGGTCTCTGGGATGCCAATTGTATCTACCTCTTCAGGCGATGCTATACACTCTAACTCTCCCATCTTATTTTTTATATTTCTAGCATTTGTATACAGACATTTCAAAGAATATTTTTTTTTTGTATTAACATTAGTTGACAGGGGCAATTCAGAATCTTTGGCATTTATTGCAACCTCTCTACTGGGATGCCCTAATTACCCTGTTCCCTTAGTATCCTTCAAGATACATAATTCTGAACCATGCGCTTCTGAGTGATTGTTAGCTTTCCCCCCCCCCCCCCCCCCCCATCATCTAGTTTAAAAGTCCAAAATAAAACCCATGCTAAAATGTGCCCTATGTTGGCATTAAAAATGCAATAATTTATTAGTCAGTCTGTTTTCAGTATACTGTAATTGAAAAATCTTTCTTATCCTTTTTGATTAAAATGTCTAAAACAGAAATCTTATGGAAGAGGTGGTGAAGACAAAAACAGTCAAGGAATTCAGAAGGGCATGGGATAAACACTGTGGATCCCTAAAGGCTAGAGGGTGGAAATGAAGAAAAGAATGCATGGGGATAACTGGGGGTAACTTGCTGGTGTGGCAGTTGCTACCCTTAACAAAAAAGCCTTGATACTGTTAATGCAGCTCTATCATTGCGCTCTGCTTCAGTGGTGAATTGGATTCAGGCAGCAACCAATGAGGGCCTTGACTTTTACGGTTTGGGGAACAAATAAACATGGGGATAACTTGCTGATGCAGCACTTACTACCCTGAATCACTAAGCCCAATGCTTTTGATGCAACTCCAACAATGCTCTCTGCTTTCACAGCAACGGTTAAGGGAAATTGGATTCAAACAGCATCCGAGGGCCCTGACTTTTGCGGTTTGGTAAACTGATAAGCATGGGGGTAACCTGTACAGTGCAGCAGATACTGGCATAAGCTTGCTGGGCCGACTGGGTGGATCATTTGGTCTTTTTCTGTAGTCATTTCTATGTTTCTATGTTTTTCTTACTGCTATTAATCTGAAATTTTAAGTTCATAGCCAATTATAGAAAGTTGAAAAATTGTCCAAATTACCATTCTATAAAAGTAAAATTTCATCTATATATCTGTTGCATAAAACAATTTTTCCTTCAAACAGATGAAGACTCAAAAACAACCCATCAAAATTAAATATATGAAGGTTGGTTATATTTATATTCTGCTTTTCACACTGTTTCAAAGTGGATTACATTCAGATACTGTAGGTATTTCTCTATCCCTAGAGGGTTTTACAATCTTAAGTTTGTACTTGAGGCAATGGACAGTAAAGTGTCACAAGGAGTGACAGCAGGACTCAAACCCTGGACTCTTGGTTCATTGCCCACTGCTCTAACCACTAGGCTATTCCTCCACTCCGTAGCTGAATTCATGCCCACTGCTGTCCCCTTCAGGGGTGGTTCTATAATAAGACAGGTATGGCGGCCGCTTCAGGCAGCAGAATTTT
Source organism: Rhinatrema bivittatum (assembly GCF_901001135.1). Classification (NCBI taxonomy): domain Eukaryota; kingdom Metazoa; phylum Chordata; class Amphibia; order Gymnophiona; family Rhinatrematidae; genus Rhinatrema; species Rhinatrema bivittatum. The sequence goes on along the minus strand of NC_042617.1, from coordinate 285,196,102 downwards.
GTAAGTGATAGCACTAGCAAATATATCTCCCCCTGAAAAAAAACCCCACCCCTGCTGCAGTAGCTGGCTCACCCTGTCTCATAGGGGTCAGCAACCTGTGGCACTCAAGAACATGATTTGTTGCATCAGGAGGGGGGTCTCAGCGTGAGACCCCCCTACTGATTGGTAAAAGTAGGCCAGCTCCCCCATTCCTTCCGGATCCCATGACTTACCCACTGCTATCCTAAAACAGGAAGAGGATGGAGCCTTGCAGGTCCTCAGGCACTACCTCCCTTCTCCCCTGCCAGGGCCCGAATGGTGTGCTTAGAACCACGTGGTTCACACTGCTCCTTTTTATAATTTTGTTTTTCGTGATGAAAAACATATCGGTTTCAATCATATTTTTACATAACTCTTTGATATTTTAACTAAAAATATAAAAATTAATATTTAAGAGTTGTGTGAAAGGAATCTGGCAGATCATGGTGCCAACCGGCTTGTGGCACTCAAGGACCAAAGTTACCTACCCCTGATTTAAATCTTAACACACCACTTTAAACAGGTTGCCTACCCCTTTTCTAGTCAGTGGGTTTTGTGTTTGTGTGAGTGAGAGCACCTGTGGGTGAGAATGCCTGAATGTGTGTGTGAGAGTGAGAGAGTGGGTGTGTGAGTGAAAGTGAGCCTGTTCACATGAGTGTGAGTGCCTGTGTGTGTGCCTGCCTGAGAGAGTGCTTGTATGTATGAGTGTATTTCAATAAGTGCCTATGTGTATGAGTATGCTTATATGAGTGCCTGCGTGTGTGAGAGAGAGAGTGAGAGACTAGTATTTATGCCAGTAGGAGACTGCCTATGAGAGAGTTTGTGTGTGTGTGTGTGTGTGTTTTGAGAGCAGTTGCTAAATTTCATGTTCAAGAATGTGCAGTGCAGTCAGTTCTGAAGCAGCTTATGCGAAATGCTGGCCAACATCAGCAGGCCATTGTGATCACAATCTCAATTTTACATACTAATTAGCTTAAAAAAGAATTGGAGAACATTCTATGATAAGTTTTTAGATTAATTCAAAAAAATGTTATATAAAGTTTATAGTGTAATTAAAGTGGGTTTGGAGGTTTTTAGACAATCTCAGGACGACTGGAAATCTGACTTGTTTTGTTTTCCTAATAGGAGATCTATTGATATTTTAGGGTTTGCAGTGTTGCTTTTTCATAGGTAGGGTTGTTACTGGTTGAGTGCTGGCAATTACGTATGGAAATATAACCCATTTTCGGGTAATCCCTTGCTATCGATGGGTCCATAAAGTAATTTATGTTCTCCGTGGCACCCATAGTTAGCTTGAACCTTTTCACACAGTCTCTTTTCTGAGAGCCTGGTTCTTTTACTGATGGAGGTTGGGGGGGTGGGGGGGGGGTGGAGGATGAGTCCTCCAGGGTCCTAGTGTTGTGTCCGTCGGTCTCAGATGGCTTCGACCTCTGTGCCTCACTTTTCTCTCTGCTCTCCCCCCTAGCCTTGGGAAGATGGCTACCACCACGTCTGCTTGCCGCTCTCTCCGGCGTCCCTGGAACGGCTATGGCAAGGCTATCTGCCATGTTTCTCCTGAGGGCCTCCTAGGGTGCACACGCGCGCATGCCATTTTGAATACTGGCAGCCGACGGTCCGAGTGCAGACAATGAAGAGTACAGCAGGAAGAGAAACTGTATGTCATCTGCATACATTTTATATGTGAAACCAAGCTACACAAGAAGATGACAGAGAGGAATGAGGTATATACTGAAGAGTGCCACAGATCCCTCGGGTACACCAGCGAGTTCTCTTGTTGGTATTTCTTCTTACCTGGGCACCCGCTCCTCGGGGGCCCTTTGCTTTATTTCAGGTACCTCTCTGGGACCAGGTACTCACTCCTCGAGGGCCTGCTCTCCCTACTTTGGTGCCTGCAACCAACTACTTCTGCCTGCTGGGATTTCCAACTATACAGCTACCATCTTAGTGAGTGAGTAATCTAACTTTGTCAGTCTGTCTCATCTACAGTTCTACACTGGGAACTTGCATCCTTCATGTGCTGGTAACATCTGCCTTTGTGAGACGGGTCTCCTCTGCCGAGGATCCCTGGACTGCTCTTACTGGATCACCTCACTACTGCCACCTCTGGTGGTATCATCCAGCTGTATAATAAAAGATAGGGATGTGAATCGGGCTTCGGACGATTGAAAATATCGGACGATATTTTCAAAATCGTCAGAAATCAGGGGCTCCCCCAAAACGATAGGAAAACCCCACGATATTGATCGTGGGAGTTCTCTTATTGTTTTGGGGGAGGGCGGGAAAAACGGCACACAAAAATAACCCCTAAATCCACCCCGACCCTTTAAAACTAATCCCTTAGCTTCCCCCACCCTCCCGACCCCCCAAAAAACTTTTTACAGGTACCTGGTGGTCCAGTGGGGGTCCCTGGAGTGATCTCCCGCTCCCGGGTCGTCGGCTGCCACTAATCAAAATGGCGCCGATGGCCCTTTGCCCTTACCATGTGACAGGGTATCTGTGCCATTGGCCGGACCCTGTCACATGGTAGGAGCACTGGATGGCCGGCGCCTACCATGTGACAGGGGCTGACCAATGGCACTGGTAGCCCTGTGACATAGTAAGGGCAAAGGCTATCAGCGCCATTTTGAATACTGGCAGCTGACGGTCCGAGTGCAGGAGGTTGCTCCCGGACCCCCGCTGGACTTTTGGCAAGTCTTGTGGGGGTCAGGAGGGTCCCCCAAGACTTGCCAAAAGCCCCTGGTGGTCCAGCGGGGGTCCGGGAGTGATCTCCTGCCCTCGGGAGCCATCCAGTGCTCCTACCATGTGACAGGGTCCGGCCAATGGCACGGATACCCTGTCACATGGTAAGGGCAAAGGGCCATCGGCGCCATTTTGATGTAGTGGCAGCCGACGGCCCGGGAGCGGGAGATTGCTCCAGGGACCACCACTGGACCACCAGGTACCTGTAAAAAGTTTTTTGGGGGATCGGGAGGGTGGGGGAAGCTAAGGTATTAGTTTTAAAGGGTTGGGGTGGGTTTTTTGTTTATTGGCTCGGGCACAGCCGATAAACAAAACCGCGATCGGGCCTGATGAAAAAAACCCCACATGTGAATCGGAACCGGAATCTGAACCGATTCCGGTTCCGATTCACATCTCTAATAAAAGACAAATCTTCTGTGTTTGCGTGTCTCAAGTCTAGCCTAGTACTGCGGTTCCTCACGGGGCTCCTCCCCGTGGGCATGGCCATCTCCGCAGTGCCCGTGAATCCACTCCAACACCTCAAAACCATAACAAATTGCTAACTCCACGGATTCGGCTAGCTCACCGCATTGCAGGCCATTCCAGGCCTGGCCCGGCGAATCTCCGAACAACAGAACTCCCTGGATAATTTGACGACTGCCTTTAATCAGTTGCACACACAGATGAATACACCGACCACCATAGGTAAAGAAGTTACACCGCCAGAAGTGACAGTCAAGACAACTGTACCTCTATCTGCTCCAACACACTTCTCAGGAGAAGTTTGGAAATGTAGATGATTTATCAATCAATGTTGCATGCACTTTTCTCTGCAACCTAATCATTTCCCTACAGCTTATGCCAAGACCACTTATATCCTTTCTTATCTGGACGGAAGAGCATTGGCTTGGGCCTCTCCACTGTGGGAGCGCAATGACCCTATCCTGAATGATCTTACCGGGTTCCTTGAACTGTTCAGATCAGTATTCGATGACCCTGCCCAGTATATGACAGCAGGATCTACGTTGGTTCAACTCAAGCAAGGTAATAAACCTTTGCCAGACTTCACCATAGAATTCAAGACATTGGCTTCAGAATTACATTGGGACCCTAGATGCCTGAAGACCCTCTTCTTTGAAGACCTGAATTACTGGTTAAAAGATGAGCTGGCGGCTCGAGAGATGCCTGAGACCTTAGCTGAACTAATGAAGTTGGCAACATGGATTGACCACCGACTTCATGACAAGTTCAAGAGGGCAAGAGTCCCAGAAGACCACTTCAGGGAGAGACTCGAGTCAAGCCTGTACCCAGGCCTATACCCTCTGGTCCTGTTGCTGGCGAAGAAGTACCAATGCAATTAGGCCGCAGTCATTTGACCTCTAAAGAGAGAAGAACATGAAAGAGTTTGCGACTATGCATGTATTGTGGACAAGCTGGTAATACTGTTCAAACATGCCCTATATGTCCAGGAAACTGGCAGACCTAAGTCCTGTGGGAGGGCTCTTCTTAGGTCTAAGTGTACCCTCTCCTCCACTCTCTCTTCCTGTATCTTTAATTTGTGGACCTCTAGAATACCAGACTCTTGCCTTGGTGGATTCCGGGGCAGGGGGAAATTTCATTTTGAAACGTCTAGTGGAACATTTGCGAATCCCCACCACTACCATGACGTCTTCACTACTCCTGTCTTCTATTCATGGGGAGCCCTTACCGGGTGAAGTAACCCTACTCACTGAACCAGTGAGCTTATGTACTAGTGCTCTTCATACAGAGACTATTTCCTTCTTTGTGCTAGAGAAGGCCATGCACCCCTTGCTACTGGGGCTACAGAGGCTGCAGAAACATATGCCACAATTCAACTGGGCCACATTGGAGCTTTCACGTTGGGGTCCAGATTGTCATGGCAAATGACTGATGGAAGTCTCTCCTATACCCTGCATGCCAACTACCCCGCTGTTGCCTGGGTTACCGCCTCAATATGCATCTTTTCAAGATGTATTTTCCAAAGAAGCTGCTGATGTATTCCCTCTACACAGATCATACGACTGCACCATCAACTTGAAGCCTAACACAGAACCACCCAAAGGAAGGGTTTATCCTCTCTCCATAGTAGAAAATAAAGCGATGTCAGAGTACATCCAGGAGAATCTTCAGAAAGGCTTCATAAGACCCTCCAGGTCTCCTGCCAGCACAGGCTTCTTCTTCGTAGGGAAGAAGGAAGGAACATTACGTCCATGCATTGACTATAGAGGTCTAAACGAGATCACTGTGAAGGACCACTATCCCTTATCACTCATCTCGGAGCTATTTAATATACTACAGGGAGCCAAGATTTTCTCCCAGATCAATCTTTAAGGAGCCTATAATCTGGTTCGCATCCTCTCTGGCGATGAATGGAAGACGGCTTTTAATACCAGGGATGAACACTTTGAATACCTAGTGATGCCCTTTGGCATGTGCAATGCCCCAGCTGTCTTCCAAAACATGATGAACGACATTCTGCATGATCTACTCTACCAATGTGTCATTGTGTACTTAGACGACATCTTGATATTTTCCCAGGACATGAACACCCACCTGGAGGATGTCAAAAGAGTGCTGCAGAGGCTTCGCGAGAACCGCTTATATGCCAAGTTGTCTAAATGCGAATTCCACAAGGAATCTGTGCCCTTCTTAGGGTACATTGTTTCGAACAAAGGTTTCCAGATGGACCCTCAAAAGCTTGAGAGTATTCAAAAATGGACACAATCCACTGGTCTAAAAGCTCTTAGATGATTTCTGGGATTTACCAACTACTACAGAACCTTCATCAAGAATTACTCTTCACTGACTGTTCCCTTAACAGCTATGACTAAGAAAGGTGCCAGCATCGCCAACTGGTCTACGGAAGCTGTGACAGCATTTCAGAAACTAAAATACGCCTTCTCAAGTAAGCCATGTCTCCGCCATCCAGATCCTTCACGGCCCTTCATTGTGGAAGTCGATGCCTCGGATGTAGGCGTAGGAGCCGTGCTAAGCCAGACCAGTGACTGTACAATCTTGCATCCATGTTCTTTCTTCTCCCGACTATTCTCACCAGCGGAGAAGAATTACAGCATTGGAAATAAAGAACTACTGGCAATAAAGATGGCATTCGAAGAATGGCGCCCCTGGCTTGAAGGTGCAGAACATCAGATCACTGTTTACACTCATCACAAAAATCTGGAGTACCTCCATCACGCCCAGCGCCTTAACCACAGACAGGTGAGATGGTCCCTGTTCTTCAACAGATTTGACTTTGTGCTGAAATACTGCCCTGGAGATAAGAACGTCAGAGTGGATGCCCTATCTCGCTCCTTTCTCTCTGAAGACATTCCTGATGAACCCCAGCATATCATCGACCCGAAGAGAGTTATTCTATCAGCTACACATCCGATACCTCCGGGCAAGACCATTGTACCCTGCAACCTAAGAAAGAAGTTGTTAGTATGGGTTCACAATTCAAAACTGGCTGGACATCCCGGTCAGTGAAGAATGCTGGCAAAGCTACAGAAGTACTACTGGTGGCCCATCATGAAGGAAGACACTTTTGCATACATAGCATCTTGCTCCAATTGTGCCAGACAGATACCTCCACCTGGACGTCCTTGGGGCCTGCTTCATCCCTTGCCAGAACCAGATGAGCCCTGGACCCACATTGCTTCAGACTTTGTATGGACTTACCTCTTTCTGGAGGTAACAATACCATCTGGGTTACAGTGGATCGTTTCTCGAATATGGCTCACTTCGTGGCTCTCCCTGGCTTGCCTTCAGCCATAGAGCTTGCTAAACTATTCATCACCCTTCCCCTATCTAACCAACCCCCCAGTCCTACCTAAATCCCCCCCCCCACCTTTATTTTATAAGTTGCGCCCGCCTCTGTGCAGGCATAAGTTGCGAGTGCCGGCCGATGGCCGGCCCGCGATCCTGGGCACAGTGGCAGATAGCCACTGTGCCTGGAGGCTCTGGATACGCCCGCCCTGCCCACACCCCGCCCCTTTTTTCGAGCCCCGGGACATATGCGTGTCCCGGGGCTTTATGTGCGCCGCCGGGCCTTTTGAAAATAGGCCTGGCGCGCATACCCCCCCCCCCCCCCCCACGCGCATAAATCCACCTGGATTTAAGTGCTTAGGCTTTGAAAATCTGGCCCTATGTGTGTAGAATGATTTGATATTTACTGTGACTAATATCAGATTTGAGAGATCACGGTTTATGGACCCCCAAAATACTAACGTGGGAAGAATCTCTTATCATACGAAGGAGTATCACAGAAATGATCTGTAAAGATGGAGAATGGTTCTAATACTGATCCTATTCCTGGTACTATCAGACGCCCAGGGGGAGTTATTCAAGGATTCATGTATTTTTGGGAGGCTATAAATAATAGGAACATTAGTGAGCCTGATATTCAAAGCGCATTCAGGGTTCGGTAGCCGAATAAGTAGGACTTACCTGGCTAGATAGTGGATGGGCAGTGGTTGGATCGGGGCGGTGCTACTAAGCCATATAAGTTATGCGGGTAAGTTATACCTTCCTTTGGCCAAACAGCAACAGAGTCAAAGGACCATTGTATTTCTAAAAATCATAAGTTTGAAGATCTTCAGTGCGGTGTAATTGATTCACTGATTCCTTCTCCACGTGGCAGTGACACTGTTTCATTTTTAAATTACAAGGAACAACAGTGGATTTTTCACTTAAACACAGTGTCACCCCCATGGCTTAATGAACAGATTGAGTGGACCTCCTTATTATAAAAGCTTTTCCTTCATTCTGATTATATTTCCCATTCTATTCATAATTATAATTTTGATCAATCAGGGTTTGCCAGTGGTCATGTGGTAGACGTTCCTTCATAGTAATCCTTTAAATAGCATGAGGTTAACATGCAGCGGTTGTTATATTGATGGGGCATTCAGTGAAAGTCCGGTTGTGGCTGGTAGAGGTAGAAATTGTGTTTTTTTCTGAGTGAGCACTTTTTTTTGTCCAGAGCACAGAAACTGATAACCTTTTTATTGTTCCAGAACCATTAAGCATATAATATCCGGTCTCAGTCCCTGATGAAGCATATGAAACGTGAATGTTGGACTATCTTTTGAAGTGATATGCCACGAACTCCCAAAGAGCTTACAGAAAGATAAGTGCCTCTGTGCTTCTTAGTGCAATTTAAAAACTTTAACCTAAAAAAAAAAAAGCCAATGATTAAATACACCAGACCAAGTGTTAACAGCTTTGGAGCGACTTAAAGCAAAGTTGCAATGTCTCTTTGACTCTGTTGTTGTTTGGTCATTCTTATTTCTCATCTTTTATAACGTTTTGATATATTGTTTGATTCTATCACCGTACATTTGGGTTCAGTCTTGTTAGATATGTTTTACCTGCCAAAAAGCAGGTTTAACTTAGCCGGATGTAACTTATCTGACTAAGTAGCGGCTTGTACATGGATATTCAGTGGCATAGCTGTGCTGCTGAATATCCATTGTAACTTTTTATCTGGCTAAATTACATATCCAGCCAGCTTTGAATTATCAGGCCCAGTATGTTCTACATTTAAAACGCTAATCTCTTTGCTAATTAAAAACATCCCCGCTTCACCAATCCTTCTTAAATCCTGTACCTCCTATTGAATAGCTTGCAGTGGGATCTCCTTTTAAGGGCAGGTCGCATGCCGAATCCTTAAGCTGGTGAATAATTTCATTGACATAACTGGATCTGTTCAGAATGAACAGTTTATCTGCAGGTCATATAACAATATCTTTTTTTCTCCCTAGGTGTTTTATAGGCAGCGTTCTCTTCCTTAGTTACCTTAAAATAGACCCTTGGTTTATTACTCTCAAGTTTCTCAATGTCTTTGAGTACCAATTGCTGGAACATTTGAATTAAGGGATCTATTTGGCCTGCTGAATTCCATTCGGAATTGCTTTGCACAACAGAAAAATCTCTCCAGAAAAAATGCTGGACACTTCATTTTCTATTAAATTTGAAAAGATCAGTTCTTGTTTGGAAAGCGTTATATTTTTATGTTGGTACCAAGGAGAGTCCTTTCCCCTCAGGCCCAGTGAGTGGCTTCTTGGGAAGGGTAAATTATAGGAGGACCTGTGAAAAGAGGGGGCGTCTCGGGCATCCCTGACCCACAGGTTTCTCTTTGTTTTTTCAGAAATGAACACCACTTTCAAGGCACTGGTATGGCAGGATTAGAGTAAGGTTACCAGATTTCGGGTGGGCAAATCCAGGACACTTGTTCTCCATAGTGCCAGTTCACGGGGCAGGGGCGGGGGTGGAAAATTGTCCAGTGTGTCTGTTTCCATGGAAAATTGTAGTAACCTAACTCTCAAAGCATACCTAAAAGCGCATTCTTTGTTTTGCTGGCACAAAATATTTCTGAACCAATAGAAAAGCCTCAGGGCTGGCAGATACGAGCTGCATACAAGAGAACTAATTATGCACCAGAGAAAGCCACATCAGCCAACAAAATCCAGCTGTTATTAACATGTAAATTCAGCGTGGCAGACACATCCAGGTCAAAGACTTTTAACTGGGTCCCAGGATATTTTACACTGATGAGTTAATTAATGTTATATATCAGGCAATAAATGTTTTCAACCTTTGGTGCCTCTCACTTGATTTTCTGGCTGAGTGTCTCTCTTTTGACTTGTTCTTCCACTGGTGTCCTCCTTTCTTCCCTTTTCTTTTCTGTTTCAGTTGTCTTTTCCTTTTTTGTCTCTTTTAATACTTTCTCCCTCCTTCACTCGGACTCATTCTGCTCTCATTTCCTGTTTCTCTCCATTCTTCTCTTCTTCCTTGTCTTCCTTTCCTATTCTTATTACTGCCTGCTCTCTTTCCCCTAAACTCTCACCCCCATGCCTCATCTCTTTCCTTCCACATTATATTTCTGGATTTCTTGTCTTCCCCCGACCAATTCAGGGTCCTCTCTCTTTCTGTCCCTCACATCCCCCTTCTGTCCCTCTCCATCTTCCACCATCTCCTCTTCTCCCTGCCTTCCACCCCCTTCACTCATTCCCAGTCATCTCTATCCTCAAACCTGGGAATTTATGATTTCCACTCACCCTGAGATTACTGTGGATTAGCCGGGAGAGGGGGCAGGAGGCCAGGTGGGACCAGATGTGCACGAACTTACTCTTGTACACACACTAACACACTCACGTGTTCACACTCCCACATACACATGCGCATTCTTTCACTCCTCATTCTCTCACACATTCTCACATGCTCTTAGCCTTTTACTCCTCTCATTCTCCCACATACATGCTCTCTCATAGGCATACTCGCTCACTCACTCACTTCTCTCCCTCTTCCACGCACACATGCCCATGCGCTCTCACACACATTCTCTTTCACACTCACTTCTCTTCCTCCTACACAAGCACACACACTCTCACAGACATGCTCACTCAGTCGCTGTCCCCATCCTGCTTACGGTTCTCAATCCCAAATTCTCTCTTTTCTGGCAGCCTGCTGGTTCATGATTCTCCTGTTTGTCTGCATTCCTTTCCTCCACATTCTGTCTTTACTCCGCCAGCTGCCATGCCTCAACTTCCCAGGCTGCTCCTCTTACACCCGCTCTCACCATGCTTTCAGAGTCCTAGAATGTGCAACACCTGTAATGAGCAGTTTTAAGCACATTTCACCAGTGCGGAGCGTCCTCTGCGGTTGCTGTGCCTGTCCGTCCATATGCATGTATCGAGGTGGGGGCCTCGCCGTGGATGAATTTGACTGAAATTTGGTAGAAAGACTCTTTCTGAGGTTCAAGCTCTCTTACCAAATTTCAGTCAAGTTCATCCACGAAAACCTCACATGAGAGATACGCCAGTAGAGTAGAGTAATGCCAGAATTTGCTGGGACAGAAATGCATCTTTGTGCATGCTCCAAGCATGCCCTTTTTAGCTTATTACCTTTCCCTTGCTTCAGCCCTTGCTTGTGCCAAGCTTTAACTGCTGCTGTTTGCCTTTGTCTATTGAGTCACAATTTATTATGAGAAAGCATTACCTGCCCCCCCCTCTATTTTCCAGGTTAGTGTTAGAAAGTAGTGACCCCCTAAAAGTATACTGCACCTTCGATGATGTGCCTCACTCTTCAGCTGCACAGGCCTGATGCTACTGCTGCTTCTTCCTCCCAGCCAGTGTGGCTCGATGCTTCAGCTATGTGGGCCTGACCCTTCTTCTTCTTCTTCAGCTATGACTGACGCTCTTCTTCCTCCCCACCCACACAGCTCAAGGCTCCTCCTCCTTCAGCGGCGCAGGCCCAATGCTGCTTCTTTCTGAACCTGCTGCTTCTGCGGTAGCACACAGAGTTTTCCGGTGTTGGTTTGGAGACCCAGCAATTCCATTACAATTCTGGAGTCTCCAGGCCAAACCCAGAGATTTCCCAGGTATGTCCATCCTCCTCTCGCTGATCCTTGTTCCTTCTCCCTTCTCCCTTTACCCTTTACCCCTCCTCTCCCTCCTCTTTCTCACCTGTCCCCCCCTTCTCTCTCTCTCTCTCTTTCTCTCTATCTCTTGGTCCCCCCAGTCCAGGTAAGAACATAAGAACTTAAGAAGTTGCCATACTGGGTCAGACCAAGGGTCCATCAAGCCCAGCATCCTGTTTCCAACAGTGGCCAAACCAGGCCACAAGAACCTGACAATTACCCAAACACTAAGAAGATCCCATGCTACTGATGCAATTAATAGCAGGGGCTATTCCCTAAGTAAACTTGATTAATAGCAGTTAATGGACTTCTCCTCCAAGATTTTATCCAAACCTTTTTTAAACCCAGCTACACTAACTGCACTAACCACATCCTCTGGCAACAAATTCCAGAGCTTAGTTGTGCGTTGAGTGAAAAATAATTTTCTCCAGTTAGTTTTAAATGTGCTACTTGCTAACTTCATGGAGTGTTCCTGAGTCCTTCTATTATCCAAAAGTGTAAATAACCGATTCACGTCTACTCGTTCAAGACCTTTCATGATTTTAAAGACCTCCTTTTCCAAGCTGAACAGCCCTAACCTTTATTCTAACATAATTCTTTATTGTATTATGTTATAATTACCTCCTGCCTTTACCTTTCTTCCAGCTATTTAAGCTTCCCAAGTTTTTACTCCTTGTTAAATGTAACTTTGCCTTATTCACCTCTCTCATTAATTACTTTTATTTATTGCTTCAGTTATACCCTTGTTCTATGTAAACCGATCCGATATGGTTATTACTATGAAGGTCGGTATAAAAAAGTGTTAAATAAATAAATAAATAAATAAATAAATAAATAACCTCTTCAGTCTTTCCTCATAGGGGAGCTGTTCTATTCTCTTTATCATTTTGGTCACCCTACTCTGTACCTTCTCCAGTGCAACTATATCTTTTTTGAGATGTGGTGACCAGAGCTGTACACAGTACTCAAGGTGCAGTAACACCATGGAGCGATACAGAGGCATTATGACATTTTCTGATTTATTCACTATTCCCTTCCTAATAATTCCTAACATTCTGTTTGCTTTTTTGACTGCTGCAGCACACTGAGCCGAGGATTTTAAAGTATTATCCACTATGATGCCTAGATCTTTTTCCTGTGTGGTAGGTCCTAATATGGAACCTAACATCGTTTAAGTACTGCATGGGTTATTTTTCCCTATATGCAACACCTTGCCCTTTTCCACATTAAATTTTGTTTGCCATTTGGATGCCCAATCTTCCAGTCTTGCAAGGTCCTCCTGTAATTTATTAAAATCCGCTTGTGATTTAACTACTCTGAATAATTTTGTATCATCTGAAAATTTGATAACCTCGCTCATCGTATTCCTTTCCAGATCATTTATAAATATATTGAAAAGCACCAGTCCAAGTACAGATCCCTAAGGCACTCCACTATTTACCCTTTTCCACTGAGAAAATTGACCATTTAATCCTACTCTCTGTTTCCTGACGTTTAACCAGTTTGCAATCCATGAAAGGACATCACTTCCTATCCCATGACTTTTTAGTTTTCTTAGAAGCCTCTCATGAGGGACTCTGTTAAATGCCTTTTAAAATCCAAATATATTACATCTACCAGTTCACCTTTATCCACATGTTTATTAACCCCTTCAAAAAAATGAAGCAGATTTGTGAGGCAAGACTTCCCTTGGGTAAATCCATGTTGACTGTGTTCCATTAAACCATGTGTTTCTATATGTTCTGTGATTTTGATCTTTAGAATAGTTTCCACTTTTTTTTCTGGCACTGAAGTCAGGCTCACAGGTCTATAGTTCACCGGATCGCCCCTGGAGTCCTTTTTAAATATTGCGGTTGCATTAGCCACCCTCCAGTCTTCAGATACAATGGATGATTTTAACTAATAGATCTGAAATTTCATTTTTTAGTTCCTTCAGAACCCTGGGATGCATACCATCTGGTCCAGGTGATTTGCTACTCTTTTCTAATCTGGCCTACTACATCTTCCAGGTTCACAGCGATTTGGTTCACCACCTTTTGATTTGGTTCACCACCTTTGAAAACCATCTCTGGAACTGGTATCTACCCAACATCCTCATTGGTAAACACAGAAGCAAATAATTCATTTGGTCATTCTGCAATGGCCTTATCTTCCCTAAGAGCCCCTTTAACCCCTCGGTCATCAAACGGTCCAACCAACTCCCTCACAGGTTTCTTACTTCGGATATATTTTTAAAAGTTTTTATTATGAGTTTTTGCCTCTACAGCCAACTTAATTTCAAATTCTCTCTTCGCCTGTCTTATCAATGATTTACACTTATCTTGACAATGCTTATGCTTTTTCCTATTTTCTTCAGATGGATCCTTCTTCCAATTTTTGAAGCATTTTTTTTTGGCTAAAATAGCCTCTTTCACTTCACCTTTTAACCATGCCGGTAATTGTTTTGCCTTCCTTCCACCTTTCTTAATGCGTGGAATACGTTTGTGTGCACATCTAAGATTGTATTTTTAAACAATGTCCATGCCTGTTGAACACTTTAACCTTTGCAGCTGCACCTTTCAGTTTTTATCTAACTATTTTCCTCATTTTATCAAAGTTTCCCTTTTGAAAATTTAGTTTTAGAGCTGTAGATTTACTTATTGTCCCCCTTCTAGTTATTAGTTTAAATTGGATCATGTTATGGTCACTATTGTCAAATAGCCCCACCACCGTTACCTTTCTCACCAAATCCTGCATTCCACTAAGAATTAAATCTAAAATAGCTCCCTTTCCTGAACCAATTGCTCCATGAAGCAGTCATTTATTCCATCCAGGAACTTTATGACTCTAGCATGTCCGGATGTTACATTTACCCAGTCACTATTGGGGTAATTGAAATCTCCCATTATTACTGCACTGCCAAATTAGTCAGCTTCCCTGATTTCTCTTAGCATTTCATCATCTGTCTGACCATTTTGTCCAAGTGGACGGTAGTATACTCCTATCACTATACTCTTACCCAACACACACATGATTTCTACCCATATAGATTCTACTGAGCATTTAGTCTCTTGTATGATCTTTATCCTGTTGGACTCTATACCATCCCAGACTTAAAGTGCCACACCCCCACCAAGTTGATCCTCCCTATCAATGCAATATAATTTCTACCCCGATATAGCACTGTCCCATTGGTTATCTACCTTCCACCAAATCTCTGATATTCCCTCTTCTCAGTACCCAGAAAGCTCTCCCCCGACACTCAGAAAACTCATCCCACATTCCCCTCCACCTCTGGAAAGTAATCCCTACCAAACCCTTCTGCTCGCCCCCTTGATCCCAGAAGGGATCATATCTCTGGTATTGTATGCTCCCCAATCCCTAGTATGATTTGACTTCCCAATCCAAAATTCACTCTGCCTCCCTCCTCCCCAGTGTTGTGTAGCCTGGCCTACCCTCCCAATTTTTCTCTGCCACTGCAGAGAGAGCGGTCAGGGCCTCAGCAAAATTAATGAGGAGGCCACCTCAGGTGCAACTGTTAGGGGAGTACAAGCAGGAGCAGCTCAATGCAAAATAAAGAGACCATAAAATATACCTAGAAGCATGCAGATAAAAACTGAACTGAAAATTACAAGAAGCCAGACTCTGTATGTAGTGCAAATATCAAATGCAATCAAGAAATATAAAACATCAACCATACCAATAAAAAATGTCAGATTAGCTGATAAAAAGAATTACATCCAATAATTAAAAACACATATAAAAATGTTTAAAAAATTACCAAACACCAATAAAATATTTCAAAACAGCAGACACATCACATCCAATAATTAAACTAATAAGAATAAAATAATCCCCACTCTCCATACCTGGGAACTTTAAATTTCCAGTCACCCTGAGATTGTCATAGGTTGGAGGAAGGCACACAAACGTAACCTCTTTCATATACATACACACACATACAAGCACTCTCACACACAGTCCTCATGCACACATACATACAGGCAAGCATTCTCTCTCACACATACACAGAGGCAGGCATTCATATGCACACAGAGGCACTCTCTCACATACACATTACATACAGTCACTCTTTCACACAGTCTCCCTCACATATGAAACATTTGACTGGCCACAGGAAGGCCCTGTGAAAGGTCGCAATTACCCCCAAGATTCTCTGACACCAACGCAGCTAGGACACCACCATATCGCTCCTGCCCTAGGCCTCCTTAGGCTTACCACATCTTAAAGGCCGTGCAGCAGATATGCACTGCAGACGCCCACTGATGACATCACACAGCTGGGTATTTAAACCCCAGCCTCATTATGAGCGGACATCTTAGCAACAGGTCCTCCTGCTCTTTCAGTGGGTGTTGTTTGCTGTCTCCGTGCCTTGCCTCGCCGCTTCTTGCCTTACCTTGCCCTGTTCATTCCTGACATGTCTTGGTCTCTTGTGCCTAATCCTTGTCTTGTCTGTCCTTCTCTGCCTGACTTCTGGTTCTGATCCTGGCCTCAGACTCTGATTGCACTTTGGATCACTGCCTGTCCTGATCTCTTCCTAGACCTCAACACTGCCTGAACTCCGCCTACTCTGACCTCAGCCTGGACGTTGACGCCCACCCTGATCTTAGCCTGCTACTCATCTTCGTCTGACCACTTCTTACAGGACCCTTGCCTAAGCTCTGCAGGCTCCTGGAATCCAAGGCTCAACCTGTGGGGAATGGGGCTGGTGTAGGTGAAGCCCTAGACCTAGTCCTTGTAAGAGCATGTCCACCTGCTGTCAACGTGGGCCTGTGTGGAAAATCCCATAGATGGGTCATACCCAGGAGGCCCCCCTGGCCTGGTTTTGTACACGTCTGTCTGTAGTACTAATTCAAAAGCTTTAAAGAAAAATTTGTAATCACTAAAGAAACAGATTTAATTAGCTTACTTTCTTATTTTATTATCTGATCATGGGCAGACAGATAAAACAGGCCATCAGCTGCAACCCATAATATGAGAGCTCTGAGTGGCGCAGCAACAATTCACATTTTATAAATGATCTTAAGACACTGCTAAATGCTAAATGCTCAGTAGAATCTATATGGGTAGAAATCCCATGTGTGTTGGGTAAGAGTATAGTGATAGGAGTATACTACCGTCCACCTGGACAAAATGGTCAGACAGATGATGAAATGCTAAGAGAAATCAGGGAAGCAAACCAATTTGGCAGTGCAATAATAATGGGAGATTTCAATTACCCCAATATTGACTGGGTAAATGTAACATCAGGACTTGCTAGAGATATAAAGTTCCTGGATGTAATAAATGATTGTTTCATGGAGCAATTGGTTCAGGAACCAACAAGAGAGGGAGCTATTTTAGATTTAATTCTTAGTGGAACACAGGATTTGGTGAGAGAGGTAACGGTGGTGGGGCCACTTGGCAACAGTGATCATAACATGATCAAATTTAAACTAATAACTGGTAGGGGGACAATAAGTAAATCTGCAGCTCTAACACTAAACTTTCAAAAGGGAAACTTTGATAAAATGAGGAAAATAGTCAGAAAAAAACTGAAAGGTGCAGCTGCAAAGGTTAAAAGTGTTCAACAGGCTTGGACATTGTTTAAAAATACAATCCTAGAGGCGCAGTCCATATGTATTCCACGCATTAAGAAAGGTGGAAGGAAAGCAAAACGATTACCGTCATGGTTAAAAGGTGAGGTGAAAGAGGCTATTTTAGCCAAAAAATCATCCTTCAAAAATTGGAAGAAAGATCCATCTGAAGAAAATAGGATAAAACATAAGCATTGTCAAGTTAAGTGTAAAACATTGATAAAACAAGCGAAGAGAGAATTTGAAATGAAGTTGGCCATAGAGGCAAAAACCTCATAATAAAAACTTTTTTAAATATATCCAAAGCAAGAAACCTGTGAGGGAGTCGGTTGGACCATTAGATGACCGAGGGGTTAAAGGGGCTCTTAGGGAAGATAAGGCTATTGCAGAAAGACTAAATGAATTCTTTGCTTCCGTTTTTACTAGTGAGGATGTTGGGGAGATACCAGTTCCGGAGTTGGTTTTCAGGGGTGATGAGTCAGACGAACTGAACGAAATCACTGTCAACCTGGAAGATGTAGTAGGCCAGATTGACAAACTAAAGAGTAGCAAGTCACCTGGACCGGATGGTATGCATCCCAGGGTACTAAAGGAACTCAAAAATGAAATTTCTGACCTATTAGTTAAAATTTGTAACCTATCATTAAAATCATCCATTGTACCTGAAGACTGGAGGGTGGCCAATGTAACCCCAATATTTAAAAAAGGCTCCAGGGGTGATCCGGGTAACTATAGACCAGTGAGCCTAACTTCAGTGCCTGGAAAAATAGTGGAAACTATCCTCAAGATCAAAATTGTAGAGCATATAGAAAGACATGATTTAATGGGACACAGTCAACATGGATTTACCCAAGGGAAGTCTTGCCTAACAAACCTGCTTCATTTTTTGAAGGGGTTAATAAACATGTGGATAAAGGTGAACCGGTAGATGTAGTGTATTTGGATTTTCAGAAGGCGTTTGACAAAGTCCCTCATGAGAGGCTTCTACGAAAACTAAAAAGTCATGGGATAGGAGGCGATGTCCTTTCGTGGATTACAAACTGGTTAAAAGACAGGAAACAGAGAGTAGGACTAAATGGTCAATTTTCTCAGTGGAAAAGGGTAAACAGTGGAGTGCCTCAGGGATCTGTACTTGGACCGGTGCTTTTCAATATATATATCAATGATCTGGAAAGGAATACGATGAGTGACGTTATCAAATTTGCAGATGATACAAAATTATTCAGAGTAGTTAAATCACAAGCAGACTGTGATACATTACAGGAGGACCTTGCAAGACTGGAAGATTGGGCATCCAAATGGCAGATGAAATTTAATGTGGACAAGTGCAAGGTGTTGCATATAGGGAAAAATAACCCTAGCTGTAGTTACACGATGTTAGGTTCCATATTAGGAGCTACCACCCAAGAAAGAGATCTAGGCGTCATAGTAGATAATACATTGAAATCGTCAGCTCAGTGTGCTGCAGCAGTCAAAAAAGCAAATAAAATGTTAGGAATTATTAGGAAGGGAATGGTTAATAAAACGGAAAATGTCATAATGCCTCTATATCGCTCCATGGTGAGACCACACCTTGAATACTGTGTACAATTCTGGTCGCCGTATCTCAAAAAAGATATAGTTGCAATGGAGAAGGTACAGAGAAGGGCAACCAAAATGATAAAAGGGATGGAACAGCTCCCCTATGAGGAAAGGCTGAAGAGGTTAGGGCTGTTCAGCTTGGAGAAGAGACGGCTGAGGGGGGATATCATAGAGGTCTTTAAGATCATGAGAGGTCTTGAACGAGTAGATGTGACTCGGCTATTTACACTTTCGAATAATAGAAGGACTAGGGGGGCATTCCATGAAGTTAGCAAGTAGCACATTTAAGACTAATCGGAGAAAATTCTTTTTCACTCAACGCACAGTAAATCTCTGGAATTTGTTGCCAGAGGATGTGGTTAGTGCAGTTAGTGTAGCTGGGTTCAAAAAAGGTTTGGATAAGTTCTTGGAAGAGAAGTCCATTAACTGCTATTAATCAAGTTTACTTGGGGAATAGTCACTGCTATTAATTGCATCAGTAGCATGGGATCTTCTAGGTGTTTGGGTAATTGCCAGGTTCTTGTGGCCTGGTTTGGCCTCTGTTGGAAACAGGATGCTGGGCTTGATGGACCCTTGGTCTGACCCAGCATGGCAATTTCTTATGTTCTTATGTTCTTACTGATAACAAGGTTTGGACAAATCCATAGTCAGCATTTCATACTATACATGAATATGTACAACATTTTATCAATATTCATCAAATTCCAAGAACTTATAGCTGATTCAGTATAACTAATACCTATGCATAAGCTTACATTTCTCCTAAGAAATTATAGGTAGCTTTTTGGAGCAAACAGCTCTAAATACCTCAATATATGGTAATTCGCATGGCTACTAAGGATTATATAAATATATAATTTTCTAGCATGCTGTAGCTATGTTCTTTTCATTACTTCTGCCTTTAGCTGTTACTAGCTAGGCCTAAAAGCGTAGTCTTATTCTTAATGATGGCAGTTAGCATAACCTAACTATGGGTTTCAAGCTGGAAATCCTGAAATTTACCACATCTGCTAGGCTGCGTCGACTATGCTACAGCCAAAGGGCTCACATCTGTGACAACACACAGGCACTGTCTCATATACATCAGCACACACACGCACAGGCACTCTTTCTCTCACACACGTACACAGGCACTCTCTCACACACACCAACACATATACACACAGACATTCTTATACACACAGGCACTCACTCATATACAGTCAGTCTCTCACTCTGTCACACACTTAAGCAGTCACTCTTTCTTACAGTCTTTCACATACAAAGACAGTCACTTTCTCTCACAGTCTCTGTCACGTACTCTGGACCTCTCTCTTTTCTTTGGCTGCTGGCTGCAGGAGAAATGCCAGTGACCAAAGAAAAGAGAGAGGTCCAGATTGTTTGGCTCTCTTCTTTGGCTGCTGGCTGTAGGGAGAATACTGGCAGTCCTTCAGGGCCTCTTCTTTTACCCCAGGGCCTTCCTATTTCTGGTGGGGAGTGAGAGCCCTGTCACCGCATCATTGTTTTATGCCGCTGCAGGGCCTTCCTATTTCTGGTGGGGAGTGGGAGCCCTGTCAGTGCATCATTGTTCTATGCCGCTGCAGGGCCTTCCTATTTCTGGTGGGGAGTGAGAGCCTTGTCAGTGCATCATTGTTCTGTGCCGCTGCAGGGCCTTCCTATTTCTGGTGGGGAATGGGAGCTGTCAGTGCATCATTGTTCTGTGCCGCTGCAGGGCCTTCCTATTTCTGGTGGGGAATGGGAGCCGTCGGCGCATCATTGTTCTGTGCCGCTGCAGGGCCTTCCTATTGCTGGTGGGGAGTGGGAGCCCTGTCAGTGCATCATTATTCTGTGCCGCTGCAGGGCCTTCCTATTTCTGTTGGGGACTGGGAGCCCTATCAGCACATCATTGTTCTGTGCCACTGCAGGGCCTTCTTATTTCTGGTGGGGAGTGGGAGCCCTGTCAGCGCATCATTGTTCTCTGCCACTGCAGGGCCTTCCTATTTCTGGTGGGGAGTGAGAGCCTTGTCAGCGCATCATTGTTCTGTGCCGCTGCAGGGCCTTCCTATTTCTGGTGGGGAGTGAGAGCCCTGTCAGTGCATCATTGTTCTGTCCTGCTGCAGGGCCTTCCTATTTCTGGTGGGGAATGGGAGCCGTCAGCGCATCATTGTTCTGTGCCGCTGCAGGGCCTTCCTATTGCTGGTGGGGAGTGGGAGCCCTGTCAGTGCATCATCATTCTGTGCCGCTGCAGGGCCTTCCTATTTCTGTTGGGGACTGGGAGCCTTATCAGCACATCATTGTTCTGTGCCACTGCAGGGCCTTCTTATTTCTGGTGGGGAGTGGGAGCCCTGTCAGCGCATCATTGTTCTCTGCCACTGCAGGGCCTTCCTATTTCTGGTGGGGAGTGAGAGCCTTGTCAGCGCGTCATTGTTCTGTGCCGCTGCAGGGCCTTCCTATTTCTGGTGGGGAGTGAGAGCCCTGTCAGCGCGTCATTGTTCTGTGCCGCTGCAGGGCCTTCCTATTTCTGGTGGGGAGTGAGAGCCCTGTCAGTGCATCATTGTTCTATGCCTCTGCAGGGCCTTCCTATTTCTGGTGGGGAATGGGAGCCGTCAGCGCATCATTGTTCTGTGCCGCTGCAGGGCCTTCCTATTTCTGGTGGGGAGTGAGAGCCCTGTCAGTGCAACATTGTTCTATGCCTCTGCAGGGCCTTCCTATTTCTGGTGGGGAGTGAGAGCCCTGTCAGTGCATCATTGTTCTATGCCTCTGCAGGGCCTTCCTATTTCTGGTGGGGAATGGGAGCCGTCAGTGCATCATTGTTCTGTGCCGCTGCAGGGCCTTCTTATTTCTGGTGGGGAGTGGGAGCCCTGTCAGTGCATCATTATTCTCTGCCACTGCAGGGCCTTCCTATTTCTGATGGGGAGTGAGAGCCTTGTCAGCGCATCATTGTTCTGTGCCGCTGCAGGGCCTTCCTATTTCGGGTGGGGAGTGAGAGCCCTGTCAGCGCATCATTGTTCTGTGCCTCTGCAAGGCCTTCCTATTTCTGGTGGGGAATGGGAGCCGTCAGCGCATCATTGTTCTGTGCCGCTGCAGGGCCTTTTTATTTCTATTGGGGACTGGGAGCCCTATCAGCACATCATTGTTCTGTGCCACTGCAGGGCCTTCTTATTTCTGGGGGGGAGTGGGAGCCCTGTCAGTGAATCATTGTTCCGTGCCACTGCAGGGCCTTCCAGTTGCTGGCAGGTTCCACGACACCTCAGGTTTTTCTGCTGGCTGGGTATGGGAATTCCTTTGGTGTTACAATTTGAAAGGCAAATTCAGGCAGCCGCTGCCACAGGGGTTTGTTTGGGTTTTTTTTGGGGGGGGGGGGGGGGGGGGGGGGGAGGGGAACGCTTGCTGCTGCTCCCAAAATTTTGTCACCTGAGCGCAAATATGCAAGTAGCTTCTAACCTGCATCTCCTGCTGCCACCAGTACCTCTCCTTTCCATGCAATTCAAATTCCAGCCAGCTGTGTATATAAAGAGAGTAAGTGCAGTAAAAAACAGCTAACATGTTCAAGTGAAGAGACAAAGCTGTTGCAACTGTTTCAGCATCCACACATCAAGAATATTATTCCAGAGAATTGGAAGATATTGGATGTGAATTGGGCACCTTTGAATTTTTTACTGCAACAAAACGCTACTCTCTGCTTTACCAGAAACGTACATGTTCTAAATCTGGTAACAAACCTGGGAGGATGTTGGCCAGGCTGGTTAAGAAATTCAAGGCAAGTTCATTTTATCACTGTGAGCAAAGAGTTAGACTGATATATAATACTTAGGGGATTAATAAAGTTGTTCCATGACGTGTAGAATAAAAAGAACTCTGTGAGCATTCTGACCCCAGTGTCCCACTAGAGAAGCATTCTGTCCTGCCCTGCTGATCCCTTGGAATTCAAATGGGAAACGTCTGGAAACTGAATGCGACTAGTACTGAACAGGCAATCTCATCTGTTATTACAAAAGTAACACTCTCAAAGGAACCCCCCACGCCCCCAGGGCCAGATAGTTTTAGGGCATAATTCTACAAGAGTCTCGGTGAAGACCTGACAAGCCAGTATGTTTAATGCTTCCTTAACTTGGGCTAATGAAAATAGTGGACTAAAAGTATCATGGTTTTGGAATCAGGTAAACCCACCGAAAGAGTGCCACGGGGACTGCAAGGCAGGACTTCTGGACAAGGCAAGGGCCGGCCTTCCGCCTAGCCAGCCCCCTTTCCTGCAGGTCGAGCCCTTGGGTTCTGGAGGCCAGTAGGTCTTTGCGGCGGCAGTACATGATAGTGAGTCTGTGCAGTTCGGTACCAGATTAAGCAATGCTGAGCAGGCAAGGCTGGGATTAGCACAAGGCTTGAATCAGCTGGTAAGGCTTGGACATGGGGTGCAGACAAGACTGGACATGGAGTACAGGCAAAGCTAGATACTTAGCAGGACCTGGAACTTGACAAGAACACTGACTGAGGCAAGGCAAAGTACAGAGGGCACAGGTACAGAGAAGGACTCGGCAAAGCAAGAATAAAAGGGCTGGACTGGTCAGGGTACAACAAGATCTCCAAATACCAAACAATGGTGTTATCAATTCCAAATACTTTATTTTATACACTGCATAACACATAATACACTGCTGTACACACAATGTTAAAACATACATTAAAAAAAACCCAAAACCACAATCTCAACAGCCAACCAGGACCTAGTTTCAACAACCCCACTCGTCTTCTTCAGGAGACACCCAATTAAAACCAGGTCAACCCCCACATCTTTGTATAAATGCAACTTCCACAGTATCTGCAAAACATATAAAACACAACATAAAACATAAATACACAATATCATGCATACAATTACATTATTGCATTATATTTGAATAATGCTCATCATACAAAAATAGCTATTTTCATATAAATTGTTTATCTAGATCACTCAATGTGTCTAAACAAATGTTTATTATTATCACTTTACACAAATGTACCCTACTTGTCATTCAATGTTATAAAATACTCACTGCAGTGTTACACAACAAGCCCAGATAAGGGTAGAACTTGGACAAGACAGACCAGGCCAGGACTGAACAAGGCAGACTAGGGCAGGACTTAGACAAGGTGAACAAGAGTAACATAGAACAGAGAATTTAGAAGACCGAAGGCACAAGACTATAAGAAGGCCCAGAAAGTCCACAAGGCAGGATAAAAGACAGAGCAGGCCCAAAGGACTCAGGACAAGATGCAAGATAGAGTAGCCCCGAAGGCCTGAAGGCAGGATACAAGGCAGAGTAGGCCACAAGGTCTCAAGACAGGGCAAAGAGCAAGAAGGTCCGAAGGCCACAAGGCAAGGCAAGGAATGATGGGCAGATCATGGAGCTAAGGGTGACAACATGAGTAGGCAAGGAGGTTCAAGGCAGGGTCAAATGGTGCTGGAGCTTGGGTGCTGGAAGAGCAGCGAGGAGCTTGGCAAGCCTAGTGGTGTCATTCACTGAGGGTCTCTGCAGGCGAGGAGGAACCATGGCAGGCAAGACCAGGGCACGGAGGGGCTGCATGGCAGGCAAATCCATGACAAAAAGACTTCCATTTTGTGGCATGAAGATGTTGGATTGTGTGTTGGTTCTGTACAGTAGGTTGCTACTAATTTTGTTAGTTCTTTATCGGACTGAATTGCTTTTCTTTGGTTTGTTACAGAATAATGTACAAGTTAACGGTGAATCCCAAGTAAAAAAAAAAAAAAAAGCAGGGAGGTAGGTGAAAGAAGGATCAATGGCTCCATGATTGGAAGTGGGGGTACCGTACGCACTGTTTTGCACTATCTTTGCTTTCTTGGCAACTGAACAGAATTTTCAAAACTATCCATTCATTCTCACACAGACTGACATCTTGCATAGCTAAGTCTCAGGAATCTACCACCACAGCTGTCAGTGAGCAGTGCTGAGAAACACACTACCCAGAAATGCCTCTGTGTTGATATCCGAGATATCTGAGGAACCAAACTGAAAAGTTTCAAAGGAGACAGAAACAATATATGACAGGAATGCACACCATTTAAAGAAAGGGAAAAGTTATTCATGGAAATGTCTAGAGGACAGAAACCAGCTATGGTGAAAATGATTTGAATGAACTGAGGTACTGCAGAGTGATTACGCCTGAAGGAAAGTGATACTATGGGAGTAGGAAACCAGCTATGGAGAGCCAGGATGTGCACCGCAAACGGTGGAGAAAAGATGGGAAGGTCAGCTGTACCTGCATTGTCCATGTCATTTGAAGTTAACACTTGGAGCAGGAGGCTCATTGGGACTGTGATCCATATGAAACAGAAGTTGTAGCTGCCAGTAACATTTTACCCAAGCATCTAATACTGGACCAGTTGTGCAAACTTGTATAGCCAATAAAAGAAATCATAAGAGTTCCTGAGAGAGAAGACCTTCAGGCCGATACAGTACCCTCTGGACGCGCGTTTTCCCTTACCCCTTATTCAGTAAGGGGCCGAAAACGTGCGTCCAATCCGCCGAACCTAATAGCGCCCGCAACATGCAAATGCATGTTGATGGCCCTATTAGGTATTCCCACGCGATTCAGAAAACAAAATGTGCAGCCAAGCCGCACAATTTACTTTCAGAAATTAGCGCCTACCCAAAGGTAGGCGCTAATTTCTTCGGGCACCGGGAAAGTTTTTACTGCTTTTCTGGGCACCCTCCGACCTAATATCATGGCGATATTAAGTCGGGGGTCCCGAAACTTTCCAAAAGTAAAAAAAAAAATAAAAAATTTGAAGTCGGCCGGCGGCTGTCGGGTCGAAAACCGGACGCTCAATTTTGCCAGCGTCCGGTTTCTGAACCCGTGGCTGTTAGCAGGCTCGAGAACCGACACTGGCAAAATTGAGTGTCGGCTGTCAAACCCGCTGACAGCCGCCGCTCTAGTCCAAAAGGAGGCGCTAGCGACGCGCTAGTGTCCCTAGCACCTCCTTTTGCCCGTTTTTACCGCCGGGCCTCAGGAGAGAATCGCGCGCACAGGAGAGTGTCCTGTGCGCTCGCTAGGAGAGCGGGCATTCGCCTGCTCTCCCTCGGACTTTACTGTATCGGCCTGTTTGTTATGACTTGTGGCAGGGCTCGGATTTGGGCATAGATAGACAATATAGGCAATTACCTAGGCTGCCAGATTTTGAGGGCGCCAAATACCTAGGTTGAAGAGAGACCTGCTGCCGTTTGCTTTAGGGCTGTATGGCAGCAGCGCTCTGCTCTCTCATCTCCGGGATGGGGGCGGGGGGGGGGGTGTGGAGGGAAGAAAGGAGGCCCTCATCCCCCACCCCTGCTCTCTGGTCTTGTCTATGGGTGCCAAAAGCTTAAATCTGGCCCTGGCCATTGGTAAGCACCGTATGTCAGCAGGATTATAGACTAGTGAAATCAGACCCTGGAATGTAGCTCTGTTACGCTGCATTATTTGTTCTATGGAAACCGATGTGATGTTCCCAACGAATGTCAGTATATAAAAAAAAGTTAAATAAATAAATGTAACATTAAGGCTCTTTGGTTGCTGATTTCAGTAATCTATTATAAACATATAAAAAGAAACAGTATAATTGTTTTACTAGGAGGGATGTTGTCTATAATATCATCCCCAGAGAGAAGATAACTTTCAAACCGGCACTCGGGGCGCATATGTGCGCACACTCATCGGCCCGCACCCTGGGATGCGGCCATTTAATAACATAGCTCTCATAGGTGCACCAAAGTTTAAGTGGGGGATTTTAAAAGGGGTGTGCGCCGACGCCATTTCCAGTTTTACCAGTTTGTCTCCAGTTCGTCCAGTTGAGAGACCCCTCTTGTTTAATATCCTTCACTCCCCCCCCCCCCAGTTATCCCCGACCCTTAAAACCCTGCCTATTTATCTTTATTTTATACCTTACACATCACCCATAACAGCAGTAAAGTTACGCAGCAGGGGCCTCAGCATGCGCAGGGTATTGTCAGTATTTACGGGCAAGTCTCAGATTCACGGCCTGAAATGCCTACGCCCCGCCCCCTTTTTGAAAACTTTTGAGATGTGCTCGCTCCGGGAGATTCGCGCGTCTCTCGGCAGCTTTTAAAATCCGCTCGGTGCACGTGAGCCCGACATATTGCTCATCCTCTAATTAATGCACACATTGGACTTTTAAAATTCACCTTTAAGAGTGCAAGGGTCCAGTCCATGCCTCCCTGCAGTGTCTGTGATAGTGATATTTCTCAGTAGCTGTACCAGCAGT
This sequence comes from Rhinatrema bivittatum, assembly GCF_901001135.1. Lineage (NCBI taxonomy): Eukaryota > Metazoa > Chordata > Amphibia > Gymnophiona > Rhinatrematidae > Rhinatrema > Rhinatrema bivittatum. The sequence continues at coordinate 285,169,533 of NC_042617.1, read as the reverse complement.
TTTGTAAGTGAACCGGCAGAGTGGAATCCTCCTGGGGACTGCTGCGTAGTGATCTCTAAGCTTGTGCAAATAAATCTGAAGTTGTTAGACATTATTCCTTGTGTCCAGTGATTCCTGATCCAGAAGTACAGTATTTTAGAACTTTCAAGCATGCCCTACTGAGCACGTGAAGCTGTAGTCATCATCCTGCCCCCTAGGAAGATTCCCTCAGTCTCGTTTTATCCACGGAGCCGTGTGATTGCGGAAGCCGTATACTCACGGTATTCAGCTTTGCTCTCTTTTCACAGTTCTTGTAAGTGATTTTTTCTAGAGCTGCAGCTGTTTCCTTTCCTTAAGGTAGTTTAATTCTTCTCTGTTTCCTCTCTTTCCAATTGTCTGCTGGCCGCATGGTGAGCGTTCCCCTGTGCAGTCTGGCAGAGTCTGATAGTATTTAAAAAAAAAAAAAGAAGAAGAAGAAAAACTGCTCCTGCAGTTATGCAATCCGTCAGTGATCCATGTAGGCAGCTGAGCCTGGGAACTCACCTGAGTTCTACCTGGGCCGGAGTTCCATTTTGTTTCACCGGTTGATCTGCATTAATGGATTCGGATGATGGAGGGATTGAGGACCATGCTGTTCCTGTGGGGAGAGCTCATCCTCCCCACATACCAAGGAGCTAGTCTCCCAGGGCGGGAGCCCTGGATGACGTAGGCTTCCCTCCTGCTTGCCAGTTTTGGCAGTGCAATCTCCTTGGGAATGAGGGTGAGCAGGAGCCTTGGCTAGCAGCTTGTCACCGCACCTCGGTGCCATGCCTAGTAACGGTTGCCTGTGCACATCTGTGATCAGCGCACCGTTCGTCTGATGCATCAGTGTCAGGACTGCATCAGGGACCAGGCCCACCATTGAGCACCATGGTCACCTAGATGCCGTCGAGATGCAGGGACACCCTTGATACCATTGAAGTGCGTGACCGCCCATGATGCTGTAGAAGCCTTCTGTGCCATTAGCATCAGTGGAAGTAGAATCTCGCTGCACTGGCTTGGATATCGAGGTGGCAGAATAGCAACGCAAATCAACACCCTCAATGCCATTGATGCCTCGAGGCCATGCTGCCCTTGATGCTGCAATGTCGTCGATACTGCGGTAGCTTGGTGCCACAGCGCCATCGAAGTTGCAGTGTCCTCGTTGCCTTGACACTATCGAAGCCGCGGTGCTTTTGGCACCATGGCACCATCGAAGCCACAGTGCCTTTGATGCTGCAGTGACCTTAAGCACTTGATGCCGCGGTGCCCTTGGTGCAATTGATACCATGGTGCCCTCACTGCACTCGATGCTAGGGTATCCACGGTACCATCAATGCTTTGCCCTCATTGTCTGCAGTGCTCTTGACAGCAGCAAGGCGCTCGACACTGCAGTGCCATCGATTCCATCAATGCCCTTGATTCCATCAAGGTGCATGCATGGCCACCCTCGAGGCTGTCGAGGTTGAAGTGGTAGCAAGCCCTCTATAATGTTGAGGTGCCTAGCCTCAATGCCGCGGCTACCCACTGGGTCATTGCGGTGCGTTACCTTGATGCCAGAACAGAATATGGCCTCAATGCCATCACGATGCGGTGCTGCGCATTGATGCCCTTGAGGCCTTTGAGGTGCGGAGCCATCGGGAAGGACCTCGGGTAACCGATGCCTCTGGCTACCACCTCGACTACATCAAGCCCCACCGACCAGGCACTGGGTTCACCATTGAGTGCCCTGGTCGTCCCTGAGGCCATCAACCGCCAGGGCTATTGAAGGCACCCTGGTACGCTAGGGCATCCAAACGCAATGGTCCCGGGCCCTTGAGGCTCCTTGGTGGTGTCCTCTATGAGACACTAAGGAGCTCTGTGCTGTCCCTTCATGGGCTACAGCTATAGGACCATGGCTGCCAATGATCTCGACACTGGAGGCCCCACCAGATTGTGTACACCATCAACGCCCTTGGACAATTAAATGAGCCGAGGGGAATAATCGATGGCACTGGAGGTCATCGGTCCCTATGGGCATCGGTGATTGGTGTGTGGGCTGCAGGTCCTCTCCCTATAGATGCCCATGGCTTCCTTGGTACTGCCAGTCCATTAATACCTTCGGGCACTGGAGTCTCCATCGAGGCCACCAAGCAGTCGGTGTCCGTGAGTGCCTGTGGCACCAGGGATGGTGCCATATGTTGTTGAACTGTTTATGGTTCAGTCAAGCGCCGTCAAAGCCCTGGGTACAGAATCGTTGGGTGCCCTTGTGGCTTTGTGTTGATGAGCGTAAAAATGCCATGGGCACTAAGGGCATCGTCAGCACTCTGGGCACTGGTGGCTGTGGTTGGAGGCCAAAGGACATGACCGCAGACCCCCACAGGCACTTTCAGTTGCAAGGGACTTCGCTGCTGTCATTCCCTGAGGGAATAGAAGGTGAGCCATTCCTGACACAGTTTCAAGGACCTGCCTCTCGAAGTATTATTAGGCACTGGAAGGAGCAATGCCATAAACGACCATCCTACACCATGCCTCACCCAGAGCACTAGTGGTTCTAGGGACGCCATTGTCACACTATTCTTCTTTACTCTGCTGGGAGTTACTATGTAGTTGGTGTGCAGCATGTGTGGTCGGAAAAGGCTAGGCATCTACTCCTAGTGCCTCAGGCAATGGCAGATGGCAGATGGCAGATGGCATTTTCCCTGTCTGTGCAGCCTCAGCCATGCCAGGTTTCTGCCATTGTCCAGTCATGGTCTCAGCCTCCTCATCAATTCTGCATCGCACAGGGCTCAGGAGCACTGGCAGAGGGGGCATTATCACACACTCTGTGGTTTGTCGTGGGGCAACGTGTAGCCACCGACTCTGGAGACGTATGCTCTGTCTTCACTGTGGCATGGGATTCTACCCTCAGGCATGGTGCATGGGATCATACATGTGCCACCATCCGTGGGATGGGATACCACTGCATGACTACCAAACAGCCTGTTTTTACAGCAGAGGGCTCGTTCCTTCAGTTGCCTTCTGCCATCTGGGTGTCTGCGTGCGCGTTTTTCCCTCCAGAAGGACAGAGCAGGTTGTGTTCTACAGCCACAGGACTGACCCAGGACTGCGTTCCTGGTTGGACCCTGAGGGGAGAAGACATCAAAAGAGTGGTTTAGGAATCCTCTCCTCCTTCAGCAGAGGAATGAGTCTTTCAACCTCTCCCTTTTCCAAAATTCCTTTTTTTGTGGGGAAGCCCATGAGGCTCAGTCCCTGACGGGTTTTTCTCTTAACCAGTGCCTTGATTCTTTGAATCAGTGTGTCTCCTTGGAGGCCAAGGCCGAGCAATGGCAGAGGCAGTCATTGGCCCGTTTTCGCTGGGGCCCCTTCCTGGATTATGGTGGAGACCTCCCTCATCCGAGGCTGGCTGTGATGGGTTGGTCCTTTCGGCATCGCAGCAATCGGTGATTGTGCCTCAATTCTCCTCTGGGGAGTTGAAAGTTCTTTCAGGACCAGGAGGCACTGATCCTGTTGCTTTCCTCTCCCCTCTGGAAGGGGAGATTCGACTGGGTTCCAGGGTAACCCTTATGGGTTCCTCTCTGGATGCCCAACTGTGCACCCCTTCGAGGGGTGTTCCTCATTTCTCCATTCCCAGAGAAGGGATGGCCTGCTCTGGCTGGTGTTCGCTCTCAGTTTCTCGCCAGACCCGAGAACCGGTCAAGTGGAAGCACTCTCCCTCGGTCACTCTATGATGCAGCAGGTCCATTCACGAGGGAGTCTATCCAGTGTTGCTCCCCAGTGACCCTCCAAGATTTCCCCTGTTCAGGACTCTGGACGTCTTTTCTTAGGGACCGCTATCACCAGTCATTCTTGCCTGTGAGACCCCCCGCTGTGAGGAGAGTTCTAGTCCATAAAATGGACACGCATGCTTTTCACCCTTTCACCATGTCCGTGGCTAAGGAAGTTGAGGGCCAAGTGACCCTGCAATAGGGGCTCTGCTCTTTGCTTACGGTAGCTTGCAAGCTATTCTTGCCCTTTTTCGGGTTCACCCTGTCTGCGGACAGGGGAGTCCTGGGTCAAGCAACAATTGTCCATTGTTGGACCGCTTGCTTCCTTAGGGGGAAGTATATGCACTCATGGATACCTTAGCCGAGTGCTTGGCAATCTGTTCCAAGATGACCGTGATGCCCTTCAGGTTTCCGGGCCGGTAATGAAATCCTATTCTACTGGGGTTTGCGCACGTGATTCCCCAGCTTTCCCGTCTTCTAGTGGAGTCTTTCAGGATCTCTCCCCTGGGGCATTTGCTCTCAGTTTCTGCTATTCCAAGCTGGCTGAGGCCTCTATCTTGGTGGGTAACTCCCTGCTGGATTCAGCAGGGAGTTGTTTGCTTGGGGTTGATATATGACCTGGCGACTTATGCTTGTCCCCAGCAGTCCACCAGTCTGCGTTCTTTTATACTTCGCTCCCTTCTCACTTCTGGTTTAATTGCCAGGAGGAGGGGAGGACAAGCTAAGGCACTCGTGTTTTTTTCCATATGTTTTCGTCATGCTCTGGGCAATAGTGCCTTTAGCTTTTCTCATTTCTCTAGGTTGCCAAAAGGGCTTTTCTGCTCCCCTGTGCTATCTTGTGGACAGGATAGATAAACCTGTTCTTGACAGGTGCTCTTGGGTGAGCTTCAGGCCTATATCATCTCCCTGCTTGGGAGTTTTGGGCTACAGATCTGTTTTGGGGATTGCCCTTCATCCCCTGAAACCCTTAACGCTGTACTGCATAGTCAGCTAGGTCTGATGCTTCGGCACGCAGTGTCTGTACCAGGCACTGCCTTGGTTTGCTGTTTGTTCTTCCAAGCGTTGCTTGGGGTTTCTCTGCCCATTATGCCTACCAGCCAAACCCGGGCACTCTTCTGCAGAGACATTCAGTCCATCGGCTGTCAGTGGACTGCAGTTTCTCTCCCTGTGGGGCTCTCGGGCCCCAGTTTGTTTTTCGGTTGTCTTTTAACACCATCGGAAACTGTGCAGTCTTCGTCCAAGAGTCTTTCTCATGTCTACATCCTAGGTTCTTCCTGTATCCAGGAGGTTCTAGACCTACTGTTGTCAGGGGTTACTTATCAGGAACCCTGCTTGTACTGTTTTTCCGTGATGCGGAGTTTGCTTCTGCTTGCACTCGCATCACTTCTCTGTCTTAGGCACCCCTGCTATGCATGAGGGTTTGTGTCTCAGTCTGTTCTATGGTTTTTCTTTGTAGAATCCAACTCTTCTCCAGCCTGGACCCCTGGTGGATTGGCTGTCTCACAGGCAAAGGAGAGAGGTAGTGCTTCAGCACTGTGCGGTTTCCCACTTTGTCCTGCTCGGGCAGCCTATAGCCAGGGATTCACTCGTGTGAGGACTACCATCCTGCTTGTTCTCAGAGAAAGCAGAGTTACTTACCTGTAACAGGTGTTCTCTGAGGACAGCAGGATGTTAGTCCTCATGAAACCCTCCTGCCTCCCCTGGGAGTTGGTTTCTCCATGTATTAGCTATATCATGAAATGAGGGACTCTGCCTTGGGGGCAGGGTGATGACTGCAGCTGCACGTGCTCAGTAGGGCATGTTTTTGAGTTCTAGAATCTTTGAGATCAAACTTACATTCCGGGCTCCATCCATGATGTCACCCATGTGTGAGGACTAACATCCTGCTGTCCTCGGAGAACACCTGTTACAGGTAAGCAAATGTGCTTTATCTTTTATTGACATTTGACAGCCCTGTCCAGGGCTTCCCTGCTTCCCAGCCCCACATGTCCTCACATTAGGCCTGCTGCTCCTGCCTGAGACCTGCTGCTATCCATAGGTGTTGGAATGGGGTTGGCCATAGGGGCCATGGCCCATGGCCCAAATATGTCGGGCAGGCAGATAGAAATTTGGCCAAAGGAGGAGGAGGTGAGCAGTGGTGCATCGGCTGCATCCTGCACGAATGCAACTCTGGGCCCGACCACTGCTTTGTACCACAGGAGACTCTGCATAACCAAATGGTTCATAGCAGTAGTCAGGCTAGGCAGAAGGAGGATGTGATCAACATGGAAAGAGAGAAGGGGGATCATAGTAGGGGAGAAAGGGAGAGAGGGGGTATGACGGGGAAGAGAGAGAAAGAGAGAGGGCATGGGTGGGGCAGGGCAAGAGAGAAAGGGTGTGAGAGGAGAAAGAGAGGGATCTTGGGGGGCCATGGGGACAGAGAGGGAGTGGGAAGAGCTTGCTTAGTTTGCTCCCCCAACCAAAAAGCATTCTGCTACCCTGTTTCTACCTGCCCCTCTCCTCCATCCCATCACACCACTTCTACTGTCCAGCCTCACCTGGCTAATACAGATATACCTCTGAGCCCTGAACATGCTGGTCATCTGATGACCCTTCTCCTGTAGCCCCAAAATTTTGTCTTGAGTGTCACAAACTAGCCCCCATTCCAAAATGGTAGCTATTTTCTTTAGCAGACTGATTCTTGACTCCCAATCACTCCCCAGTTCAAAATGTCAGAGCTTGCATTGCCCTGCAGCATCCTCGGCTGGCTCCATGCAGCCCCAAGCCTTTTCCTCCCAAGCTCTATGTACAGCCATCTTAGTGCAATCGGCTTTGAGTGTCTGAAGGGCAGTATATTCAATAAGTAAGACTTAAAAATACATAAATAAGACATGTACACCGCCACCCCCCACCTTCATCAGGAGTCACCTTTGGTAGCTGCACGGTTGGGAGAGACATTTCTGCAGTCCCAGAATAACCAGTCCAGTCCAGCGGGGACCAGTACGAGCTGGGAGGCCCAAAGGAATATTTGTACTCACTCAAGGAAAAATCATAGGTCCACAATAAAAGTCTTGTTCCAAGCAGGTAGAAAGATTTATTAAAAATCCCAAAGTAATCACAGACTAGAAAAAAGGTAGCAGAAAATCAGCATATATTCCAAGAAAAAACAATGGTTACAGTCTCTTCCACTCTCGGGCATCAGTAGTTTACACTATTGTACTCACAGTTTTGTCCAAATCAGTTTTTACTACTTTCCAGGTGTTTTATCCAGCTCCACCACAGGGGTCAGTATTTCGAACCATCGTTCTTCATCTGGGTACAGTCTCAGAATAAGGTTGGCATAGTTACAAAGTGGCGTTCCAACCAGAAGCTCGAAACACAGTCCCGTGTTGGGCTGAAACGAAGTATAAAAGGTGTCTTTGCAAAATCAGATCCAATTGACGTTACCTTGAAAGATAAGTTTGTTGGACTTTATTTGAAAATATATTTTATTTGCAGAAAAAAATAGTTGAAAAATATTTGGGACATTTGTTTAGACTGCCTCCTCCTCCCAGCTACTCTCAACTAAATCTTCACCTCTGAAGCCATGAACTCCTCTTATCCGAACTTACCACCCAAATTTCCCAGCTAGCCCTCCCCCCTCCACACCAAGACAAATATTGAGGGGCACTACCATCACAGAACCTCCACACACCAAGCCTGCCCCCCCCCCCAGCCACACCATGTATTCCCACTTCAAACTGCCTCCACCAAACTGCAACTGCATCCCACACATAAAACACAACCTTCCCCGTCTCCCACGATGCCTCACAACCATCCCCACCAACCCCGACACCCTCATGGCAACTCTCTCAATCTTAACACTGTTTCTCATAAATGCCCAATCCATCTCCAAGAAAATCCCCATCCTACACGACCTCCTAATTGACAACCACCCAGACATCCTCTGCATCACCGAATCCTGGCTCAAAAAATCAGACACAGCACTAATCAACCAACTTCCCCATTCAACATACAATATCTTTTCTCTACCTAGACCGAAAAAAAAAGGAGGCAGCCTACTCCTCTTGGCCCTTAAAAAATTCAAATTCACATGCCACCCCATCAACACATCAACTCCTCTGGAAATAGGCCTCTTTAAATAAAAAACCTCCAGATAATCCTGCTATACGCCCTGCCAAAATGCCTGGATCTCAACTTAGCCACCCTCATAGAAACAATCTCCTCCCAAATCAACATGGACCTACCTGCAATCATCCTAGGAGATTTCAACCTCCACATCGATGCCACTCCCCTCCCACCTCCATGCAAACTCCTCCTAGAAACCATGACTGCAATGGGTTTCAATCAAATCATCGACTCACCCACCCAGAAATCAGGCCACACCCTTGACCTCATATTTATTAGTGACAAAATTTCTCCCACCAACAGCCCACCCACAACCACCAGCATTCCGTGGTCGGACCACAAACTCATTCAGACCACACTCCGACTGAAAACCAACCACACAGAATCCAATAACTGCTTTTCTGTGCACTTTCCCGGTGCCCAGAGAAATTAGCGCCTACCTTTGGGTAGGCGCTAATTTCTGAAAGTAAAATGTGCGGCTTGGCTGCACATTTTACTTACTGTATTGCGCGGGAATACCTAATAGGGCCATCAACATGCATTTGCATGTTGCGGGCGCTATTAGGTTCGGGGGGTTGGACGCGCGTTTTGGACGTGCTGTTACCGCTTATTGAATAAGGGGTAAAGCTAGCGCGTCCAATCGCGGGTTAACAGTGCGCTCCGCCGGAGGGGCCCCACACCGTGAAAAGATCCCACCTGAGTCCAAAATTCAGTCTGAAGCCCACAGCCTGTGTCCTGATCCGGTTGGGAGTCTCCCGAGGCTTGATGTATCCTTGATGGAGAGGCCAGATGTTCCAGTTCAGCTCACAACTCTCTATTTCCTTCACCAGGTTGTGCAGAGGGGTGGGATAAAACCTCCACACTAACGAAAAAGGAAAAATCCAAAAGTCTCTGTCCGAAAAGTCTCACACTGGGTAGTGCTGTCACTGGTCTTACTTCCTCTAGAGAGTGCAGTGGGTTGCTCACAAGTCTCCAGCCCCTGCTCTCAGGATTGGGGGGGTTGCTCCTTTCCCAAGGCACAGGGTGTTCTCCAGAATAAGCAAACTTATCAAAACTGGATCAAAATCTACAAAAACCTTAACTCTCAACAAAAAAAGAGGCAGACCTCCTCAGACAGGGAGTGTACTAAGAAGGGATCTCCTCTAAATGTAAGAAAAACACCAAGCTGGATTAGTAGGCCCAACTCAGCAGGGAGAAAAGAAAGAGCACTCCTTACTCAGAGCTATAACCAGGCCATTTGGTGCTTATGGCCAAGAGAGCTGAGAGACTCTGTTACATGGAGGGGGCTCTGAGTTTTCTTTTGACCCAGCAGTTTCCTTCTGCTCCTTTGGGCTTCCAGGTCAATTGGAACCAGTACACAGATCCTGGCACCGTGAGCCTTCATTTACAACCACCAGGGGTCTTTTTTCCCCTTATTTTATATCCCTTCCAGGCATTCCAGTGTCAGTCCTGGGCTGGGGGCCATGTACCAGGGCTCCCTTCAGAACCCTGCAATCATGGACCCCCAATCCAACCTCTAAGTGTCACACCCCCCCCCCTCCCAGTCACACCCTCCCCACACACAATTAAAAATTATGCATTCATAATGCCAGACTTTACATGAACAAGGACATTCTAAGGTACACATATCACAACAACATGTATTTTATATTTGCATGCAGTGTTGTGATGCCAACCAGAAAACCCTGCAAAAAAAAAACACATTTGGAACCCATATGGTTTTAGGCTTATTGTAACATGTGTTGGTTGTAGGCTTGGCCCTGAGAGCACTCAAACAGTAACAATCTACCTATGAAAAGACAACACAGTAAATATTACACCAGGCCCTAAAACACCAATACACCTCCTATTAGGAAAACAGAATAAGCCAGGCTGCTATAGATCCCTACACAGAAACTACATGCTAGCAGATACCTCCCCTTGTTCACACAAGGGGAGGTATTCAAATGAAACTTTTCTAAATGCTAATAAAATATTTCAAAACAACTGAAACATCAAACACCCAATATTTAAAACTAAATCTCCTGCTGCCCATACCTGGGAAATTTTGATTTCCAGATGTCCTGAGATGGTCATGGATTAGCAGGGAGAGGGGAGAAGATTATTGCATATATGATCAACCATACACACTCACAAACACACATACACACACAGTCGTTCGCTATCTCTTACACGCTCAATCATACATACATACTCAGTTGCTCTCTCTCACATGCTGAATCATATACACACACACACACACACACACTTATTTGCTCTCTTTTGTATGCTTAGTAATACCCACCTACTTGTTCACTGTCTCTCACTTGCTCATTCACACATACATGCTTGTTCACTCTCTCTCACTTGCTCAGTCATACACACTCGTTTACCTTCTCTCACCTGCACAATAATACACATGCTCATATGCTCCCTCACATGCGCAATCATACACACATATGCTCATATGCACTCTCTAACATGCTCAGCCATACACGCATGCATATATACTCTCTCACAAGCTCAATCATGCACACACATTTACCCTCTCTCACATGTGCAATCATACACACAGGCTCATATGCTCTCTCTCACACACACACAAACAGATACTCTTTATCTTCACCTCTGGAAGCAATGGGGTAACAGCAGCAGTCTCCTCCTCAGCCCTTCGGGCTCACCAGACCTCCTCTTTCTTCTATACTCCAGGTTTGCTGCTCCTACTTCTGACTATGGGGAGGGGGCTGGGGCATTTGAAGGGAGCTCAGTGCTTCTTGGGCCATGCTACTTCTCACCATGGGGGCGAGAAAGAAAGGACGATGCTTCCTGCGATATTACACAGGCTGCACCTTTCCTCACAGCTGGGGCAGGGGGGAACGAGGAGAGGCCGTTGAGGCCCCGTGGGGTGCGGGTTGAGCGGTTTCTCATTGCCAGAGCTGGGAGAGGGAGAAGGAAACCGATGCTATTTGCGGACCTATTGGCTGAGCTTATCTTCACTGCCAGGGCTGGGAGAGAGCGAAGGAGGCCGATGCTTTTTGCAACCCAGTGGGCCAGTTCGCTCTAAGTGCTCTTTATTGCTGGTGCGGGGAGAGGAAGGAGGAGGATGGGACCGCGCTGATCTTCACTGCCGAGGTAGGAAAAGGGAGGAAGATGCTGAAGTGTTTTGCAGCCCCCGTAGGCTGCTGTGCTCCTCATTGCTGGTGCAGGAGGAGGCCAGTGTTTCCTACGCAATAGCGCCTCTGGTGGTTGGCACTTATGGCCGTGGCCACATTGGCCATGGGCTAGCTGCGGCTCTGTCCTTACTCCTCAAAACCTAACTCAAAACTGAACTCACACTCTATCTACCTCTAACTCCACCTATGCCCCACGGAGATCCAATCACAGTCAGCTCAGTGGAGAGACTGAATGAGAATAGACATCCCATGATATTACTAGTCCAGATGATATGGGACCTGGGGCCATCTAGTGACGAACCGAGGGGTTGGTCGCGTACAGATCCCAAGATCTGGCAATCCTTCTTTTCACCAACAAATCTTTAGTCCAATTGTGGGTTTCTAAGGCAGAAAGAGCCCAATATGAAAAGGAACCCTTCCTTAGCTTCCTGGATACACCCAGGCTTCCAATTCGCAGGAATCCTCAGAAGCAATCCAGTTCCTTTATCAGGCTACAAGAATCAGTCTGTTTCACTTTCCACTCCAGGCCCTTGACTCGTGAGAGTCTCAGCCACAGCTACACTGCTCCCTAGTAACTCCAAAACAGCAACTTCTCCCAAGTGCTTGTGGAAGCGCTTTTTATGACTTCCTCTCAATCCATCCCCTTTTGGGGAAGGACGTCACTCCACACCTTGTGCATACCTCTAGGAACATCCCAAACTCTGGAAACTTCCCCACGTTAAAAAAAACACTACTACACCTTCTAGTAAGGCCTGAGCTGCCTTACACACAGATTGAGGCTGCCTTTTCTAGTAGGAGTCTATAATCGGGGTCACTCCTCAGGCCCCTGTAGAGGCCTGGTCCTACCTCTTCTTTAGCCTGTCTCTAGGTTTACTTCTGTAGCCCCAGCTAAGGCCCCACCTGCAACTTCCCTGGTGAATGAGACCCACCGTCCCCTATATTGCTCTGTGTTGGAGCTTTTCTTTGGATGTGAAAACTTAAAAACTACAGCCACAGAATTCCAGCGCTTACTCCTTTGGCAAGGGGCCTGTGCAGCCTGGTCCTTTCCTAGCCCATCTAATCAGACTGGGAGGAACACTCTAGTCTTCCTCCAAGCTGACTTCCTACTAACTTTAGCTCCCCCTTGTGGCACAGAGAAGTGAACCCAAATGAGGTTTATTATTACAGATGTTATATATGCAGAAGTGGGTCTCGAGTTGTTCAGGTTCTGTGCTAGGCACTCTCTTGGTCCTTATTCCCATCTTTTATCTTTTCTGGCTGTGCATCTCCCACCTAGATGGGTGCTGGTACACATAATAAAAATTGGTTAATATCTGCTGGCTCCAGCTAATATTCTACACCATTTCCTGGCAACAGGCATGGCTTCCTGCTACTGTTGTACCCAGGCAACAGGAGTGTGCAGTTCCTGATCGGCAAGTCCAGCATGATCACCCAGCATTCAGAGGAGAGTCGAGCTTAGACATCAAAGCAACGCATTTACCTACAATTATGGCCACTGTTGGTCACATTCATGAATTTGATGTGGGACCACACATTGGTTTACATGCCTGGTACAATAATTTCCAATACTGATGGCTTGTGCTGCCTATTGCTAAAGGGTACCAGACTTTGTTGTTCCGACTCTGGCTGAAGGTTTGATGCTAGAAACTCTTCCTGATATTCCCCTCCAGGATGCTCAGATAGCGAGGCTGATTGCAAAGGACCCTATCCTGGCCCATGTTCGGAACTGGGTGTGGATGGGATCAGGATGGTCAACCGGTAAACTGCCTAAGCAATTCAGACTATTTTTAAGCAAACAGCATGAACTTCTAGCTCATAAGGGATGTCTCTTTTGGGGAATCTGTGCACATTCTGGAGTTGTGCATGTGAAGGCAATGGTGGCCTGGTATAGATGCTGATAAAGAAAGGGTTGTCAAGGAGTGAGACACATGCCAGATGTCTAAACACAACCACCAAAAGTCCTCACTTTCTTTTGGAAAGTGACTAAAACTGTGATCAAAGATTTACATTGACTACACAGAATCCATTTCAAGGAAAGAATGTCCTTGTGATATGTTATCACATCTCGATCTCTCCAACGCATCTACAGCCACCACCTCATGATGCAACATCACCAAAAAGATCGCAGACATTACCTGCCCTTCCATCACAAAAGTAGTACAACCTTCGCCAGACAACAGGAAACCCTGGTTCACCCCAGAACTGAAGCTGCTTAAACAAGAGCTAAGAAATAAAGAACACACTTGGAGGAGAAACCCATCCCCCACAACATTAGCTATTTATAAAACCTCCCTCAATGCTTATAGGATCACCATACTGAGAACAAAGAGAGATTTTTTCTCAAAAAAAATACATCATTTCATATTTGATTCAAAAGCACTTTTCTCCTACGTTTCAGCTCTCACTAAACCATCATCTCCTACCATTCCTGATGATCAAGCACTCAACAAAGCATCAGAACTAGCAGAATACTTTAAGGATAAAATTGACAAACTGACTATCTCTTTCTCATCATCTTTTTCATATCCCCCTTTCCCTCACATTACCTCACCTCAACTAAATACAACGCTGGAAACTTTCGAGACCACTTCAGCACTTGAGATAGAAAACATACTTAAAAAAATGAAACCGTCATCTCATCCCTTAGACACAATTCCTACTAACCTTCTCATCGCAATAAGAAACTCCATATCAAAACCAATTGCAGACATCATTAACTGCTCTCTCTCCCAGGGTCTAGTTCCTGACCAACTTAAATTAGCCATTCTCAAACCTCTACTTAAAAACCTAACCTTCCAACCACAGATCCAGCTAACTTCCGCCCAATAGCTAATCTGCCATTGATCACCAAAATTATGGAAAAGATAGTCAATAAACAACTATCTGAATATTTGGAAGAAAACAACATTCTTGTATCTTCCCAGTATGGCTTTCGGAAATCGTTAAGCACTGAATCTCTCCTTATCTCTCTTACCGATTCTATTCTATCTAATATGGACAAAAAACAACCACATCTTTTGATACTACTAGATCTCTCTGCAGCCTTTGACACTGTCAACCATTCATCTCTATTAAAATGTCTGGCAGATATAGGCATTAAAGGAACAGTCTTCAGCTGGTTCAAATCCTTCCTAGCAAATAGACAATTCAAAGTAAAGATTAACAACAAAGAATCACAACCGATCCCTTCCAACCGGGGGGTCCCTCAGGGTTCCTCCCTTTCCCCTACCCTCTTCAACATTTACCTCTTACCTCTATGTCATCTACTTACTAAACTAAACCTAACTCACTATCTCTACGCGGATGACATCCAGATACTCATCCCAATCTCAGAATCCTTACAAAAAACCTTGGCTCACTGGAACAATTGTTTGCAACAGATCAATCATCTTCTCTCCAGCCTTTGCCTCATTCTTAACAACAACAAAACTGAGATCCTAATCATCAATCAAGACATCAACATCAAACTTCTAAACCCAGCTGACCTACTCAACTCATCCACTCCCATATTAAATCACTCACCACATGTTCGAGATCTAGGTATCATGCTAGACAATCAGCTCAATTTTAAAAAATTCATAAGCACAACCACCAAAGACTGTTTTTATAAGTTACAAGTCTTAAAAAAATTGAAGCCTCTTCTTTATTTCAACGATTTTCGGATGGTCCTACAAGCCATTATTCTATCAAAAGTCGACTATTGCAATTCGCTTCTCTTTGGCCTTCCATATTCATCCATCAAACCCCTCCAAATGCTACAGAACTCTGCAGCCAGAATCCTTACCAATACGAATAAAAGAGATCACATCACCCCCATTCTCAAGCTCCTCCACTGGCTGCCTATAAAGCAAAGGATCCTATATAAAGTCTCACCGTAATTCATAAATCCATTCACACTATCTCTCCTCTTCAATTATGTAACCAACTACGCCCTCACTCCTCCTCTAGACCCATCAGAGGAGCATATAAAGGCACACTCTATGTACCTTCAACAAAATCCTCGCATCATAAACGTGCCATATCTACAGCAGGCCCCATTCAATGGAATGCGCTCCCACCAGACATTCGGCTTGAGTTCTGCCACTCTTCATTCAAAAAAAAACTTAAAACCTGGTTCTTTAGCCAAGCTTTTCCAGGACCATGATCATCATTTTTTCCCCTCCAACCAGCAAGAACATATCTTCTTCACAAACCCCCATTTTCCATACCACTACCTACTTCGGTATCTAATCTCTTGCTGCAGGACACTTGAGACTTTCTCACTTATACGTTATAATTTTTATGCTCAATAAGACCTGTCAACTTAATTGTTTAAGTCTTTTTTTTTTTTCTCCTTTATCTTTTGGTCATCAATGTTACAACGTTATTGTTAAATTTTGAACTTATGTACACTGTTCCAAGTTTCATAACCTTGTTCTATGTAATGCCTTTTGGCAATTTTCATGTTCTGTTTCAATGTAAACCGATGTGATCTTTATTTCATATAGGAACACCGGTATATAAAAATCTAAAAATAAATAAATAAATAAATGTTCTTCTTTGAGATGCAACAATTACAATGATTCGACATCTGTTTGCAACTCATGGGCTACCAGACATGATAATGCTAGATAATGGGTCTGCTTTCACATTTGATGACTTCAAGGATTTTATACAAAGAAACCTCATTAGGGTTGTCATCACTGCATCTCACTGACCCCAGGCAAACAGCCTGGCAAAACGAATGGTTCGGTCAACAAAAGATGCATTAAAAAGAAGCATTGAAGGAGATTGGCCTACTATGCTTGCCCAATTTCTCATCTTAAATGTCACGCCATGTCAAACTGTCAGTCTGGCAGAACTGCCTATGGGACACCACCTGAAGGCATGTTTAGTCCATCTCAATACTGACCTTACTGCGGAATTACAACTCAAACTGGAACAGGAGCTAGACTCCTCCCTGGACTCATCCACCTTGTGCTCATTTAATTTGCGAGACCCTGTGTTTGCTAGAGGTTCTGGGCTGGACTAAAGTGAGTTCCTGACTCCATCGTTGAGATCACTGGACTTCTGTCATACAAGGTCCAGACCACTGATAGACAGATCTGGTGTTGCCACCTTGATCAACTGAGAGGCCGCTAGTCCTCAAACACTGGAATGTCTCATGAGATTGTGGACGTTCCTAATGCTGAGAATATTGTTGCCCCAAAGGCACCAATTCCTCCTTTATTTATTTGTTGTTTGTTCTTATATCCACAGTATCTATTACAATTATTCAAAGCGGAATACACTGGAACATTCCTAAATTATACAAATTCAACACATAATTAAAATCATAATAAATGCAAATTAAAATCACTTGGGACATGCTCACTCGTTCAGATCTACCATCATGTGATCTTGACTCAAGGACAAAGACTGATGTACAGCCTTCAGAGGCATCATTTGAGCACAGGGGCCTGCAGAGACCTTAATCCCCTGCAACTGAATGATTAGGTCACCTGGGGATACCAGTGTTATGTTTCTGTGCAAGGCACTCTCTTGATTCTTGTTCTTGTCTTTTATCTTTTCTGGCTGTGCAGGTCCCACCTGGTATACATAATAAAATTTGGTTAATATCTGCTGGATCCATCTCATATTCTACAACATGCAGAACTCAGGGGCTGAAAAAGCTGAGGAGGCACCAGAAAAAATGAAGAAAGTATTTCTTGTCAAATACACAGAGAGATCTGTATGAACACACAGACAAAGACCAATATACACAAACGCACAGACACCATACCCTCACTGACACACACAGTCCTGTCTACTTAATATTACTGTAAATGTTAATTGCACATCAGTTTAAAAAAATAGGGTATAAAGTTATACATCTGTTTGCAAAGCTTAATTGGATTGTATGCAAGCTTTAATTGCTTGGTTTATTTTTAGAGCTGCATGTGCTATGCTGTTTAATGAATTCCACCACAATGCAAATAAAAATACCATGGCCTTTGCCTACCTCCCTCTCTGGAGTTTAAACTAACGAATTCTGTTTTCTGTAAATGGAGGTCTCAAAAGTTTTACAGGGTTTTGAGCAATAGCTGAATGCTGACTTCTGAGGGCAGTTTGGTTTTAAAAGAGACGACACAAGGTGTGATATATAATTTTGGGCTGCTTTCTTATTCCCGGAGTCTGCAAAATTCACAGTGGTTTACAAATGATCCTGAGATCATCAGACAGTTGCCAAACATCTCTGACTGATGATGTCACAAGCAAACAATTGGCTGTTACCAGAGAGCTGAGCAGATGTGACTGGGGAAGCAGTGGTTGGGAGTAGGAGTAAATGTGGAAGCAAAAAAAAAAAAATTCATAATCTTCACTCTACCTAGGGCCCCAAGAAAAGCATCTACCATGGGAAGAGAGTGTAGAACATCCTTCCCTGAACCACAACCAATGACAAAATACTTTCATTAACATTTTATTTATTTATTTATTTATTTAAAGCTTTTTATATACCAATGTTCATGTACTAGTACATATCATGTCGGTTTACATAGAACCAAAGTTGGAAATTACATCGAACAAGAGGATACAAATAACAAGGTTAACTTCGTACAAATAGATAACAAGCAGAGAACAGGTTTCAAAACTGTTTGAATTACAAATAAACGTCAGTAAACTTAATTAACATTTATTTATTTATTTATTTTTAATTTTTATATACCGATGTTCCTGTAAAGAATACATATCGCACCGGTTTACAAGGAACTGAACAGACGCCTCCAGGGCGGAAATACATTAAAACAGTCGCCTCAAGGCAGAATACATTAACACAAGTATACAGGAAAACTATTAAAAGAGAACTTTCATAAACTCAATTAAATGTAACTGTGAACCATAAATCAGGAACCATAAATCAGGAACATATGTACAGAGGTAGGTATATCGTCTGTCGCTTCACCAGATTTTAGCTCTCAGGGAAAGCTTGAGTGAATAGCCAAGTCTTTAGCTTCTTTTTGAATGTCGGAAGGCATGGTTCTTGGCGGAGGTCCGGTGGGAGCAGGTTCCAAAGATGGGGACCTGCAGTGGACAGAGCTCGTTTCCTCAATGAGGTTTTTGTTGGCTGGGTGTGAAGCATGTTCTGGTATGCACTTCTGATCGGTCTATTGGAGACGTGTTGCTGTAGTTGGAAGGATAGGTTGAGGGGGGAGATGTTGTGAAGAGCCTTGTGAATCATCATGAGGGATTTAAATTGTATCCTAAATTTTATGGGCAGCCAGTGAAGATTTTGGAGGATAGTGGTGATGTGATCCCATTTTTTGGTGTTAGTGAGAATTCTGGCTGTCGCGTTCTGGACCATCTGAAGTGGTTTGATGGTGTTGGCTGGCAGGCCCAGGAGGAGTGAGTTGCATACACAGTATATGAACATATGAACTGCCACCAGGAGGTCACTGAGATACCTATGTCAATTTCTTCATCTAAAGCCATACACTGTAGCTCTCCCATGTTATTTTTCAGATTTATGGCATTTGCACACAGATATCTAAAAGTATTATTTTCCACACCCCTCTTATAAGTAGTTGATTCAGATAATTTGGAATTAGTTTTTCCACATCCTCATAATCATTAGGGATGTGAATCATTTTTCTAACGAATTGAAATATCGTACAATATTTCTAAATTCATTACTATATCGGGTAAAAAAAAGAAACAATCACTTTTCCCCCCGAATTTTCATAAAAATCGGTTTTTGGGTTAGCGCGCGCTAACAAAAAAACGTTTATTTTTGTTATTTTTTGTTACTTTTTGCTATTTTTGTTAGCGCACGCTAACTCCCATTAGTGTGCACTCCCGTTAATGCGCACTAACCCGAAAAACGATTTTTCACTAAAAAAAAAAAAACGGGGATCCGCAGGAAAACGAGATTTTCCCACGGCTAGATGATCCCGAAAGCAGGAACGATCAGGCACCCGATTCACATCCCTAATGATCAGGATATCCTAATTTTTCTTATTTAAAGTTATCCTTTTTAGATACCCTGCTCTGAGCCATGTACGTCTATATGACAGCTTTCCCCCATAGTGTAGTTTAAAAGCTGCTCTATTTCCATTTTAATTTGCCAACAGCTGGGTTCCGCTTTAGTTAAGGTGGAGCCCATCCCACCAGAATAGGCTCTTACTTTCCCAAAAAATTCCCTAATTCCTAATGAATCTAAAGCCATCCTCCCTGTACTACTTTCTCATCTGTGCATTGAGACCCTGGAACTCCATCAACCTGCCTCTGGATTCCTGCATGTGCAACTGGAAGCATTTCTTAGAACACTATCCTGGAGATTCTGGATTTTAGTTTACTATATTGAAGCCTAAATTTAGCCTCTAGAACCTCCATTTTACATCTTCCTATGCAATTAATACCTATATGGACTATGACAGCCAACTTCTTCCCAGCACTCTCTAAAATCCAATCTAGGCAATATGTGAGGTCAGAGTAGCATCGCAGAACAACTCTGAGCAGATTTCTTTGTCTCCAGCCAGTTCATCTTCTGCTTTGCTGGCGCTGGCCCGCTTCCCAGCCAATGGCTGAGAGCAGCAGGGGCTGCATCAGCAGGATAGGCAAAATGGCCTTCAGACCAGGGACCTACGAGAAGCACTTATCATGCACAGGGACTGGCCAGAAGAGAAAAAAAGTAGAAGCAGCAACAGAAGTTTTGAGCAAGGCAGGGAGCCTTGTAAGAAGAGGAATGGAAGCAGTGCTGTGCCAGTATGTGTGTGTGTGAATGGAAGTCTGCCTGGGTTGTATGTATGTGTGAATGGGAGCCTGTCTGGGTTGTGTGTGTATGCGTGTGAATGGGAGCCTGCTTGGGTTGTATGTGTGTCTGAATGAAAGTCTGCCTAGGTTGTGTATGTGGGTGTGAATAGAAGCCTGCCTAGGTTGTGTGTGTGTGCGTGCATTTGTGTCTGTGTCTGAATGGGAGCCTGCCTCGGTTGTGTGTTTGTGTGTGTATGATCAAATTTGCTGATGATACAAAATTATTCAATCACAAGAAGATTGTGAGAAATTGCAAGATGACTTTGCAAGACTGGGAGACTGGGCATCTAAATGCCAGTTGACATTTAATGTGGACAAGTGCAAAGTGATGTATGTAGGGAAAAACAACCCAAATTATAGTTATACAATGCAAGGTTCTACTTTAGGAGTTATCACCCAGGAAAAGGATCTATCATGGATATTATGTTGAAATCCTCTGCTCAGTGTGCAGTGACGCTCAAGAAAGCAAATACAATGCTAGGAATTATTAGGAAAGAAATGGAGAATAAAATAGAGAATATCATAATGCCTCTGTATTTCTCCATGCTGTGATCACATTTTGAATATTGGTCACTGCATCTCAAAAAAGACAAAACAGAATTAGAAAAGGTTCAGAGAAGGGTGACCAAAATGATAAAGGGGATAGAACGATTCCCCTATGAGAAAAGGCTAAAGATGTTCGGGTTTTTCAGCTTGGAGAAGAGTTGATTGAGGGGACATAATGTAGAAGTAATAAAATAGTGAGTGGAGTGGAACAGATAAATGTGAATCAGTTGTTTATCTTTCAAAAAGTACAAAGACTAGGGACATTCAAAAAAGCTGGAGGATGGGGTGAAAACTATTATTGTAGCTGGATTTAAAAAAAGCTTTAATCAAGTTTCTGGAAGAGTCCATAAATCATTATTAAGGTGGACTTGGGGAAATCTACTGCTTATACCTGGGATAAGCAGCATGGAATCTATCAACCTTTTGGGATCCTGCCTGGTACTTGTGACTTGGATTGGCCATGGCCACTGTTGGAAACAGGATACTGGAATTGATGGATCTTTGGTTTGACCCACTATGGCAAATCTTAATTTTATGTGTATGTGTGAAGAAAGTTTATGTCATCCTCACTAATTAACAACAAGCTCGGGATATCAACATTTTTCGGATATGGAGAGCAGGGAATGTTTCCATCCTTATTAATTTTAATTACTGGGTGTTTGATGTGTCTGTGTTCTGCATTCCTAATAGGAGGCATTTTAGGGCCTGGTGTAATATTTGCCGTGTTGCCTTGTCATAGATAGGGTTATTCCTGTTTGAGTGTGGGCAGTTAGTACTTTTTTGGTAAGTTTGCTATATTGTTATTGTCATTCTGTTTACTCAAGGCTTTCTGAAGGCCAAACCCATACCTACATTACAATAAATCTAATACCATATGGGTCCCAAGAGCTGTTTTCTTTGCAGGGTTTTCTGGGTGACATCACAACAGTGCATGCTATAGGATCCAGCTGGTGTCATTTTTATGTACTGGTAGGTTTGGCAGGAATACCTGGGGATCACTTCTGCACAATTTAGGCATTTTAGACCTGCAGATGAGGTAAGATAGGTTCAGGCAGGGGTATGTCAGTTTTGAACGTTTGGATTGCCAGAGGGAGAAGGGCTTTTTTCGGCAGGGAAGGGGGTCTAAGACAGAGTGTGAGACTGACAGTTTATATTGTGTTTTGGTTATTATTGGGAAAACAACAAAAATTCTGTAGAAAAAAAAAAACAGAACAGAACACGTGTGGGAGAGCAGTAGAGTAATTGTTCACACATGGTAGAAGAAACGCTAGCACCGGCCCTGCCTGGCAGGCAAGTTATGAAGCGATCCTCCTGGACACCAGCTATCCAAATATCTATATCCCCAATGACTGAGTCACCGTGGCAGTCCTATCCCTGGCCTCCTGGATACACCCCCCTGTAGATGCAGTCTCACCTGGAGGGCATGCCTCATTGTTCTGGGGTCCAACTGTGCACACTGGCATTTTTCCTGGGGGTTTTAACCTGGGGGCTAATCTAACTGGGAGTTACCTGAGGGGTTTGTCACCTGCATGTACACAGGACTGTCTCAGGGGGCTTACCCAATATAAACACACACAATTACTGGGATTATATCTGAGGGCTTGAACCCAGGAGCTTATTCCCCACACAAATAGTCACACACACTCTCTGACTCAGTACATCATAGTTACAGTTATTTTTGGTAGGTTTATTAAGCAATAAGAGGTTAGAACAGAGAATAAATAAAATCAGATAATACAGAAGAGTTAGTTGCAGATAATAAAAATTACTGGATATATATAAATATTACATTTTCCAAGGGATCAGTCAGTGCTATCATGGGCATTCAGTTCAGTTCTTAAACTTGCAATTTGCTTGGTATAGAAGCAATGTCTCCTCCCTTGCTGTGTACTCTTATCAGTTCCTAGAACAGCTGGTGTGGCCTTCACTCTCTCAGACTTTAGTATTACTTAATTACTTACTTTCCCATCTGGGAACAACTGGCTCTACAATTCTCAGATTCTTGCCTGTTTGTAAGCATTTTTTTTTTAGCATTTTACAGTGAAAAACAGTAAATATGATTTCACTTAGCGTTTGGCCTGTGGCTTTCAAACTAGTCGGTGTTTGCGTGTGAACTCGAGATCCACTGCAGCCTAACCTTTAAATATACCCTCAGCCAGAGTAGTCAGAAATACTTCCATTACACAAGAACAGTTCCTGCTACTGAAAGGCGGTGTTCTCCTTTCTGGGGTCCTTGATCCTTCAAAGCAGTACAGAGGCTGCCAGAATGGAGATGAGACAGCTCTACTATGGCTCTGAAGGTCTCATCTATACCTCTCTGTCTCCATCAGTTCCTGATGAGCTTGCTCTTCCAACACAGCACAGGTGCTGCCAGCAACAGCATGTAAATACTGTAATTTAAGCTCACGTTAATCGCTTTAAGCTAAGTTTCTGTGTTCATATTTATTCTTTTGCAAGTTACCTGTTTATGTGACTAGTTCCCTGTAAAGCGCTACTATGCCAAGTTCATGTTTTATGTAAACCGATGTGATACTCAGAGTGTATGTTGGTATATAAAAATCTTTAAATAAATAAATAAATAAATGGAGGTGGAACTGCTCTACTCTGTCCCTGAAGGTCTCCTCTGCGTACTTCTCTGTCTGTCTCACTTCCTCCAGGTCAGCCACTCTAGCTTCCAGAGACCCTCCTCAATCTCTGAATGCAAGGAGCTCTTTGCACCGGTGCACACCTCTCACCAACTGGAAGATAACCGTACATGTGGCACTCACTGCAGAAGACTGGATAGCCCTCATATTGCTGCTAGACTGCTTCCTACATTATTTTAACTCAAACTGAAATGGATTTTGCTACTGTGTAGGAAGTTTATAGAACGTGTTTAGACATATAAGAAAGCAATACCTAAATGTTTTTAAATGGGCCCCCCTGTGAGATACTTGTCATTAAGAGCGATTTCACATATGTTGCTCTATGGGTGGGAGTATATGAAAAAACTGGCAAAATAGTAGAGGTTATAAATGATTACTCCCCACTGAAAGCCAGAAAAGAAAGCACAAGCAGAAAGAGTGTGGGAGTGCTATACCGCGGCCAATGGGAGAGGACGTCTGAGCGCTGAGCTCTGTCCCCCACATGCATAAATACCATAAAAACAGCACTTTTACCCCGATTTCTCCTCTCAAATTCTCACAAACTTCTTCACCTACAATTTGCTTTGTGAAATGTCGTCAAAAAGGAAGATGGAGGACCTTGAACAATTTTCGTATGGCAAATCGAATGCGGACATTAGGCCCGAGGACGGTGAACAGACCGGCCTAAATTTAGAAACCGCTGGTTCACAAGCTGATGCAGCCGGAGCTCCCCCCCCCCCCCCCCCCAGCCTGATATCTGCCGGAGAGGCGCTGTCGAGTGAGGAAATAAGAGGTTGGTTTCTGGAAATTCGAGCCGACCTGAAGCAGCACAAAACGGATCTCATGGATTCCATAGCAGATATTAAAGAAGATTTAGCAGCTCTGGGAGCCCGCGTTGATGAAGTAGATAACCGAGTAGATGGCCATGGTGAGACCATAAATAGCCTGGCTGCACAACATACACAACTCACTACTGAACTGTCAGTCCTCTCTGAAAAATAGAGGATCTTGAAAATAGAAATAGAAGGTGTAATTTGAGGATTCGTGGAGCACAGGACAGCACAGAGTATGCTGACGCTCGCAACATAGCACAGCAAATATGTGCCTCCATCTTAAGTGTAGGTGACACAGAACAAAATAATAATGCTTCAGACTCACCCGAAATCAGGCTTGAACGAGCCCACCGGGCCTTGAGGCAGCGCAGGGACCAGAGGCCACGGGACATCATAATTTGTTTTCATAGTTTTACACAGAAAACACAGGTGTATGAGCCAGAAAGCAGCGTGAAATTCTATGGAACTCTCACTCATTAGCCATTTATCAGGACCTGGTGCCTGCAACACTTAAACGTTGCTACGATTTACGTGAAGTTACTGCCTCTCTGCGTGATGGTGGCATTCATTATCGCTGGACATATCCATTTGGCCTACAACTCCAAGTTCAAGGAGTGACTTATCATATAAAAACATTACAGGAAGCTGCAGAGGCATTCCAAAAGGCCCATTTACAAGTAACCTTCCAAGTCCCTAAGATGGCCACTGCACCGCCTTAAAAGGATACAATGCCTAGATGGCACAGAGCGGGAAAGGGAGGACGGCGGCTCCGCAGACAATTGGAAGACGCCCGCTCCACGGTGTTGGATCAGGGTTGACAATCAGGTATCCTCTCTAATTCCACTACCAACAACTTTGCAGATAGCATTGAAGTGTGGACACGATTCTCACAGAATCATCATCTGAAGGATGCAAGTTACTTTGGAACGTATGGCTTACAGATGAACCTATTCAGTTAATTCTACTGGGGTTTATATACTTTTGCAATATGGTATATTTTTTTGTTATCATATGATATTTCATAAGGTTTAAAGGGGGGGACCTCATTGCTGGGGGCTCCTCACACACCGGGTATAGTTGAAGCCTCTCAGAGGTTGGTATTCCGTAGGGAATGGTGGAATGCATTAAGAAATATCGGGTTGGCAACAGGGATTTCACAGTTCGCCTCTTGGGAAACAATTGGCACAAATTACCCAATCAGGGACAACACTTGTGTTTTCGTGTTTATGAAGGACGGAAACAGGGGAGCACTGGGACTCACTATCACTATCCCACAATATTATAGAGTTGGTATTTACAAATATATGATGGCTTCTAAGTTGATATCCTTAAATGTGAAAGGGCTGAACACTCCGAGAAAGCAGTTGATGCTTAAAAAGGAATTGTAGTCCCAGCAAGCCACTATTGCTTTTATCCAGGAGACGCATATTAGGAAGCACTATGAGCATTTATTAACCTTTCCCTCTTTTCACCACTCTTATTGGCCGCCAGCACTAAAACCTCCCGGTTTGCAGGTGTAGGGATTCTTATATCCAATTCTCTAGTACACGACACATTACATCAGGTTCTAGATCCACTAGGTAGATATCTTCTGCTTAAATTAAGGGTGGGTACCCGCATTATTACATTAGTTAATGTGAATTTTCGTAATGCAAATCAGTCATCCTTTTTGGATGCTATTGATCACCTGTTATCTAATCACGCAGAAGGGGAAATTATTCTGGGGGGAGATTTTAACATTACCAGGGACCCAAAGCTTGACAACTCATGGAAATCGCAGACAGCACAATCGGGTGGCGTAAAGCATGGCAATCCTTCTTAACCTGCTGGAACCTAGTTGACATATGGCGGCAGAGATACCCAAAATCTAGGTCCTATACGCACTTCTCTCAACCACATAATAACTACTCCCTTATCGATTATATTTTTATTGACATACATACCAAAATCTGGTAGGTAAGGTGGGTATAGAAAGCATAACATGGTCAGACCATGCACCTATTTGGGTAGAGGTGTCCCTTAAGGATATAGATGGCGGTCTTCGCACCTGGCGCCTTAACGATAGTCTACTGAAAGATGCTGATTTTACTAAACAGCTGGATTTACACATACGGGAGTATTTTCATCTCAACAAGACAGATGGTATGTCTGCCTTGATGCTTTGGGAGTGCTCCAAAGTCATTGTTCGAGGGCTATTAATTGCAAGGGCAGCTTTCTGCAACAGGGAGCGGGAGAGCAAAAGAACAGCAATATTAGTGGACATTGCCTGGCTGATCCAAAAACATGTTTCCACCAACTCCTCTCTAACTTACACGCGTCTTTTATGGGCAAAAGATTTACTGAGGTCACTGGACGATGCCTATGTCAGTCATCAATTAAATATGCTCAAACAAAAATATTTTGAGGGGGGCAATAAGGCAGGGCATCACCTTGCATGGAGTTTAAAGGCAGCTTGAGCCCAGACCTTAGTGGCTAAGACTAACAACTCACAAGGTACTCTGGAGACTACATCTGAGGGCATTCACAGGTGCTTCTCCGATTTTTATACTGAGCTATACTCCCAAGATGCATCAATCCAAGCTTCTAGAATTAGTGAATACTTGGACCTAGTGGTCCTACTGGAACTTTCTCCAGAACAACAGCTATTTTTAGAAGAACCAATTACTACAGCGGAAGTTCTTCTTGCTATAAAGAATTTAAAACCAGGCAAGGCACCGGGGTTGGATGGCTTCACTGGAGAGTACTATCGGAGATTTGCTTCTACTATTGTGGAGCCACTCACCGATATGTTTAACTCTCAGAAAGCTAAACTCGATATGTTTAACTCACTGAGAGAGTCTGATTCTATTGCCTCGTTCCCGGTAAGGACGAGTGAGCGACACAAACAGAAGGAGCAAGAGTGTCTTGCCTGCACTACTCACCGGCTCCTGACCGACCCAACCCAGCGGACCTCGGAGCAACCCCTTCCCCGACGGCACCCAGACATGCCCCCACACCCGCATCATCGGAAGCGGCGAAAGAGGGGGGATTTAAATTCGAGATGCCGACCGGAGGAAGCCGAACACCCCAACCAGGCAAGGAGCAGCTGATACCTGCACCGAGGGACCCAGAGGCTCCAGGCCTCTGCTCACCGGTTCCTGACCGACCCAACCCAGTGAACCTCGGAGCAACCCTTCGCCCGATGGCACCCAGACATGCCCCCACACCCTCGTCATTGGAAGCAGCAAAAGAAGGGAATTTAAATTCAAGACGCCGACTGGAGGCATCACGCGCCGAAGGGGTGACACAAAGGGGCACTCCCCTTTGTGTGCCCCTTAGTGCGAACCTTAAAACACAACCTCTAAAGCATTTTACCAACCTCCCAACCAACCACCTAAGATGGCAAACAGCTCCCTCCCAAATCCCCTGGAAAAACTCAACCACAAGAAAAAAAAACACACACAAACTCTACCAAAACCCACACCCCCAAAAACAAAAGAAAAACATGAACGCCAGTTCATCAACATCAAAAACAACACCACGAATCAATATACAAACTACATACTACTCTCCTTCTTCCTATTCAATGCACAATCAATAGTGAAGAAAATACCAATAATCACTGACCTCCTCACCGACTCAAATCCAGTGTTCATCGCAATAACAGAAACATGGATCAAAAACATCGACTCCGTACTAATAAATCAAATTGACAACCCTACTTATGATACTTTCTCAATACCCAGACCAAAAAAACAGGAGGAGGCCTAATGCTAATCGCCAAAAAAGACCTCCGATTAAAACTACCCCCCCCCCCCCCCAAAGGTATGCTCATCCTACGAAAACATACTGTTTGACTCCAAAAATCTATAAATCTGGCTGGTTTCCTGTCCGTCCCCCCGTCCCCCCCCAACCCGGAGCACTAAACCACAACTGCTCTCCATTAATTGAATTTATCATGACAGTATCTCACAAAAAAAACCTATTATCATCCTAGGTGACTTCAACATCCACATGGATACCATCCCGCAGTCAACTACATGCCAGACAATCATCGATGCTCTCTCAACTCTACAACTAAAACAAATCATCAAAGACCCTACTCACAAAGCTGGACACACCTTAGACCTCATCTTCATTAACACTGACACATGGCTAACCTACAACACAAACATAACCAAAATCCCATGGTCAGATCACCACCTCATCCAATCCATCATAACCATTAACCCCAACCTCATAATTCCACAAAACACCCTTATGACAATGACATACCGACCCCCCTTCAACACAGAAACTCTCCAAGAAAAACTACAAATAGAACTAACAAAAATCGATCTATCCAACTCCGAAAATGCCACAAACTCATGGCTCAAGATTACCAAAACAATTGCAGATAACATAAATCCCACTATCACAAAAACAATAAAAAATCCATATCATCTAAATCAATGGTACAACAACAGCATCAGAGCTGCCAAACGCCAACTCCGGAAAAAAGAAAAAGCATGGCGAAAGAACAAATCAACAATCCTACTCACGGCATATCGAAGCTACTTAGCTCACTACAGAAATCTAATCAACAACACCAAAAAGGAAGTCTTCTAAAAAAAATCAATAGATTCCAATACAACCCCAAAATGCTATTCTCCATAGTACAAAACCTCACAAAAACATCCAACAAACAAAAAACACCATGCACCAAAAACGAATGTAACGAATTCACCAAATTCTTTAATAACAAAATTACTAATCTAATAAGCAAGAATCTCAACAATAACACCCAAAGCATCATGATTGAACGAAAAGAAACCCCAACCTGGTCAAGGGTGGATCCAGCATCCACCCTTGAAATACAAACAATCATCAAAAAACTGAACCCAGCCACACACCCCCTCAACAACATTCTGACACCAACCCTCAAAGTAATCGAAACCACCATAACTAGAACTCTAACAGACATTGTAAACCTATCTCTTATAGAATTAAACTACCCCAATTGCCTCAAATCCACAATAATTAAGCCTATCCTAAAAAAGAACAATCTAGACCCGGACAACCCACTAAACTACCGCCCCATCTCAAACCTACCACTCATAGCCAAAATCATAGAAAAAGTTGTACACACTCAACTTACCGACCATCTGGAAACAAACAACATCCTATATCTGACACAATTTGGCTTCAGAAAAAACCACAGCAGTGAAACACTGCTACTCTCACTGAATGACACCATGCTTAGAGGTTTTGATACCGGACAAAAATACCTACTCATCCTTTTAGACCGGTCAGCAGCATTTGACACAGTAAACCACACTATCCTCCTGGACCGCCTCACAGAAATAGGACTATCTGATAAAACCCTACGATGGTTCTCACCATACCTAGCTAACAGAAGCTACCAAGTTACAATCAACAATACCTTCCCCAAAGAATTTACCTAAACACAGGAGTCCCCGAACGTTCTGCCCTATCTGCAACCCTCTTCAACATATACTTACTATCACTATGTCTTCTCCTAAAAGAACCAGACCTGACCCACTTCCTCTACGCTGACGACATTCAATTACTGATACCAATTCAAAACTCATTGGAAGAAACCGACAAAAAAACAGCCACATACCTCTCGGCAATCAAACAACTATTAACTCACATGAAACTTATAATAAACATCGATAAAGACTGCTTTTCTGTGCACCCTCTGACTTAATATCATGGCGATATTAAGTCGGAGGTCCCGAAAGTTACAAAAAATTTAAAAAAAAAAAATTTGAAGTTGGCCCGCGGCTCGAAAACCGGACGCTCAATTTTGCCGGCGTCCGGTTTCCGAACCCGTGGCTGTCGGCGGGTTTGAGAACCGACGCCGGCAAAATTGAGCGTCGGCTGTCAAACCCGCTGACAGCCGCCACTCCTGTCCAAAAAGAGGCTTGAGGGACGCGCTAATGTCCCTAGCGCCTCTTTTTACCGCCGGCCCTAATTTGAATTCTGAATCACGCGCACAGGAGAGTGCGGACTTTACTGTATCGGCCCATTAGATTGTAAGCCCTCTGGGAATAGGGAAATACCTACAGTACCTGAATGTAAACCAATGTGATATCTCAGATCAAATGTCGGTATATAAAAATAGTAAACACTATTGAAGAAACAATGAAGCTAGCCAATATGTATCTTGAAATAATCAAACAGCTCCTAAATCAAATGGAACTCGTAATAAACATTGATAAAACTGAATTCTTACACCTAGAACGAAAAAGTATACACCCTGTACAACCTACAATTGCAATCAAAAATAATCTAACCGTGGAGTTATCAATAAAAGTATGGAATCTAGGGGTAATAATTGACCCTGAGCTAAACATGAAACAACTCATTTCACAGAAATTAAAAGAAGGATACGCCAAACTAATGGCCCTCAGAAGACTAAAACCCCTGCTAACGCTGAACAATTTTCGTGCAGTTCTACAGGCAATGATATTCGCGAGCACAGACCACTGTAATTCTCTGCTATTAGGGCTACCTTAAGTTACCATTAGACCACTCCAAATATTGCAAAATTCTGCTGCTAGGATTTTGACAGGCAAAAGAAGAAGAGACCACATCACAGGAACACTTGCTGAACTACACTGGCTTCCAATTGAACAAAGAATACAATACAAGGCACTGTGTATAATTCATAAACTAATCCAGGATGAAAAGGCCGACTGGCTTAATACAGCATTGAGCGTACATATTCCACACAGAAACCTGAGATCTGCTAATAAGGCCCTACTAACTGTTCCTTCTGTTAAATCCGCATGCCTCACTCAGGTAAGGGAGAGAGCACTGTCGCTGGCTGGACCTGTTCTATGGAGCTCCATGCCACTCGAAATAAGGCTGCAGAGAAATTTGAAACTATTTAAAACTAGTCTGAAAACCTGGCTTTTTAAACAAGCTTTTTATAAAGACAAAGAGAAGGAGGAAAACAGTCGATAGATAAGGCCGCACCAAGCAATTAGTTCTTTCTTTTATATCTCCAAATACATTAACATAGATTTGAACCGCTTTACAGTTTTCTAACCGACATATAAGCTTTATTTAACACACAGTTTCTATTATTAAAATATGTTACCATTCTATATTGGCACATGTTTAATTTGTAATCTATACCAATTGTAGTTTTTTCTTATTGTGCCTTTCTGTGAACCATTGTGATGGTGAATTAACTTAATGACGGCATAGAAGAGTTTTAAATAAATAAATAAATAAATAAAATGGGCTGACTTGACATTTTTTTGCAGTCCCTTTTCAATCCTGGCAAAACATAGACAGCATGAGAAACTGGGTCACTAATATTTCTTTAGTAAAAAAAAAAATCTGTTTTCATTAGGTATTAGAACATTACATATTTTGAGTCTAGATTGGTCAAACTTTCCTGGAGGAGTCTTCCCCAAATCTCCTATAAACTGTTCCCTCATCACACTCGCTAGCATCCCAGATTTGGCTGACAAAAATCTGGTAGCTTTGTTGCAGGAGCAGGCGTGCTAGTGTGGTGGTGCTTTGCAGAAGAGAGTGCAGACTGGTCTGTAGACTATTTAAGCTCGTGGGGGGAGGGGCCGCCAAAGGTGGCCCTGCATCTTTTGGTGTTGCGATACTACTTCAATCTTGGAGCCAAGATACTGACTTTAAACCCTTTTCCAGTCACTGTGCCAGCTTAACTAAGATCAGGTACCTGGTATGCCTGGCCTAAAGAACTGAAAACAAAGAAATAAAATAAACCTGTCCAAATCAACTGCAGAGCTTGCCATATTCTTGCACAATGCTGAGTGGTGATCAGCAGTGAGAAAAAAAAAGGGGGGTCGGAAGCACTGTTCTCTCTAAGCTGCACATGCGCGTGGCACAACTTTTCTCGCAGCTGCACACAGCTTTTACACCCCTGCGCAGAAAGACTGGTGGGGTCATGGGGGAACCCATTCTACCATGGCCCGAAGAAAAGAAGAGGCCCCAAAATTCCTGGTTCTCCTCCTTCTTTATGCCTGCGCGGCCCCGGAAGAAAAAAGTTGCCAGAGCCCCATGGGTAGGAAGGAGGAGGCCCATGTGCAGAAAAGGAACAGTGTTTGAGGTAGGGCTGCCACAGATCCTATCTTGCGGCAGCCCAAGAAGAAGAGGCCCAGAGGGTTGAGGGAGGCTGAGACCCTGGGGAGAGAGAGAGAATGTGTGTGTGTGTGTGTATGTGTGTGTGTGAGTGTGAGCGTGAGTTGAGAACCTGTGTGTGTGAGAGACAACATGTGAAAGTGAAAGCCTGTGTGTGCATGTGTGCAAGTGAGACAGCATATGGGAGAGAGCCATGTGTGTGTGAGAGATGGCATGTGTGTTTGTGTGGGAAAGCATGTGAGAATAAGAGCCTGTGTGTGTGAGAGAGCCAGCATGTGACAGTGAGAGCCTGTGTGTGTGTGAGACAGCATGTGAAAGAGAACCAGTGTGTATGTATGAGAGAGACAGCATATGAAAAAGTTGTGTGTGTGTGTGTGTGTGACAGCATGTAGGAGTGGGAGCCAGTATGTGTGTATATGCATGTGTGTGTATGTGTGTGTGAAAGAGAGAGCATGCAAGAGCCTGTGTGTTTGAGAGAGAGCCTGTGTGTGAGACAGCAAGAGGGCCTGTGTGTGAGAGAGCATGTGAGAGTGAGAACGTGTGTGTGTTTGTATGAAAGAGAGAGAGACAGCGTATGAGAATGAGAGCCTGAGTGTTTGTTTGAGGGAGGAAGGGAAGAAGACAGGTGGAGAGAGAAGAACAGAAAGGAAAAAAAAGAGACCCTGCAAAAGGAATTGGGAAAAGACCAAGAAAGCGAACATGGAAAAAAAAAGCCCGAGACTAACCGATTAGAAAATAAGATCAGACAACTAAGGTAAAAAAAGAAATATTTTGAATTTTTAGTGATTAGCATATGTTATCTACGGGAATGTGCATTACATATTTGTATTTGTTCTTTATTCCACTCTTCCGAGTCTGGTTTTTCAGACTTTCTATTTTATTTTTGTCTGTATGTTTCTGTTTGTAATTTGTAGTCCCTTATTCTGTATTAGATAAGAGTCTGTCTGTGTTCTGCTTGTGTAACTGAGGGGCAGTATTTCTGCTGGCATGTAGTTTTTCTGTAGGGCTTTGTAGCAGTTTGGCTTATTCTGTTAACCCCAGCAGATGGTGTATTAGTGATCTAGGGTATGGTATAATATTTGCCTTGCTGCCGTGTCGTAGACAAGGCTGTTGCTGTTTGAGTCTGAGATAGTGTTCTATAGTAGCTTCTAGGTGTCTTTTTCTTTTTTGCTTGCAGGGGTTTGTGTTACTTCTCAAAGTGTTTGGTAGTGAAGGGATTGCAGTTACTGAGATGAATGTGTGTGTGGAAGAGGAGGAGAACTGAGTGAGTGTGCATGTGCCTGAGAGTCTGGTGTGGAGCAAATGAAAGGAATGAGAGTGTGTGTGTGTGTGTGTATGTGCAGGGCCGGTGCAAGGGTATTGGGCCCTAGGCCCAATACCCTTGCACCGGCCCTGCACACACACTGCTGGCCCCCTCCCCGTTGTGCCCCCTACCTGTTTCGGCGCCGACTGTGTGCACACAGTCTCTATTTCTCTTTGCCGTGAGTGGGATAGGCCCCGCTTGTGGCACCGTGTGGCTGCTGTTCGGCGCCCCCTACGGCTCGGCGCCCTAGGCAACCGCCGAGGTTCACCTAATGGACGCGCCGGCCCTGTGTGTGTGTGTGTGTGTGTTTGTGAGAAGGAGCATGTATATGTGAGAAAGAGTATGAAAGTGAATATGCAAGTGTGTTTGTGTATGTGAGAAAGTTTGTGTGCATGCTGCTACCAATGTTCCCTCTAAGGCAGGGGTGAGCTATGGTCCCCCTTCTATTCATGCAAATGGTTGGGGCCCCCCAAGATGGGTTAGTATAAACAGTATGTATATATACATATACACACACACACATATGTGAAGGGTAATCACTAGACAACCAAACTGCCAACCAGTGACTCAAAGTCCCCATTTTGTTTCTCTTCAAGTTGCTGAAAGTAGTAAGTTCACACACACACGCAAACACCCCACACCCAGACAGACAGGGAGAAACATATACCTCATACACAGATAAACACAGACACTTCACACCCAGACTGACAGAGAGCGAAACAAATACTGAAACAGAGACCCCACACACAAATTGACATAGTTACCCATACCCAGACAGACAATGAAAGATAGACACCCCACAAAGAGAAATAAACCCAAACCCTAATAGTGATGAAAATATACCACACCTAGACAGAAAAACATAGGCATCCCACCTCCAGACAGAAGACAGACACAACACACTGAGGTCCTACCTGATCCATTGGTATCCAATGGCAAGACCGGGCTGTGGCCTAGACCCTGGCCCAATGCCGTGACCTGACCCAGAGGCTGAGTCCCAACGCCAGGGTCTCGGCTCAGTCCCAGGCCAAATGTGGGACCTGGGCCTCGGCCTGGTGTCATGCCCAGGCCTCCAGCTGCTCCCACATTGTCCTCTTTTTCTCTTCTGATGCCGTATGCTGGGGTTGCTTCAGAGTTAATTAACCCTGTCGTATTTACCCCAGTGGATGGCACCATTTTGATGTATGGCAATGCCATACAATGCTATATTTATTTATTTATTTATTTTTAATTTTTATATACCGAAGTTCTTGTAGGGACTACAAATCACTCCGGTTTACATAAAACGAAGAACTGCTCAACAGAGAGCTGAGCTTTACATGGAACAGTAGAACATATGGAACAGTATAACTGGTTGACAATTTAACATAGAGCTAAATAAAGAAATAATAGTTTAACTGGTAATAAATAGTAATAAGTAAAGAAATATAATATATTATATAAGCAGTATAACTATTTAACGTAGCAATAAATATAAATATAAGCAATGCCAAATATATATGAAATAAAGTAAATTTTTGATCTCAAAGATAATTGTCCAGTTGTAGATATTTTAGAATTAGTACTGGATACAGTGACCATAATTAGGGTAATTAGGATACTTAGTAATTAGGGAGTCTGTCTGTCACTTAAGCGTCTGGGAAAGCTTGTTGGAAGAGAAAAGTCTTCAGTCTTTTTTTGAATTCTTGATGACTGGGTTCTAGTCTAAGATCTGGGGGAAGCGTGTTCCATAGGTGTGGGCCTGCTGAAGATAGCGCTCGTTTGCTCAATGATGATTTTATTTGTGGAGCAAGCAGTGTTCCTCTGTATGCGCTTCTGATTGGTCTGGAGGAAGTGTGTAGTTGTAGTTGCGAGCTTAATGTGATGGGAGCTAGTTTGTTTGTCGCTTTATGGATGATAGTGAGTACCTTATAGAGTATCCTTTGTTTAATGGGTAGCCAATGTAAGTTCCGGAGGATTGGGGTGATATGATCTTTTTTGTTAGTGCTAGTTAGAATTCTAGCCGCTGAATTCTGAACCATCTGTAATGGTTTGATGGTGTTGGCGGGTATACCAAGTAGCAGGGAATTGCAATAGTCTAGCTTAGAGAGAATGATGGATTGTAGTACTAGCCTGAAGTCGAAGAAGTGAAGGAGGGGTTTAAGTTTTTTGAGGACTTGCAGTTTGTAAAAGCAGTCCTTTGTGGTATTGTTTACGAACTTTTTTAGGTTTAGATGATTATCAAGCCATGCTCCAAGGTCTCTGACGTCAGATGAGAATGAGTTGTTTGTGTTTGGTAGAGAAAGGCTGGAAGAGATTGTGCGTGGATCCTGGGAGACAATGAGCATTTCGGTTTTATTAGCATTCACTACTAAGTTGAGGCTTGAGATTAGGTTTTTGATGGGCTGTAGGCATTCGTTCCAGTAAGTGATGGTTTTTTGAAGGGATTCTGTAATCGGAAGGAGGATTTGTATGTCGTCTGCATATAGGTAATAGGTGAGCTTAAGGTTTGAGAGTAGATGGCAGAGAGGGAGGAGGTAAATATTGAAGAGGGTGGGTGAAAGTGATGATCCTTGTGGGACTCCTTGCTCTGTCAAGATTGGATGCGATTCTTTGTTGTTTATCCTTACTTTGTAGAATCTGTTGCTTAAGAAGGAATGGAACCAACTAAGGGCTGTGCCTTTGATCCCTATGTTGGCTAGTTGGTCTATTAGAGTGGAGTGTTTTACCGTGTCAAATGCAGCGGAAAGATCTAGAAGAATAAGCAGGTATGATTGTTTATGCTCCATATTAACGAGGATTGTGTCAGTGAGAGATAGTAAGAGAGATTCGGTGTTTAGTCGTTTTCGGAATCCAAATTGAGCTGGGGATAGAATGTTATGATCTTCCAAGTAATCTGACAGTTGCTTGTTGACAATTTTTTCCATCAGTTTGGCGATAAGTGGTAAGTTTGCGATGGGTCTAAAGTTAGCTGGGTCTGATGGGCAAGCGTTTGGTTTCTTTAGTAATGGTTTAAGTATTGCCAATTTTAACTGGTTAGGAACTAAACCTTGAGAAAGGGATGTGTTGATAATTTCTGCAATTGGTTTTGAGATGGTGCTTGGTATGGCGATGAGGAGATTTGTTGGTATTGGGTCTGATGGGTGGGAGGAAGGTTTGAATTTTTTGAGTGTGTTTTCAATCTCCAGTGAAGAAGTGAGCTCGAATGAATCCAGGCTTGTGGTTTGTTGCGGCCAGGATGTGAGGTGGTGAGTTAGAGTAAAGTTGCTGGATGTGATTGATTGGGTAAGGTTAGTGATTTTTGATTTGAAGTAGTTGGCTAGTTCGTTTGCTTTGTTGAGGGCTTGGTGGTCTGGGATAGTAGGCGGAGATGGTTTAGTTAAAGAGGAGACGTATGAGAAGAGAGCCTTTGAGTCGAATATAAAGTGGTGTATTTTTTTTCCGTAGAATTCTTTCTTTGTTCTAAGGATTGTATTCCTGTAGTTGTTGAGGAGGGATTTGTAGATGGCATGTGTAGAGGTGGTTGGGTTTTTTCTCCAGCTTTGTTCTTTTTTTCTGAGAGATTGTTTAAGGGATTTAAGTTCGGGTGTAAACCAAGGTTTCCTATTGTCTAGAGTAGGTTGTATGGTTTTGGTTGTAGTTGGGCAGATTTGATGTATAGATTTGATCTATACATCAAAATGGCACCATCCATTGGGGTGAATGCTCCAGAGTTAATTAACTCCAGCGCAACCCCAGTGGACGACAACATAAGAGAAGAACAGGACGACGCGGGAGCAACTACGAGGCCTGGGCTCCGGGCCTGGGCCTGAACAATGGCAGGGGAGAAAGTCTGACACTTCACGCATATCCAGCATAGCTCTCTGCTTCAGGGGAGAAAGTCTGACACTTCACGCATATCCAGCATAGCTCTCTGCTTCAGAGGAGAAAGTCTGACACTTCACGTATATCCAGCATAGCTCTCTGCTTCAACGGCAGGGGAGAAAGTTTGACACTTCACGCATATCCAGCATAGCTCTCTGCTTCAGGGGAGAAAGTCTGACACTTCATGCATATCCAGCATAGCTCTCTGCTTCAGGGGAGAAAGTTTGACACTTCACGCATATCCAGCATAGCTCTCTGCTTCAACAGCAGGGGAGCAAGACTGATACTTCACTCTCAAAGCATAGCCAGCATGGCTCTCAACTTCAACGACAGGGGAGAATGAAGAAAGGTGGATCTATATTCAGGCAACAACAAACAAGGACTGAATTACATAGTCTGGATAAACAGATAAGCATGGGTGTAGCTTGCTTAATGCGGTGGTTAATACCCCTAACTAATTAACCTATTTCACTTAGATGCAGTTCCAGAACTGCTCTCTACATTAATGGCGGGGGTAGAAGGGAAATAGAATAAAAAAGGTTATTAAGAGCCAAGAGAAACAGATAAGTATGTGAGGAGAAAAAAAAAGTGTGAAAGCTTGCTGGGCAGACTGGATGGGCCGTTTGGTCTTCTTCTGCCGTCATTTCTATGTTTCTATGATCCTAGGCCGAGGTTCAGGCATTGGGACCCGGACTCCAGACCAGGTCGCAGCATCAGGCCTGGGTCCAGGCTCCATCCGAGGCTCAGGCTTCAGGCCTGGGT
This sequence comes from Rhinatrema bivittatum, assembly GCF_901001135.1. NCBI lineage: Eukaryota > Metazoa > Chordata > Amphibia > Gymnophiona > Rhinatrematidae > Rhinatrema > Rhinatrema bivittatum. The sequence goes on along the minus strand of NC_042617.1, from coordinate 285,131,742 downwards.
CCAGCTGAGGTGTGGGCCTAGACCTCACCGGCAGATCCCTACCGGACCGGGTAAGTGGGGGCCAGGGTAGATCCTGGCCCCGGCATTTTTCTAGGTGGGCAGGTGGAAGGCCCCGGGAAGTCTTGTTTTTATTTTCTGATTGTTTTGGGCTTTTTTTTATTTTTTATTGTTTGATTCCTTTTTTTTTTTTATCACGAATGAAACAAATCAAACAATCCCTGAGCCAAATTCTGTGGAGGGAAAAAAACTTCCCGGAAATGAACCAAAAACAAAAATACCTTTTCTTCCCCTGTGCATTCTTAGCTGCAACCTCTCTTCTTGGGTAGGAGCCCAGCAGTAGTAGGAACTCCTCCTGGGCTGAGGCCTGAGGGGGGTAAGTCTTCCTGAAGTATAGAACCCCACAGTAGCTGTTCCCATATCCAGTTCTGCCACAGAGTAAGCAGCAATCTACCTGGCCCTGCCACAGAAGAAGCAGCTTCTCTCCCTGGCCATACGGAAGAGATGACTGAATAAGCCGTTGCATGATTGGATACCTAAACACTACATCCTGGCAGCTTCCTCCTTCATGTGCTTGCAGTGCCTCCATGACACTGTGATTCAAAAGCATAGCCATTTTTTCTTTTCTGATTAGGAAACCAGTGTGCCCCCCTTCAGGATTGGTCAAGCCCCCCTGGGTGGCCTGGCCTGCCCCCCCCCAGTTTGCTCACCCCGGCTCTAAGAACTGGGGTGCTGTGAGCATAAAATTGATAGGTTCTTGTATCAAATAAAATAATGCTAACAAGATAATGAAACCAAAATTCTTTGCAAATGTTTGCAGACTGCAACCTGATCCTTAGAGGGAATATTGGGGGGGGGGGGGGGAATGCTGTCAGCCTGGCAAGGGAGGCTTCGGGGGTTGCTCTCGCTTGCCCGAGGTGCGAAGAGAGGGGAGGCACCAAGAAGGAGCATGTGCAATGGCCCCCACCTCCTTCTCCCCTTGCGTACTAGCATTGGCCACTTCCTGCGTGACCGGAAGCATGCGTCAACAGGGAGAGGACTCAGAGGTGGGCTGTGTCAACAGGGAGAGGACTCAGAGGTGGGCTGTGGCTCTTTCAGAGTCCCAGCAACTGTGTATGTGCTTGGACGGTTAGCTCTGTTGTTGGTAGAGTGAAAAGTCCTCTGGGAGAATCAGGCTTAGCTAAATCCATCAGGCAAGTGAAAAAAAATGAATAGAAGGGGAGGGGGGGGACCAAGGATCACGGTGGACAGGGAGGTGTAGTTCAGGGACTGAGTCGGGGAAAAGGAAGCGAATGAGGGCGAGAGAAGTGGTCCGGGGATCAAGCTGCAGGATGGGAGATAGAGGACTGCAGAGGCCACCCCATAGTGTTCATGCTGTAGCTGATCCTGGGTGAGAGACAGCTGGGAAGAGAATAAGGAGCCAGACATTGTCAAGGAGAAACAGAAAGAGAAGAAAGAAAATGTACCAGGCCAGAAATATTTTCTGATTTAAATCTGAGATACCATCAACTTGTATCACTCTTTTTTAACCACGTCAATCCATAAAACACACAATATAAAAAAAAAAAATTTGTATCCATGTTGTGTAATTTCCCGCAGGTTATTGGACTTTGAAACTTCCTTCATTCTGTGAAAGGGACCCTATTAATACAGCTAACTACCATGAATCTTATCTGCTTTACAGAGGTGCTCACACTGGTCTTCAGGCCCCATCTCAGCCAGTCAGGTTTTCAGGAGACCCCTAATGCATATGCACGAGAAATACTTGCATACATGGGAAGCATTGCATGAAAATAAATTCATGCACGTACATTAGAGATATTCTGAAACCAGAACTTGCTGGGAGAGCCCCCAAGGACCGGTTTGAGCATCCCTGTATTAACAGACCCAGAGAATAATCTGTAGCTCCTCAGCCTAGTGTTTAGTTAATGCACCCAACCAAAAATAAAGCTCTTTTTCATTAGTTGCTAATATGCCATAGGTCAAGGTCAGTGCTAGGCAACTCTGGTACCGGAGAGTCACAAACAGGTACTGGCCTTCAGGATATCCATATTGAATATGCATGAGATATATTTGCATACAATAGAGGCAATGCATGCATATTCATTGTGGATATCCTGAAACTTGAATCTGTTTGTGGTACTCTAGGACCGGAGTTGCCTACCTGCACCCTAGGTTATCAAAGCACTCACGTAAAAAGATAACGCTCGTTTTTCTTTTCCTCTGGGCTGGATGGCTCAGGGGATGGGCAGAGGGAGGGATACAGATCTTTTCACTTTTAGATATGTTCCAATGAAGTCTGATTGGTTATAATGATGACTCCATATCCATAGTGACTTTTTATAAGCCAAGGCTGTTTTATTAATGTGTCACTGGATGGAACAAGTCTATATCCTTAGGAGTGACTATAAACCAGAGATCCTCTGGTGAGGTTTTATTGTTTAGAATGACTCTGTATCCATAGTGACTTTAATAAGCCAGAGATATTACAGAAAGATGTTTGTTTCCATTTGGCAGTTGTACATACAAAGATGTTTTATGTCTTTCAAGGTTGATGCTCCTTTGAGTTTGAAAGTAAAAGAAACCAGAAAATGCTAAAGAGAAAAAAATAACCCCCCAGTTCCTGTACACTTGGCCTGTAGTCTCTCTGCAGCTGTCTGTCTCTGGGAAGGTGAGAGAGGTTCCCGGGTAAATGACAGCCTCCTCTGGGGACAGCCTAGAGGGATCTCCAGCTCCCTGACAGCCAGCAGACCTTTGATACGACAGCTGGAGAGCAGAATTAGCAAGTCAAAAAAGGGGGAGCAGTGTGTGTCTGTGCCTCCAGCGCCAAGGCACAGGGGTGGAGGTGGCCAGGGAGAGGAGAACGCACCGGTGGAAATGCTCGAGAGGGGAAATAGAGTAAAGAAAGGAGGAGGGGGAAGGGAAAGGAGAGGGGAAACGGATGGAGGGCTATCTGAGGAGAGGGAGAGAAAGGCGAGGAGAAAGAGCTTTATTTGTGTCACATGCAATTCAAACCAACATCTTCCCAAATCCACGATGGCTGCATCTCTTTTATTCTTCCGATGGCTATCAACCTCTCTCAGTACTAGGATCAGATTTAACACGCTTCCTTCCTCCTTCCATTTCCTCCTTAGCCATTGCTTTACTCGTATCTCTTGCCCTCTTCTCCACCCTTTTTGAATTGTTCTGAATTAGCATTAATTCAGAATCCAAGAATCTCCCCCCCCCCCCCAACCAAAAAAAAGTATGGGATGAATTTACGCACACAAAAAAAAAAAAAAAAAAAAAAATATATATATATATATATATATATATATATATATTTATTTATATATACATATCTGTTAAGCACTCCTCAATTTATTTAATTTGCTCTTCTTATATAGCTTTTTTTTGTTTTATCTTTTTGTATAATATTATTTATTGTTTTAGGATCCTTATATAAAGGCGCCTGAAGAACATTGTACTTCCAGTCAATTGGGATAATGATGATTGGATTTTGGGGATCAAGTGTTTTTAGCAACACAAGATAAGTGTTTGCAATTTTGCAAAGGAAATCAGTGACATGATCCCCTATTGCAGTTCACTACAAAAATTATGGTTGCTGTAGATTAGGGCCATTTTTAATGCATAATAATGCATTAGGACCAATTGACTGAAAGCACATTGCTCGGCTGCTTTTAAATGAGGGTCCTAAAACAATAAATAAAAGTATATATATAAAAAAAATAAAGCAATAAAAAAAAAGTCTATAGAAGAAGACCAAATTAAATTTAAAAAAAAAACTGAGACATGCTTGCAGCTATTTTTTGTTATACTTATTATCTGGCTGCAGTGGGCTTGGTTATTAGGGTACTAATTTTCCTTTGCACATATCCCATTAAACAATTCCAAGTATCTCATACTCAGCAAAAGTAATAATTCTTCTGCAAGGTGAATTTTTGGATTCATTTCCTTTAATAAAGGACTGTGAGGAATAGAGAGGTTTTGGTTTTTTTTCCTAACAGCCAATGAGGTTGGATTTCGACGGACGAGGAGGAGGAGGAAGCTGTTACTCGGTTGCATTGTTTTTCTCCCCTTCCCCCTTGTAGATGAAAATGTCAAATATGCAATTAGATGGTTTAGACACTGCTTTGTGGGGGATTTTCACACTTGTAAACTAAGTAAACAGCCAATTAAGGCAAGCTACCTGTCTTGCCATGGCTGCTGGTAATTATATAGGTTTTTTTCCCTGAATAGCATGCTTCCGAGTGGAAATACATTACATTATGACTAATTGAGGCGGCCTCATTTTTCTCACCTTGGCTCTGTGGGTTACAGATGAACTGGGTGGCATAAGAGGCAGTTTGGCATTTTCAACAGTGGTTTTAATTGAGCAGAAACCGTTGGTGTTGATATTGCGACGCGGCGGTACGTTATAGCGGGCCCTCTCTGTACACAGAGCCGTACTGGTAAAGGGAAGCAGAAAACAGGGGCACAGCAGAGTTGTTCAAAGCAAAGAGGTGCAAAACGGGGGGGGGGGGGAGGAAGTGTCAGGTCCCTTCCTAGAAGAGCTTATAACGTAGGTGGATAGTTGATTGTGGGGGTGGAGGGATGTAGGGAAAGGACTCTCACCTTTCAGGGCTGCAGGGATTGGTACAAGGACATTGCAAGGGTGTTTTCAACTTCCTCCTTTCTGAATGCTCATTGATAAACCTGTGAGCTCTCCTGGGTCTGATGGGGGCCTGACAGGCTGCCCAAGGAGTTACAAGAGAAGGTTTGGAGTAGAGCAGACGGAGCTGTCACTCAGAGCCGGGGGTTGGGGGGGGTTGGGGGTGTCAGGAGCTGATACATGAATCCAATCCAAAGACTTTGTCAGCTAGAAATGAAGTGCGCCTGTGACTTTGAGTTACATGTGTGTGGTGACAGACTGCGGCATCCCCTCCCTCCCTCCTGTCACCTGGATGGACGGTCAGAACACAGAAAGACGTCTCAAAGGCGCATGACTTGCATCGCTGAGTGCTAGGAAGAAAGTGCCAGATGATAGGCACCGGCGAGACGGTTTCTCATGTACTGAACAGGGTTGGTGGAAAGTGGCCGGGGGGGGGGGGGGCTGGGGTGTATTTTTACATTAAAATGGGAGTTTAGAGTTAAGTTAGAAATTAGAGACCTTTCATGTAACAAATAAAGTTTTGTGTATGTAACCCTGGCTCATTGTTAGACATGAGGCAGACACAGCGGCTCTTCTTATCTATTGGGGAGGAAATATTCCTCTTCAAGACCCTCTGGTGGTGGTGGTGGGGGGGGGGGGGGGCGGTCTTTACCTTGTATTTTATGATTTGGATATTTGTTTTATGCTGTTTGTATTATATATTGTTCATGTTTTATTGGAACGCGCCCAGAACAGATTCTGGTCATTGAAGGATATAAATAGTTGAAAATAAATAAATACTGTACATCAACAAATAACCTTTAAATTTGGTGTATTTCACAAATAAAAAACAACCCACATGGTTATTGTTCCCAACACCTTCTTCTTTTTACTTAGAGATAGATAGTAGATAAACATTTACAATAGACCATTCAGTTCTTCTGCTGTTATATTCTAGAGAGGGCAAGATTTCCATAAATGTCTTTCTATAAATGCAATGTACACACTACATGAACAAGGAAGAGTTTCTGCTAAATAATCTCCAAACGTTTGTTGCCCATTCTTTTACTTTAGGAGAAATTGGAGAATGGTATCTTTTGTCAACCATTCTAGGGATCTTAACTCTCTTCCCAAGTGCCAGAAGGGAGTGGAATCAAGATGGTGGCATAACTATGGATGACATCCTGCTTGTCTGCTCTTTTTCTTGTGAATAATCTTACCTTTGCCAAGTTATTACCTTTTGCTCATATGCCTGCTAAACAAAAGGACAAAGTTAGAGTTTTACCCGCTGCTTCTTCGACACCTTTGATTCAGCAGAAGTTGGACATCTACCTGGAGAGGGCCTTGGGACTTTTGAAGGAAGGCCTGTTGCCGAGGTTGGTGTGGAAGAACCTTCCTCGGCTGGAGATGTCATCTACTCTCCTCGCTCTCTACCTCCATCTTTCAGGCTGTTACATCTGAGTATCACGTCTGCCTCTGCCTGAGGTGATGAGGCTGAGATTTGAGTTGCTGGGAGTGTAGCAGGGGCTGAAGGAAAAAACAGGACTTCAGTATTTGTGGAGACCCCAGAAAGCTTGGATCATTTGGAAGTGGCTGTGCAGAGGGAAGAGCGTTTAGAGGTCTCTGCTGGTGTGGATATTCAGGCTCTCCCAATGCTTCAAGATTGTAGTCCCTTTCTCCCCTGGTGAAACACCCCAGCCTCCCCCCCCCCCCCCCCCCCCCCACCAACACCACCACCACCACCATCGCCATGTTTACTTCAGATACCACCTGGGCAGTCTTGGTTAGACTGGATTCTGTGTTAATCACCTCTTCTAATGATAAACTTATTTATTTATTAGTGGGGACATCATACCGGTTTACATTCAAACATTTGAGCTTGGAAAATACATATTAACAGGGAGGAGAAACCTGGAGGGGGATCAACAAGATGCAGTATGGAAATATAGATAAACAAAAGCAAAAAAGAAACCTTAACATAAGGGCATGTAATGGTCACATTGTGAGGGGCTTTTGGGCTGACAGGGGAAGATCTATTCAAGATATGCTCATTTGGATCTATTCTGGATAAGCGCGTTTAAATAACCAAGTTTTTAGGTGCTTTTTGAATTTGATCGTGCATGGTTCAAGACGTAGGATGGGCGGCAGGGAGTTCCAGAGTGTGGGACCAGCAATTGAGAAGGCACGGTCGCGTGTGGAGGAAAGATGTGCTATTGAATGAGTCTGTTACAGCCCTTGCTGGAAAACAAGAAGCAGAAATCAGGGATATCAAGGGGAGAATTCAGAAAATGAAGGAAGGACTTAAAAGAATAAAACATTTAACATTCCTTTGCTTAAGGATAAGACATTAATTCATAGGCATTTAGAACCTATCAAGAATCAAGCCTGTCAATTTAATGTGCATTTTTCTCAATTTCTCCAAAGTTTGCCTCTTTATCTCCTTTCAAAAATACTTAATGGAAGTTTTTTAATGCCTGCGGAGGAAATTCCCCCAGTAAACAAGATGTATTGTATCTAGGGATGTGAATCGTGTGATCGATCGTCTTAACGATCGATTTTGGCTGGGGGGGGGGAGGGACATCTGATCGTCATGTTTGGTTTTTTTTAAAAATCGTTAAAAATCGTAAATCGGGGGAGGGCGGGAAAACCGGCACACCAAAAAAACCCTAAAACCCACCCCGAACCTTTAAAACAAATCCCCCACCATCCCGAACCCCCCCCAAATGTTTTAAATTACCTGGGGTCCAGTGGGGGGGTCCCAGCGTGATCTCCTGTGATCTCCCGCTCTCGGGCCACGGCTGCATTAATAGAAATGGCGCCGGTGGCCCTTTGCCCTTACCATATGACAGGGCAAAGGTAGCGCCGGCGCCATTTTGGTTCCTGACACCCGACGTCCCGAGTGCAGGAGATCGCTCCCGGACCCCCGCTGGACCCCCAGGACTTTTGGCCAGCTTGGGGGGGCCTCCTGACCCCCACAAGACTTGCCAAAAGTCCAGCGGGGGTCCGGGAGCGGTTTTAGGGTTGTTTTGGTGTGCCGGTTTTCCCGCCCTCCCCCCTCCCCCCTCCCCCGATTTACGATTTTTTGACGATAAATCGGGGGAATTGTTATTGTATCGCGGCTCTAACGATATTTGACAATTTAAAATATATCTGACGATTGTTTTAAATCGTCAAAAAACGATTTACATCCTAATTGTATCTTTCAGTGGAGAGAAGCTCTCTGTCGCGTCTTGATATGCCTGGGAAACCAGCTCAAGCTTTAACGCAGACTTGAATTTTTCCTGCTTTTGAGAATATTGGGATTGTGGAATCCAACAGGGCCACTGCCGGTTTCTTTTGTGTTCAGGCAAGATGTGGACAATGTTTGTATTTTCAAAACGTTTATCAAGAATCCACGGGATTTTTTTTCCTGATGGGACTAAATCTACTCGGGGAAAGGAGGAAAGGATTTCTACCTATGCGATCGGAAACTAGGTCTCTCGGGGGCCTCTTTCTTTTTGCGTATTTCCTGACAGTGCTTAGCTTCATCTGCTCAAGCTGACTGTGTTCTCTTTGAACCTGAATAACTTTGTTCTTTGCTAGACATGGAAGAGCTTTAACAATGTTTCCATGGATGTGGCCAGGAACGGCTGAGAATATTTTTTCTTGTGCCCCGCCTAGTCATTCATGTCAATACTTCTAGCTCATTTCTTCTGTATTTGTCCTTTCATATCTTTTCTTTTTTTTCTCTCTCTCTTCTCCTTCCCTCTCAGTTTTGGTTGTGGTCTAAAATCTGAGATTTAGTCATTTTTCCTGTTTCCCCTTTTGTATTTTTCCCTTTTTCTGCAATGTGAAATCTCAGCTTTTCCTGCTTAACAATCTTGGTCTTGTATTATATGGTGAAATTTAATAAATATAAAGTTAAAAAAATATATACTGGTTGCCAAAGGATACGATCTCCCACATGCAGCTTACCTACAGTTCCTGAGCTGGCTAGATCCAGGAGTTTGGTCCACAGGCAAACACATCTGAACTCATCAGGCAAGCTGATGTAGAGTCATGCTGCTGCTGCCTAGCACAGATTTATCTGGCCTCAAATCACAGAAGGGAAACCTCTCCACAGGGCCAGCCCTGCCATTATGTGAGCTAGGCAGGGAGCCGGAGCGCCGGCACTTGGAGGATGGCAGAAATGTTGCACTGGGGCTGCCAGCCAAAGAACTGCAGAAGGACCCGCCAGGCCAAGCAGCATGACTGGTGGGGATCCCCCAACCCCGCCAGCAGGACTGAGCAGCGTAGCTAGGGCGACTTTCTCAATCGAAAAAGGCAGCTAACAAATCCAAATAAATAAGCAAATCCTGGGGATCTCCAGGTCCTACCAGCCAAAGAGATTGGAGAAGCTGCCAGCAGCCAGGGCAGCAGGAGCCCGTGCCGCTGCTCCCCCACTTCTCTCTGTATGTTCTGTGCTGCACTGTGAGCTGGTTCAAAACTCATGCAGATTTCATGCATTGGGAGATCAGCGGCAGGAAGTGCCAGATTGCAGGTTTTGAGCATGCTTGTGGTGCCAGCACAGCACATACAGAGACGTGGGGAGCAGCAGCAGAGGCTTCTGCCACTCAGTTGATCTGAGGGAGGAGCCACCACTGCCAAAGGAGGGAGCACTGTGTGCTAGGAAATATGGTGTGGGGGAAGGGGGAAGTGCAAGGCTGATCTTAGATAAGCCAATTCACCTTCTATTGCCTCAGGTACAAATTTATGGGCCGATACAGTAAAGCGCGGCCGTGGTTGCCCATTTTTTAACCCGCTTTGGACGCACGTTTTGAGCGCGTAAGACGGACCCGCGATTCAGTATCGGCTTTTACGCGTCCTTAGCGCTCGCCGAAAAAGACGCGTATCCATTACCGCCCGCCGCATGTATATGATATGTTAATGATCGGATTAGCTATTCCCCCCGATACAGTAACGTGCGCCCAAATTATCGCCTTTTTAACCCACTTATTTACCGCGTCTTTAACCTCAATATTTACCACCTACCCTGACCCTGGCGTTAGTGTGGTGTTCAGTCAGCTTCGTACCGGACAGCGCCATGGACAACATGCAGATATTAGCTCTGGCGCTATTTTTCATTCGGTTGAGAAGCAGAATGACAAATACTCGAATGAGAAATGCTCGAAATGCTCGGCAAATTGGAGAGGGCAACAGGGGAGCCCAGCAGCAAGGAGAATCCAGCCAACTGGAGAACCCAGCAGCAAGACCGGAGGAGGTATGTGTTCTGTTTGGGTTCAACTGTACCATCCATCTCTGGGTGTCTCTGAGGCTCCGGACATTGATGCCTCTACGGACGCCGGAGAGATGGGAGCCGCGTCAGGCCTTCATCCGGCGTCTGCTAGGCGTCCTGAGGCTCGCGGGGGGGAGGGACAGCGAATGCCTATACGGAACATTCCTCCTGCATCTAGAATTAGGCATCCCTGAGGCTGCTGATTGTAGTAAACGCTTAAATAAGTACGCATAGCTCATTTATGAATAGTAATATTATTATTATTATTATTTATTTCTTTTATATACCGACATTCAATCGAGATATCACATCGGTTTCCAGATAACCAAGAGAATAGGGCGGGATCCGCCCTATTTTACATTATAACATGGTAACCAAAAAACAATTATTACATATTATAACAGTAGTACATGGAACAAAAGGTTATAGGATATAACAATAGGTTATAGGAAATAACATATGTACATGATTGTGTTGTTGATAAAAATAAATTTAGGATTAAGGGCTTGTTATGCTTAAGAACGCATAGCTCATTTAAGAATACAAACTTGAGAATCCACAGTGTTGCAGATCCATGTATGTACTGGGAAATTTTTTCTATTAGCCCTGCTAGTAAATCTATGTGCACACGAGAATCCACAGTGTTGCATATCCATGTATGTGCTGTTAAACGATTTATATGTGTTCATCAATTAATTTGAATTTCTTGTGTTTGCCTCTATTGTATTCCATGCAGGCAGAGCACCGTGCCATCGGCTGGCCAGGCCATCGGCAAGCCAGGACGTTTCATTCGCACACGGACAACTCTGGCATGTGTAAGCGAGATGTTCTCCGAACCTACCGGCTGAACTCACGGGCAGTCTTATTCTTCTATGAAGATCTGCGCTGCGACCTAGACCTCCTGGCCAATCGCCACCATGCTATGCCAGGATTGACAAAACTTCTCTGTGCCTTAAATTTTTTTGGTATCGGAAGTTTTCAAAACCCCGTGAGTGTAGTTGCAGGTATGACACAGGCCTCCATTTCATGGCATGTGTCACAGGTGTTGAAGGCCATCATGAAGCGGATGAGGAAGTACATCGTCTATCCTACGGATCCAGCGGAGCTGCAACAGATCTGCAGTGGGTTCATGGGTATTGTGGGGATGCCGAACGTGTTGGGTGCTATCGACTGCACTCATATTGCGTTTACCCCCAGGTCGGAGGAAGAGAGTGCGTTCTGGAATCGCAAGCACTTCCATTCGATGAATGTGCAAGTCGTTTGCGATGCACACCTTCAGATTCTAAATGTAGCGAAGTATCCTGGGAACTGCCATGACACCTACATTCTCGCACATTCAGCTCTGGGGACCCAATTCCCAGAGGGAAAGTATGGTGAAGGTTGGCTACTTGGTAAGTGACAATGGCTACTGCCTGTGATTCTATCTATCATGTGTTCAGGTCTGGGGATGTTCGGGATGTTCGGTATACAATAATGTTTATGATGTTAGGCACTGCAAAGTTGTTTTTGATGCATTCCGGATTATTGATCCTGTAGGTGATGGCGGCTATGGCTGTAAGCCCTGGTTGCTAACACCACTCCAGTCCCCGCGCACAGCAGCCGAAAAACGCTACAATGAGGCTCATGGCAGCACCAGAAACGTGATTGAGCACACTTTTGGAGTTCTGAAGGGGCGTTTCCGATGTCTGGCTCGCTCAGGGGAAGCCCTACAGTACAGTGCAGAAAAGGTGGTGAGCATAATTATTGCCTGCTGCATGCTACACAACATTTGTCAAAGATATGGTGTGGATGCAGAGGTAGTCGAAAACTTGCCACCAGATCCGCCTGTGGAACCGGCAGCTGAAGCGGACAACACTGCACGGGGTCATGAAGTCCGACGAAGGATCATCGAAAGTTATTTCACTTGTAAGTTATTAAATGTCATACATTCATTTTCCTAACTGCTCTTATTCTGTCTTATAACACCACTCCTGTCTCCAGGTCCCCATACTGATATGGCGCTTTCATTATAGTTCATCGCTCTGATTAATTCTAGATATTAATCATTTCTCTGCCTGTACGGCCTATTTACTCTTGTCTTGTTTTTGTTTCAGAAGCTGAGGTGCATCCATCTAACAATCCACCCCTCAGAACATTTCCCAGCAAGATGACCCCTCATCAAACCCTTTACAATCACAAACGTTTTCATTGTCTTCTGTTTTTTTTATAGTATTTCTTGAAGTATAAAATGTAAAAACTTTGTCAACCCATTGTAACCTAATTTTCTTTCTTTCCTCTTGTATGAACATCTAGGCCTTTTCCAGCAAGCAAAATATTATTCATTGTCTTCTGTTTTTTATGGGATTTCTTGAAGTATAAAATCTAAAAACTTTGTCAACCCATTGTAACCTAAAATTCTTTCTTTCTTCTGGTATGAACATCTAGGCCTTTTCCCGCAACCAAAATATTTATTGTCTTCATTTTTTTATGGTTGCATTTATATTCCTTGAAGTGTTAAATCGATATAAAGTTTATAAACATTTAACCGACATTTTTCTTTTCTTGTATGAATACACTGGGCAACAATGAAAGTGTTACTGACCTAAAAAGGTCCTACTCTGTAGTATATTGATGTGCTGAACACGAATATGACCATGAAAAGTTTTTATTGGCTCTCGTTTTGAAGATATTTAATATAGTTCACTTTCTATGTTTAGTCATGTAAATTTATCCAGTAGGACTGTAAATAAGCCTAGAACGATGTAATATTGCATCATATTGCATAATACCATCATGCACACATCATCCAGAGTTTATTACATCATTTTCTGATGCAATGCAGTTCTACTGCCATGCTGCTGCCGAGTAAGCTGACGTCAGCAATGTACTATTTGAAGCCCAGTCAGAAAGGGTGAGCATTTGAAATATTCATGCTGGACACTCCTCAGAGATGCTCCCGAACAGGTGTACAAGAGACAAGCAAAGAAATCTAAGACATAGTTTATTACTTCATTTTTCAAACGGTGTTAACCGTAGGTCTCCTACTATTGGCATACAGTTCAAGATGTAATTATATTATTGCATATTACAAAAAAACTAGAGCCAATTTTGCATTTTCACAGTCACATTCATGTTTAGCACATGGAAATTTATAAGAATTGACTAATTTCATTTCCGTAACATGACTTTTGTGAAAATTTGTTGCCCAGTGATATCAAAGCTTTTCCCAGCAATAACTAATTAATTGTGTTCTGTTTTTTAAGGTTCCATTTACATTTCGTGAAGTATAACATCAATAAAGTGTGTCTACCCATTGTATACAACATTCTTGTCTTTCCTTGTATTTTATACTCTTGCATGTGGAGCACCCCTCCAGTGCCAAGGATTCCCCCCCCACCCCCGTCTCTACTGCCCCCATCTGTACCTTCATACCTGACATAGGGGATGGGGTGACATCGACATTAACGTTATCAACCTGGTCTCGTCACTGCCAAACCGCAATTACGATGATGCTCTTATCCCCCCCCGTACTGCATGGTCTCTTCCCTTGCCGTACCCAATCCTATTCCCTATGTATAAATCTATAACTATTAAAAAAAATAGCTGTTCTGCTATGTTGTAATATTGTCAACTTTGATTACTTAACCTTTTTTTGGACATATTCAGTGCGGGATGTGACATTAAACGATACGTAGGTAAATTGCCAAAAAGAACTTTTATTGAAAATTTTACGATTGGTTAACGGAATGATAAGTTGAGGCATTTTCTCAAATTGCGCAGATCAATTCCACCATCATTTCTCGAATCGCATTTGCTTGAGCAGTCATCCCAGCGTTGAGGTCAGATCGCATCAACCGCACTTCCTGGAGGAGGAGTTCATTATGTTGATCCTGCAGCAAGGTTATTCCACTCAAAAATTGCTCGCTCAGGCAAAAAGTGCCAGTTCTAGGTCCTGCGCTACTGACACCATTTCCAGTACTGGTGGAGCGTCAGTCTGTAGCTGAGATGGTTGCAAATCAAGAAATGTTTCCAGGGGTGCTGAATCCTCCTGTGCCAGGGGTACCGATGCTTCTGGTGGTTGGCTGATAGAAGACACATCTGTTGACATGTGTTGGCAGGGGGAGTCAGCGCTCGACATCGGGAACATGAAATCATCTGGCGTGGGAATGGATTCCTCACTGGTAACATCGCCATCATCCACTCTATCTGTGGATAAAGATAGAGAAAAAGGTTGCAGTCATTCTATAAGCTAGGAGGAGTGCATCGGACTTTATACCAGTTCCGTCATCATACTCCAAACATTTGGCTCATGGAATCATGTGTTAAGTGTAGCCAAATTTTCAATCCGGAGGACAAAACAAAATAAAAAAGATATATATATGGACTGGAAAAGAACTTTATATTTCTCGCAGACGGCACGGCACAATAATTCATTCTCTTCAACCGTAAAGCGAGTGTTATGGGTTCGCGTTTTGAATGGCTGGCTTGCGGTTGTGCCTTCCTGTTGTTCATGCTCAACGGCATGCTCCTCAACCTCAGCGATTGTGCGTTTTGCCGGCATATTAATACCTGAACGGTAAAAAAAATAACCGTTGATTAATGAATGGGAAGACAGCATGATGGAAATTAACAAAATCTGTATAAATAAAATATACTAGAAACTATAGAGGCCCATGTACAGCATCAAGCAAAAGCCTGAAGTGCCTTCCAGTACTGATTGCCGGTCTCCGGATTCCACCTCTACCCGTGCAATCAATGTTTTCCGGGCATCATTGTCTGAATTGGAGAAAATAAAAAGGGGAAAAGGGGTTAATGACTGTGATGAAAATTAACAAAAGAATGACAGGAAAGGAACAGGGGAATATGGAGAGCATACAGCCAAGAGTCTAAACCCTGGAAGAAGAGGGGCACATATACAGCCAACAGTCACAGTGACAATCAGGAACATCAAAAACAGAATAACCGCAAAGAAGAGGGTCACATATACAGATTACAGTGAAAATAATAAACATCAAAAACGGAATAACCGCTAAGAAGAGGGTCACATCTACAGATATCAGTGAAAATAATAAACATCAAAAACAGAATAACCGCTAAGAAGAGGGGCACATCTACAGCTAACAGTCACAGTGAAAATCATGAACATCAAAAAAATAATTACTGGAAAGAAGAGTGGAACATATATTGCAAACAGGAAAATTAAAAACAGATCTGCCACCATGGATGTCGAGGCCATAAAGGGTAGCGAGAAATAGGCGGGAATGTCCATGTTCGCCAGCCATGTAACCTTCCGATGTCTGTGGCCTGTGGCGGAACCAAAGGGACGCCCAATTCTAGGCTTGATCCTTGAGCGCCCTAGCCTAAGCGCACAGAAAAGTCAGTAGCATCAGGACATGGAGTAACCCAAGGGACGCCTAATTCTAGGCTTGAGCGTACATGATGGTCTAGCTTACCAACTTTTCCGGACTATCACAAAGGTTGGAAGATTGGCTGCCTTGAGCGCTGGAAAGGTTGGTTGAACGTTCGAAAGTGGATAGCGTGGTGGCCTCAGCGTCCATGAATCCTGGTGGTCTTGTGGTACCTGTTGGAAAGAAAGAAGCGTGCATTGCTATGCCTACCTACTGAAAGCCTTGCCGATCTCCCAATAGATATCCGAAGGATCCGTTGTACACGGTCTGTCCTAGGCCAAAACGAATTTGAAAGGGACTTTTTCATTCAGAGAAGCGACTTCTATACAAGTCCATGGTAGGATTATGACGCTGTGATGATGTCACAAATGGGAAACAGCAGCTCCAAAAAGGCGGGAAAAAAGGTGGGAACATCCATGTTCAGCCTTGAGCGCCTGAAAAATTTGTAGCAGTAGGGACATGGCGGAACCGAAGGGACGCCTAATTCTAGGCTTCAGCCTTGAGCGCCAGAAATGTTTGTAGAAGCAAGGACATGGCGGAACCGAAGGAACGCTTAATTCTAGGCTTCAGCCTTGAGCGCCGAGAAATGTTGCTAGCAATACAGACATGGAGGGTGGCAAGAAAAGGCGGGAACGTCCATATTTGCCGGCCATGTAACTTTCCAACGTCCATGGCCTGCGGCGGAGGGGCCACCACCTTGAGCGCCTGAAAAGTTTGTTGCAGTACGTCCATGGCGGAACCAGAGGGATGCCCAATTCTAGGCTTGATCCTTGAGCGCCTGAGCCTAAGCGAATAGAAAAGTTGGTAGCTGTAGGGAAATGGCGGAACCATAGGGACGCCTTAATTCTAGGCTTCAGACTTGAGCGCCTGAAAAGTTTGTTGCAGTTCGCACATGGCGGAACCAAAGGGATGCCCAATTCTAGGCTTGATCCTTGAGCGCCCGAGCCTAAGCGAACAGAAAAGTTGGTAGCTGTAGGGAAATGGCAGAACCATAGGGACGCCTTAATTCTAGGCTTCAGCCTTGAGCACCTGAAAAGTTTGTTGCAGTACGCACATGGCGGAACCAAAGGGATGCCCAATTCTAGGCTTGATCCTTGAGCGCCCGAGCCTAAGTGAACAGAAAAGTTGGTAGCTGTAGGGAAATGGCGGAACCATAGGGACGCCTTAATTCTAGGCTTCAGCCTTCAGCGCCCAGAAAAGTGGGTAGCAGTACGCATATGGCGGAACCAAAGGGATACCTAATTCTAGGCTTCAGCCTTCAGCGCCCAGAAAAGTGGGTAGTAGTACGCATATGGCGGAACCAAAGGGATACCTAATTCTAGGCTTCAGCCTTCAGCGCCCAGAAAAGTGGGTAGCAGTACGCACATGGCGGAACCAAAGGGATGCCTCAAGGAATGCAGGGAGCAGGTGTCAGGGCGCTTGCACATGGCACGCAACACCCGGACGGCCATTTTTTTTCTTTAGCAGGTGTATGAAGATGCCGCGTGGCAGACTGCCGAATTTCACGGAGGGGGACGTCCGGATGCTGGCCACTTTAATCGTGGTGGACGAACGACATCTTTACTTTCGCCCTGGGCGTCCGCGGGACCAGGATCCGGCCGACGAGGCCTGGCGGGCGCTCAGGGCGGAATTCAATGGCCAGTCGTCCTTCCCAAGGGAGGTAAGTTCTTAGGCCTCTGTTGTGGTTTGTCAAGTTCAGGTATATGTTGCTTATAAGGAATGACACAGCTTATATTTGTTTGGTAACAGGGAGAAAACAAGTAAAATGTAATTTGTTCATGTTCTGTATTGCTAGGGGTCAGCAAAGATACACTGTGACATGTTTGGTTAGACTAGCTTTTAGCCTGTAAATCAAAGTCAAGCTTTTATATTAACTTATCTTTCCTATTTGTGTTTTATTCTCACCAGGTTGAGGCATTGATAAAGAGGGCAAGAAGGATTAGGCGGGAGGATCCTGGCTACCTGCGGGACCTGCGGGCCCACCGCAGAGCGGCAGAAGGTATGTGCTGTCAGCAATTGAAATGTCATGGTTAACATGCAAGTGGCGAGGTGTTCTGTAACAATGGCTATAAGAAATGTATCATTTGTACCATTCTGAATCTTTGCATGGTTGGCAGTGAAACTTTCCTATTTCTGTTTTCAGAGACCACCTCTGAATCTGCTCCTCCGCCTTCCCCGGCACCAGAACACCGAGGTGAGCCTATAATAGTTTAGTCCATGTAAAAGTATATGGATGTTTTATGCCATTTGGCACCCCGCTCACATTTGAATTTTAAATGTCATGCTTATGGTAATGCAAGAGGGGATGTCTTGTTTAAAATGGATATAAGAAAGTTCTCCTTCCTACCATTCTGTATCTTTGCGTGTGCGACAGCAGTAACGCTTTTGCTTTTTATCTTTTCAGATACATCGGAAGAGGAGGAACGCAATCAGCCGGCGCATATAATTCTCCCACCGCCCTTCTCTCCGGCCCGACCAGCCATGGGGGGCGAGCCACCAATAATGATTTTCCCACCCCCTCCCCGTCTCTCCACCCCCTGTCTCTCCACCCCCCCCATCTCTCCTACCCTTCCAGCGCCAATGATTCCGCCCCCCCCCCCCCCCCGCTGTCTCTCCTGCCCCCATCTCTCCTGCCCCACCAGCCATGGGGGATGAGGACGACATCATTATTGATGTTGTCAACCCGGTCTCTCCAGATCATCCAGGGGGGGGCCAGCACAGCAGCCAGGGAAGTGCCCCCTGCCCTTGAGGCACGTCTGGATGCTGTGCTGTCTCTCCAGCGCCAGGTGTCCAACAGCCTGAATGATCTGGTGGGACTGACCGTGCAGGCGGTGACCATCCTGCACGACCTGCGCCATGGCCAGCAGGAGATCATCGAACTCCTGCGCACGATGGCCGGAGCACAATCCTTGCTGGTCATGGCGCAGGCTCCTGCGGGACGGCCACTGTCAGAGCAACATCAATGATGATGAGCCTCCTCTTCCCCCATGGCGTGGTCCCTTCCCTTCCCTTTACTTTCCCATTCCCATCCCATCCCATATGTAAATATATATATATATATATATAAATGTAAAAAAAAATGCTTGGCAATGTCTGGCAACAGTTGTAAATAATACAGAGACGTGTTTTTGTAAATAGTTTGAGAATATATTTGTTTTCACTTTGAATATTGAATATCGACTGAGTTGCTTTATTGACATTTTTTAAAAATATTTTTTACATGAAATGAGGGGTGGGATGACACATTAAAATGATATGTCAGGCAATGAACCAAACAAACTTTTATCTAAAAAATTTAAGGCAGGTTAATGGAACGAAAGGCCGAGGCGACATCTCGAATGGCATTGATCAATTCTGTCATCATTTCTCTAATCAAAATCGTTTGAGAAGACATCCCAGCATTGATGTCAGCTCGCATGAAACTCATTTCCTGGAGCATCTGTTCATTGTGTTCATCCTGTGGAGAAGTGATTCCACTCTAACTGCTCACTTAGCCGGTCAATTTCCCCATGCCCTCATATACAAAAATTGTATATAATTTTCCAACCTTTTGAAAATAGTTAAAATAGTTATATTTATCTTTGAGTTTAAAAATTGGTACAAGTTTCATTTCAAAAATTTATTGCATTAAACTTCTGTGGCAATAAACTGTGGCGATAAACTTCTGTGGCAATAATCAAGAACAGAATGACTGCCAAGGATGAGGAGCACATGCAGAGCATACAGACGGAATACAAAGGGAGAATCAACCAAACAGAAGAGGAGCACATGGAATACAAAGGGAGAATCAACCAAACAGAAGAAGAGCACATGGAATTAAAAGGGAAAATCACCCAAACAGAAGAGGAGCACATGGAATACAAAGGGAAAATCTACCAAACAGAAGAGGAGCACATGCAGAGTATAACAAATGGAATCCAAAGGGAAAATCAACCAAACAGAAGAGGAGCACATGCAGAGCTTGCAGACTTCTGTAAAGACAGTGGGCCCTTTCAGTCATAGACGTCCAGAAAGAGGCAGGAATGTCCATCAACATCCATGAACGGAAGCCCCGGCCTTGGATGTCCGGGCGGGTGCTCAAGGCAGCAGCCATGGACGTTGGAAGGCAGCGTTCCCGTCTCTTTTCGGGCGTCCATGCTCGGAGGCCCCGTACTTTGACGTCTGGCCGGGTGCTCAAGGCAGCAGCCATGGGCGTTGGAAGGCAACGTTCCCGTCTCTTTGCAGGTGTCCATGCTCAGAGGCCCCGACCTTGGACGTCCGGCAGGGCGCTCAAGGCAGCAGCCATGGACGTTGGAAGGCAGCGTTCCCGTCTCTTTTCGGGCATCCATGCTCGGAGGCCCCGACCTTGGACGTCCGGCCGGGCGCTCAAGGCAGCAGCCATGGACGTTGGAAGGCAGCGTTCCCGTCTCTTTTCAGGCGTCCATGCTCGGAGGCCCCGTACTTGGACGTCTGGCCAGGCGCTCAAGGCAGCAGCCATGGATGTTGGAAGGCAGCGTTCCCGTCTCTCTTCACAGACGCCCAGACGTCCTTGCATGTCCTTAAGCGCCAGAACGTGGAAGGTTGGGGGTTGCTTCCGATCAAGGACGACCGGATGCTCAGGGCTGCGGCCCCAGTGTCCATGAGGGGTCTCTGTAGAAAAGAACCATCCACTTACCTGCTGGAATGACATTTGAAATGACATTTGAAATGACAGGTATGTGCACCCTGGATACTGTATAGGCGCTGTATACCGCTCTATACAGTAAAATGTATTGCGAATGCCTACCGCTTCATAGGCGCGCCTTGGACGCTCGTTTACCGCCGCTTGGATTTGCGTCTAATTTGAATACTGAATCGAGCGGCTTGTGAACCAAAATGTGCGCGCATCAAATGCGAGGGCGCCCGGCACTGCCACGCTTTTTTTTACGCGTCCTTACTGTATCGGCCCGCTAGATTGTGAGCCCACTGGGGACAGAGAAATACCTACAGAACCTGAATGTAATCCGCTTTGAAGTAACTAAAAAGCAGAATATTTATTTATTTTATTTTATTTTGTGTTTTTCTATACCGGCATTTGCGATAGGTATCACATCATGCCGGTTTACAATTAACAAAGGGGTGTAAAAAGAAGATACAATAAAAACATTAACAGGTGCGGAACGAAAAACGTAGCAGTTACTATAAAACAGGGAAATACACAATAGCTGGTTCTCCGTCTTCTTTCCTTCTCTCCCTTGTTTCTCAGTTGTTGCCGGGAGAAACGCCTCCTCTGCACGACTCACTAATTCTGTCGAAGGGAGCCGGCTCACGCCCTGACTGGGTCGTTTGAGCCCCGGCAGAGGAGGTAGTGTATAGCGGGAGGGTGCGGCGAAGACGGTCTCAAGGAGATATAAATATAAATCAAATAAACATACATATAAATTAAATAAACAAACCGGATTCACATAAGGCACCTAATACCCTTGTATTGACCCTGCCCTTCCAGATCCTCTTTCTCCATTCAGGGAAAACAAACTTTCTGTTTCCTTTCCTTTCTGCCATCAGGAAAAGATCTCTTTCTCTCCCTTCAACTACTAGGGGGAACTCCTTTGCTCCTCTCCTGGGAAAGATCTAGTCACTATCTCAAAAGGATCTTTGCATCACACTACTAGCAGAAACACACTCCCTCCACCTCCAGCAGGGCTGTCCAGGAATGCACCACTCTCTGAGCGAGAGAATGTTTTTACTCTTTAGTGAGGCAGAGACAGCCTTTACACAGGTAACACTGGTCCCAAATAGTCCTTGCTTTGTCTCGGCCTATGTGACTATATTGACCATGGAGTCCGTGTCGTGAGTCAGCGTGCAAGAGTGAATGGAAAGTTGTACCTTTAAGATTTGGTGATGTCACTCCTGCTCATGTAAGAGAGTACAAGGTGGTGCAGTAGGGGGCAGAGTGGGGGGGGGGGGGGGGGGGGGAGGAGACTTAGCTTAAATCAAGGTGTAGGACTGAATCCAAAGTGTTCCAGTGTGGAGGGAGAGAGCACCATAATCTTCTCCGAGGCCCCTGGGAGGATCATGGAGAATCTGGTAAGGGCGACAGGATTACTGAAAGTCTTTTAGCAGTGGTTTCAGCTTCTGAAGGGAGTAAGTGAGTCATCTTCTGTTGCAAAGGACTTGTACTGAATTTTGACAGAAGATCAACTATTTTTTCTAAAGAGGAGATTTGCTTCTTCCTGCTCTCGCTGTGCTTTCTAGTGAATTCTTATTGAGGCCACTGTAACAAAACCCGCATTGAAATCAGAGTTACATTTTAGTACGGGATTTATTTAATGCGCACGTTAAAAACAGAGGTTCTTGTGGGATACAGTAAGCTAATGGGATGCTAATCAAACAGGAGTAAAAAAGCGTGCTAAATGAAAAAAAGTGCTAAAATCTGAGTTAACCTGAAAAATCCGCAGAACTAATGCAGAACAGTGCTTTAAAACAAGAGTAAGGAGGTAAATGCTTAAGGTTGGAAGGAGTGTGACCAAAATGGCCTTGCATGCGAGATTGGCACTGGGAATCCCGACTTGGGTACAATCTCACATGCAAGGCCATGTGGGCAAGGCATGCCAAGTGAAATCAAAGCGTAACTCTCCAGAGAGGGCACCTACAGCTTGAAAGTAGTGAATCATCTGCTGTTACAAAGTGTATCCCTAATGGCTGTAGTTGCCTATTCCAGAGAGCTTATCCTATGATCTCACTTGGCATGCCTTGCCCAAATGGCCATATATGCGAGACGGAGCCCAAGTCGGGATGGCCGTGCCAGTCTCTCAGGCAAGGCCATTTTGGCCACATTCCTTCCAACATCAAGCACTTACCTCCTTACTGCTGTGTTTTTTTTAACTCCTTGGCTTGAGGTGGAATAAAACTTAATTCATATTTCTGGCTTGCCATGATACTCAATTGCTGTGCCCATGTGGCACTGTCTAGCTGTTTCTGCCACACTGGGCACAGCAATAGGGTGACATTGGCCACCAGAATTGTGAATTAACTCCACCTCAGACATTCCATTTCTAGTGTAAGCTCTCTGGGGCCTGCACCTAGCGCTTAGCAAAACATAAGCTCTCTGGAGAAAGCACCTGCAGCTGAACAGTATGCCCTTTATTGTTGAGCATCCTGACTTTGGCGTATTGTTCAGCGGTAAGTGCTTGTCCCAGAGAGTTTACACATTGTTCAGCTGTAGTTCTGGCACAAGAGAACTTACATTGGAAATTTCAGTCTTTCCTGGGTTTCTGGTGGAGTACCACACTGGGTACAACATTAGACAATATTGACCACCAGAAATGTGAGTTTATCCCACCTCAGACCCAGAAGTTAAATTTCCAGTGTGAGCTCTCTGAGGCAGGCACCGGTCACAGGTTTCCTTTCTTTTCCTGAACGGCTGGACAGCACATGTACACGTAGTGCTAAAGTGTGCACTGTTCAGCTGTTGGTGCCCACCCAGCCAGCCCATGCTTTGCTCATCTAGATGTAGATGACGTCACATAGAGCTTTTCTTTTATTTCCCAGCGAGCCTATTCTTTTATTTTACTTGCCATTCCTTGTCAAAATGGCCTTGGATGCAAGATTTTGCTCTTTTGGAGTGGGCACTTGCAGCTAGCTGAACAAAGTGTAAGCTCCCTGAGATGGGCATCTAAAGTTAGAATAGGTCAAAGTTGGGATGCAAAGTGCCAGTGTACTGTTCAGCTGCAGGTGCCCGCCCTGAGAGCTTACACTGGAAATTAAGCTTCTGGATCCGAGGTGGCGTAAACTCACATTTCTGTGGGCCAGAATAATTCTATTTCTGTGACCAAGTGTGAAAGAAGCAGCTAGACATTTCCATACTGAGGGCACAGAAATAGTATAACATGGCCACCAGAAATGTGAATGAATATGTAGCGGCCCAGATGACAGCCTTGATAGTGTGGCATAATGTCGAGGAGGTAAAACATTGGGCAATCATAGAGCAATCACAAATGCCCGAGATGCCTTTAGAAGCATGTGGTGGCATGCCCTCCATGTCTTCCTGGCAAGCCAGGAAGACATGGAGGGCATGCCACCACATGCTTCCAACTACGAGAAATACATTGAATATTTGGAAAAAATGGAAGGGGAAATTAGGCAATAAGGCCTTCTACCATCTGACAAATCTATTTCATAAAAACACCTTTTTACTTAGCACTTCGGCACTCTCCTTCCCAGCATGGAGATCTCGAGGCCTGAGTCGCTGTGAACAAATTTGGGGGGGGGGGGGGGGGGGTGATACTATATTGTCCTTTGAGTCCCTATGTTCGATACATCAATTATCAACCTCAGTTCCTAGCATATCAACAGGTGCATCATTTTTGTATGAGCAACAACATAAAAGATCATTTATACTTGGAAAAATCTCTGTTCGAGGGCTTTTGCTCTGCCCCATTTAAATCTAGGGGACTCATCTCTAAAGTCTACAAGCTGTTGAATGTTAGACTTAAAAGCACCCCGACTTATATCAGTGCATGGGGTGGGGATTGCTGTTATGATTCTGCTTGTGAGCTAGTCTCACAAGCAGCCTCTTACCTCTCCGCTGCCAGCCTTCCAAAGCCGAAGTTCCCTCGCAGCTTGGAGGCCGCCGCCAGTTTCGCTGCTTCCCATGGCAGGATGCTGCCACTGACTTCTCCGTCTTCTTCATGGCCAGGAGGCCGCCGCCAACAGCGCACCTCCACGTGGCACAAGCTGCCGCCAGCCAGGCCTCCCATGCGACCTGGGAGCCGTCGCCACCACTCCTCCTTCCGCGGCCTGGAGGTAGCCGCTGAACACCGCCATCTCCCTGCGGCTAGGCCTGGAGGTCACCCTGAGCTCCTCTTCCACAGCCCGGAGGCCACCATCGACCGGGTCCTCTTCCGCAGCCTGGAGGCCTCTCCAGAGCTCCTCTTCATGCGGCCTGGGAGCCACCATCATCTTCGTTCTTCGCGGCAGGGAGCTACTGACGTCAAGTCCTTCTTCCTCTTCCTGCAGTAGGATGTCGCTCTCCAAGGTCCTGCCTTTTCCTAGGCACACGGCCGCGCCTCCTCTCTTCATTTAAA
This sequence comes from Rhinatrema bivittatum, assembly GCF_901001135.1. NCBI lineage: Eukaryota > Metazoa > Chordata > Amphibia > Gymnophiona > Rhinatrematidae > Rhinatrema > Rhinatrema bivittatum. Next base: position 285,107,430 of record NC_042617.1, on the reverse strand, counting down.
GGGCCAGCAGTGAGCTGTCTTCCTAGACTCCTCCTGCTGACGTCCTTTAGTCATTTCCTCTACAGCCCTATAAAGACGGCCTTCCTTCACTCAGTCTTCACCTTTGCAAGGAGTTGGTCATGGAGTCGGACTACTCCTGGATCTTAATTTCCAGCTCTTCATTCCAGGACTCCTCTGTGATCCCTCTTCACTTCTTCAAGGCACTCTGTTCCTCATTGGTACTCCTTGTCTTCGTCCATGGTTCCTGAACCTCCTTCGTCGTCTTCGTTCCACGTTCTGGTCTCTCGTCGGATCCCATCTCCGTGTTTCCAGACATCCAGCTCTCCTTGTCTTCAGATGTCCAGAAGTCTCTGTCCTTTGATGTCTTCATCCGTCATATTCCAGACGTCCCTGTGGTCTCCTCTCTAGAGGTCCCTGATGTCCAGATGCCATAGATATCCAAATGTCTGGATGTCCCAAGGTACCAGTGTCCTTTTGTATCTGATGTCCTACGTTCCAGTCCTGATGTTCTATGCCCCGAGTTCTAAGTCATGATCTTGATGTTCCGAGTTCCAAGTCTCGATCCTGATGTTCTTCATCAAATCCTGATCCTGAAGTACCATCAGTTCCTAGCTCTGGGTTCAGCTTTGCCTCGCCCCGGACCTCATCTCCAGCTGATCTTTCCTGGGAGTAAATCTGTATCGATCCGCTGCCCATCTCTGGTGGCTGGAGCCCTCTTCCAGTTGGATCTGTCTCCGAGCACTGCCTGGATTCCTCCTTCATCCTGAGCCTCAGTCCTGTGCATGTTCCACTCTCCACATGGTCTGCGACCAGCCTCCTTAGGTTGTGTAAGGCGCACAGTGGGACAGGGTGGTCCACGACCAGCCCACGTCGGTTGTGTAGGGTGCCCTGAGGGGCAGTGCCTGTCTAAGTCTCCGAGTATCCTGAAGTCTTTGTCCTCGCTCCTTCCAAGTTCCAAGTGTTCTCGTCCAAGTTCCAAGAATCCTTGTCTCATCTCATTCAAGTTCCAAGTCCTCGTCTGAGTCCTTCCAAGTTCCAAGTCCTCGTGTAAGCCTTTCCTTTAATGTTGGTTTTTACTCCTGTTTTAACGCACATTTTTTAGGTTAAAACCCCCGTTAAATACCAGTGATAACTTACTGCTGAAAAATGCAGGTTAAACAGAAGTAAAAACTTGCACTAACATTAGCATGCCTTATTACATCAGCCCCAGAGTGAGCCTGTGATTTCATTTCTGTAGTACCTCGCTTAGGCCTGGATTCACCATTCTTTTGCAGTATGGTGAATCCTGCGAGGGCGGGGGGTGGGCTGCAAAAGCCAGCAGCTATCACACCACCGCGGTGTTATCGTTGCTGGCTTTCGCACCCAATAGCGCCACGTGAAAGGTGGCGCTATTGGGCACACTACTGGCATGATAACGTGTCTTATCTTATCGCTGCCAGCAAAGACATTGCAGAGTCCGCCCGACTCCTCCCCTCGCTGCCCGGACTCCACCCCTAGCAAGCTATCGCATGTGATAAGCCTTACAAAATGACCCCCTTAGTGCGCATAGCAAAAGCGATTAACAAATTTTAATAAAAGATAAAAGAAAATATAAAGAGGGAGTGGGGGGTGATGTTATGTTTGGTCTGCCAAATTCCTGTTATCGTTCTTGTGGAAGGTGGATGTTAGGTTAGGGCCTATAATGTCCAGACAACAGAAGTAGAAAAAAAAGCATTTTATTTTCAGTTTAGTGATAGGAATATGTTATCTTTGGGAACGGGCATCACCTCCATCTATGGTTAGATTCCTACTTGGAACTATTCAGGATGTACCTTTTGTGTATGGAGGAAGCAAAGTAATAGTGTGGGTAGGTAGTTCCCCATTTGGAAGAGAGTATGAAACCAGACCACCATCTTAGGGTGTGGATTCTTCTGTTTCCTGTTCCCGAGGCACCATGCCGTAGCTGTCCTCTGATTTTCCCTGTGGTTTAAATTTGATGCCTCCATGGAGTTTTTTATTTTGGATGTGGGAGTTTCTTTCCACCTTCCCCATCCTCTCTTCCAATTTTTCAATTGGCTTTTTGATTTCTGAGTACTCATTACCTAGGGACTCAATTAATTTGTTTTCTCTGCTGCTTTAACATCAAAGGGAGAGGTCTTTTCATTGAAATGAACCTGTGCATCGTGAGCATCTATAGGGGATGACTTATAGCCATCCAGGGGAGGAGGAGAGAAGGGAGAAAGGAGTTGGAATGGACCCTAACAGGGCACCTGAACATCTACTGAAGAGCTGGAAAAGAGGAGTAACAGGAGTATCACTTTGATACTAAACGGGGAAAAAGGAGAATAACTGGTGCCAGTCAGGTACTGTGAGGAGGACATGAGTTTAGAGGAGAATATTATATGGAGGAGGTAGGAGATATATGACTGTGTAAAATGGACTTCACCATTAATATTTCACCATCATTGATAGGGAAAGCATTAACTTGCCCTATACCAGTGGGATGGGAGAACCATCAGATTAAAAACCAAAACAGTTGGCTTTACCATCTTAACTTTAATAAGACTTTGAGAAGTCACTTTTCATTGTTTTACAACATATCAGTAAAAATACTGTTGAAAACCACCAAAGCTTCCAGCGTATTTTACTGCATAGTGACTCTAACTGTTATGGTTGTGGACCCTTGGACCGGGACAGATGTTAGCGCCACCACAGAGGGATGGCCCTCAGTGGCTTCCGTCGCTGGTAGGTGGTGAAGGTGAGGTCAACCCAGCTGGAGCTTCACCAATGCCAGCCCTTGTTCCCCGCAGGTTGAGCCCTTGGGTACTGGGGCCGGCAGGTCTTAGGTGCGGGTTGCCGCGGCGAAGCAGGAGCAGAAAGACGAAGACAAGTTCAGGAGTCCAGGTCTGGGCTGGTAGCAGAGAAGCAGAACGAGAGTCCGATCCGAGGGTCCGGGGCAGGCAGCAGGCAAGTAGAGACGAGGAAACCAGACCAGGGGTCGAGACAGGCAGCAGATGAGCGAAGACGAGAAGCAAGCCAGGGATCGGTATCGGGAGATCAAGCCGAAGAGGAACTCAGGAACTGGAGTACGAGGAAAGGAGCACGGGCTAGGAGTTGGATCAGGAGCTGGATCAGGAACTGGATCAGGAACTGCAGACAGGAACCAGGAGGCAAAGGAACGCAGCAATTAGCACTCTGAGGAGTCAACCTGTTGCTAAGGCAAAGAACTGAGGACTGAGGCAGGGTTTAAATACCCCTCAGTCCTGATGTTATCGGTCGGGGCTGGGCCAAAGTTTCCCGCCGCGGTCCCTTTAAGAGGCGGAGCCTAGGGAGAGCTCCGCAGAGAGCAGGATGGTGGCGTTCAAGCCGCATGGGAGGCCGCAGTCGGTCGACCTCGGAGCGGGGAGCACCGCACCAACCGGGAGGAATGCCGGCTCGCAGCGGGAAGGGAGGGGGGGCCGGTCGTGGTCTGCCGCCAGGGGCGGATTGGCTTATCGGGGCTTCGGGCAAGCCCCAGTGGGCCGGTCACCCCAATCATGTGATAGGTGTTGGTCGCAGTAACCAACAGCAGCCATCCGCTTAAGTGCTGCTTTTGTATTTTCTCCGCGGCACCAGCCCTGGTTTCATGGGCCTTTTTGCCGCACTTCTCCCGTGCCCCATCATCACTGAGGCCCCGCCGCCTCCATTCGTGCCTGCCCCGCTTGCATTTTTGCCGGCGGGAGGCAGCCAGCACACTTCCTGCTGCTGCTGCCTCACCACGGGCTAAATGCCTGCCTCCCAGCTCCCACAGCTTTCCTCTGCGGCAGGCTCCTTTCTTTCTCAAGCCACAGCAAAAATACATATAAAACCAAACAGCTTCAGGGCTCACGTGGCTTAATAGACCTCGGGCCTTCCCACACCAAATGGCCACCCCCTCCCTCTAAAGCAGCGCTTCTCAACCGGTGTGTCATGTGCTATCGGTCTCCCGCTGCTCTTCCTCCCTCTTCCCTCACCGAGCTAGAGGAACAATCTTCCACTGCTGCCATTGCCACCCGGGTTATCAGCACGTTCAAGCCCGGATGGGAACAGCAGCAGTGTTAGTGGAGGCTGGCAACTGCGACTGGGCCTTTTCTTCTTCCTGCACCTGCCCCCCTGGCCCGGAACAGGAAGTGATGCGCAGTGGGGTGCGCGGGAAGAAGAAAGAGCCATGCTGCACGAAAAAATAGCGGCGGCCGCGGCGGCCCTGAGCAGTAGCGTGGACCCGAAGCAAAATCAGAAGCAGCCAGAAATCGGCACATGAGTCAGCAGAATTAGCCTCCTGTGGCCGATAGGAATCTTCTTTCTTGGCATGCAGGGACTAGAGGGGGAGGCTGCTGCAGCTACCATTTGTGCTCGGGGCGGGGGGGGGGCAAGGAAATGAGAGAGAGACAGCCAGCTAGCCCATCTGTAAGTGAGAGAATATATGTGTGAGAATGTATGTGTGAGAAGCCTGTATATGTAAGATAGAACATGCGAGTAGGAAGCCTGTATGTGTGTGTGTGTGTGCTTGAGAGAGAGAGACTGATTGGGAAGGTGACTGGTGTATATGTAAGAGAAAGACTGGTCAGGAGATGATTGGTGTGTGAAAGACAGAAACTGGTCATGGGGGTGTAACTGGTATGTGTGTGTGTTAGAGACAGAGAGATTGGTTGTGTGCCCTAAAGAAGAGCACCATGAGTACAGAGCTTCAGCCACTACTGTTGCTTCTGGTGTGTGCTAGGGCCTGCATGGAAGAGGAGTTTTGAAATATTTTATTGGTGATTGGAGAATTTTAAATAATTTTTATGAGTTTTTAATTGTTGGATATTATTCTGTTCATAGTTGTTGTGAAACATTTATTCTGCTTATTAGTTTAGTTATACAATTATTTCTGTGTTGGGATCTACTGCTGCTTGGCTAGTTCTGTTTTCCTAATAGGAGGTGTATTGGTTTTTAGGGCCTGATTTAATATTTGTAGTGTTGCCTTTTCATAGGTAGGGTTGCTCCTGTTTGAGTGCATTCCATATTACAGGTGTAACTGTGTGCGGATTAGTTTATGTACATTACTGCAGATCCTGGTAGTATGTTAGGTCAGTTCTGTGTATGTGACCAAGGTGAGGTATTTTACAGTATCAGTCTTATTTGTTGTATTTTCTCAAGAGGACATGCATTAGTGATAAACTGCTGTCTTTTCATAAGTAGGGCTATTGAGAATGGTAGTTTGTGTTGCTGTTACTGAGATGACACTAGAACCAGAATATATTTTTTGTAAGGTGAGTTATACGGGGAATGTCATAATTCTGCTTTACACCCATAATTGTGGGTCAGGGGGGTTCCTGTGGATGCAAACTGTACTTTTACATTTAGCCCTATGATGATCATGTGTTCAGTGTGTCATGCATATCAGAACCATCTGTCAGGTGTATCCCGACAGAAAAAAGGTTGAGAACCACTGCTCTAAAGCCCACAGACTCTCCTCTCTTGGGCCCTGCCTGGATTTTCCCTGACCACCAATGTAAGTAAAAATGTTTTTTTACTTATTCACAGACAGAGGGGGAGAAAAGCAAACATAAGTGAGCATGACTGAATGTATGAGGCAGTGAGGGTATGTATGTCAGCATGTGTGAGCGTTAAGAGTGCAAGTGTGTCAGTGAGCATGTGTGCAAGGGAGAGAATGACAGCATGTCTGAGTGTGCATAAGTCTGAACATGTGTATGAGCGTGACTGGATGGATGAGTCAGAGTTTGTGTGCCACTGAACATGTGGGAGTGTGACAGGGCAAATGTGTCAGTGAGCATGTGTGTGAGGGAGACTGAATGAGTCAGCATGTGTGTGAAAGCATGCATAAGGCCATGAGTGACAGCATGTGTGTTAGTAAGCATCTGTGTCAGAGCAAGCAAGCACATCCGTGAGAGAGGGAGACTGTGTGTATGCATGAGTGAGCATATGAGGGTGATGTGTGCTAGAGAACAACTAATTCATGACCATCTCAAGGTGACTGGAATTAAAAGTTCCCAGGTATGGAGAACTGGGGATTTTTTTCTATCCTTATTAGTTTTAATTATTGAATATTATTTGATGTCTGCTGTTTTTGAAATATTTTATTGGTGTTAGGGAGTTAAATTACTGGAGGTTCTATTCATCAGCAGTTTTGAAATATATATTTTTAGTATGATTTTCCTATTGTTATGCTCAGGCTTGTGAACCCTTGGACCGGCGGGAGGATGGTATACCTGAGGAGGTGGATCCGTAGGTTCTCCCATCGGGTGGCAAGGCAGAGCAGAAGATGCGACCAGCTGACCCTTGGCACTTGAGACTGAGGCGACTGTGGAGGCGGATGAAGAGTCGTGACATCAAGGAGAGGAACTGTGTCTTTGCCATTGGAAGCCTGCGGTCCCCCCAGAAGGAGCCCGTAGGGACCCGGACCGCTGGGACTTAGGTGGACCTTTGAAAGGTCAAGGAGTCGAGAGATCGGTGCAAGGGCTGACTGGAGCTTCACCCCTGGAAGCCCCCAGTACCCCCAGGAGGAACCCGTAGGGACCCGGGCCGCTGGGACTTAGGCGGGCCCTTGGAGACGGTAGTCAAGAAGAAGTTCAAGGTCAAGTGCCAGAGGGTCGTCACTTACCAGTCCGAGGTCACACACCAAGGTATCCCCGCTTGCCAGTCCGAAGTCACACACCAGGAATCACCGCTTGCCAGTTCGAAGTCACACACCAGGAATCACCGCTTGCCAATCTGAAGTCACACACCAGGAATCACCGCTTGCCAGTCCGAAGTCACACACTAGGAATCACCGCTTGCCAGTTCGAAGTCACACACCAGGAATCACCGCTTGCCAATCTGAAGTCACACACCAGGAATCACCGCTTGCCAGTCCGAAGTCACACACCAGGAATCACCGCTTGCCAATCTGAAGTTAGGAACCAGGAATCACTAAGACGAGACAGGAACCAAGAAGCAAGAGTCCGAAACACAAGAAGACTCACCGAAGCAATCAGACTCAAACAAAGCTGGAAGGACGTTGCCAAGTCAAGGAATGAGCAGAGGAAGCCTCCTTAAATACTTCCTGTACTCTGGCTCATTGGAAACAGCTGTAGGTAATTAAAGGGACAAGGTCCCTTTAAATCTAGCAAGGAGGCGTGGCCTCATGCCTAAGATGGCAGTGGCCATCTTGGATTTTCTCGCAGAGGAAAGGCTGCCTGATGCCGCGAGGGAGGAGCAGGGACGGCTCCTCACCCGGCGGCCATCCTCAGGGCCCGCGCCAGAGCGACGGGCATGGACTCAGCAGCTTCCCTTGAAGCTGCCGCGGCGGGTCGCCACCGTGGGTGAGGTAGGGGACCGCGGCTGTGGCCGTCCACAGCCACAGAACACAACAATTGTGATTCATGTTTTATAGTTCTTGATTTTATTGTTTGATGTTTTATGAGGAATGATGGTATTTTCTGTTTTTCCATTGCTGCATTACATACAGTCTAACTTGTTGAGATTTCCAGTTCAGTTTGTCTGTGCATTTCTGTGTATATTTTATGATCCCTTTATTCTGTATTTGGTGACTCACCAAATTGTATGTGTAATTTGGTACCCATGGGCCAGTATGGAGAAAAATCCCCCGGGCCACTATTTTCCCACAATCCGCCCCTGTCTGCCTCGGCCGGGACCCATAACACTAACACTTGTCAGTGCTATTATTATCACTGCTGTACACAGTTAATTTGAACTGGGATTTGAATGTTTTCAATGCAAAGGGTCTTGAAAGTTATCTTTACCCCTGCTCAGGGAACCTTAAAGTTTACAACATTTTAACCAGTCTGACTTCCCTATCTCTTGTTACCACAAATTACATAATCAAACTACACACTACACCTACGCCTGTGCAGTGGTGGGATTGTGTGCTGTGTGTATGTGTGTGTGTGAATGAGAGAAGCTTAAGCAGCACAAGTCCCAGTACCGATTCCTGTGGCATTCCACTAATGACCTTTCTCCATTTGGAAAACTGACCATGTAGTTCTACTGTCTATTTCCTGAATTTTAATTTATTGTGGATTGCTAACTGGTTAAAACTTAGGAAATAAAGGGCAGGATTAAATAGCCAGTTTTTCAGATGGAGATGGGATCTGGACTGGGACTTGTGCTGTTTAACGTGTTTGTAAATGACCTGGAAAAGGGAACGAGTGAGGTAATCAAATCTGCAGATGACATAAAATTATGATGCAAAATTATTCAAAGTTAAAACATCAGTGAATTGTGAGGAACTATAGAAGGTCCTTGTGAGACTAAGCAACTGGACATCTGAATGGAAGATGAAATTGAATCTGGAAAAGTGCAAAGTGCTGCACATAGGGAAAATAATCCCAAATACAAGTACAAAGTGCTGGGTTTTGCATTTGGAATCACCATCCAGGAAAAAAGATCTAGGAGTCCTTGTGGATGAAACACTGAAATCCCCAGCTCAGTGTGCAGCAGCAGTCAAAAAAGCCAATGGAATGTTAGGAATGATCCAAAACAAAATGGTGAAACACACGGGGGGGGGGGGGTAATTTTCAAAAGGGGTTACACGCGTAAATGTAACTACTATTGTAGCAATTTTCAAAAGCCCACTTACTTGAGTAAAGTGCATTTACTCAAATAAATCCCAGTTTTACTCAAGTAAATGCTTTTTGAAAATCAGACTTCTTGTGTGCAATTCTGGTCGCCCTTCTCAATAAAAACAAACCCTTAGTGGAACTAGAAAAGGTGCAGAGGAGGGTAACATAATGACAAAGGGGATGGAATGGCTCCCCTATGATGAGAGGCTAAACAGGTTAGAGCTCTTCAGCTTGGAAAAGAAATGGTTGAGACGCAACATGATAGAAGTTTATAAAATCATGCATGGGGTGGAATGGGTAAAGAAAGGATGGTTATTTACCCTTTCAAATAATACTAAAATAAGGGGACACTCCATAAAACTAATAATCAGTATATTTAAAACCAATCATCGAAAGTATTTTTGCACTCAGGGCCGGATTTTAAAAGGGTTACGCGCATAACTTATGCGCGTAACCCTTTTAAAAGCCCCCTGCGCGTGCCGAACCTATTTTGCATAGGCTCGGCGGCGCGCGCAAGCCCCGGGATGTGCGTAAGTCCCCGGGATTCGCAAGGGGGGCATGTCGGGGGCGTGCTGGGTGGGCAGCGCGAATTTCGGGGCGGGAGGCGTGTCGGAGGCGTGACGCCGGCCCGGGGGCGTGGTCGAGGCCTCCGGACCAGCCCCCGGGTCGGGTGATGGTGCGCCAGCAGCCCGCTGACACTCGCAGAGTTATGCCTGCTTCGGGCAGGCGTAACTCTGCCGACAACGGTAGGGGGGGGTTTAGATAGGGCCGGGGGGTGGGTTAGGTAGGGGAAGGGAGGGGAAGGTGCGGGGGGGGGGGGGGGGGGGGAGGGAATGGGCAGCGCGCATAGGGCTCGGAGCGCGCAAGGGGGTGCACATATCTTGTTCGCGCCTGGTGTGCGAACAAAAGTACGCGCGTGCGTGTAAGTTTATAAAATCTACCCCTCAGCGCACAACCCACTGGAAAATCCGTTGGAAGTGTTTGTGGTCAAGGCGACTAGAATATCAGAGTTTAAAAGAGGTTTGGACAAGTTCCTAGAGGAAAAAGTCCATAAGACAGTATTATCCTGTAATAGGGCCAAAGGCCGGTTGATGCCATTTTGGAAGATGGTGTTTGCCCAGCCCAGAACTAGGGGGCACTCCGGGCTGACCCCATACCACCAATGAGCCTTCTTATAGGTAGGGGGGAACCTGTGGGGTTCTCCTAGACCAGCAGGCCCACTTTTTATGTAAGGAGGGAGACGGAGAGGGGGAGTTCACTAGGCACCAGTGATTATATGAATTTTGGGAAGGGGGAGACTAGAGGGGGCAGAAGCCAGGGGGGTTTATGGGAAGGTAATTTGTTGGGCTTGGGAAAGGATCTCTGACAAAGGGGAGGGGTTTGTGAAGGGGCGGGGCATCACCATGCAACTTTGTGCGTTTATTTTTTTATTTTGAGGGTCTGTGATGCCTTGACAGGCAGTGGGGAGTTAAGTAGGGGTCTCGATAGACACCCCCCCCCCAGGGGGCATTTTTACTAGTTGGAGGGGTGTAATTTGGGCCTCGATGTTTAAATTTTACCGAGGGATCATTGGGATCAGCGCTAACATCCTAATGTTCCCATGGTAAAACATCTATACGTCCTTCCAACATGATAAAATAACAGGGCTGACTTTCCCTAAGTAAGCTGCATTATTTTATTTGCATAGAATTAGTTATGCGTTAGCTGCTTTGCATGATTTTGCAAAATTCATGCATAGAAATAGGGGTGTATTTGAGATCTAAAAATCACACAATATCGTGAATATCACGTGATATCCCCACAATATGGCCATATTGCACGATAAATGCTGTTTAATACATTTTATAGCCATAACGTGGCTTAGTAAATAAATATAGGCCTTAGACTGTAAACCCTCTGGGGGCTAGGGAAATACCTATAGTACCTGAATGTAATCCACTCTGAAGTGCTGAAAAAGCAGAATATATAAATTAATAGACTAAAGAAAGCTATTACTATCCCTAGGAGTGAGAGAGAAGTAATACACATACTTTTTGGCATCTGTCGGGTACTTGTAACCCAGACTGGCCACTATCAGAGATAGGACTTTGGGTTCAATGGCCCTTGGTCTGACTCAGTATGGCACTTCTTATGTTCACACACATGCGCACACACATACACACACACTCACACTGTGAGGCTGGGGAATCAGCTAGGTCTGTCGCATTGCACTGGGATGGAGGTGGGGAAGGTTGGATGGCATAATGGTTCTTATTAGCTGCCATATTCTATGACTGTGATAGGAAAAGGGTTGGAAGGCTGCAGTGTTGTAAACAGCCCACTCTTCTTACTTTATTTGATTTATTACTTGCCTTTCCAGTGTAAGCTCAACAAAAGAATACATTAAAATAATACATACTGTATATACAGTAATACTCGTAAATAATCTAAAACCTTACAGAACAATAAAATCCTGAAAGCAAGAATCAATCATCCAATGACAGTACTCAAATCTTCAGAACATTAAAACACAAATAATTATTAAAAGCATCATTAAAAATTAATCAGAATAAATAATAAAACCAAATAAAAGACATTCACAATAAGATAAAAGCCTGCTGAAATAGCCAAGTTTTAAGTAAATGTCTAAAAGTCAATTTTACTGTTAAATAAAAATCTCTCGGTAACTAGTATCAAAAGCATGAAGTTTTATCAGAGAAACCCCATGCGTGTTGCGTCATTAATTGTATTTCTCTCCGAGAAGGAACACAAAGAAGAGCTTCAGACTCTAATCTCAGAGACCAGGCTGGAACCTAAGACAATAACTGCCTGGTCCTTAAGGTATCAAGGGCCAAGGTAACAGCAAGCTTTAAGGACTGATAGGATCTCACGGGCCGATGCAATAAAATTTGCTTTCTTAGTGGAATAATAAACAAATTAGCCAATAATAAATAAATTAGGGGGTTGCACTAGCAACCCTAGCGCCTCCTTGCTAATGCGACCCCGTGGTTACCAGCGGTCTGCTGGTTATGAACACTGATGCTGATAAACTCAGCGTGGTTTTCATAACTGCAGTCAGCCGGTTATGAAAACCGATGCCGAGCATATCTGCGTCGGTCTTCAAAGCGGCCGGCAGAGTTTTTTTTTTCTTTTTGTTTTTTAACTTTAAAAAAAGTACAGAAAAGCAGTTTTTTCTGCTTTTCTGTACTTTTTTTCAGTGCACTCGGCTATTAATGCCTGCTCCAGGCAGGCGTTAATATCTGAGCGATAAATGTGTGTCTGAGACCGCACATTTATTTTTTTGCATTTGGAATGAATGAGTAATAGCCGCATTTGCATGTGACGAGCGCTAACTCATTCACTCCACGTCGGACGCGTGTTAAATAGGCACTAATCCCCCTATTGCATTAGGGGGTGGATTAACGCCTATTTAACCCGCGTCTGACAGCGGGTTAAACAGTGCGCTCGGCCCCTCAGATTGTATACTGAAAACAGTCAGAAGCTATTGTATGGTTAGTCCCTTTGGATCAGTGTAATATTATCCCCGAATCTAGAGCCTGCTAACAGATGAGCTGCCACATTATGGATTAATTATAGTTACTGGGTAATTTCTTCAGGAAATCCTATGTAAAGTGCATTACAATAATCAATACGGAAATGGATAGCTGATGTGAAATCAGCCCGTCCAAAGAGTGAGCGGAGCTGGCAGAGATTTCTCAGTTGTGTAAATGAATGCTTGGAGACAGCTAGCTCAGCCTTGAGGATCACACCTAGCCTTTGGAGTTCCATATTCAAAGCCATCTAAGGGGGTGACTCATCAAGCTGCGGTAGTGCTCTAACGGATGTTATATCGGGTGATATACACAATATTTTGCATCTCCCCGCTCAGATGCACTCCCCTATTCCAATGACCTTCTTGGTATGCGATATGCATGGATAACGCTAATGCATGCAACGAAGGTCATTACTAATCAATTTAATGTAAATATTTTATCGCAGCTGACCAAGAAGGTGATCAGCAGCAATAAAATAACAGCACCTATTTGAAATGTGTTAAATGTGCGGCGGGTGGGCCGGGACCCTGATGTGGGTCCCAAGGCTTCTGCCGCACATTTAAATCAGCAGGGAAAAAGGGAATCGCTGCAAATGGGGAAGCTGGGTGGGGATCAGTGCTGACCCCCCCCCCCCCCCCCCCCCCCCCGTCTCATCCCGGGGCCGCCAATCGAGGCAGCTCCGACTCCTCCAAAATGTAAAAAAATAAGAAAAAGACTTATACGGCAATGGCCCGGGCCTCCCCTTCCCCCTCTCCCCAAAGCACAAAAGTAAAATGTGGCCCTGTTCCCGAACCCCCCCCCCCCCCAAGGGACTGCGACGGCCCCCAGCCCCCAAGTGATAATGATGGCAACCCCCCCCCCCCCCCACGATTATAAAACACAAAAAAAAGGTCCCCCACTTGGCCGCGATCCGATGCCCGGATCTTAACACCAGTCACATGGCTGGGGCAAGGTCAGCTCAACGCCATTTTGAAAAATGAGCCCGGCCCTGACGTGGTCACACATGGAGAACACAGACAGATCCTGACCAAATACAGAATAAAGATACAAGAAAGTATATATAGAAACATGCTGAGAAGAACTGAACTGGAACCCACAACAAGCCAGCCTCTATAAGCAGATCAACAATGGAAAAACAGAAACATTACCATTCTTCATAAAACATTAAATAATAAAATCAAGAAATATAAAACATCAATCATAATAGTAAAATCATAGTCATAAAAAGAATAAATATTTCAAACCAGTTAACAAATAGAATATAAAAAATTTCCTCAACACAATAAAATATTTCAAAACATCTGATGCATAAAAAAAAATCCAGTAATTAAAATATGTTCTAATATTTCCCAAGGCCACGGTAGGATGAGATCCACTTCCATCCTCTTTTTCACTTTGAGCTGTGGTGGGATGGGATGAGCTCCACCATGGCCCTGTCAGCCTTCTGCTCCCTTAAGTTCACACCATGGTGGAATGAGCTCCACCATGGACCCGCGGGCTGTTCTTTCCTTCGGCCCAGCCAGCCCTCTTGCTATTGAGAAGAGAGTGCCAGATACCTGTGAGCACATGCATACAGCTAACAGGGAAAAGTGCCAGAGCCTTTCCTCATTTTTGGATGCTGGCGGGTTGAGCTCCGCTGGCGACCCACCTCTCTTCTTCCTGGCCTTTTCTCATTTACAGCCGCCGACAGATTAAGCTCTGCCGGGCCTGTCCCACTGAATATCCCATTTTACTTACCGAATCGTGCGGAAATAACTAATAGGGCCATCAACATGCATTTGCATGTTGCGGGCGCTATTAGTTTCGGGAGGGGGGTGGGTTGGACACGTGTTTTTGACCCCTTACTGAATAAGGGGTAAAGATAGCGCATCGAAAACGCGCATTCAAACGCGGGCTAACAGTGCGCTCCACCGGAGTGCACTGTACTGTATCGGCCCGAAATTTAGTTGAGATGATCTAAGACCTCTAGTGGGTTTGTAAATGCATAACAATGCATTTGACCAATGAGAAGTATCTGCATTAAGAAGTTTAAACACCGTCATGCTGATTTTAAATTCGATGCGTTCAGACACAGGTAACCAATTCAACTTACAAAGAATCCAGAAACACACCAAAGACTGTGTAAACAGCAGACTTAAGAGAGTCAGAGAACGGCTAAGGTTGGGGCAGGCAGCAGGCAAGAATAGTTAGAGCCAAGCAAGGGGTCAGGTCCAGGTGGCAGACAATCAAGGTCAAATCCAAGCACAAGGTCAAGTCCAGGCAGTAGGTAATCATCATCAGGTCCAAGTAAGAATTCAAGATCCGGAGCATCAGGCCAAGGATGGACATGGACACACAGTGGATACTGGACAAATGAATAAGGAAGACAAGGCTAAGCTGGAAGGCAAGGCTGTATGAGACTGGACTGAAAGGCAAGGCTGGACAAGGTGGGATTGGAAGGCAAGGCTGGACACTTCCAAGGCACTACAATGCTTCCCGGGATTCACAAACTACTACAGGCAATTTATCCCTGTGTACTTCACCTTGTCAGCCCCACTCATAGCCCTCACAAGAAAGAATTCAGACACCAAGAATGGGACCTCAGATACTATTCAGGCCTTTGCTCAGCTGAAGGAGGAGTTCATGTTTGATAACTGCTTACATCATCCAGATCCATCTCAACCATTCATTCTGGAAGCAGATGCCTTTGGGGTAGGCACTGTCCTTCTACAGCGTAACCCCAATGGTATTCCTGGGACTTACTCCTATTTTTCAAATAAATTCTCTCCAGCAGAGAAGAATTATACCATCAGTGACCTCGAGTTGCTAGCAGTCAAGCTAGCCTTGGAAGAGTGCCACACACCCAGTCTACTGTGGTTTATTGTACCCCTTCCTGGTTCAGGGGCCACCCATCAATGTTGATGACAGAGATTGGTGCTGGATTAGGTTGGATAAGAATTCCATGTAGGCGGACAAAATCCAGACTAATTAAATTGCCTGCTGCTCCAGAGCTGATGAGGGCGAAAGTCTCTGCTGATTCTGCTGGCCAGCACAGAGAGACCGAGAGACGCTGAGCTACATGACTGAGGGATACCTCAACAAGGTTCAGTGGAATCTGCTCCAATGAGACCAGTGATGGATAGTGACCAGATCTAGGCTTCCGTGGCCAAATTCTAACAAAGTGTCCAGGATCAGCATTATAAAGGCAAAGCCCCAGGTGCTTCCTGCGGGCTTTCTCCATTTGGGAAAGAAGAAAGCCAATACAGCCCAGTTCTATAGGCTCCTCGAGTAGGGGAATCGGACTGGCCTGCAGAACTGTATGAAGTGTCGCGCGCATGGTGGAGGGCTGGAGCTCTAATTGTCGTCACAAATATGGGCATCCAGGCATAGATACAAGGAGACCAAAGAATCCAGGTTAGAAGGCGAATTCCAGGAAGATAATTCATCCTTAAAATGATCCATCAGTCCATTCCAGAAGGCTGCGACAAAAGCCTCATCATTCCAGCCTTTCACTATGGCAACCATGCAAAACAATACAGCGTACTGCCCTACAGTTCAGGTCCTTTGCTTCAAGTGGAAAAGGGAGGTAGGGGCTTAAATCAGGCAACTATAATCATCAAAAATGCATTTGAAATTGAGACAAAGACATCGCACTCTGTAGTCAAGGGGTTTTGTTTTTCCCAGAGTGGGGAGGCCCAGGCCAGAGCCTCCCCAGTCAGTAGCAAAATTATATATGCCACCTTGAACTTACCTGCAGCATAAAGATTATAAAGCACTGATTCAGAAAGCTCCAACAGACTTTTGGATCTCCAGAAAAATGCAAAGAGGTTTTCACCCAGGCTCCCTCTGTAGCTTCAAGAGGTATAGGAGTAGAAGGAGCCCCTTAAGAACATAAGAACATAATAAATTGCCATGCTGGGTCAGACCAAGGGTCCATCAAGCCCAGCATCCTGTTTCCAACAGAGGCCAAACCCAGGCCACAAGAACCTGGCAATTACCCAAACACTAAGAAGAACCCATGCTACTGATGCAATTAATAGCAGTGGCTATTCCCTAAGTAAACTTGATTAATAGCAGTTAATTGACTTTTCCTCCAAGAACTTATCCAAACCTTTTTTGAACCCAGCTACACTAACTGCACTAACCACATCCTCTGGCAACAAATTCCAGAGCTTTATTGTGCGTTGAGTGAAAAAGAATTTTCTCCGATTAGTCTTAAATGTGCTACTTGCTAACTTCTTGGAATGCCCCCTGGTCCTTCTATTATTCGAAAGTGTAAATAGCCGATTCACATCTGCTCGTTCAAGACCTCTCATGATCTTAAAGACCTCTATCATATCCCCCCTCAGCCGTCTCTTCTCCAAGCTGAACAGCCATAACCTCTTCAGCCTTTCCTCATAGGGGAGCTGTTCCATCCCCTTTATCATTTTGGTTGCCCTTCTCTGTACCTTCTCCATCGCAACTATATCTTTTTTGAGATGCGGCAACCAGAATTGTACACAGAATTCAAGGTGCGGTCTCACCATGGAGCAATATAGAGGCATTATGACATTTTGCATTTATTAACCATTCCCTTCCTAATAATTCTTAATATTCTGTTTGCTTTTTCAACTGCTGCAGCACACTGAGCCGACGATTTTAAAGTATTATCTATTATGATGCCTAGATCTTTTTCCTGGGTAGTAGCTCCCAATATGGAACCCAACATTGTGTAACTACAGCAAGGGTTGTTTTTCCTTATATGCAACACCTTGCACTTTCCCACACTAAATTTCATCTGCCATTTGGAAGCCCAATCTTCCAGTCTTACAAGGTGCTCCTGTAATGTATCACAATCCGCTTGTGATTTAACCACTCTGAATAATTGGTGGTTAGTATAGCTGTGTTTAAAACAGGATTGGATAAGTTCTTGGAGGAGAAGTCCATTACCTGCTAGTACTAATTAAGTTGACTTAGAAAATAGCCACTGCTATTACTAACAACAGTAACATGGCATAGACTTAGTTTTCGGGGTACTGCCAGGTTCTTGTGGCCTGGTTTGGCCTCTGTTGGAAACAGGATGCTGGGCTTGATGGACCCTTGGTCTGACCCAGTATGGCATGTTCTTATGTTCTTATCATCCGCAAATTTGATAACCTCACTCGCCCTATTCCTTTCCAGATCATTTATATATATATTGAAAAGCACCGTGATCCAGGGGCCTGGGAAGAAGGTTTCGAGTAAGTGCACTGACCTGCTTCTGAAGGCTTAACAGATGTTGGTTCAGCTGCTCCAGATGCTTGTTGATAGCAGGAGCGAAATTGTGGAATACACTTCCAGCTCAACTAAGGATGCAACAGGAAAAAAGCAAATTTAAAGCAGAACTAAAAACATGGCTATTTAATTCGGCCTATACTGAAAATGAGAAACAGGCATGCGTATAAACCTAACACCTATAGGATGCTTCATTTTAAACCTTTAATACTGGAAACGTAAGGTTATGTTTTTAGTATCTTATTGGTTTAATATTTATAGATATTTTATAGATTTTAATAGCTAATAGGTTTTAGTTACTTTTTCTTTTAACTCTGTTTTATTTTATAATCGCTTGTAATTTGACTGTATATTTATTGTTTTATCCTTATTATTGTTTGTATTTTATTGTATAATTATTTGAATTGTAAACCACTGTGAAGGCTATGCTGAGACAACGGTATATAAATAACAATAAACCTTAAACCTTATCCTGGGCTGTCAGGCATGTGGCCAACATGGTGGGGTCAATGTTGGACAGAATTTGATGTGACAATTGTTGTCCATGAATTGCCCAAAAAATGAGGATTCTAATGTCAAGAGAATAAAATCCAGGCTATCGATGGTAGAGGGACCTTCACCTAGACCAACCACCTTCCCTTTGGATTGAGCTTTCTGGTGTTGGTGGTTGGTGAGATCGCGAATGACGGTATGGAAAAACACAAAATAAATAAATAAAATAAATAAATAAGGCATAGGAAACAGGAGGGAAACCCCGACACAGACAAATAGTGAGATGCCAGAAACAGAACAAGGAACAGGTAAACCCAGGAGTCCACGAACACAGGAAGGAGTGCAAGCAGAAGTGTAGAAAGTGGAATTCGAAAATGAAGCAGTCTTCCAATTACAGGAATGGAGCCAGAGTACAAGGACCAGCGGTAGCACCAAGCTCTGGCAACTGACTGATGAACCTGTCTCAGTATAAATATAAATCCAAAGAGGAAACAAAATGGCCACCAGGGGGGGAAGCAAGGGGCACTGAGTAGGAGGACTGGGCAGATAGTCCAAAACAGCTCACAGCACCATTGTAAGGATGTATGGCTGGAGGGAAATCTATCAGTAGATCCTTACAGACCCTTAATGGAGACAGGATTAACTGGGCAGACTGACTGGGCCATTTGGTCATTTTCTGCTGTCCCCTTCTATGATACTATAAATATTACTGTGCTGGTATGTGGGGATGGGGGTGGGGTGTGTATGCCTTTGCTTGTGTGTGTGTGAGGGAAGCTTTCATTGCGGCTGCCACTGGGTAAATGGAGACCTTCAGTTTCCCATGCTGACAGTCTGGCACTAAATTCAGGAGAAAAAAAAGTAAAGAGGCAGTGAAATCTATTTAAGAAATACATTTCTTAGTTCTGAGGCACATGGGCTACAGCCTACAGATGCTGCATTGCTTGCGGGCAACCTTTAGCTGACTTTGCAATTAAGACATTTCCAGAGGTGTTTACTGCAAAACATTAGAACTTGCAGTGTGGAGTAAAGCCCTAAATCCTGACAGCTGAGCACAGCACTAAAAGACCCCCAGACTCTCTCAGCACTAATTACTTATTTTGACAGATTTTGTTTGTTAGATAACCATAGAATTAGGAGTCAGAAGGAGCTTTATGTAGAGGAGGAAGACAAGTTTCCGGTTCATGTTTCTTCTAATGGTTAAGTTTTCTCTTCCTTTTTTCTTTCTGTCACAGGAAATGTTTGTTCTTTTTCCTGTTATGCTAGGAGAAGACTTCTCTGATTGCAAATTGCAGTACTTTATTTATTTTTTAAATTTATGATGGGAGGGACATGGTTCTTAGAGTTACTAACTAGCTACATTTCATTAGGGATGCACAGGGGTAAAAATTTATTTTCGTTTTTTAATTTCGCTATTGGGGGCGGGTTTTTTTTCACAAATTTCATTTCGTTTAATGTTTATTTATTTTTCTTTAGTTTATAAAAACAAATAAACATTTAAAAAAAAACCACCCCAAAAACGCATTTAAAAAAAACGGGTGTTCTGAGGCCACCCATCACCACCACCCATCCCTCCCACCTGCAAAAATGTTGGGGCCAGGATCTTCCCCGGCTCCCATTTACCTGGGCCGAGGGGGATCCTGTAGCGAGGCCTAGGCTCAAGCCAAGACCAAGGCCTTGGGTAGGACTAAGCCATGATAAGTCACTGCGACTTCGGCTTAGGCCTACACAAAATCTAGATTTCAAGGCCTGGTCCCAATGCCAAGGTCTAGGCTAATTATCAGGTGTAAATCAAAATAGTCTTTATAGACAAATACTGACTGGGTAAGGAGTCTTGATAAATTGGGGGAAGTGTATGCTGAAGAACCAGGGGAGTCTTGATGACCTAGAGATAGACTGATTAAACTGGTGGACTAATTTGGTTTAACCAGTAATTTCCTTTACGCATGCATATTATAAAATTTGATAATTTACACACATAAACCCAAGTGCTAAGGAAAATATGCAAGTTAAATTTCCTGGTGTAAATGATTAAAATTAGGAGCACAAATACACATGTATCACAGATGTCTGCCACTTATCTGGATAATTTTTTACTTATCCACCTATGTGGCGGCAAAGCCACCATGTAGCCAGATAAGTCTTAAAAAGTGCTACATAGCCGGATAAGTAAGATAAGTCTTCAAATGCTAGTTATCCATCTGTCTTACATATCCACCTATGTAGCACTTTTCTTTTACTTATCTGGCTATCTTACTTAGCTGGATAAATCTTAAACAGCTCTACTTAGCTGCATAAGTCACCATAGCATTGCTTAACATGATATTTGTCACCACTTAGCCAGATAAATCAAAATTTATGCGGCTATGTTTAAAATACATGCCACGCATTTTTTGATAAGTGAACATGTTTTTGGGTAGATTTATGAATATTATATAGTGTGTGTGTGTGCATTTGCGTGCATGATATAACATACATGTGCATGTGCACGTGAGCATCCATATAGTTGTGTGTATGGACGTGCTTGCACATGTTTTAAAGTTATCCTGTCTTTGAGAGATACTTGTAACATAGATAAGTGAATCAAACAGCTGCAAAGATTATTTTCAATATTGTTGGATATACAATCCAAACAAAGAAAAAAAATCTCCCAGCCTAATCACAGCTGCCGGAGTGCCTGGTAGTTTAAACATCTCCACCAAGCAACTCTTATTTTCCATATCTTATTTTCTACTCACTAATAGTTATTCTACTTAAAAAAAATATAACACTTCATCTTTCATTGTCTTTATTAGAGATAAAATTCTACATGGCTATGGCATAGTTGCTCTAACCATCCGATCTGAACCTCTTAGCCCCCAGGGCTCATCTCTAATATCGTTCATTAACAGGGCATGTAACCAATCAATGCTTCATTCCCTGATGACAAGCATCCTTACATCACATCATTATTCTTATTGTCACATAATTTTTCCAATTACAGACCTAATTTAGGGTCTGCTGCCAATCATTTATTGTCCCATTGTTACCAAGTCCAAATACTGAAACCATACTCATTTTTCTTACATACTAGGTGTCATCAATTATATCATGCTAGGTGTCAGTTGCAAAGCCAGATGCAATATTGCACAACCCATCTTTTGAATCAGCATATAGCCCGCTCCATATTTTGACTACAATGTGCCCAAACAAAATCTGACAGTACATTCACTTCTTGAGATAACAGCAACTCAGAACACAACATGCTTGCTAAGCTCTACAAAATCTAAAATGTTTCCATTGTGCTTCTCCATATAGCCAATCCATCAAATATAGAGACCTCTAAGGACCCAAAGAAAAAGGTTTTTCTTACTCTAAATTCCACACTATCAAGGGAAGTTTACCATCAGTGATCCACTATTTGGGATAAACCAGCCCAGCCGTTACACACAGATAAAAGAGAATTGGAGAATTGAGATAATAATTGACTGTGTCAAGAACTGCTGTGTATAGTGCCATAAAATTGCTTTGAAGAATTTTAACAATAAAGTTTTGATTGGATACCATCCTGAAAGTCCATAGCATTTATTTGGCATTCACATCCCTCCATCATACAGTGAAGCTAAACTCCTTAAGAGAGAGATAGTCATCCTACATCTGGACCTTGCAGTACTCCTCTCCCCCTTTAGAAGAATCCAACCCCCTGTAGCTATGGGACAGAGAGAGGATTATTCCCTGGGACCATGTGTGACTCCTGTTTTACAAGCTCACAGCTGGCAGAGGGGCTACATATATTTCTTGATTTTATTGTTTGATATTTTTTGAGGAATGGTAATGTTTCCATTTTTCCACTGTTGCACTGTATACAGAGTCTGACCTGTTGCGGTTTCCAGTTCGATCTTTGCACATTTCTATTTATATTTTATGGTCTCTTTATTCTGCATTTGGTGAGGGTCTGTCTGTGTTCTGCATGTGTGTCTAAGGTGAGATAGTTTCTATGTAAGAATCCATAGAAGCCTGACATTTTCTAAATGTGATGGTGTTTTAGAGCCTCGTTCATTATTTATAGTGTCGCCTTTTAATGAGTAGGGTTGTTACTGTTTGAGTTTGGCAGTTAGCATGTTATGATATGGCAAGTTTGCTATAGGTCTAAGTACATTTTTTGCAGGGTTTTGTATTATTTCATAATGTTTCTGGTAGTGAAGGGAGCCTATGTTGCTGTTACTGAGTTGACACCAGAATTTGATTATTTATGTGATGATTGATAAAAAGAAATGTCCTTGTTCTGCTCTGCACTCTTTGTTGGAGATGCTGTAGAACTTGAGGTGCAGGGTTTATTTTGAGATTCTGGCCAATCCTGTATAGACCCCAGACTTCACTCACACATAGAAGGACTGATTGATGCTCCTGAATAATTTTAGTGGTAGTTTTACTAGACAGTTGAAACTAGCCAGGGTTTTTTTTTTGTTGCACTGAAGGTCCTTCTGTCTACAAATGCCACAGACATGTATGCCCAGCACCATGCAACAATGGTGCGAAATGTTTGTAACAGTCAGTGAATCTTATCTGCATGGACGGAGTTTGGTGGTAAGACATGGTTGTGGAGAGAGCCATTGGGCTCCCGTTGGGATTGAACTAACAGGGTGGTTTGGTTTCCCTGTCATAGGTGATGTAGGCTGAATCCCTGGTGAAAGCTGCATGGGAAAGTAGAAAAGAAATGTAATATTAAAAAGCATGTTCTTGGAGTGGGGCAGGGGGAAGTTGCCAATTGTGATTAAGTTTAATTATCAAAATCTTGGGGTGAAGGAAGGGCTGGTTGACACATGCCCCAAATCTGTTAGGTGCTTAGCAATGCCTGTTAGAAAGGTAAATAAGAGGAAAAAAAGGTGGTCAAAAAGGTTAAGGGCAAAAAAAAAAATAATACTCAGAAAGATAGAAGGGATCTTCTTCCTTTCTCCCCCCTCCTCCTCCCACATTCACCCCCCAACAAAGCAGAACAAGCAGTTCATGCATGCAGTAGATTAAAACCAAGAGTGGACCATCCTTTCAGTCAAAATGAAAAAAGGACCTACCCGAGATCTCTGCCCTGTGGGAAATATACTTAATAAAAACGACAGAGCTTTAGCTGGGTGCATGGAGACACTTTAATACTGGGGCAGATGTGGTTCAATCTCTCCATTCTATCAAGGTGTAAGGAAGTAATTCAATCAATATATTTAGTGTACTTAAATATATAATATTTACTTTCACACAGTGATGTCCACATCCGTGTGATTTATTATTTAAAAGAACATGATGATATGACCACTCTGTCCCCCAGCAATTTCCAATCTAATTTGAGATGAAGGGAAAGATATACAGGAGAAAGTGGCCTGCAGGACCCGAGCCTCTGAACTTAACAGCACCATAGTGAGACTCACCAAGCTTTTGGAATCATTCTGCTTATCTAGGAGTTTGGAAGGGATTGCTTTAAGCTATTTTTGTTTTTATAATTTTGAGGAATACCTAAATTTATGCAGGCTCTCCTTAATACTGAGCATGTCCCGGCCCCCTTTTCTAACACATCTTGCTTATATGAGAAATGGTGTTCTAGTCTCCAGTCGCCTCCCCCTTACTCCCTACCATTCTTTTTCCAAGTTATCACTTGGACAGTCAGTTTTACATCTGTTACAGTTTTCTATAACAAAACCTTTTGATAAAAGAAAAACAAAACCCACAATATTTGTCGGTCCTGGCTGTTATGAATTGATGGTGCTCAGACAAGACCTCAAGACTGAAGTTGTTTACCCTAAGGGAAGTGGGGGAGAGCAGGAAGAATTCTGGGAACTCCACACTGCAGCAAAGAGCCCACCAGTGGTCACTGTTCCCTAACCGCATGTACGTACAACACCTGCATCTTCGTATTCTGCACCTATCCTATGCTTTATTAGTAGGGTGGGGGAGGGGGAGGGGGAACCAGGGCTGGTTTACAGCCTCCCCAGCTGACAGGGAGCCTGCTGGTATCCTCACTCTTAACCCCGCCCTCATTGTTCTTGGAAACCCCATCAGCCCCTGTGCTCCAGAGAAATAAATACTGTTCCATCTCGTTGTTTTATTATGGTAATCCCGTAGCAAGCCTGTAACCATGCTCTAGCTCAAACTGAAGAAAAAAAAATACTATTATATTTTATGACTTTCTCAGAGAACGTCTTTTTACAGTGTAGATGGCTTTCTGGGTTGTTTTTCTCCTGCTTTTAATTTCATGCCTCTTTGTTTATATTTAAGTTGAGTGATTTCATTGTTTTGTTTTATGAGCTATTTCTACATGCACCTATTCTCTTGCCCTTCTTGTTGCTATGAAATCATCTCAGGCAGGAGCCACAGACCTTAAAATTATCAAAATAAAATTTGAGAAATAACCCACTGCCACATATCATTCATGGATTCTTCTAAACACACTCCATCTGTTTTTATCATTGTTCATTTAAATACAAAAAGCACCTTTGAAAGAAAAGTGTGTCTCCTGCAGCCACGATAGGGAAGATCCCAGGCCAGGCTTCTACTCCCCAGATAGGCTGAAGCTGAGGAAGCTGCAGAGGCAGCACTCACAGACCCTGGGGGCAGGAGAGAGATGTGAAGGAAATCCCAGCCCTTGCAACAACACTGACACCTAGTGGTGAGATTTAGAATGCCGCCATACTAAGTTCCAGAAAGCACCATGGTCTGAGGCACTCAGCTAATGTCACTGTAATGGATGGGATGGATGGATGGAAGTACAGAGAGTTAGATTTAAAATAAGAGACACAAACACACATCAACGGAGAAGCAAATTTAATTCAATTTTGGATTTCTATTCCACTTTTCATGTCTAAGCATCCACATGGATTACAGGAAAATGAAAGGGTATATTTTACATGCTGGATCAAAATATTAACAGTAGTTTTAAATATTACTCCATAAGAACATAAGATTTGCCAGAGTGGATCAGATCAAAGAACCATCAAGCCCAGTACCCTGTTTCAAATCTAGGTCACAAGTACCTGACAGGATCCCAAAAGGTCAATAGCTTCCATGCTGCTGCTTATCTCAGGGATAAGTAGTGGATTTCCCCAAGTTCACCTTAATAATGATTTATGGATTTTTCTTCCAGGAACTTGTCCAAACCATTTTAAACCCAGCTGCACTAACAGCTGTTATCACATCTACTGGCAACAAATTCCAGAGTTTAATTATATAATACTGAGAGAGGCGGTTACTACCTTTAACCAAAAAGCCTGAAACTACGCTTCTGATGCAACGCCAACATTGCTATCTGCTTCAACAGGGGAGGGGAGCGGGGGGGAAGGAAATTGGACTCAAACAGCAACCAACAAGAGCCCTGACCTTGGTGGACTAAGTAAGTGATAAGTTTGGGAAACGGGTAACTATGAGAGCTTGCTGGGCAGACTGGATGGGCCATAAGGTCCTTTCCTGCCATCACTTCACTTCCATGTTTCTGTGTAATGCATAAATAAATATTTTTCCTATTTGTCTTACATATATTACCTAGTAATTTCATTATCTATTCCTTAGTTTTTGAACTTTTTGAAAGAGTAAACAACTGATTAACGTTTACTTGTTCTACTCCATTCATTATTTTATAGACCTCTATCAAATCTCCCTTCTGTTATCTCTTCTCCAGGCTGAAGAGCCCTAACCTCTTTAACCTTTCCTCATAGGGGAATCGTTCCATCACTTTTATGATTTTTGGTCTCCCTTTTCTGTACCTTTTCTAATTCCTCTAAATTGAGATGCAGTGACCAGAATTGCATACAATGCTCACGGTATGGTCTCACAATGGAGCGAAACAGAGGCATTATGATATTCTCTGTTTTATTCTCCATTTCTTTTCTAATAATTCCTAGCATCCTATTTGCTTTCTTGGCTGCCTCCGCACACTGGGGTCAATTTTAAAAGGAGCAAGTGCAAGTCCATGTGTGCGCGATTCCCGGAGCGCGCACATGGACGCACCAATTTTATAACATGTGCGCGTCGGCGCAGACATGTTATAAAATACGGGTCCCGCGCACACATGCGTTCCAGATTTTCATGTTCGCGCATGCATGTGTGGGCGGGTGGCCTGCTCCACATGCAGGGGGGGAGATATTAGAAAATTACGCGCAGTGATGCAATTGGGCCTCTCCAGTTCCCTCCCGCCGACGTGCACATGTTATACAATTGGCGCGTCCATGCGCGTGCTCCGGGAACCGTGCGCACATGGACATGTGCTTGCTCCTTTTAAAATTGACCCCCAGTGTGTGCGGTGGCAGCCAAGAAAGCAAATAGGATGCTAGGAATTATTAGAAAAGAAATGGAGAATAAAACAGGACTGGGAGGGAACGTTCGTATCCCTAACCCTACCATTCCTACCTCTTCCTCTCTCCTATCTGACCCCTAACCTAACCCTACTTATCCCTAATTTTTTTATTTTAATACTGCTCCCCAGTAGCAGAAGTAATCTCCGCGTGGCGGCAGCCAGCCGGCGCACGCTTCTTTGGGACAGCGGCTAAATGTGCTATCCCGGCCCACCCCTTGCCCCGTCCCTCCCCACCCAGATCATGCCCACACCCTGCCCCTTTTGCAGGGCCAAGCATTTTGGCACATAACAGGGGTTACACGCATGGCCAGGCCCATTCTAAAATGCACGTGGCACGCTGTTAGCGCTCACCCCGCCAGGAGGGCGGAGTTAGCAATCTGTTAGCGCTCACCCCGCCAGGAGGGCAGAGTGAGTGATCTGATAGGCTTGGCTCCTGTAGGAGGAGAGGTTAGCAATCTGTTAGTGCTCTGCTCCCCCAGAAGGGAGGAGTTGGTAAAGTATTATGCTTTGTTCCTGTAGAAAGAGGAGCCAGCAACCTGTATGATCCTCACGGGGAGTAGGCTATCTGATATGGTCTGATGTGGGTTGGCTCCCACAGAGTGGCAGATGATGATACCGCTCTATTAGTGTAAGGAGTAACACTTAGTAGAAATAGTGAATCCCTGGGCCGATGGCAGATGACAGCGCCCTCAAGTGGAGATCCTGAGAGGGACCACCAGCTAGGCTGGAGTATGGAGACAAACACAGATAGTTCTTTATTAGACTGGAAGAAGAACCACCAGAGGTGGCAGCAGTGAGCTGATGTGCTCGGCAGGGCTGAAGTCCCTCAGATACTGGAATCACAATCTCTGAGTTGCTAAGCTGTAAGGAGAGACTATAGGTAGTGAGTAGACAGGGTATGCTGGACATACAACCAGTGGTAGATGATACACTCACACTTGTAGATATCTGTAATGTCTTCTTATGCAACAGAGAGTCTTCAGTATTCAGGAACAGGAGCCACAGGTGAATACTGGTTCCTATAGGCAGTCTGAAATAGAACTCACAATAACTGTGTATGGGATGGCTTCTGGAATAGAAGAGAAGCTAGGAGAGATTTAGGAACATAGGCCCTCATGGAGCGAGTGCCGGTTCCTATCTGTAAATCTGTAATAATAATCCATAAGATATAAGTATGCGATATTTTCTGAGGAAGAAGAGAGTCTGAGAAAGGTATTAGGATCATAGACCCTCGTGGAGAGAGTACCGATTCCTATCTGCAATCTGCAATGGTAACTCACGATCTCCGTACCTGCGATAATGACTTAGACTGAAGGGAGTCTTAGAAATTAGGAACATGGGCCCTCGTGGAGCGAGTACCGGTTCCTGTCTGCAATAGGACTCACTGTGTTCACGCCTGCGATCGCCTCCAGGCAATAAGAGTCTTCTGAGTATTCGGGAACGTAGGCCCTCGAGGAGCAAGTACCGGATCCCTTCCAACAACCTGAAATCAAGAAGAGAAAGAGCGGGGCCCCCGAGGAGCAGGTACCCCTAGGTGAGTCTGTAGAGGCAGAGCAGCAGAGAAAGGATTCCCCGAGAGTTGCGAGGAAGGGGTTCCTACCCTAGTCCTTGCTAACTCAAATTGAATTAGCAATCAAAGACCTTTTATGTTGGAAGCGGATGACGTCACTACGGGGGGACGCCCCCGAGGTTCGCGCCCTTGCTGGTACAAAGTCTGGAGCGCACGCGCGCACCCTTACATCATCAGGAACATGGCGAATCCATAGCATCATGCCAGCCTGGGGATTCCAGGAAGAAAATGGCGAAGAGAAGCCATGACCACATCTGTCCGTTAGAGCCGAAGGGAGTCGCCACAAGGTAGAGAGGGTGGAGTGAGGGCAAGAATAGGCACGAACGCAACACACGCACAAGGCCCGGCCACGCATGTAACCCATTTTTTATGTGTGGCCTTTTAAAATTAGGCCAATTGAGCAGAGGATTTCAACATTTATCCCCAATCACACGGGGAGGCAGATTTTATAAATTTGCGCGAGCGCGTACTTTTGTTCGCGCATCAGGCGCGAACAAAAGTACGCTGGATTTTATAAGATATGCGCGCACCCGCGTGTATCTTATAAAATCCGGGGTCAGCGCGCACAAGGGGGTGCACATTTGTGCAACCTGCGCGCGCCGAGTCCGGCGCGCGCTGCCTGTTTCCTTTGAGCTCCGCTCCACTCCCCTGCACCTTCTCCTCCCTTCCCCTACCTAACCCACCCCCCCCCCCCGACCCTGTCTAAACCTCCCCTACCTTTTGTTGGCAGATTTACGCCTGCTGAAAGCAGATATAAATCTGTGCGCGCCAGCAGGCTGCTGGCGCGCCATCACCTGACCCGGGGGCTGGTCCAGAGGCCTCGACCACGCTCCCAGGCTGGCGCCACGCCCCCGGTCCCGCCCCGAATCGCCCCCTGACCCCCGGACACGCCCCCTCTCCCGCCCCTTTTACGAAGCCCCGGGACGTGCGTAAGTCCCGGGGCTGTGCGCGCACCGGCGGCCTATGCAAAATAGGCGCGCAGGGCATTTAAAATCTGGCCCTTAGATCCTTTTCCTGGATGGTGACTCCTAATGTGGAGCCTTGCATTGTGTAGCTATAATTTAGGTTGCTATTTCCTATGTGCATCATTTTGCACTTGTCCACATTAAATGTCATCTGCCATTTGGATGCCCAGTCTCACAAGGTTCTCCTGCAATCTCTCACAAACCTCTTGTGATTTAATGGCTTTAGATAATTTTGTATCATCAGCAAATTTGATCACCTCACTCATTGTTCCCATCTCTAGATCATTTCTAAATACAGTGGCCTGCAAAACTATTTGACCCCCTAAAAGTCAGCAGATTTGTGTAGATTACAAATAACACTTTCACAGATTGTTTCAGACAGTATGTTTCCTCTGCATTCAGGCAGGCTAATCCCCATCAATAGGTTTTGCACCTCTGCCAGCAGATGGAGAGGGAGTAAGAAGCTGACGTCACGGATATATAGTCCGACCTCGACATCAGCCCACCAGTATTCTCCGTCTCTAGCATATGGTGGACATGCACATCTCTACTGGGGATTGCTTGTAAAAAAAAAAAAAAAACAGAGCAGAAGATAACCAGAATACAAAATGATTATACAGCATCACTTGCCTCCTGAAGTGATACTGTTTGGTCTCTCCCTCAGTAGAGAACCTTCAGTCCAGTAGGCTTGGTTGGCATGGACTTTAAAAAAAAAAAAAGAAAAAGAAGCAGTTGCAGGCTGAGAGAGTCTTGGCAATGAAAGCTTTTGCCCTCTCCCACCATTGTCAGTTCTTGTACCAGCTGCTCCATGAAGCAGTTATTTATTTAATTTATAAACTTTACCTCCTTAGCATGTCCTGATGGGACATTTACCCAGTCAATACTGGGATAATTGAAATCACCCACTATTACGGTATAAGTAATTTTGTAAGCTTCCCTAATTTCTGTTACCATTTCATCATCTGCCTGCTCACTCTGGCCAGGTGGATGGTAGAATACCCCCACTGTTATTCTATTCCCTTCTACAGTGCATTTTGTTTCCTGAAGAACTTTGACCCCGTTTGACTCTATGCCCTCTTTAGCATATAGCGCCACCCCTCCACTAGTTTGATCCACGTATCATTGCGATATAATTTGTACCCTGGTATGACAGTGTTTTATTGGTTATCCTCCTTTCACCAGGTCTCTGAGATGCCAGTTATATCTACCTCTTCATTCAATGCTATACATTCTAACTCTCCCATCTTATTTTTTAGATTTCTAACAGACATTTCAAAGTATGTTTTTTGTTGACAAGTATAATTTAGAATCGTTCTGCTCTTTACTTAAAGGCACCTGGGCTGCTTTAATATTTATTGCAGCCTCTCTATCAGGATGCTATAACTTCCCTGTTTTATTAGTATCCTTCAAAGATACATCATCCTGAACCATGCGCTTCTGAGCGACTCTCAGCTTTCCCCCAACATCTAGTTCAAAAGCTGCTCTATCTCCTTATTAAAGGTTAGTGCTGGCAGCCTGGTTTCATTCTAGTTAAGGTGGAGCCCATACTGTTTAAATGGGCTCCCCCTTCCCCAGAATGTTCCCCGCTTCCCAATAAATCCCTGCACCATCGCCTCTTCCACGCATTGAGACTCTGGAGCTCAGCCTGCCTCTGGGGGGCCTGCACATGGAATGGGGAAATTTTCTGAGAATGCGACCCTGAAGCTTCTGGATTTCAGTTTCCTACCTAAGAGCCTAAATTTAACCTCCCTCCTGCTCCTTTCTGTGTCATTGGTACCTACATGTACCATGACAGTCGGCTCCTCCCCATTATCTACCCTACTCCGTTATCACGTTTAAAGTAAATAGGGAAAAAAGGTAACAGGAAGGGTAAGTTTTACTTGATAGACCAGTTAAAATATTATTAATTCAAGGAGACAATTAAAATAAAAAAAAAATAGATTTAAAAAATCAGTTGAAGGCCCTTCAAACTGCTTCACTGAATGAAGACTCAATATATAGGGGTGGAGTTTTTTGTTCAGTGCTTATAAGAGGTGTAGAGCACTGCCTGTCTGAAGTCTGTCAGCCTACGACTTAACATGAGTGATCAAGGGATGAAATGTTTAGTCCGTGGCTGGGCTGACTGAAGAGCCAGGTTTTTAGATGGCAGCAGTACTGCTTAGTGTCTTGTGGGGGTGGGGGGTGTTCCACTGATCAGGTGCTGCTCTTTCGAAGTTTTTGGATCTTGTTTCCTTGAGCCCGAAAGCCTTGAGGAGCAGTGTTTCATAAGTAGAAATAAAGACACCTGAAGGCCGCTCGTTAACAGATGTAATATGTTACCTAGCAAGCAATACACAAGGTTAAAGTAATAACAGGAAGTGGAAAACAGTGAAATATATAACTCTGCCACTAGGTGGCATCAATCTATCAGTTAACATCTGTTACATCAGGGGTCAGGAACCTATGGCTCGCGAGCCAGATGTGGCTCTTTTGATGGCTGCATCTGGA
The DNA here is from genome assembly GCF_901001135.1 of Rhinatrema bivittatum. Classification (NCBI taxonomy): domain Eukaryota; kingdom Metazoa; phylum Chordata; class Amphibia; order Gymnophiona; family Rhinatrematidae; genus Rhinatrema; species Rhinatrema bivittatum. The sequence goes on along the minus strand of NC_042617.1, from coordinate 285,076,279 downwards.
TCGCAGACAAATCTTTAATAAAAAAGTAAAAATCTAACAAAATCCCCCACCCTCTTGACGCCCCCCCCCAAGACCTCCAAAATTAATTTACTACAACCCCCCACCCTCCTGACCCCCCAAGACCTGCCAAAAGTCCCTGGTGGTCCAGCGGGGGTCCAGGAGCGGTTCGGGAGCGATCTCCTGGACTTGGGCTGTCAGCTGCCAGTAGTCAAAATGGGGCCGATGGCCCTTTGCCCTCACTATGTCACTGGGGTCGACCAATGGCAGTGGTAGCCCCTGTGACATAGTAAGGGCAAAGGGCCGTCAACACCATTTTGATTACTGGCAGCCGACGCCCTTTGCCCTTACTATGTCACAGGGGCTACCACTGCCATTGGTTGACCCCAGTGACATAGTGAGGGCAAAGGGCCGTCGGCGCCATTTTGACTACTGGCAGCTGACAGCCCAAGTCCAGGAGATCGCTCCCGGACCGCTCCTGGACCCCCGCTGGACCACCAGGGACTTTTGGCAGGTCTTGGGGGTGTCAGGAGAGTGGTAGTACATTAAATTTGGAGGTCTTGGGGGCGTCAGGAGGGTGGTAGTAAATTAATTTTGGAGGTCTTGGGGAGGTGTCAGGAGGGTGGGGGGTTTTGTTAGATTTTTACTTTTTTATTAAAGATTTGTCTGCGAGCCCTGGACCCCTGCTGGACCACCAGGGACTTTTGGCAGGTCTTGGGGGGGTTAGGAGGGTGGGGGGGGTTGTAGTAAATTAATTTGGTAGGTCTTGGGGGGGTTCAGGAGGGTGGGGGGGTTGTAGTTAGTATGGCTCTCACGGAATTACATTTTAAAATTGATTAGGATTGATTAGGATGCACCAAACTGGAAATTGTTATTTGTAACCTACAAATGCATATTAAGGTTAAATTCTTTCCGTCTAATATGCTCCCTACAGACAAGCTTAATGTACACACATAGTTTATTGAAGTGAATTGTTACCGCACTATGATGGCAGCTGATTAATTGTAATCTATACCACTTACTTTATTCATTATCGTGCCTTGCTGTAAACCGTTGTGACAGTTATCTAACTTAACGATGGTATAGAAGAGCTTTTAAATAAATAAATAAATAATAAAATATGTGGCGTTTATGGCTCTCTCAGCCAAAAAGGTTCCCGACCCCTGTGTTACATCTCTCTTTTCTTTGCTCAGTATATGCACAACTTTGTATTGTAAAATGTCCCCCAGACTAAGTCTCTTAGGAGGCTCTGAGTGTCGACCACTGCATGCAGATGCTGGGTGGGGAGGGAGGGAAGCCCGAGAAAGGGCTAACTTTAGTCAGATTATCCATTTTCCAGGTTTTTCAATATTGGCTCCCTGATGTCCACTTATGTGTTTTTAGAGGATTGCTCTGGGATGGGTGATGGTGGAGTCTTAATGATTGCTGAGTTTAATTATTAAAATTTCAGGGCTGGGAGGGGGGGGGCACCCTTGGGCCTGAAAATTAATTAGGAGGGGAAGGGGTGTGTAAGCCCTAAGAATCTCCAAGGGTGCCCAACACCCTTGTGTAATAGGACTGCTTGACCTAGGTTGAGCCCTTGGGTTCTGGGAGCTGACAGGACTTAAGTAGTTCCCAGAGTAATTTAAGACAGAGTCCAGAAACAGCCCTAGATTCAAGGCAAGGTCAGGTCCAGGCGACAAACAAGGGATGGTCGAGTCCAATGCTAAGGTCGGAACCAAAGAGACAGGTCAAGACAGAAAAGACATGAAAGAACAAGACAGGACAATACAAACAAAGCAAGACAAGACTCCGAGGACAAGGTAGAGAGACAAGGCAAGGAAACAAAGACAGGACAGGAGCAGGAACAAGACAAGACAGGGTGAGGGAAGGCTAGAAAGCTGGATGAAACAAGGCTGGATGAGGCAAGGCTGTAGGAGACAAGGCTGGACGAGGCACAGCCGCAATGCAGGGGATCCATTGCTGAGGCAAGGAAGAGCAGTTAAGGCTGGTATAAATACCCAGCTGCATGACACCATCAGGAGGCACCCACTGAGGGGATTCCCGCAGCATGGCCTTCAAGAGGCGCCATGCAGCACACGTGTGTGCCCAGGGAAGCTGTACAGTCATCAGCCCAGAAGCATCGGGGAAGACTGTGGTGAGTTCAGCCAGTTGCAGTAAGCCGCCACAACCAGCAAACATAACACATTTTCCTCCCTCCTATACTTGCATTCCTTTACTTTGTCTCTGTTGCAACCATCCCTTCCTGACGGCTGCTCTCCTCCTACCTCTCTCCTTTTGCTCCTCCTCTTGCTGTTAATGGACGCCTGGCTGCCGCGGCGTCTGTCTGCTGTCTTCTCCAACGTCCCCGGACCGGCTTGGGCGCTGCCTCCTGCCATGCTCCATCTGTACCTTAGGGCGCACGCGCTGCATGACCCTCACTCTTATTTCCTACTTGGTGCGAACCTCAGGGGCGTCCCCCCTGTGATGACTTCACGCTGCCCGGATATTTAAAGCCTACGATGTTTGCTAGCCTTTGAGTTAGCAAGGGGATTCTATGGATGGGATTCACTCTCCGTACCCAGCTACTCTGCCTCCAATCTTCATTGGACTCTTAACGCTAACGGGGTACCCGCTCCTCGGGGGCCTCACTTGCTTTTCAGGTCACTATCAGGAAACCGGTACTCGCTCCTCGAGGGCCCATGTTCCCTGATTCGCTGCCTGCTCCTACCTTCTCTTCTGCCTGGAAGGATTCGCTATCTTCAACACCAGTGAGTACTACCATCTCCACCTCAGAGCTTTCCCTGGAACCAGGTACTCGTTCCTCGAGGGCCTGCCTCCGTTCCAGCCTTAGTGCCATCTCCTACGTGGAACCGCTGTGTGAGTACATCACCTTCAAGCCTCTCAACTCTCAGGGATCAGGTACTCGCTCCTCGAGGGCCTGCTCTCCCTATCCTGGGGTTCTCCATACTGGGGTTTTGTTCATATTCCACTGTACTCGTTATTCTCAGTTCTTTCTACTACAGCACTGCTACCGGAGGAGTCGCTGTTCCAGTGCCTGAGGGATACTAGTCCAGCCAGGCTACTTCAACTACTCATCACTGCCACCTCTGGTGGCTACACAACATTGTTTAAATAAAGATCAATCTCTCTGTGTTTGTGTGTCCTCAGCTGAGCCTGACCTGTGGCCCCTCATGGGACTGCCCCCTGTGGGCGTGGTCAGCTGCCACAGGGTCAAAGGATCCACCCAAACCTCACTAATTATAACAGTCTCCCTTCCCCTCCACCTCATCCCTATCATCTCTCCTTCCCTATTCCTTCACATTTCTTACCCCTTACCTCCATCAACATTCCATTTCTCTTCCTTTTCCCCATCTCCTCCTTGACTCTTCCCCAGCGTCCATCTCCTCATCTTGAACTCATGTCTCTTCCTTCAAGTTATTATTCTCCCTCCTACCCTTCCATTCCTTTATCTCCCATTTGCTCTGCCTCTACATCATCCCTCAGCCATTTGTCTCTCATTTTTCCCCTTGTGTCCATCAATCCTTCATTTCTCTTCCTCAGCATCCATTCTTACTCCTCTCTCCCAGCATCTATCCTTCTGCCTCTTTCCCCCTTCCATTCAGCATTTATCCCCCTGCTTTCCCACTTTCCTCAGCATCTAACCCCTGCCTCACCTTTCTTCCCCAGCATCTGCACCCTGCCTGTTACCCTCTTTCCCTACCATCTGTCCCCCTGTTGTTTTCCCCCTTCCTCCATCATCTGCCTCCCACCAATCACCCCCTTTTGCTTTTTGCTTCTCCCCACTGTATGGCCCCTCTCTCTTTCCTTTCCCTTCTCCAGCAACTATCTCCTGATTTTTCCCCCTCCTTCTCCAGCATCCACTCCTCCTGCCACTTGCCCACCTCCCCCAGCATTTCTCTCCCCAGTTGTTTGCCCACTCCCCCAGCCACTTCCCCAGTATCTACTCCCTCTCAGGCCGATGTAATATAGTGTGCTCAGCCAAGCACACAGCTTCATGTGTGGTTGGACATGCATTTTGGATGTGTTAGAATAACTCCCAATGCAGTTAGCAGGTCAAAAACGCGTGCTGAAACAAGTGTGTAGCTAATAGCGCTCATCACATGTAAATGCCATGTAGATGAAGCTATTAGTTATTGCCCCCAATACAGAAAAAAACCCCAGCACCCAACTCACACTCGTTAAAGTGGCAAACTTCACACCAGCCCCGGAGCTGGCGTTAAGTCATACCGCGAGCCAAGGGCTCAAGAGAAAACAAAAAATCCTGCTGTCAGTGGTTCCTCCTACTTAGTATCATTGAGATACCAAGATCCACTGCTTGCGGTGATTGAAGTTTACTAAAAAAGGAAAGTCTCGATAACAAAAAAAAAATTTGTGAGCACACAATATGCATACTTAATATACATGCTGCAGGTGCGATTGTGTTTTGTGCATGTGAGTTATTTGTGGTGGGGAAAAAGTGGATGCTCGTATTGAGCATCCGTTTTCCTAACCCATGCATAGCCACATCTCCAGGACTCCCAGTGCTTTTTGGGCGCAAGGGACACACAATTTGTCCCTTGCTTGTCCTTTTTAGCATGGTCACTAATTTACATTCTGCATCGGGCACCCAGGGGCTGTGGATGTGCATGTAAGGAAAGCTGGCGCTCAACACGAGCGCCTGTTCTAACCGTGCACTTTTATTGCATCGGCCCTTCTGTGGATTGCCCCAACATCTGCTCTCTCCTTGGCTTGTCACCCCCCCTGCATCTCCTCCCATCTCCTTTTCCCCACTCCCAGGTATCAGCTGGGTCCATCAGGTGGAAGGCCACCACTTGATTTCTTCAATGTGAGACCGTGAAGAATAACTTCTAATCTTGCAGACCAGCACTACCTGCTGCTGATCTTGCAAGATTTGAACTTGCTCGTCACGTTGCCAGCAAGGAAGAAACTGAGCAGCAATGGAGGCTGCATGACCGTCTCCTGACACTCCTCTTCTGTGGTCTGAGGTGCAGCATAATATTGCACCCCGGCAGCTGCCACTACCTGCCTCTCCATTTAAGTCTCTCGCATTGGGCAGGAGTTTCCCGCTCTTACGCGGGAGATGGACTCGCAAACAGGGAGACTCCTGCTCAATGCAGGAGACTTGTCAGGTCTACAGTTGTGCTGAGGCCACTCTAAATGAAAAATACCACAACACATCAGTTATGATGCACTGACTTCTGCGATTCTGAATAGGTGAAGTATAACCTGATCATTCTGTAATAAATCCTATAAATGACTTAGTTTGGGCACTGTATTATTTTTTTTTTAGATAGTTTGGTGGTCTCTAGGCTAAGTGGTGGGTGTGAATAGTATTCTATGAGTTTTCTCTCTGACCAGCACCCCCACTGCTTTTGCTGGGAAGGAATGAGGGGAACGGAGGCATCGTTGTTGCTATTCTAAAAAGTAGAAAAGATAGTAGAAAAGTCAGACATTGTCTTCTATCACAACAGGGATCATACCTAACCCCTTGGACCTGGGACAGGACCTGAGAGAAGCAGCAAGTAGGACCATGGTAGGGAGCAGGATACAGCACGACCACCTTCCACCAGCACTAAATGAACAATAAGAAACAGAGTGGCAAGAAAATTGCAATCTTTTTGAATATTGCTTCCCACATGTAAATAGAATAACTTGTCCAAGTAAAAGTAAACATCCCTTAAAAATTATAAAGATAAAATTACTGCAGCTCAACAACCAACTACAGTTAATTTATAATACAATGTTCTATAAATGATGGAGTGGGGCTTTTTGCTGTTCAGAAAATATGAAACTAAAAATCAATAAGGCACTGGAAAGGGGAAAATGTATTTAATTTTGTATTAGCTGATGGAAGGAGCCTTCAGGTCTGTAATTGTTTTTTCTTTTTCTTTATTGAAACAACAGAAAATAAAGTCTGATCCCTCGATGTCAACTTGAGTGTGTAATAAAAGTTGAATATAAAAAAAGGGAGACTCTCTCTTCTAAGGTGAACAGATGGCTCCAGGTCCTTAGGGACAGTAAGAGCCAGTCCTCCATCCCACTGCATTATGGGTCGTGTAGTTCCAGTTTCTTTAGGAAAACCAGGAACTGTAAACCTAGAGATCCAATGGAGGTAGGGGTGGAGTGCAGAATGGGAACACTGTTTCCAAATAAAAAAAAGGAGTTGGCTAGTAATCCTAATCAGATCCTCTTACTCAATCTCCCTTTTTTGCCAAGGTTACCACCTGGCTCCATGTCATAAGGAACATGCAAATCCAGTCCTGGTTTTACCCCTATTGCAGCTTTGATTCTCCCAGGTACATCAAGCAGAACTGCATGGTTCTGCAATACAATAGGGAAAAAAACCAGGACTGAATTTGCCTGTTCCTTATGACATGGAGCCAGGTGGTAACCCTACTTTTTGCTCAAAGAGAACAAGTTAAGAGACCCACTCAGGCTCGTGTCTTTAATGAATTGCTTGTAGAGAGCTGTTGGTGGAGATGATAGTAAAGAGAAATATATATACACACACACACACAAAATCGACTAGAGCAATTCATTTGCTCTTATATATCTTGGGAGAGAAGGGAACATCTCTTATCCATCAGTGGTGAAAAAGGTACCGGTAATTTGCTTTTCTTCATAATCAAATTAAACTGAGGAGAACAGAGCTCACCTTCCAATGTTCTGCCTTGCACTGGGTGGGAAATAGGGAATACTCCTGCACAAAAAAATATCACAAATAAGATGATTTAAAAACCTTAAACCCTCAGCCAAAATAAGCACCAAGAACAATCGAGGATAGTGGGAAAAGAAGATTTTCCAAGGAGCTCAGTGGGCTAAACCTCTCTTTTGAAACTGGAGTCCTGAGCGAGCAGGCTTCTCTAGGATGAGTTTGGGGCAAACCGGGTTCAAATAAATTTTAACTACAATAACACTTTTAGAGGGTAATTTTCAAACACCCTGGATAGTAGTAAAGTATATGTTTATACTGTACAGATTTTATCCAGTTATTTTCACAGGAACCTTATGTACATAAGTTTGTTTTGCAAATCCTCAGTAGATTGCCCTGAGCATGCGCATAGATTATATCACACAAAGTTATATTTGTTCTTTGGAAAAGTGTAACTTGTACAATGTAATGTATCCACGTACTTTTTAAAAATAGAAAACGAATGCACATAAATCCCAACTCCACCCCCGCCTCCCCAGAATACCTCTCTGCGGTTCCTGTAAAAGTAAGCAGGGTAGATATGTATTTTTACATGCACACAGCCCCAGGCTATTTAGTCCAGCCATTGACATGCTTAAAAATGGGTTCTACAGGGGTTTTTATATGCTTAAATAGGGTTTCGTAAAATTCTCCGAGAACAGCAAGATGTCAGCCCTCATACATCATCGGATGGAGCCCGGCCCAGAACTATGATCTCAAAGATTCTAGAGCTTTCAAACATGCCCTACTGAGCATGTGCAGCTGTAGTTATCACCCTGACCCCCAGGCAGTCCATGATATAGCTAATACATGGAGAAACAAACTCCCAGGGGAGATGGGTGTGTTTTGTGAAGACTACAGGGTTCCGTGGGAAAAAAGACACTGAGGTATTTTGCCTGGGGGGCAGGCTGATAACTACAGCTGCACATGCTCAGTAGGGCATGTTTGACAACTCTAGAATCTTTGAGATCAAAGTTCTGGGCCAGGCTCCATCCGATGATGTCACCTATGTGTGAGGACTGACATCCACTGTCCTAGGAGAATACCTACTACACTTAAGCAACTCCACTTTACCCTGAGGGAAAATGCGCGTGGAAGCATACTTCAAAGAGGCGTTCTTGGGGGCAGAAACGGCAGGGAAACCAACTGCATGCAGACTTTTAATTTCTGAAAGCATGAATGCATGCGCCTGTGCCACACACAGTGGTCTGCCCACACCCCTTAAAGTTCAAAGCAGACTTATGCGCCGACGTCCGCATGCACTCTCTCCATAAAATTACCCTCCCTGCTCGTAACTGGCTTTAGCAATTGCCCCCTAAATTCCTGTTTACCATACATGGTAATGTTCAAATAAATGCAAATTGTCTCCAAGGGCTGTTATTTTTGAGCAAGAAACTGTAGTAACTGGTTATATAAAACTCAATTCACAGCAGGTCAGCATCAGTGCAATCATTATTATTTGTTCTTCTGTCCCTGCTCCTCTGCATGAGGGGATAGACCGTCCATACTGAATCAATTTCTCTTTATCTTTGACCAAGCATTTTTCTCCCGCTCTTTTGGGCTTCCAGCTCAATCGGAATCAGGGCTGGAATCCTGGTGCTATGAGTCTTCGTTCTTATTTCTTTTATATTTATTTGCTGTAGTTCCATTTTATTTTTTACACAGTCCCCCACAATAAAGCTCAAGATGAGTTACAAAGCCCTTCTCAGCCGAATACATATCATGAGTTACAATAGAATTTTACAAACAGCATCCAATTCATAATACGACATTAAAATCCCTTCAGTTCATCCCACCATAAACCCTGTTTCACATCCTAGCCCACATCTTCCCTCTACATATCCAGAGCCTAATCCAACACAAAATTCAAGTATTCACGGATTGAACGAGCACGTTTTCAGCTTTTTGTGAAATATCCTATAGTTCAGGTCAAGATGCAAATCTTCTGGCATACTATTTCACAAATAAGGCACAATCAGGCCAATACAGAATGGGCATACACATGGGCATAGATTTGTACGCGCAAATGGCACAGCAGCCATTTGCGCGTACAAATCTATGCCCACGTGTAGCTTTTAATATCTGCCCCATAGTGCATTTTTAGCATGCATGTTAACATTTTTAGCAGGCTCATGCTAAAATGCTCATCCTAAAAGGCGCAATTTCTAAGTTAAAGGTAAGGGGGGGGGATTTAGGTAGGGCTGGGGGGGGGCGGGTCAGGTAGGGGAAAGAACAAAAAGAAAGAGTAATTAGCAAGGAAAGATAAAACCAAAACAGGCAGCAATTAGAAAGAGGAAACAGGATAGAAGATGAAATTAAATAATATTTAGATATATTTTTTTTTCTAATGAATGCTACATCAAATAGAATTCCTCTGAATATTAGACTAAGTGCACCAAATTAGACTGGTGTCAAAACATTTGCTCAAGCCCCTAAACAAACAAACCTCTCTCTGGAACCCCTTCAATATACCGTATACCCCTGAGTACCCAGTAGTCAAGAGAAAAACAAAACAAAAACAATAAAGCTTGTAGGCTCTGTATGTGCACAAAATGCTTGGAGACTTCTTGTTGATACAGCTGCTGGCAGATGAATTAAGTCAAGCAAATGGTGCGTATCTGGAAGCCTTTGGATCAGTTATAATTGTGTACTGTAACTATCCTCCCAAGTACAAGGGGGCCGATATAATAAAATCCGGGCTAGAATCAGAGTTAGATTTTACATGCGCATTAAAACCTGCAGTCCCCGCAGGATGCAAAAAATTAATAACATGCAAATAGACCAGCAGTAAAAAAAAAAAGAAAAAAAAGTGCACTAAACTGCAAAAACCTCACTTTTTAATCCTGGTCTATTTGCATGCCAATCCATGCAGGAAAAACAAACAAACAAAACCAAGTTTGCTGCTGCTTGATGGTCCAGATATGGTTACTATCCCCTCCAAGTGGAGGTAGCATGGCCTCCTTTGGCCGGGCCAACAAGTTTTTCCTCTGTTTCTCCCTCCCCTCTCAAGAATGCAGAGACCCCTCCCTCACCTTAAAAACAGTCAAGCAAAGCATGGGGGTCCTGAAGGGTATTAAGAACATAAGAAAATGCCATACTGGGACAGACCAAGGGTCCATCAAGCCCAGCATCCTCTTTCCAACAGTGGCCAATCCAGGCCATAAGAACCTGGCAAGTACCCAAACACTAAGTCTATTCCATGTTACCATTGCTAATGGCAGTGGCTATTCTCTGAGTGAACTTAATAGCAGGTAATGGACTTCTCCTCCAAGAAGGAGGAGAAGTCCATTCACTGACAGTTGACAGTGGAAGGACCAATCAGTAGACAGTGAAAGAGTGAATAAATTAATATTAAGTGTCAGGCTCAGGTCTAAGGGGTAGTGGTACCGGATAGTCTAGCAGAGGGATAGTTCTCCAGGATAGTCCATCAGAGGCCAGAGGAGGAGGAGAAGAAAGACCATTTGGGAGGATCAAGTTCTCTTGTGGGTGGCTGTGTTGGAGGAAAGAAGCTGGGAGAAGTATCTGGGTGCCTGTTTATTCACACACATAAACGAGGCAGAGAGTTTAAAATATGATCCTGCTTTTAAACTATGATCCTGCTTGTGTATTGATTATATATGATCTGTTGCTCTGGCTCCTCCCAAACATCTAGCGGCAGTACCTTGTAGGAGTTGGAGACACGTCATACTGTATTGTGTGAGGGCATTAAATAGGGAGTTGCAGTAGTCAGTTCGGCTATGTGGATCACAGTGGCAAGACTGTATTTACCGAGATAGCTGTGCAGTTGGTGGATCTGGCACAGGTATATAAAGGTGGTCTTCAGCACCTTTAGTGAAGTGAGATTCCACAGTTGGGTCCTGGTTGAACTACTCCCTTAGGTCTCATACCGACTCCTCAGAATGAAACGGAGTACCTGACAGAGAAGGTAGTGATCATAGCAGGTGATCCCTTTTGAAGCAATGCAAGTATTAAGCATTAACTGTGAAGAGAGACTGAGATCATATCCAAGTTACTCAGTGCAGAGACCCTTTGGGTCTCCACTAGATGGCCCTAGTTCCACCCTGGGGTTACAGAGCTTAGGAGAGGGGATTACGTACCATACGCAGCCGCACCTCGCCTGAGGCTGCCTGGAAAGGTGAGCTTCTGTATCAAAAGGAAGTAGGAGTTTAGACAGACGTCTGGAAGTTTCCACAGTTTAGGCCCCTGCCTAGATCAGGAAGGGAGAGGCACTGCCCTGCCAGTAAAGAATAGCTGGAGCGAGAGAGATTTTTTGCCCTTTTTCTAATTTTTTTGAGTCCTTTTTCAGTTTAGACCTGTGCTTTACTGAGAGGCTGTTCCCCCCCGCCTAGGACGGTCAGGAGGGGCCTGCATACGTACCTCTTTGTCCACATCAAGAGGAGGATGCAGTGACCTCAAGGTGAAGAGAGAGACCAAGAATATTTTTCTCCCGTTTTTGCTTCTGCTACTTGAGGTCAGGGAAGGAAGTTTTCTTTTTTTTTTCTGCCACCCTTCCTTACCCTAACATCTGGGGAGATTTAACAGCTGGTCTTCCAGAGAAGGCCTTTCTTCCAGGGAGGCCATTTACTAAAGAGAGTTGGAGAAGAACAGAGAAGGATATCTTCACCCCAGCATAGAGGACTCTGATAAGGTTTTGAAGAGCTGGCATGCCCTTGGACCTCAGTTACTGTGAGGAAGGGAATCCATCTACACCTGGGACACCCCCGGCCCACCTGGGATGCTTATCATTCCAGCACTGAGGGACACATCCACAGAGAGAGAGACACACTGAATCTGTACTCCAAGAGAACAGCTAAATCCGAATGCAACTGGACATCACCTTGTGTGTGCAACTTAATTATTCTGCACCTAATCACAGTAAACGTTTTATTTGAACACCCCACCAGTGAGTCCAGCCTGTTGTGTTTGGTGTACCTGTCCCAGCGAGCTAGAGTAACACCCAGGGAAGGGATTCCACTCACACCTTGGGCCATGAAGGACATCCGTCCTCCCTCAGACTAAGAACCCGCACCCCGGGGCAAAAAGGACTAGTGACTATAACATTGGCACTCAGCCCCAGGATTTTTATAGCCCCTGCAAGTTTCAGCAGATACCCTGAATAGGAGTTATACCTGTCTTGAGAGGGAGGTTTATTCCTGTCATAGTACATGCCAAACAAACTTTATTTGGAGACACTGACCATGAGCAGGGCCGGCAGAAGCACTAGGCAGGCAGAGTAGGCGGTGGCCTAGAGTGCCGGAGGTAGGCCAGGCTGTAGAGTAGCCAGTAAGGGCAGCAGTTTTGAAAAGAGTGCAGGAGGGATGAGACGCAGTATGGGTGAGGCACGGAGTTAGGGGCTTTTTCCTTTTTGGAGGGGGTGGTATGTATTTAAGGAGCTGAGGTTGTTTGTGGTGTGCAATTTGCATTGCGTGAAAAAAGGGAGAGAGAGGGAGAAATCACACGAAGACATCACAGCCTATGGCGGCTGGACACCCTTGCACCGGCACTGATCATGAGTGCAGTTTTGAACTGATCTGGATCAGCTTTTCCTACATGGCCTCTACTCACAAATCTGGCATTAGACTGGTTCCATACTTTAATAACTTCAATCTAGAGGGCAGTCTCTGATATCCCTGCGGCTGGTGCTGACGTCCTCTCTCAGATGGAGTACAAGTTCCACGTTGCTTCTAGGCACTAGAGAAAGACGCTCTCTTTTAGATTCTTTTCCACTCCTCTGGCCAGAAGCCAGAAACTTCATAATGTGCAAGATTAAGCACAAGCAGCCTGCTCGCGTGATGCCAGCAGGTTCATAGTCTGTAATGCGTTAAGAACTGGTTTAGGAGAAGAAAGGTGTGACCCAGACTGAAATGACATTGCACTGCCTTTCAGCCTTTGGCCCCCTAGCACCTGCGGGATAGACTTCATGCCAGCAGCTACTGCTGCTGCTGCTTCGTCTGTTACCTTTTTAGTCCGCAGCAAAGGCAGGGCAAATCCTAGGTAGCTGTAGGGTCAGGGCAAGTGTATGTGTGTGGCTGGGGGGGGGGGGGGGGGGATGGGGACTGGGGTGGAGTGAGCTTCCAGTGGGTCACAAATTCCTTCTCCCAGAAGAAACCAGTTGGTGCAGAACCCTTGTGCTGGGGAGCTGTGAGAAGCTTCCAGCCATGGAGGAGTATTTCCTCAGTGTGAGGACTCATGCATTGCCCATGCTGGAAGGTGGCAGAGTCGATGAGATTTGTTTTTTTTTCTATAAAGAGCATTTGTATGGTTGCCCTGCTGTAATGGTCGCTTTGTTGTCCTATTGTTCAGAAGCTTATCTGTGGAAGGAACCCAATTGTATGGCATTTAGGGGCAGAGAGGCCCCATTTCACCCTACCTCCTACTTTTCCAACGCTACCCTGCCCTTGTTTAAGTACATCAGAGATGTCAGGACAGGGTAGCGTTGGAAAAGTGGAATAGTGCTTCCTTGAATTCATAGCCAAGTGTGTTACTGTTTAACTATCTGAGGAGTGTGTGTCATCCCTTTCTGGTCAAAACAGATCTTTGTCTATGATAGTTGACGTTAGACATGGGGTATGCAGACATGTTTGCTTGTAATGACTGCAGCACATGAAACTTGGTACCTTCCAATGTTTGCCATGTAATATTTGGGGAGTGCTGGGGTTTTCCCCATTGATCCATATGGAGCCAGAGTAATAAGTGTTTCAAAGAGTATGCAGGTGAGCTGGAGTGAGGACTGAAGTGAGGAAGGTGGCTTTTGTTGTTGTTTACTGTGGATGCTCTCCATGCAATTTCTCCACCCAATTCCAGGTGTTACTGCTGGCAGAAAAGGGATGGTAAAGGCTGAAGCACAGGGAAATGCATAAAGCAAAATGATCTTTTCTGTCCAATTTGCTTTCTGTGCAGACCATGCTCCAGCTTTGAATAGCAGTTGTATTTTATTCACCAGCCTTCACCATGACCTTCTTTCCAAAGGCAAAATAGGAGAATCATCCCATGGTTTCTCACTAGTTGTCTCTCATTCATGATTTTTTTTTTTATCTTACATTAAGAATCTACCGGTACTTTTAGTCAATGAGCTTGTAAGTTGAAATCTAAGGATCTCTTTTGCTCTCTCTCTCTCTCTATCCATCAGAGAACCCCAAATAGGGCAAGTAACACAACTAATGTTTTAAATGATTTGAAAGATGCTTAATGTTGCAAGCTTTATTACACAATGGCAAAGAATATCAAAACTATTCAAAAATGATTAAAAAAATAAAAATTGGCACAATAACACACACATATATTTATCAATTGCCCTAGTCAGTCATTCCTCATTCACACCGCTTCTGAACTCCCTGTAGTGTTATGTATTTGTAACATGTATAGATATTGACATAAAACATTGTCAAAATATATACAGAGTGCTTGTAATGAAACAATGACACACTTGCAATAGAGCTGGACTTCAAAGAAAGATACTTTGAGGTAGATTTTAAAAGGGTTACGCGCATAAGTTATGCGTGTAACCCTTTTAAAAAACCCCTGTGAGCACCAAGCCTATTTTGCATAGGCTCGGCGGCGCACACAAGCCCGGGACGTGCGTAAGTCCCGGGGCTTCGCTAGGGGGCGTGTCGGGGGGCATGTTGGGGCTGACGTTACATTTGGGGCGTTCCGGGGGGCGAGTCAGGGGGCGTGGTGCCGGCCCCGGGGCATTTCGGGGGCATGGCCAAGGCCTCCGAAACGAGTCCTGGGCCAGGAAATCGCGCGCCAGCAGCCCACTGGCAGGCGTAACTTTGAAAACACAGGTAGGGGGAGTTTAGATAGGGCTGGGGGTGGGTTAGGGAGGGGAAGGTGCGGGGGGGGGGGGTTTGCGCCTGGTGTGCGAACAAAAGTACGCTCAGGCGTAGATTTATAAAATCTACTCCTTTGTGAATTGCAAATGAGTCACATGGAAGATACCTTCATTAAACAGAGGATACAACTGAAACACAGTCCACAAGAAAGGATACTTTGTAATTGTTTCACAGGACTGTTGTTCCAATGATGTTTCTGTAGTCTCTGTTCTACTTCTGCTATATCCTGTATTCTCTCTGTCCCTACAAAAGGCCCTGTTTCTACTTTATATATCCAGATACAGTTCCAGCAAAGAGACTTGAAAAGGTTTCCAACACGCTAAGAAGACATTGGAAATTCACAGATGATTATACTGCATTTAGCAAGCTGTTAATTACCAACAGTTGAAGTCTTAAGACACTGAATTGGCAAATTGACATATAAAGTAGAATCAACAATAAGGGATCGAGTCCTCTTCGCTAAATACAGTCCATGGTATAAACGCAAGAATAGTTATGGACAATATTTTCCCCTGAGGAAGCCTGGACGGTGAAACAGAGGCCTTTGTAGGGTGTAGGTGGGTGTATATAGATATATGGGTGTTGGTGTGTGTTCCCCTTCTTTCTCTTGCAGATGTTTACCTCTACATGTTTATACTTTTATTATATACATAGGAGAGAGAGAGACATATATATATATATATATATATATATATACATCTGAGGACTGTTACTTGGCTAAGAGGAGGGGTCCTGTATTGATCTGTACTGGAGTTCCAAAAATCCTTAATCTGACCTGTCTTTACACACCCCTGGATTTTGAAGATTGCAGAGAAGCATAATCCTGGGGCTAAGTAGTGGTATGCCCAAGGAACACCCCCGCAGAGATACCCCAAGGTCCAGGATGTAATTGGGCATCCATGAAAATGATCCATATTATGTCCTCGAACATAAGAATTGCCATGCTGGGTCAGAGCAAGGTCCATCGGGTGACAGTGGGCAGTCCAGGTCGCAAGTATCTGGCAGATTCCATAAGGTGGATCCAATTCCTGTTATTCGTTTCCAGAGATAACAATAGATGTCTTGAATCTACCTGGCTAATAATGTGTTATGGACTTTTCCTTCAGAAACTTGTCCAGATCTGTTTTAAACCCTGCTCTGCTAGTCGTCGCCTTGATCGCGGGTCCCTCTGAGACAAGGAGAAAGAAGTCTGTGGCAGCTTTCGGTGTGCTGGGAGAAATTGGCATGGAAAAAGGGCCAGAGCCGACTGACTCCTCGGGAAGGGAGGACTATGAGCTATGGAAGAAGCAGCTCAAGGACCGAACGGTTCGTCAGAGTCCTGTAAAATCTCAAGAAGCCAGGTTCTGATAATGTTTCCCTTGAGGAGGGAGGAGTTTGAAAGGAGAAGCAATCAGAGAAAAGAGCTAACCACTCTCCCTAAGTAATAGTGCTGCAGGGTTCAAAAGCAGTTGTAGTGCCCATGAAGTTAAATTTCCAAGGGGGAATACACTAAAGTTGTGCATCAGTTGTGCCAGTCTAAGGTGGTAAAGAGGAGCCAAAACCCAGAAGGGACATCGCTGCCTGTCTGCGTGCCAGAGCCTGGTGCATGCTGCTGCACGTTTTCCTATACTGACAGTCCAGCGTTATAAATCAAATGTTAAAACACTGTGACTGGCTTGTGGCCCCCAAAGGATGCTGTGCTTGTGAGTGTGGGCTCTGCCTTAGGTTGTCTGCATCAGTTTGTAAAATAGTGGAAGGTGCTACCAGCTGGAGGTGGTGGGATGCAAAAGTGTTATAGCGTAAAGAAAAAGCAGCCGAGTGGGAACACCAACGTCAGAGTGCTGTGCCATGCTTGCAAACAAGGATGCAAGATTTTGCATGCCACAGTCCCTGAGGAGAGTGCCTGTGAGTTTACATAGATCTACTACCCCATCTGACTAAATTACTAATGAAAGAGGTAAACTCCAAAAGCAGGGAATCAGAGGGTCTCCTGGCCCATCTTCCCAACCCACATTTCTCCTGTAATACTGCAGACTCTTCCTCAGGGGCAGGAGCTGCCCCTAGGTGGACTAGGCGGCTGTCTAGAGCAGTACAGTTTTGGGGATGGTGCGGTGATTGTATCCCCTTCCTGCTCGCGTGGGCCCAGAAAAGGAAGTGGTGTGGCATGGACCCGCACAGGTGTGAAGAAGGGGTTGCAGGCTGCACTGCTCCGAGCATCCTAATCTGACCTCTGAGCATGTCTGCAGCAGGCAGATCCAAGCCCTGCCCAGAAATGTTGCCGCAGGTCAGAGAGGGTGAATGCAGCCAGGGAGAGCCGCTCATCTACTGCCCCAGAGGTGACCAGGAACCTCGGCTTTACCTGCCCAGTGCTAAGTCAGATGTAGTCCGTCCCCCCCACTGCCGCCACCCTGAGAGAGAGAAGGAGACGGACTAATCCCACTGCAGTGCTCGCTCCCAGTCCAGGGGGGGACTTGGTGGTTGTGTCTTGTTAGCAGATCCGGTTCAGCCTCATTCTGCCTACTGCGGCTTTTGCCAGAAGCAGTGAGACAGTGATGATGTAATTAAGATACAGATGTCCATTCCCCCCTCAGCACACACAGTGCTGGCTGAGCTCCTGCAGGAGACATGCTAGTTGCCAGATCTTGGCTGTTTGCTGGGTGCCTTTATTTAATATATTAGTGTTTTTCAAAATATATGCATGAAAATTACCCCCTCTTTGTCTGGAAACAAACTTGCATGCATGTATATATATATATGTAACTCCTCCTTGGTTTTGGGCATCCCTAACGCAGGGGCTACAGGAAAGTCCCAGGGCCACAGTTTCTCTCCCGGAACTTTCATATTACTCAAAATACAACAAAGGATAATGTGTGGCAAACAATGCACTGGTCAATATATGTTAACAAAAACATGCCTTGAGATATATGGAAGGTTTGGTCCCCCTGGCGCAGTCCTGATGCGAAACACGGCCGTGTCGCGGTCCTCATTTTCACACTATGCTTTAATTCCTGTGCCTAGAACTATGTACCACTTATGTGTGTGTATTTACAAAAAAATAAATAAATAAATAAAATTGTTGTTAACATATTACTCAAAATACCAGACTTCAGCCCTGGGTGGCAGTCTCCCATATTCAAGCACCCTCTCTCTCACAGCTCAGTGGGTTCTCACAGAAGGAAGGATCTTGCTGAGTTGAGGTCACCTTGAAAGAACACAGCCGCAATCCAGTAGTGGTGTTCAACAAAAATAGGTTTACTTGAACTTAAAAAAAAAAAAAAAAATCCAGTCCACGATGGAAAAAAAATCATAACCATAAAAAGTAAAAGCAAAACTCCAAGGGCTGCAGTTTCTCTGTCCATAGTGCGCCTCCTCTTCACTCTTCTCTTCTGCTCTGAATAAATGCCCAATAGGCCTTCCCCTTGAAGGATGGGAAAATTCTCCCCTTTCAAAATATAAGCAAGGGGTTAAAATGGAACAACTTTCCTTGCTTCATAACAAGACACAAAACGCCTCCAAAACCAGCAATCTCTGTCCCCACTGTTAACTGGTGGCAGGGGCAAAGTGACTGAAAATCCAATCCCTCCAGCAAGGTTGTATTGGCCTAACTATTAGGAACTGGTTAAAGGTCACGGGATCCAAAACTCTTCTCATCCAATAGTCCCTGCCCCACTGTTAAATGGCCGCAGGCTGA
This sequence comes from Rhinatrema bivittatum, assembly GCF_901001135.1. Classification (NCBI taxonomy): domain Eukaryota; kingdom Metazoa; phylum Chordata; class Amphibia; order Gymnophiona; family Rhinatrematidae; genus Rhinatrema; species Rhinatrema bivittatum. The sequence continues at coordinate 285,058,086 of NC_042617.1, read as the reverse complement.
AACCACTGTGAAATCCATCCCTTCCAGGGAGGGTGCAATCCTGTTAGGATACTCGTCATCAAAATCACAAAAACTGCCGGCTTCTTCAGTCCTCTTCACTTGGCAAACTGGAAGCCTTGCAAAAAACACGTCTCCAATTGGTAAACCGTGAGGCTCCCCAGACACCACGTCACTCCTCAGCAGATGGTGTCTCTTAGGCCTAGATTCATCATCCCCCTATAAATATAGAGGAATGATGAGCCGCGGGGAAAAAAAGGGGCAGGGCGATATTGAGCAGGTGGCCATATCGCAGTGGTGCATTTTCGCCCGCCGCAGTTGTGGGCATGCTGCACACTCAACTCCGTAGCGCCACTGGAAAAGCTATAGGTATTTCCAATGCTACTGTTGGCGATAATGTCTGAAACATTATCGCCCATAGCACTACTGGGCCCTCATTTTTCTGAACCCCGCCCAAACTCCTTCCCTTTCCCTCATTTACATTTTCAATTTGCGATGCAGTCATTATCACGTGCGTTAGGGCATTATCACCCGCAATAATGTCCCAATGCATGCGATAAGGGCCCATCACGATTTGAAGAATGACCCTGTTAGAGAGTTTCTCCTCCACAGCTTCTCTGCAAGAGCTTGCATTGAGCATTACTCACACAGTATACATATGTTTAGGGCAAAAACCCTTCCCAAAAAGGTGAATGGCTAACAGATGGAGAGGATTCAAAATCTGCAAATATTCCCCGAAAGTTGTCACAAGGAAAATGTTTAGTGATGGTTTCATATATAAGCTCGAACTACATGAACTGTGGATTAAGTCAAATATTTGACATGTTAAAATTTGGGGCATTGTTGCTCATAAGTAACATGCACTTTGGTTTGGTGAAATCATTTCCATGTTATAAGTTCTTAGAAGTTGAAATTGAGTGTGTGTGGGGGGGGGGGGGGGGGGGGGCGGTGCCAGTAATGATTAAACATTATCTCACTTAAATTTGTGACACAAAATCACCATTATGCCACACCTGGTACAAGGGTGTTAGGTGCCCTAGGTGAAGCGTACAGCTTGGTGCCCCTTCCCCCCACCCACAGTTGTATCTTATACACACACAATTTAAAGCATTACATTTATAACAGCTTTTACATGAAAAATGAAAAAAGGATAGTCATTTGAGGTAAAAGTATTACTTATAACAACATGTGTATTATAACATGTGCTTTGTCCGCTTCCGGCCCCAAGCAATGGAACCTGCTCCCACCTGACCTAAGGCTTGAACAATGTCCAATCACCTTCAAGAAGAGACTTAAGACACTGCTGTTTGGCCAAGCTTTCCCATAACCACTCTTTTCCTCCTCAGCCCCACCTGTCTGTCCTGACCTAAGCGTTCCCTCAAGTATCCTAAGTATTTGTAACAAAGCCGCCATTTTCATCCCCTTCTCACCCCTTTAACCAACCCCGCCATACCGGTTTTTTCACCCTTCGAGTACATCTCACCACGCTTTCACTTCACCTTCTCCCATATGTTGTTTTTACAAGTTTTATCTCCACTCTGTTCAATGTATTTCAAAACACTTTCACTGTTTTATCCCAAGTTATGTTTATCCAGGTATCTCCACCTTGTTCAATGTAAGACAAGACTATGTCATTGTTGTCGTTTGCTGGTTGTAATGTAAACCGAAGTGATAATTAATTCTGTTAATTGAACCTCGGTATATAAAAGTTATAAATACATAAATAAATAAATTATATTCACATGCACTGCTGTGGTACTAATCAGAAAACCCTGTAAAGAAGACATTGGCACCTACATGGTATTAGGCCTATGGTAATGCAATGGTGTGCGCTTAGCTCTCAGAAAGCCAAGAGTAAACAGAATCACAATTACAATGTAGTATATCTCCCATATCAAAACAGCACTAAATGCCAGCACTTAATCAGTAAAAATCCTACCTATGAAAAGGCATCACTGCAAATATTACAACAGGCCCTATTAGGAAAAAGAACAAGCCAGGCTGCTATAGATCCCTGCATACATACTAACAGAATACCTCACCTCAGTCACATATGCAGAACATAGACAGATTCTCACCAAATACAAAATAAACAGACCATAAATTATAAATAGAAATGTTCAAATAAAAAATGAACTGGAAATTATAAGAAGCCAGACTGTGTATACAGTGCAATAATAGAAAAACAGAAACATCACCATTCCTCATAAAATATCAAACAATAAATATTAAATAAGTACAAATATCAATCATTAATCATAACAACAAAATCAGTCTAATAAAAAGAAATATTTCAAAACAGCTGATGAAAAGAATAGCATCCAAAAATTAAAAACTCATATAAATTTTCTAAATGCCAATAAAATATTTCAATATATCAGACACATCAAATAACAGCCAAAGCGATAATTAAAACTAAAAAGGATAAAACTAATTACACTCTCTGAGAACTTTTGATTTCCAGATAACTTGAGATTGTCACTGAGATTAGCATTGGCTGGAGCAGTGTTGCTGCTCACAAACCTTCTGCTCTTTCTCACGCACAGACAACATGCTCTTTCACGCTCATGCTTTCAATCACAAATACATGCATGCTCTTAATCGTTGCTACGTTCACTGGCCACAAAAGCCACCTGTGACCGACATCACTCACCCCAGCGCCTGTCTCATTTCTTGAATCAGCTGGAAATGCCGCTGTGCTCTGCAGGCGCCAGCATCCAGCGAGGCATCGATATTGCCAGCATGTCGCAATCATCTTGCTCCTCCCTGTGGATCCATGCACGTGCATGCCCTTGAGCTTGATTTGGAGGACCAATGATGGGAAAAGCCTTGAGTTGCTCAGTCTACGCATTTGCCTATTTAAGCTCAGCCCATGCTCCCATTCACTGCCCCAAGTTCTCACCTCGTCTCTCCAGCCTGCTTTTATCTTGTCCAGCCCAGCCTTGCCTTATCTCCTTGCCTGCCCAGCCTCATCATATCCATCTCCTCTTGCCTCCCTGCTGTCCTGCTGTGTCAGTCCCTCCTATTTTGTCCTTGCCTGCTCTTCGGACTAACCACTGGATTGACCCCTTGCCTGGCTACTGACCATGTCTGTTTGCCACCTGCCTCTGACCCATTGCCTGGCCTTGGACTTTCGTTTCTGCCATTCCCTGAGAGACTCTTGCCTAAGTCCTGCTGACCCTGGAACCCAAGGGCTGAACCTGCGGGGAAAGGGGGCTGGTAAAGGTGAAGCCCTAGACCAGTCTCCTGCCAGAGAACATCCACCAGCTGTCAGCGAGAGCCCACAGGGCTCACCCCATAGGCTGCGCCAACCTCAGCAGCAAGGGTCCGCACCCGTTACAATCATACTCACACATATGCTCTCATCCACATACACACACACTCGCACGTACACATCTCTCGCCACACAAGCTTTCAATTACACACATGCTGTCTCTACCACTACTACTACTACTTAACATTTCTAAAGCACTCTTTAAAAAGGTGGGTCTTTAGATAGGATTGAAACACAGCAAGAGAGGAAGCATGACACACCAGTTTAGGAAGAGTATTCTGGCGCAGCCAGATGTAAAAGCATGGAGTCTCCCCACATGCTCTCAATGACTCTCATACAAACGTTCTCTCCACGCATGCTTTGAATCACAAGCACATCTGCTTTCAATCACAGTCATACTCCACACATTCTCTCAATCTCACGCACATGCTATTCCATTCACTCTCCCCTCCCCCCCTCCTTCCCCCGCAAGCACATGCGCAGCAGGAGCCTCCTCCTCCTTCATCCCCCATCCATTGCTCTCTGGCTCCAGGCCTCTCCCTATTGTCTTCTGCTGCACGTGGGATGTGCTACACATAAGGCCCACCCAGGCCTTCCTATCTTGGGCCACAAATGGGATGCACCCATAGCCCTCTCTCCTTCTCTTTTCTGCCATGGGCAAGATGGGTTCCACACCCGGCCCTCTCTTTTCTTTTCTTTGGCTGTGGGAGGGATGGGATCCACCCACTGCCCTCTTTCCAGCTCTCTTCAACCACGGGTAAGATGGGCTCCACCCGTGGCCCTCTCTCCTTCCTGTCTTCAGTTGGCATGGGATCATGCATGCAGGCAGTTTTAGTGCCCTCTAAGGGTTGGTGCTGGATGTGACTGCCTAGTTTTCCTAGTGGAAGCACCGGTCCTGCACTTGCCACTGTGAGGTAATAAACTGTTTTGTTTTTCACACTTAGTGATGTGAGGAGAGGAGTATATACACACACACTTTTGTGAGTGTGTGTGTATATATATATATATATATATATATATATAATAGAGAGAGAGAGAGAGAGATTGTAATCTCTCTGTGTCAAGGGGGTCACCTTCAGAGGCTGTGGAGCACTGCCCCACTCTGTGCAGCCCCTGAAAAATCACGCACAGCCTCGTGCTGTGGAGAACAGGATTGCCTGTGAGGCCCAAGGGATCTCAAAAGCGTAGTCCACACAAAACCTGGTGTTCCCAACAAGAAAAAAAAGATTTATTAAAGAATCCAAAACTTTAACAAAAAAGGTAAAAAAAAAAAAATCAGTATACAATCTAAAATATCACAAATGAAATATCAACTTCTTAGATAGTTCAGGAAAGATTTCAAAAGACCTTGCACATGAGGATTCTCCTTCTAGTTTCCCATTAGAAAAACCACTATGTCACCTCAAGTTTGAATGGAAGATGGAATGAAATCCCCAACATATTCACACACACACACTCTGGCAGCAGGGCTTCCCCAGGCTAATGGTGTCCCAGATAGAAAAGGGGGTCCTTATCTTCCCAGCTGGCATTTTAGCCCTTACTGGAGCTAGCTTACAATGAATTCTCCCTTCAGCAGATCTGTATGTAACCCGGGCACTTTTCCTGGTTACCAGTACGCCCTGGGATCATATATGTTAGTGCAGTAAGAGAGGGATAATTAGGGGGGGATCCATTCATTGATAGCCCTTCCCATTGTGAGAATGTTATGGGTGTCCCCTGCAGGAGGTTTTATAGTAGGAGCTCTGCAAAGGGCTCTGGGGTGCAGTCTTAGTTGGCAATTTGAGAGGAAGGTTGGAGATTTTGCTGAATTACATTTTGGGCCTACCTAGAGCCTTGGAAGCCCTCTGAGATCCCTCTTATGCGGGTCAAGGTCCCACTGCTTTTCTCTCCTCCAGAGGTGCAGAAGTGGTTGTCCAGGGACTTAAATTGAAGTTTTGGACGTTTTGCTTGGTAGGAGTCCTGCCAAACACCTGGGCCTTTCTGAGACTCAGAGAGAGGGGAAAACCCTGGGTTGATGACGCTCAGGGAATAGGGAAGGCCTGCCCCTGAAGTGGTGGTGACCCATTGCAAGGGAAATCTGGTGCCATTTTGCTTTTGGGAATCGGAGAAGTTAATTTCCAAGACCCGGGAGGACATTTTTATTTTCCTGCCCCTCTTCCAACCCATCAGTAGACCTGTGAGACCCGCAGTCCCATACAGGATTCCTTCCATTAGGGATCCTCGTCAAGATCAAGGACATCTCACTGTGAGAACTCGTCTATAAAAGGAGGACACCAAATCAGAGATTTCACAACTCCCGGGGAAAGAGAGGAATTCACTCTCCGTGCAGACAGATGTTTGTTATCTGGGAAGGGTTTCCTGCACACTAAAGGAGCTCTAACCAAAGGGCACCACTGCTCAGCCTAAGCCAGGAGGGAGGTTGAATTCTAGGCCTTACTAGGAGACTCTTGCATGGATAGAGGACACAGGATTGTGATTAAAGAGAGACAGAGGACTGTGGTGCTGAACATACACCACCATTGTCTTTAGTAAAATTACTATTTTGGACACTAACCCAGTGGTCCCTGCGTCTTATTTGGGTACACAGCAAGCTGAATGTAAAACTTCACCTCACCCAGGGAACTGAAGGGAGAAAGTTAGTTACCCCACCCTGGGACCTGAGAGGACCCCTTTCTACACCCCCCCCCCCCCCCCCAGCCAGAAGGACCTACACCTTGGAAGTAGAAGAGCTAGCCAGAGTCCCTGGCCCGAATAATCAATAAATATCTTTATGGCCCCACCCATGCTGGACCTGGGGTTACATGTACATACTACAGAAACTAGCCCTGAGGTTCCCAGGATCCCTCTGTAGAACTCCTTTCAACAAACTGCAACACTAGCCTCCTCCCTATGCCTCCATGGAGAGATCTTTTAGACTAGCCCGTCCCTTTAGAGGCCTCCTTTCATTCTCTGTCTTAATTACATTTTCCTGGACCTCCCATTGCTAGAGAGTTCTACATATTAAAGCATAGAACTCTATAGTGAACCTGACAGGTGTCACATAATATATATATATATATATGTATGTATGTAAGTATGTAGCAGGATGCTGCAATCCCTTACCACCGAGACTACCTTTTTGACCAGCCTAATGGATATTGGCATTTTTAGGCCATCCCTAATGGCTTTGCCATTGACAGCATTGGCGCTTCCATTAGGCAAACTAGGTGGTTGCCTACAGCACCAAACATTAGGGGCCGGGAAAGAGCAGCCATGTGAGGCCGTGATTGGAGCCCATTCTACTCGCACCTGAAGACAGGCTAATAGGGTGCAAATGGAGCCCATCCCACTTGCAGCTGAGATTAGAAGACAAGCGCAGCAGAGGTGGGGGCCACAAGGGGAGCCCATCCCTCACTGTCAAAACATAGACTGGCAGGCCGCGAATGGAGCCCATCCCGCCTGCGGCCGAGTTTAGAAGGCAAGCCTGGTGGCCTTGACAGGGTCTCAAACAGCGCCACGAGCAATCATGATTAGAAGACAGACCCGGCAGTAGCGGGGCCACAAACAGAGCCCATCCCACTCACAGCCGAAGATTAATCTTAGTAGGGCCGCAGGTGGAACCCATCCTGCCAGCAGCAGAAGACAGGAGAGAGAGAGAGAGGCCTGGGAATCACCGAAGACAGAAGAGACAGTTGGGGGAGAGCTGGGGGTAGAGCCCATATCGCCTGCAGAAGGAAGATGAAGGAGAGGCCCAGAATGAGAGACCAAGGGAGCCAATAAGCCAGTGAGAGAGTGGAAGGGTGAGTGTGTGTGTGTGTGTTAGGATTCGTGGGTTTCGTGGACCCTTGGCCCGAGGTGAGGCTGTTACCACCTGCGGGGAGAAGCCCCCCAAGTCCTCACCTTTGAGAGGCGAGGTCAGGTGCAGCAGGAGATGTAGTAGTGTATAGAGGAGCAGAGCATCCCGTGTTGCAGCCACGTGATCGCAGGAGCTTGTAGGGAGAATACTATGGGGGATCCCGAGAAGCGGGTGAGAGACACAGTTCAGAGGGAACCTACAGTATACAAGCTGAGTTGGAGATGCAAGTGCCAGAGCAGGAACCTCAGAGAGAGAGAAGCGCTAGGCAGGCCCTGAGGAGCGCGAAGCAGGAAGTCCAGGAGGTATGCCACAGAGGCAGTCCCGAGGGGCGGGGCTGCATAGTGAAGGAGGCTCTGGTGTGATGATGTAGGCTGTCCCACAGAGCGGGGAAGCCTGAGTCAAATCTTTGAAGCAATGACGTAAGCAACCCCGAGGAGCGGGACTGTGCACAAAGGAACCTCTGGTAGAGGAACAGAGACACTACCCCGAGAAGCAGGGAGGTGCCAAGTATAGTCACTGGTGTAGAACGTAGGTGCTGCCCCGAGGAACGAGGAAGTGCAGAGTCGAGTCTCCAAAGTAATAAGGCAGTTCTGGAAGACAACCCTGAGGAACAGGGAGGCCGGCAGGCAGGACCTCTGGAAGGTACAGAGCTAGTCCAAGGAGCAGGGTAAGCCAGGAGACATGGTCTCCACTGGAGCACAAGCGAGGCCCCGAGGAGCGGGTACCAGAGCCAGAGTCCAGAGTCGCAGGTAGATCCGATACAGGAACCACGGGTCTGAGAAGACAGGAGTGAGCACCAGTAACGAAGGAACTCATTGCCAAGTCAGCTAGCAAGGGGCGAAGGCGGTGCTTAAGAACCCTGACCTGGGGATGTCATCAGTCAAGGACACCCCTGAGGTTCCCACCATAGAGTCTTCAAATGAGGGCCCGGGGGTGCGCGTGCGCGCCTAGGAAGGCACAGAGTCGGTGTGGATGGCGGTGGTGTCCTGGCCGCCATGAGGTGCCTAGAGGAAGTGGAAGTATGTGGCGGTAGCGGCTAGCCCCAGCCGCGAGCATGCCTGGAGAGGAGAGAAGGGCAGCATATGACGTTAGTTGAATCAGCCGCAGCCGTCTGCAACCAACGGTCATAACAGTGTGTATGTGGGAATGCCTCTATTTGTGAGTGTATGTGAGTCAGAGAGGGAGCTTGTGTGAGGGAGGGTCTAAGAGTGACAGACTGGGACCTATGTGAGGGAGTGAGTGTGTATGTATGTGTGTGTGAGAGAGGCAGAGAGCCTGTGTGTAAGAGGTAGAGAGTTTCTGTGTGAGGGGATATATGAGAGAGAGACAGAGGGAGGCTCTGTGAGGGGGTGTGTGTGAGTGAGACATGGAACCTCTGTGCGTGTGTGCGAGAGAGAGAGAGAGAGAGCGAGGGGTCCTGACTGAGTGAATATACCTGCTGAGTCCTATATCTGCTTCCGGTTCCTGAGTCGCCGTTCCTGCCTGCCTGAACCCTGTCTGGCACCCGCTTCTCGGGGGTCAGTGTGCATTCTGTCGGGGACTCGCTCCCCTGGCCTACCCTACTCCTCGGGCTGACCCTGCGCCTCTTGGGTTCTACCTGGCTACCGCTTCTATTTCCAGATCTCCCTTGGAACTACTGCAGCGACCTGTGAATCCTCGGCTGGCCTTTCCGCTCCTCGGATTGTGCCTTTGTCATTCAAGACAGTCCGCGCTCTCCCGCTCCATGGGCTGTGTTTGCCATCAGAGACTATCTTTGGCCTCCCCGCTCCTCGGTGTCGTTTCCAGGAATTACCATCACTGCCAGCTGTTCCGCTCTGCTACCCAGCTGGCTCTCCTTTGATCTCCGAGTACCTGCCTATTGGAGCTGCTGGAATTGGGCTAGGGCCTCCCTCCATGTGGGTTGGCCTTCTCACTCCTGTCTACGCCCACTACACCGCAGCTCCGCCCTGCGGGGTCATCCTTCCAAAGAATCTCCAGTATGCCTATTTCTGCCTGGCGCCGTCTCTCTCCTGCCTATTCAGGTGCCGCCTACAGCCTGCTACCCTATGGGGGTCACCTCCTGGTTTCTGGGGGTCCTTCCCCTGCTGTGCTCAGAGCTTCCTGCTTCTCCATCTCTTCGCCCTACAGGCAGTGTCAACTCGCACCTCAGGCCAAGGGTCCATATACACACCAACCACAACAAATACAGGATCAGAGAAAATGAAAATGAGAACAGGCACTGTGAATGTTTATGCTACTTTTGTGAAGACTCATGGACATTGATTTGTCTGTGTTTTGTAAGTATGACCAAGATGAAGTTTATTTGTGTTGCAGTAAAAGTTTTACGTCTGTTACACATTATCTCTGAAATGGAGAACTCAGTTTAGAATGATGGTTATCATTCAAAAACTATTGTATTTTGATGCTGATTATATCGTAACTCATGCTTTATGTTGGTATGAACCAGTGTATCCTTTAAGGTCCTCTGGAACAAGTTTATTGGAAATATTGGTTGTTAGTAAATATAGGTTACAGAGTACATGTGCCAGAGCATTTTACTATGTAATAGGTCCACAGATGGAAGAAAGACTAAAGAGGTTAGGACAATTCAGCTTGGAGAAGAGATGACTGAGGGGGATATGATAGAGGTCTTTAAGATCATGAGAGGTCTAGAACAGGTAAATGTGAATAGGTTATTTACTCTTTCAGATAATAGAAGGACTATGGGACACTCCATGAAGTTAATATGTGGCACATCTAAAACTAATTGGAGAAAATTATTTTTCATTCAACGCACAATTAAGCTCTGAAATTTGTTGCCAGAGGATGTGGTTAGTGCAGTTAGTGTAGCTGGGTTTAAAAAAGGTTTGGATAAGTTCTTGGAGAAGTCCATTAACTATTAATCAAGTTGTCTTAGAGAATAGCCACTGCTATTACTAGCATCAGTAGCATGGGATCTACTTAGGATTTGGGTATTTGCCAGGTACTTGTAGCCTAGATTGGCCACTGTTAGAAACAGGATGCTGGGCTTGATGGACCCTTGGTCTGACCCAGTATGGCAATTTCTTATGTTCTTATGGAATGCTTTGTCAACAGAATTAAGAGCTGAGAAAGAAGGTGAAGGCACTGTGTTTTAACATGGCTTTTGAAACATGATTTAAGTGTATTGCTTTTGTTTTATGCTGTTTTATTTTTGTTGTGGTTATATTCTTGTATTTTATGACTGTATTTTATGTAATTCACACTGGACATACTCTTTTGGAAGATGCAGACTATATCCAACATGCCTTACAAAAGGCCTAATGGTGCCAAGTGTCGTTTTTGCTTTTCTTGTGCAGAGCTTTCTGGTTGGCAATTGGCATCACAACCGGGCAAGTAAATATAATATACATGTTGTAAATTATATTTTACCTCAGAAAACTGTACTTTGGAAGACATTTTTCCTGTAAAGTTTATTATTATAAATGCATCATTTTTAATTGTGTGTGCCAGGGAGGCGGTTGGGACTGGGTTGGGTAGAGTAACACAAGGTTGTAAGGTTTCATCGAGGGTGCTTAATACCATTGCTCCGGCCCTCCTTTTCCTCATTTTTGGCTTACCCTTCCTGTCTCCTGCCTTCTTGAATTCTGTTACCGTCTTTGCCCCACCACCACCCAGTCTAGGGGCCATGAATTTTCAGCCGACCCTGTGTAGGTGTATGAGATTGTCATCTGTACTGATGCAGCCCATCTGTCTTGAGGGAGACAATTAGTTTCACTCAGTAGTGGTAATGAAAAAAACCCAACATTTTCTGCTTTCTGTTTCACAACTATGCAGGCTTTTACTAGCTGATACTTTAAAGAATAACTATTTTGGTGTAACGGTTAAAAAAAATAGTTTCATTTTGTTTTGCTGTTGAGCAGGGACAAGATAAATATCTTTGAACTCTGCAAGTTTTTCTGTTAGAGCCATTGGTACAAAGGCTGACAATCCTTTACACACCTCTGCCAGCTGTGGCTATGCTCGGACGCATCGATTTCTTGGGGAGCGTTAAGAGAAAATGGGTAGGACGAGTGATGGATTGTCTGTGGCCTCTGGGAGGACGAAGAACGATCAAACAGTAGGAAAAAGCACAACAGGGAAGGAATGAGACAAATTCCAGTCTACTCCTCAGCTCCGAGCAGGGATTTCTCCAGCTGTGCTGGACACCTGCCTCTGCCTTTGCTGCAAGATCACAGGCCCTATTTGATCTCTGACTTTAGCATTCCTTCCCCTTCACCAAAGATCCTCTGCACCTCTGCTCTTAAGATGTGCTTTTTGTACATCCTACACAGGGAAATCTCTCTTCCAAAGACAGACTTGTTGTCAGCTCCACTACTGTAATGTTTACCTTGTGTTTTTTTGTTATTTTGAGAGAGGAAAGGTGTTCAGTTTCCTTCTGCCCTTTTCTGCTTCCTACTAAATTGTAACCATCCTCTATCAGGCTACAATGTCATGAGTCTTCATTTGATGTGTTACGTTTTTAACTGTAAGGAAAAGTTACAAGCGTGTGTTGCAATAACACTTAAAAGTGGTTGTGTATAAACAAAAAAAAAATCTTTTAAAGAGCTAAATAAAGTGAGAGTATCTCATCATTCATTCAAATTGTACAAAAATCCTTTTAATCAGAGAAAGTCCATTTATAAGCGTGAATATCTTCAGATAAAGATTGCCTAATCAAATGTTGTCGAACTCAGTCCCCGACACGGGACCGCGTTTCGCTCTGCATCATTGGGAGGGGCAAACGTAGACTCACTAGGTGTCAAATATATTCTGTAAACAAGTTAAGAATAATAAAACACAAATCCATAAAAGGCACAAAGCGGGAGGCATATGAAAACATATATACCAATTGCGAAGAAAGTTGTATGAAATATCAAAAAGATGGTTACAACTGTGAAATAACAATTCCCTGCAAAATGAACATTTTTAAGTTTTAAATTTTAGAAACCTTAACTTTTGGTCCTTCAATCTACTATGATGTTTTTAACTGTAACACGCTTTGATGTCCTTGGATTAAAGGCATGATATAAGAACATAAGAAATTGCCATACTGGGTCAGACCAAGGGTTCATCAAGCCCAGCATCCTGTTTCCAACAGTGGCCAATCCAGGCCACAAGAACCTGGCAAGTACCCAAAAACTAAGTCTATTCCATTTTACCATTGCTAATGGCAGTGGCTATTCTCTAAGTGAACTTGATTAATAGCCGTTAATGGACTTCTCCTCCAAGAACTTATCCAAACCTTTTTTGAACCCAGCTACACTAACTGCACTAACCACATCCTCTGGCAACAAATTCCAGAGCTTAATTGTGTGTTGAGTGAAAAAAACATTTCTCCGATTAGTTTTAAATGTGGAAATAAATTTAAAAAAATACAAATTTACAAGTATTGGGGTTTTTTTTTAATCCATCCCATATAATTGAGGCTCTTTCCTCTCCCCACCCCTCCCTCCAGGGGCTGTAAGTGCTGTCTCCACAATGTTCCCAACCCAGAGACCACAGTTTTAGCCCAGGAATCAAACCTGGCTCTTCTGCATGGCAGTGCCACTTAGCCACCAGGTTGATTCCCCACAGAATATTTCACAACTGCTATGCAGCTGCTTGAGCCATGCCGGCGTTTACCGTGAGTGTAATTAGCTATACCTAGAATGAACTACCTATTTCCTCAGCTAGGCCTTTCCAAGTAAAAGACCTTCTTCAGATGCGCCTTATTAAACTCACCGTAAAAACTGAAGTATCTCAAACAGCTGCACAGCGAGAACTTAAATTATATTCCTTCCTCGTGTGTCGCCTGATACCGACTTCCACAGCACATGCTGGCTGATTAACTAATAAAACTTTTTTTTTTTTTTTTTTTGCATATTCTCCTGGAAAAATGTGCTGTAAGATTTTCTGAATATCATCATGTCTGCACCGTGCAAGAAAAAATGCAAGAAAAAAAGAGAGAACAAATGTTAGGCCCGACCTTCTCCTTCACTTTGATCCATTTGACTGGCTGTGCTGGAAAGAAACAAAAGATTTTATGTTTTGCTTTCATTTTAAACAGCACAATAGTGCAAAGGATCTTCTTGCTGGTTTGGCCAGTGCTGTGTGTGTTAATGATATCTATCTTCGCCAATAAAACAAGACAACAAACAAAGCCATAAATACATTTGATGATGTGGCCTGACTCTTATAAATTGTTATTGGTTTTATTGCCTGAGCAGATTATGTTAAAATTAAAAAAAAACAAAAAAAAAACCAACAATGAAACAAAAAGAAAAAAAAAAGAAAAGCCGGTCCATCAATAATGGAGGAGCTGTTTGCATTGGGAGAGTTATGATTATTGTAAAGTGAGGGGGTGCACATTGGGTCTCATATAGACAGGGAAGGGGTTTGGTATTAATTGCTATTTCACTCCAGGTCAGTCCAAACAAGTCCTGGTTTTGCACCACTGCAGGAATGGAGCTATAGTTCTGATTTCCTCCCCTCCCCATTGCTTGCCCTAAGATAATCAGATCTCCAATTTTATGAATGCAATGGGAGCAAACCCAGGATTGGATAAAGCTGACTTTTGTGAGGTGGTAATCCTAGTTTTGGGAAGAGCTTTATGGGTTTGGTTACAAACTGAAAGAAGAAACCCTCCACCTCCTTGGGATTACAAACTGGTGCTCTTTTTTTCAGGACAGAATGGTCCAGTTCTGGTTTCCTTTCCCTAACCTGTGTGCTTGATTTTCCTGAGATTTACCTAATTATGCATGCAACAGGAAAAACGGAACTGGATCAGCACATCCTGCATATACAGCCAGTTTGTAATCATACCACACTGCTTCTACGGTTCCCCGATTCCACAGTTGCCACCCAGGCCAATATAGTCCTAGGTTTACCCCAGTGCATGCCTGGATTTCTAGTTCTGATTTTCTTAGGGAAATCAATGGACCAATCAGAACTACATATTCAAGTGTGCAATAACATAGAGCCAGAACTGGATCAGCCTGTTCCTTATGACATGGAGCCAGAAGACAACCCTACCTCCATCCCTCACACTGAAAAATATTGTGATCAGTCCCCTCCTTTTATGAACTGCAGGCCTCACAATTCAAACATCTGTCCCACTCTTCTTTTAATTGGAGCTCAAATTTCCCTAAATCGTTTAAGAATAAAATCTGTAAGAAAATGTCAACATTTTCTTATTCTGAGGGCAAATCGGAATTTGGCAACAGTAAGGGTACCATCTGGTGTTAGATCCTCAGGAACAGCTGGTGGCAGTCCTGGTATTGCCCATCTCCCACGTCAGGGCAGTCTGGGAGTTTCTCAGTGTGGAAAAACACCTTTGAAACAGCAGCTAAGAAAACCAGAACTCAAATGCAGGGGTTAATATGGATGTACAGGGGGAAAAGATTTGCATTTGTTTTCGGTTCATTTTCAGGTTTTTCCCCCATGAATTTTGGTTCGTGGATTGTTTGATTCATTTCATTCGTGTGAAAAAGCAAATCAAACAATAAAAAAAACAAAAATGGCCAAAAATTAAAAACTAGGCTTCCCTCCCACCCCCCTGGGGATACCCCCTGGCCCCCACATACTCGGTGTGGTGGAGATCCACCAGCTAGTACTAGACCAAAGACTAGTCCTGATGCCTGGGTCTAGGCCAGGGCCCAGACCCAGGCCTGACACTCCAACCTGACCCAAAAGCCAGGTCCCGACGCCAAGACCTCAGCCCAGACCCAGGTCCAATGCTGTGGACTTGAAGGCCAGATCCTGACATCAGGGCCTCACCTAGGCCAGAGCCCAAGTCCAGGCCTGACACCGCAACCCGACCTGGAGGCCGAGTCCCGACGCCAGGGCCCTGGCCTAGCCTGGAGCCCAAGCCCAGTCCCAATGCTGCAATCCGACCCGGAGACCAGGTCCCTGTTCTGGGGCCTAAGCCTGAACAAAGGCCTGATGCTGGGACCTCAGCCAGGAGGCCAGGTCTTGACATATGGGCCTTCGTTGGTTACGCAATGGAACAGGTAAGAATTGTTTTGTTTTTTAATTTTTGGAGGTCTTGGCCGAGGCTCCGTCGTCGGCCCGTGCCTTTGCTGAGACCCCGGCGTCATGCTAGGCCTAGGCCACGGCCCCTGCTTTGGGCCTCAGCCTATGCCCTATGTGAGGCTCCGGCTTTGGACCTAGGCCAAGGCCCCAGCATCATGCTTGGGCATAGGCTGCAGCCCCTGCTTTGGGCCTCAGCCTATATCCTAGGTGAGGCCCCGGTTTGGGGCCTAGACCTAGGCCCGATGCATTAGTTTAAAACAAAATGAACAAATAAGGTTCATTTCATTTCAGGGGCCCCCAATTCAGTTCAGGGCCCCTGAATGAAACAAATTAGTCTTATTTATTGCGTTTTGCATTTCGTTTTAAACAAATGCACATTCCTAGGGGTTAAGGGGAAAGGAAGAGGCACTGTAAGGAGACAATGGCACTTCCATCTACACCGGTGTGGTCTACAGACCTCCAACTCAGGCAGAGCAATTGGACAGAGATCTAGTCGAAAATATCCAAAAGCTGGGAATAGAGGGAGAGGTGATATTGGTGGGAGATGTAGATTGGAGTATCCCATCTGCAGACTTGGTTAGAAATAGAAAGATCCTGGACTCCCTTCAAGGAGCTCTACTCAGACAAAAGATGATGGGAAGAAGCAATGCTGAGCCTGGTACTAACGAATGGAGACAGCGTGTCTACTGTCTGGATAGGGGACCCCAAAATTTTTTCAAAACAAATTGGGGGGGGGGGGGAGAGTTTATGCAAGGAAATGACTCTATTTGCAATTTGACATGCAACTATTAATTCCCCAAAGAATATTTTAAAAGATCCAGGATAAAACTCATTGCAGTTTCATGGACAGGACAAAGTGAAATTGAAAATGTCCATCTTGTTTAAATGAAGCCATAAAGGGGCCCTAAATGATCCTCTTATGTAGGGGCCCCAACAGCCCTAAGACCAACACTGAGGTGGCTAAACCCTAGCTGTTCCTTCCGTGCTGGGGGCCAGGCAGATGGCCTCACCCACGAGGCAGGAAGGCTTTGCAGAAGAGGGTCAGATAAGCCATGTAGTGAAATGGGTGCGCAGCAGGAGTTATTATTTTATTATACCGTAAATTCAGAGGGATACTTGTTGGTGTATTTAACATGCCAAGCCTTGAAATTCCGTCCTGAGAGTCCACGCTTCCTGGCGAGAGAAGAGCAGGTGATCTTTAGAAAGGAGACAGGACCCCTGAGCCCCTAAAAAAAAAAAAAATGTGAAGAGAGATGAAATCTGCAGAAAGTTGGATGATATGTTTGTTTGATTTTTTTAAAACATCCATTAAAAAAATAGGGAAACCCACCCCCCCCCCCCCTCCCTCCACACACACACACCAGTCAGCCCATCATGGAAAACACTAGCAGAATTTATAACAAAATAATGTACCTGGGCTTTTGTTTTTTTCCAATACGTCAGACTAGACTCGGATACAAATTCATTATGGGATAAACAGATAATTATTGACCAGTGTGCCCACACCATTTGGAATCAACATTAATTATGCAGTCGTCCCATGATGCACTACTATCTCACTTGCTCCTATATAGCTGTGGGAGATAAAACATCCACAAGTAAAAGAAATGCTCTGTGCTTTCCTCTTTATTTTTTGCCTTCTTTTTTTCTTTTCTCTGAGGAAGTTATTGGAAAGAGACGTGCAGCAGTTCTGATTAACATTATAACAAGGAACTACAGTTTCTTTTTTTTTTTTTTTTTAGATCTTTTTGAGTATCTGGGAACACTGAATGACTTTCAAACCCCGGAGTGACCTCTACGGCAAACCCATTTTCTCGCTTCATTTTCCTTGGCCTCTCTTTTCCTGCGTGGCGCTTGTAGCTTATTTTTTTCGAGGGCTCTACCACGTGTAATTACCTTTCCATAGTACAGTCTGGAGATGGGAAGTCACTCTAGAGTGCTCCCTCAGCAGAGATTCATCTTGGGCCTTCAGACTGGGAACGCTCATTTTTCCTAATACAGAAACATCTCACCGAGGCAGCACATTGCAGCCGAGGGTTCATCTTTCCTTGCTTCTGATGTATGAAAAATGTTACACTTTGTCCCCCCCTTTTTCTTAATCACTTCTCACTAGCTAAGCCTTCCCTCTTAGTTTCCTGGCTCTAATTAAGCCTTCACACTTTTCTTTTCTATTTCTCATTAAGAGAGCCGTCCAACTTTCATTCCTAAGCTTTTTAATAGTTTTTGTTCCTGATGTTTTGATAATGTAGGAATGTGTCTCCCCTCCCCCCCACTGTTATTTTTCTCTGTTTCTTGAGCATTTGAAGAAGAGTCAGAGAGAGTAGGTAGCAAAGCTGGGAAGGGAATCAAGGAGTTCCAGATTAGTTGTGACCTGCAGACTGTGTAACCTTCAACAAAGCAATTAGTGACACAAAGTACAGACAGTGGAGGACTCATTTTTGAATGGGATGTCATTATGTTTCATGCTATGGATAAGTCAATGTTAGCATTGCACTCAGTGGAAAGTTGGCCACAAGGTCACAGAATATTGCTTTATGTAGTGCACCTACATATGCACATTTGATTTAGAATATATCCCCCAACATTTCATCAACAACAACAAGAACAAAAAGAAAAATAAAATTAGGTTTTTTGCTGCAAAATCTATTTTGTCTGTTGTGGGAGCTATGGCATAAAAGAGAAGCAGTTAATTTTAACATTTTATATTGTGAGATTTGAAAAATAAAATACTTTTTTTTTTTTCTGCTAGAGCTGTAGCCATCATTTTATTTTTACAGGTTGGAGAAACGCATTACAAAGGGCCAAGTTAATCTTCAACAGAAAAAAAAAAAAATCCAAACGTTCTCCAAGTCAGGCCAGGGCTGCTGGTTTGACTTAGGGCTGCTATCACCAAATGCAGGGATTATCCATATCCGCCAGAAGAAGGAAGAAGAGGGAGCCCAAGGCTGTTCATCACCCAGCAAGGGCTGCATACAGCTTACTCCCCATTCTTTATCAATTTTGCCAGCTAGTTCCATGTTTCTGGTAAGGGAGTTCACAAAGCTGTCCTTTACTAGTGGGCCTTAAGAGTCTCAACAGATACTGAGTGTGAGGCGAGAGAGAGAGAAAGAGTAAGTGTGGTGAAGGTGTCTGTCACTCCCCAGCAGGAGATGCCTTGAGTTTGATAAAATTCCTGTCCCCTCATGGTTCATGGTTCTTGCCTGTCTCCAGGACTGTTTCCAAGAGAGATGTCTTTAGCTGCAGTCCCTCCAAAGGGGAGAGGGCTGCCTCCTGCTCTAGGAAGGTGGCTGCGGGCCAAAGCCGGCAGCGTGCTCCAGCCTTCAGGACTTGGAAGACGCTTATCTTGGGGCCTAGGATTGGATTCCTAAGGTATCCTGAAGATCCACAGAAGAGGACCCTAAGAAGAGGTGAGTTAAACTCATACTCATTGTTCTATCTGGGGTGGATTTCTTCAGTGCTGGAGGAGTCACCTTTATGGGGAGTCAGAGGGAAGACTGCCACAGAGTTGCTATGTAAGGAAAGCATCAGTCAGAGGTTCATCTGTCTTTGACCAAAGACGAGCATCCAGTTCTAACCTACTGAATTCCAGGACCTGCATCCAGACTTGCAGGTACTACCAGAAAAGTGCCCAGGGAAGGCAAAAGTATCTATTGCTAGGATGTGCATTTCAGCCATCAACAGACTGCGATTTCTTGGAACTTTATTTTTCTATATTGAATGTGCACTAACAAAAGTGCACCCACTGATTTACAACTGCAATCAAGTTTTACCAGTAAAGGATTTTATTTTGAACAACAGTGGCAATGCATATTTTTTTTTTACTTACTAGACTGTTGCAGAAGACCTCCAGAAAAAAAAACCAAACCTTAAAAGTCTTGAAAGATTTATCCTTTCTCCTTTGTGTGGGGAGAACCTTGGAGCATGGGTGCTGCAATGGCCCTGTCACTAAGAATTTGGGGCAGGGAGTTACATTTGCATCAGTGAACATCTGGCAGCCTAACTCCCAGTTAGGCTGCCATGTGAACCAAAACAGGCAGATCCAGTTTTGGTTTTGCCCCAGTGCATGCTTGGAATTCTAGATCAGAGTTCCCTAAGAAAAAGTAAGATTACAGTTCATCTCCAGGCGCAGTTTGACCTGGGTGAAAGCGGCAACCCTAAGTCCCGAGAAGAAATGCCTCTGGCACCAGAGGCTTTCGGAAAACAGCCCTGCCAGCTCTGCAGCAGCTTCGGCCCCACCTGAGGCAGGTAGAATGCTAGCAGGCTCTCAGTTGAGTCAGGAGACTCATCTGGTGCGTGTGAGATGACGGAGTTCTGACCTCTGGCAGAAAGCAGGCCTGCATCCAACAGGCAGGCAGCAGGCGAAATGCCAGGACGGTACGAGTAATCGGGGGGAAAAATGGAACCAGCTGGCAACCCTAGCAGGATCTGACACGGAGCACGCCGGCAAGGTCTTACAGTGCACACACTAATTATGGACTGAGAGAAAGGCAGATCTCCTTTTATCTCCACACCCACCATTCATTACCACTTGGATAGAAAGGCAGTTCTCCTTTAAAGAAGATGGCACGAGTCTGTGATACTATTCAAACAATTCACCAAAACACTGTATCTCAAATTAATGAAGTACTTTATCATCGAAGATCAGAGAAGAAGAGAGAGAGGAAAAAAAAAAAAAGCCCATCCAGGATGATGGATTTAAGCCCCGTGTGCTCTCTGGCTCAGTGAGCAATGATTCTCTTCATTTTGAATAATATTTTTTGAACTGTTGTAAAACAGAGTAGTTCAGCGCAGTCATTAAAATGCAGCCCAGCACTTTATATTCCCTCACTGAAAATTATAGCTTGGAAGAGTTCGGAGGGAAATGATTCCTCATTTAATGGCTGTGTAAACTCCAGAGACGGCAGGGAGCTCATCAGCTGTAGCACGACCCGTTTCCACCCCCTGAATCCGACCCTGCTAGCTGGCTGCCTAAAAGACTTCAGAGCCCCCCCCCCCACACACACACACACCCCCCAGGTTTTGTTACCCACATATGGCTTGGGAGCACTCCATAAAACCCCGTAGCAATGGATCAACAAACCATTTTATTTCAGTCCTGCTATGTTAATTCCACTATTTTTTTCTGCAATGATCCTTCTATTGCTCTCACCACTTTCCCTCACCCCATTCTTTTATCTTCCCTTTTTCCCCTTCCCTCACTTTATCCTCTCTCTCCCCTTAATTTCCTCTCTTTTTAAGAGCTAATGATGTGCTCTTTGGACAACAAGATGCCAATCTTAGCTTCAGCCATGGTCACTGAAAGGTGGCAGAGGGTTAGGAAGGGTACTAGGTACTTTCAGGACAATGATGTGATATTTTGAGGCACCCAGACTATTCTGGATTGCTGCTGAGAAATGCATTTTGCAGGGCTCGGCACATGTAATGGGAAAAAGGGTTTCCAAAACAAGCACTACAAGAGGAAAAGGCAGGATTGGAGCAAAATGCCTTTCTCGTGTAGATTGCGGAGGGAAACAGGAGACAGGTTAATCAGAGAATGACCCAATAATAAACCTGTTTATATTGAATAACCCCAATTAACCTTTATATATAAAAGATAAATAAAAGCTATGGAATGAACTAAGTGCTCATGGGAGAAAGAAGTAATAACACTAGATAAACAGGTATTTTGTGGAAAGGACTAGGTGTACCAATATTACCAGCTACCCTACTGTACCTCAATCCTGTTCTGCAGCAGCCTCCGCTATTCAAGCATACACATAGCTCTGCCAGTGCACCTCAGTCCTTCCCTGCAGCACCCCCCGCCACACTTTCTATTCCATTACTGACATTCACCTATGCTTGTGCTTTCCACCCCTCCTTCGTACAGTGCTGTGTACACATACGACCCTCCATGAATATTATGCATGAGTAACAATACAGCAAAGAATCATCATTGCTGCATCCAATATATTTGCAGCACCTCTTCACCACCACAAGATAACTTGGTGCCAATAGTGTGTGGAAACCTAACCGAATTAAAAAAAAAAAAAAAACCAAACAAACAAACAGAAAACAATTATTGATAAAGATAAATGCACCACTGCCTCAAAGATGTTTTCTGCAAACTGTTACATTATTTCCACTTAGAGGATTTTTCTTCTTTGTGCCAAACATATTTTCATTAAATTTCTTTTCTCATTTTGAAGGTAATATATATGCTAGTATCAGCACCTTTTTTGGCGGGGGAAGGAAAGGGGTGTAACACGATTACTGAATAGATTTTCAGAAATACATCACGAACAAAAATTAAAAAGAAAAACACACAGAGAGCAGCATCATATCGACAGGAATTGTTCCCGCAGAGTAATCACTCCTGTCCTATCTATTGCCTCTCCGCTGTTATTGAACCGATACAAGTTTAATACCATCACTCTGGAGTTCTGCACACTGCAAGATGAAAGGAGCAACAGGACAAGAAATGTAACTGAAAAGAAAGGGCCTTATGGTTTTGTTTTGCTTTTAAAATAAAAGAAAGTTAGGAAAGGGTTTGTCCCTCCCAGCACTTCAGTGCTGAACCATGGGCTTATTTCCTCCATAATTTCATTAACTTGTCCCTGAGGCAGTCTTATTTCAATAAGAGTACTTCCCCCTGTCTCGCCCACCAGCACTGTGAAATCTCTAGATTTGAGGCAAAGAGGGCCAGTTCCTCAACTGCCCACTGCTTATAGGGCTGAAACCTTGGCAATTGGTGCTACTGCTCACATGCTTCATACTTGTGCTAATTCAGCCCCCTTTTTTTTGTGTGTCAGTTGCCCACTGAAATAGATCAGAGGAAGAAGATATTTAGGAGAATATGGGACATGTTGGGATAGAGGGAGAACTCTGGGGTGACTGAGCGCTTCTAAACCTTCTAACCCTTCCCCTCAGATTATACTATTTATATGCCACATATACAATATTATCTATCCATACCAATCAGTTACTATTCACTAACGCTAAACACACTCTTTGACCTATATACTTGCCATACTCTTACTATTGTAAAGACTATTTTGATCCTCTAATCTGTCAAGTAATTCCTGACTCACAAGTATTCTACATCTCCTGTTTTATATTCCCAAATTGTAAATATTTGTATTGTTATTTTTATCCTCCGGCTAAATGCGCCTCCTATGGATTATTTGATGTTAATTATTTTATAGTATTAATGTTATCCGTTCTATAAACCATTCTATAGTTGTTGGATTGTAAAGCTTGTTGCTAATTTAATGTTCATTGTAAACCGAGGTGATGTTTTCTAACGTGCTGCGGTATATAAAAACCCCTTAAATAAATAAATAAACAAACAAATAAATAAATAAAGAGAGAGAGAAGGAGATGGAGGAAACAGAAGCATTATATGAACATGTTCAGAGTGCTTTCACATCTATTTGTGCAGCGGGAGGACACCATCTTTTAATTTTCCTTTTTCTTGCCCTGAGGTAGATGGATGTGCCGGCTGGTCCTTAGCTCTGAGAGCACAGCCATTTCCTCTGATGTGAAATGTTTACCAAGGAATTCTCTTTCTTTCTCTCTCTCTCTCTCTTTTTTTTTTTTTTTTTTGCTGGCCTCTGTCACTGCAAAGAAAACGAAAGTGATTGAATCTTCAGCAGAGAGAGGATCCGTCCTATGGGGACTCAGTACCCTTCCTTATAAGTTATCTTGATTTTCTATCCATCATATTGTGGCATTTTCCAATAAGCAATGACTACCTCCTTCTGCAATTATGGACTCTCTTTTGTAGTGCTAACTCTGGTAATCCAACATTTGCCATAGATGTTTTGTATATAGGGGGTGTGTGGGCGTGATTTCATCCATTCTCAGGGGCAGCAGAACATGTTTTTGGTTAAGGGGGGGGGGCAACTGAGCTCCATTCCTAGCTCCACCCCTCCCCCATTCCCGATTTCTTACTGTATTTTTACAGTTAATGTCATTCTTTCTTGCATACATTATTCGCATAAATCGTAGGGTAAATCATTCATTCCCCGACCAACCAATATAATGCTCGATGCTAGAAAACCAGACATAGCAGGAAAGGAGAAAGCGACAAAAAGAGCATTACTAACAGGCGTCTCAGTACGAAGCGACTATTCTGTACTGTGCATAGAGGGAGAAGATCACCAAGTGCCAAGAGATATAATCAGAGATGAAGAGAATGTGGCCTAAAGATACAGAAACAGGTCCACGTGCTTGGGCACCACTCGCCTAAATAAAAGGAACTTCCAAGCTCACCTCAGCATGCTTGCCTGTATGTGTTACACTGTACGAGCTTCAGAAAGAAGCCGTGTAGCACAATGCGAGTATTAAGAAGAGCACTAGCAGTAAGTCTGAGAGCTTGAGATCACACCCGGCACACTGCACCCTGGCTTAAGAGTGAGGTTCATTCTTGTCAATGTACGTGCAAGACAAACCCATTAAAAATCCAACAAGGGGGCAGAGCAGGATATTTTCCCCTACACCTCACCATATGAAACAATTTTGGCGTTACCTAAGTGTGGTCAGTATTAAAAAAAAAAAAAAAATGTCCTGCTCTTTGGAAGGGGCCCAGGGAGGCTGCCACCAGTGCCAGCAGCAGCGAGAGGGCCTTTTCCTGCCTCCCTCGGCTCTTCTTGAAAGAGGAAGGACAGGAGAAAGCAAGTTGTGCTGCTGCCCTGGCTCTTCAGCAGCAGCGGTGGATGAAGGAGGCACCTGCCCTGCCACTGTATGACCCCTGGGAGCCTTCAAAGGGAAGAGGTAATGGGTGTTACTGCTAACCCCGGTCCCATGCAACGAGTGAAGGTATTCAAGACATGCCAGGGAGCAAAAGGGATTGCCTTCACGTACTCCGCACCTCCTGGGTATCTGGCCTACTTGTTCAGCAATTCCTCCTCTTGGGGGTTCCCTAGAGGAGACTAAGACCTCTTGGATTGCTCATCATACCACTCCGATGCTTTGGTGGTACACACGTAGGTTATCGACGCACCGGCCACTTGATTGGAGTCCATCCTCGGGTGCTGGAAGGCTCCTCTGAGGAGGGCCTTCCCCCACCCCGTCCTTGGGTAGTCCCGTTAGGGGCCTGTAGGAGGGTTGTTGCTTGTAGGACTCCTTCTGCCGCTTTCCCCATCGAGGCATATAGTGGGTTTGCCTGAAATTGCATCCGGCCTGGGGTCGAACCGGGCCCCTGAACCCTTCTTTTTCCTGCTGCATCTGGTAGCACAGAAGGCAGGCTGATCCAAGGTCCCCTTCACACACTCCTTCCTCTGACGCTGCTCCGGTAGCTCAGAGGGCATCCACCATTGTGTGCAGCAAAGGCAAGCACTAATGTGGCTGTATATGAGGTGCTTCGCCTTGGTAGGACCCCCAGGCCCAAGAGAGGTCCCAGGGCCACTGCAACAGTCCTACCCCTGCCAAATGCAGGACCGGGAGGGGGTTTCACACAATCCTGTAACAAAAAAAAAAAAGAGGAAAGAAATTACGGAGAGGAGACTCCGCGTGCACCATGCAGCGCGGAGAAACAAAAAAAGACTGGAGTGGGCGGGGAACCACATGGTTATATACACAGACAGGCAGGCACGCAGGGCTCAGCTGTGTGTGCTTGGAGGAGCTCCGCCATCTAGAGGACCGGAGGACGATCCCCAGATTAAATGGCTAATTGAACCTGCTTATTTGCGGAAAATAATCAGAGTAAAGAGGAATATAAAGACAATACTTATCTGATTCATAGATGATTTCAGAATAAAGTCCTATAAAAAAGGAATATAATTGTTAATAGTGTTTCAGGGTATTTCTATGCTAACAGAAAAAAAACCTTAAAATGTGTTGAAGTTTCAAATTGTTGTTTAAATATATAAAAAGCCTTTTCTTGAGTTCTTGTTTAAAGAAATACTTGTTAAAAGATCCTAAGTATAGATTTTATTGCCAGCCAGTTTTTCTACTCTTTTTTTTTTTTTTAGTACAATAAGTGTTAAATCCTTTTCAGGATCTTTTATTACAGAGGTCTTCGCAGCTGTCCTCTTTGTCAAGGACATTTCCAAACCTTATCCCTACTTTCCTTCCGCACCCCTAGGAGATTGGCTGGGTAGGTTATACTCGGCCACACTAAACCCAACAGGAATGAGGGTTTTTCAGGTGTGTTCCCTCAAGGAAACCACCCTGGGTCCCTACTTACCTTCACTCCCTTGGCCTGGGACACCAAAGCAGGAGGGACTCCACCCTTAGGCAGTTTACATAAGTAACAGAAATACAAACTCCGTCCACTGCTTGGCACATTGCAAAATACAAAATTCTGAAAAAAAAAACCCCAAACCACTCAGCATATTTGTAATAAATCTGCCATGCCACAGCAGTACTAACTCTCAGGATGTCAAAAACACCCTACCTATGAAAAGGAAACACTGCTAATAGTACACTGGGTCCTAGGACACCAATACACCTCTTGTTGGCAAAACACAATGAACAAGACTGCTACAGATCCCTACACACTAGCAGAATACCTCACGCGTGCAGAGCAGACAGACGTTCACCACATACGGAATAGTTGCCAGAAATTAAAAACCCCAGGAAGCCAAGAGTCGGTTTGCAGTGCAAAGCTAGAAAATGGATTTACTCTCTTTTCCATGGGTACAGCTGCTTTGCCTCTTGCCCTAACCCCACTAGTGTCTCTTTTTCTCCCCATCCCCCCTACATCCCAACTATAGGACTAGGGATGGAGAGAAAAATCAGGAGAGGAAACACAGAGAGGTCCAGGAGCTCGGAGGGCAGAGAAGAGTAGAGGGAGGGCAGATGGAAAAGGGAGAATCTGGGATGAGGACGAAGGGAGAGTTGTTCTACCCCAACTCTGCTCCTGCTCCCTTTCACATCCCTATCCTATCTCTCTCTCTCACCCCAATACTGCATACTCTCTTTCACACAAACAGCCCCACCCCTATATCCACCAGCTTGCAAGCCTGCCCCCCAGCAGTCATTCCTTCCAACCAACTAACCTCCCCTCTGCCTTTCTACCCAGTCAGCCTGCCCTCAACCAACATTTCCTTCCCATCAGCCAGCCAGCTAATTCCCTAGCCAGCCATTTCCAAGTCCTGCTTTCCAGTGCCCCCCCCCCCCCAGCTAGCCCTCTACCCTGACCCCCGTCCACAGTCAGCTAGCCTCAACCATTCTCAGCCTCTGACTCTTCCTTCCCTCCCTCCCCAGCTCCAGCCTCCAACCCTTCCTTCTTTCTCTCCCTGAGCCTCGGACCCTTCCTTCCCCTCTCTTCCCAGGCAGCGTCCAACCTTGGAATCCCCTTCCCAGCCAAAAGCCTCAGAAGCCAGACCTCCGGCAGCTTGCTTACCCTAGTGGCGTGCAGTATCTCCTTCTGTTCCCAAAGTATTCACTTCCAGCCCAACCCCACACGGCTCTCTCTGCATGCTGGCGCTAAGTCTCGCAAGGCATGTAGATCAGCACATGAAACCTTGCGCTGATCCGCATGTCTTACAAGGGCCAGTGCGCAGCATGCAGAGAGCTGCACACAGACGAGCCAGCAGCGAGCACATCCAGGATGCCCTGACCCAGAGAAAAAGATGGACAGGCTAGTACCCGAATGACCCATCCCGTTCCAACACCTATGCACCTTCTTCAAGTACACAAACAAAACTTTGCAGTCTATTTTCCCTCTGCAGTATGCCAGTACTAAATACTGATATTTTTTTTCACCATAAAACTCAGATGTGAAGTCACTTGGTAGCCTAGTACAGCCTCCAGAAAGCCTTTCTTTTTTTTTTTTTTTTTTTAATGTCTTTATAATACAATAACTTTTGTCACCCAAACACTTCAGTCAGCATTGCTCAGTCAATCCAGTGACCGTGCTCTTCATTAGCTAATAATATGCTGTTTGCCTATCACAGGAGAAGCAAGGTGATACAGATGCATACCAGTATTCTTCTCACGTACAATGAATATGTGACTAGTGCGGGTATGGTCCTCTCATAGCCTTGCTGAGGGGACAGACGGGAGCAGCCTCTGATGTCAGTGGGGAAAAATCAGCAAACACCTCTCCCCCCCCCCCCCTCCCCACACACCCCTGCTGCATTATTTATTTAAACTTAATTACCCGCTATACGGTTATGAACTGCAAAGCAGGTTACAATCGAAATAAAAGCGGATGATGCACAGCATAGCAATATTAGCTATCATATTAGTCCATCTATTGCATTGCCAGGAAACAGAACCTACACTGGGGATAGGGGAAGACTGGTTCAGATCAAATCCAAACTGGAAATCTTCAAATTCATCTGGCTGGGACCTTTCAGTTCTGCTTTGCTACTCCTGAAGCTTGGAAACTGCTTACCAGATAAGTATGCAGTGGAAGGACACCTAGCAGAGATGTCCTGTGGCTGGTGCAGTTCTTTTTTTTTTTTTTTTGTTGTCCTTACATCCATTACATTTCTGCAAGTTCCTTCCTGGGAAACTCTACCAAGGATTTCAAAGAAAACAATATCAGGGGGTCTGAGATTATTTTAAAAAGCATAATAAAGGTGCTCAGTCATAAGGGATGGGTTGGGGGGGGGGGGAGGGTGGCAGGAGAGATATTTTTAACTCTGTATTAGGTGTACTTTCAAACCTAGCTGAAAAGAAGCAGGAAGTTGGGCATTCCAAATAGTTAACCATTTCGTAGGCCGTGGAAATGAAACAGGCGTTCAGCCTCGTGCCTCCCCCTCACGACATACCATGTGGCTGCAGTACAATGGGGGGTGCCAGAAGGAGCCCTGGACTGTGGTTGTCTCACCGAGGACCGTTGCTGCCATCGCTCAACCCCTTGAGAGGGGAGGGTTACAAATGGCGAGAGAGAAGGAAAGGGAGATATCCTTGTAGTTGGGAAGGAAGGCTCATGGCACCGTAGCCCAACAGAGTCCGGTTCTGAATGAGCTGGAAACCCAAAGGAACAGGAAGGAAACTGCCAGGCAAAAAAAAAAATCCATGTTGAGAATAATTTTCCACATTGAGATCTAAAGAAGCCTTTGCTTTCTATTGACACACGACCTCTGGCTTTCCCTTCACGTCTGAGTCTACCCCCCTGGAGCCTCATAGCATGACCTCTTGTAGAACTTCCTTTCTGCAGAAAAGATTTTTCCTTCTTGTACATTATTTATGCGTTTGAGATATTTGAATGTCTCTGCTATATTTCCCTCCCTCCCCCCCCCCCTTGTTCTCCTACAGGGTTGAAATATTTATATCCTTAAGTTTCATAAGGCTTTTGATACAGACCCTACACAGTTTTGGTAGCCCCTCTCTGGCCCACCTCTCCTCAGTCTCTCTATCCCTTCAGAAGTGGACACAATATACCAGCTGAGTTCTTACCAGTGACATGGACAATAGCATTATCCTCTCCTTCTTTGGGCATTCTTTACAGTGAGTGTACCTTATGCGCCCGACCGTGTGTCTTGTTTGTGCAGTTTTGAGTGAGAGGGGAAGGGAGGAGGGATAGTTTTTTTTCACCAGTATAATTTTGTTTGTTGGGAGTGACAGCCCCATTTAGTCAACTTCCATCCACCACTCTTCTCCCTAGTTTAAACTCTTGCCAGTGCATGTTCTGAACTGTTCACTAAAAACCTTGGTTCCTCTCAGACAGATGCAGGATGTCTCTCCAGTAGTCTTGTATCCTGTACGATTTTGTTTGATGTAAACCACTTTAGGATGAACTCTGTTCATGGAATGTAGTCTGTAAGTGTAGCATTCTTCTAGATTTTCTTAAGAAGGCAGGGGTCACACTCGGTCCCAGGGCTAAGTTCCGACAAAGTCTCTAAAAGCCCCAGTGTGCAGGGCCAGTGCAAGGGTTATTAGGCGCCCTCGGCGAACTTTCAGCTTTGCTCCCTCTCACCCCCAACCCCAACCTCGACCCCCTCGTCTGGTCCACCCCGCACGCAAATAAAAATTATGCATTTATAATAACAGATTTTACTTGAAAAAGGACAAAAATATCATAGCAGTGCATGTAAATATAATATATATATTTTATGTCAACCAGAAAACCCTGCTAAAAGACAAAAAAAATACTTGGAACCCATATAGTATTAGGCCTATTGTAACAAGTGTTGGGTGTGGGCTTAGCATTCAAAACCATGAATAAACTGAATTACAATTACAATTTAATAAACCTCCAATTCCAAAACAGCACTAACTACCAAGTACTCAAATAGTAGTAGTAACCCTACTTATGAAAAGGCAACATTGTAAACATTTCACCAAGCCCTAAAACAACAATACATCTCCTATTAGGAAAACTGAACAAGCCAATCTGCTATAGAATCCTACAAAGAAAATACATGCTACCAAAATATCTCAAGTTTGATCACGCATGCAGAATACAGACAGACCTTCGCCAAATAAAGAATAAAGATCATAAAGGAAAAAGGAAAAATGTGCAGACAAAAACTGAACTGAAAACCACAACACTAGACTCTGTATGCAGGGCAACAATGGAAAAAGAGAAACATTTATTTATTTATTTGCGGATTTTTCTATACCGACATTCATTTAGTGAAAAACATCACATCGGTTTACATTCAACAAGAAAGGTAGCAATGGTGCTTTACAAGTGCAATTGTAGAGAATACAAGATGCTATTAAACAAATTAGCAATTAAGGTACTCAAGGTATTAAATAAACTAATAATGTGATAATCCAAGGGTAAGATAGTTATAGTAATTCAGGATATTAAAATACAAAATAATCAAAGGAGGTTAAGAAAACATTGCCATTCTTCATAAAATATCAAACAATAAAATCAAGAAATATAAAATATCAATAACAGTAAAACCATACTATTAAAAAGAATATTTCAAAATAACTGACATAGAATGACATCCAATAATTAAAAACTCATACAAATTTAAAAAAAAATGTTCTAAACTCCCCAAAAAATTTGAAAAAACAGCAGAAATATCAAATAACACCCAATGATTAAAGCTAAGAAGAATAAAATATCAACTGCCCTCTGTATTTGGGAACTTTTGATTTCCAGATGCCCTGAGCTTGTCATAGATTTGCTGATGGGGTGAGGTGGAAGGGGGGTTGTTGCACACAGATATTCTCCTTTCTCTCTCTCTCACACACACACACACACACAACCCTACCTAGGGTCACTAAATGCTTCTAGAATGTTTCTGGAGGGTCCCTGCTCTTCAGGGTATATGAGAGGTCATTGAGTTTTGTGTAAGGGCAGAGCTCTTGTAAGCTGCAAGCATCCTCTCTATTAGGGAGTAGAGATGTGAATTGTTTTTTGTGTTTGTGTCATTCTTCATTTTTTGCCACCGCTGAAAATGGCGTTTTTTTTGCGGTTCGGGTTTTTTTTTCGCGAAAAATCATTTTTTGAGTTAGTGCACGCTAACTCCCATTAGTGTACGCTAACTCCTCGTTAGCGCGCACTAACAAAAAACGTTAGATTTTGTTATTTTTTGTTACTTTTTGTTAGGTTTTGGTAGTGCGCGCTAACTCCCGTTAGCGCACACTAACTCAAAAAACGATTTTTAGCGAAAAAAACCCCCGAACCACAAAAAAACGACATTTTCTTTAGTTTAAAAAAAAATGAAATAAACATTGAACCCCCTTCGAAAAAAAAAGAAACAGCACTTCCCAGGGCCTCCTGGGCCCCCCATCCAGGATACTTCCCGGCCCCCACTTAGCCGGCCTGGGGAAGATCTGCAGCTGGGACCTTCGTTGGGCCTAGGGTGATGCCACAGCAACCTACTGTAGCCTAAGCCTATGCAAGGTTGAGTTTTCGGGGCCAGGTATTCCCGAAGCATCAGCTTTGCGTGGGCTTAGGATATGGTAGGTTGCCATGACCTTGGCCTAGGCCCTACGCAAGGCCCAGACTTGGAGGCCAGGGCCTTGGCACGGACCCAGGCTGAAGGCTGGGTCCCAATGTCTGGGCCTTGACCTAGGCCAGGGCCCGAACCCAGGCCTGATGTGCAGCCCAGCCTGGAACCCAGGTCCCAACGCCTAGGCCAGGGTCCGAGCCCAGGCCCCGCACCATGGCTTTGTCTGGAGGCCTGATTCCAGGCCCAGGGCCTTAGCTCAGACCCAGGCTCGATGCCAGGGTCCAGCCCAGAGGCTGGGTCCCAATGCCTGGGCTTTGGCCCAAATCTAGGACCAATGATGGGCCCAGCCCATCATTCTTTTTTTTTTTTTTGACAAATGACGCTGTCTGCTTGGGAGGCACTGGAGTTAATTAACTCCAGCACAACACCCTAGCGTAGGGTGCCATTTTGATGTGTAGCAGTACAATTAGCAGCTGTACATCAAAATGGTGCCCTTTGCTGAGGAGGATGCGCTAGAGTTAATTAATTCCGGCACCTCCCAAGTGGACAGAGTCATTTTGTCAAAGAAGAAAGAAGATCTCCAAGGCCTGGGTGCTGGGCCTGGGCCTGGGCCTGACTGGGCTGATGCCCCTGTGTTGGGTCTTGGTCTGGGTATTGGACCTGGGCCCATCGTGGCAGACCTGAGCCCAGGCCCTGGCCTAGGCTGAGACCCAGGCGTCGTGAACTGGCCTCTGGGACAGGCCCCAGCATCAGGCCCTGGTCTCAGTCGAGGTCCCTGAGTCAGGACTCGGCTTCTGGGCTGGGCTGCGGCATCAAATCTGGGCCTGGGCCCTTCCTATGCCGAGACCAATGTGTTGGCCTAGGCAGGTCGTCTGTTCTGGGTCATGGCATCATGCCCAGGTCTGGGCCAAAGCCCTGGCATTGGGACTCCACCAAGATGTGGCATCGCTTTTGGTAAGTATAGGGGGGAGTCCTCGGGAATTTTCCTGGCCCAGGCCTTTTCTTGAGTTTCAGCCTAGATCCCGGCATCATGATTGGGGGCAGGCTGTGGGCCCCATTCGTCGGGGTGAATCCTATGCCTAGGTGAGGCCCAGGCTTTGGTCCTAAGTCTAGACTAAGGCACTAGTCACATTTGGAAGTAGGCCTGGACCCCTGTTTTGGGACTCAGCCTTCTCCCTAGTGAAGCCCCAGCTTTGGGCCTAGGCCTAGGTTCTGACTTTTTTTTTTTTAATAGGTTTTCAAAACTAAACGATCTGAAATGAAATAGGAAATTTTATCTCATTTCCTATTTCATTTCTCTTGAATGCCCATCCCTAATATAAGATATCCCCAGGCATCTGTTGGTTGTTGTCTTGTGAGTCCTGAGAAGAGACAGGGTTTATGAGACATCCAAGGATTTCTGAAGCAAGGAACAGGAAAGACTCCAAGCTGAGGAAAAGGGATTTGGTAGCCTACTAGAGGGAAGACACCCTATCAAATAAGGGGGTAAAATCCAGGTCTGGGAAAGCTACAGCATGTTGAACTATTCATGAATGACATTGCTCCATGGGCCTTGGGGCTGAAGCTATGGGTGAGTGGGATCCCTCCTGCTCAAGAAGAATTAAACTTTATTGAGCTTTTGTTTATCTCCTCTTGAAATGCATTCTGAGACTTACTGACAGATTCTGCTGATTTTTTCTACTTTTGGATTTTTTTTATAATAAACTTCAATTTTGGAACCAAGAACTGGTGTGGTCATTGGACTGTGTTGAGCTGCTGGTAAGTCTTCTCCTGGCTTTCCAGAGTCAGTCTGGTCCCCATTGGCAATCCCTTGTGGTCTTTATCCAATTCCAGAGCTGTAGTGACATACACCTCCCTCTGTAGTCTTTGAAGGTGATCCTGTTATACATACATTTGCTTTTTCTAACACACACACACACACACACACACAGAGGCTCTCCCACATATGCATGCTCTACCACACACACACATATACACGCTCTCTCATACACACACACACACACACACACTGTCTCTTACTCTCACACCTTCTCTCCCTCACAAACTCACAGCCTCATTCACTCACACAGACCCCCCTCACTCACACATATCCTCACATAGAATCCCTCTCTCTCTAATTCTCACAAGCACCCTCACTCCCTCACATATACACAATCCCTCTCTCAATAAACCCTCATTCAAGCTCCCTCTCTCTCACTCACATACACACTCCCTCAAAAAAGCTCCCTCTCTCTCACACACACACTCACACAGGCTAACTCTCTCTCTCTCACACACCCATGCCCACACCCTCACACAGGCTCCTTCTGTCTCATACAATTCTTCTGTCCAGGGCCAGTGCAAGGCTATTGGATGCCCTAGGTGACCCTTGCGCTGCCCCCCTGCTGGTTGCGCTCCCTACCTTTTTCAGCACCGACTGTGTGCTTCTATTTCTCTTTGCCGCAAGCGGGATAGGCCCCGCTTGCGGCACCACATGGCTGCTCTTCGGCACCCTAGGCGACCACCGAAGTTCATCTAATGGATGCACTGGCCCAGCTTCTGTCCCTCTCTCACACACATACCCTCAAACAGGATCCCTCTCGCTCTTGCATACAGGCTTTTTCTCTTGCACACACTCACCCTCATACAGGCTCTCTCTCTGTCTCTCTCTCTCTCTCTCTCACACACACACACACACATATTCTTCACATAGGTTTCCTCTCTCAAATAACCACATACATCCTTCACATAGGCTCCCTCTCTCACACATACACAATCCTTCTCTCACACACATCTTCTCTCATGCACATGGGCTTCCAATCTTACATTCACATGCACACTTTCTTACACACACACACATTCACTCACTCACTCACTCACACACAAACACTTCCTCTTTCTCTCTCACTCACATAGGCTCTCTCACAAGTTATTTTGTGCTCTCATTCTGGACCTCTCCATTTTCTTCTGCTGAGGCAGGATGAGCTTCACCTGTAGTTCTTCTGGGCCTCTCTCTTTTATGTCTTCAGCTGTGGGCAGGATGAGCTTTGCTCACAGCTCTCCCAGGCCTCTCTCCTTTGTGTCTTCAGTTGCGAGCAGGATGGGCTCCTCCCACAGTCCTGCTGAGCCTAATCTTTGGCTAAAAGCAAGATGAGCTTTACTCGCAGCTTCAATGAGCCTATCTTAAGCCGTGAACAATATGGGCTATACTCGCAGCCCCGCTGGGTCTCTCTCTTAATCTTTGGCCAAGAGAGGGATGAACTCTATTTGTTGAGCCTATCTTCGGCCATAAGCAAGATGGTCCTCTCTTGCAGCCCATTTGATTGTTCTCCTCTTTGTCTTCAGCCACCAGTCTGGAGCTTGCACTGGAAATTTTGCTGCCCTCTAATAGTTGGCACTCTAGGTGACTGCCTAATTAACCTAAAGGATGCGCCAGCACTGCCAGGGTTGGATTCTTTGAAAGAAAGTTTGGATAGACCTCCTGGGCCCAACGTACAGGGGAAAATCATTTCAGGGTGTGTGGTGGTTTCAATAAATGCACCATGGAGGGTCTCAGTAAATGTCAAATAACCAGATAGGACACTCAAGATGAGTGTTCCAACTTAAACTTTAGTACTGCAAATCTTCAATAACATTAATTTGGTATCAAACACACATGTTTTTGTTTCATCCATCCAACTCAATTATCCCCAAACTTCTCCTTATCTGTGAATGTGTCCCTCAGAATTTGGGCTCTAAGATGTCCTAATCTCCAGGGCATGGAATAGTAGGTATCGCAAAATAGGAGCCTCCCAGCCTATCTGTGGCAGTACTCCCTTCCCATAGACAGGTCCAGTTTGTTCTCCAATCTCCACATCTCCCAAATCTTCTGTTTCCTTCCCAGGGCAAAGAGTCTAGTGAGGGGGGATCTCTAGATGAAAATCCTCTTAGTTGTCCTTTCCAGATGGCAAAGTGGGATCTTTTGGACTGAAGGCTTCAATTTCTCAGCACATCAAGGAAACCTCTTTGTTTACTCATTTCTGGGCAGAAAGAGGGGCAATACTTCGTCCCGAAACAAAGAAACAAAAACTCACTCAAAAATAATCAAAAGAGATTCTCTCAGCACAATCACCGCTGTCCAATCCCTGGGTGTGAGATGGATTTCAGCAGCAGCTGTTCTTTCTTCCTATCCTTCCCAGGGCAGAAAACTCCAAATAATAAAATCCAAAATTCATGAAACAATTTTTAAAAAACTGAGATACCCTCACCAGCGAGGTTGTGGGCCTGCAAGGCACTGTCTCCTTCTTATCCTGGGCAGCCAAAGATGAGAGGCCCAGCTGGAACAGGGGGAAATTCACAGAAAATACAGCTCTTTCTCACATTGCCCCAGCTCTTACCAGAACTAAAACCCTGTTCTTTACAGAAACTCTTCAGTCATGTATCACAAATTCTGGTGCATTATAACCTACCCTCCCCCAGGTAATACTTCTGAAAATGCCACTGTCCTTGCCCGCTGCCTAAGACCCTCCCCTAACTTCCTTTAACTCATCCTTTGCTGCACTGACGTGGCTCCTCCTCACCAGGTCATCAACGCCGAAGTGAACTATGACATCAAACTCTCTAAAAAAAAAAAAAAAAAGCCCAAACCTTGGGCGGCTCGATAATGTTCTCAAGGCACTCATCAGATTCCCTGTTATTGAATTACAGGGCTTTTGTTCACCATTTGGGGACAGGATAAAGTGACTCAAGGCTGATCCAGTTTTAGAAAGGCCCGGGGAGCCTTATAAACTCACATAAAACTCCTGAGGGCCTTCAGTGGACAGTGTGCTGTCATGTAGAGGCAGCCTGCAAAGGCTCTGCTTCCTCTGACCCATTCCCAGGCTCATTCATTAAGACAAAAAAAACAGTTTATAAGGAAATTAATATTATCTATATACAAGTTAGGAACCAAGAGAGGGCGATCAAAATTTTAAATATATGTGTATATCGATACTGATATAACATCTTTACAGCTGAATAACTGAATCTAAATAAACTCACAGAGAGAAAAAGAGCAGCCCATTTTATCCAATAATTTTTTTTTCTCCACGTTAGACTCTTGTCTGGCAGAAGTCATTGAATCCTTCAAAAAAAATGTTTATTTAAACAAAAATAAAATGTTCAGAATCTTCTCTTGTAAATCTGGGGGCAGCAAGAGGCCATGGGCACGGTACAAGCCAGGACACTGAAGCAGCGCCCACTGGTGGCAAAGGGGAGGGAGCGCAGCCCCCTTCCTGCTCTCTCCTTTCCTCCCTCCCTCCCTCCCTCCCTCCCTGGGGAGAGCAGCAGTGGCTGGGGAAGGGGGGGGGGGGTGGTGGTCAGGCAGGACCAGGCATCCTTCTCAGTCACAGACCTGTTGCATTCAAGAGGAGAAGCACAACTTTGAGGGCTCTGAAGGAGGAGGAACCATGCTGAGGGTCCTGACCAGGCAGGTGAAGAGATATCCCGGAGTGAGTCCTACATCATTCGCCTCCCCTGACTCCACTGCTCACGGTTATTTCCCTCCTCCATGAGCTGGCAGCACATCTGGCTGATTTATTTCCTTCTTCTTTTTCTCCTTCACCAACTTTTTGCCTTTTCCTCGTTCACTATTTTTTCCCTCCCAATTTCTGGGTAGTTTTTATACTTACTTGCTGTCATTCTCCCTCATTCCAGCCGTAGTTTTCTTCCCTCTTTCCTTTGCTATCTTCCCCCCCCCCCCCCCCCCCCCCCCCCCCCCCCCACCCCCCCTTTTTTAACTCTTATCATGGTCTTTATATTCCAGCCTTCTTTAACTTTACCATCTCTTGCTCCATCTTTTCATGTCCTTTGCTTTGCTTACGCCCTTTTGCTCGTTCCTCATTTATGGCTTTCCTGTTCTGTCCCTGCCATTCATTCTCATCTCTTTTATTCTATTCTCCATTCGTCTCTCTTTTTCTTCTTTCTTTTCGTTGCAGACTATTCTTTCCTCGCTGCCTTTTTTTTGCACCCTGCTCTTCTTTTTTGGAAAACTGTGTGCACATCAGTTTAATTATTGGTTTATAAAGCTATCTCCTAGTAAAAAAAAAAAAAAGATTGCTTAGTTAGTTACTTTTCTATTTTATGTGAATCTTTTTTAATCCTGTGTTATTTTTTTTTTCCTGGTGATTTCTTGGAATTTATTTGGTAATGTCGGTTCAATGCTGAAAAAAACCCATAACAAATCTTATGTTACCGTTCAAGGTAACATGCATCCTTCAATCCTGTGGTTACATATTCAAACCTTTGTTGGTTTGTTTGTTTGCTTTCTTCTCCTTAACCTGCTGTGACCTTTGCAATGAAGGGAGAGAGGACTGGATGTGATCTCTTGTCACTGAATGACACTAGGTACCTGCCAGGTTGATGCATGTAAATAAGCTGATAAAATCCAGGTAAAATGTCCTCATTGGAAATTGGCAGCATTCCCTTTATTTGCAAACCTCTGTTTAGGACATTCCACCCCTCCCCCATTCCTTTATGAACCTGCAGAGGAAGGACAGCCTGCAAAATGCAAATCCTGAACTTAGAAATTTCCCACACCATAAAAAATTCATTACAATAAAGGGTGTATATACACAACTCTGTAACCTCAATACATTATGAATGATCGGGGGAGCTCTATTACGAATTTCTGATTTAGAAAGTCCGTACTGTGGTGTGGCGGGATGGCATTATTTACGCAGTAAGCTGTATAGGGATCAAAGTCACTTTTGATTACAAATCTTATTTGTAACTTCACTTTTACTTCTTTAGGAACAAGGATCAACCTTGCTGTTTCCGTTTAGGGAGAAAGTCACTGACTTAGAAACAGAGACTCTTATGGCAGATAGAAGTCCCCCAGCCCACAAAACCTCTGCCTAGTCTCCTGATTATTATCACCTTTCTCCTGCCTCCAATATAAAAATAAAACCAGGGAGATGGACTGAAACGTAGAATCTGATGAAGACCAAGGAGTGTAAGGCCCATCTAGTCTGCCCAATTGACTTCCTGGTGCAATACCAGAAACAACAGTCAGGGCTGGTGCAAGAATATTTGGCACCCTAGGTAAAACTTCGGTCGTGCATCCCCCTCCCCAATTTATATGTTGGTGCCAGCTCCAGCACAGTGCTCCCTCCTACCGGCAGCCGTGCCTCCTGTATGGTGCTCCCTTCTTTGGTAGTACAGCGCCCTTCCATGCCTTACACTGGCAGGATTTTGCTGCCCCCAAAATGTTGACCCTCTAGGTGACCGCCCAGTTTGCCTAATGGAAGCACCATTCCTGACCCCAGTTGATCTGTCATATTCTTTCGGTCCTTTATTCAAAGGGATCCTCTGGGCTTATCCCAGGCTTTTTTTTTAAATTATGTTCCTATTTTTGCCTCCACCAACTCCATTGGGATACTATCCCTACATTCACCACCCTTTCTGTGCAAATTTTTTTTTTTAATAGAAATCACATTCGGAAATGTAATGCAGATTTCCATAGCAGCCCTTTACCCAAACAGGATCTTAAAGTGTTTTGAAATAGGAGCAGTCCAGAAGCAGGTGTGCAGCCATCTCTGTGGCACAGGGTCTGGCAGTGCATGTCAGTGCCTTTCCTTGCTTAGATTGTCAGTAATACTAAGGCCAGTTATCTGCATTAGGGTGTAAGCAGTAATAATATAATCACATTACGGTGCTTATCTAATAATCATCTGAGGAATGGGTGCTATTTTCAATTTTTTTTATCTCCATGGAAAATAAATTCTGGTTTGTTAATGTCCCCTGTGTTCTACTGTCTGCAGGGCAGTTAAAGTAATTTAAGCTAGCAATCAAATTACAAGCA
Organism: Rhinatrema bivittatum; assembly: GCF_901001135.1. Lineage (NCBI taxonomy): Eukaryota > Metazoa > Chordata > Amphibia > Gymnophiona > Rhinatrematidae > Rhinatrema > Rhinatrema bivittatum. Next base: position 285,019,381 of record NC_042617.1, on the reverse strand, counting down.
GATCTATCAATTAAGACCATTAGGGAGTCACAAATGGCTGGGCCTTCTGGACAGGTAATCCTATTACAGCAATTTTAGTTAAACTTTGCAGAAACTGCAATTAAGGCCATTAAGGGAACCAGGATACAAAGCATCTTCACTGCCCCTCACCTTTCATGAGCTACTTTATTCACCAGCACACTGTCTCTATCCACACTTCTGGCCGGGATATAGCGTTTACATCCATAATAAAAGAAAACAAATGTGACAAGCTACATAGATGGCCCTATCACACGCGGCCTCTAAAATGATATATGTGACCTTGTAGTACACCCCTTTACCTACAATGTCAAGGTCATCCCTCTATCAAAGTATCTTTATGTTTTCAGGATATCCACAATGAATATGCATAAAATAGATCTGGGTTTTTCAGTGTGTCCACTTTCCCCCCGAGACCTAGCAATTTATACAAATTCACGGAGTGCCCAGGTATACTGTTCCCTCAGGTGTCTCCATTCTGTTACACATCTTAGTGTCATCTGCAAAAAGGAAAACTTCTCATACTAATCCCACTGCAATATCACTCAAAAACAGGCCAATACAGTAAGGAAGCGTTAGAAAAAGTGCGGCAGTGCCGGGCGCCCGCTCATTTGCAATTTTTTGGTTCTGGTGGGCATTTGCAATATGCCCACCAGACATATTACCTTAAGAGATCGGGCCTTCTCTACAGCCGGTCCACCTTTATGGAACTCCATGCCCCCCGATCTTAGACTGGAACCCTGCCTCCCAATTTTCAAGAAAAGACTCAAGACTTGGCTGTTCAAACAAGCATTCCCGGACTCCAATTAATTTAACTTCTCACCATCAAAACATAAAACTCAGCCATTTCAATTTTAACTATTTGTAATTATCGTTAGCCAACGTTAACCTTTCCTTTCCTTTTGTTTCTCTCTTCGCCCAGTTCAATCACACTTGTTATATGTAACTGCTTTTTACCGCACTATAGTTCCAGTTTGAAGTTTATTATGCACCCCTGTTTTACTGTGAACCAGCATGATGTGATTGTTGTCATGAATGCCGGTATATAAAAAACCTAAATAAACAAATAAATAAATAAATAAATAAAATTTGCCGCGCGCACTTCTTGGTTCACAAGCCGCTCGATTCAGTATTCAAATTAGACGCAAATCCAAGCGGCGTCCAAAGCGCGTCAATGAAGCGGTAGGCGTTCACAATCCATTTTACTGTATAGAGCGGTATGCAGCGCCTATACAGTATCCAGGGTGCACTGGTACCTGTCATTTCAAATGTTATTCCACCAGGTAAGTGGATGGTTCTTTTCTACAGACCCTGCTGCCTTGAGTGCCTGACCGGACATACAAGCCGCAACCTTGGACGTCTGGCCGGATGCTCAAGGCAGCGGAGCCTCCGATCATGGACGCCCAGATACAGGCGGGAAGGTCCATGAACGGAAGCCGCAACCTCGGACGTCCAAGGTTCCCGCTGCCTTGAACGCCAGGCCGGAAAGGTCAATGAACGGAAGCCGCAACCTTGGACGTCCGGCCGGGCGCTCAAGGCAGCAGGGCCTCCGATCATGGACGCCCAGATACAGGTGGGAAGGTCCAGGTTGTGGCTTCCGTTCATGGACGTTCCTGTTTCTTTCCGGATGTCCATGACTGAAATACCCCGCTGCCTGTACGGGGGTCTGTGCTTCTGCCTGACTGGTCCGTATAGGTGTCCGTATAGGCGTCCCTATAGGCGTCCCTATAGGCGTCCGTATAGGCGTCCATGGACGCTGGACCCCAGAGCATCAGGACGCCTAGCGGACGCCCATCTCTTCGGCATCCATAGAGGCGTCCATGTCTGGAGCCTCAGAGACGCCCAGAGATGGATGGTACAGTTGAACCGAAACAGAACACATACCTCCTCCGGTCTTGCTGCTGGGTTTTCCGTTCTTGCTGCTGGATTCTCTGGTCGGCTGGGTTCTCCTTGCTGCTGGGCTCCCCTGTTCGCCTCTCCAATCTGCTGAACATTTCGAGCATTTCTCCATCGAGCATTTCTCATTCTGCTTCTCAACCGAATGAAAAATATCGCCAGAGCCAGTATATACATGTTGTCCATGGCGCTGTCCGGTACGAAGCTGACTGAACACCACACTAACGCCAGGGACAGGATAGGCGGTAAATATTCAGGTTAAAGACGCGGTAAATAAGCTGGTTAAAAGGGCGATAATTTGGGCGCACATTACTGTATCGGAGGGAATAGCTAATCCGATTATTAACATATCATATACAAGCGGCGGGCAGAAACGGATACGTGTCCTTTTCGGCAAGCATTAAGGACACGTAAAAGCCGATACTGAATCGCAGGTACGCCTTACACATCCAAAACGTGCGTCCAAAGCGGGTTAAAACCCGGGTAACCACGGCCGCGCTTTACTGTATCAGCCCGTAAGTTGTTGAACAGAACCAGCTCAAGACTAATCCCTGAGACATTCCACTAATCACCTTTCTTTCCATAGACTGAATGTCATTAATCACTACCCTATGTTGTCTCTCATATTCAACCAGTTTCTAATCCGGTCCACCACCTTGGAACCCATCCCTTGGCTTTCCAGTTTAATTATGAGTTTTCTGTGCAAGACAGTTATCAAAATCTTTGCTGAAATGCAAGTACCCCATACTATATTCAGGGCCCTCTCGATTTAATTCTCTGGTCACCCAAAAAAAAAAGTTGATCGGATTTGTCTGAAACGATCTCCCTATGGTAAACCCATGCTGCCTCAGATCCGGCATCCACAAGCATTGAAAGAAGGGCTACCACCCTGGGCAAAAAGCCAAGGAGGGGCTGGGGAGAGGAGGCACCACATCACACTTTTAGATCAGTCAGCAAGCACGTGAGAGAAGGGGGGGACACCAAAAGCAACCCACACCCAAGGGGCCATTTTGTCCAGCAACTGCCCTGCCCACATCCCACTAGAATGCTTCAGTACCCTCCTTCAGTCAAGTCTCAGCTGATTTACACCATGCCATAGTGAGGCTAGCCAGCCTGTAATTTCTCACTTCCTCCCTATTATGAAAGGGGACAACATCCATCCTTACCTAATCCCACAAAAGCACTCCTGTCTCCAAAGATCGACTGAACAGAATCCTCAGTGGACCTGCCATTACCGCTCTGAGCTCCTACGATTTATCCCATCAAGCCCCATAGCTTTGTGTAGCCCCTGCTCTGCCAGCTACTAGAATTCTAGGGCACATTCGGAATCGAAGGGCCAAGTTCATGCTTCCTTTGTTTTTTTCCCTGATGGAGGAGAGTTACAGTCTTTTGACACCTTCCAGTAAGGTTCAAAAATAAATTATTTACTTGAATAACATACACATTTTATTTATTTATTTAAAAGTTTTTCTATACCGTCATTAAGTTATTTACCATCATAATGGTTTACAATAAGGTACATATAGAGGAGATTAGTTCATACTTTACAAAGGGGGTGCCAATAGTATCCGGTAACAAATAAACATTAAAGGCTATTTGTTTTATGACATGGATATTCCATTGATGTATATCTCCTAGGAGATAACATGTGGTTCATTCTTTGCATTACGGGTTATTGACTATGATTAGCTGTGTGATAAAAAAAGGAAAGAATAATTTCCAGGTAGGCACTGTAGAGGATATACCATTCTGATGCACTCCATACAGCAAAAACAAAAGACAATGCAAATCATTCAAAAACGTCATACTCCAGAGGTTGTCTTCCTTCACTATCCACTGGCTATGAGATGGGACCTTGTGAGGTTGGAAGATTGGGTGTCCATATGGCAGATGAAATTTAAAGTGAAGTGTAAGGTGATGCACATAGGAGAAAGTAATCCTTGCTGTAGCTACACGATGTTAGGTTCTATTTTAGGATCTTACCACCCAGGAAAATGATCTGGTCATCATAGTTAAATTTACATTGAATTTGTCAGCTCAGTGTGCTGTGGCAGTCAAAAAAGCAAAGAGAATTTTAGGAATTAATAGGAAGGGAATGGCAAATAAAATGGAAGATGTCATAATGCCTCTGTATTGCTCAATGGTTGGATGGCATCTTGAATACTGTGTGCAATTCTGGTCACCACATCTCAAAATAGATATAGTTGCACTGGAGAAAGTACAGAGAAGGGCGACCAAAGCGATAAAGGGCATGGAATGGCTCCCCTATGAGGAAAGGCTAAAGAGGTTAGAGTTATTCAGCTTGGAGAAGAGATGGTTGAGGAAGGATATGATAGCAGTCTACAAAATCATGAAAGGCCTCGAACGCGTAAATGTAAAACAGCTATTTACTCTTTCAGATAATACAAGGACTAGGGGGGTACACCATGAAGTTAGCAAGTAGCACATTTAAAACAAATCGGAGAAAATTCATTTTCACTCAATGCACAATTAAGCTCTGGAATTCATTGCCAGAGGATGTGGTTAAGGCAGTTAGTGTACCTGGGTTTAAAAAAGGGTTGGATAAGAAGTCCATAAACTGCTATTCATTAATAGGATATAGCCACTGACTGTTGCCGGCATTAATAGCATGGGATTTATTTAATGTTTGGATACTTGACAGGTGTTGCTTCGGCCGGCCACGGAACTCATGACCGGCCTTCACCTTTTTCTGCTGCCTTGCCAGGAACGAGCTCTGGCTCCTCTGCGATGAAGAGGGAGCGCCTCCAGCACTGCCCTCCTCTCTGCAGCCCTGCCTGCCGCCGATAGCCTCGAGGCACGGCAGAGACGCCAACACCGCCCTCTCTGCATGTCAGGCACCCCAGGCGCAAGCACGCGCCTCTATAAATTATTTAAAGGGCCTGCGGCACGCTAAGGCTGCTGGCCCTTTTCCAATGACGTCACTGGTTCCCGGTTTATAAGGCCAGGCCCAGCCAGTGTTTCCTTGCCTGGCAACAGGTCTCCACAATGTGTGCTGAGTTGCTTGTTCCTGTGCTTCCTTCGTGTTCCTGGTTCCTGATTTGTCTTTGTTCCGGCTCCTGTTCCTGGTACCCATTCCTGCTCCTGTGTTCTGTGTCTTCTCCACTTGTTTCTTCGGACTGTCTCCTGGCTTTGACCACCACTTCGTCTGACTTTGCTACTATTTGTCTCCTGGAATTGACCTCTGCTTTGCGTGACCATTCTTCTGCTGACTCCTGGTATTGACCCTCACTTGCCTTACTACTCTTCCTTGCCTGCCACCTGCCCTGACTTCAGCCTGCTCCTCGACACTTCTCTTGTCTTCGTTCTGGACTTAGCCATTCAGGCTTCCGTCTGTTCTTACTCGGGTGCCCTCTGTCTGCTTGCTGTACCCATTGGCGCCCGGGTCTCTGGGACTCCGCCTTGTCCAGATCGGACTACCTGTCCCTACCACTACTGGCCCCTGGCTGACCTCCTCATTGACCCAGAGAAGACCTCGGACGGAGGCCCACCTAAATCCAGCTGGCCCCGGTACCCAAGGGCTCAATCTGCGGGTAACGAGAACTATTATTGGCGAAGCTTCAGCCGGCCTCCGTCAGTCAGCAAGCTCCGCCTGCCGATGGTGGGGACCTGTGGGGCTTGCCCTGCGATAGTGCCAACCCCACCTCGGCCCAAGGGTCCACCTCCTGCATAACAACAAGTACTTGTAACTTGGATTGGCCACTGTTGGAAACAGGATGCTGGGCTTGATGTATCTTTGGTCTGACCCAGTATGGCATGTTAAATAGTCTTAAGAAAATGGGACCCACCCCTGGGTTCTCCCCTTTCTAATGTACAGATGTCTGTAGTCCAGTAAAAGGACTGGCACACAATCCTTAATATATTAAACTTCAGCTGACTCCTTCCAAGCAGCAACTCTGAATGTAGATGTCCAGGCCTGTCAGTCTTTTCTCAGACTCCAAATAGAAATCCACTTTGCAAATCTTCAGTGAGATGCAAGGAGCATGGGACTCCCCTTTCACTACTCTTCACCTCTTTTGGTTCTCTCAATTTCAGGATCCCTCCTTCAGCCTCGAAAAAATCTCCCTTACCACCTGAAAGGCCCACGGGCTCCAATGCTGAGCCTCAGCCACCTTCACCAGGGTGGAAGATTGGACAACATAATAAATTGTGCCAAAATTAGCTTCTGACTCATCCCAGTGGGGAGTGTCAGGGACCAATACACACTGCTACTCTCTCTGACCTCATACATTGATGTCTTTAGTAAGCAACATTTAGAGGACACCTTACATTTGTCCACTTTAAGTTTTGTTAGCTTCATGCAAACATTCTGTTCTGTCAATGATGCGGCTTCGACAGTAATACCATTTGTATCCCTTCCAGCTAATAATTATGGTCCCTTCTCCAACTCCTTTCTTTGGTGATCAGGGAACAAAAGTCTGCTTTTTCTTTGTCATCCTTCACACAATCCTTTCTTACCGTCCCGTCCCTGCACACTTTCCTTTCACTGGAATATCTGGAGAGAGTGTGGTTGCCTGGCTTTACCACCAATCCAAACACATCTTCCGCACTCACCTTTTCCATCTTGACTCCCTCCCCTGCCTCTCTTGAGCGTTTCCAGATACTTTTCCCTGTGACCCTCCTATCTGAGATCACCAGCACCTTTGCAGTGCTAATCTTTTTGCCCTTGCTTTTTCAGCCACCTGTTTTGAAAACCATACATCTCCTTTTCCTCTTACTTTTATTTACTTTCCTTAACATCAGTGGCATAGCTAAGGGTGGGCCTTGGTCCGCTCACTTTGGGCTCACCCACCTAATTGGGAGTTGAGCAGGGTCCAATGGGAGCAGGGATGGATTAAGGGGCGAGCCAATAAAGTGCTGAGCTGAAAGTGGCTTGCAGTCAGGGCCTCGACATTTTGTTTCTTTCCCAGCTGCACTGTCGGGTTTCCACACCCCCCCCCCCACCAGCGATCAGAGTATCCACATGGTGGTGCTGGCTTGTGATGCACTGGTGGGGTTTCCACTCCCTGCCAGCGATCAGAAGCCCCCAGCACGGCAGCACTCAATGCCCAGTGGTGTCCTGCCAGTGGGCTTCCTACACCTTGCCGGCAGGAAGGAGAATCACCTTGGGCAAGAGGTGAGTCACATAACTGGGAGGGAATGGGAGAGGATGGTGAGGGTCTGAAAAGGAAGGGAAGGGGAGGGAGTGAGAGAATGAGGGGGGGGGGGGTGAATGGCTGAAAGGGAAGGGGAGGGAGTGAGTGACTGAGAGGGAAGGGAGGTGAGAGTGAGGGAAGGGTTTGAGTCCTGAAAGGGAAGGGCGGGAGGGAGGCAGGGGGTGAGAGTGAGGGAAGGGGGTTTGAGTGACCTGAGAGGGAAGGGCAGGAGAGAGGCAGTGGGAGAAAGGGGGTGAGTGAGAGTGAGGGAAAGGGGTTTGAGTGACCTTTTTATGACTGATTTATATTCCTTGATTTTATTTTATGAGGAATAATGATTCTGTTTTTGCAGTATTGCACAGACAGAATATGAGTCTGGCTGAAAGGGGAGGGGACTGGAAAGCAAGCCTTGGTTTGGGGACTGAGAGGGAAGAGGGGGCTGGGGATCAAGACTGCTGGGAACTGCTTGCTTCGGTTTCTCTGAGATGGTAAGTGGGAATAATTTCATTTTCTGTGTGTTATTTTGGGAAATGTGCATCTCAATATTTCTATTTTTTTTATAGTACAGGAAAAATGCAATTATTTTTATTTCTCTGGTGTTTTACTGCAGGAAGAGTCTCTTTTATTTGGGTTTCCAGTTCAGCATTGTCTCCATGTTTCTCTTTTTAATTTGTAGTCAATTATTCTGTATTTGGTGAGGATCTGTTTGTGTTTTGCATGTGGGACTGAGGTGTTTTGCTAGGTGTAGTTTCTGTGTCAGGATCTGTAGCATTTCAGCTTGCTCCTTTTTTGCAATCTGTACCTTGTAGTACAAAGTTGTCTTATAGAAACATAGAAATGACGGCAGAAGAAGACCAATCGGCCCATCCAGTCTGCCCAGCAAGCCTCACACTTCTTTTTTTCTCATACTTATCTGTTTCTCTTGGCTCCTAGTACCCTTTGGTTCTATTTCCCTTTCACACCCACCATTAATGCAGAGAGCATTGATGGAGCTGCATCCAAGTGAAATATCAAGCTTGATTAGTTAGGGGTAGTAACCGCCGCAACAAGCAAGCTACACCCATGCTTATTTGTTTTACCCAGACTATGTTATTCAGCCCTTATTGGTTGTTTTTCTTCTCCCCTGCCATTGTAGCAGAGAGCTATGCTGGATATGCGTGAACTATTAGTTTTACTTCTCCCCTGCCATTGAAGCAGAGAGCTATGCTGGATATGCCTGAAGTATTAGTTTTTATTCTACCCTGCTGTTGAAGCAGAGAGCTATGTTGGATATGTATTGAAAGTGAAGCATTGAAAGCCACATTATCTATCAACAAATATTGAATAAGCCTAATAATTGGTAGTACCTATAGCTTATGAACTCTTTGTTAATTATACATACTCTTGCCCACCCCTGTTTTTTTTGTTTTGTTTTTTTTTTTAAATATGGAGATGGCAGGCCTCCATCCTTCCGCTCCGTGAAGGTGGAACACCAACCACTGGCCACTGGCATCCCACTCCGTGAATGCCTCTGTGGCTACTGCCACTCCGTGCAGTGTTTTGCTGCTTGTACAGCAGTGAGCATGTGTGAGCGTGAGAGGGAGCATGTGTGTGTGTGTGCATGTGCATATTTGTGAGCCTGAAAGAGAATCCTGAGTCAGGGAGCATGTATGTGAGCCTGAGAGAGTTCCCAGGTATGGACAGCAGGGGAATTTACTAATCCTTATTAGTTTTAATTGTTGGGTGTCATTTGGTGTGAGCTGTTTGAAATATTATATTGGTGCTTGGGAAAATTTTAAAAATGTGTATGAGTTTTAAATTATTGGATGCTCTATTTGTCAGCAGTTTTGAAATTTGTATTCTTCTTATTAGTATTAGAATTTAAAAAAGAAGTAATGCTATTCTGTTTGGAGCTGAAGGATATATGCTAAATTATAATAATTCTTTTGTGATGACACCAGGTGGAGTTTCAGAATACTCTGCAGGATATCATCATGTGTCTTGAGATGATTGCCTTTATAATACAACTGTGTCTGGTCAACGTTAAATTCAGTTGTGGGGTATTGTTTCTTGAGACACCTTTAAATATAACTGAATTGTTTCCATAAGTGTGTTTATGGTTTAGTGTTGGGAAGTCTTTGAAATAATTGAGTGGTGCATCACTCATGATGTACGACTGATGGTGAAAGCTATTTAGGCATCCATTGTCGGGTACTCGCTTAGGCATTATTTATGATAAGAGTACAACAAGTAGGGTTCAGACTTGTATTGCTACTGCCCACCCATGTTAACCTTGGGCCCCTCCAAAAAACCAATTCTGGCCACGCCATTGCTTTACACCAAGCTGTGTAGTCCTTACTGTAGCTCTCTTTAGTTTAGCCCACTGTTCTACATCACAGATATTTTACCATCCTGACAGCATTTCCTTAAGGTGCCCCTTCTCCAATTTTAACAAAATCAGTATTCTAGAAGTCTTTCAGGCCGAAAACTAATAGCACTCATCACATGCAAATGCATGTTGATGAGCCAATTAGTTAGTCGCCCAGGATAATGAAAGTAAAATGTGCGGCCAAGGGCAGGCATTAAAATCTAAGCAACCCGGAAAAATGTACAGAAAAGCAGAAAAGACTGCTTTTCTGTACACCCCCTTCAACTTAATATCCTAGCGACATTAAGTCGGAGGAACCAAATATGAAAAAAAAAATTTTTAATCTGCCCGCTGGTCAGCAGGCTAGAAAAACGGACGCTCAATTTTACCGGCATTCATTTTCCTAACCCATGGCTGACAGCGGGTTTGAAAATCGATGCCGGAAAAATTGAGCGTTGGTTGTCAGACCCACTGACAGCCACCTCTGCCGCTATTAAGGAGGTGCTAGGGACTCACTATTGTCCCTAGCGCCTCCTGATTAGTGCACCACTTCATTTAAATAGAGAATCGCGCAGCCAGAAGAGTTGCCTGGGCGCATGTCGGGAGAGCGGGCGCTCAACGCGGAGTGCCGGCTCTCCCACACTTTTTACAGTATCGGCCCTGTTTGTGTGTTGTGTGACTCCTCTCTGCCTTGCCTCTTACACATGAGAAAAGATGAAGACCAGAGGGGAGGGAGGGTAAAGGATGGGTCTCTAAGGTCAGTCCATTTGCTTGCACATCTTTTTAAAACAGCGCGCCTGGAGAAGAGACCCAATGTTATCTGCAAAGCTCGTGTGTGACATATTCTCTAGAAAATTCTTGAGGAAGTGCAATGAAAGCTGTCACAGCCCACAGAGGGACCCCCCTGGACACAGAATCAGAAAAATAGACTGAAATCATAAATAAGGCTGGAAATGACAGTCTCATTAAGAGGTCATCCAGTCCCTCACCCCCTGCTCCTGGGGGGTTAACTTGTCCCAGTGCTCAGCCACCCTCACAGTAAGATACTTCTTCCTGTTGTGTCACTGCAGTCAGCTGCAATTGTTCCGTCTCTTACCTTGATGGAGAACTTACCCCTATCCTCTCTATAAAGCCCCCAGTGGACACATGGGCAAATATCTGTGGAGGTATTAGTGAGTGGTTAGGAAGGCAGCTGGGGAGGAATAGTAGAAGGGCAGGCGATTTCACTCGGCCAGATTTAAGGTTTTGACGCCAAAAGGCAGAGAGCCCCAGAGGCATCCCTTTAACGCTCTACTGGCACACTTCCCCAAAGCAAACGGGAGCAGGCTCCTCTTTGGCACCTTCAAAATCTGGCGCCCTAGGCGGCAGCTTATGCTTAACGTCCGGGCCCGATTGCAAATCACAGTACAGGAAATCCTATCCCAGAAACATTTCGCTTCTCACAGCTCCCATTACAAGAACATGCTGCTGCAGTTCTTGTAATGGGAAACTTGCAAACTATAAAGTATGCTATATGAGGAGTTTGTCACCTCAGAGTGCAACAATTAGCACACACACCAGCTGCCCCGCTTTACTTTCCTTCCTGTCATGCTAGAGGCTAGATGCACATTTCAAGTTGCTTTGCCCGCCGGATTTTGCAATGGCACACTTTTTGCTCAAGAAATTAACTTCCAACAGCTTCTAGGAGGAAAAATATTTAATGGGAAAAAAATGATGCACCTAAAATCTTTTGAGCAAAAAAAGCTTTCGTGTAGCAAGACTCACCATAGCTTTTTTTTTTTTTTTTTTTCTGTAAATCTACTCCTCACGGGCGTCCTTCTGGGACGACGTGTGATGGGAAGACTGACTGCCAGCTATTAAGAAACTTGCATTCGAACTTTTTGAGGGGACATCGAAGAATATAATTCAGTTTGCGCACGCTATTGGGCCTGGAGAGCATGTTAGGTATTCATATTGGACAAGCGGTGGTTGACATGACAAACGGATTCCCATGTTCTGCTACAGCCAGAGACCCCTGAGCAAGATGTGTCCGCCTATCTGCCGGCGCAGCCGGACACACGGCAGGTCAGGAGTGGATGCCGCTGCCGGAGAGCGGGAAAGTGAAGCGGGAACTCACATCGCTGCTCCCGCCAGAGAGCAAAAGAGATGGGGGAGGGGGTGGCGCCGCTACCCCTGCGCTCCTGATGCACTGGGGAAGAGGAGTGACTGTAGGGAAATGCGTCGCTGTGCAATGCCTCTCTAGCTTGTACTTTCTGATTTGTCTAGGTTCCTTTTGTTACCGTAGTCTAAGAACATAAGAATATAAGAAAATGCCATACTGGGTCAGACCAAGGGTCCCTCAAGCCCAGCATCCTGTTTCCAACAGTCGCCAATCCAGGCCATAAGAACCTGGCAAGTACCCAAAAACTAAGTCTATTCCATGTTACCATTGCTAATGGCAGTGGCTATTCTCTAAGTAGATTTTCAAACACGGCGCGTTCGTGTACTTTTGCTGGCGCATCAGGCGCAAGCAAAAGTACGCGGGATTTTAGTAGATACGCGCATAGTCGCGCGTATCCGCTAAAATCCTGGATCGGCGCGCGCAAGGCTATCGATTACGTATAGCCGGCGTGCGCCGAGCCGCGCAGCCTATCCCAGTTCCCTCCAAGGCCGCTCCGAAATCGGAGCGGCCTTGGAGGGAATCCTCTAACGCCCTCCCCTCACCTTCCCCTCCCTTCCCTCTACCTAACCCACCCCCCCGGCCCTGTCTAAACCCCCCCTTACCTTTGTCGGGGGATTTACGCATCCCGGAGGGAGACGTAAATCCCCGCGCGCCAGCGGGCCCCTAGCGCGCCGGGACGCGACCTGGGGGCGGGTACGGAGGGCGCGGCCCACGCCCCCGGACCGCCCGGGCCGTAACCACGCCCGGGCCCGCCCCCCAAAACGCTGCCGACACGCCCCAAAAACGGCGCGGCGCTTGGCCCCGCCCCCGACATGCCCCCTCCGAAAACCCCGGACTTACGCGAGTCCCAGGGCTCTGCGCGCGCCGGTAGGCCTATGTAAAATAGGCTCACCGGGCGCGCAGGGCCCTGCTCGCCTAAATCCGCCCGGTTTTGGGCGGATTTAGGCGAGCAGGGCTCTTAAAATCCGCCCCAATGTGAAACTTAATAGCAGGTAATGGACTTCTCCTCCAAGAAACTTATCCAATCCTTTTTTAAACACAGCTATACTAACTGCACTAACCACATCCTCTGGCAAACAAATTCCAGAGTTTAATTGTGCGTTGAGTAAAAAAGAACTTTCTCCGATTAGTTTTAAATGTGCCCCATGCTAACTTCATGGAGCGCCCCCCTAGTCTTTCTACTATCCAAAAGAGTAAATAACCGATTCCCATCTACCCGTTCTAGACCTCTCATGATTTTAAACACCTCTATCATATCCCCCCTCAGTTGTCTCTTCTCCAAGTTGAAAAGTCCTAACCTCTTTAGTCTTTCCTCATAGGGAGTTGTTCCATTCCCCTTATCATTTTTGGTAGCCCTTCTCTGTACCTTCTCCATCGCAATTATGTCTCTTTTGAGATTGCGGCGACCAGAATTGTACACAGTTATCAAGGTGCGGTCTCACCATTGAGCGATACAGAGGCATTATGACATTTTCCGTTTTATTCACCATTCGCTTTCTAATAATTCCCAACATTCTGTTTGCTTTTTTGACTGCCGCAGCAACACTGAACTGACGATTTCAATGTGTTATCGCATATGGACACCTAGATCTCTTTCTTGGGTTGTAGCACCTAATATGGAACCCAACATATGTGTAATTATAGCATGGGTTATTTTTTCCCTATATGCATCACCTTGCACTTATCCACATTAAATTTCATTCTGCCATTTGGATGCCCAATTTTCCAGACTTACAAGGTCTTCCTGCAATTTATCACAATCTGCTTGTGATTTAACTATTCTGAACCATTTTGTGTCATCTGCAAAATTTGATTATCTCACGACGTCGTATTTCTTTCCAGATCATTTATAAATATATTGAAAAGTAAGGGTCCCAATAACGATCCCTGAGGCACTCATCACTGTCCACTCCCTTCCACTGAGAAAAATTGTCCATTTAATCCTAACTCTCTGTTTCCTGTCTTTTAGCCAGTTTGCAATCCATGAAAGGACATCGCCACCTATCCCATGACTTTTTTACTTTTCCTAGAAGCCTCTCATGAGGGACTTTGTCAAACGCCTTCTGAAAATCCAAATACACTACCATCTACCGGTTCACCTTTATCCACATGTTTATTAACCCCTTCAAAAAAATAAAGCAGATTTGTTAGGCAAGACTTCCCTTGGGTAAATCCATGTTGACTGTGTCCCATTAAATCATGTCTTTCTATATGTTCTGTGATTTTGATGTTTAGAACACTTTCCACTATTTTTCCTGGCACTGAAGTCAGGCTAACCGGTCTGTAGTTTCCCGGATCGCCCCTGGAGCCCTTTTTAAATATTGGGGTTACATTTGCTATCCTCCAGTCTTCAGGTACAATGGATGATTTTAATGATAAGTTACAAATTTTTACTAATAGGTCTGAAATTTCATTTTTTAGTTCCTTCAGAACTCTGAGGTGTATACCATCCGGTCCGGGTGATTTACTACTCTTCAGTTTGTCAATCAGGCCTACCACATCTTCTAGGTTCACCGTGATTTGATTCAGTCCATCTGAATCATTACCCATGAAACCTTCTCCATTACGGGTACCTCCTCAACATCCTCTTCAGTAAACACTGAAGCAAATAAATCATTTAATCTTTCCGCGATGGCCTTATCTTCTCTAAGTGCCCCTTTAACCCCTCGATCATCTAACGGTCCAACTGACTCCCTCACAGGCTTTCTGCTTCGGATATATTTTAAAAAGTTTTACTGTGAGTTTTTGCCTCTACAGCCAACTTCTTTTCAAATTCTCTCTTAGCCTGTCTTATCAATGTCTTACATTTAACTTGCCAATGTTTATGCTTTATCCTATTTTCTTCTGTTGGATCCTTCTTCCAATTTTTGAATGAAGATCTTTTGGCTAAAATAGCTTCTTTCACCTCCCCTTTTAAACCATGCCGGTAATCGTTTTGCCTTCTTTCCACCTTCTTAATGTGTGGAATACATCTGGACCTGTGCTTCTAGAATGGTATTACAATGACCACGCCTCTTGGACATTTTTACTTTTGTAGCTGCTCCTTTCAGTTTTTTTCTAACAATTTTTCTCATTTTATCAAAGTTTCCCTTTTGAAAGTTTAGCACGAGAGCCTTGGATTTGCACACTGTTCCTCTTCCAGTCATTAAATCAAATTTGATCATATTATGATCACTATTGCCAGGCAGCCCCACCACCGTTACCTCTCTCACCAAGTCCTGTGCTCCACTGAGAATTAGATCTAAAATTGCTCCCTCTCTCGTCGGTTCCTGAACCAATTGCTCCATAAAGCTATAATTTATTCCATCCAGGAACGTTATCTCTCTAGCGTGACCCGATGATACATTTACCCAGTCAATATTGGGGTAATTGAAGTCTTCAGACACACTGGTGCAAGACAAATCTCTCTTCCACTGGGAACTTCAAACAGTTCTGTTTATTTCAGAAAGTTCTGATATCAAATATTCTTGTGGCAACTCCATCAATAATAACAATATTTCTTAAGTCCCCCGACACGGTCCCGTGTTTGCGACTGCTGCCTCGGGAGGACCAAGGTAACAATATCAATCTGCAATACAAGTAAGTGCATAAGAAGTGGAAAAATAATGGTCTACGGTAAACATTGAACATGAAAACACATACCTGTAGGAGTAATCACCTGGGCGCAAGCACCCCTCACCAAATGACAGCCATTTAAAACCAGAAAAAGGCGCGAAAGCTAACCCTCTCGGCGAGACCCAATTGGACCCGGATAAAACAAACAGATAGCTCCCCTCAGTAAAACAGGTCGCCACTCAATATCTTTATTGAGTCCTTTGGGGGAACAGTATCAAGGGTAAAAATCCATCTCTGCTCCCTCCGACCCATGTATCCCGGGGAGGAAGTCTCCCCCGGGATACTGAAGTCTCCCATTATTAGGTAATGAAGTCTCCCATTATTACTGCACTACCAATTTGGTTAGCTTCCCCTAATTTCCTCTAGCATTTCACTGGTCCGTCTCAGCACCATCCGTGACCAGGTGGGACGGTAGTATACCCCTATCACTATAGTCTTCCCCCGACACCACAAGGGATTTCTACCCATAAAGATTCAATTTTGTATTTAGTCTCATGCAGGATGTTTATCCCTGTTGGACTCTATGCATCCCGGACATAAAGTGCCACACCTCCTCCCGAGTGCTCCTCTCTGTCATTGCGATATAATTTGTACCCCAGTATAGCACCTGTCCCATTGGTTATCCTCTGTCCACCATGTCTCTGAGATGCCAATTAAGTCTATGTCATCATTTACTGCTAGACATTCTAATTCTCCCCATCTTACTTCTTAGACTTCTGGCATTAGCATACAAACATTTCAAAGTTTTGTTTTTTGTTTGTATTTTCATTCTGCCTTTTTAATTGATAGGGATAAGTTAGAATTTTTTAGCTCAGGTGAGTTTTTTAGTACAGGCACTTGGACTACTTTTCTAATTATTGGAACCTCACTTGTGGGGATGCCCTAATTCCTAATGCATCATTAGTATCCTTTAAAGATACCTCTCTCCGAACCATGCGCTGCTGAGCGACTGTCGGCTTTCCCCTTTGTTCTAGTTTAAGAGCTGCTCTATCTCCTTTTTAAAGGTTAGCGCCAGCAGTCTGGTTCCACCCTGGTTAAGGTGGAGCCCTTCCCTTTGGAAGAGACTCCCCCTTCCCCAAAAGGTTCCCCAGTTCCTAACAAAACTGAATCCCTTTTCCTTACACCATCGTCTCATCCACGCATTGAGACTCCGGAGCTCTGCCTGCCTCTGGTGACCTGCGTGTGGAACAGGGAGCATTTCAGAGAATGCTACTCTGGAGGTTCTGGATTTAAGCTTTCTACCTAAGAGCTTAAATTTGGCTTCCAGAACCTCCCTCCCACATTTTCCTATGTCGTTGGTGCCCACATGTACCACGACAAACCGGCTCCTCCCCAGGCACTGTCTAAAATCCTAAGTGACGCGTGAGGTCCGCCACCTTCGCACCAGGTAGGCCTGTTACCAGGCGATCCTCACGCCCACCAGCCACCCCGCTATCTACATTCCTAATAATTGAATCACCAACTATGACGGCCGACCTAACCCTTCCCTCCTGGGCAGTATGCCTTGGGGAGATATCCTCAGTGCGAAAGGACAATGCATCACCTGGAGAGCAGGTCCTTGCTACAGGAGCCTTTCCTGCGGCACTTGATTGGTGCTCTCCCTCATGAGACCTTTCTTCCTCCAAGGCAGCACCAGGGCTGCCAGTCTGAAGTTGGGACTTGACGGTACTATGTCCCTGAAGGTCTCATCTATATACCTCTCTGTCTGCCTCAGCTCCTCCAGGTCTGCCACTCTAGCCTCCAGAGATCGGACTTGTTCTCTGAGAGCCAGGAGCTCTTTGCATCGCATGCACATGTATAACTTCTCACCGGTGGGTAAAAAATCATACATGTGACACTCGATGCAAAAGACTGGGAAGCCCCCCTCTTGCTGCTGGACTGCTGCCTTCATCTCAATTTTGACAGTTCCTAGTTAAGTTTTAGGTTGCTATGGGAGTAGGAATGTGTCTAATGTCCTTTAAATGTATTAGTGAATTCATTATGTGTCTGGTAGTGGCCCTACCCAGGGTCTGATCGAATTCTCATAAAGTTTTTGTTGATGGTTTTTTTTTTTTTTTTGGTGAAAGTGCACCCTGCCTATAAATTAAGGGATGAGCTAGGGTGGGTGGAAGGATTGGGAAATACAAACAGTCTAACTTCAGTTAGTCAGCCTGAGTGACTCACTGCTCTCTTGATTAACAAATGTTGGTCCCTATTCAAACCAATCACACTACCTCAACACCTTTCCAAGGTGAGTAACTGAGCTGAACTATTCAATTTTTTTTTACTTAGGTATACTATACACTGCTCCTAGCTTATTTCTAGCTTCTGGCTACTTTATGGGTTGGGTATTTTTTTTTTTTTGGTGGTTTTTTTTTTTTTCAATTCCAAGCACTCAGTTAGTATTAAATACAAACACTCAGTTCTTTAAAAGTCTGGAGAACACTCAGTTCTGCAGACTTTTAAAAATAAACACCACTACCTACTGCTACCTTATTGACTGACTAAAAATACAAACAGTCTAACTTGTTTATTCACTGCCTTTCTGACTATTAAAGGCACAAAACACACTAAATAATATTCCCAAATAGTTAACTTTGCCCCAATACTTTTAAAAAGACACTGTCCCAAGCAAAACTTACTGATTCCTTTCAGCCACCAGCAAGGTGATCCTCTCCTCTCAGTGTTCCCACTGTCTTATAGTTGGTGTATGAATGGACATTGAAATCTTTGCATTTGGTTTTTCATGTGTAGAAATAAAAAAAAGTTAAAAAAAAAAGTGTGGACTTTTACTTTTTTCTTTTTTTTTTTACATTTAGCATCTCCAGAGAAAAAAAAGTGTCTTCTACTTTTCTTTTTAACTGGGCTATAAAGAGATCTTGGGGGTTACGGGGTGGAAGTGAGTGTGTGTGTCTCTCTCTCTTTCATGCAGCCCTAGAGTTCCTTGTATGAAGACACATTTCTCTTTCCCTTTCATTAATCTGGTTTTTTTTCCCTCCTGGAAACAGAGCGGGAGGAAGGTGCACTGCCTGTTATTTTACTAAGCGCAGTAAGGAGCTGGTGGCAGTGCTTCATTACGCGAGGCGGGCTGCCCGGGCACCGCACAGCGCAGGTCATCATCATTTATAGAGAGGTCGACAGGCCGTGCACAAACTCAGATTGAGGGCAGAGCACAAGGGATTGGGCTAAGGAATTGGTCTTGTTTGGGGTGGGGGAAGCCAGGAGTCTTCAGAAACAAGGGAAATGAAACTACTTGTAAGGAAAGAAAGGAATGAAAAGAAAAGAAAAGGGTATAACATGACTTTAAAGGAAATATGCTGCAAGAAGGAGACAGAGAATTGGCGTTGAAGATTTTTTTGTGTTTCGGGAAGATTCCACAAGGTGGGGGGAGGGGGGTGGCGGGGGGAGCAGGAGGGTCAAAGGTGTCAAATAAGAAAGGAAAGCAGCCTGAAAAATGAAAAAGATGATACAAGAAAAAATATATACACATGCCAGGAAAATATATTGCATTGCAAATTCTGCACAGATTGGAACTGACGCTGTAAGACAGAAAATTAAAAAAAAAAAACCCAACACTGGGGAGAGGGGTTATTGTAGGGAAAAAAAAAAAAATAAACCTATGTGGGCACTATTGAAAAGCCCTGGCCTGTTTGGATAATTGCTAAAAGTAAACCCAGGCTTCACCAGTGCACGGGGGAAGGTAAATTTGAAACAGACGCGTGGGCGCACATATACGCGCGTATGCTGGCTCACGCCAATGGACGTGGCCGTTTTATAACATAAGCGTGTATATGTGCGCAGGGTATAAAACAGGCTGTACGCATGTACATGTGCGCACAATTTTATACAGACGCACGCATATGCGCACAAATGCCACCTCTCGCGTAAGTGGATGGGATTTTAGTAGACGCGCACCGACACAATTACCAGTTTCCCCAGTTCGTTCCCAGTTCACGCAGGTAAAGAATAGGACTTCCTAACTCCCTAGATAACCAGACCTTCCCTTTTACCCTGTTAACCTCAGCCCTTAAAACTCCGCAAACCTCTTTAATTTGTCTTTGTTTCAGGACTTATATACCATCCATAGCAGAAATCAAGATCCGCGGCAGGGGACACTGGCACCTGCTTGTGCACATAAATACTTACACGCAGGTTTCATTGAGAAATCTAGAAATGCCCATGCCTTTGCCCAGACCACGCCCAGCCTCTTTTTTGCAAAAAAAAAAAATCTTGTGCATGCGTACGTGCGCATTTTAACATCCACACAGCACGCGCTGGCCCAGCTGCTGCACGTAATTTCCCGACTTTGGCGCGCATAGGGCTTTTACAATTTGCCTTACTGTGAGCCAGATTGAGGGGGTTTTTTTTTGGGGGGGTAGGAGCAGAATTAACGAATGTGCTAGCTGAAGTAAATCCTGTCACCGCCATCCCCCCCGGAAACGCCTCTCTGGATGGGCGCGTGCATTTTGCGCGTGAGCTCTTAACGGATGCAAGGAAAGTGCGGGCGCGCGCGCAGTTGGAAGCAGTTGTTCAAAGGCACCGGTTACGCAGACAAAGGCGCGCTAGCTTCACCCGCATCCATGCCTTTCAGTATTGCCCTCCCTGTTTCCATGGTTGTTTCCAGCAAATTTTGTATGTTGTGGGGAAAAAAAAAATTAAGTGCAAAATCTGCCAGTGCTTCGGATCCAAGGACCTTGCTATGCAGTTTTCAAAGGGGAACTACCCGTGTGGTTTATAGCCACAGACCATGCAGATCAGCGGCGGACTCACGATGTCGGACCGGCCCGAGTATTGGCCGCCCAGGCCAGCCCAGGACACGTGATGTGGTCTGCCAAGCGCGGCTCTGTCTCGGCCATGCATGGCAGACCACGTGACTGGAGCGATCGGCCCACCGGGGAATTCCCGATCCCCCGATAGGCCAATCCGCCCCTGTTGCAGATGCATAAATGATCCCTGGTTTGGATCCTATTCTTTTTAATATTTATCTGTTACCTCTTTGCCGTATTCTAGCTTCATTAAACATACAATTTAAAATCTACGCTGACGACATACAGTTTATGGTACCATACAACACCTCTTGGACCCATACATTATCCTTAGTATCCTTATATCTCACAACTATAGACACTTGGCTCTCCCATAATCGATTGAAACTAAATCCAAAAAAACCAGAAATAGTCCACCTCTCATCAATTACTGACTCATCTATAGGCCCCCCCACCCCAACTTATATTCAATGGAACTACTATTCCCATTTCCAAATCTGCAAAAAAACTTAGGTATAACCATCAATTCAGACCTCTCACTAAAGCAGCATATATCCATGATTACCAGGACTCATTCTACAAGCTTCAACTCTTAAAACGGCTCCGTCCTCTACTTTTCTTCCATGACTTTCGGACTATCCTTCAATCACTCATCTTTTCCGGGCTTGATTACTGCAATTCTTTATATATAGATCTTCCAGAAAAACACACTTCACTCACTCCAACTGATCCAAAATGCAGCAGCGCGTATTCTAACAAACTCTTCAATAAAAAATCAGATCACTCCCGATACTTCAATCCTTACACTGTTACCATTTAAATACAGAATACAATTCAAAATTCTATCCATTATACACTCTCTCATCTACACTCCCAACTCTGTCACTCTATGCTCTATTCTTCGAATATACAAACCAGCCAGGCATTTAAGATCACTGGATAAAACCTTCTAGACATTCCATCACCACGACAGGCCCGTCTTGACATCACCAGAAAAGAGCATTCTCAGTCATAGGTCCCATTCTATGGAACACGTTACCAGACTCCCTAAGATCCATATCCATTTCAAAAAATCCTTTAAAACATACCTGTTTCAAACTGCATTCCATATATCACCCTACCAATAATACATCTTTCTTTTTCCATACCCTCAAATAATTTGGCACAATGTTATTACATATTGATTTGTTTTATATTAACTAATTATTATTTTAAATAATTATTATTTTGTATTGATTATATTTTTGTAACCTTATCTTTTTATAATTTTTATGTTCTTTTTTAATTTAATTTTCTTAATTTTTATTCTTTTTGTTTATGTTTATTTTATCCAATTATGTAAACCATTTTGACTAAACATCGTTTATAAAGACGGTATAGAAATACTTTTAAATAAATAAATAAATGATCAAAGGAGACGGCAGGGGTCTCAGAAAACTTCAAGTCATTAGAGACAAGCTGAAACGAGCCTGGTGTGAAGTGGGGTTTTTTTTGTCATTTTCATTTCATATCATTTTTTGCTTATTTTCATTTTTAAAATGTGTCTTTGGGTTTTTTTTTTCATTTTTCCTGAATTTTGTGGTTAGTGCGCACACCTAATCTGGGAGACGTGCACACAAGTTGGGCCAGTGTGCTCCAAGTGGAGTTTAAAAGCCTCCCGAGGGTGCGCATATCTCCCGTTGCTCACACAAGCCAAAAATTTCTAAAAGGGTGTGGAGCTTGTGCATGGTCTAGGCGGGGAGTGGACATGTCGAGGAAAGGTCAAAAGATGTGCGTGCCGGGGTCCCCGGCCGCTTAACTTTACTACTGCTATGGATGGTGTGTAAGTGCTAAAAAAAAAAATAGGAAGATCATCGGGGGTTTTAAGGGTTGGGACTAACAGGGGAGAAGGAACTAGAGAGGGTTAGGAAGTCCTATCCCTTACCTGGCGAACTGGGAATGAACTGGGAAAATAACCTATGGTGTCGGTGCGGCTCTTGGAAAAATTCCCCCCACTTACGAACATTTAAAATTGCGCACACATGTAGGTACGTCCATCCTATTTTATAACACGCATGCATTCATGTGCGTATGTTATAGAACGGGCGCGTCTCTGGACGCAAGCCAGTAAATGCGTGCACATGTGCACACGCCCACCTATTTAAAAGTTACCGACCCTGTGCTTACCAACATGAAACTAAAAAAAAATAACTAAATTTTGGCTTGTTTCGTGGGTTCCAACTAAATGAAATGATTGACACTGATTATTTCATTTTAAACGAATGCACATCCTTATAGATTTGAAGCTCCTGTTTTTTTTCCCTAGGGAAACTGGAACAGGAAGGTCCATATTCAAAAGCATTTGGCCAGACAACATAGAAGTTATCTGGCTAAATGAGTATTTCGGCATATATCCGTATAAAATTCTAGCCAGATAATTTTTAATCCAGTTAAAATTTGGATGGATAAGTTAGGGATGTTCCGGGGGCGTAACTGGGAGTAGCTGAGTTTTCTGGATAAATTAGCCGGCTAACTCTGGTCAGCCCATGCATCTGTCCTAAAGTTAGCTGGTTCAACTTATCCAGCTGATTTTAAGACAGCTGGATATATTCAGCGGTGCAGCGGTGCTGCTGATTATATAAGCTACGTTAGCCTGATAAGTTTATCCGGCTAACTAGCCGAGCCACACAATGGCTGAATATGGACCTCTAGAGTCCATAAACAAAAAACAAAAAAAAAAAAAATAGAAGGGGGTGAGAAAAAGACAGTAAGAGAGAGAATGAAGGAGAAAGAAAAGACAGAAATAGATGATTTTTAGTCAGATTCCAATTCTTTATTTAACACCAAATAATTCCTTCCCTTTCCAGCCCCCCCTTCAGTCTCTCAGTAGTTGGACCAGCACCCAGCGGCTGCACCAGGCTTTGTCTAATCATTCTGCCATTCATTTTTTTTCCCTGTTAAACTATGGAGGACAGTTGTCAGATACACCTGATAAGTATGTATATATATATATATATGTATATATATGTCTCTTTTTTTTTTTTAACCCCTTGCAGCTTATCCCGCTTATCAGCTTCACAGGACTGGGAATAGGCAGTGCCACCTTCTACCTGCTGAGACAAGCACTCTTCAACCCGGAACTAAGGTATGCGTTCCCCCATTTTCATGTTTCCAAATGCCTCCTCCTAGACAGAACAGACAACTGTCAAAGGATGTTATTGTAGAAATACCCAGATAGTTCCATGTCACCAGCACAGGCTGAGCCCCTTCTGGTTTCCCCGTGGAACTATGATCCTGCTTCACATAGCAAAACTGCAACTGTAAAGTCCATAGATGTAACGGAGTCAAACCAGGACTGGCTCAGCTTGTTCCCCACCGCTCCTCTTCCCCCAATAACCTGGAGCCATCGGGTTGCCTTAAGATTGTAAACTTAAATCCTGGAGGCAGATCATTGTCAGTTCTGAGGAAAGAGGGATTATCAATGGGGTGCCTCACAGATCGGTCCTGGGAATAGTTCAGGTTCAGTATTTTCATGCATGGTGTGGCCTCGGAGGGGATTTTCTTGGAGAGGCTTGCTTTTTTGCAAATAATGCTAAGATCTCCAACAGAGGAGATATTCCTAATGAAATGCACAAAGTGAGGAGCGATCTGAGAAAATTCAAGGTGTGACTGGGTGCTTTGCAGCTAAATTGCAATATAAAAAAAAAAAAAAAAGTGTAGAGTCATTTGGGGAGCAGAAATCCAAGGGAGCAATGCATGATGTGGAGAGGGGAAGCTGAAATTCTAGTGTGTAACAATCTCTACTGAAAGAGTGCAACAAGGCAGTGGCAAGAGCCAGAGGGATACCAGGAAGAATGCATAGGGACAGACAAAAGCATAACCAGCTGCCCGTATTCTGACAGGCGCAAGGAAAAGAGACCACATTTCACCCATCCTGAAAGAGCTTCATTGGTTACCCGTATACTTCCGCATCATGTATAAAGCCTTAACTATCACCTATAAAACGATACATCAACTCACCACTCTCGATCTCCAATTCCCTCTCCAAGTACATAATTCCACTAGACCTACCAGAGATGCATATAGAGGTTCCCTCCTGGTTGTCCCCCAGCGAAAACGACCAAACACATCACCGTAAGAGATCGTGCCACCCCATCCACAGCTGGCCCTCTACTGTGGAATTCCATTCCTACAGACCTCAGACAGGAGCCCTGCCTCCCCAAATTTTAGGAAAAAACTTAAGACTTGGTTATTCAAGCAAGCCTTTCCGGACACAACTCAATGACACAATCCAATAACTCCTAAATCACCTTGTCGTTTGTTTATAACATTTATTTTGTATACTACATTTAAATTGTATATTGTTTAACCATTTCTATCCTCTTTTCTTATTTTTCCTACTCCAAGTTTGGCCACCTTTGTTAAATGTAACTGTACCTTCTGTCACCACAGTTCTAGTTCTATGTTCTTAAGTTCTATGTATTTTATTGCACCCCCATTCTATGTAAACCAGCAAGATATGTTTCATGATTGCCGGTATATAAAAACTCTAAATAAATAAAAATAAATAAATAAATAACCAGTAGAAAAATGGAAGTGATAGTGCCTCTGAACCCCTGGGGCTGAGGTCCTTACTGGGGAGTCCAAGGGCCACCCTCAAGTTCACGGGCTTAAGATATCCAAACTTCCTAAATACTTGCTAAAGCCCCACTCTCTCTGAGTTCCAAGATTTCCTGTTGGAGGGGAGAAACTTCTCTCCAAGGCCCTAACATTGTTAAGACAGTCTTTGTATCCAGCTATAATAATCACACACTGGAAGTGAATTAGGGTTTCCAACTTAACTTTTCTGACAACTGTTTGAAGAAATAATGAAAATATTTACAAGTCTTCATGCAGTCCAATCCATTTACATGTTTCGCTCTTCAATAAATTGTAATAAATTGTAATGCTCAATGCATCTTTTAATCCAGTGGTGCTTAACCGTTTTTGAGTTATGACACACATGGTATAGGGGCTTACTTCATTATGGCCCAATCATTACCTTCCCTATCCCTCCCCTGGCATCATCACTCTCTCTTTTCTTCCCTCACCCCAACACATCCATCCCCTGGCATCATCACCTTCCTTTCACTTACTGCCCTCCATCGCCTTTTCCTCTCTTCATTCACATCGCCCGCCTCCTCACATCATCACCATCTCTCCCCTTCCCTTCCTTCTACCTCCATCTCTGCTGCAGTCATCACCTTCTATTCCACCATGTTGTGTTTGTGGCATTGTAGACCCCTTGGTCGCAGTGGGAGATGACTCTGCCCATGGGGGAGGGGCCCCGTGGGGAAACCACTGTGATAGGCTGAACTTAGATAGCAGACACAGTATGGATAGAGGCTTTATTGTGACTGCTGTAGATAGATGGTGAAAGCAGGAAGGTA
This sequence comes from Rhinatrema bivittatum, assembly GCF_901001135.1. Classification (NCBI taxonomy): domain Eukaryota; kingdom Metazoa; phylum Chordata; class Amphibia; order Gymnophiona; family Rhinatrematidae; genus Rhinatrema; species Rhinatrema bivittatum. Next base: position 284,994,038 of record NC_042617.1, on the reverse strand, counting down.
AGGCACTGATCCACAAAGTGCCAGTACATTCAACAGGCTCAGAAGTGTAGTCTCACCCAGATGTTCACGATAGGCGGGAGCCCGCAGTGCGGGTAACACCGTGGCTGGTGGGTGGAGCTGGAGCACCAGATCATAGAGGTACTCATGGAATGAAGGCGTCTTCCTGATGGTAGAATGGTGGGACCGAAGGGTCCGTGGTGCAGGATATAATGGCTGGTAGGCCCTCGAGGAGTGAGTACCCGATAGTCGGATATCCTGAAATGTAGAGAGAAAGACTCCCGAGGAGTGGTTGTCTTAGTTAGTGAGGACCCCGAAGGGTAGTTGAAAGCGAGGAGACCATCCGAGGAGTGGGTGTCTAGAGCTTCTACAGGAGCGAGCCCCTTGGAGTGATAGTGGCGTCTAAGCATGCTGCTTAGAGCGGATCAAAGTAGCTAAAACCGAAGTCCTTGCTAACTCAAGGTGCTAGCGGAAGAGGAGGCTTGTTATACCATAGGTACTACTGACGTCATGCTGTGGGGGCTGCCCTCGAAGGTTCCCTCCGCCATGACATGTATTAGAGCATAAGAGATGTGCGCGCTCGTGCCCTAGGAGTCCAAGGGAGTGAGCATGGCGAACTGGGATGCCCATGCTAATTTGAAAACGCCGAGACCCTCGGCATTCCGCACTGTGAGGCAGCCATCTTGCCCAAGGAGAGTGAAGGAGGAGAAAAAGAGGTAAGGCAGAGTGGTCGCAGCTGTCTGCGACCGACGGAACCAAACAGTACTCCCCTTCAAAGGGCCCCCTCCAAGACCTCTTCCAGGTGGTCTGGGCTTGCGTGGGTGTGCCAGGTGGAATTGATGTACCATCTCTTTGTCTGTAATATTGACCAGTGGTTCCCAGGAGTTTTCCTCTGGGCCATAGTTCTCCCATGAGATGAGATACTCCCATGTCTTGCCTCTTTTACGTACATCGAGGATGTCATCTACGGCATATTCAATGTCATCTTCTGTATCCAGGACTGGTAGGGCTCTGGGTCTTTCCTGGAGAACTCGGAGAGTATCCACTGGCTTTAGTAGAGATACATGAAACGCATTGTGTATCTTCATTGACGGAGGGTAATTTTAGACTGTATGTTAGATTTCCTAATCGCCGGAGGATGGCGAAAGGTCCCACAAAGTGAGGTGCAAATTTTGCAGAAGGAAGCTTAAGTCGAAGGTACTTGGTGCTTAACCAACCTTGTCTCCAGGCTGAAACTGGGGTGCTTTTTGATGATGTGCATCATAGGTTCTCTTTGCCTTTTGTCCTGCTTTGAAGAGAAGCTCCTTCGTCTTGCCTACAAATTTGGGATAATTCTGCTGCGGTAGCCTGGGCAGCAAGAGAGGCTACTGACAATGGAATTGACAGTGGAGGTAATGGTTGTCTCCCGTAGACAAGCTGGAAAGGGGAAGACCCCGTTGAAGAAGCAGGATGTCAATCGATGGCAAATTCTGCCCAAGGCAGTAATTCAGCCCAGTCATTCTGTCTAGAGTTGACGTAAGATTGCAGAAATTGTTCATCACATCAGCGTTCTATTCATCCTCTCAGTCTGATTGTTAGACTGAGGATGGTAGGCAGAGGTTAAGTCCAAGGCAATGTCAACTTTTTGACATAATGCTCTTCAAAACTTTGCAGTAAATTGCACTCCCCTGTCGGATAGGATATGTTTGGGCATCCCATGAAGACAGAAGATGTGTTTAATGAAGAGTTTTGCTAACTCAGTAGCAGAGGGTAATCCTGGTAATGCTACAAAGTGTAAATTCAAAGACTTGAGGAAAACTGCAAACTAGCAGATTTTATGTTTACCAATACTTATTATAAGATACTTTCAAAAAAACCAACAGAGAGTGGTATCAGAATAAGTAATGCTTTCCAATCTCATGGGCTCTTGCCCTTACAGGGCTGCAGCCCCTCTCCTGTATGAGCACTGTTTGATCACGTCACTTACCACTTCCCATATGGTATTTTTTATTTTGTTATTTTTTATGGTTGCATTTTTTCACTTTAATTCTGTTTTACTGTGCAAAAACCTCCCATTTAAAATTCCCCGTTTAAGACAATTGGACAATGTTTCGGCGCTCTCCTTGCGCCTGCTTCAGGGGCACTTAACTACTCTCCTACAAAGAAAGAACATTTTAATGATCCTTTTCTTAATTCAATTTAATTTTTATGTGACTAACGCAACGGGACTTACAATTTATTAAGAATTAAGAAAGGATTAAGAAAAGGATTAAGAAAAGGATCATTAAAATTGTTCTTTCTTTGTAGGAGAGTAGTTAAGTGCCCCTGAAGCAGGCGCAAGGAGAGCGCCGAAACATTGTCATTGTCTTAAACGGGGAATTTTAAATGGGAGGTTTTTGCAAGTAAAACAGAATTAAAGTGAAAAAATGCAACCATAAAAAATAAAATAAAAAATACCATATGGGAAGTGGTAAGTGACGTGATCAAACAGTGCTCATACAGGAGAGGGGCTGCAGCCCTGTAAGGGCAAGAGCCCATGAGATTGGAAGCACTACTTATTCTGATACCACTCTCTGTTGGTTTTTTGAAAGTATCTTATAATAAGTATTGGTAAACATAAAATCTGCTAGTTTGCAGTTTTCCTCAAGTCTTTGAATTTATGTTTTAGTATTAATTTGAGGAAGTGAGCCATTATCTTAGTAAATTTCAAATGCTACAAAGTGTGCCATTTTAGAGAAATGATCGACCGTAACCAATATGGTGTTATTGCTGCCGGATGATGGCAGGTCCACTATGAAATCGGTAGCGATATGGGTCCATGGTTCATCCGGTGATGGTAGAGGCTGTAATAGGCCCCACGGATGCCTGTGGTGGCTTTTGCTTGGCACAGACAGAGCAGGAACCCACGTACGCTTGTACATCCTTCTTCAAGGTTGGCCACCAATAGTATCTTTGCAACGTAGCTAGGGTACGACCCTGTCCTGGATGGCCTGCCAGATGGGAATCGTGTGCCCACTTCAACAGTTTTTTTCTTAAACTTCTGGCCACTACCATCTTCCTGGCAGGTACCCCAGTGTGGATGACTGCAAAGGACCACTCTTTCAGGATCGAAGATATGACGGGGTTCATCCGGCACATCCTGAGGTGAGAAGGATAAGGCATCAGCCCAAGTGTTCTTTCTGGACAGTACTTTCAGAAGGAAGTCGAATCTGTTGAAAAACAGAGACCATCTGGCTTGACGGTGGTGAGTCATTGAGCATGTCGAAGGTACTCTAGATTGTGATCAGTGTATACCACTATTTGGTTGTTGTGCGCCTTCTAGCCAAGGACGCCACTCTTCAAAAGCCAGCTTGATTGCGAGAAGCTTCCTTGTCTCCTATCCCATAATTTCTCTCAGCAGGCGAGAATCATCTAGAAAAGAAGGATGGAGCACATTGGATTCGGCTGTATTGACTTAATAACGTCCCCACACCAACATCGGATACGTAAACCGTCCATGATAAAAGGACGGTGGGTCAGGGTGGGCAGAGACAACGGCTTCTTTTTGAAAAGCCTCTTTGAGCATCAGGAAGGCTGAGATGGCTTCAGGAGACCAATTGGCAGGGTTGGCTCCCTTCTTGGTCATAACATTAGAGGGACTGTCAATGATGAGTAGTTTTTAATAAAGGATCAGTAGTAATTGGTGAATCCCAAGAAGCATCGCAATGCCTTCAGGCCTGTGGGTTGAGGCCAGTCCCGGATATTCTCAAGTTTCTTGGGTCCATTTGAAAACCATTCTTAGAACAATGTATCCCAGGAAGGGTACAGCTTCTTTGTGAAATTCGCACTTCTCAAGCTTTGCGTAAAGGTGGTACTCACGCAGGTGTCTTAGGACTTTCTTAACATCCTCCTGATGACCTTTGCAGATCTTGAGAAAAGATCAGTATATCATTGAGATATACTACTACTACGCATTGATACAGTAAATCCCGTAAGATGTCGTTCATCATAATTTGAAAGACTGCATGTGCATTACTTAAACCGAAGGGCATGACGAGGTATTCAAAGTGTCCATCACGGGTGTTAAAAGCAAGTCTTCCATTCGTCTCCTTCTTGAATACGCCACCAACTTGTAAGCTTCCTTTTAGGTCTAATTTGGAGAATATTTTGGGCTCCTTGGAGCCTATCAAACAGTTTCTGATATTAAGGGCAGGGGGTACCTGTCCTTGATGGTAATCTCATTCAGACCCCTGTAGTCGATGCAGGGGTGTAAGGGTGCCATCTTTTTTACCCTATGAAAAAGAAGCCTGCACCAGCAGGTGATTTGGAAGGTCTGATAATCCCTTTGTAGATTTTCTTGTATGTAGGTAGGACATAGCTTTAGTCTCAGCTACTGAAAGAGGGTAAACTCTTCCTTTGGGAGTTTTCTGAATTGGCTTCAGATTTATGGCACAGTCGAACTCTCTGTGTGGTGGAAGAACATCAGCTACTTGCTTTGAGAAAACATCCTGGAAGGAGGCTATTGTGAAGGTAAGCCAGGTAATGATGGGGTAGTGGGCATGCAGATGAGCGGTGAAACTTCAGCAGACACCGACCATGACAGTCTGGGTCCCCATCGGGACAGTTCCAAGGTAGCCCAATTAAACTGTGGCATATGGTCTTGAAACCACGGCAGCCCCAATACCACCAGATGCAATGGCTTTTCCAATACTAAAAAAGAAATAGATTCTGAGTGTACAGCTACAGTGTGCAGGCTGATGGCCTGGGTGGTTCATGAAACTCTCCAGGAAGTGGTTCTCCATGGATAGATGACAATAGCAGAAGCTTAGCTATTGGTGTAGTAGGAATCTGTAGAAGTCAAACCAAGAGCGCTTCAGAAAAAAATTACCTCCGGCACCGGAGTCAATAAGAGCGAGAGTTTGAAATTTGAGACCTCCACAAAGCAGAGATACAGGTAATGATAATGGAGGAGTAAGAGAGGTGAGGCCCATGAGGAGACGTCCTCCTGCAGATCCCAGGGCCTGTCAGTTTCCCAGACAAATGGGACAGATTTGGGCGGCGTGACCCGATTGGCCACAGTACATGCACAACCCCATGTGCTTGCGATAACGTTTCTCCTGAGAGGTCAAATGGCTTCGACCTAGTTGAATAGGCTCTTCCTCCTCTAGGGGTGCAGACAGTAAGCTGGAAGCAAACAGGCACAGGTTTAGGATGGTTGGCCCCCCACTGTAGACGTTCGTGGACTCTTAGCCTCCTGAGTACGATCGCGGATACGGTAGTCAGTTCTCCCTGCCAGTTCCATCAGGGGACTCAAGGGTATCAGGCAAATCACAAGCCACTAATTTGTCCTTTAGGCGAGAGTTGACACCCTCCATGAATATGGCACGTAAGCATCCAGTGTCCCAATGTAGTTCAGATGCTAGAGTCTTAAATTCAATAGGAAAGTCTGTACGTGGCTTGTTACCTTGTTGAAGGTTGAGCAAGGCAGATCCAGTGATGGTCTGGCGAGCCGGGTCATCAAACACAGACTTAAAAAGTTTTAGAAATCCTGGTATGTCATGCAGGATAGGATCTTCACATTCCATAACGGTGAAGCCCAGGCCAGGGCTCCATCCTTCTAGGAATGACAGGATGTTAGGTGGTCTTTGAAGCTTCAGTGGGAAAGAGGGTAGGCTGTAATGAAAAATGCATGCTGCATTGATTAACAAACCCTCTGCACATCTTGGCTTCAACCCGTTAAGCGAGTAGGTGTGAATAAAGGTACAGTGGTCTTAAGGGTTACCACTGGTGACAGCAATTCCTTCACAGAAGGAGCTGAGAGTTCAGTTGAGCATGTAACTGATTGAAGGCAGTAGCTAGGCTCTCCAAAGACTCTTGTTGTTCCGTGATCTGTTGGGCTAGGCCAGGACTGGCCTGCAGGGCTGCGGAGCTGAGCCGAGTCCATGGAGTTAGCAATCTGTTGCGTTTGTGGCATTCTGGACCCTTGGTCACAGTGGAGATGACTCCGCCCACCGGGAGGGGCCCTGTGGGGAACCACTGCGATAGGCTGAACTCAGATAGCAGACACAGTATGGATAGAGGCTTTATTGTACTGCTGTAGATAGATGGTGAAAAGCAGGAAGGTAAGGCACTGATCCACAAAAGTGCCAGTACATTCAACAGGCTCAGAAGTGTAGTCTCACCCAGATGTTCACGATAGGCGGGAGCCCGCAGTGCGGGTAACACCGTGGCTGGTGGGTGGAGCTGGAGCACCAGATCATAGAGGTACTCATGGAATGAAGGCGTCTTCCTGATGGTAGAATGGTGGGACCGAAGGTCCGTGGTGAAGGATATAATGGCTGGTAGGCCCTCGAATGGTGAGTACCCGATAGTCCGATATCCTGAAATGTAGAGAGAGAGAAAGACCCCCGAGGAGTGGTTGTCTTAGTTAGTGAGGACCCCGAAGGGTAGTTGGAAGCGAGAGACCCCTGAGGAGTGGGTGTCTAGAGCTTCTACAGGAGCGAGACACTTGGAGTGATAGAGTCATCTAAGCATGCTGCTTAGAGCGGTCAGAGTAGCTAAACCGAAGTCCTTGCTAACTCAAGTTGGTAGCGGAAGCGGAGGCTTGTTATACCCGGAGGTACTGATATGATGCGGTGGGGCCGCCCCCTAAGTTCCCGCCATGACGTATATTAGCGTGTAAGAGATGTGCGCACTCGCGCCCTAGGAGGCGATGGGAGTGAGCATGGTGGATTGAGACGCCCATGCTAGTTTAGAAACGCCGAAACCCTCGGCACTCGGCACCGGAGGCAGCCATATTGCCCAAGGAGAGTGAAGGAAGAGAAAAAGAGGTAAGGCAGAGAGGTCGCAGCCGTTTGCGACCGACGAACGCAACACACCACCCCTGGCATCATTACTTTCTCCTGCCTTCCCTCTTCCCTCCCAGGATCATCACCTTCCTTCTCTCCCCACCTCCTCTCCAGCATCATCAACTACTCTTCCCTTCCCTCTCCCTCCACCACTTGGCATCATCACTTTCTCTTTCCCTCCCTGTCCTCTCCCTCTACCCCTGGCATCACTGCCTTCCCATCTCTCTCCCACGCCATCCTTTTCATCATCACCTTCCCCAGTCTCTGCCCCTCTTCCTCCACCCCTGTGGCATCATCCTCACCTTCCCTTTCCCTCCACTGCCCTCCGCTGGCATCATCACCATCACTTTCCCTTTCTTACCGTCTCCCCCACTCAGCATCAGCACTTTCTCTTTCCTTCCCTCCCCCCCCATCACCTTCCCTTTCCCTCTCCCTCATCTCCCCAGCTTCCTAGCACATTCAGCTTGTCCCTTCTCCCCCATGGCCTGGTACTGACAGTCCTCACCGGCGCACTTTCCTGCTGCTGATTCTTCCTCCTCTGCCTGTTTCCCCTCTACAGTCGGAATTGCACAGGACCAGAGGATTTGCGAGCCTACAGTGCCTCATGCAGTTTTAATTGTAGAGAGCCAGCAAGGAGAAAGCAGAAGCAGCAGCAGCAGATACGCACTGCTCGCTGACTCCCCCTACTGCTGGGAGGATATCCTGCAGGCCAGCTGTTGTAGGGGAAAGATAACCTGAAGACTGCCACGGTGCTGGCTATCAATTGGAAGAAAATTTCACGGCACACCAGAACTGCAGCCACAGCGAAATGCTGTTTTAATCCATTCCTGATCTTTGGCCAATTGTAAAGGTAATTTAGAAGTTCCTTTCCAAATTTCAGGATTCAAGTTTCTCTAATTCAATGCAGTTGATACACTTCAAAGTCCCACAAGGCATACCTTTCTTCAGATGATTAGAAGGTACTTCTTACTTCACAGCCCAAATGTCTGCCTTCACTATCCAGGTGATAACATAGTGGTTAACACCAGACGGGTGTCACTGGTCTTCTCTGAAGTCCAGCTTTTCCTCCTCCCAGGAATGAATGAGCATGCCCGGGCCCTTGGGAACTCAGGCATAAGGTAAAAATAAGCCAGTTTCCAAAAGGTAACCCAAAATGAGGAAAGAAGAGTGCATGGAACTTCTCTTCAGAACAAAAAGAGTTAAAAACCCAAATTTTAAAAATGGGAAAATGGCACCTTTTCTTCTAGTCCATGCCCCAAATTTCTTTCCAAGAAACCCAAAGGTCATCTTCTCAAAACAGAACAAAAGCGAGGAGCAAGCATGAAAGCCTGCTTCCTCCGAAAAGGAGCAACTCAAAATTCACACCTATAAAGTGATGCCTTGGGTTTTTATAGGCAAGGACTCCGCCATTAAATTTTCTCACATGGGAAAGCTAGAACCCCACTATACCTACTTCTGCTCTGTACCCACTTACAGGCCGAGTCAGTAAAAGTCGAGGGAGAGCAGGCGAGCGCCCTCTCTCCTGGCGCGCGCACAGGCCACTCTCCTGTGCACGCGATTCAGAGGGGAAGAAGATGCAACTTAGGGCCCGCGGTAAAAAGGAGGCGCTAGGGACATTAGCACGTCCCTAGCGCCTCCTTTTTGACAGGAGCGGCGGCTGTCAGCGGGTTTGACAGCCAATGCTCAATTTTTCCGGTGTCAGTTCTTGAGCCCGCTGACAGCCACAAGTTTGGAAAATGGATGCCGGCTAAATTGAGCGTCCGTCTTCCCACCCGCGGGCTGCCGGCTGATTTAAATTTTTTTTTTTTTAATTTTTGACTTTTTTAAATTTTGGGGCCTCCGACTTAATATCGCTATGATATTAAGTCGGAGGGTGTACAGAAAAGTTTTTAATGCTTTTCTGTACACTTCCCTAATGCCGGCAGAAATTAGCACCTGCCTTTGGATAGGCGTTAATTTCTGAAAGTAAAATATGCGGGAATAACTAATAGGGCCATCAACATGCATTTGCATGTTTATTTTTATTTTTTTTTTAATTTATTATTTTTATATACCGACATTCGATCTCAATCGAGATATCACACCGGTTTACATTCAGGTACTGTAGATATTTCTCTATCCCCAGAGGGCTTACAATCTAAGTTTTTGTATCTGTTGTGGGAGCTATTAGTTTCGGGGGGTTGGACGCACATTTTCGATGCACTATTACCCCTTACTGTATAAGGGGTAAAGCTAGCACATTTAAAACACGCGTCCAAACCCTGTAACTGTAACTTAGTTAATTGGAATGCTCTTTTAATAGAGACTCTACACCTCTGTACAGGTCATGGGTGAGTTCTCATCTGGAATAGTGTGTCCATTTCTCAAGGCCATATTTCCAAAAAGGATTTAGACAGATTTGCGGCAGGCAGTCCAGGGGAGAGCAACCAAAAAAATCCTAAATATATATATGTATCTTTAATTCACACTAAAAATTAAAAATATCTGTAAAAGAATATAAAACCATTAAATAAATCTCATTGAAACATAAAATAAAGGAGGAAGCAGCTATTTAGGTCCTTCCAAAAGCAGCTACAAAAAAATAAAAAAAAAAAGAAAAACGTCAAAACTTTGCAAAGCAAGGCAGGTCATACATAAGAGACAGATCAAGGGGGGGCGAGCATTCCATAATGCAGGACCCACTAGAGAAAAAGCTTATTTCCAAGTATTCTCTTTTAATTTCTTTACGAGCTGAGATTTTCAACAGATTAGCCTATGAACCTAGTGATGACAAATAAAGAGGATGACTCACATTAAATGTCAAGTAACCCGGGTTTATGTCACTTAAAACTGTAAAAACTGAAGTCAGTAATCTAAATTGGGACCTAAATTTTAGTGGAAGCCAGTGCAAATTCTAAAGAATAGGAGTTATATAATCTCTGTGCCGTTTGCTGACATGAGAACAGGCAGCAGAATTTTGAATTTTTTCAAGGAAATCCTATCAAAAGAGAATTATAATAGATATGTTGTAATAGAATCAGAGCATAAGCCAATACAGGCAAATCATTTTGAGAGAAAAAAAGGTCTTAATGGCCTAACACGTCTCAACTGAAGGAAGCATCCTTTCACTACTGCAGAGATATGAGCTTTCATTTGGCTGTACAGTGTCTGTGATCTCACCCAAACTCTTTACTTCAGAACTACAGACTAAAATCTATGACATGACAGAAACGTTCAAATGCCTCAAATGTATACATAAAGGAGGTAATTTTCAAAGGAGTCATGCGCACAAATGTAGATTACTATTGTACCAATTTTCAAAAGTCATGTACTTGAGTAAAGTGCACTTAAGTGAGTAAATCCTGTGGACAATTCAATGGCATTTATTGTAGCAATTTTCAAAAGTCCACTTACTCAAATAATGTGCATTTTCTAGAGTAAAACTCAATTTTATTCGAATAAATGCTTTTTAAAATCAGGCCCATAAAGTGAAAAGGGAAGGTCTAGAACAAGAGGTCATAATACGAGGTTCAAAGGTGTTAGACTTAAGAGCAACATTAGGAAATCTACTACCAGTCTAGGTTACAGACAAAAACAGCAATATAATTCAAAAAAGCCTGAAATAAGCACAGAGGATCCCTGATGCCTAAGAACCAAACTGAAAGCCAGAACAAACTAACAGGCCGATTCAGTAAAAGTCGTGGGAGAGTGGGCGAGCGCCCGGCTCTTCCGGCGCGCGCATAGGCCACTCTCCTGTGCATTCAGTATTTAAATGAGGGCCCACGGTAAAAAGAGGCTCTAGGGACACTAGCGTGTCCCTAGCGCCTCTTTTTTGACAAGAGCGGCAGCTGTCAGCAAGTTTGATAGTCAACGCTCAATTTTGCCGGCGTCTGATTTCCGAACCTGTGGCTGTCAGCGGGTTTGAGAACCGACACTGGCAAAATTGAGCGTCCGATTTTCAACCTGCAAGCCGCAGGCCGATTTAAAATTAATTTTTTAAAATTATTTTTTACTTTGGGATCTCCGACTTAATGATATTATGTTGGAGGGTGTACAGAAAAGCCCAGCACCGGCAGAAATTAACGCCTATTTTTGGGTAGGTGCTAATTTCTGAAAGTAAAATGTGTGGCTTGGCTGCACATTTTATTTAGTGAATCGAGCGGGAATAACTAATAGGGCCATCAACATGTATTTGCATGTTGCGGGCGCTATTAGTTTCGGGGGGGTTGGACGTGCATTTTCTACCCCTTACTGAATAAGGGGTAAAGCTAGCTCGCTGAAAACGCGCGTCCAAACGCGGGTTAACAGTGCGCTCCGCCGGAGCTCACTGTACTGTATCGGCCTGTAAATGGGCCTTACAGTTAGGATTGCCAGCTAGCTCCAGATTTTCAGGACAGGTTGATCCAGTATTGGTTTTAGCACATGGCATACAGGGATTTGTAGTTCTGATTTTTCTCTGTAGTCCCTAAGAAAAGCAAGACTACAAGTCCCTGCATGCAGTGGAGTAAAAACAGGACTGGATCAGCCTGAAAATCTGGGTCCAGTTGGCAACTCTACCTCAGTCCTTATCCAATGTGATATTATAAGTTTCTGTGTGGGACTTCTCACAGTTATAAAGGGCAATGACAGGGAAGGGGTGGGGCAAGAGATAGAGTAGGAAAAGACACCATGGATTGGAGCAGCTGTAAACCCTTTCCGTCAGCGTTTCATTGCATCCCACTTTTGGGAAAAATCAGGCATCCTTCCCATGAGCACTTGATCATGCCACATTGAAATGTATCTTGAGCCAATCCCCTCTGAGTTCTAAAGAAAGCTGAAAATCACATTTTTCCACCAGACTGGCCTGACTCTGGGAGAAAAAAAAGGCACTGGGACAGTTGGAAATAAACAGACCATCATAACAACACATCTCCAGCACATCAGCTCTGTTGGCCAACACGACAAGCAGGGAGAAAATTTCTCCTGGACACACAATCAACGGCAGGATCTCACATTTCACATTCCTGCTGTCTTACAGATCCTAATGTTCACCAACTTAATGAAGAACCAAGTTCTTCTTTACCTCTGATCTGGCAACGACTCAAAAAAAAACAAAAAAAAAACAAAACAAAAATACCAAAGAAACCCACGGAGTCAGATAATTTAATTTATTTTGATTTATATTCCACCATTCGGCCAGTTTCATAGTAGATTACATGCAGGTGCTATAGGTCTTTCTCCAGTTAAATAGCATGGCAGATTTGCAGCGATATTTTTTATCATGGAAAAAAATGCCCAATAAAAAATATCACTGCAAAATGGGGGAAAATGCATGATGGTGGCCCACTACTCCTGGGGCCACCATTGCGTTAAATCTACCCCCTGAAGTGAAAAATGGTTTCCCCCCCCCCCCCCCCTCCTGGGGTCTACAAAGACCTCCTTCCACCTCTAGAGGCAATCCAGCAGGGGTGAAAGTCAAAAAAATGAATTTAAAGTCATGCAGCAATGCCCTGTCCCCACTTCCCCAACCCCCCCCTTTCCATAAAAATCACCCCCCCCCCCCCCCGTTCTACCTCTCCCTGGTACTCCCTACATCCATAGAAGAAATCCCTGGTTTCCTGGGCTGTGCAAGGGTATTAGTCGCCCTAGGCAAACCTTCTGCTTTGCGCCCCCCTCCCCACTAGTCCAGGCCCCGGCTCCTGCCCCGACCTCATTCACTCAGACAGGCCCCCTCTCTTACACACACTTAGGTTCCTTGTCTCATTCACACACGCACTCTTACACAGGCTCCCTCCCTCTCTCTCACTAACACCATTGCGCTTTTGTACACACACACAGAATCCCTCTCACTCACACACACACACACACACACACACACACACACACACACACACAGAGATGCCACTCGTGGCTCACCAAGGTGTCTGCATTTCTCAGCCGCGAGCAGGATGGATGCTGCTCGCGGCCTGCCGAGTCTCTGCCACTTGCAGCCCGCCGAGTCTATACTCCTCTTGGCCGTGAGTAGGATAGGCTTTGCTCACAGCCCGTCGAGTCTTGGCTGTGAGTGGGATGGGTTCTGCTGGTGGCCCCACATGGCTGCTCTATACCACCCCTTAAGGGCTGGTACCTTAGGTGACCGCCTAATTCACCTATTGGGACACACCGGCCCTGCTGGTTTCTAGTGATCCTTACCCACTCTGGCCCCCTTACATAGAAAACCTTCCTAGGGTCGAGTGCCCCCCCCCCCCCCCCCCCCCCCGGACCTCCCCATATCTTTTTTTAAAAATCCCTGGTGTCTAGTGGGGCCCAGAGGACCCCCTATCTCCGGGCCAGTCAATGCAACCTTTCAAAATGGCGTCAACCAGCCCAGAGCTAGGATGCGCTCTGAGTCCCACTAGACAGCAGGGATTTCTTCAAACGTTATAGGGTTGGGGGTTCCAGGGGCCTCACTAGACACCAGGGAAATGTTCTATGTAAGGGGGTGTCCAGGAAGGATGGCTAGGGTGGGGGGGCCACTAGAAACCAGGGATTTCATCTATGGAAGTGGAGGGGTGTGGGGGAGGGGGCAGAAGGATTCCCTGCAGAGAGCTGGAACCAGGGCCGGGGGGAGGAACAGGACTGGGGATGATTTTTACGGAAGGGAGCAGGACACCAACGTGCAACTTTTAATTTGTTTTTACTTTTTGCCCCTGCATGGCCATCTCTAGAGGCTTTGGGGGTCTTTGTAGGGCTTCTAAGGGATTTTTTTCACTTTGGAGGGGGGAGGTTTTCAGGCCGCTTGGTCTTTTAAATATTATCGCAGGAGCATCTGTTATAATTAGTGAGGTTTGGGTGGACCCTTGGACACTGTGGCAGCTGACCACGCCCACGGGAGGAAGTCCCGTGAGGGGCCACAGGTCAGGCTCAGCTCAGGACACACAAACACAGAGATTGATCTTTTATTAGACAATGTGATGAAGCCACCAGAGGTGGCAGTGGTGAGCAGCAGAAGTAGCCCGGCTGGGCTAGTATCCCTCAGGCGCTGGAACAGCGACTCCTCCGGTAGCAGTGCTGTAGTGGAGAGAACTGAGAATAATAAGTACAGTGGAATATTCATAAAGCCCCAGTATGGAGAACCCCAGGATAGGGAGAGCAGGCCCTCGAGGAGCGAGTACCTGATCCCTGAGATGCTTTTGAAGGTAATGTACTCACACAGCGGTTCCACGTAGGAGATGGCACTAGGGCTGGAACGGAGGCAGGCCCTCGAGGAGTGAGTACCTGGTTCCAGGGAAAAGTTGTGAGGTGAAGATGGAAGTATTGACTGGTGTTGAAGATAGCGAATCCTTCCAGGCAGAAGAGAAGGTAGGAGCAGGCAGCGAGTCAGGGAACATGGGCCCTCGAGGAGCGAGTACCGGTTTCCTGATAGCGACCTGAAAAGCAAGTGAGGCCCCCAAGGAGCGGGTACCCCGTTAGCGTTAAGAGTCCAATGAAGATTGGAGGCAGAGTAGCTGGGTACGGAGAGCGAATCCCATCCGTAAGGTATCCCCTTGCTAACTCAAAGGCTAGCAAACATCGTAGGCTTTAAATATCGGGCAGCGTGACGTCATCACAGGGGGACGCCCCCTGAGGTTCGCGCCAAGTAGGAAATAAGAGTGAGGGCCGTGCGGTGCGCGCGCCCTAAGGTACCAGCGGAGCATGGCGGGAGGCAGCGCCCATGCCGGTCCGGGGACACCGGAGAGGACGGCAAGCAGACGCCGCGGCAGCCAGGCGTCCATCCATAGCGAGAGGAGGTGCAAAGAAAGAAAGGTAAGCGGAGTGAAGCTGTCGGGAAGGGTCGGTTGCAAAAGCATCGGAACATGCACTAGTGTCCCGACGCTCTTGTGGGAATACATCTACACCTTCTCAATTTCTGTTAAAATAACGCGGCTTCTCTTATTTTTGGCTATTTTTTTGCGATACTGCTCGATATTTTGTAATCAGCTGCTTTGCATTCGTTGTAAATTTTGTGCATGCAAATGCACGCAAAGCAGGTGATTTCAAAATATCAGGCAATAACGTGAATATCACATGATATCACCGTGATATAGGCATATCGCACAATAAACAGCAATTTACACACAATAAATGCTGTTTTTTGCATGTTATACCCTTATCACAGCTTAGTAAATCTACCCCTGTGTTTGTATCCGAGAGAATAGAGAGAGTAAAGTGATTTGCCCAAGGTCACAAGGAGTGGCAGCAAGATAAGGTACTAAATATACAAGTAAGGTTAGGAACTATTGCACAATGAAAGATAATCACTCATTTTATTATGGCAGCAAGGTGTATGGTTGAGTCTCTTTTGAAAAAAAAAAAGTTTCACACCTGTACATTTGAGGCTTTTTGTACAGTAGACTATACATAATGTGGAACTGATCTGGGCTAGGCGATGGAACAAATTGAGAGGTTTGAATATGAATACCCTTTTTACAAACTCTATAGGAAATTGAAACATATTCTGGATGTGACATTATGACTTTACATTTCTGTGAGGCACTTTTCATGGTTATTTTTTTAATTTTTTTAGTTGATGTGGGTGTTAATTTATTTCTAAATGAAGAAAATAAGAGGCCTATGACATGATTACCTTTCTTTCCTTTGTCAACTAAATGAATGATTGTATAGGGCGACATTACACAACGCTTTGTTTATATTGGATTAATATCATAAGACTATAAGAAACTGATAGTTTGCTGACAAAATAATAAAGAATCTCTGTTACATTTAAAAAAAAACAAAAACAAACCAAATCAAAATCAAACAAACCCCAGCACAGCAAGGCTGAAGTGCTTTCTCCGCGATTATAGTGCTACAAGGTAATGCTATGCTGCACCTGAATCAAGGAAAAGTTGTCTGAGGTTCAGGGCCTGGTACTGGCCTGGAAACATTTGGCCCTACCTCAGCCTGCTGACTCTCTTCAGAGCCTATCAGCAAGGCGCGTGCTCCTGCAGAGACTCCCCATTAGGTCTGGCAGAAGGGTCAAAGGACGGAGCAATGTGCAGCCACAAAAAGAAAAATCTATTATTTTTTAAATGTATTCTCTTTCGGTAGGCTTAACAAGAAGTACATTGTAGCCTAACACTGCAGCAGCAATAAAGAAAATAGCTTTCAGCTAAAGAGCCTTGCTTTCCTTCTGAGGCTGTGCAGCGCAACCTCCAGCTCTTAGAAAAGCAGGAACCACAGGCTCACGCACGCACGATGGGGAACAAAAGCCAGCACTGGCCCAGCCTGTCCCTGATTGTCTGGAAGTGAAAAAAATGTGTGATAAGAAAGCCTCTCACACCACTGGATTTATTTTACCCACATAAACAGAAAGTACAACCGATGTTTCGGTCCAACAGGGCCTTTGTCAAGGTAATTTTGGTTTTACTTTATGAGGTAAAATTTCAAAGCGGCGCACAGGCGTCCACGGGCACCTGGTTCCCGGCGCGCGCACACAGATGCGCCGATTGTGTAACATGCACGTGTCGCCGTGCGCATGTTATAAAAATCGGCTGCCCAAGTGCACATGAGCGCCCTCAAGGGGGCGGGGGGATTTTGTAATACACGTGCGGCGACGCGATCGGGCCTTTCCCCGATTCCCTCCCAGTCCGCTCCAATAAAAGGGCGAACTGGGAAGGAACTTCCCTAACCCCCTATCTATTCTTCCTCCCTTTTCCCCTCTCTCTCTCCTCCCCGACCCCTAAACCCACCTACCTACCCTCATTTTTTTTGTTCTAAAAAACTTGCTTGCTCCCAAGAGCTGAAGTAAGTTCCGCGCGCTCCAGCCAGCTGCCGGCAAGTGCTGTCCCGGCCGGCCCCCGACCATACCCCGCCCCCGGCCTGCCCCTTTCTAAAAGCCCGGCACTTCCGCACGTACCGGGAGATACACGCGTGGACGGGCTGCTCTGAAAATGCGCTTGGCACGCGCAAGGCCCGGCCACGGGCGTATGTCCCAGTATTGGCACGGGCCGGGGATTTAAAATCCCCCCCCCCCCCCGGAGGTGAGCAAAATAAATGCAGTGGCATGTTAATACTGGAAAGTGAGGCTTTCTTATAAATACTCTTATACTAGAAAGTCACTGAGGAAAAGCTGAGCCTTGGGACCTCAGCCAAGCTCCTCAGCAATTTTAATTCTCGTAGCAATTATGGGCCTTCTCTGCCCTGATGTCTGGGAGCCATTCCACAGTTTTACTTTGGAGAAAGTGCTTGTTTTTGAGGATGTGCTGAGAATGTCTCTTCACCAACTCTGATGGTATCGTCACCCGATGCCCATGGACAGTGTAACACAAGGGGGCCTCCAGAGATGCACTTTCCAAAGGCCTAGGCAGGTCGGTTCAATGAGGCTGAGTGGCAAGTGCCCGATTCCTAGATCAGGTCTTCCATTTCCCCAGGTTGGCTGGAGATGCTGCAGATGCAGCACTCAAAGCCCCTGGATGGAGTCCCGGCCGTCATGCATCAGTGACACCCAGTACCCAGATGTAGGGCCCATAATTGCTGGATTCTGGAGGGTGCATAGTCTCTACCTGAGGACTGAAACTGCAATGAACGGGCTAAGCGACTTCAGAAGGGACATAAAATAAAGAAAAATATCCCCCAGGGAGCTGCAAATGAAGACTCACGTTGCAGGTTCCCAGAACCAGCACACAACAGCAGGAGGAACCTGCTAGGCCAAAAATGAAAAGGTGCAAGGCTGTCCAATAACAAATAAAAAGTTACCACAGCGCAGGTAATATAAACAACAGTGGTGATCAGGACCCACCCATAAGGCTGCATAGTCAGTCGTCTAGGGCAGCAAACGGTAATGGATGGCAAAATTCCCCCCCTACGTGTCTCCGTTGCTGCCCCCAGAGCTGTCCCTTGGTTTCCACCACTGCCACTCCCTTCCACGGCATCCCCTCTCCAGTTCCTCACTGATGCACTGGTGGCCTCATCTCATGTTTTGTATGCATATGACTGTAGTAACTACACACAGGTGCTAAGCAGTTGCACCAGCAAGAGAAGGAGACCCAGAGAGGGAAGAATAGTATTAGTAAAAGCCAGATAAAGTGGCCAGAAACATGGCATCGACCCTGATGCTGACTGGATAGCATCCTTTGACTCCATGCAGGAAAGAAATTGCCCCTCTATTTTGCTGCTGTGGTGTCCCTGGTTTATCCACATTTGAAGGAAAAATGAGCAGTACCAGGGGCTGCTGTGGATACCAGGCTTTCACGAGTGTTTGTGGCCTAAGGTTTATTTGTGCTAACTTTATACATACGTTTTCACTTTATTTCCTTTTTGCAGCTGGGTCAAGAAGGACAAAACGGAGCCATATGACAAGCTAGGCCCTTAGAGAGCAGCAGGTAAAAAATAAATAAATAAATAATAGATTTAACCAATCCTTCTCCTTCTCCCCAAAAACATGACAAAGAAATTATGAGAGGATGCATGGCCCTTATAGGAGGACCAGTCACCCATTAATCTGGAGCTTTTGCCACCATCCCATATGGAATGAGACGCCCAGCCTATGCACTGCTTAGAGAAATGTACTTTGTATAAACTGTAAAATATTTCAAAAGTACACACTTGACAAGGGGGGCCTTGAATCCATTAAAAATGCTCTTTTTTTTTTTTTTAATTAAAAGCCCCTCCCCGACACCTTCACAATTCTTCCAAAAGCATTGTGTATTAGCACACATTGATTGATGCAGATGAGCCATGTTGTTGTTGTGCGTGACCTCACTCAAGCTGACACGCACCCCAAATCATGACAAAGGAAACCGATAGCGATGGATGGATCCAAATTCTCATTTGCAGGGGAAGAAGAAATAAGACAAGTTTGCCAGCAGCCCTTCTTCATCTCACTGCATATATTTTCTTGCGTTTCAGGCTCAAGACGATTAATTAGGGCTTCAGAGACCGGGAGAGAGAGAGATGGCCCCGACTCTCAAGGTGACTGTGAGAGCTCCTCCTCCCTGTAACTGCGTGTCTAATCACAGTCGTGCTCCTGTGTATCGCTACCCTGCCAGATTTCCTGTTTCTTGCATGTTTTGGAAAGATATTATCAAAGTAAATACCTTTCTTCGTATCTAGTTTTAGAAACAAACACACAAACAAACAAACAACTTTCTTGAGAATTCATTCACGTTTATTTCAGAAATTTTAGCTAGCAAGTTTTTTTTTTTCATAATTTCAGCAGCAGTTAGAATAAAAGGTGTATTTAATCTAATTTTTTTCTGTCACTTCCCAAACAGCTGCTACTTTATTGAGTCATTTGGCTGCTGCTTATCAGTGGAGAGCTTGTTACGTTCTGGTATAGCCAAAACATGACATGATTTCCTCTTCTTTCTTAGCCAGCAACACCCAGACTCCTTACAAATTTTACCAGCCCTTCCAACGACATGAAATTTAAAAAAAAACAACAAAAAAAACCCACCACAAAATGCTAGGAGACGTGGATGGGCTACCTAACCTAGAGTTTAGGGTCCCAGAGTATCAGTGTCACTTCCAGACAATCTGCAGACATGTTTTATGTTTCTTTGTTTAAAACATTCAAAACACTTTAGCTTCTCATATTTTCTGCTTTGCACTTTAAAAAGGAGCAGTACTAGGAAACATTTAGTTCCTTGGAAATTACAGTTCTTAAACAACATTATTAATATCTTTCTTTTTTGCTTTTGTTAAAATTTCACTTCTGACCACGTTTAAAGTTTCTGAAAGTGCCTCCAGCTTAGCTGCCACCCATATTATGAATTAAGTGACTCCAGAGGATGCTTCTGTGCTAATAACTGACCCCTCATGTAAACGGGTAAAACAGGAAAACAGCAGAGACAGCTGCAGAGGTTTAAGAACTAGAGGACATGGTCATGACAGTAAAAGGTGTGCTCCTTTAATTCTGAAAGAAAAAGTATGAAGCTCTAAGAAATAAAATACATTAGAACAAAAACAGATTTAAGAATAAGACTGAAAAAGGAAGCACCAGGGCAGGGGTAGGCACCTCCAGTCTTGGAGTTCCACTTACAGGCCAAGTTTTTAGGTTATCCACAATGAATGTGCATACGTTACATTTGCATACAATGGAGGCAATGCATGCAAATCTACCTCATGCATATTCATGGTGGGTATCTTGAAAACCAGATTTCTTGATGGCACTCCAGGACCGGAGTTACCTGCCCCTGCACTAGAGTCAAGAAATTGGCAAAGTGGGATTTTTCTTTTTTTTGTGGAAGGCTGCTTTAAGCCCCCCCCCCCCCCCCTTCGCCTCCTCGGTGCTGTTCACAGTGCATTACTATTGTTTTGCTGTGCTGCAAAAAGTTCAAAAGGTTTGTCAGCTGCTGCATCTAGATTTAGGAGAAAACAAAGAAAAAACCAGTACAAAAAAACCCCAAAAGACTACAGGAGATGGGAATATTTTGTCCAAAAATTGAAAACAAACGCCTTTGCAAGGTACCCCCGAAGTGCTGCCATTGGCGGCAGTGTTGTAGAAGAGCAGGAAGGAATGGGTGCCTTATGGATGGCTGTGTGCTGGCAAATGCTCCCCGATTTTCTGTGTATCCTTGTCCATGCCCACCTATACCCAGAGTTTAAACTGAGGAGGGGTGAAGGACAGGGGAAATGTCAGGTCGGGCTGCCAGGTGACCCATTTTTTTCCACAGCAGGTTAAGCCAGTCCTCGTTTTCACGCAGTTCCGATTCCCATTAGTAAAGCGGTGGCTATGAGAGAAAGAAGGATAACTTGGACTATAAAGAGGCAATGATAAACCAACTGCTATGGGGGTTTAACAAGGGCAATACAAATGCCTCCCAAGCACCCCCACACCAGGGCTTTTGCTCTTTGCAAGGTCTGAAGTTTTCTGTTGTTCATAAAGTTTCACAAGTTTAATTGATCAGAGGATACAATAATACTGACGCCTTGAACATTTTACAAGGCAAACAGTGCAGAAAGTTTTGAATATCCTGAATGCTAAAGCCAGCCCAAACAAAGCAGAAAATAAAATAATTTTCCTTCACCCTGAGATAAAGCCAGCATCCACGGCAACAATTACTCAGGTTTGGGCTACTAGTCCAGCAGCAGATGAGAGCCTGAGTCTCTCACAGTGCCTTTACCCAGAATTCCATGTTGTAGGTTGTACTGGGCTTTCCTGCAGAACGTGCAAGGTTACAGATGCAAAGAAAGTAAAACCAGGACTGGCACAGCGTGTTCTTGATGACCTGGAGCTATCTGAGAACCCTACGGTTTGCTTTTGTTAAGCAGATGAGTCCAAGTCATACAGACCATCAGTAACTCCGTTTTGAACACCATTGTTAAGAGTTACCAAGTGACAAACTGCAGTGAGAGTTGAAAAGGCAGCCCTGATTCTCCTCCTGGCTTGGAACCAGGATGTCACTCTGAGCTTCTCACGGACTGACAAACTATACATTTCACTTCAGGCCAAGTCACTTTTAAAGTGCAACAACCACAATAAAATCCTGATTTGCAGGGGTTTTTCAAGCTGGTGCTCAGCTTGCTGAATTTTATGTGCTATTTTCTCTGTGATTTGCTGCCTTGCTTACCTTTCTTTGGCATCTTCACAGCAAGTGTAGTGGGATGTAGGCTTCCCATTTACCCTGATGTAGATGGGTAAATGGGGAAGCCTGAACTCCCACCATCCCCAGTCTGTGAGGGGGGCAGAGGGCAAGCAACTGGCTTCAGGGTATCTCTCAGAAACAGCTGGAGTCAGGCCTTCTTTTTTCAGAGCATTTAGGGGAAACTCCAAACCTGTCCTGGGGACCCCACAACCAGTCAGGTTTTCAGGCTATCCACAATGAATAAGCATGAGATACATTTGCATATACTGAGTGTTCATGGTATGCAAATTTATCTCATGCCAATACTGTGGGGTCCCCAGGACAAGTTTGGGAAGCCTAAACGCTGGCCATGCACCTGAACATTTCAAATCCACATGTTATTGCAGGGGTGGGCAATTCCAGTCCTCGAGGGCCACAAACCTGTCGAGGTTTTAGGATATCCTAATGAATATGCATGACATAGATTTGCATACAACTGAGGCAGAGTGCATGCAAATCTCTCTCATGCATATTCATTAGGGATATCCTGAAAACCAGACTGGTTTGTGGCCCTCGAAGGCCAGAAGTGCCCACCCCTGTGTTATTGTTTGCAGTGAAGACTCCATGAAGCAGTGCACCTTTCTGAAGGTGTTTGCTCCACACATACTTATCACCTCCATTGTACCCTTATTTACTTGTTTTGAATTCTTATTACTGATTCATTGCACATCTGTTTTTTTATGGCTATTACCCCATTGCATCCTTGTTCCTAATTCCTATTGCTGATGGTCTCTCTCTATTGTAAACTGAATTCTACTATAACACACTTTAACTCCTTTGTACCTATTGTAAACTGAATTCTACTGTAGTGTGCTTTGAACTCTTTTGCTGGAAACGCATGGATTAAATAAACGATGAATAAAGGAAATAAACATTTCTGCCACATCTGCAAATGGGAGCTGGAGAAAATGAGCATTTGCTTGTTCTTTACCTGTTTGTGAAACTGGGCATGAAAATGTAGAGTAACCAACTCAGTTCAGGCCATGAGGTGCCTGCCTGCCTCAGTCCCAGGCTTTAAAGATCTCATCAGTAAGCATTCTGGGACCTGAAGTCTTATTAAGTGTCAATATCCTTCTCTCCCCACCCCCTAGCCCCTCCCCAAAACTACAGATCCCAGAATGTTTTCAGCTGGGATCCAAGAAGCACAAGTTACACTCCAATGACCTCTTAAATTAACATGCAGAATTATAGGCAGATGAATAAAGCCATCCAATAGATGAGGTGCATGGTTAAATTAACATGCAGAATTATAGGCAGATGAATAAAGCCATCCAATAGATGAAGCACATGGTTAAATAAACCCGGTAGAGGGCTATGAGTGGCCAAAACACAGTAACATAGTGAATGATGGCAGATAAAAAGCTTTAAAGACCAAAATGGTCCATCCGGTCTGCCCAGCAATTTATTGATTTTAAGGCAGCAGCAACTGCTGCTCCGTGAGCACCGGCGGTAAGCAAAATATGGCTGGGGATGCAGGACCAACGGGGTAAGGGGGAAAAGGTGGCTCTTTCACTCTAACCCCTTCCTCCTTTCTGCCCTGGTGATCCTGATCTTCCCATTCCCAGCTCCCCCCAAAACATTCCCCTAAGCCCCTAAGTCTAACCCTCTATCCCCGGTGATCCTCGAGCCCCTCCAAGTGACATGAGACAGCGGAAAGCAGTGCGAGAGTATGGCACAAGCTACCTAACCTAGAGTTTAGGGTCCCAGAGTATCAGTGTCCCTATAAATACAAAGCAGTTACTACATTTCAAGTTGTTACACTTTTTGGCAATGCTATGGGGGCCCCCTTTAGCTTAGCGCCTATAAGCATGTCTTAATCCAGCCCTGGCAGTAAGCTGCACTGGAGATATTCTGCGGGAGATAATCAGTCATAAAATCTCAATTCAATAACTTTTTAATTTCACATATAATGGAGATCATTGTTAACTTGTCTCCAACTGTGGAATCATCTACCTCCACCACTGCCTCCGTGGTGCCCGATGACCTGATCCCTGGAGGGAGACTTTTACACCAGTCCTGGAGGGCTTTTCTTTCATAGTCCCCCACTCAGAGTTGTCCTGGGGAGCAAACAGGTTGACTGCCTCCGGCCCTGCACGTCTGAGGGCTCCTATGCTGCTGTGGTAGCCTCACCCTCAATGTCTGTCATCACCCAGGAGTGCCGAACAGAGCAGAAGCTGCAGCGGTCTGAGCCACGGAGATATTGATGCTGAGCCAGGAGGTACCGTGCCCCTCCGCTCTCTAAGATCTTAGTGGGGATTCTCCCCTCCCCATTCTTCAGTCTTTGGAGTGGAGCCCACTCTGGCTGAATCGCCCGAGCTCCACGCCCTCCTGGGGTCAGCCCTATCTCCATCCACCTCATGCAGTGTGTGGGATCTGCAGCTCTGACGGTAAATGGAAGAAGCAGGGACTACAACTACCACAATGCAGTTGGCTGGATGTTCCAAAACCAGGCCTGGACTAACATTTCTGTGCAGGAGCTGAGTCACTTAGCAGCTCTGCATTAGATAAATAGGTAGTTGCATAGAGAGATGGAAATGTAAGGAGAGAGGAAAAGAGTAGCTAGAGTCCCCGATATGATTCCTGTCATTGTGTATCCTTAAGCTGTTCACAGGGACTTGGGGGTTTTTTGGCTTTTTTTTTTTTTTTAGATAAAAGGAAGTACACAAAAAGGCTTTGATGAGGTTTGAAATTTCCCATCACACAGAAAAGCAGCCAAGGCAGAATGACCCCAGCTCTGCATCTGCAGTGCTTCCTGTTTCCCACGCCACAGGCTACCTGACCATGAGAGACAGGGACCGCAGAGGGAGAGGCAACAGGAGTCACCCAGGGAAGGGACTGTTCAGGGCAAGAAGGCTAACAAAACATTAGGGAAAGGCTGACTGTCCTAGGTTTTACCTCACTGTGAATATGGAGATGCAGTTCTGATTTCTTGCCTAAGAAAAAGAAAAACTTTAAGTCCATGCATACAGTGAGGTAAAACCAGAAATGGATCAGACTCGGAGGGAGGGGGAAACAAAGCCAGCTGGCAACCCTAATGCCAGAAACGCCTTATGGTGGCAAGGCTCTTCAGAGGGTCAGAACACAACAAAGTCAGCAAACTTCTCCGTGAATGGCCTGCTCCTTCTGATGTTCCACCCAGCTCAGCAGATCTCCTTGATAACAACAGCTAAGGCTGGAAAAGAACTGCCCTGGCTAATTGGCTTCTTTGATTAATTACCCAGTTATGGCAGCCCTTCATGCAGGCCTTAATGATGCATTCCAACAGCTGGGCAAACTGGAAGAAAACACAATGCCGTGCAACTTAGCATTTAAGGATGGCAATGTGGCCTTAATGCAGAGGTGTCTTGCATACAGAAACAGCAGATTTGAGTTATATTTGATGTTCTCAATGCACGGTGCATGAATCAGGCAGGCTCCTTGCTCCAGTATTTCTGCTGCCTGGTTGCAGCTCACTACTAATTTTTGTTCCTGAGTGAAATTATGTTGCTCCCATTCTTCACCTCCTCCCTGGTCAGATCATCGTGCTCTTCAGCCTGTGATATAATAATGGTGATTTCCGCAGCAAAAAGGAGCCATAACCTTCCCATCAAACCCCCACATCTTTTCTTCAGCCTGGGGAGAGTTCAGAGCCTTCCAGTTCATGTTCAGCTACTGGAGTGCAAAATTTCAACCTCTTCAATTGAAGCAACCATGGAAAATCCTGCTTAACAGAGAAAGGAGGTCCCTGCGCATCTCCTGATGGCATAGTTACCCCACATCTTGCTCTCTTTGGCTCCTGCTAGTGCTCACAAACCCCTGGCTCTGTCTGTGCTATTTCCAGGAGACAAAGTGTTTTTTGTTTTGTTTTGTTTTTTTATTCCCTATGGTAGAATTCTTGGGTCACCAGCAGAAGACTAAATCATTTCAGATTTCATCCCTATTATATCTAGGGACTGAGTGCACTAAGCCAGGGCTTCCTAAACCTGTCCCAGTGACCTCGCCGCCACTCGGGCTTTTTAGGAGCTCCACAATGAATATGCATGAGATAAATATGTGTGTGTGTAAATTTCTCTCATGCAGATTCATTACGGATCTCCTGAAAACCCAATTGCCCATGACATGGTTTTCAATTCCAGCCCTCAAGGGCCGCAAACAGGTCTGGTTTTCAGACTATCCCTAATGAATATGCATGCAATAGATTTGCATATAATTAAGGCAGCATTTCCTTTCCTATATTTTTCATCATTGTTTATTTAACACATGCTTTTCCAGCAAATGTGCTTGCAAATTTATCTCATGCATTTTCATTAGGGATATCCTGAAAACCTGACCTGCTTATGGCTCTCGAGGAATAGAAGTGAATAAGAACATAAGAACTTGCCATGCTGGGTCAGGCCAAGGGTCCATCAAGCCCAGCATCCTGTTTCCAACAGTGGCCAATCCATTGTCCAATGGGGGTCCCCTGCTTCAAGCCAAGCTGATGGGAGATGAGTTTTGAAAAACACAAACAGGTCTGACCGAGTCTGTCCTCTGAGAGCTGGACTCTATAGTGGCACTCTCCATTGCAAGGCCCAGGACTGTCCCTCCCCACCCCCACCCTGGAAATTCGCCACCAGTGCTGTCTTCTGAACAGCGGCTCTGCTTTCTTCTGGCACCATGCGGCTCTCAGTGCCTGATCTCCTGTGCTATTCTTGTGACAGCAAGAACAAACAGGAGTTTAGGCACGCGGGGTTCAAACTCGCCTAGAGCCGTGCGGTGCCACCAAAGAAACCCAAATAGTTGCTCTTGAGGCAGCGCCAGCAGCAAGCTTCTGGAGAAAGTGAGGGGGGAGTAACAATTTGGAGGAAGTGCCTGCTTGGCGGGGACTGGGGTGGAGACAGGATAATTGGGGCTGGCTGTGTTAGGGTTGGAAGAGAGGGTGTACTGAAAGAAGAAAGCATGGGCAGGAGAGGAGCCAGGAAGAGAGAGTGTGTTGAGGGAAGAAAGGCTGGGGAGGAGAATAGGTGTGGGAGAAAACAGACTGGGGGGAGAGAGAGAGTTGGGGGGGGGGGGACGGGACAGATTTGGTTGTAGTTATGAGTCACTCTGAGGGCAGCTCAGCAGCCGGGCTGGCCACACACCCCACCCTCTTGTCCAGGGTGCCCACAATGGTCCTACCTCTCACATTGAAGATTTATTTGCCAAACTGGCCCCCACTTGAAAAATAGTGAAGATCACTGACCTACAGCCAACTAGTAAATTGTCAATACAGCTCAACTTTTCTAACCTCAGAGGCCTTGCAGCCATTTGCCAGCAGCATCTGCTGCTGAGGCAGCCGATTAGTCAATTTCACCCTCTCTCCTCTCTGATTGTTTACCAGACAGGGAGTGCATCACACTGTCACATAGGTCACACTCCTTCCCTCCTCTGAGAATGCTCACAAGGCGGGGAGTGCATCCAGGGCCGGCGCAAGGGTATTAGGCGCCCTAGGCAAAACTGGCTCCCCCACCCCCAGTCACACCCGCCCCACACAGAATTTAAAATTACGCGTTTATAATAATAGATTTTACATGAACAAGAAAATTCAAAGCACAGTCTTCTGAGGTAAAAATATCACAACATGTTTATCATATTTACATGTAGTGCTGTAAAACCCTGCAAAAAAGTAAAAAAGAACCTTGGAATTGATATTAGGTCTATTGTAATGTGTGTTGGGCATGGGCTTGGTCTTCAAAAAGCCACAAGTAAAATGAATTTCAATTCCATATAGTGAATCTCCTATATCAAAACTGCAATAACTGCTATTTATGAAAAGGCAACCCTACAATTATTACACCACACTAGCAGAATATGTCAGCTCAGTCACACATGCAAAACACCAACAGAACTTCCCAAAATGCAGAATAAAGTGACCATAAAGTAGTAATACAAACATGCAAACACAACTAAATTGTAAACGCAACAAGCCAGACTATGTATGCAGTGCAACAATGAAAAAACAGAAGCATTACAATTCCTCATAAACATCAAACAAAGTCAGGAAATATAAAACATCAATAGAAATAAAACCATACTAATAAAAAGAATATTTCAAAACAGCTGACAAAAAGAATAGCATCCAATAATTATAAACTCATAAAATTGCCAACGTCCGATAAAATATTTCAAAACAGCAGATATGAACACTACCCAATACTTAAAAAGGATAAAAAAAATCCCCTGCTGTCCATACCTGCGATCTTTTGATTTCCAGATGCCCTGAGATTGCTGTAGATTAGCAGGGGAAGGGAGAGGAGAGGGGTTGTTGCTCACAACTTTGCTCTATCTCACACATACACACAGACACAGACATGCTCTCACATACACACACACACAGACATACTCTCTCACACACAGACATGCTCTCATACACACACACAGAGAGACATGCTCTCTCACACACAGACATGCTTTATCACACACAGACACAGACATGCTCTCATACACACACACACACAGAAGTGTGCTCTCTCACACACAGACATGCTTTATCACATACACACAGACACAGACATGCTCTCATACACACACAGATGCAAATATGCTTTCACAGACACACACAGACATCGTCACACACACAGATGCTCTCTCACACACAAAGACATGCTCTGTCACACACATACAAAATCACAGACATGCTCTCATACACAGAGACACAGACCCTCTCTCTCACTCACTTCTTACCCCTGCCCCATCAGAATCACAGCGGCCACCTCCAACTTCAGTTCCTGAGGCAGCTGGAACTCTTCATCTTTCTTGAGGCCGCGGGAGCTGATGCTGCTCTGCTTGCTGCGCCTGAAGGGCACTGTTGCTGCTACTCCTCCTATGCTGAAATACTGCATGGGCCCGGGGTCCAAGCTGCCGTTTCCTGCGACAGCCTGGTGGACGTGCTGTCCTTCCTACACTTCTGGCCACAGCTGCATGGCCTTTCCTTTTCCTGCCCGCACAGATCCAACACTTCCTCTTCCAGGCTGCACAGGAAGGAAGAAGGAAAAGCCATGCAGTCGCCGCTCCCAGACCTGTGGCACTGTAGTGCCACAGGTCTGGGAGTGCTTCCACCAGCACCAGTGTAGTGCTTCCACCAGCCTTGAGTGCGTCGCACCATCACACTTCTTTCCTCCTTTCAGACTGCTCATGAGGCAGGGAGTGCATTGCATCATCACATCACTCATTAGACTCTGTTACAGAAAAAGATCGAAGCTCCTAATGGGGCAGTGCTTGGAAGAGGCTTGCACTGGCATTACCACTGCTCTAGAGGGCGTCAGTTTTCAAAATCGTTATCCTGACATCTTGAATAGGCACTTCAATGTCCTACAAAAATAAACAGGTGCATTACAAACTTCATACAACCGAGGTTAAAGAGGAGAGTCTCTTAGGCTATGCTTTAAGAAGCAACCTCAGGGTGTCCAGGAAAAGTGCCAGGGGTCCCTCGATTTTTTGTGGCCTGTGTATGCCAAAAAAGTTCTCATGTGCAGAGTAGTGCACAAATTTGCACAGTGTTCTTTGAAATCCCATTCTGTTTTCCTTCTCTTGTGCGGGCTGTGCTTTCCTGTGTGTGTTTTTGTTTCAGAACCCTGTGTGTGCGCACAGCTTACAGGGAATATTGACCGGGACACAGAGACTGGGAACAAAGTGATGATTCTGGGCCCCTGCGGGATACAGTTAAGGCAGCCAGCCTGAGACTTGCATATCACTGCTTAACACATACCCTTCCCCAGTGCTCACGCACAGAAAAGCTGAAAACAGAAATGCTATGGTGACAGCCGGTAGTGAAAGCCAGGCAAAGGCACCAGTCAGGTCCTTCCTAGAGAGGGGTCAACAACACTGGTAAAAAAAAAATTTTTAAATGGAATCTCATTGTATGTCTTCCAAGACTGGCCTCTCCAATTGGATTAGAAACCTCAATAGTACTGTAATAATTTACAAACTTCTTTCTGTTAATTCTGTCCCCTGGATTCCCTCTTGTCTTCACCTCTACCTTCCTGCTTGTGTACTGTAGTCAGCTCGTTCTCGTTTGCTTGAGATTCCCTTAGTTTGCGTTGTGCACCTGTTATGATCCTGCCCGTAGACCCCATCCCGTGGACAGGCTCTCATGTCTCTCCTTCTCCGGCCCGACGCTGCTGCTTTTCTTCGCGACCTGGGCCACCGCCGTGCCTCCTATCTTTGCGGTCTTGCCGCTGTTGCTGCCGCTGTTCCCCTTCGCGGCAGTGAGCCACACTGCTGACGCCATCCTCGGCAAGCGGGGAAGTCCCCACTGGGATCCCTGCCTGCAGCATGGAGCCGCTGCAGCTCTCCTCTTTGTCAGAGCTGGACTCCGCCCCCCAACATGGTTCCTCTTCATGGCAGCAGACCGCCACTGGCCTACTCCCTCTTCCACCATGTGGCAGGACGCCGCTTCAGGCCTTGGCTCCGCCCTCCAGCCTCCGGGGTCCCTCTAGGCATGGGCGCGTGCCTCTCCTCCTCATTTAAAGGGCTAGAAGCAGGAAGCACTCTTCGGCCCACCAGATGACGTCTTCAGGGCTCTTCCTTCTCCTGCCTTATATAAAGGCCCTGTTTCAGTTCTCAGGGCTTCAAATGGAGTTACATCTCCCTTGGACTTTCTCCAGCTCCAAGGAATTCCATCTACTGCTCCTGTCCAGATGACTTCTTGTTCCATGTTCTTCATGTTCTGATGTCTCCATCCGATGTTCGGGTCTCGGCCCTTGTCGGATCTTCCTTGTGGTATGTTCCAGTCCTTGGCTTCCCTTCCTGAAGCCCAAGAGTTCCTTGTCTGTATCCAGTTGTCCAGATATCTCCTCATCCAGATGTCCAGATGTCCTCTCGTCTAGATGTCCACTTGTCCGCCTGTTAAGATGTCAGGATGTCCATTCGTCCTGATGTCCTCTTGTCCAGATGTCCAAATGTCCAGATGCCCAGATGTTCACTTGTTCAGATGTCCAGGTGTCCATATGTCCAGATGCCCAGATGCCCTTGCCTTCAGAGGTACCATTCTCCTGTATACCAATCTCCTTCCTTCCTCATCTCGATCCTGAAGAATCTGCAAGCCGGCTTGCCGTCCACTGGACTTCATCTCTAGCCATCCTTCGTGGGAATAAATCCATCTCATTCGGTGTCCATCTTCGGTGACTGGAGTCCCCTTCCAACTGGACCTTTCTCAAGCGCTGTCCGGATCCTTCTCTCCCTCCTGTGCTTGTTCCGCTCTCCACGTGGTCTGCGACCAGCCTCTCAGGTTGTGTAGGGCGCATAGCGGGACAGTGCCTTCCCAGATCCAAAGAGTCTCATCTCTTCCAAGTTCAAAAAGTCTCGTCTCTTCCAAGTTCCAAGAGTCTCATCTCTTCCAAGTTGCAAGAGTCTCATCTCTTCCAAGTTCCAAAGAGTCTTGTCTCTTCCATGTTCAAGAGCCTCATCTCTTCCATGTTTCAAGAGCCTTGTCTCGTCCAAGTCTCCAGAGCCTTGTCTCGTCCAAATCTCCAGAGTCTCGTCCAAGTCTCCAGGAGTCCTTGTCTTCGCTATGTACTCTCTCTTCTCTCATTCTAGGATCCGGAGCCTCCTGTTCCAGTTCCTTGTCTCTTCATTTCCAGCCCTCTGCCTTCATCTGACTTCACTGGTGTGTGTTGGCTCAGCAGGGGGGCTGACCCCGATTCGTCCCAGCTCCTGTGTACTTGCTCCGCCCGTGCCTGCACTCGCTCATCTCCCTTGGGGCATGTCTTGGGGCTCCTCCCTGAGTTGCCCCGTGAGCCAAGGGCTCACTGTCTCCCAGGAGCAGATGATCGCGCCTCTGGGTCCCTCCTCAGGGCCCACAGGGCGCGTTCGTAACAGCACTTGGACAAGGCCCGGGCTTGTGCTTTCTTTCTGTAGTTGGCCCTTCCTTGAGGACCTCACTTCCAGAAAATATAAGATATTTGGATAGCACTGCTTCCTTTAAAAAAGCAGTACAAGCTTTCTTTTTTTTTTTATCACAGACTTTAGGGCAGTGATTGCTACTTAACCTTCAGGTCATGTAGCATCTTGAGTCCCTACTTATCATTTTTCATTCAGTGCGCTTCCTCGGCCTTTTTTATATTGCTTTGTTACTGTTTCAGTTATGTATGTTACCCTTGTGCTCTGCCATGAATGCTTTGGAAATGAGAGGAATATAGGCTTTTTAAATAAATAAACATAATAATGACGTGTTAATTCAGAGTACTGGCTCTCATGCTCTCTGAGCTGATCCCCAGCCATCATCCCAGCTAACTCACTCAGCCACAGCCGGCAAAATCTGAGTGGAAACAAAGTTCTCTCCTGCAGTATTTTTAGCCCCTGCGTTCTGCATTTCCTATCTGCATCTAATTTTTAAAATGTCAGTGTTCGGTGAAACAAAGAGAAAACTGAGCGCAGAGAGAACTGACACACACCATAGTTTGTATCAAAGGCGGCATTTGAGAATGAGTTTGTATTTTGCTGTCCCTCTTACTCCCTGAGTGTTTGTTGTTCAACAGTTAAGTCAACATTAAAGTCTCATGTGTACAGCAGTAATAATCACTCTGGAAGCAATTGATGGTTTCCAACTTAACTTTTACTGATTAATGATGGCAGTCTGAGGAAAATATTAGGTTATACATTCTTGTTAGTTACAAAAGCATTTTACATGCAGCCCAGCCACAGACTCTTTCTTTAACAATACACTGTAGTATTTTTTACTCTTTTTTTTTTTAATGCTTTTTTGGCTCAGTCAGAAGAGAGAAATGAAGTGAGAAGGCTGGAGGAAGGAATTTAAAAACAGAAAGGAGAAGAGGCAGATGTTATGAATGTGTCCCAGAGAACGTGAAGAGTCAAGAGGGAACCAATGCAGCTGTGTGAAATTAAGTTACACAGAACATCCTGATGATACCACAGCACCCACAGGACCAAGGGAATACGATTGTTAGGTCACGTTCCTGCAGCACTGACTGTGCCTTGGTCCAGCTTTGGAGAGACTGGTGGTACTGCAGGACTCCAGATCCTGGGGGGGGGGGGAGACAGATCCAAGTGAAGACATAAAATCTTTAGAGTCTGAGTCTGAGCAAATTTCAGGAGATGTGGGGGATTTTTTTTATATACCTCAAAGCCCAGAGCCTTCTTGGACAAGCAATCCTGTTTTCCTCTCTAAGGCAGTCAGCTGTTAATTTAAATTTCTATATACAGGCTTACTATCCCAGTGAATGTCTCCATTAAATGTATTCTCTAAACCAGGAACTTCCTGGCCAGCAATGGCCACAGAATTTGTCTCTTTTCGCAGAATCTGGGCTGTGCTATGGAATCACAGGAGAAACAGCTCAACATCTGTCAGCCTCCTGCTCTGAGAAGGACTGAATGGTTATTTCTCTCAATGGATAATGGTAAATACTGGCATGTCCTGAGGATATGTACTGGGACCGGTGCTGTATAAAGTATCTTTAAATGATCTAGAAAAGGGAGCAATGAGTGAGAGGTGATCAAATTCGCAGATGTCACAAAACTATTTAAAGTTGTTAGATCACAAGCTGATTGTGAGGAATTGCAAGACGACTTTATGAGACTAGGGGACTGGACGTTTAAATGGCAGATGAAATTTCATGTGGACAAGTAAAAAGTAATGCACATAGGGAAAAATAATCCCAACTACTGGTACACAAATGCTGGGTTCCATATTAGGCATCACCACCCAGGAAAAAGATCTTGGAGTTGCTGTGGACTGGACAATACTTTCAATCCTTGGCCAATAAGGCAAATAGAATGTTAGATATTATTAAGAAAGGAATGGAGAATAAAACAGAGGATATAATGCCTCTGAATTAATCCATCATCCTGTGTGCGGTGCTGGTCGCCCTATCAAAAAAGTTACAGAGAAGAGCAACCAAAATAATAAAGATGATGGAACAGCTCGCCTATGAGGAAAGGTTAAACTGGTTAGGACTCTTCAGCCTGGAGAAGAGACAGCTGAAAGGAGATATGATAGAGGTCTAGAAAATCTTTAGTGGGTGTGGAAAAAGTGAACAGGGAATGGTTATTTGTGCTTTCAAATAGTACTAGCACTAGGAAGGTAATACCTACCAAATTTTAAAAAAATCAGATAAAGCATTTATTCACTCAGCCCACAAGTAAACTTTGGAATTTGCAGCCAGAGGAGGTGGTGAAAGCAATTAGCATAGCTGGATTTTAAAAAGGATTTAGACAAGTTTCGGGAGAAAAAGTCCATAAATCTTTAGCCATGTAGACTTGGAAAAGCCACTGCCTATCCCTGGGTATAAGCAAGAAGGACTGGATCTATTCTTTGGGGTCCGGCTGGGTACTCATGTCCTGGCTTGACCACAATCAGAGACAGGACGCTGGGCTTGAAAGACCTTAGTCTGACCCCCCTATGGCATTTCTTACATTTCTGCTGCTCTGCTACAAGCTTGATACAGCTGTCACTACTGTCCCACCCTGTTAAATGTGAGGCATTCTCTCTAATTCCGGAGGGAGTACAAGGTAACAGGAGGGCGAAAGTGTTGCGGTCCCAGTCGTGGCAGCCGCAACTAGGCCCTTACCTCCTTGGTCCCGGCCCGTCTCCAAGGGTCTGCAGCCTGTTTCGCGGCATCCCCACGGGGGGGGGGGGGGGGGGGGGGGACGCCGCCGAGAAGCCCTGCCTGGTTGTTTTCTCCCTAGGCGCGCGCGCGCAACCCGCGCTTATGAAGGCTGTTTCCCGCCATTGGAAGCTCCGCCCTATCGATGACATCAGATGCCGCGGCCTATGTAAGGCCGCCGCTGAGTCCAGGACTTTGCCTTGCAGCGGGGTTCCTTGTGGTCCTCTGTTGCTCCGTGCCCCGGAGTGTGCTATTGTGTTAGTGACTCGTTCCTCCCTGAGACTTGTTTCGCTCCGTGCCCAAGTCTTGCTCTTGTCTGGCTTGCTTGTAGTAACCTGTTCTGCTTCAGTTCCAGCTTGGTTCCAGGTTCTAGTCGCCAGTCCTGCTTCAGCTCCTGTCTGGTTCCAGTAGCCAGTCCCGCTTCAGTTCCTGTCTGGTTCCAGTAGCCAGTCCTGCTTCAATTCCTGTCTGGTTCCAGTAGCCAGTCCTGCTTCAGCTCCTGTCTGGTTCCAGTAGCCAGTCCTGCTTCAGCTCCTGTCTGGTTCCTGTAGTCAGTCCTGCTTCAGCTCCTGTCTGATTCCAGTAGCCAGTCCTGCTTCAGTTCCTGTCTGATTCCAGTAGCCAGTCCCGCTTCAGTTCCTGTCTGGTTCCAGTAGCCAGTCTTGCTTCAGCTCCTGTCTGGTTCCAGTAGCCAGTCCTGCTTCAGCTCCTGTCTGGTTCCTGTAGTCAGTCCTGCTTCAGCTCCTGTCTGATTCCAGTAGCCAGTCCTGCTTCAGTTCCTGTCTGGTTCCTGTAGTCAGTCCTGCTTCTGCTCCTGTCTGGTCCCCAGCAACCAATCCTGCTTCAGTTCCTGCTTGCCTTCAGTCCTAGCCTGCTTCAGTTCTTGCCTGTCTCCTGTTCCCTGCCTGCCCTGCTCCAGCTCCAGCTTCCGTGATCTCCTAAGTCCCAGCGGTCGGGCTCCTATGGGCTCCTCCCGGGGGAGCACCGGCTTCCAGGGTGAATCACCTAAGTCCCAGCGGCTGGACTCCTACGGGCTCCTCCTGGGGGAAATACTGGCTTCCAGGGTGAAGCTCAACATCCATCTCCTGCCTGGTATCCACCTCCCGACCTGTCACTCACCAGAGACTATAGTACACCTCTCCCCAGTCTCTTACAGGTCGGCCCAAGCATCTACTAAACAGTTCACTCACAACAGAAAGGGTAGAATTAGAGGCAAAGAATGGTTGGGAGGAAAGGAAAGAATGAGGCAATGCAAACATTGCCATGTCTCATGCATTACACGACTGGAAGGGGGGCCCTCACACTCACATGCTCTGAGCCCATCCTCTCACGCTTTGGACTTGGGACCAGAGCCGTATGGCCAGCAGGATTCCCTAAGCTCCTCCGGTCCAAGAAGTGAAAAGTTGCTGAGAACCCAACCAGAACAGTGCAGGCTGCAGGTCTCCACTAGCTCTGCCAGCCCAAGAAGCAAAGATTAAGCCTGAGACCGACCAGAGCAAAATGGCTAATGGGGCTCCCAGGCCCGACTAGCTGAAGAGTGAAAAGTAACCAGGGACTGGAGCAATGGGAACCCAGTAAGGAAAATTAGGGGTGTGTGTGTGTGTGTGTATGTCTGTGTGTGTGTGTGTGTGGGGGGGGGGGGGATGGATAATGACTGAGGGGAGGACAGAGGCTGAAGCAGGGGTTGGAGAGAGATTGAGGCCAAAGGATGGGATTGCTGGTATGAGGGAGGAGATTGAGGTTAAAAAAGGGAGAGGATTGCTGGGAGAGTACTAAAGGGGGTGACAGAGACTTGGTGAAGGAGCAGGGGGAGAGGAGAAATGACTCGGAAGTGAGGGGGGGTTATAGAGAGAAATGGGCCTTACACACACTATAAAATAATATACACGGTTTCCAATCTTCTTTTCATAAGGGATTGAAGAATTGCAATTAGTAGCTTAAGTACAAATGAAGGGACCTCAAACAACAATTTCAGACAGAGCTGGGGCTCCACCTTTAGAAGATCCGGGCGAGGCTGCAAGTGGGCCTCCTAAGGACGGAATTAACACCACTGATCGAAATAAAGCTAAATATCATTTTGAGTTGCTCGTTTCATTCGTAAAGCCATACAACACTCAGATCTTTCCTGATATATTCCCCTGGACCCACCACCTCATTTTTCACTCACTGTGGTGATAAATCTCACTTTTTAGGGTGGAAGCCTCCCTTCCCCGGGCATCTCAGAGAATCCATGGAGTGGAGAAGAATGGATGGGAGGGAGAAAGGCGAGGAGACAAAACAAAAAAACAGAGAGGCATGGAGAGAGGTCGCAGAGAGCAGAGAGCAGAAAAGGAAAATAGAAAGGAATTACAATTTATAGAAAGAGAACAATGAAATGGAACAAGGGAAGAAATAAAACCAAGAGGAAATTAACCAGACACACACACGTATCGGACGCTGGAAAATCATCTATTTTTAAATGAGAACACTGAATTGTAAAACTCACGATACAACCTTTGACTGTGTGCATATTAACTTACATAAATGGTATCTGCAAGCGTGCCACAGAATTCTCCAGCCCCCGTCACAGCCCTGAGAGGCCGCAGGAGGCCGGGGGGGTTGTTCTCCTTCAACTAAGTTTTACCATATGGCAGGGAATATACAGGGCCGGTGCAAGGGTATTAGGCGCCCTAGGCGAACGTCAGCTATGCCGCCCCCCCCCCCCCCCCCACCACCTCCACACACAATTAACTTACATTGTGCATTAATGAAAATAACGAAGTCTGTATTTATAACAGAACACTTATTTGACATTTTTATGCCATGTAAACCATTGAGATGATTTGTCTTATCGACGGTATAGAAACTCTTTTATAAATAAATAAATAAATAAAAATAAATAAAATAAACATAACCAAAGCTATACTTGTTGCTCAAACAAAAAAAGCAGACACATCACATAATATTAAATAATTAAAATGGCAGTCAATCAAGAAAAATAAACTTAAAAAGCCATCTTTACTTACCCCCCTCCAGCAGCTCTCTACTCCTCTTCCATGCAGGCCATAGCACACAGCAGAAGCAGCAGTAGTGGCTAAGCTCTATTACTCATGGTCCTCTTCCTTAGTGCCCATGTCTCTCACGCACACACCCAATATCAGTCATGCCCCCATGACCAGTTTTCTGTCTCTCACACACCAATCACCTCCCAAACAGTCTTTGACAAACACACCAGTCACCTTCCTGAACAGTTTCTCTCATGCCATACACACACACAAGCTTCCCACTCCCGTGTTCTACTTACATATATGGGCTTCTCACTCTCATAATCACTTTCTCTTTCTCACACACACTCACCAGTCTCTCACTCTCATGCTTGTTCTCTCCCACATGCACAGGCTTCTCATTCCATAATCACTTTCTTTCTCTCTCTTCACATACACACAAACACACACCAGTCACCTGTTCTGTCTTACATATACAGGCGTCTCCCTCCCATGCTGTGTCTCCACACACACCCAGGTTCTCACTCCCATGCTCACTCTTCACATGCACAGACTTCTCATTCCCATAATCACTTTCCTCTGTTACACACACACACACACACACCAGTCTCTCTCTCATTTCCATGCTCGCTCTCCAGGTGCACAGGCTTCTCAGTCCCTGAATCACATTCTCTCTCTCTCACATTCACATACACACCAGTCACACCGTCACCTTACCAACCAGTCTCTCTCTCATACATACACACACAGGCTTCCCACTCCCATGCTCTCTCTCACATAATCAGGCTTCTCACTCCCATGCTTTCTTTCACATACACCCCCACAACACCAGGCTTCTTACTCCCATGCTTTCTCACATACCCAGAGTTCTCACATCCCTGCTTTTTCTCTCTTTCACACATCAGTCACATCCCTGACTGTCTCACACTCTCACACATCAGTCATCTCCTTGAGCAGTCACTTTCATTGTCTCTCACATATACACATACATCAGCTCTCTGACCAGTTTCTCTCAATCACACACAGGCTCTCAATCACACACAGGCAGGCAGGCTGGCTGCTTCTCTCTCTCACTTCCTCTCCCCCCCCCCCAGCACAAATGGTAGTTGCAACAGCCTCCTCAGCCCCCGCAGGCCAAAAAGGAAGAATCCCATCGGCCGCGGGAGGCTCGTGCTGCTGACTCCTTTCCGATTAACAGCTGCTTCAGATTGCTCGGGGGCCGATGCTGCTGTCGCCGCTATTTTTTTCATGCGGCACTGCTCTTTCTCCTTCCCGCGCATCACTTCCTGTTCCGGGTCGGGGGGGGGGGGGGGGGAGGAAGAAAAGGGCAGCCGCGGATGCCACAGCTTTTTTTTTTTTTTTTTGCACCGCTGCCGGAACGGCAGCGGTGCATGTGTATATGTGAGAGACAATGAAAGTGACTGCTTAAGGAGATGACTGATGTGTGAGAGTGTGAGACAGTCAGGGATGTGACTGATGTGTGAAAGAGAGAAAAAGCATGGATGTGAGAACTCTGGGTATGTGAGAAAGCATGGGAGTAAGAAGCCTGGTGTTGTGGGGGTGTATGTGAAAGAAAGCATGGGAGTGAGAAGCCTGATTATGTGAGAGAGAGCATGGGAGTGGGAAGCCTGTGTGTGTATGTATGAGAGAGAGACTGGTTGGTAAGGTGACGGTGTGACTGGTGTGTATGTGAATGTGAGAGAGAGAGAATGTGATTCAGGGACTGAGAAGCATTTCTCCGCTGGGCTTGAACGTGCTGATAGCCCGGCGGCAACGGCAGCGGGAGAGCCCGGGGGCGCGCGAACCGCTGGGGGAGGTCAGATGGGTCTTTTGAGGCGGGCTGCCGGCAGCGGCTCTTTTATTTTTATCGGGGGGGGGGGGGCGGCTGAGCACGGCTCTCAATTTTACCAGGGCAGTGCCGCCCCCGGGAAGCTGGCGCCCTAGGCGACCGCCTAGTTCGCCTAGTGCTTCCGCCGGCCCTGGGAATATATTGATACGAGAAGGGATGTGCCAGGCCTGTGAAGAAATGTTCTGAGAAACTATGCATTCTTTCAGTGCAAGGAAAGTGCTGCCTCTGAAATGATGCCCAGCTAAGCTGCAGGTTCTCTATAAAAGGGATTACGTTCACCAAAAGCACCTCCCCCCCAAAAAAAAAGCCTGAGTCTCTCAGAAGGGATCCAGTGGTCTCCTTATAGAAGAAATGATGAGTCAAGACAGTGAAGCATCAAATAAAACCTCATTTGGTTTTCCAAGAGGTTAAAACTTACTCAGCTTTTAGTTACTGAGTAGAAACCTAGCCCTGTTGCTCTTTGGTAGTCACAGCTCGCCCAAGCATTATTCGGGTCGGGCCAAGGCATGCACACCAGAAGCTGCCATGCTTTAAGAATGAAAATATAATCAAAATACAGATTTATTTTTCTGCTGCAATGATTTCAGACATCTGATAACTGGAATGAGAGGGAGAGGGAGACAGGAGGCAGGTGCAAATCCTAGCCCTGCCACTGACTGTGGGTGTGACCTGGGGGCAAATCACTATAATCTCCCTGTGCTTCAGTTTTACTCCTTGGATCTTCCACTGACTGACCGTGCGTGACCTTGGGCACATAATTTTATCTCCCTGCGTCTCCATTTACTCCCCTGCATTTGAGCAATGATAACGTAGCTGATTTTATGTTCACACCTTTGAAAGCTGTATGCCAGATGGATGCCAGGAATGTGCCATGAAGGCATCCACCCCAGAGGTGGCTGCATGCAGGATTTTGCAGTATTACATGTGTGATAACTGCCAAGCATGCTGGAAATCTTCTGAGGTCACTCACTTATGATATAATGCGACTGTCAGAATAGCATCACTGATATAAGCAGATTATAAAAACTTTGAAATAAATAAATAAATAAAATGTCTTTAGGATTGAAAGTACTTTCTTAACAAGGTGAGGCCAGTACAAAACATTATATCATTTGATTATGCATTTTGTTATGGGTCGTGGCCCCACTTTAAATGAAATTACCTTCCCAACTAATAACCAATTAATTATAATTACCATTAGCTTGTCCTGTGCAGTCTCCCTCCAGATGGTAAAGTAGAATGGTTTAGTTGCTGCTTTATTGACAGAGTTTGGCTGTTAATCAGAGTATTTGCTCAGGGGTGATCGATACCTCCCTAGGACACTGCTGGGGTTAATCTTCTTAGCAGTGAGAAAGACAAGGGGAAAACAATTGTTAGATTTGATTCAATTAACAGGCAGCAACGCTCCTCTCCTCCATAGAGTAACTGATGTTCCCTGCACTCATCGATCTGCTCCCCTGATAACGACACCATAATTACAGCCGCTGGAAGGGCTAGAGAAAAATGATATCAGGAGGCAGAGAGGGACCATCCAGACCAGTGTTTTCGGAATCAGTCTTGATGACCCTTCAGCCAACCTGGCTTCCAGGATATCCACAATGAATATGCATGAGATAAATTTACGTGTACTGGATCTTCCTCTCTCCAGCCACCTCCACTCTCCCTGACAGCATCTTCATCCTCATCATTGCCGACACGTCTTACCTCTCTTCTCTGTATTCTTCTCTTCCTCCTCCTTCTCCTCTCAACCAGAAGATCAATCCCAGTCTTGACCCTTCACCCCATCTGTGCACATCAACTCATTACTCAGGGGCATCGTTAACCCTGAGCACCTGGGACCTGTGCTCCAAGTCTCCTCCTTGGTGCACCGAGTCTCCTTCAGCAGTTGTCAGGCCACAAAGAAAAGGAGGGGCCACCATGGACCCCCATCCCATGGTAGCCAAAGAAAAGGCCCAAAAGGCCACCCAGACCCCTATCCCATGGCGGCTAAAGAAGTGGTCCTGAATTAGGGGGGAGGGGGGGGGCTCTGTATGGTGGTATGTGTGTGATTGAGAAAAAAGCATGTAGGAGTGAATGTGTCTGTGTGTGTGTGAGGAGCTTGTGAGAATGAGAGCTTGTGTGTATGATATAGAGTTTATGTGAGAGTGAGGGAGCCTGTGGGAATGTGTGTGTATGTGTATGTGTGTGTGTCATAGCATGTGGGTGTGTGAGAGGAAGCCTGTGGGGTTGAGAGCATATGTGTGTATGAGAGAGAGCGTGTGAGAGTGGAAAACTATGGGAGTGACAGCCAGTGTGTGAGTGTGAGGAAGCCTGTGAGTGTATGCGTGTGAGAGGGAACCTGTGTGATTGAAAACCTGTGGATATGTATGTGCGAGAGGTAGCTTATGGGTTTGAGAGCATATGTGTATGTATTTGAGAGTGGGAACCTGTGGTGGTGGGAGTCGTGTGTGTATGAAAGGAAGCCTGTGGAGTTCAGAACATATATGTGTGTGTGTGTGTATAAGAGAGAGAGGAAGTGTATGTGAGAGTGTGTGTGTGTATGTATGAAAGAGAGCGAGAGAGAGGAAACGTGTATGAGGGCATGTGTGTGTGTATATATGGGAAAGAGTGAAGGTGTGTATGACAGCAACTGTGTGCATGGCTGAGAGAAAGAGGACGTATGTATGAGAGTGTGTGTGATTGTGTGAGACAGAGAGAGATGAAGTGTGTACAAGAGAATGTTTATGTGTGTCAGTGTGTGTATGAGAGCATCTATGTGTGAGATTGACAGAGAGACAGGGAGTGTGTGTGAGAACGTATTTATGAGAAAATGAATGTGTGTATAAAACCAAGAGAGGATAAAGCTGTGTGCCCCCCCCCCCCCCCCCCCCCCCCCCCCCATTTATCCAAGACACCTCAGAGTGACTGGAAATCATAAAGTTCCTAAGTATGGACAGCAGAAGATACATCTTTGAATAATTTTGTATCATCAGCAAATTGGATCACCTCACTCGTTCTCCTCCTAGGTTATTTATAAATATTTTAATAAGCAGTGGTCTCAATATAGATCCCTGGGACTCTACACTATTCACCTATTTCCATTGAGAAAATTGAGCAATTTGCCTTAGTCTCATTTTCTTTTAATCAGTTCTCAATCCACAATAGGACATTGTCTCCTATCCCATGACTTTTTTGTTTCCTCAAGAGTCTCTCCTGAGGGACTTTGTCAAATACTTTTTGAAAATCCAGATACACTATATCAAGTGAATCACTTTTATCCACGTTTATTTACGCTTTAAAAAAATACAGCAGATTGTTAAAGTCCATTGACAAGGCAGTTTCCTGTCACAATACTATACTGTCCTTTGCTTTGGACACTCTTGGCCCATCCCCTTCTACTGTCCTTGAGGCCTACCAAACCCCAACCTTGGCTGACATCTAAAGTTTGTTTTCTATGTTCTTGAACTTGATCTGCAGAGTGACTAAAATCCCATTTCCATGCTGTCTTCATATATTTTTAATTTATGCTCATTTCCTTCCTATAGATCCTTGAAGAAAAACTTCACACTAGCAGGATACCTCACCTTGCTCACACATGCAAAAAACACAGACAGATCCTCACCAAATACAGAATAAATGGACCATTAAAGCTTAATAGAAACGTGAAGACAAAAACTGAACTGGAAATCCCCAAGAAGCCAGACTCTTATACAATGCACAGTGGAAAAATAGAAACAGAAAGGCATTTCTTCTTATACTGTGCAAAATACGATATCAGAAATGCACATTTCCCACAGCTGACAGAGAAAATGAGAGGTCAATAATCAGATGGTTTCTCTGGCTAAGTTCAGGACTTAGCCAAATTGCAGATTTTAAATTTCCTGCCACTCTGAATGCCTCTGATTTATCTAACTTTTAACTGGAAAAAAATTAGCCAGATAAGTTGGAGACTTTCTGGGGGCATTCTGGAGCAGAGTTAAGTTAGCCAGATAATTCTTATCCAGCTAACTCCGATATTCAAAGTTAACCAGATAACTTTGTTAGGACTCCGGCCCGTGGGTTGCCGCAGCCGGGCCCCTTTACCTCTCCCGGAGGACGCTCATGGCAACCCCTCTTCTCGGTGGGCCGGGGCAGCCTAGCCTCAATCCCGTCGCAGCTGCCTGTCCACGCGGCCCTGGACACCACCAACTCAGCCTCCGCATGCGTCTCCCTAGGTGCGCGCGCGTCTCTCCCCTTCTTAAAGGGGCCACAGCAGGAAACTTCTCCGTGGCCCCGGGAGATGACGTCACTGAGCCTGGGTATTTAAACCCAGCTCAGACCTCAGCACCTTGCCTTGGCAATAGGTCCTGCTTCGTGGTGAGTGTGTTGTTGCTGATCCTGTGTTCTAGTCTGTGTTTCTGATCCTGCGTTCCAGCGTATCTTCCTGTTCCATTTCCACTCCTGCACCCGTCCTTGGACTGCATTCCTAGGTTTGACTTCTGCTTGGTTCCTGATTCCGCTTCTTCACTGCCTGCCCTGACTTCCAGGCCTGCCTCATCGATTCTGCCACTTCGCTGCCTGCCCCAACCTCCGGTCTGTACCTGGTCATGCCTGCCTGCTGCCAGCCTCAACCCGGTCTGTCTGACGCTGCCTTGCCTAATTCCGGACGCCCTCTTCAGGAGTGACCTGCACTTGTCTTCCCTGAGGGGAACGTGGGCTGGTTTTAGGTGAAGCTCCTGTTGGGTCCTCCCCATCTGTACCGCCTCCCGATGACGAGGATCACTGGGGGCTTGCCCTCGGTGGTGACTCCACCCTCATTGCAGCTCAAGGATCCTCCAGCTCAAAAATTTGCCAAGGCCATGGACCGGCGGACCTGAGTGGTCTTCAAGCATTCCTGGGCTGGCTCAGCACCTACAGCAACAGCAGCAGTGCCTGGATGTCCTGGCGCCTAGCCAATTGGTTGGACTCAGCACTGATGCCCGTCATTCCTCCAACAGCAGCACTGGTTCATGCCACCCCTCTTTATCTTCCAGCACCTCCTCGATATGCCGGAGACCCCAAGCAGTGCCACGGCTTTCTGAACCATTGCTTTATGCATTTCTCCTTGCAACCAGCCCAATTCACCAGTGACCAGGTCAAAACCTCCTTTATTTTGTCCTTGTTAGACGGCA
Source organism: Rhinatrema bivittatum (assembly GCF_901001135.1). Classification (NCBI taxonomy): domain Eukaryota; kingdom Metazoa; phylum Chordata; class Amphibia; order Gymnophiona; family Rhinatrematidae; genus Rhinatrema; species Rhinatrema bivittatum. The sequence continues at coordinate 284,950,170 of NC_042617.1, read as the reverse complement.
AGGCCCTTGCTTGGGCCTCTCCCCTGTGGGAGCACGGGAATTCCCTTCTCGCGGACCTTCTTTTGTAAAGACCTTCAAACAGGTCTTCGATGAACCTGGTTGACACTCTATGGCTGCCTCCAACCTCCTGCACCTTCGTCAGGGATCACGCCCACTAATGGACTACGCCATGGAGTTCCACACCCTGGCCTCGGAACTGGGATGGCACGAGGACAGTCTATGCAGCATCTTTCTTGAAAGGATGAGCTAGCAGCTCGAGACCTGCCGGATGACTTGGAGGCTGTCATCAATCTTTCAGGACAAATCGACAGCCACCTTCAGCAGCTCCTCCGGGAACTGAAGCCAGGTCGAAAGCCATCTCACTGGCGCCTTCCTTCTCCTGACCCTTGGTTTCACCACCTTCCTCAGAATCGACTCAGACTCGGGCAGAGGTATCTATGCAGGTCGGTTGCAGCCATCTCACTCTGGAGGAGAAACAATGTCGCCGGTCATTAGGGATATGCCTCTACTGCACAGGTAAGGGTCACATGTTTGCCCAGTGTCCTGAGAGGCTGGAGGAAAACTCCCGAGCCTAGGAGTCATGGGGAGATGACCCTAGGCTGTATAAATCCTGGTCTCCAATGTACCACGCCAGTAACACCTTGCTACCCTGAGGGCTCATTTTCTACACTGGCCTTCATTGATTCCGGGGGGAACTTCATCCTTTAGAATCTTGCCAAACAACCTGAGACTCCCCGTCATCACCAGGACACCATCACTCATCATCTCCTTCATCCAAGGGGACCCGTTACCAGGCCGGGTAACTCATGTTACTGCACTGGTGAGACTTCATACCAGGGGTCCTGCATGAGGAGGAGATCTCGTTTTTCGTATTGGAGAAAGCAATACATCTTGTGGTCTGGTGCTCCCGTGGCTTCAGGAAACACTCATCCCATATTGACTAGGAGACATTGCAATTGGCCTCCTGGGAGCCTGCATGCCACACGACTTGTCTCCATGACCTTACCTCAACCCCGTCTTCTGCTTGCTACGACCCACTCGGCTCTGCCTACTCAGTACGCAGACTACACAGATGTGGTTTCCAAGGAAAAAGCAGAGAGACACTCCCCAAGCACCATCTGTTTGACTACGCCATAGAACCTCCTCCCAGGCACCACTCCCCCCCGGGTTGGGTATACCCATTATCTCTGCCAGAGACTCAGGCTAGGTCACTATAAATTCGGGACAATCTTGTCCGAGGTTTCATCTGCCCATCTATCTCACCGGCAGGTGCCTGGTTCTTCTTTGTGGCAAAAAAGGATGGCACGTTGAGGACCCTGCATAGACTACAGAGGGCTAAACACCATCACCCATAGAGGACAGGTATCTGCTCCCTCTCATCCAGAGCTGTTGGATCACCTCCAGGGGGGCGAAGATTTTTACCAAACTGGAACTCCGTGGGGCCTATTATCTGGTCTGCATCAACCTGGGGACGAGTAGGAAAACCGCCTTCAACACACGTGATGGGCACTATGAATATTTAGTGATACCCTTCGGCCTATATAAGCCCCGGCAGTCTTCCAAAACCTCATGAATAAGGTCTTCTGTGATATGCTTAATACCAACGTCATAGTCTATCTTGATGATGTCCTCATCTATTCGAGGGATCTACCCACACACCGTCTGGAGGTCCGGCGGGTAGTACAACACCTACGGGAACACCGACTTTTTGCCAAGCTAGAGAAGTGCCTTTTTGAACGGAAATCGCTTCTCTTTCTGGGCTTTCATAGTCTCCACTGAGGGATTCCACATGGACCTGGAAAGATTTCCTGTATTCTGGACTGGCTCCAGCCTTCGGGGCTCTGCGCTCTCCAACGTTTCCTTGGCTTCGCCAATTTTTATAGACACTTCATTCCTCGATATTCACACCTAGTGGTGCCTCTCACCACCCTGACAAAGAAGGGAGCCGACGTGAGGCACTGGCAATCTGAGGCAGTCTCTGCCTTCAAAGGATTGAAACGAGCCTTCCTTCAGGAGATTTGTCTCTGACATCCCGATCCAACACGGCTATTCATTTATTTATTTATTTTATTTATTTAAAATTCTTATATACCGCACAATGGGTAGGGGTCTATCCGTCTAGGCGGTTTACATATTTGGACATACACAAATAGTAATACATATTGACAAACGTTTCATCATCGAGATGGACACATCGGACATAGCAGTTGGGGCCATTCTCAGCCAGCACGCCAGCAATGGAACCCTACTACCTTGCTCCTACTTCTCTCGCAAGTTCACACTGGTAGAGAGAAATTATGGCATTGGAGACAAGGAGCTATTGGCCATTAAGATGGCCTTTGAAGAATGGCAACAATGGCTCGAGGGGGCGCAATACCCTATTACGGTTTTTACTGACCAAAAAAACCTGGAATACCTCAGTCAAGCTCAACAACTGAACCCACACTGTTATGGTTATGAGGTGTTGGAGTGGATTCTTGGGTACTGCGGTGATTGCCACCCCCACGGGGAGGAGCCCCATGAGGAACCTCAGTACTAGGCTAGACTCTATACACGCAGACACAGAGAAGTTGTATTTATTGTACAGCTCGATGGTACTGCCCAGGGAGCGTGCAGCAGTGAAGGTAACCCAGCAGAAATAGTCCAGGGGTCCTCAGCAGAGGAGACCAGTCTCACACTCGAGTAGGTGATAGGCAGCGCGGCGTAGCAGGGACAGGTCCCGGATGTAGACACAGAGCGCTGAAGCTGAAAGTGAGACAAACTGAAAGAGTTAGTACTTACAGAAGTAGAAGCTGTATTGTTGAAGGTCCTGGCAGGCAGAGGTTGTTCAGTGGCAGGCACCAGATTAGGGAGAGCAGGCCCTCGAGAAGTGAGTACCCGGTATCCCAAGATAGGTACCTGAAATAGAGCAGAAGGGCCACCGAGGAGCGAGTACCCAGTGAAGAAATACCCTGAAGGGCAGAAGAGAGCTTCCTGCGGCAGCTGGGAAGCGGCAGAGCAGCTTAGACCGGAGGCAATCCAATCCTTGCTTACTCAGTTTGTTAGCAAACGAAGGGCAGGCTAAATAACAGGATGTGATGATGTCACTCGGAGGGGATGCCTCCGAGGTTCCCTCTATGACGTGGATAAAGACGTGGGTGGCATGCACGCGCGCACTCTAGGAGGCCCTCAGGAAAATCATGGCGAACACCGTCGCCGTTGCCGATCCGGGGACACTGGAGAGAGTGGCATGAAGACGCGGCAGCAGCCATCTTCCCAAGGCTTGAGGAGAGAGAAGGAAGAAAGGTGAGGCACAGAGGTTGAAGCCGTCTGAGACCAATGGATGCAACAAATACCAGGTCTGGTGGTCACTGTTCTTCAGCCATTTCAATTTCACCCTGCGATACCACCCCGCAGCCAAAACTGCCAGAGTGGATTGCCCTTGTCCAGGGTTTACGAAACAGAGGATGTTCCCACCACGCCTCAGTACATTTTGGATCTGGCACAAGTCCTCCTAACTGCTACCCAGATGGTGCCCTTAGGAAAGATGGTGGTACTTTGTTGTAAACTGTGAGGTTTGGGTGGACCCTTGGACACTGTGGCAGCTGACCATGCCCACAGGGGTAAGTCCCATGAGGGGACACAGGTCAGGCTTAGCTCAGGACACACAAACACAGAGTTGATCTTTTATTAGACTGTGTAAGGAAGCCACCAGAGGTGGCAGTAGTGAGCAACTGGAATAGCCCGGCAGGGCTGGTATCCCTCAGGCGCTGGAACAGCGACTCCTCCAGTAGCAGTGCTGTAGTGGAAAGAACTGAGAGAATAAGTACAGTGGAGAATATACAAGACCCCAGTATGGAGATCCCCAGGGTAGGAGAGCAGACCCTCGAGGAGCGAGTATCTGAACCCTGAGAGCTGGGAGGCTTGCAGATGATTGTACTCACGCAGCGGTTCCATTGAGATGGCACTGGGGCTGGAATGGAGGCAGGCCCTCGAGGAGCGAGTGCCTGGTTCCAGGGAACAGCTCTAAGGTGAAGATGGTAGTACTCACTGATGTTGAAGATTAGTGAATCCTTCCAGGCAGAAGAGAAGGTAGGAGTAGGCAGTGAGTCAGGGAACATGGGGCCCTCAAGGAGCGAGTACCAGTTTCCTGAAAGCGATGTGGAAAGCAAGTGAGGCCCCCGAGGAGCAGGTACCCTGTTAGCATTAGAGAGTCCAATAGGATATTGGAGAGGCAGAGTAGCTGGGTACAGAGAGCGAATTCCCATCCATAGGATTCCTGTAGGATTACTCCATTGCTAACTCAAGGCTAGCAACATTGTAGGCTTTAAATATCCGGGCAGCATGACGTCATCAAGGGGATGCCCCGGAGGTTTCGCACCAAGTAGGAAATAAGAAAGGGCTGCACGGTGCGCGTCCCTATGGTACAAGCGGAGCATGGTGGGAGGCATCGCCCAAGCTGGGTCCGGGGACGCTGGAGAGGACGTCAGGCAGACGCCGCGGTAGCCAGGCGTCCATCCGCAGCATGAGGAGGAGCAAACAAAGAGAGGGTAGGCGGAGTGAAGCCATCAGAAAGGGATGGTTGCAACAGTACCCCCCTTCAAAGTGCGGTCTCCTCTGCGGGTACCAGGTTTTTGTTTCCAAGGATGCACGAGATGAAGGTTTCGACCCCGAAGAAATCTTCGGGGTCGAAACCTTCCCAAGAGAGAAGGTATTCCCAGGTTTTGCCTCATTTGCGGACATCAAGAATGGCTTCGACCTTGTATTCTAGGTCATCTTCTGCATTAATAGGAGATGGTTCCTGAGATTGAAAGAGAATTCACTGATGATGAGTGGTTTCAGAAGTGAAACATGATAAGTGTTATGGATGTTCAATCCAGGTGGTAACTTGAGGACTGTACGTACATTGCCAAGATGGAGGATAGGGAATGGTCCAACGTAGCGAGGAGCAAATCGAGAGGAGGGTAACTTCAGTCTAAGGTGCTTAGTGGATAGCCAGACTTTGTCACCAGGTTGAAAGGACAGGCGCTTTGGAATGATGAGCGTCGTAAAACCTTTTGGCTCAATCACTTGCTTTGAGTAGCATTGCTTTCGTTCTGAGTCCATAATTGATGGATTTCTTCAGCAGTGGATTGAGCTGCTGGGGATGTTACTGAGAACTTCAGTGGAAGTGGCGGAGATGGAGAACGTCCATATACCTCTTCAAATGGTGTTAATCCAGTTGATGTTGCTGGATGAGAGTTAATGGCGAATTCAGCCCATGGGTAACAGTTCGGTCCAATTATTTTGACGAAAACTCACATAGGCCCGAATGAACTGTTTCAGGGTCCTATTCATCCGTTCTGTTGGCCATTAGATTGAGGATGATAGGCAGATGTATAATCTAGAGAGATATTGAAAAGTTTGCACAGGGCCTTCCAGAATCTTGCCGTGAACTGTGATCCTCGATCGAGACTATGTGCTTTGGTAGGCCGTGGAGTCGAAAGATATGAATTATGAAGAGCTTCGCAAGTTCCGAGGCTGAGGGCAAGCTAGGTAGTGCCACGAAGTGGGCCATCTTGCTGAAGCGGTCGACTGTGACCCAAATGGTATTCATACCTCCAGAAAGGGGAAGATCAACTACAAAATCAATAGCAATATGTGTCCAGGGCTGTTCTGGAGCTGAAAGCGGTTGCAGTAATCCCCATGGTTGGCCAGAATAGGTTTGTGCTTGGCACAGTTGGTACATGATGCAACATAGGAGAGAGTGTCTTCCTTGATAGTTGGCCACCAATAATACTTCTGTAAATTTAGCAGGGTACGGCATTGACCAAGATGGCCAGCCAGCTGGAATCATGTGCCCAATGGAGCACTTTCTTTCTGAGATGCTTTGGCATGATAGTTTTACCAGCGGGCACAGAATGAGTAGCTGCTAAGACGATTTTCTTAAGGTCGATTATGTGCTGCGGCTCCTCTGGAATATCCTCCGAGAGAAAGGAGCATGAAAGGGTATCAGCTCTGGTGTTCTTGTCTCTGGGGCGATATTTGAGCACGAAGTCAAAGCGGTTGAAAAATAAGGACCATCTAGCTTGTCTGTGATTAAGACGTTGCGCATGGTGGAGATACTCTAGATTCTTATGGTCCGTAAACACAGTAATTTGATGTTGAGTGCCTTTGAGCCAAGGCCGCCATTCCTCGAATGCCAATTAATAGCCAGGAGCTCTTTGTCACCGATCCCATAATTCTTCTCTGTCGGAGAAGAGAACGTGTGTGAGAAGAAAGAGCAGGACGTAAGGACTTGGAATCTCCAGTCTGGCTCAGAACAGCCCCCACACCGATGTCAGAGGCGTCGACTTCTACGATGAATGGCTTATTGGGGTCCAAATGATGTAGGCATGGTTCCGTGGAAAAGGCAAGTCTTTAAATCTTCAAACGCAGAAATGGCCTCCACAGACCATTTAGAAGCATTGGCCCCTTTCCGGGTCATGGCAGTCAAGGGCACGGTTAAAGAAAAGTAGTTCTTTATGAAGCTTCTATAATAGTTGGTGAACCCCAGAAATCATCTCAGGACTTTCAGGCTGGTAGGTTGGGAACCAATTCCTGATACTTTCTAATTTTTTGGGGATCCATCTTGAAGCCATCTTTAGACACAATGTAGCCAAGAAAAGGCATGGAGTCTTTATGGAATTCGCACTTGGACAGTTTGGCGTAAAGTCGGTGTTCTCGGAGTCTTAGTAGAACTTGCTTGACATCTTCTAGATGCATAGACAAATTCTGAGAAAATATCAGGTTGTCATCTAGGTACACCACGACAATACAATAAATCCCGCAGAATGTCATTCATCATGTTCTGGAACACAGCGGGTGCATTGCACAGGCCAAAGGGCATTACTAAGTACTCAAAATGACCGTCTTGAGTGTTGAAAGCTGTTTTCCACTTGTCGCCACTGTGAATCCGGACTAAGTTGTAGGCCCCCTTCAGGTCAAGTTTCAAAAATATCTTGGCCCCTTGAAGCCGATCAAACAGCTCTGAGATTAGAGGCAGGGGATATTGGTCTTTAATCGTAATCTCATTCAGACCTCGATAATCGATACAAGGGCGTAAAGTTCCGTCCTTCTTCCCCACAAAGAAGAATCCTGTGCCGGCTGGCGACTTTGAAGGTCTAATGAACCCTTTCTGTAAATTCTCAATGTACTCGGACATAGCCTTGTTCTCTATTGCAGAGAGAGGATAGACACGTCCTTTAGGAGGTTCAGTATTTGGTTTCAGCCAAATGGCACAGTCATAAGATCTGTGTGAAGGGAGGATGTCAGCAGCTTCTTTGGAAAACACATCACTGAATGATGCGTACTGAGGTGGAAGTCCTGCCATCACTGAAGTTGTAGGCATGCAGGGAACAGGAGAGACTTCCTAGAGGCATCTGCCATGACAACCTGGGCCCCAGCGGGAGAGTTCCAAAGAGGACCAGTCGAATTGAGGCTGGTGCATCTGCAACCTGGGTAACCCCAGAACGATAGTGTGCATGGCCTTCTCTACACAAAGAAGGGGATTGTCTCCGTATGGAGGGCTCCAGTGCGAAGAGTCACTGGTTCAGTACGACAAGTCACATCACCGGGCAAAGGTTCTCCATGGATGGAAGACAAGAGTAGTGGAGCTTCTAAAGTAATGAGGGGAATCCTCAAATGTTCCACTAGGCGTTGAAGTATAAAGTTACCTCCTGCCCTCAAATCCACAAGGGCAAGAGTTTGGATTGTAGACAGTCCACAAGTCAGGGAGACTGGAAGAGAGAGTGGAGGAGAAGGCGTAGTAAGGCCTAAGAACAGTCCTCCTGCAGGACTTAGGTCCATCCATTTTCCAAATGAATAGGGCATGTTGGGACGTTGTGACCAGCTTGTCCACAGTACATACATAGGCCATGCCTCTTCCGAAGTCTTCTCTCTTTTGAAGTCAAATGACTGCGACCGAGTTGCATTGGTTCTTCTCCACTGGCAACAGGAGCTGCTGGCACCACCCGAAGTGCAAGTTTAGCACGAGTCTCCTTCTGAACCGGTCCTTTAGTAGGCTTGAGTTCTTTCACCTTATCACGAAGCCGGTGGTCAATTCTAGCAACCATAGCCTCTAGCTCATCCAGCAAGTCAGATGTCTCTCGAGCGGCAAGCTCGTCCTTCAAGCGAGTATTCAGACCTCTGAAGAAGAGAGTTTTCAGGCATCTAGATTCCCAGCATAATTCTGTAGCAAGAGTCTTGAACTCTATTGCAAAATCAGCCAGTGGTCGGTTACCTTGCTTCAGATCCACCAGGTCAGAACCAGCAACAGTCACTCGAGCAGGATCATCAAAACAGATTTAAATCATTCTATAAATCCCTCAATATCCTGCAGGATTGGATCCTTGCGTTCCCACAGCATTGAAGCCCAAGACAAGGCCCTTCCATCAAGATAAGATAGAATATAAGTAGTCTTGGCATAGGCTGTGGGGAAGTGTGCAGGCTGTAATGCAAAATGCATGCAACATTGGTTTAGGAAACCTCTAGTCCTTTGAATCTCTCCCGAGAAACGAACTGGAGCAACCAGAAGTACCATAGTCTTTATAGTTACTTCACATAACTGACCTTCATTAGTGGAAGTGGCGACTTGCGTCTTCTGTGCTTGTAGCTGATAAAACGCTGAAGTGAGTTTCTCCAATGCGTCTTGTTGTTCAGCAATACGCAGAGTGAGTCCAGGGACGGCCTGCAGGGCATTGAGCTGAGCGAATCCATGGAGTTAGCAATCTGTTATTGTTTGTAAGGCTTTGGGTGGACCCTTGGATACTGTGGCGGATGACCATGCCCATGGGGGGAAGTCCCGTGAGGGGCCACAGGTCAGGCTCAGCTTTAGGACACACAACACAGAATTATCTTTTATTAAACAGAGTTGAGAAGCCACCAGAGGTGGCAGTAGCGAGTAGAGATGAAGCCCGGCTGGGCTTGTAGTCCCTCAGGACACTGGAACAGCAATCCCTCAATAGCTGTGCTGTAGTGGAGAGAAACTGAGATAGTGAGTACAGTGGAGCATACACAGGGTTCTGGTATAGAGCCTCGTTGGTAGATTACTCACACAGCGGTTTTTCCCGGAAGATAACACAGAAGCTGGAATAGAGTCAGGCCCTCAAGGAGTGAGTACCTGGTTCCAGGGAACAGCTCTGATAGAGTATAGATGGTAACTCACTGATGGTGTAGGCAGCGGTTTCTTCCAAGCAGAAGTGAGCTCAGGCAGTGAGCCCAGGAACACAGGCCCTCGAGGAACGAGTACCGGTTCCAGACAGCGACCTGAAAGGAAAGAGAGAAGCCTCCGAGGAGCAGGTACCCCGATAGAGTAAGTCCAATTAAGGAGAGGCAGAGTACCTAGGTACGGAGAGCGAATCCCATCGGTAAGGAGTCCCATCACCACCTTGCTAACTCGATTAGCTAGCAAATAGAGTAGGCTTTTGTATCCGGGATGCGTAACGTCATCACAGGGGGACACCCCTGAGGTTCGTGCCAAAGAAGGAATAAGAAGGATGCAGCGCCCAAGCCGGACCGGGGATGCCGGAGAGGACGGCAGGCAGACGCTGTGGCAGCCAGACGTCCATCAACCGCGGAAGGAGTCGCCAAGGAGGTAAGGAGGGCAGAGTGGAGACATCAGGCAGCGACAGTCGTAACATACCTGTCATCATCCAGGTTTCTAGTTCCTCTTCAAGGTACTTCCCTATTTTATCAAAGTCTATATTTTTTAAATTCAAAACTTGGATCTTCATGTGATTTCTCTCTATCCTGGCTGTGATATCAAACCATACTGTCTGATGATCACTAGTACTCAAGTCAGCACCTACTCTGACATTAGAGACATTTTTCCTGTTTGTGAGTCCTAGGTTGAGTATCTTTCCCTCCCTCATGAATTCCATCACTATTTGTGTAAGCAGAGCACCTTGAAGGGCATCCATTATCTCTCTACTGCTTGAGGATTCAGCAGTAAAGATACTCCAATCCATTTCCAGCAGATTAAAATCTCCAACAACCAACAATTCACCCTTCCTTCTCATGTCCCTAGGCCAGAAACATAATCTAACCAGGGACAATATGGACTTGGGAACTTTCCTTTTTGTTATCCTTTCTGTACAACGTAATTTTATCTTACAGTGAAGAAGTTCACAAGAAACTCCCTCAAACCACCTTAAAGGACCGGCCACAGGTATCTGGCCCGGAACTCCTTAAGGATCAATACCACAAGGGATTCTAGTCCAGGGGAGTTCCCTTTAAGTAGGGGTTAAGTTGGCAGTGCTGGGAGAGCTGAGAGGGGCCCAGGAAGCAGAGAGAGAGAGCGCTACCTGTTACAAGGACCTCCTAAGATTAAAGGTTTATGCCATACCTGCAGTAAGGTGAGCAATGTTTGTGATACCTGAAGTGAAGGCGAGCTGTCAGATTGTTTGAAGTTAATTCCACTGTAAATAAAGGGCCTTATTTTAAAAGGCCTACATGCGTAAATCTCCCTTACACGCGCTGGGCCTATTTTCAAAGGCCCGGCCACGCGCGTAAAGCCCCAGGATGTGTGTACGTCCTGGGGCTTCGGGAAAGGGGCGGAGAGGGGGCGGGATGGTGCTAGAGGCCCCCGGCACAGTGGCCATTTTACGCTGTGCTGGGGATCGCGTGCCAGCAGGATGCCGGCGTGTGCAAACTGCGCCTGCCCCGAGGCAGGCACAAAAGGTAGAATAACTCTTTTGGAGGGGTTTAGGATAGGACTAGGGGACAGGAAGATTAGGGGAAGGGGGTAGGAAGGTTAGATTAGGGGGTAGGGAACTGGGGAAGGCCACGGAAATCAGCGTGCACAGATTGCACAAATGTGCACCTCCTTGCGTGCGCTGACCCCCGATTTTATAACATGCGCACACCTGCACGCGCATGTTATACAATCGGGCGTCCATGTGTGCGCGCCAGGTAGCGTGTGCACATGGATGCGTGCACGCTAGTTTTGAAAATCTACCCCAAAGTGCACTTAAGCCACAGCCAGAGCATATTTGTTATTTTCTCTGGCTATTACCAGCCACTCACCGCTCGAGTTACCACACTTACTTTTATTATTACTATTTTGTAAATTGTTTCCATTTTTATAATTTTATGTATTATTTATGTATTACTTTGGCAACACATAACATTGTTATGCCAATAAAGTTATGTGAATCTGAATCCTTCCAGTCTGTTATTGTGCTTGCCAAGTAAGCCTGCTTGGCCATCTCACCATCACAATTACCTCCAAAGACTCTTTGTAACACTCAAATCCCTCCTCAAACTGCTTCCATTTCCCACCCCAATCCCCTTCCACTCTCTGCTGAGACAATGGCTGACTTCTCCCATAACGAGCTTTTTGAGCTCTTTACCTTTCTCACTTCATCCCTCTCCCCCAAATTGAGATTATTTTGGTTTCTAGATGTTCTGGGTGGGGGAGACCCTGCAATTATCATGTTTGGCTTGTTTGGGAAATATTCTGTATGTTTGCTATTGCAGCACTATTAAATGAGCACTGGTTGGCATTTTTAGAGCAGTGAGCATTTCAGTTCAATGTGACAATGTAGTTTGGGTCATGGGGTGAGTGTGTGTTCCCTTAAGAATGTGAGTTTCTCTGACTGGGTGCCATAAGTTTAGCAGGAGGTATAAAATTGGAAAACTTTTGTTTGGTTTTGCCTTTTTGATCTTGCCTCTTTCTAGGTTGGGGTTGCTGAGATGGACCTCCAGGAGTGTAGCCACCCAGAATGGCCAATCTGTGAGCTGGTGGGCCCGGGAGCCCTCCCAGTGGTAGTGGAGCCCTGCAGGGGCTTTTCCCCTCAAGGGGAGAGGCCTGAAGATGTGGAGTGGAAAGGAAAAAGGAATAGCATGAGCATGAGCCCTTTGTGCTGCACTATCCCCTCTGGATGTGAATTTTGATAGGAGATGTCTGAGTTAGTTCACTGGAATGAACCCCATTCCTTTATAAGAGGGATTGGGACTGAGGTAGCATTGAGGAATCTGAGAATTTAGCCTAACCCTTGGTGGCTGGGGTGGGTTTGCAGAAGAGGAAATGAGTACTTGGGGAATGTAATCATTATGTTCTGGAGAATTAATATGTGGGGAGATCTAAAAGATTTTTCCCATGAAGGCTGAGAGGCTATACTATTATGCCTCTTGGGAGAAGGAGTGATTCTGGCTGTTAATTCCCATGAATTCTGATGTATTCAGTATTGACATTTTTTACCCTATGCAAATCAATGTACAGACAGAATTGCTGGCTGGAACACCCAGAAATAAAGTTAAGAGTTGAAGTTTGAAAGTGGTGTCTCCTACACTTTATTTTAGCCAGCAAAGGGCCAGAGTTCACAGAGGGAAGGTGCGGAGTGTCCTCCCTTTCCAGTCAGAGAAGAGAGTATGGTTAACTACCACCCTGGATGTCTCTGTACAAGTCTACTTCACCATTTGCATGACCTAAGAACCCACTAAACAAATTTGGAGAAGATGACCCTTACCCAACAGGAAATCTTTTCTAACAGTGTTACAATTGATAATTCAAAGGAGAAATACATTCAGGCACTCTAGATGTTTCCCTATCCCCAGAGAGTTTAATTTACTATTTTCCCATGGACACAGAATGAGAGAAAGCCTTAGCAATTCAGGCACTAAGTTTATACCAGAGGCAAAGGGAATTTGAAGTAAACTGCCCAATGTCACAAGGAGCTTCAGTGGGACTTGAACCTGGCTTTCCTAATTCTACACCTGCTGCTCTAACCACTAGGCTACGCTTCCTCTCCGTTGGCTGCTTCCTGCTGGCCTCCACTCATGTTGCTGTTGTTCATGGCATCATAATGGAAGGGGTTTACATGCAAATTAAGCTTCTAGAGGTGCTCAGAAGGAGCACGGTGCTATCAAATTTGCCACGCTACATGCCTGAGGTTTTGAGGTTGGGGCACCTGTGCACACTAGGGAAGGTCAAAAAACACTCATCACAATGAACCCCCTCGGGTGTAAGGACAAGGCACGGTGACATGTGGTGTTCTTCAGCTGGCAGGAGACCTTTAAGCTTTCTTGAGGACAGGAAGAGGTGGAGGGCTCCTTATTGATCCCATATGAGAGAGCACTGATTTATAGGCGAGGCATTTTTTTGAGGCAGGAGGCAAAAGATGCCAGTTTGTCTGCCACGCCTGTGCCTCCTTCATCTGTAACCCCCTTGTCCACAGCTACTACCACCAGCTAGGAAGATGTGAGGATCTCCTCTTCAGCCTCCACCCATGCCTCTGGAACTTCAGTCCTATCAGTCCAATTACTCCAGTCAAGACTCACCTGAACAATGATTTCACAGCAACCCCAACCCCTGCCACCATCATTACAAATGCCACCAAGTCTGTAGTGAGTCAACCAGTTGTCACCACCCAGGTCACTGCCAAACTAGCTCAGTGAAGGGGCCCTCCTTTCCTTTGTAATCATCTCAGAGATCAATGAAGTCACCATAAAAACATCAACTTACCCTGAACCTGCAAGTCCACTCAGAAAAGTCACTAAGAAGACAAACAGGATGTGCAGGACTGGATTAAGGGGAGGGCTAATCACCCGGGGCACCTACCTATAAGGTGCTGAACTGAACAATGGTGTGCAATCAGGTATTCGACTTTTTTTTTGTACTATTTTTCATCTGCAGGAAGTAAACAAGAAGAGTCCCCATGCGGTGGTGCCCTGCGGTGACATGCTGGCAGGGTTCCCACCCACTGCCAGTGAGAAGAGACCTCATGTGGTGGCATGAGGAAGTAGAAGATGGGTTTGAGAAAAAGAGAGGGTAGAATGTGTGTGTGGGTGAATGAACGTGTGGGTATAAGAGAGAAAAGAGAAAGTGTGTGTTCCCTTCTCTCCTACCTCCTCTCCACTAATCCATGACAATCTCAGGGTGACTGGAAATCAAAGGAGAAAGTTCTTTTTTACTCAACGCACAATTAAACTCTGGAATTTGTTGCCAGAGGATATGGTTAGTGCAGTTAGTGTAGCTGTGTTTAAAAAAGGATTGGATAAGTTCTTGGAGGAGAAGTCCATTACCTGCTATTAAGTTCACTTAGAGAATAGCCACTGCCATTAGCAATGGTTACATGGAATAGACTTAGTTTTTGGATACTTGCCAGGTTCTTATGGCCTGGATTGGCCACTGTTGGAAACAGGATGCTGGGCTTGATTTATTTATTATTTATTTAAGGGCTTTTATATACCGATGTTCATGTACTGGTACATATCACGTCGGTTTACATAGAACCAAAGTTTGAAATTACATTGAACATTCTATCGAACAAGAGGGTACAAATAACATGTCTAACATCATGGGAACTTATTGATAACGCTGAGAACTTATAGATAGAGCCGAGGACAAGTTAAAAATTAAACATTAAAAATTGTAAAATTATAAAATTATTACAAATAACAAATAAGATTATAAAATACAAGAAATGAATAAATAAATAAATAACAATCAACAATAAACAGGCTTAATAAGCATGATTGGAGTAAAATGGAGCTAAGCAGGAGAATTAAGGGCTACGGCGACAGGCTTCTAATGTGATGGGGTATGAAGCTGAGTGAATGAGACCTTTAAGTGAAGGCTTTAGTAAAAAGCCAAGTTTTTAGCTTCTTTCTGAAAGTTCGACTACATGTTTCTAGACGAAGGTCCTTGGGGAGGGTATTCCAGAGAGCAGGGCTGGCAGTCGAGAACGCTCGTTTCTTAAGAAGTGACTTGGCTGGAGGTGCATATAGAGTGCCTAGGTAGCTAGTTCTGATAGGTCTTAGTGATGCGTGGGGACGAAGTGGGTCACTAAAATCAAGCGAAGTTTGATAATGAATGGTCTTGTGGGTTATGGTTAGTACTTTGAAAATGACTCTCTGTTTAATTGGGAGCCAGTGAAGATTTTTTAGTGTCGGTGTGATGTGTTCTCCTCTCCTCGAGTTCGTTAGAATCCTTGCAGCTGCGTTCTGCAACATTTGTAATGGTTTGGTTGTGATAGCTGGTAAGCCAATTAGTAGAGAGTTGCAGTAATCGATCTTTGAGAAAATAATTATTTGGAGGACTGTTCTAAAGTCCTGAAAATGGAGGAGAGGTTTCAACTTTTTCAAAACGTGTAATTTGTGAAAAAAATTTTCACAAATAATTTGTGAAAGCATTTGTGAAAGCATTGATGATCCCTTGGTCTGACCCAGTATGGCATGTTCTTATGTTTTCTTATGACATGGAGAGGGGGAAATGTTTATCTTTATTAATTTTAATTATTGGATGTTATTTGATATGTCTGCTGTTTTGAAATATTGAATTAATTTTTGGGAAATATTAACACATTTTTTTATCCTTATTTATTAGATGTTCTGTTTGTCATCTGTTTTGAAATATTATTTTTATTAGTATGATTTACTATGATGATTGATTTTGTTTATGAGGAATGGTGATGTAAGCAATATAAAGGTGTTCTGTATCCTCTAAGTGCACCTCCTTCCCCCTCCCCCACACCTATCGGGATGGACGGTGCTACAGACAATTAACCTCTATCACCTCCTATACCTATGTAATACAAATAGCTCAGAAAAGACCATGGCATTTTCCACAGAATCAGACTTTTGTCAGACTTTACAGGTTTAGCTGTTAGAATAAAATAGACAATACATGTCTCTACAGTCCTTGCTGCTCAGCATCAGTTTATACTAAGTAAAGCTCTGCATCATTAGTAAACTTAACATATTAGCGACCTTGACCTGTTTAGGATATATTAATAAACATAACTAGCTATCTAATCCTATAACTTTATGATATTACCTTCCATTTCACCCTGAAGCATTCTCTGAGGAGGCTGTCTCTGCCAATGACGGCAGGTGTTCTTGGCCTCAGTCGCTTGCTGGACTAAGGTTGGTCTGAGCCCCTGGAGAAGAAAGTTTGAGATGAACAGCCATGTAACAGCAGGGCTTCTTACATGTGCAGGACACTGGAGCTCATCTGTGTCATCACAGGGAGGGGCAGGGGAGGCACAGGCTTGGGTGTCATCTTTAGGTGTTAATGGTTCTTCTTTTGCAGCCCTCCTGAGCCTTCTCCCCAGCTGCTTTTAACAGGCAAAGCATGAATATGTAAGAAGCTCATACATAGACAAGCAGCAGGACGGATGGGTTTGTTTCTCCATTTCAGACTACTGGACCCCCTTTCACATCAAAGGGGGGAGGCACTGCTCCTGCTGCGTGGAGACTCCAGGATCAGGATATGATCTCGGTACTGGGAACTGTCTTGTAGTGTCAGTGCTTTTCTGTGAGCTGACCTGTCTGATAAACTGCAGTCTTAGCTCATGTTTGTGGAAAGAAGCTATAGACCTTAGTTAAACAAGCAGATCAGATAACCTGGGCACGTATTGTCATTCTAGTTAAAAGTTCTTCATTTTGTTTTTCTGTTGAAACATACATGTCAGCATCTATTTTATAAAGTTGGCATCCTTCTTGTGGAATCACTATTCATATTTGGTGCTTACAGTAGTAAAAATGTCTGATATCTACAGTGATATTTCTGTTTTTGCATCATTGCACTGCAAATGAATCTGGCTGGGGAGCAAGACTGCTGGGGACTGGGAGCTCTGGGAGGGGAAAAGGGCTGGGAAGGCAAGACTGCTGAGGAATGTGAGGTCTGAGAATGGAGAGGAGGCTGGGGAGCACGACTGTTGGGATCTGATAAGAGAAAGGGGCTGGAGAGCAAGACTAATGGGGACTGGGAGGGGAGACAAAGACTGACATTGTTTCTGTTTCTCTGAGATGGAAAATGGAAAGAATTTGATTTTCTCTAAAAAAAGAGATAGAGCAGCTTTTAAACTAGAACAAAGGGAAAAGCCAACAGTCGCTCAGCAGGGCATGGTTCGGAGAGAGGTATCTTCAAAGGATACTAATGATGCATTAGAATTAGGGCATCCTGACAGTGAGGTTCCAATTATAAGAAAAGTAGTCCAAGTGCCTGTAACTAAAAACTCAGCTGAGCTAAAAAATTCTAATACAAATTATATCACAATGACAGAGATGAGCACCCGGGAGGCGTTGTGGCGCTTTGTGTCTGGGATGGCATAGAGTCTAACAGGATAAACATCCTGCATGAGACTAAATGCACAATTGAATCTTTATGGGTAGAAATCCCTTGTGTGTCGGGGAAGACTATAGTGATAGGGGTATACTACCGTCCACCTGGTCAAGTTGGTGAGACTGATAGTGAAATGCTAAGAGAAATTAGAGAAGCTAACCAAATTGGTAAGGCGGTAATAATGGGAGACTTCAATTACTCAAGACAAAACGTGCAAGGAAAAGATTTAAAGTTCCACCAAACTGTCAGATGTATAAATGCTGGATTTTATTCTCACAATCAGTAAGATGAGGCAACTCCACATATGTCTGAATAAACAAGTATCAGTCCCCCTTGTTTATTCAGACATATGTGGAGTGGCCTCATCTTACTGATTGTGAGAATAAAATCCAGCATTTATACATCTGACAGTTTGGTGGAACTTTAAATCTTTTCCTTGCACGTTTTGTCTTGATGCTTGCTTAGTGCAAGGTTCTGCTTCTGTTGTCTTATTAGACTTCAATTACTCCAATATTGACTGGGTAAATGTATCATTGCTAGAGATATAAATTTCCTGGATGGAATACATGACATTTTTATGGAGCAATTGGTCCAGGAACCAACAAGAGAGGGAGCAATTTTAGATCTAATCCTCTATGGAGGACAAGATTTGGTGAGAGAGGTAACGGTGGTGAGGCCACTTGGCAATAGTGATCATAATATGATCACATTTGAATTAATGACTTTAAGGGGGACAGTAAGCAAATCCACGGCTCTTGTGCTAAACTTTCAACAGGGAAACTTTGATAAAATGAGAAAAATTGTAAGAAAAAAACTGAAAGGAGCAGCTACAAAGGTAAAAAGTGTGCAAGAGGCATGGTCATTGTTAAAAAATACCATCCTAGAAGCACAGTCCAGATGTATTCCACCAGATGGTACACACCCCAGGGTTCTGAAGGAACTCAAAAATGAAATTCCAGACCTATTAGTAAAAATTTGTAACCTATCATTAAACTCATCCATTGTACCTGAAGACTGGAGGATAGCTAATGTAACCCCAATATTTAAAAAGGGCTCCAGGGGCGATCTGGGAAACTACAGACCGGTTAGCCTGACTTCAGTGCCAGGAAAAATAGTGGAAAGAGTTCTAAGCATCAAAATCACAGAACATATAGAAAGACATGGTTTAATGGAACAAAGACAGCATGGCTTTACCCAAGGCAAGTCTTGCCTTACAAATCTGCTTCACTTTTTTGAAGGAGTTAATAAGCATGTGGATAAAGGTGAACCGGTAGATGTAGTGTACTTGGATTTTTAGAAGGCGTTTGATAAAGTTCCTCATGAGAGGCTTCTAGGAAAAGTAAAAAGTCATGGGATAGGTGGTGATGTCCTTTCATGGATTACAAACTGGCTAAAAGAAAGGAAACAAAGAGTAAGATTAAATGGACAATTTTCTCAGTGGAAGGGAGTGGGCAGTGGAGTGCCTCAGGGATCTGTATTGGGACCCTTACTTTTCAATATATTTATAAATGATCTGGAAAGAAATACAACGAGTGAGGTAATCAGATTTGCAGATGATACAAAATTGTTCAGAGTAGTTAAATCACAAGCAGATTGTGATAAATTGCAGGAAGATCTTGTGAGACTGGAAGATTGGGCATCCAAATGGCAGATGAAATTTAATGTGGATAAGTGCAAGGTGATGCATATAGGGAAAAATAACCCATGCTATAGTTAGTTACACAATGTTAGATTCCATATTAGGTGCTACCACCCAAGAAAGAGATCTAGGCGTCATAGTGTGCCACGGCAGTCAAAAAAGCAAACAGAATGTTGGGAATTATTAGGAAGGGAATGGTGAATAAAACAGAAAATGTCATAATGCCTCTGTATCGCTCCATGGTGAGACCCCACCTTGAATACTGTGTACAATTCTGGTCGCCACATCTCAAAAAAGAAATAATTGCGATGGAGAAGGTTCAGAGAAGGGCGATCAAAATGATAAGGGGAATGGAACAGCTCCCCTATGAGGAAAGACTAAAGAGGTTAGGACTTTTCAGCTTGGAGAAGAGACAGCTGAGGGGGGATATGATAGAGGTGTTAAAAATCATGAGAGGTCTAGAACGGGTAAATGTGAATCAGTTATTTACTCTTTCAGATAATAGAAAGACTAGGGGGCACTCCATTAAGTTAGCAAGTAGCACATTTAAAACTAATCGGAGACAGTTCTTTTTCACTCAACACACAATTAAATTCTGGAATTTGTTGCCAGGAGATGTGGTTAGTTCAGTTAGTATAGCTGTGTTTAAAAAAAGGATTGGATGAGTTCTTGGAGGAGAAGTCCATTACCTGCTATTAATTAAGTTAACTTAGAAAATAGCCACTGCTATTACTAGCAATGGTAACATGAAATAGACTTAGTTTTTGGGTACTTGCCAAGTTCTTATGGCCTGGATTGGCCACTGTTGGAAACAGAATGCTGGGCTTGATGGTCCTTGGTCTGACCCATTATGGCATGTTCTTATGTTCTGTCATTTCTGGGAAATGTGCATCTGAATATTTCTATTTTTTACAGGAAAGGGAAACCGCAATTGTTTGTTATTTCTTTGATGTTATACTGCAGGCAGAGTCTGGCTTTTTGGAGTTTCCAGTTCAGCTTTGGTCTTCTTGTTTCTCTTTCCAATTTGTGGTCAATTACTCTGTATTTGGTGAAGGTCTGTTTGTGTTTTGCATGTGGAACTGTGGTGTGGAGTTTTGCTAGCATGTAGTTTCTGTGTCAGGATCTGTAGCAGTCCATGTTCTTTTTTTCAGTCTGTAATGTTATGCTCAGGCTTGTGAACCCTTGGCCGACGAGAGGATGGTATACCTTTCGGAAGATCTGTAGATTCTCTCGTCGGGTGGCGAGGCAGAGCAGAAGATGGGACCAGCCTACCCTCAGCACTGGAGACTGAGGTGACTGTGGAGGCGGATGAAGAGACGAGAAGAGGAGCTGTGTCTTCACCACTGGAAGTCTGCGATCCCCCCAGGAGGAGCCCATAGGGACCCGGACCACTGGGACTTAGGCGGGCCCTTGGAGACGGTAGTCTAGAAGGAGTTCTAGGTCAAGTGCCAGAGGGTAGTCGCTCACCAGTCCGAGGTCACACACCGAGGGATCACCACTTGCCAGTCCGAAGTCATACACCAGAGAATCACCACTTGCCAATCCGAAGTCACACACCAGAGAATCACCGTAAACCAATCCGAAGTCAGGAACTGGGAACACTTTTCTGTGCACCCTCCGACTTAATATCATGGCAGCCATCTTTGATTTCCTCCGCGGAGGAGAGACGCTGCTGGATGCCGTGAGGGGGAGCAGGGACGCCTCCCCCTGCAGTGAGCAGCACCGAGGGCCGTGCCGGAGCGATGGCCTGAGTCAGTACCCTCCCCCGGGGCTCCCGCAGCGGGGAAGCGCTGTGGGCAAGGTAGGGGGCCGCGGTCGTGGTCTGCCACGGCCACGGAACACAACATGTAACTTCTAGGACAAGGGTGTATTATGTTGTAAAGCAGTGAGCATGTGTGAGAGTGAGAGAGAGCATATGTGTGTGAAAGAGTATATGTGTGAGCCTGAAAGAGAGTGTGTGAGTCAGTGAGCAGCATGTGTAGAGCAGGGGATTTTTTTTTTGTCCTTAATAAATTTAATTATTGGGTGTTATTTGATGTATGCTGCTTTGAAATATTTGATTGATGTTTGGGAAATTTTTTTAAATGTATATATTGGGGATGGGAGGGGTGAAAATTGAAACTGTACTTGCAAATTTTCTTGTGCGTTTGTCGTTTTTCAAGTTACCAATAAACATATTTACATAAAAATGTATATGAGTTTTAAATGATTGACTATTCTATTTGCCAGCTATTTTGAAATAATTATTATCTTTATTAGTATTAGAATTTAAAGAAAGAAGTAATGCTATCCTGTTTAGAGTGTTTTGGGGGTGTACCAAATTATAGGGGGCGTTGAATTACTAGCCTGCCCCGGGCACCCACATGTCTGAGTACAGCTCCGAAGGTGTACCCAAGTGAGGATTATGGTGCAGTGTCTTCTGCTGTAACCTCTCTTCACTATTCCTGTTAATACCACCAACAGGTAGCCACCCTAGTGCTGCCAGAGCCCATGGAGGAGCTAACGGCCCTCCCAGTTCTATTTGAGGGGGCGGGGGACAGAGATTACAGCCCAAGTACCTGGACATGGCCCAGGGACAGTGCATGGAAGGAGAATGCAGGCTAAAAATAAATGTTTCATTTTTAATGTTTTTGTTTCTTTGGTGTCTTTTTTTTTGTTATTGTTTGCTTAATTTTAGTACAACTAAGTATTCTCAATGTGATTCTTTTCGTCGGCACGAAGCTGTTCACGCCAGATCATTAAGCTCAATGTTTTCATGCTGTGTCAAGCAAGTAGCACTGATTTGAGCATTCAGATGTGCTTACCTTCGGTTGAAGGATAATATGTATAAAATGCATAATTGAGTTGCTTCTGGTAGCGGAGATTTCCTTTATTGTCAGCACTCGCATTGCACATATTTAAAAATAGACTTCTACCATTTACTTCTTCAGCGGCTCCATACAAAGTAAGTTCTTTCAAGCCAGTAATACATGGATGCGAGATCATCGCTTGGCTTGGCTCCCTTCCCTTGTACCAGTAAAGACAAAGACTTAATGGCATTATAAAAGGCCGCAGTTTATTATTATTATTACCCGAGCCCTTACAATTAACAATCCAACACCCCCCTCCCCTTTTCTTTATTTGTCTCCTATTCCACCTCAACTACCACGTTCCAGTGGTAAGGCCTAAGGAATAGGACACCCCCCCCCCCCCTTTGCTTACCCCGCCTCGTCCCAGCGTGGGTAAGCTTCGGCCTTGAGCTTAGCCCCTCACTCACCGGCCGTCCCGTGTAGCAGCCCCCCCAACTACACAGGACTCTTCCCCTCCCCCCCACCCAATCTCCTTTAACAATACATTATTACAACATAACTTGGGCTCGTGTTTACTGCCTCCACTGTGACATTTTGCACTACAAAAGAAACCACAACCTTACAGGTACACAATCATTCGAGTGGGCGGGAGGGACGCCGAACTCCGCACGCCCTGCTCCTCCGATCGCCGCGTCCGACTGCCCCCCCAGCCGTTACTGCCTCCCGACAAGCCTAGCTTCCCCCAGCCAATGGGTGTGCTGCGATTTAAATCGCTGCGTTCCCATTCGCTCTAGCGCTGCTTCTCCCTCCCCTCGCGCGCAACACTCCCCCTCCCCCGTCACATCCGCCGCCGCGCGACTCGCCCCCTGATTACTTTTTGGTGGCGCACGACTAGTGCGCCCCGCCAAACATTAAAACATGGATGCAAGATCATCACTTGGCTCCCTTCCCTTGTACCAATAAACACAAAGACTTAATGGCATTATAAAATAGGATTGTGAATCAAATAACACCCTGCTCACAGGACACACACTAGCATTCCCTGTGGCCACCAACCTAAGGAAATGACCTCTACCTCTCTGGTCCGTCTTAGATCTCTGAATGTATACTGATACTGAATCACCTTGAATCCGCACCTGGTTCACCATCAACCCCGTACCCCATGCATTGTGCTTAGAGCCCGCTACCAACTCGCTTATTCTGGTAGCTCCGAAAAAGGGCAAAGAAAAAACCACCTGAAATAAAACCACTTCGTATCCTGACCAACATACCAATCCCAAATGCTCGGCTATGTCGATCAGCTTGGAATACCTTATGGGTTTTCTTTTATCCCCTTCCCCCGCCTTCTGCTGCTGCCATCCACCCAAAACCCGTTTCACTAGAAAGCTCGTCATCGGGTTTCCCCATCTTTTCAATTTTTGAAAGAATGTGAATCCTGCTAACTGTTCCTTCGCCTCCACTATAAAATGCACAATCAGACACTCCCCTGTCGGTCCTCCCCTCCATCTCTGTCCTTGCAGAAAATGCACCACCACCCCGCATCCCACTACATATGCATTCCAAGTAGCAGGAGCAATTGACTGCCGAATTAGTCTCCATTCAGTCTCCATCCAATCTTCCAAAGGTGTTCTGGACAACTCTCTCCCTTCGTATCCGTATGAGGCGCCAGCTTCCGAATTACGTCCCACTTGAAATGAGAGAGAGATCTGCAATGACATTCTGAACCCCAGGGACATGTTTGGCTCTAACCGTAACATTCCTTCTTAAACACAAGCTCACTAGCTCTCGTACCAATGCTGCCACCAATCAACATTTTGCCGATAACTTATTAATTACTTGGACGACTCCCATATTGTCGTACCAAAAAATCACTCTCCTATTGCTAAGTTGCTCCCCTCCAAGTCCCCATTTGAAGTCTCTAGTTCAGGTATAAATCGCATCCCATTAAAAGTTTCCAAAAAATTCCCCCATATCCTCAGTTCCTCCTTGATCCCCTTCGTCACCCTAATATAATGATGCTTAGCCCACACTCCTGCTGTTGACGCCGACAAACGCCAAATAAAAACTCTACCCATCAGGATGACTCTACAAGTAAAGTTCAGTGATCCTATCAAGGACTGCATCTGCTTCAATGTAACTTTCTTTGCCCCTCCGACCACTGTCACTAGCTCTTTCAGCTTTAGCACTTTGTCCTCCGGTAACCTTGACTGCATATCTAATGAGTCTATTTCTACACCCAAAAAGGTTAACCTAGTACACAGCCCTTCCGTCTTGTCTTGAGCAATGGGTACCCCTAACTGCCTCGCTGTAGCCAAAAAAGCCTGCCAATTGCTCCTGACATAACTGAGATTGCCCTGACCCTATGAATAAAAAATCATCCAAGTAATGCATCATATGTGCGCTTTTCATAAATTTTTCTATAACCCATTGGATGAAGGAACTAAAAGCCTCAAAATAAGTGCATGATATCGCACAACCCATAGGTAAACACTTATCGATGTAATGCTGTCCTTCAAACGAATACCCCAGTAATGGCATACTATCAGGGTGTATTGGAAGCAGGTGAAACGCCGACTCAGTGTCTGCTTTGGCCATTAATGCCCCTGTACCTGCTCTCAAAACTAACTCCAATGCCCTGTCAAAGGAGGCATAACGCACTGAACATGCTTCCTTGGGTTTGAAATCATTCACTGCTGACCCCTGTGGGAAAGACAAGTTCAGGATCAAGTGATACTTACCAGGCACTGCTAATGGAGAAAGATGCATTTTTGAAAACGGTGGTTCTTTATACGGCCCCGCTATTCGCCCTAACAAAATTTCCTCCTGCAATTTCTCCCTCACCAGAACTTTCTTCTGAATCGCTGACCTTGCGTTTAAAACCCGCCCTCCTTCACCCGGTCCCGAATAAGGTATACGAAAGCCTTTATGGAAACCCTCCCTTAACAACAACGCCACCCGCCTGTTCGGATATCCCTTCAATTCATCATCTAAACTCGATAAAATAATAGGTGAAACAGCCTTACCATCCCTACCCGCTAAACTAATTTCCTTTCCGCTCACCACCACTTTGCCCTTTAGGGCATTTAGTGACTGGGTGTTGACCCCCACAAGAGCTGCATGCATGCCTGAACTTGCATTCAGGAAACAAGCATGAGGCTTTATTGAAGCACCAGCATACATCTGACCCTCCTCCAGCTGATTTGATATCACCCGCCCAACTTAAGGTTCTCACTGTTACAAAAGGAACTCTGTCCCCCGCTGCCAGTGTTCGCACCCGTCCCTCAAGCTTGTCCTCTGCTCCCTCCAGCTACACCCCTTCTGATTCCTACCCCTTTATTTGTCATTTGGGTCAACCACAGGTTAATATCCTGGGTACCCCACGACATGTGTCTATTCCCTTCCATTTTGTCCCTAAACTTTTCATCGTAATTGAGCCATACCCAACCACCGTAGTCTTTGTACGCTCCTAGTATGCTATCCGCATATGCTAATAATGGCCCATATTGCACTGGCTCAGAGTGCCCCACTACACAGGCTAATCTTAAGAACCCCCTTACCCAATTTAAAACATTTTTTGCCACTTTAGGGCCACCGTTCCCCTTTTTTCCCTTCTTCTTCCTTTTCTTCTTATCCTTCCCTCTGCCTCTCCTACCGTCTAGCAATCTGAAGATATTCACGTATTTACATTTCCTTATACGTTTCTGTATCTTCCTAGGCACCCCTTCCCACAATTCTGACAAAGACGCCAGGGCAGGATGCCCCATGTCCTGCTGCGGGCCCTGTCCTATCTTCGCATAACCCCTCCCAGCTAACTCGCTTGAAGAAGTGGACGAGGACGATGTAGAACTGGAGTCCGAGTCCGATGAGTCCTGTCTAACCCTTTTCTTCTTTCTACCGTCTTTATTTGTCTGTTCTAGGGATGTGAATCGTTTTTTAACGATTTAAATTATCGTCCGATATTTTTAATATCGTCATTAATCGTTAAGAGTGCGATAGAATAGAAATTCCACTGATTTATCGTAAAAAAATCGTTAATTGGGTTAGTGCGCACTAACAGGAAGTTAGTGCGCACTAACAGAAAATGATACAATTTGACACTTTTCAGGTCAGTTAAGGTCAGTTAGGAATGAATATGTATTCCTATTGGCTGCCCTCTTATTTATTAATGAAAGGGGGAGATGAAGGGCCAAGCAGTCCCACTCCCTGGTTTCTGAAGGACAGATCTCTTCAGAAAATCAGAGCTGCTGAATGCAGGGGCTGCCTCCCCCTTCACATCCCTCTTCCCCCGCCCCCCCCCCCCCCCCATTCACTGTGCTCAAGTTTGCAGTTCCTGTGTTAAACTAAACTTCTTTTTTTTTTACTAGAGTAGAATAAAATAAAATGAAGTACTTTGTGTATTAAACTAAAGAAACTTTACATAACATGAAATTAAGTACTTCTCTATATTCTACTTTAGTGAAACAAAACATTTAATAAAGAAACTTGCAACCTGAGCTTCAAAACATTAACATACTATAGAAAAACTAAACAAAAAACTTTATTATTAATGTATTATATTTACAGTGGTTAAATTTAAAGAGCAGGCTGAGGCTAGACTTGCTACTGGCTAGTGGCTACTGCTGGCACTGTCACTGCTGCAGCCTGCTGGCACTTTTTTTCTCTTTCTGGCTAGTGTGTGCTATATCTGGTAGCAAAATGGCCACGGGGGACAGCACCAAGCATGCGCGGCTTAGTGTGCACCTCTAGCTAACGAACATTTCCTCAAATGTTACTTTTAAACCATTAAGTGCGTTAGTGCGCACTAACCTTTTGTTAGTGTGCACTATTCAGAAAAACGATTTTTTTTTTAAAAAAATCATGCCGATCCAATTTTTTTCTCCCCCCAGCAGATCCAGATTGTTAAAACGATCGGGCACATGATTCACATCCCTAGTCTGTTCTATACTTTTACTTTCCTCCAACTCACCTGCTCGATCCGTTGTAACTGTGTTCCTTGCCACCTCAGGCACACCATGTCCTATAGGGATTCCATGTGTTCCACTGGCGTTATCCACCCCTGCCGTACGCCTCTCTTGCCAAGCTTCCTAACGCGAAGTCCCCGGTGCATCTGCTTCTTCCACTCCTATGGACACAGACACACCAGCCGCAGCACCCGACGTCTGATAATACCCTGCTGTTCCACCCTCCTTCCGCCCAATGGACCCTCTCCCAGACTCCCTCCCGTTCCTCAGCCCCTCATACCCAGCCCCCCTTCCTCCTTCTCCTACCCCAGCTCCAAACGACGCTCCCTCATCCCAAGAGACGTCCTCATACCAAACTGGACACCCCTGCTCTTCATGCCATCTCCAATAACACCTCAACCCATATAGGAAAGGAGGGGGCATTCCTGTTTGCCTACCAATAATCATGCTGGTTCTCTGAATGGGAGCCTCGTCCTCCGTATGCACCCTCTGCACTGCAGCTCTACTTCTGGATCCGCTTCCACCTTCTTTCTGAACACTCGTAGGCACATGCCCTTCCCCATTCGCTTTCATGGGAGCCCTCGGCGTCTCCCTGCGCACTGGACTTCTCCGGCTCGCATTCCCCAAGCTCCCAGCTTGAAAAGGCCCTCTCTCGAACACCCGCTGCACTCCAGAAGGAGGGGCAACTGGGACTGGGGAGCTACTCATGGGCCGACTCGCCTTGCGCGGCCTGGTGGCGGGGGACGCCTTTGCTCCGGCCGCATGCAACCGCACCCGCGCTAAGCCCGTCAGGGGGGGGGGGACCAGGAGGGGGGAGGGTGGCCTGAGGGGGAAAACACGGCACCAATGAAAAAACAGGCGGAGGAACAGAAAAACTATCCCCAGCCAGGAGAGAAATCTCTTGGCAACCTTGTTCAGGGGAAGGGGAATCCCTGACCTCAGGCCCGCTTTCACCCGACTCGACAGGGGATGTGGGAGGGGGCATGGGAGAGCCGGGACCGCTGAGGAAGGCACCACTACTACAGGAAGGGAAAAGTGGCTAACCCCAGGCAAGTGAGAACCCTCGGCTGCCCTTTAGGCTCCCTGCTTCGCCTCATGCTAACGCAAAACGCAGGCTGAGAAAAGCACCTAATAGCCTGTTACCCGCTGCTTAATTCCTAACTACAACCCCGATGACAGACTCACTATGATTCACAATCACGACGCCGAACTCTGCGCACCCTGCTCCTCCGATCTCCGCGTCCGACTGACCCCCAGCCGTTATTGCCTCCCGACAAGCCTAGCTTCCCCCAGCCAATGGGTGCACTGTGATTTAAATCGCTGCATTCCCATTTGCTCTCGCGCTGCTTCTCGCTCCCCTCACGCACAACACTTCCCCTCCCCCCGTCACATCCACCGCCACGCGACTCGCCCCCTGATTACTTTTGGCGGCGCACGACTAGCGCGCCCCACCAAACATATAGTAGTGGCTTCAGTTCCACAGATTTATCTAACATTGGTCAATGTTTAAATTCCCCCTGAAGAATCCAATAGGTGAAACGAGGATCCTTGTGTGGGGGGGGGGGCGGGGGCGGTATTCTTCAAGTCTGAATTTCTACATTGCTTCTGTGATTTCAGAATGAATGACATTTGTAAGGAAATGTGATTCAACTTTATTCATACTGTGCTGATTGAGCCGCCGAAAAAATATACATATATATGTTATCATGGTGCTATAGTGTGTGTGTGTGTGGTGTGCATGCTTATTCCATGTAATGATTGGTGTGTACTTGTAGTTGGAAAAAATTTGTAAATTAAAAAAAACCCAAACTTATTTGATCATGTGTATTCAGTTTTATTTGTACATTTTTCTGCATGTTTTTGTAATAAAGATTAAGATTTGTTTTCTATAATTGCTTTTTAAAGTATTTCTGTAGCGCTGACTCCCTTTGGGAACTGACAGAACCATATATATCTATAGATATAGATACATTCTATACACACGTCCCTTTCCCTCTGTCTTCCTCTCCCCCTGCTCCTGTTCGTGCCAAGCGCTGACAACTTACAAATCGCTTCCATACTCCACAGAGGGGAGGGCAGTGAGGAGCTGTCTCCAATCTTACTCGCAAACTAATCTCAATTAAAAGCTTGCTGCGAAGTTGCTCATGCTCCCGCAGATCAATGCGAGGTCCCAGGCTGTGTAGCTTTAACTCTTTGATACATGACTACTCTACAGGCAGATTTACGCTCTTGAGGGATGCCACCTCATCCCTGTTTAATCTCAGCAGGCTGATCCAGTCCTGGTTTTGCCTGCCATTGCATCTATGAACCTATAATTTCAAATTCTCCAGGAAAGGCAATTACAAGTCCAGAGATACAATGGAGGGGTGTGTGTGTGTGTGTGTGTGTGTGTGTGTGTGAGGCAGTACCAGAAGTGGATGAATCTGTCAGGGTTGACTTGTTCTGGTGGTAGCCCTCTCACTATCACCGGCAGGCTAAGAGCCACCCCAGACACTAAACACACCCTTAGCTGGCATTTGGAATGTTCGGCCCCAGCCCTGAGGGGGCACCGCGGGCCAGTGCAATGCAATAGCGCCTCGCAGTTCCTTTCCAACGAGTGCCTTTTATTTTCATTTATACCGATACTTCATTGGCTGCTCTCATCAGAAGGCTGCTGGTCGCAGCCTATCGTGTTCTTAACCCATGGAAGTCAAGTTTACCTCGGCCTGACACTGCATGCCGCCCCTCCCTTTGAAGCTGTTAGCCTGGGAAATGTGAATCGTTTTTTGACGATTTAAAACAATCGTCAGATATATTTTAAATCGTCAAAAATCATTAGAGCCGCGATACAATAGCAATTCCCCCGATTTATCGTCAAAAAATCGTAAATTGGGGGAGGACGGGAAAACGGCACACCAAAACAACCCTAAAACCCACCCCGACCCTTTAAAACAAATTCCCCACCCTCCCGAACCCCCCCAAAATGTTTTAAATTACCTGGGGTCCAGTGGGGGGGGGGGTCCCGGCGCAATCTCCCGCTCTCGGGCCACGGCTGCGTTAATAGAAATACGACCCGTATGACATATTGAGGGCAAAAGTAGCGCCGGCGCCATTTTGAATATTGGCAATACGGCCCGAGTGCAGGAGGTCACTCCCGGACCCCCGCTGGACTTTTGGCAAGTCTTGTGGGGGTCAGGAGGCCCCCCCAAGCTGGCCAAAAGTCCCTGGGGGTCCAGCGGGGGTCCGGGAGCGATCTCCTGCACTCGTGACGTCGGGTGACAGGAACCAAAATGGCGCCGGCGCTACCTTTGCCCTGTCATATGGTAAGGGCAAAGGGCCACCGGCGCCATTTCTATTAACGCAGCCGTAGCCCGAGAGCGGGAGATCGCGCCGGGACCCCCCCCCCCCCCCCCACTGGACCCCAGGTAATTTAAAACATTTTGGGGGGGTTCGGGAGGGTGGGGGATTTGTTTTAAAGGGTCGGGGTGGGTTTTAGGGTTGTTTTGGTGTGCCGGTTTTCCCGCCCTCCCCCGATTTACGATTTTTTAACAAAAAAAACCGCGACGATCAGATTTCCCTCCCCCCCCAGCCAAAATCGATCGTTAAGACTGTTGAATTCGTGGATCCTTGGGCCGGTCGGAACCAGAAGGTGAACCGCTGAGTGAGGTGGCGGCGGTGGTCCCGACCGGGAGGCGGCAAGGACGGAGTAGTGGATGGCCTGAGGAAGACCCTAGGAAGCCCTATGCGACCAAGGGCTTTGGCAAGGAAGAATGCAACGGTGGAACTGGCACAGTGGTGAGAAGGTCTTCGCCCTGGAAGCCGATCCTCCCCCGAGAGGAGCTCGTAGGAGTTTGGCCGCTGGGACTTAGGAGATTCACCCTGGAAGCCGGAGTCCCCCCAGGAGGAGCCCGTAGGAACCCGGCCGCTGGGACTTAGGAGGGCCCGCGGGGGCCGAATCAGACGGAGTCCAAAGGTCGAGTGCCAGAGGGTCGTCGCTCACCGGTCCAGAGTCGTGTACCAGAGAATCGTCGCTTGCCAGTCCAGAATCAGAAACCAAGGGATCACCGTAAGCCGAACCGGGGTCAGAAGCCAGAGAATCGTCATAAGCCAGTCCAGAATCAGGAACCAAGGGATCACCGTAAGCCGAACTGGGGTCAGAAGCCAGAGAATCGTCGTAAGCCAGTCCGGAGTCAGGAACCAATGGAGACCGAGTCGACAAAAGAACGCAGCAACTGGAGACAGGAAAAAACCTGGGAACCTCGTTGCAAGGCAAAGTGCTTCTGGACTGCAGGGCTTAAATAGCCCTGCAGCGTCTGACGTCATCCCCAGGGAGGAACTGGCTTTTCCCGCGCTGGGCCCTTTAAGAACAGGGCAGGAACGCGCGCGCACGCCTAGGGGGGCAGAGCCAGCCGCGGGGAACGCCGGCAGAGCGAGGGAGGCTGAAGCGCGGTGCCTGAGGGCCCTGCAGGCCCGGGAGAGGTGACCACGCGCCGGGGACGCCACGGCCGAGATCCCTGCTGCCCCGGGGAACGAGAAACGGAACCTGGACCGCGGCGGGGTGAGTGCCGATCCCGGGGCCGTCCCGGGATCGCAACAGTACCCCCCCTCCTACACCCCCTCCCGGGGGGTCGCGGCTTATCCGGATGTGCCACATGAAATTGGCGAAGGAGATCCTTATCCAGAATGTGGGCGGAGGGTTCCCACGAGTTCTCCTTAATGTAGGCAGACATGGCCTTAGTTTCTGGCAGGGACAGAGGGTAAACTCTTCCGCGAGGTGGCGTGGTATCCAGCAGCAAGTCAATCGCACAATCGAAGGGGCGATGTTCAGGTAGTAATTCAGCCTTCTCTTTAGAGAAGACATCCCGGAAGGCCTGGTACTGTGGTGGCACCATCAGCGGGGCTGCCAGAAGCGGAAGCGTCTGTAGCGGGCGAGCAGGAAGGCAGCGATGGAAGCAGGCTGACCCCCATGACGTGATCTGAAGCGAGTCCCAGTCTATCACTGGGGAATGTTTCCGTAGCCAGGGCAGTCCCAGGATGAGCGGGTGAATGGATTTCTCGAGGATGAGAAAAGAGATCTCCTCCTTATGAAGAAGCCCGACCTGAAGCTGGAGAAGGTGCGTACGAGTGGTAATGGTCCCTGGGAGAGGAATCCCCTGGATGGACGATACCCGCAAAGGTGGTTCCTGAGGCAAGACCTCGAGCTGCAGTTGTTGTACCAGATCTCGGAGGATAAAATTCCCCCCAGACCCGGAGTCGAGCAGTGCCAGGGTATCGAATCCTCCTCCAGGAAGACAGAGTTTCGCAGGGACGGTACATGGGGAGTTCGGAGAGGCACTGCCTAGAATCAACTCCCCACTAGACTCTAGGTTCGGGCGTTTCCCGGACGCTCTGTGCAGCGAGCCAGAAAGTGCCCCTTACCACCGCAGTAGAGACATAACCCCTGTGAGCGTCGACGCCTCTGTTCTTCGGCGGAGAGAGGACCTCGGCCCAATTGTATGGGTTCTTCAGGCGGGAGGGCAGCTGCCGCAGGTGTAGAGGCTCGGACCCGAGGTGGCGTGGTTCGACGAGCGGCCAGTGCCTGGACGGGCCTTCGCTCCCGGAAGCGGCGCTGGATGCGTCGGTCCACTCGTCCGGCCAGCTCTATGAGCTCTTGGAGGTCATCCAGAAGGTCCCGGGCCACGAGTTCGTCCTGGAGCAGTGGGGAAAGGCCCTCCAGGAATATTCCATGTAGGCTGTCCTCCCCCCAGGCCAGTTCAGAGGCAAGGGTCTGGAACTCCATAGCGTATTCCTCTAGGGGGCGATTGCCTTGTCTCAGCTGGAGTAGTTCTGAGGCAGCCATGGAGGCGCGGAAAGCCTTGACGAACTGTACGAGGTTATTCAATCGGGAATCCTGGCGCTCCCAAAGAGAGGAGGCCCAAGCCAAGGGTCTGCCGTCCAGGAGGGAAATAATGTAGGTCGTCTTGACCCGGTCCGTGGAGAATTGCGCAGGCAGAAGGTCAAAGCGGATATAGCATTGGTTGAGGAAAGCCCGACACGCCTTCGGATCTCCAGAATACCGGGGCGGTGGTGGCATCTGTACCGGGGCAGAGGAGCCCGCACTGGCCTGAGATGAGGATGCTGCGGAGCGGGCTGCGGAGGCCCCCTCAACCCGATCCGCCAGGCGTTGAACGGTTGACATCAAGGTATCGAGGCAAGTCTGTTGTTGTTGCAGTTTCTGGGCTATGCCCGGAATAGCCTTGAGGCCGGCAAGGTCTGCCGGGTCCATGGCCTTGCAATCTGTTGGATTCGTGGACCCTTGGGCCGGTCGGAACCAAAAGGTGAACCGCTGAGTGAGGTGACGGCGGTGGTCCCGACCGGGAGGCGGCAAGGACGGAGTAGTGGATGGCCTGAGGAAGACCCTAGGAAGTCCTATGCGACCAAGGGCTTTGGCAAGGAAGAATGCAACGGTGGAACTGGCACAGTGGTGAGAAGGTCTTCGCCCTGGAAGCCGATCCTCCCCCGAGAGGAGCTCGTAGGAGTTCGGCCGCTGGGACTTAGGAGATTCACCCTGGAAGCCGGAGTCCCCCCAGGAGGAGCCCGTAGGAACCCGGCCGCTGGGACTTAGGAGGGCCCGCGGGGGCCGAATCAGACGGAGTCCAAAGGTCGAGTGCCAGAGGGTCGTCGCTCACCGGTCCAGAGTCGTGTACCAGAGAATCGTCGCTTGCCAGTCCAGAATCAGAAACCAAGGGATCACCGTAAGCCGAACCGGGGTCAGAAGCCAGAGAATCGTCGTAAGCCAGTCCAGAATCAGGAACCAAGGGATCACCGTAAGCCGAACTGGGGTCAGAAGCCAGAGAATCGTCGTAAGCCAGTCCGGAGTCAGGAACCAATGGAGACCGAGTCGACAAAAGAACGCAGCAACTGGAGACAGGAAAAAACCTGGGAACCTCGTTGCAAGGCAAAGTGCTTCTGGACTGCAGGGCTTAAATAGCCCTGCAGCGTCTGACGTCATCCCCAGGGAGGAACTGGCTTTTCCCGCGCTGGGCCCTTTAAGAACAGGGCAGGAACGCGCGCGCGCGCCTAGGGGGGCGGAGCCAGCCGCGGGGAACGCCGGCAGAGCGAGGGAGGCTGAAGCGCGGTGCCTGAGGGCCCTGCAGGCCCGGGAGAGGTGACCACGCGCCGGGGACGCCGCGGCCGAGATCCCTTCTGCCCCGGGGAACGGGAAACAGAACCGGGACCACGGCGGGGTGAGTGCCGATCCCGGGGCCGTCCAGGGATCGCAACAAAGACGATCAATCACACGATTCACATCCCTAGGGAGCACGAGGCAGTGTTGCCAACCTCGTTTATTTACCGCGAGGTTGGGCTTCTTTTCCTAGTCATTCGCGGTTTTTTTTCCCGATTCGCCGGGCTGCTTTTAATTGGGCTATTTTTTCTGCCAGTCGCGGTTTTTTGGGCTTGTTGGGCGGGACTTGTGCTCTGATGTTGCAGTGATTGGCTGCTGCTGCAATGAAGCCTGTCCATAGCAGGTGCACCCTAAATTATTGCAGCAGTAAGCCGACCAGCACTGCAAACCTTCGTACCAGCTGTGGGGCAAACCCAGCACCAGCATGGCATGCACAAGCCTCGCACGTGGGCAGACCTGGAAGGCCAGCACGACTTTGCAGCAGACAGCAAGCAACAGAGAAGGAATCTTCTGACTGTGCAGCTACAGCCAGGTATCAGGAGGGGAGGAATTAGTATGTTGGGAGGGGGAATGAGAATGTGGGGGCCACAGATGTGCTCGCTCTGAGGGGGTAGAGAGGTGCATGGAGGGGGGAATGAGCATGAGGGAATTGAAGACGTGTTTGTAGGGAGTGGGACAGGGGAATGAGTGTGTGAGGGCCAAGGTCCAAGGATGTGCTTGGAGGGGGGAATGAGCATGAGGAAACTGAAGATGTGTTTGTAGGGGGTGGGAGAGGGGAATGAGTGTGTGGGGGCCAGGGATGTGCTCAGAGGAGGGAATGACTGAGAGGGGCTGGTGTTTTTTAATTTGTTCTACTCCACTTGATTTCATCTATTTTTTTTTCTCATTTCTTCTCCCTGCAGCAGATCACCTTTATAAAAAAAATCCTTATTTTGTAGAGATGTGAATCGTGTCCTCGATCGTCTTAACGATCGATTTCGGCTGGGAGGGGGAGGCGCCGGCCATACGCGGCCATATGGCGCCGGCCATACGCGTATGGCCGGCGCCATTTTCCGTACGGAAAATGGCGCCGGCAGGAGATCGACTGCAGGAGGTCGTTCAGCGAGGCGCCGGAACCCTCGCTGAACGACCTCCTGCAGTCGATCTCCTGCCGGCGCCATTTTCCGTACGAAAACGATTCGCGGCGGGAAATCGCTCCCTGACCCCCGCTGGACCTCCAGGAACTTTTGGCCAGCTGGGGGGGGGCCTCCTGACCCCACAAGACTTGCCAAAAGTCCAGCGGGGGTCCGGAAGGACCTCCTGCCGTCCAATCGTGTTCGTCTATGGCCGCCGCCATTTTTCGGCGCCATTTTGGAAAATGGCGCCGGCTGAAGACAACAAGATTCAGTAGCAGGAGCCCGTTCCGGACCGCTGCCGTTCCGGACCGCCGCTGGACCCGCAGGTTATTTAAGTCATTTGGGGGGGGGTTCGGGAGGGTGGGGGATTTAATTTAAAGGGTCGGGGGTGGGTTTTAGGGGGTTTTAGTGTGCCGGCTCACGATTCTAACGATTTATAACGATAAATCGTTAGAATCTCTATTGTATTGTGTTCCATAACGGTTTAAGACGATATTAAAATTATCGGACAATAATTTTAATCGTCCTAAAACGATTCACATCCCTATTATTTTGACAAAAAGAAAGCTTGTCCATACCTGCTGACTACAGGTAAAAAATGTGACATGGAAACTTGTAATGCTATTTTTTTTTTATTTGTTCTATACCACTTTTGCTTTCATCTAATTTTGCTTTTTTTTTCCTTTCATTTCTTCTCCCTGCAGAAGATCACCTCTGTAAGAAAGCCTGTCCATACCTACTGTTTCCGTCCTTGGCTGCTACACTCCTAAATGGTTTTGATCTACTATGGCTAAAGTAAAGAACTGGGCTAAGTACTGTAAAAGTACTGCAAAGCGTGGAAAGAGGAACGTGAACTAAAAGCATGGATTCAGCCTGTTTTCAGAAATAGAGTAAGGCTACGTGCAAATTTTGTAAGTGTGACATTCGGGCACATCATGCAGACCTTCTGCAACATGCTAAAACAGAGAAACATGCAAAAAGCTAAGCTCCTTTGTCATCTATGCGACTCACAGACATTGGTGTTTCAATTTCACCTGTTTTGGGCTTTTTTGGGGCTCGTTTTTTTGGAAAAAAGTGCTTGTTCTTTCATGAAAACCTGGCAACCCTGGCACGAGGTTCCTTGGAGAGAGATCACCCGATTGGTATTTGCAGAATTGGGGTAAGTTGGGTGTCCTACTGCTGCTATCCTCCCCTCCCCCTTCCCCCCCCCCCCCCCAACCCTTCGATGGCAAAATAGCCCGTGAAGTTGTAAGGAAAGAAAGTCACCACTATCGGTGGGAGAATTCGTATGGTGGTTGATACAGTCGGAGCAGCAGCAGCAGCCGCCTGTGGAGCCGCTAATACCGCTATAACCAACCCCAACCCCGCAGCAGATGTTTTTCTTTCTCTCCTCTGAAGCTCTCCTTCCTACTGTTCAGTGGCGGCGGCCCCCTGCATTGGTCTGCTGGTGGTCCCTTCCCATTGCTGTGACTGTGGAAAGCCTCCCGCTGCCTCCTCACACACCCCTGCCCTGCCTCTGTTGGCAGGAGGCGGTGCATGTCCCGCTGTTGCCTCCTGCTGGTGTCAGTTGTGGGCTCTTCTTATGCTTGCGCCACAGTAAAGTATAATAATAATAATAATAATAATAATAAAAGCAAACAGCGTCAGGGCCTTCCAGCTCCTCCCTTCTCTTACCAAGGGGCACCACCTTAGGGTTGGGAGTAGCAGCAGGGAGCTACCCCACTTCTTATTTTGGGAGAGCCGTATGCATGAATCACCCCCTAACCTCCAATGTAAGTAAAAATATTTTTGTATTTTACTATACAGAAGTGGAAGGGGAGAAGAGTGAGTCAGGGAGCATAGGTGTCAGTGTGCGAGGGCACTTGTGGATCAAAGAGCACGTGAGTCATTGTGAGTAAGGGAGCATGTAAATTGGCCATTGTTTGTGTGAAGGAGCGTGAGTCAGTGTGTAAGGGAGCATGTGCGTCAGTGTGTGAGTCAGGGAGCAGGTGTATCAGTGTGTGAAGGAGCGTGAGTCAGTGTGTAAGGGAGCATGTGCGTCAGTGTGTGAGTCAGGGAGCAGGTGTATCAGTGTGTGAAGGAGCGTGAGTCAGTGTCTAAGGGAGCATGTGCGTCAGTGTGTGAGTCAGGGAGCAGGTGTATCAGTGTGTGAAGGAGCGTGAGTCAGTGTGTAAGGGAGCATGTGCGTCAGTGTGTGAGTCAGGGAGCAGGTGTATCAGTGTGTGAAGGAGCATGAGTCAGTGTGTAAGGGAGCACGTGCGTCAGTGTGTGAGACAGGGAGCAGGTGTATCAGTGTGTGAAGGAGCGTGAGTCAGTGTGTAAGGGAGCACGTGCGTCAGTGTGTGAGACAGGGAGCAGGTGTATCAGTGTGTGAAGGAGCGTGAGTCAGTGTGTAAGGGAGCATGTGCGTCAGTGTGTGAGTCAGGGAGCAGGTGTATCAGTGTGTGAAGGAGCGTGAGTCAGTATGTAAGGGAGCATGTGCATCCGTGTGTGAGACAGGGAGCAGGTGTATCAGTATGTGAAGGAGCGTGAGTCAGTGTGTAAGGGAGCATGTGCGTCAGTGTGTGAGACAGGGAGCAGGTGTATCAGTGTGTGAAGGAGTGTGCATTAAAGAGCGTTTCTGAGTATTTGAGACAGCCATATGTGTGCGAGCATGCATGCATGTGCACATCAGTGAGCTTATGCGCAAGGGAGTGCTTTGGGCATTAGAGGGAGTATGTGTGAGCATGAACGTATGCTTGTGAATGAGCATATAAAATTGTGCATATATGAACATGTATGAGACTGGGTATATAAGAAAGAAATGAAAGTTTGTGCACCCCACACCTCCCCCCTCCTGACTAATCCATAACAATTTCAGGGTAATTGGAATCAAAAGTTCCCAGGTATGGAGAGGGGGGATTTATTTTTTTCCTTACTAGTTAATTATTGGGCTTTATTTGATATGTCTGTTGTTTTGAAATATTTTATTGGTGTTTGGGAAATATTCTTTCCAACAGTATGGTTTTATTCATATGATGTTTTCTATTTCTTGATTCTATTGTTTTATGAGGAATAGTGGTGATTCTATTATTTCATTGTTGCCCTGCATATAGTCTGGCTTGTGGTTTCCACTTCTGTTTTAGTCTGCATGTTTCTATCTATGCTTTATGGCAGGGCTTCCCAAACCTGTCCTGGGGACCCCACAGCCAGTCGGGTTTTCAGGATATCCACAATGAATATGCTTGAGATACATTTGCATACCATGGAAACTCAGTATATGCAAATATATCTCATGCATATTCATTGTGGATATCCTGAAAACCGGACTGGCTGTGGGACAGGTTTGGGAAGCCCTGCTTTATGGTGTGTATTCTATATTTGGTGTTCTGCATGTGTGACTGAGGTGAGGTATTCCAATAGTGTGTAATGTTTGTGTAGGATCTATAGCACCTTGGTTTCTGTTTTCCTAATTGGAGTGGAGGTGGATTGGTATTCCAGTGCCCAATATATTTGTAGTGCTGCCTTTTCATAGGTAGGGTTTTTGCTATTTCAATCCTGGGAATTAGAACTGTTCTGGTGTGGAAAGTTTGTAACACAGGTGCTAAGCATGTATGTTTGCAGGGTTTTGTGTTATGGCACAGAGTTTCGGGTGATGGAGAAAATTTGTGGTGTTATTACTAAGGTGACACCAGAATAGGAATATATTTATTTTGTAATCTGAGTCTTAGCTGTGTTCTGCACCTGTTTGGGGAATTTCTGTGGATAGGAAGAGAGCTGGAAGGGTAGGGATTATATTAATATTCTGTCCTGTCATGTATACACTCCATATTTCACTCCCATACAGAATTGGTTGAATGATGCTATCACATAATTTTAACGATAGTTTTACTGGGTGGTGGAAACTGGCCAGGGTTTCATAGAAGGCCTGTACAACCTTCTTGTAGTGTCTTCTATAGCCAATTAAAGGTGGAGGAGGCCCTGATGTGGGTGTGATGTTTGGAAATATCATTTTGGCTTAATTAACATAGGGAGTAATTTTAAAAAGCATTTACATGCTTCAAATTGGGTTTTATATATGTAAATGCACTTTACCTATCTAAGTGGACTTTTGAAAATTGCTACAGTATATGCTGTTGAATTGTCAATAGGTTTTATCTATGTTATGTGCATTTAACACAGGTAAATGGGCTTTTGAAAATTGTTAAGATAGTATGTTACAATTACTTGCGTAACGTCTTTGAAAATTCACCTGGTTGTGTTTATAGTACCTCAGCAAGCAGCAGATTCATATATGACTTCTTTAAATGCACCATGTGCTGTAGTTTTTTTTGGAGATTTTCATTATTTCTCATCCTGCTTTATTTTCTATTTGAGATGTTTATCTTTAACATAATTTACAAATAAATAAGTAAATATTATTCGTGTTTTTATCCTGGCTGGGGGGGGGGGAGAATAGAGCGCCGTTTTCAGTTTTCGCACCGGGAGCCAGTTAGCCTCCAGCCGGCCCGTAACACATCTCATATGCACTCCTCTTTGAAATGCAGTCCCACAAGATCCCAGACAATAATAATAATAATAACTCTAATGCACAAAGCGCTCAATAAGGATACAAAAAGCGCTCAGTAAGGATACACCACTATGTATCATCAGTTTCCCTTCTGAAAACCTAGAGACCAACCAGGGAGCTAAAGTCGTGTTCCTACTATGCGGATTTCTGCGAAAAGACATTTGCAGCCGTCGGCCCCCCCCCCCCCCCCGCTGTGGATCTCCTTGCCT
The DNA here is from genome assembly GCF_901001135.1 of Rhinatrema bivittatum. Classification (NCBI taxonomy): domain Eukaryota; kingdom Metazoa; phylum Chordata; class Amphibia; order Gymnophiona; family Rhinatrematidae; genus Rhinatrema; species Rhinatrema bivittatum. Next base: position 284,910,699 of record NC_042617.1, on the reverse strand, counting down.
GAGCAGATACGGAAAGAACCATATTTTCTACCACCTTTAAAAAGCAGCTAAAGGCTTTTCTTTCCAGGGAAGTTTTTTAGGCTTTATCTCAGATGGCTGTCAAGACTCAGACCAAATACTGTCGCCAGTGCTGTGGTGCTTTGTTTTTTCCCTAGCACAGGAGCTTGTTAATGAAAATGGTCTCGCAGTATGACCTGATTGTCTTTGTATTGAATGTTGTTCTGTGTTAACTATGTGTGTTTTTGTTGTTAGCTTCCTAAATCGTTGGATTGTGCGGCCTGTATTTTAAATTATTATACACTAATGGGCCGATTCAGTAAAAACGCAGGAGAGCGGACGAACGCCCGCTCTCCCGGCGCGCGCACCAGCCACTCGCCGGTGCGCGCGATTCAGTATGTAAATTAGGTGGTGCGGTAGAAACAGGCAAAAGGAGGCGCTAGGGACACTAGCGCGTCCCTAGCGCCTCCTTTTGACCCAGAGCGGCGGCTGTCAGCAGGTTTGAGAGCCAACGCTCAATTTTGCCGGCATCGGTTCTCGAGCCCACTGACAGCCACGGGCTCGGAAACCGGACGCCGGCAAAACTGAGCGTCCGGTTTTCGGCCCGACAGCCACCGGCCCAATTAAATTTTTTTTTTCTTTTTGTACTTTTTACACCCTTCGGGACCTCCGACTTAATATCGCTATGATAGTAAGTCAGAGGGTGCATAGAAAAGCAGTTTTTACTGCTTTTCTGTGCATTTTCCCGGTGCCGGCAGAAACTAGCGCCTACCTTTGGGTAGGCGCTAATTTCTTAAAGTAAAATGTGCGGCTTGGCTGCACATTTTACTTTCTGTATCACGCGGGCATACCTAATAGGGCCATCAAATGCATTTGCATGTTGAGGGCGCTATTAGGTGCCGCGGGTTGGATGCGCATTTTCCGCCCCTTACCGAATAAGGGGTAAGGGAAAACGCGCATCCAAGGGCAGGTTAACAGTGCGCTCCGTCGGAGTGCACTGTACTGTATCGGCCTGTAAGTGAGCATCTTACATAGATACAGTAAGGGAATTTGGTTTTTGCCATTCCTAGGCACTGTTGGTGCTGTCACATGCACCCCCTCTCCCCACCTGCTTGCAATATCAAGAAAGGGGCTCAATTAGGGAGTAGAGCAGGTTTTCTTTGCTCTGTTGCAGGTGTCCACAACATTTTTTTGATCAAAGGATTGCATGTGACATTTCTAATCACAGAGCTGGGGAGAGGGGGGAGTGTCCCCATGGAGTTTTGATGAGCAGGATGGGAGGGGGGGAAGTGGTGGTGGGTTGTCCTTTGGAGCTTGTCCCTGTCAGTGATTTGAAATGCTGTGGAAATGGGGCAGAAGGCAGCAAGATTCGTGCAAAGGTAGGACAGATAGGTTGTGAGTAAAAATATTCCCAGGGAGGTGGAAACCATGCCACAGTTCTGGAAACCCTACCACAAAAGACTCTCCCCTTCCTCAGTGTCTGCACCTGTCTTCTGAGATGGTGGGTGCCGCGGGGGGGAGGGGCAGGGGGGATGTGTTTTGTGACAAACTCTTCCCCACTAGACAATCCCCCCTCACCACGGTGTCCCATTCACTTATTCATATCCAACCCTCTCACCTCACCTGACTTCTCTCCTGTTGACAACGGTTGGGGACCACGCCAGCACTGCTGACTTCTTGTGCCATTGGGTAAACCTTCCTCTTTTGTTGGTGGGAATTAAGAGAGCCTGCCAGGTGAGTCTTTTTCTGCTGCTGATGGGGATTAGGGAGCCCTCCAGTACACCCCGCTATCATGCGTGGTAAAAAAAAAAAAAAGAGAACCTTGATCCGCAAGTTAATTTGGCTGTGGACAGGGAATTGGTTGGCAGGATAGTAAAAATGGCTCTGGGGGCCAGATGTGGCCCATAGGCCATAGTTTGGAGACCTCTGCTTTACTGTCTGCTCGAGCCTCACTCCTCCCCTTCTGATCTGTTCATGCTGCCTAGGAGGGGAGGGGCTAGAACAGGAAGCAGAGAGTTGTTCCCTGCCCAGGAAACAGCTGGGAGGCAATAATGTTCATACAGCATGCTGCCCCCAGATTTTTGCCACCAGAGATGGGCCTATTGACAAATCCATGCCCAAACAACTAGCCTGAGAATAAAACAATTTACAACATGCACATAGCATAAATATTACATTAACAGGGCACTGATATGGTATGAAAACTGGAGAGGGGACTTAGAGAAGAGATGAAGTGGTGTGGCCCTCCCAAAATGTACATACTTTTCATTCCCTAAATGTTTAAAAATGTAAATAATAAAACCTATCAGGACAAAGAGGGCAATAATATCAAGATATGAGGTATGTGGGGGACTGTGGTGGTTACTGGCCTCAGCACCATTTTTATAGCAGGGGTTTGGATCCTATGGGCTCCCTCCCATTTTTTTTTTTTTAATAGTTATTTAATTTCAGTAAAGGAACTGAAATGAAATAAACATTAAGGAAAACAGTATGCAAAGAAAAAAGCTACAAAAAAAAAAAAAAAAAAAAGGAAACACACACTTTTAAATCCTGGTCTGATTGAGTTTACCATGAGAATGTGGCAGACCAAAATGATAAAGGGGATGGAACAGCTCCCCTATGAGGAAAGGCTGAAGAGGTTAGGACTTTTCAGCTTGGAGAAGAGACGGCTGAGGAGGGATATGATAGAGGTGTTTAAAATCATGAGAGGTCTAGAACGGGTAAATGTGAATCGGTTATTTAGTCTTTCAGATAATAGAAAGACTAGGGGGCACTCCATGAAGTTAGCATGGGGGCACATTTAAAACTAATCAGAGAACGTTCTTTTTTACTCAACGCACAATTAAACTCTGGAATTTGTTGCCAGAGGATGTGGTTAGTGCAATTAGTGTACCTGGGTTTAAAAAAGGATTGGATAAGTTCTTGGAGGAGAAGTCCATTACCTGCTATTAATTAAGTTGACTTAGAAAATAGCCACTAGCAACGGTAACATGGAAGAGACTTAGTTTTTGGGTACTTGCCAGGTTCTTATGGCCTGGATTGGCCACTGTTGGAAACAGGATGCTGGGCTTGATGGACCCTTGGTCTGACCCAGTATGGCACGTTCTTATGTTCTTCTTATGGCTAATATTAAAAATTCACCTTCTTGGTCATCTCTCCAATCTAGGTGTCTGCTCAGTGGTGTGCTTGAGCATCCCCATCCATTGAGCAAACTCCTTCCCTATGATCAGAGAGGGGTAATTTCTGTTAGAGTTTAGCACCCCAGATCATTTTGAAAAGTTGGCTCCTGTGCTGTCCGTGTTGTGTTCCTACTTTCCGTGTAGCAGTGGGACTCCTGCATGGGGCTCAGATGAAGATCTGCTCTTCTTCAGGGCACAATTAAGGCGACATTTATTTATTTATTTACTTACATGATGTGTATTCCGCCTGTTACCAGGACCTGTCCTAGGCGGATTCCAAGAGGGTAAGATACAGCTACTAAAACGTAACACAATAAAATGATACAATAACGTTTAATAAACTAATAATATAAAACTTAACGATAAGGTATCATCTGAACATAGCAGAGATGTACATTGCAACACAATTAATAAATGTCCTCATACACAATTAGCAAAAGCTTCCGGAAAACAAATAATCAGGCCGATACAGTAAAACCCGCGGGAGAGCCGGCGCTCCGAGGCGAGCGCCCGTCTCCTGACGCGCGCGCAGGCCACTCTCCTGTGCCGCGATTTAGTATGCAAATGAGGGCCCGCGGTAAAAAGAGGCACTAGGACACTAGCGCTTCCCTAGCGCCTCTTTTTTGACAGGAGCGGCAGCTGTCAGCGAGTTTGACAGCCGACGCTCAATTTTGCCGGCGTCTGTTCTCAAACCTGCTGACAGCCACAGGTTCGGAAAATGACGCCGGCAGAATTGAGCGGCCTTCTTGAGGGCTGCAGGCCGATTTTTAAATTTTTTTTAATTTTGGGGGCCTCCGACTTAATATCGCCATGATATTAAGTCGGAGGGTGTACAGAAAGCATTTTTTCTGCTTTTCTGTACACTTCCCTGGCGCTTGGCAGAAATTAGAGCCTGCCTTTGGGCAGGGCGTTAATTTTTGAAGTAAAATGTGTGGCTTCGCTGCACATTTTGCTTTCTGGATCGCGCGGGAATACCTAATAGGGCCATCAACAATGCATTTGCATGTTGCGGGCGCTATTAGTTTCCAGGGGGGTTGGAAGCGTTTTCGACGCGCTATTACACCTTACTGTATAAGGGGTAAAGCTAGTGCGTCGAAAAACGCACGGCCAAACCCGGCTAACAGCGCGCTCTGTACTGTAATTGGCCCGAATGTTTTACAAGCTTCTTAAAAAATCTTAATCCCTCTACCTTAATGGATGGATAGAGGGCGCCTGTTCCAAGTCTGCGGGCAGCAACCGAGAAGGGCCCGCCTACATGTTCTTTCAAACATACCTCCTTCGTAATGGGTGTGGGCAGTAGGGAAGATATTTTGGGAGCGTAAGCTCTAGACGGAGTATACCAAGTCAAATGCTCTGCTAAATAGGGCCAATGGCACCTCCAAGGCAGTGTCTAAAGATATTTGAAAAAGCAGTGCGGGGCCTTTGGCTGCCATGATGCGCCGATGGGCCCTGCGAAGCCCCGCCCTGCGGACCGGTTTCCATGGTAACAGGCTGTTGAAGGGCCCGCGCTGCCTTTTTCTTCATCCTTTGGCGCCGCGGCTGCAGGCTCTAATTTAGGCCCAGCAGTGACTGCAGCCTTAAAGGCTTTGGAGCCAGAGAGGCCCTTGCCTACAATACTCCGTGTGCCTGAATCCGAGCCTGCTCTTTGGCTGCCCGGGCTGTATTCATCCTTTCTATGTGTAATTAGTATGATGCCTGCATGGAGATCTGATGAGGACCCGGCTCTTCATCTGTCCGTGCTGTGTTCATGCACAGACATGATTTACGCGGGTTCAAAGAAACTGGAGCAGCTGAACAGAAGGAACTTTCAAAAAAAAAAATCTTTAAACCATATCCTGGCTTCAGGTAGGAAATTGAATTCACAGGCAACAGTGGGACCGTTTTCAGTTTTGATTATTTTAACTGCTGAATTATATAAAATACAAATTTAAAAAAAACCCCCAAAAACAACATTGTGAAAGTGCCATTATTTAGGAGATTTTAAAGTGCTGACACGTCTATCAAAACGAATGAAAAGTGTTTAAAAAAAAAATAAATTACCCAAACCAACTTCAGTTTGTGAGTTATCTATAAGCACTGCCCCATGTCCCTCACCCCAGGATGCAGACACTCCATAAAAGCTTTAATTCTTTTCTATATTTTTTTTTTCCATTTGTTAGTTAATCGATTGCAGTTTTACTGTTTGGATCATTTGAAAGGAGAGGATAAAGCAGCCCCAGCTCAGCTGTTTCCAGAACGCTTTTGTGAGCCACGACGTAAATCAGCCCCCGAGGTGAAATACAATGTCATTTAACAAATTGAATTTGCCTTTCACTAATGTTTCAGCATCTTTTTTTAACTTATTGTAATGACCCCAAAGTCCTGGGTTGTTTTTGTTTGTATAACGACATGGGAAAAAAAAAAAATCTGGAGCAGCGCTGCAGCCTGTTATGGGGCAAATGTTACACGAGGAAGAAAGAAGAATTAAAAAAAAAAAAATCAAGGCTAAAGATGATGAGAAAAAAAAGGAGTAAAAAAAAATATATATATAAAGGGGGGAAGAGGGGCTATAGAGCCAGTCTGGGACTGGATAAGAGCTCGTGGTGAAGAGCTTATTCAGAAGGCTGGCAAACTAAAATATGTGTTATTCAAACTGGAGGCAGGATCTGTATGGGAGACCGACTCAGTAACAAGCATATAATGAAGCATTTGGTGGAACCGCCCTGCGTGATGCATTCTTTGCCTTGTTCCCCCTATGCATAAGTTGCATTATCCCCTTTTTTTATGACATGCTGAAGATGCCGCACCCCTACAGACGAGGGCGGGAAAATCACACTGAGCCCGTGCGGGCTGTGAAGTCAGCGGGATCTAAAGCCAAGACACCAAAAAAACCACCCGCCACACGTCCATCCCCACACACGGCATGCCTTGTATCTTCTCTGAATTTGTCCCCGCTCCAGAAAATCAATGGGCAATATCCTAGCGCTCACGCACGTGCCAAAATACAATCACAAATGAAATTACTAATGCCTTAGCAAGCTGCACGGCAGGAGGAACGATTGGTTTACAACATCAGCTTGTGTCCAACGTAAAAAAAAAAAAAAAAAAAAACTTTTGCCAATTTATAGCTCCTTAACTTATAATTCACAGCAGTCCAATCAAACATTTTTCTCTTTCACACAACATGCTATCTTCAAAACCTGCTTTGCTGTCATGTCCTTCCAATCTCCTAACCTTTTTCCATATAGGCCAGAGGCACTGTCCATTGGAACTCATCTGTCACATAAGGCCAGGCCCGGTGGAACTAGGTGTACATACCGTGCCTTTGCACAGGGCGGCACACACCCGGGGGGCCAGCAACAACAGGAGAGGCCGAGAAGCCACCGGTAGAGCTTAACCCACCAGCAGCTGAAGAAGGAGAGAGGCTGCCGGCGGTTGAAGGAGACCGCCTGTGTAGCTTAACCTGCCGGCAGCTGAAGGAGAGTGTTTTTATTTGTGTGTGTGCACGCCCGCGCCCAACTTCTGCTCCCTCCCCCCCAAGCAGGAAGGCTGTTGGGCTGTGGTGGAGCTCATCCCACCACGGCCCAATGACAATAGGAGGCCGTGTGTGTGTGTGTCTGTGAGAGCATGTGTGTATGTGACTGTGTGGTAGCCTATGTGTCTGTATGACAGCCTATGTGATTGTGTGAGCATATATGTGTATGTTTGTGTCTCTGTATGAGAGAGCCTATGTGTGTGTCTGTGTGAGAGCCTATATGCCTGTGAATGTGTCTGTGAGAGTCTGTGTGTTAGTGTGTGTGTTTATGGGCCTGTGAGAGTCTGTGTCACACATAGGCTCTCACAGCCACACATACATAATGTATCTGTGAGGGAGAAGAAGCCTGTGTATGTGCGAGAGAGTGTGTGAGAGAATGAATGTGATATTGTGTGTATGTGTGAGAGGGAAGATAAAATTTGTACGGTCCTACTTCCCCAGTCCACGATGATCTCGGGGTGACTGGAAATCAAAAGATCCCAAGTATGGAGAGCAGGAGATTTTAAATCTTTATTAGTTTTAATATTGGGTGTAATTGATGTTTCAGCTCTTTTGAAATATTTAATTTTGGGAGGGGGAAATAGAACTTTTTTTTAATTATTGGATTTTTATTCATCTGATGTTTTGAAATATTTTATTGGTGTTTGGGAAATTTTGGATACTCCTTTTTCATTAACTGGTTTGAAATATTTATTCTTTTTATAACTATGATGTTACTATTATGATTGATGTTTTATATTTCTTGATTTTATTACTGAATGTTTTTTATGAAGAATGGTAATGTTTCTGTTTTTACATTGTTGCTCTGCATGTAGAGGCTGGCTTATTGTGGGTTCCAGTTCAGTTCTTAGCATGTTTCTGTTTATACTTTCTGATCTCTTTATTCTGTATTGGGTGAGGGTCTGTCTGAGTTCTGCATATGTGACGGGGGGGGGGGGGGGCATGTCAGTTTTTAAAAATATAGATTGCAGGAGGGAGCTGGGCTTTATTTGATGGGCCGGGATAGAGACTGAATGAATCGGGGGGGACATCACAGTAATTGTTCACACAGGCTAGCAAAAAACATAGCACTGGCCCTGCATAAGGACTCATTACTACATCCCCTAACAGTTCTACTGTATCAGGAGTTCTCCCTTCATGCATTTCCCTCCTGTAAGCACCCTGCTGCTTACCACAACACAACTATCACACATACTGGCTGCCATAGCGCCTTCTAAGTTAGGATGCCCCGTACACCACCTGCTAGCAGTGCTCTGAATGGGGATATGTCAGTACTCATTGAGGTAACTGTGCTACATACAAATCAATGGACACATCTGGAGGCCAGGAATGACTGCTGGCACACTTATTACCCCTTCCCTAAAGTCTGCTGCTTGTGACCACCAAAGAGCACCAGGATGCCTGAGAACTGTTGTCTATAGAGCACAGACACGGTCCCGTTAAATGCTGATATAATGCCACTGTAGTGAGGGCACTGGATTTGGTATAAATATGCTGGCATCACATGCTCATGCTCATTCTCATTGACTGACTGAGAGACAAGATGGAGGCCATTGGTTGCCACCCTATGCACGCCTGCTGCTAGTCATTTAGGACCAATATTGGGATGAAGAGGACAACCCTGCTGAGTCTTCTTTCCAACTCCAGTTAAGTCAAGCATATTGTTCTCCTCTCTTTCTGTGAAGGGCAGAATCCGCATACAATGCTGATAGATCTAATAGCTGCTACTAGTCACAACAAGCCCTTTCTTTACACTAATACTGTGTTTTGCATTTGTAGGACTCAGGCTACTATTGAGTGTTGTTTCTTTTTTTTTTTTTTTGTAGGTGGAGGGAATATTTTTCAGATCAGTTCAGACCCAGTGAGATATCTGGTCCAGGGCTCAGACCATGATATCATGATTTATTGTTTGTTTATTGCTGTGTTCTTTACTTTGTAAGCTGCTTTGCTGTTCTGATGAACTAGCAGGTAATCAAACAACTAAATTAAACTAAATAAAGTAAATGATGATAGATAAAGACCGAAATTTATAAAACTTATAAAACTTATGAAACTTATATTTATGTATGTTATTTTTATGTCATTGTTTTTATTATTATGTCTGTTTATTTTGTATATCGCCTAGGCCATTCTGTGTTAGGCGTTTAATAAATTTTTTTAAATGAAATGAAATGAAATGAAATGGCCCATTCACTCTGCCTCTCAAGGTGCTGAGGATTGTAACTGCTGCCTTCCTGGATCCTGAGAGACAGACGTGAAGGAGTAAAGGGTGCTCCTGTGGGTGATGGAGGACCAGCTATAGCTGGTGAAGGATATCCACCTTGTGTACTTCCCTGTCCGTCTGTTGTTGTCCAGCAAAGTCCTGAAGATGTGTCTACCAGTGTTGCTTCCTGAGTTTTCTGTCTCTGTCTGGCATTCTCTTGTGTTGTTTGGTCCAATTCTTCCAGCGTGCATGCTCCCTTCTTTCTCTTTCAGTTGTGCCTGGATACGTGTGTGATTCGAGCTTGGCTTGGTCATTTTGTATTGCATTGTATGTCTTTCTGTGCATCCTGATTTTGCATTTTTTATTCTGCTTTGTTTATAATGTTTAGTGTAAATATTACTCCTTGTATCTGAGTTCTTCCCATTTCTTTTGTCTCCTATCCAGAGCAAGGTTGCCCAAATCTGAATAACCACCAACTAGTCTTATTTTCAGGATTTTCACAATGAATATACAAGAGAAATATTTCCATGCATTTCCTCCATTGTATGTAAATATCTTATGCATAATCATCGTGGAAATCCTGAAAATCATATGTGGCCTTCCATGCCCAGATTTGGGGCACCCCTGACTTAGAGCATGCTGCAGCTTCTCCAAAGACCTGGTGTTCTGCAGTCTGCATGTGCCAGTAGTTGATGCATACATTCCCTAGGGTTGATGAACTGCGTCTGCTTGGAGGTGTAGTTGTTCCTAAATGATTGTCGTTTTTTTCTCTCTTTTAGCCATGTCTGGACATAGTTCTACTGGAGCTCAGGCATAGATACCAGCTCTGTAAGTACTTGAGAACTTCCAAGCTCAGATCTGCCTCCCAGGTCATCTCAACAAGCTCCCGCACCCTTAGAAGTTGAGTGATGAGAGTGAACAGGTGGCACGAGAGGCAGCTCTGATATTTGGGATGCTCAAGAACCCACACAACCCTTGGCACTGGTGCCGATGGTTCCAAGAACAGGAGGGTGTTGAGTTCCTCCCCATCATTCCCAACCCCTCCCCAGAAGCTATGGAAGCCTTGCACCTTCCTTTTGACCCACCCCTGGAAATGGGGAAAATGTTGAAATAAATTCTTTTGCTATGCAGATAGAAGGGAGGCTGGCCAGCCTTACTTTTGCTCTGAGTTGGAATAAGTATATTCAGCATAGAGATCTTGGGGAGGTGAATAAAAGTTGCTTAGTTAAGGGGGTGAATAATAACCATTTGGGATTGAGACTGGAGGTGGAGAGGAGCATATTAATGAAGTGTATAGAGGGGCCGTACTTCTGAGTATCTTTATTTGGGCCCTTGTGAATAACATTTGAAATGTTTCAAAACTCTCTTAGCAGTGGACAAATATCCACTTTTATGAACATAGGTATTTAGAAAAACCCAATACATTGACAATATTCACCTCCTGGAGGCCAGAATCGCCAAGGGTGAATCACCCCCCAACCAAACCAGAAAAAGGGAAAAGATTACAAATAAAAAAAAGGAGAAAAATATGGAAAAAGGAACGAGAATAAAAAAACTGATGAGAAAAGAGTAAGAACAGAGAAATATAAAGAAAGCAAAAAGAAAACCCCAAAGGGAAAAATAAGGAAGAGAAATGAGATGAGAGATAGCGTGAAAGGAACAATGAAAGAAGAAATAAAGAAGGACAAACAGACCTGGATGGAGGTTTCAGATGCACTTTGACCTCTTCCTCTTCCTCAACCGGTGCCAGAATTCCTGCTTTGGAGTCCAAATGAGCACCTAACCAGAGGTACCCTGCTCAGCTCGGGGGGGGGGGGGGGGGTGATGTATTACACAGCAAATATATTCACCAGAATGAGCCAGCGCTGTGAGACATTTCTTGCACTGCTGGCTCATTTAGATACTATGCAAATTAGATTCATGGCATTTGTCGCAATAAAAGTTTGCGCAAAATTATGGATTGTATAGCAAGAAAGCATGCCAGGTTGTGAAGATGTGCTAATGAAACGATTTGCATGATTTCTATGCTCATTAGTAAGTTTGCAAAAATTTTGGAAAACGGGTTCATAAGCAAAAGTTAGCATGTTCAATAATGAAAAGGCGATTGCACACATTATTTTCTGTTTTTGCATATGCTATTGTGTTTGCAGACTCGTGTACAATTCAGTCTACTCGACCTCCATGGGTTCCGTTACAACATTAAGGAGCGAAAGGGATGGGATTAGTCAAAAGGAACAAGCAAATCAGATTTACTTGTTCAGCCCAAGATGCAGATACCAGAGAAACAGAAATGCTTTTCCTCTTGTACTGTGCGCAAGACAAAGTTATAAGAGACTCCTATTTCCCAAAACTGATGGGAGACAATAAAAGACTTCCTAGAAAAGAAAGCACTGGAAAATCTTCAAATAATACTGGTGGAAAGAGGAGAAACAACTGCTTTATCAGCAAAATACATGGTATCTTGCCACCAAGCCAAAAACATAATGGGGTAGTTTTCAGCAGCCCATCTAACTGCGAGATACAAATTTACTTTTGTGTACACCGTGCCTTCCAGCTGATTTTGAAAGGATAACTCCCTGGGAAAGCCAGGGCCTTTCTTAAGATGGCTAGGGGGCCAGATCTGGGGCGCTTACTGCAGGCCCCGTGCCTCCGTGGCTGCCCCCACCTTCAACATGGGTCAGGAGTGCTGACAGGCCAAGAGAAGCTGCAGCCCAGGTGGCAGAACACCAGCACCGGCTGCCAAGCCAGGAGGTACATAAGAACATAAGAAAATGCCATACTGGGCCAGACCAAAGGTCCATCAAGCCCAGCATCCTGTTTCCAAAAGTAGCCAAGCCAGGTCCCAAGTACCTGGCAGGATCCCAAGGGTAGACAGAGTCAAAGCTGCTTATCCCAAGAATAAGCAGTGGATTTCTGCTTCCCCCGCGCTCTTCAGTCTTAACCTTGGAGGACCCACTCCAGTTGAAGTACCCCGGGTACTGCAGCTTCCTAGGGTCATTTCTGTAGGCAGTTTATCTTCGAAAACTAGCTGCATACACATGGCACGCACACTTTACACCTATTATTTCAGCGGGCAGCTGCTGGAGTAAAACAGCATGAGTATGTTTGAAAATATCGACTGACCCATGCTCCTCTAGATACACCTTTTTTTTTAAAAAGTTGGGTTAATAGTGCGGCTGCTGTGAAATCCCATGCATACTTTCAACTGTTCTAAGGCCAACTTTCAGCCAGGCCAGTCTAAGCAGAGAAAAACTGTGATAATCGTCCTCAGGGAGAGGTAACTGTCAAAACAATTCATGTAGTTGGAAAATACATGGACGCTTTTGTTTTCTCCTTTTAAAAATCTATATGAATATGAATGCTAAAAGCACATACTCGCACATTCAGGCTGATTTCCCCCCCCCCCCCGATCTAAACAAGCCTCTGGGAATTCCTCCTTGAAAATTAAAGTACTCACTATATAAGCTCGCTTGTGCTTCAAACCAGGGTGAAGGCGGCCATTTTCAGACCGGGCACTCTAGGTACAGTAATCTGCTTTTAACATGGCTAGATTGCGTTAAAAAAAAAATTATCCTTCCCCGTGATCAAAGACAATATTGAGTAACACCAGAAGCCAGGAATTGTCTTTGTAATTTCTCTACTGTACTTTGTAATCCTTTCCTTTGAATAATAATGTATTTCTTTGGTAACATGGGTAACTGTCTTGTCAATAAGTTTCTTGAATCGGTTACCTGCAGGCCGGACAGCAATTGCATACTCATTGTGGTTTGCCAGGCATCTTTCCTTGGCAAATTAATTCAGTTTAAAGGACAAAGCTTACAATACACAGTTAGTCAAACCATACCCAAGGTGAATCCCCAGCTAAGAAGCACATCTATTCTTACTAATGGCTTTTATTCTAAGAGAAGGCTCTGGCCTGGTGAACGAGTCCTTGCCACAGAGGAAAGCAATGAAAAGCAGCAATAGTTGCTTTAATGAAATGACCTCTTCAAACTGAACCAGCACCATCTGCTGTGTGGTTTAATTACACACAGACAACTGACTACAACTGGATCATTAGAAAGGGGAAGAAAGGAGGAATAGAAACCACCTGGGGATGCTTTTTTATTCCTTGCAGCATGTGATACAGTGAGTTAGAAGGCATAGAAACACCTGGGGTTGGCCTTTATTCTCTACAGTGTGTGATACAGTGAGATAGAAAGAATTAGGAAAGCCTGGGGATGGTCTTTATTCCCTGCCAACATGAGATACAGTGAGATAGAAAACACCTGGGATGGACTTTATTCCTTGAAGCATATGATATAGGAACATATACTATATCAGGAAACCTTTATCCCTTGTTACATAGAATCCAGCTTTTTTCATTAAAGTCAAAGTAATATTTCCACATTTCTGTTTTTCACTTCTCACTGCTGTAATGTATTTAAATGTTGAATTCAGAAGTTTTAGCTGCTACAAAAAGTTGTCATAGGGCTGGCCTGCTAGCTTGGCGGCCAGTGCTTTACATCACTATGTGGAGGGACCTGGGTTTGAGTGCCTGCTCCCGCTCCCTAAGTCAGCCGGGGCTACTCCTGGGGGAATTCTGCGCACAAAAACTTAAAATTCTGCAAACTTTATATTGGTCAAAATAACACAATTTACATGACAGTCTTTAAGTAATTACATTTTAAATTAATACAGAAAAAAGTTATTACTTAGAGATGCAGAATTTTAAAATATTTTGAACAGAAATTCCCTAGAAATTCACTGTAAGTGTCCCTTCCACTGGCTCTCCCCTCCACCTCTAGGCTCAACCCCCTTCGATTCTATCACCAGTCCCAGAAGTTTGATCCCTTTCTCAGTACTGCCCCCTCACACAGGCTCCCTCTGTCCCTCCTCTCACACACATGCTCCCTCTCTCTAATACACACTCCGTTCGCGGCACACGGGGGCCTTCATCTTCGCCAGGAACGGAGCACTGGGGCCTTCGTCGTTGCCGCGAGCGGAGCGCGTCCCACGGCACAAGGGGGCCTTCATCTTCGCCGCAAATGGCGTGCCGGGGCCTTCATTTTCGCGCCCTCTGTTCGCGGCATGCCAGAGTCTCCCCTGCCATTTTCTGCGCAGAATTTGTCATTTCTGCACGGGGGAATTCTGCGCGAATTCTGCACTCCGCAATAGCACAGAATTCCCCCAGGACTAGCTGTGGCCCAGGATGCTGCTAGAGGTAGGGCAGGACCAAACCAGTGTCACCATGGAATGGTGACACCTAGTGGCCATATGCAGGCACCATGGTTACAGAGTCCGTCTGAGTGTCATGACGACTAGACCAGGGGTGCTCAAACTGGTCCATGGAGCCCCCCTCTTCAACTAGTTAGTGTATGTATATTCATTAGATATATCCTGAAAACCTATTCCCATATATGCAGATATTCTCATGCATATTCATTATGGATATCCTGAAAACCTGACTGGCTGGGGGGGGGGGGGGCACCGACTTGGTGAGCACCCCTGGACTAGACCAAATTGAGAAGGAATATAAACTAGGGGAAAAAATACCCAGGCAAAAGCTCATCTTTATTCTATAGCTAAGCAGAGTAACTTGCTGCTGGACTTACCTTCAGCCTTTGATACCATCAACCATGCTACCTAGAACATTTAAGGCAAACGAATCAAGGGAATGGACTCTTAAATGGCTCGCTTACTTCGTAACAGATAGAAAGCAGTTTGCATTCATGGGGGATTGCTCATCTTACCTAATGCCAGTATTGTGTGGTGTGATGACTCCGGGACCTGCACCAGAAATTTCACCACAAACTCAGTCCCTTGGTTGGCTGACATTGCCACCTTAAATTTAAAGTGGCCAAGATGAAAGCTTTCCTTTCCCCTCCCTCAAGCCTGCATTCCCCTCTTCCTTAGTTTACTGTTTTTGTAGATGGTGCTCTTGTCCTCACGGCTCTCTCATTTATCATTATTACCTGATTCATATGCCTGTCAACATTTCCAAGCAGTTTCCATATTACACTCATAATTTAAAACTATAAACATAGATAACAATGAATAAAATAATATAAATAAAAAATCAAGTAATGCATAAAAGCCAACGTAAAATCAGCATAAATAACTAATTAAAATTGAAACAAAAGTCTCTCTCTAAGCACATTCTATACCATTGCTAAAATCCGTCCCTTCCTTTCTGAGCATGCAAGCAAAACACTCAGCCAATCTCTTATCACTTCCCCCTTAGACTACTGCAACTTGTTTTTTGCTGGCCTCCCACTGAACCATCTTTCTCCACTGCAATCTATTCAAAATTCAGCTGCCACAACTTATCTGATGTCAGCATTTGCTATGACCCATAACCCCTCTTCTCAAGTCGCTACACTGGCTCCCTGTCAACTTCCTCATACACAGGGCCGGCGCGTCCATTCGGCGAACTTCGGCAGTTGCCTAGGGCGCCGAGCCGTAGGAGGCGCTGAAGAGCAGCCACGTTGTGCCGCAAACGGGGCCTATCCTGCTTGCGGCACTTTGCCCTCTTTGCCACTTTGCTCTCTCAGGCCCCAACTCCACCTGCCAGTATCTCTCCCCTCCACCTCTAGGCTCAACCCCTTCCACTCTATCGCCACTCCCAGAGTTGGACCCCGTTCTCAATACTGCCCCTCACACAGGGTCCCTCCCTCTCTCACACACATGCTCCTTCTCTCTAGTACACATACACACACCCTCATACATTCTCCCTCACTCTCTCACACACACACATCCCCTCATATAGGGTCCTTCTCATGCATACACACCCACACAAGCTCCCTTTCTCTCTCACGCATACATCCTCACACAGGCTACCTATGTCTCATGCATCCCTTCTCACAGGCTCTGTCTCACACATACACAATCCCTTCACACAGGCCAGCACCCTCACATACACAGGATCCCTTTTTCATACACACGCGTTCCCAATCTCTCACACACATACACACTCCTTCACAATCTCCTCATATAGGCTCCCTCTCTCTGGCACCCACACTCAAGCATTCCCCACCCCCGCGCTCTCTCATCTCCCATGCTCTCTCACACCTCTCTGCTCTCTCACCCTCACGTCTCTCACACCCCTCTCCCTGCTCTCTCACCCTCCCTTCCCCTCTTTCATATCCCCTCCGTCTCCTCTCTCACACCCCTTCCTTTTCTCACACCCCTCTCCTCTCACACACACACATTCATTCTCACCGGGGCCTTCATCTTCGCCATGAGCAGAGCACACTCCTTTCATGGCACATGGGGGGGCCTTCATCTTTGCTGTGAATGGGGGCTTTCATTTTCGCCACAAATGGCACACCAGGGCCTTCATCTTCGCGTGCTCTGTTCGTGGCATACCAGCATCTCCTCTGCCATTTTTCTGCGCTCCTCAGTAGTGCAGAATTCCCCCAGGACTAACATGCATTCACTTTGCATTGCCTCATCCTCTCTGCTTACACCCCTCCTTGTGAACTTAATTCATCCGGTGAGTTGCTTTTATCTTGTCCTTCTCCATTTCATTTTCATTTATTTATAACTTATATTCCACACACCACAATAAACACAAAAATAAAAGTCATCCATTTTGCGTAAAAACGAGTCTTTACTCAAATAAGTCATGGTTCGCTTTGAGATATTAAAGGCTGACGAAGAAAAGATAGGTCTTCAAATCTTTTTTAAATAATTTCAAGGTTGGGACAGATCCTAGCCCCTCTGGGATAGAGACAATTCCAGCAATTGTTGTAACTCTGTTCCCGGTGATATCTATAGTCTTGCAGCTTTAACAATTGGGACCTCTAGTAGGCATTTATTTGCTGATCGTAGGTGTCTGGAGCAATGTTCCCTCGAAAGACTGGGTTGCTGTGAGCAAAGATTTCTGGTTACGTTGCCCTGTGAGCACTACTTTCTTTGATGCAAAAAGTCTATCAATTTTATGCTCTCAGCAACCCAGTCCTTAAAGGGAACATTGGCTAAGTCCATCCCTTAAAATAATTGCCTAATCTACTAACAGCAGTTATGACAATAAAACATGGGAATGAAAAAAATATTTTCTGCAAGAACATTCAAACCATTTTCTGCATGCAGAAATTAATAAAGAGCAAACTTCTGTTTAAAATAGAAATGAGGAAAAGATGACCATAATGCTGTAAAAGCCAGAGATACGTACCATCATTTTTCACAGCAAGAATTAAGGTTATACAAGAATTGGACCTGTAAATATAGACAGAGCCTCACCAAATACAGAATAGAAAGACCATAAAATAGAAATAGAAATGCGCCAACAGAAACTGTACTGGAAACCACAAGCCTGACTGTATTATGCACTAGTACAACAATGGAAAAGCAGAAACCTCATCATTCCTTGCAAACATCAAACAATAAATCGAGATATAAAACATCATTCATAATATTACAACCATACTGATAAAAAGAATAAAAATATCAAAACAGCCAAACATCCAATAATTTAAATAACTTTTATAAATTTGTGTTTCTTAAACACCAATTAAATATTTCAAAACATCTGATGAATAAAACATCCAATAATTTAAAAATGTTATGTTTCCCAAATAAAAATATTTCAAAAAGAAACATCAAATTACACCAAATAATTACAACTAATAAGGGTTAAAAAAATCTCCTGCTCTCCATATGTGGGATCGTTTGATTTCCAGCCACCCTGAGATTGTGATGGATTGGGGGAGATAGGGTCACACAAAGTATCTTCTCTCTCTCTCTCACACACACAAACACGATCATCTTGTCTCATATACTGTACATGCCCATGCTCTTACACCCACGCCCTCTCTTGCATGCACAAGCTTTATCTCCCCCTCATACGCATATTATGGGTCTGATTTTGAAAAGCATTTTCATGCGTAAAACTGTGATTTACTCGAGTAAAAGGCTTTTGAAAATTGCTATAATAGTATGTTGCATTTTTGTGTATAACTCTTTTGAAAATGTACTGTTTGTGTGCCTGTGAGATCCTATCTGACACAGAGGCTCTCGCATGCACACACATGCACACAGGCTCTCACACAGACATACATACCACATGCACACAGGCATACAAGCCGTTACAGATACTTTCACACAGACATACAAACACATAGGTTCTCACACCAGTGGCATACTTAAAAGTATTTGGCACCCGGGGCGGATACTTGCTTTGGCACCCCCATCCCTAAATATAATTTTAACATTTTTTAAATATCAATAAATGTTTCAGGACAGCAGACACATCTACTAACACCCAATGATTAAAACTAATCCTGAGATTTTTGTAGACTGAGGGCTTGTGCGCGCACACATACAAACAAAATTTGCTTCCTCTGTCTCTCTCACACACACACAAAATATGCTTCCTCTCTCTCTCACATACACACATACATACACACACACATATGGAAAAACTGAACTGGAAATTGCAACAAGCTAGACTGTATGCAGTGCAATAATGGAAAGCAGAAAAATCACCATTCCTCAAAACAATACAATCAAGAAATATGTCAATCAGAATTGTAAAACTCTACTACTAAAAAAATATATTCAAAACAGTTGACGTATAAAATAACATCCAATAATTAAAAATTCCTCTACAATTTTTAAAAATGACCTAATCATCAATGAAATATTTCAAAACAGCAGGCACATGAAATAACATGCGATTAATTAAATCAATTAGGATTTTAAAAAATGTTCACTCTCCATACCTGGGATCTTTCGATTTCTGGTCACCATAAGATTGTCATGGATTAGTGGGAGGGGAAGGAAGGTGCACAAACTTTCTCTTCTCTCATATACACACAAAAACACTCCCTCGCTCAAACTCACACATGCTCCTCTCTCAGGCACATATGCTTACACACACACACTCGCTCCCCCTCTCAGGCACAAATGCTTACACATACACACGCTCCCTCTCTCTCAAGCACACATGCTTACTCATGCTCATACACACGCTCCCTCTCTCTCAAGCACACATGCTTACACATGCTCATACACACGCTCCCTCTCTCTCATGCACACATGCTTACACATGTTCATACACACGCTCCTTCTCTCTCAAGCACACATGCTTACACATGTTCATACACACGCTCCCTCTCTCTCATGCACACATGCGTACACATGCTCATACACACACTCCCTCTCTCTCAGGCACATATGCTTACACACACACACACTCTCTCCCCCTCTCAGGCACAAATGCTTACACGTACACACTCGCTCCCCCTCTCTCAGGCACAAATGCTTACACACACACACTCGCTCCCTCTCTCTCAGGCACACATGCTTACACACATACACAAACACACTCCTAGTAGGTGGGCAGGTCATTCCTTGCTACTGCAGGGCTCCTCTATTTTGACCACTGAGTAGGACGCAGTCCTCTGGTAGCCAGTTGGGCCACTGGGCAGGATGGGATCCCACAGTGGCCACAAGCCTCTTTGCTTTGGGTTGTGGTGGGATGAGCTCCACTGTGGCCCCCGTTGGTCTTCCTGTGCAGAGGGTAAAAGCTGTGCACAGCTGTGCACATGTGCACCTTAGAAGAAACATTGGTCTGGAGGGCTTGAATAACACAGAGGTTTAAAGTTAACCAGGCAGATGAATCCTTTTGGATAATGTTATAGATAAGTGTTTTCACTTTTTATTTTGAGTCCACTGGAAAATCGGGAGCCAGTTTAACATTATTAATACAGGTGAGATATGTTCTCTAAGCTTTGAACCGGTTAGTATCCTTCCAGCGGAGTTTTGCACAACCTGTAACAGATGGGTAGTATTAGCCAGAAAGCTAAGGTGCAAAGAATCGCAATAGTCAAAAGAATTAAGTACAAGAGACCATTACCAACTCCAGACTCCACACTTTCCGCCTTGCTGTGCATTATGCCTGGAATCTGTGTGTCGTGCTCCCTTTTTGGTCATGTTCAAATCCACTTTAAAAACTCACCCTTTTGAAGTTTCTTTCAAATCCTAACTGCTTCTTAAATACACTTCCCACAGATTTGATTGTCATATATGTTTGTCTTGACTAGACTGTAAGCACCATGGAGCAGGGACTATCTCTTATATGTATCTGTCCAGTGCTGCATACGTCTAATAGTGCTTTAGAAATGATAAATAATCATAGTAATAGTGCCAGATTGATCAGCCATATCATCAGCGTTATTTAAAATGTATCTGCGCATTTCGGGAGAACTAATACAGGGATGTAACATTAAATATTTCTTGTGTGCAGATGACATAACTTTACAATCCACTGGTGCTGGCACAAAAAGAGGCCTTACGAAATTTGATGTTGTATATATCTAAAATAGCAGAATGGATGGGTTTTATATGTAGAAATATAATTTTTCTAAGACAGAAGTACAATACTGTAGTTGAGGAGGACAGGACCACAAGGGTTGTGGAGTTTGTCATTATTTGAGGGAGATCTCAGTCCCAGTACATCAAAGTTCAGAGTCTGAGGGTAATTCTAGAGAATGCTTTGACCATGAAACCCCAACTTTGTAAGATGTGTTTTATACAATTGTGGCTAATTCTGAAGAATGATTTGCTAGAGGACATGCACTCATTACAGCAAGACACGATTATTGGTTGGACTACATAGGAAATACACGTATAGTCTCCAACTGGTGCAAAATGCAGCTACGTGTATTATCACAGGCTGTAATTTTACAGATGGAATGACTCCCATTTTAAAAAGTTGCACTGGCTACCAATAAAATGCCAAGTTAATTTTAAGATATTGAACCTGGTTTTTAAATCCATTTCAGGAGATGGTACAGTCTATTTGAAAAATGACCTTATCCCTTATAAACTGAATTGCCTTCTTAGATCCTCCCAGGGAGAATTATTACCCTCTTTGAAGAAAGTGCATCTAACTAATATGTGTACAGAGGCCTGTAGAAATATAGGTCTGTCTGTGCCTATGGAATCAGCTGCCAGTTGACTATTTACCCTTTAGGAAGATGGTTAAGGCACACATTTTTAAGCAGGTTTTTAATTAAGCATGAGGTTATGGATTTGGAGAGCTATTAAAATTCTATTTTCTTTTTTTGGGAGAGGAGGGATGATAATTTTAAAAAAGTTTCAATGATTGGAATTGGAAGTTGCACACATAGAAGCAAAATTTAAGACCTCCGCGTGGGCACACGTGCATGCGTTTGCCAGCGTGTGCATATGGACACAGCAATTTTATAACACGCATATATGTGCGCATATACATGCGCGTGTTATAAAATCGGCTATATGCGCATACATGTGCGCATGATTTTATATTGACGTGCGGATCTGCGCACATATGGTGACTCAAGTGCATAAGTGGGGGGAATTTTAGTAGCTACACGCGCCAACGCGATTACCTTGCCTCGTCTCCTCAGTCCCCCTTGCCTCCCTGCCTTCCCTTGGACTGACTTCTGCCTCTGACCTTTGCCTGGACACCAATCATTCTTGATTGCTGCCTGCCTCTGACCCTAGCCTAGCCCTGGCTCAATGCCACAGAGACTCTTGCCTAAGGCTTACCAGTCTCCGGAACCCAAGGGCTCAACCCAAGGGAAAAGGGGTTGGTATAGGTGATGCTACTATTCAGTCTCTTTCCTGTGTAGTTCTGCCAGCTGTTGGTGAGGGCTTACGGGGCCTTCCCCGTAGGCTGAGCCAATCTCACTACAGCAACAAGGGTCCTCAGATCTTACAGGAACCCACAGTCACTTACTCTAAGATCAACTGATGATTATTTGGCCTTTCAGAAGATATGTAAATTTTGGCTAGTTACTCAAGCATTAAATTGATATGGTACTGAATCTATGAACTGTTTTCATTTTGTCTTGTCCGTATTTAATTGTCTTGTTTATGACTTTAATTTAATTTAGTGACTTATATTCCATCTTTCCAGACCATTAGGCCTCTTCAAGGTGAATTACAACATTATTTTTCATCCCAACCTGAAAATAAAAACATCCAATCCCCCCAAATATCGACAAGAAAAATAAAACAATCACATCTCACTTTATCCTAACTATTATAGAATAAAAATATACTTTAAAATAATGTAAAAATATATGAAATATCTAAACATAGTATCTCATACAATAAACGTGAAATAGAATCAGATCAGACTCTGCAACCATGCTTGGAATCACATGCTGAACAACCAAGCTTTCAATTTCTATCGATATTACAAGTAATTCAGAATATTCCTAAGAATTACAGGCAGGGCATTCCATAGGGTGGGAGTCTTGTCTGTAAAAGTTTGTATCCTAGTCTGTCCTTAATATTAATTCTGGTTGATGGAAAGCTGGAAAGATGGAAAGGGGATGGAACAGCTCCCTTATGAGGAAAGGCTGAAGAGGTTAGGGCTGTTCAGCTTGGAGAAGAGACGGCTGAGGGGGGATATGATAGAGGTCTTTAAGATCATGAGAGGTCTTGAACAAGTAGATGTGACTCAGCTATTTACACTTTCGAATAATAGAAGGACTAGGGGGCATTCCATGAAGTTAGCAAGTAGCACATTTAAGACTAATCGGAGAAAATTATTTTTCACTCAACGCACAATAAAGCTCTGGAATTTGTTGCCAGAGGATGTGGTTAGTGCAGTTAGTGTAGCTGGGTTCAAAAAAGGTTTGGATAAGTTCTTGGAGGAGAAGTCCATTAACTGCTATTAATCAATTATACTTAGGGAATAGCCACTGCTATTAATTGCATCAGTAGCATGGGATCTTCTTAGTGTTTGGGTAATTGCCAGGTTCTTGTGGCCTGGTTTGGCCTCTGTTGGAAACAGGATGCTGGGCTTGATGGACCCTTGGTCTGACCCAGCATGGCAATTTCTTATGTTCTTATGGATTGTTCAATCCAACCTCATTGCAAGAACATAAAGTTCTTATTGGTAGATATCGATTAATTTTCTCCATCAAATATAGGGGACCAATCCCTGCTAAGGCCTAATAAACTAGTGATAAAATGTTAAACTGGATCGGAGTGGCCGAGGTGAGCCAATGCAAATGAAGTGACTCTTTCTCCTGTAACCCGACCCCCATGATATCTCTTGCTGCCACATTCTACAGAAATTGAAGTCTATTGACTGCACTATTTTGGGAGATCCGCATAACTCACATTGCAATTGTCTAAATGAGATAAGACCATAGCTTGTATAATGGATTTAATATCTTGGGGCCGTAAGAATGGAAATAACTATTTCACTATTCATAAGCTAAAGAAAACTCGTTTTAAGATTGCTGACACCTGAGTTTCAAATAACAGTTTAGAGTCAATAACTACTCTCAAGCTTTTTATCTTAGTAGAGGGATTGATAACCAAATTCCCAATGGAAATCCTTGAGAACAGTTCCAGAAAGGGAATATCTCTGCTTTTTCCATTCATCTGTTGATGTTTACCACTCATCTAATTGGCAATCGCAGAGATTAATGTGTTAAGTTAAAACTGTTAAAGAAGCATTTTGCAATAGAAACATTCCAAGAAATTTGCCAGGGAACCAAAATCTGTACATAATCTACTTAAATGTCTACCCTCACACTGTGAGGATAATTAGATTTACAGATTATCGAACTTATTTAAATCAGACAGCAAGTATCTCAAGTTCATATAAGGGAGCAGAATGTCTGCACCTTTTAGAGATAGATAATAAGAGTTTTATTACATCAGCACAAAATAAACAATGATTTTATATATGGTAGCTATTGTTTAAATTTGTGGTTAAACAGAGTAAATCACTCTTGTTGCAATGATCTGGAAAGACTTTGAGGTCCATATTCAGAAGCATTTAGATGGATAACCCAGCAGTTATCCAGCTAGATGAATATTTGGGCATTTAGCTGGCTATCTTATTATCCGGCAAAAATTTAGCTAGATAACTTAGGGGCGTTACAGGGGTGTTTAGGGGAGGAATTACGTTAGCCAACTAAACATAATCAAAGTTAGCCAGATAACTTAGCTGCTAAGTCTGGTCTGGCCAAAGACCTGCCCTAAAGTTAGCCGGCGGTTGCATACCTCCAAAGTTACTGTTATCCAGCAGTAACTGAATATGGACCTCTTTGTGTCTAGCTCAAAGACATTGCCAATTAACTACCCAAATTAAAGTACAAATTTAGCCAGATAATCTTACAGTGATTAGGAGGAGTGCATGAAGACATCTCAGGGACAGTCTTGGGCTCTCTTCTGCAAACGCATCCAACTTCTGGCAAGACTAGTCCAGGGTCCTGTTTTAGCAAGGGGAGACAGGCAGCTGGACCCCCAGCAGGCAAATGAAAGGGGAAATAGGGAAAAGGGAGAAATGGATTCAGACAGCAACCAACAAGGGCCCCAACTTTTATGGTCTGGGGAACTGATAAGCATGGCGGTGTTAGATTTACATCTTGCAGGAGGGTCCCACGAGCGGCTTTAATACCACCGCTGGCCGGATGCTGGCTTTGCTCCTGGTGCTGCCTGTGTCCTGCTGCTCTTCGCAGCTGGAGATGCTGCTGATGCCATCCTGCATGACTGAAGCACCGCTGTCCCGAACGCCGTCAACTCCTGCACTCCCTGGCGTCTCCTAGGTGCCCGCGCGTGCCTTTGTTCAAAATTTAAAGGGGCTGAGGCAGGAAAGGCCATGGCACCCTCCGATTGACATCATCTCCGGCTGCCCTATAAAAGAGCTTTTCAGTCTTTGTTTCTGGCCTTCGCATGGTCTCCGTATTCTTGTCCTGGCCCTTTGGTTTCCTTGTCTTGTTCCTAATGCCATATCTTCACTCCTGTTTCTAAGTCTCCAGTCCTGCAAGGACTCCTGTGGTCTTCATCTTGTCCCAGCACCTGGTGTCTTCAGCCTGCTTCAGCGTCCTGGTCTACATCTAGTTCCAGTAGTCTTCGCCTTTTTCCAGTGCCTGGTATCTTCAGCCTGGTCCAGCTTTCTGGTGTCTTCAGCTTGCCAGTGCTCAGTCAGTGACCTGTGTCTTCAGTCCGTCTCAGTGTTCTGGTATTTTCAGCCTTCAGACCAGAGTCCAGATCCAAGACTTCAAACTCCTGCTCCTGAGTTCCTAGTTCTCTTCATAGTCTTCTGAGTTTGTAAGTTCTGGTTCTGAGTCCTGACTTCCCATGCCTTCTCTTCTGGAGCCTTGGTCCCACCTTGGTCGATTTGACCCTTGTCTTCAGTCTTCACCTGGTGCCTCATCTTGCTTGGACTCTGGGTCTTCAGCATCAGCCTGGATGTTCTCTCTCGCCTGTGGTATGAACAGCGGCCAGCACCGGGGATGTGCAGGTCGCATCGTGGCACAGGGGCTCACACATATCTGTGGTCCAAAAAGACCTTCGGAGTGGCTGGAGGGTTACCCCCAGAGACTAGCCCTGGCTGCTGTTTCTCTGATGGGTGGTAATTTGCTGGTGCATCTGTTTCAACCCTTAACCAATAAGCCTTGATACTTTTGATGCAACCCTAACATTGCTTTCTGCTTCAATGGCAAGGGGAAAAAGGGAATTTGGATTCAGGCAGCAACCAATGAGGGCCCCAACTTTTACGGCGTGGGTAACTGATGCTCAGACATAAGGGAAAAACACAGGCTTTGCAGCTTTCTCTGCAGGGCACGACAAGCAGCACTGTCTGAATTTTCAAAAAGGCTCATCACCCAATGAAACACTTGCTAGCAGTACATTTTTATGGTTATCATAAGGCTTGGGGTTAAATGCATGGAGCAGCAATTGCTACCCTTAACAGAAACATGGGATAACCTGCATAGCATGGCAATAAATCTTGTCGAGAGTAGAGACCATATATCCATTGGTGGAGCGCAAGGTGCAATGAGATGAATCAATTTCATCAAGTTACGATCGGGTCCGAATGAGACAAGATTTATTTCCACTGTGGATTATCTACAAATAATAGTGGATTATGAGGTTAAACCAACCTTAACAGTTTTGAGTCCAATGAGTGTTTAAGCCCCTGAGGCAGCAGCTGTGTAAGCTGCGAAACTCGGCCTGAGTCGGGCATTATATTTTAAACACGTCTCTACTCCAATAAAGATTGAAAAAGATCCAGGCATCTATCCTTTTTGTCTTCCTAATGACTTTTTTAGATCGCCTACCTTCGTGTTTCTTGGGGCAATCCTACATACTTACAGCTCTGCTGTAACCAATCACTTTCAAAAGTACATATGAAGTGAATTTGCCCCTACCTGTATTAAATTGTATTGATTTACATGATGACAGCATAAATTCAGCCATTCCTATTTGTTCTGTCTGCTGGTAGTACATTTCAAAGCATTAACCCAACTATGAGCACAAAGGAGCTGCCAAAAGAACTCCAGGGCAAAGTTGTGGAAAGACACAGATGTGGGGATGGGCAACAAATAATTGCAGATATCTTAAATATCTTTCAGAGCACTGTCAAGATGATTATTAAGAAGTGGAAGGAGTATGGCACCAAAGTTCTGCCTAGATCAGGCTGTCCCTACAAACTATATAACTGAGCAAGGATGTGATTGATCAAGGAGGCAACCAAGAGGGCAAGGGCAACTTTGAAAGAGTTACAGGTTTCCATGATCCAGACTACACAAAATGTGCATATGACATCAATATCCCAAGCACTCCACAAATCAAGCCCATATGTTAAGTTCAAAGAAGCCCACCTCTGGGATACTGCAGCTAGAGCTTCTCTAACTGAGCCCAATTCCACCAGCGTGGTCAGCGAGCGGGAGCAACAGGAAGAGGTGCCTCCAACAGGTGAGGGAGGGAAGGAAGAGGCTGGCGTCAGCTAGCTGACACCTCCCCACGGACCGCCCCTTGGCCCACCCACCACCATCAACAAGGAGGCAAGAGCCCAGCAGCCACACTGGAGGTGCTTGTGCCGGCAGGCGCATGCCATTGGCATGCAACAAAGATGCTTGCAAATTTGTGCGCCCCTTCGGGCGCGCTTGAAATGTGTGCCTGCATCATGTTATACAACAATTAGCACATAGAAGTGCTAGCTGCAAGAAGCCTAGAGTGATTGCCTTCACCTCCCTCCAGAAGTGCTAACATACTCCCCCATCTACCTCAAGGAACCTGAATTAACACCTAACAGGCCGATACAGAAAAACGCGCAGGAGAGCGGGCGAGCACAAGCCACGCGCAATTCAGGAGGGTGGCCTATGCAAATTAGGGCCTGCGGTAAAAGGAGATGCTAGGGACACTAGTGTGTCCCTAGCGCCTCCTTTTTGACAGGAGCAGCAGCTGTCAGCGGGTTTGACAGCCGATGCTCAATTTTTCCGGTGTCGGTTCTCAAACTCGCTGACAGCCACGGATTCGGAAAATGGATGCCGGCAAAATTGAGCGTCTGTCTTCCGACTCGTGGGCCGCGGGCCGATATTTAATTATTTTTTAAAATTTTTTCTTTTTTTTTACTTTTGGGGCCTCCAACTGAATATCGCTATGATATTAAATCGGAGGGTGTACAGAAAAGCAGTTTTTTCTGCTTTTCTGTACACTTCCCCGGCGCCGGCAGAAATTAACGCCAGTCTTTGGGCAGGTGTTAATTTCTGAAAGTAAAATGTGTGGCTTGGCTGCACATATTCCTTTCTGTATCGCATCAACATGCATTTGCATCGCATCAACATGCATCTGTATCGCATCAACATGCATTTGCATGTTGCATTTGCATCAACATGCATTTGCATGTTGCGGGCGCTATTAGTTTCGGGGGGGGGTTGGACGCGCGTTTTCGACGCGCTATTACCCCTTACTGCATAAGGGGTAAAGCCAGTGCGTCGAAAACGTGTGTCCAAACCTGGGCTAACAGTGCGCTCCACTGAGAGAGAAGAGAGACCAAAATAAGGGGCATGGAACAGCTGTTCTGTGAGGAAAAGCTGAAAAAGTTAGAGTTGTTCAGTTTGGAGAAGAGGAGGGATATGATAGAAGTCTACAAAATCATGAAAGGACTTGAACAAGTTAATGTAAATCGGTTATTTACTCTCTCAGGTAATAGAAGGACTAGAGGGCACTCCATGAAGTTAGCAAAACAAGTAGCTCATTTAAAACAAATTGAAGAAAATTCTTTTTCACTCACGCATAGTTAAGCTTTGGAATTCGTTGCCAGAGGATGTGGTTACAGCAGTTAATTAACTAGGTTTAAAAAAGGTTTGGATAAGTTCCTAGAGGAAAAATCAATAAACTGCTATTACAGTAATAAATAAGCAGTAGTAGCTTGTGATTTATCTAATGTTTAGGTACTTGCCAGGTACTCGTGACTTGGATCGGCCACTGTTGGAAACAGGATACTGGGCTTGATGGATCCTTCGTCTGACCCAGTATGGCATATCTTATGTTCTCAAATTCTACAAAGTAGAGATTAACCCCCCATATGAGATGGCAATATTAAAATCAACACATTTAAATATAGGTACCATCTATTGCCCACCAGGAACACTCCAAAAAGATTATTCACCTCTAATTGAAATTTTCACAAAAGCATTTCCATCACCTGAATCCACAATAATCTTTGGGACTTTAACATATGTAGGCAGCATACCTAAAAACACTGCAAGTGAAATCTTCCTAGATGCATTGAAAGCAATAGGCTGGTCACAATTTATAACCAACTCCACTCATAAAGCAGGACACACCCTTGACCTAATATTCACCAATCACAAGAACTGCAAAAGCAATGCATCCCACTACATAGTACCCTGGACTGACCACCAACTAATAAAAACAGAAATATCCCTCCTCAATACACAGAAAACAATTTCCCATATTAATCACTCATTCACATACAGGAAAAAGATAGAACAGAAAATACTTGAAGAGACTATTAAAAATAAGATAACTGATCTTAAATATGATAGTGCCTCTTCAGCTTTTGACTCCTGGGATAAAATCAACAAGATAGCCGATACATTATGCCCAGTCCAGGAAAAAAACTTTACAAAATGAATGTGACACCTGTAAAATTAAGAAACCTTGGTATAATGAAGAGCTAAGACACACCAAACAAACCCTGAGAAAATCTGAAAAGCTATGGCAGAAATGCCAATCTACAACATCTCTATAAAAATACAAATCTCTATTAACAAAGTACCGTGAACAATTCAATAAAGCAAAAAAAGACTAATATGCTAAACAGATTCATGGTGTAATATTCAATTCCAAACTATTATTCATAACAGTCAAAAACCTATTCAAGGACCTATCTACATCCATCACAAATAACCACAACTTTACAAAGAACTCCTGCAATGAATATGCCACATCATTGCTAGACAAAATTAATAGGTTAAAAACACAATTCTCCACCTGCTTACCAACAAAAGAACAGGAAGAAAAACACGAGCAAGAAAAATGGAACACTTTAGACACAGTATCAAAACTTGAAACTAACCAAATCATTACAAAAATTAAACCAGCTATCCACAACTGGACCTAATCCCTGCAAATTCTCTGAAATTAGTACATAGCATAATAACCCCAACAATCACAACGATGATCAACCATTCACTATCAAAAGGATTGGTCCCAGATAGAGCAAAACAACAAACCGTGATTAAACCAATCCAAAAAAGTAAAACTGACAGAATTGATGATTGGGACAATTATTGACCAATCTCCAACCTGCCTTTCATTGCTAAAGTCCTAGAAAAAGCAGTGCTATCACAATTAGAAAGCTACTTAGAAGACAATATTCTATTCCCAAACCAATTTGGCTTCAGAAAAGATCGCTCAACAGAAACCCTACTCATCTCTTTAACCGACCAAGTACTACAGGGGTTTGACAATGATGAATCCTATATCCTGGTACTAATCGATCTTACAGCAGCCTTCAACACTGTGCATCATGCCCTACTATGCCATCAGTTGAGAAAAATTGGAATAGGCGGAAAGGACAACTGTTATGGTTTGTGGGTTTCGTGGACCCTTGGCCCGAGGTGAGAGTTGTTACCACCAGTGGGGAGGCAAGGTCAGGTGCAGCAGGAACTCTAGGAGAGAGTCTGTGGGGAGGTCCCGAGGAGTGGGGTGAGAGACACAGCACTGAGGAACCCCACAGTATATAAGTTGGGCTGGAGAGCAGTACCTGGGCAGAGACCTCCAAGAGAGTGGCGCTAGGCAGGCCCAAGGAGCGGGAAGCGCGAGGCAGGAAGTGCAGGAGGTAGATTGCTGGGACAACCCTAAAGGGGCAGAGCTGCGTAGCGAGGAAGGGACTGATGCTATGAAGTAGGCTACCCCACGGAGCGGGGAAGCCCGAGTCAGGTCTCCAGGTGATGACATAAGCAACCTCGAGAAGTGGGGGAGGTGTGAGTACGGTCACTGATGCAAATAAAGGCACAGCCCTCAGGAGCAGGGAAAGCACAAGCAATCACCGATGTGGAACATAGGTACTGCCCCGAGAAGCGGGGAAGCACAGACAGTCTCTGGTGTAGAACATAGGCACTACCCCGAGGAGCAGGGAAGTACAGACAGTCTCTGGTGTAGAACGTAGGCACTGCCCCGAGGAGTGGGGAAAGCATGGAGATGAGTCTCCCAAGTGGTGAGAAGTTCCCTGAGGCAACCCCGAGGAGCGGGGAGGCCAGCCGTTAGGACTCCTGGAAGGTGCAGGGCTAGCCTGAGGAGCGGGGGAAGCCGGGAGACCAGGTCTCCGGAGAGAGCGCAAGCAGGCCCCCAAGAATCGGGTACCTGCACCAGGGTCCAAAGTCCAAGGAAGGTCTGAGACAGCCACCACAGGTCCGAGGAGAAAGGAGCAAGCAGAGTAGCTATGGAACTCGTTGCCAAGTCAGCTAACAAGGGGCGAAGTGATGTCATCAAGTGATGTCATCAATCATGGACGCCCTTGAGGTTCCCGCTGTAGCATCTTCAAAAGAGGGCCCAGTGGCATGCACGCGTGCCTAGAAAGGCCCGGAGTCGGCTTGGATGGCGGCGGTGTCCCGGCCACCATGAGGAACTCGGCGGTAGAGGCTAGCCCCCATCACGAGCAGGCCCAGAGAGGGGAGCAGAGTAACACAGGATGTGAGTAGACGTGGTTGCAGCCATCTGCGACCAACAGTCATAACAGTCAACGACTGGTTCTCTTCCTTCCTGATAATTAGATCATTCCAAGTAAAATTAGACAATCACTTCTCCGACACCTTCCCAATTGACACAGGCATTCCCCAGGGATCTGCACTCTCAGCTACACTATTTAACATAAACATGCTACCCTTATGCACATTACTAGTGGATCTAGGAATCAACTTCTTCCTATATGCAGACGATATACAATTCTACATACCATTCGACAAATCATTTGAAAAAACTGCTTCGTTCCTGTCCACCTACATGAAGGCAATACAACAAAAACTATCTCAACTGAAGCAAATGCTAAATTAAAAAAATACTGAAATTATTTGGTTAAGGAGGAACTCCATGTTAATCAAACCGCCAACCTTAGACCTAGGAAATTTTAGCATTACACCTTCTGATCAAGTACGAGATCTAGGAATTCAGATCAATGAGAACCTTTCAGTGAAAAAACATACAAGTAAAGTAATTAAATCAGGATACACCAAGCTGAGAATAGGACACCGGCTGAAACCATTGCTAACAATACAAGACTTCCACATGGTTTTACAAACACTAATATTTTCAAACATAGATTACTGAAACTCCATAGTACTAGGCTCACCAGTAGGATTACTAAACCCACTACAATTACTACAAAATGCCTCAGCCAGACTTTTACTAGGGACAAAGAAATTTGACCACATCACCCCATCGCTGATAGCACTGCACTGGCTTCCTGTACAATCCAGAATTCACTATAAAGTATTATCTCTAATTTTTGATATCATCAACATCAACCCATGTCTAATAGGAGTGACTCTTCAACCTTATACCCCACAGAGAGCCCTAAGATCGCAAAACAAAGGACTTGTAAAGGTGCCACCAATATGGAACACACACCTAACACAAATAAGAGACAGGATAGTTTCTATAGCGGGCCTCAGACTATGGAACTCTCTTCCAGAGTTGCTACGCCAGATAACAGAAAGTGTTTCAAACAAGAACTAAAAACATGGCTCTTTATAAATGCATACAAACTAATATAAAACTCCAATATGCTAATAACATAGCTGTCAGAACATAAGACTATGCTAACAGACTGCGTAATTAGTATTGAGTGATGTATTCTGAAAATAACATGAAGGATAATGTAATTAAAATCTTAGGGGTAAATTTTCAAAACTATACGCGTGTAAATCCCGGGCTTACGCTCGCAAGGCCAATTTTTCAAAGGCCCGGCCATGTGCATAAATTCCCGGGACGCGTGGAAGTCCCGGGACCTCAGGAAAGGGGCAGGGCGGTCTGGGGGATGGAGTGGGGCATGGCTAGAGGCGCCAGGCACAGTGCCCCAAGGCAGGAGCAAATGGTAAAACAAGGATTTGGGTGAGGGGTTAGGATAGAGCTAGAGGGTGGGAAAGTTAGGGGAAGGGGTGGGAAGGTTAGTGTAGGGGGTAGGGAAGTTCCCTCCCAGGCCGCTCCTAAATTGGAGCGCGCAGACCCCTGATTTTATAACATGCACGCACCGGCACGTGCGTGTTATAAAATCGCATGTCAGTGCACACACATGGATGTGCGCACGCAAGTTTTTAAAATCTACCCCTTAGGTTATAATTCTACTTCAAAACACCCCAATTAATGTTGATGTATCGACCCAGAATACGCATTTACTGTTGAGATGAACTAGATTTGGTATAAAATCGACCTAGAAATATATTTGCTAGAAAATGTACATGCTATTATATCGACCTAGAATATGAGCATTGAAACAGAATGGGAATGTTGACTCAGCAACCGTAAGACGATATTGTAAACCTTTGTGATCTCATTTTGACAAATCTAGGTATGCAGTTGGAGAAGACTATCCCACCAGACTCATAGCTGTAATTCCTGCCAGAGGTGCTTCCACCAAGTATTGACAGAGGGGTGGAAACTTATCCAATTGTTGGATTTGAGTTTTGGATAGTATATGCTTTGTTCCCTAATAAAACATGTTTGGCCCTAAAAGGTGTGGCGTATATTGTTGATGTGTGGAAAAAAACTAAGGGGCAGATTTTTCAAAAGTACGCCCACGCGTACTTTTGTTCGTGCAACCAGCGCAAACAAGAGTACGCCGGATTTTAATAGATACGTGCGTAGCCACGCGTATCTTTTAAAATCTGGGGTCAGCGCGTGCAAGGCTGCACAAAATCGGCAGCCTGCGCATGCCGAGCCGCGCAGCCTCCCTCCGTTCCCCCCCACACACCTTCCCCTCCCTTCCCCTACCTAACCCCCCCCCCCCGGCCCTATCTAAACCCCCCACCTTTGTTTGAAAAGTTACGCCTGCCGGTGGGCTGCTGGCACGCCATCACCCGACCCGGGGGCTGGTCCGGAGGCCTCGGCCACGCCCCCGGAACGCCCCCAGGCTGGCACCGCGCTCCCCCCCGGAATGCCCCCAAACATTGCGCCGCCCCCCGACATGCCCCCCTAGCAAAGCCCCGGGACTTACGCATGTTCCGGGGCTTGTGCGCACCGCCGAGCCTATTCAACATAGGCTCGGCGCGAGCAGGGGGAACTTGGGGCAGGTTTTCAGGGGGTACGCGCGTATCCCTTTGAAAATCTGCCCCTAAATGCATCTTTGGCTGATGCACTGATACAACATAATGTGAAAATGTTCAAGGGAAGTAGACTTTCTAAAACCACTGTATATTTGACTGTTTTATTACGTATTTGAATTGAAGACTTGTTTCTAGGTATTGTTTATATTGATTTTGCAAATCTATTTTATGATCTTTATATTTAATTATATTTAGTGTAAATTCTGGGAAGTGATTATATTGTTCTACTTCATCTAGAGCACTTGATTGATAAATACATTTAAATAAATAACTTTACATAAATGCAGTACAGCCCTCAATTGTTTTATTTGCTTCTGACAGCAATGGGAACAAATCCTTGGATCTATCAATTTAAATCAATATATTTTAAAATAAACCTTTTTTCCCCTTGAGAGTTGATTAAATACTAACAAGTGTTTGTTTTCCTAATGATTAATCCCCCATCATCTTCTCCCCCTAGGCAAGACATCATTCCAGCCTGTGCAGTAGTATTAAAAAGATAAGAGATTCTATAAATGAAACAGAAAAAAATAATCTGAGGTGTCCAAAGTTGGAAGAAAAAGTAAAGAATAAGATGAAAGACTGAGATAACTGACCTCAGCATTTTAAAAAGACCTCAGCATCCTCATCCTCTTCCCCTTCCACTCAGGCCTACTAGGCCTGTGCCTAAAGTAGCAAAATTCTGAGGATCATAAATGCTGCAGGAAATCTGGACTACAGAATCCCATTAGGTGATACAGCTGGGTAACCCATTGAGGAGAGCAGAGTTTCACAGCCCTGGCCATCCATCCGAGACAGGGAGATCTTATCAGCCCATCAGCCCTTGTCCCAGAAACTCATCGAACTGGGACAACACAACAGATTCAATAATTTTTTCTAGAAAAGGCAAGGTAGAATCAAGCCTATAATTATTGTGGGACTGAGAGAAGGATTTTTTTA
Organism: Rhinatrema bivittatum; assembly: GCF_901001135.1. Taxonomy (NCBI): domain Eukaryota; kingdom Metazoa; phylum Chordata; class Amphibia; order Gymnophiona; family Rhinatrematidae; genus Rhinatrema; species Rhinatrema bivittatum. The sequence continues at coordinate 284,876,292 of NC_042617.1, read as the reverse complement.
AATAATGGTCAAACAGAGGCTGTTTTCAAACTTAATGGCAATACTCCCTCTTCTAAAGATAGATTTACCATCTTTTTAAATATATTCACTAATGTCTTCTTACAGTATTTTAAGAAGAGCTAGTGACACCTCGAAAGATTCCGTTTGGCCATAGCTCGCACAATTTTGTTTTTGGAAACAGAGGAAAAAGCATTCCAAAATGGCAAGACAGAGTCAGAAACCAAGGGCCCAACTGCAGTACAGAAATGTTACTGCAAATTTTAACATTTTTCTCTTCAAAACGTTGAGCAAAGTCTTTGCGTCATTCAGGATCCAGTGCAATATTTGAGTTAGAGTTGATATCTCTATTAGAGGCAGTCAGAGTCTTGACTATATGGAAAAAGCCACAAGGGTTGTTTCTTGCTGCTGAGACTCTTGAAACAAAATAAGCATTCCTTGGTCAATCAGTCATAGCCTTATATTTTATTAATGTGATCCAATATTTTTCAAGGGTGTTAGCAGTCTGAGTTCTATGCCACTGACGTTCTCATCATCACAACGTATGTTGTCTTCTGTCGTAACATTTTACTTATTATGTAGTACTGGAGTACTGTGTTCAGTTCTGGAGACCGTATCTACAAAGAGACAAGGACAAGTTGGAGGCGGTACAGAGAAGGGCGACCAGGAAGGTGGAGGGTCTTCATCGGTTGACATACGAGGAGAGATTGAAGAATCTAAATATGTACACCCTGGAGGAAAGGAGGAGCAGGGGTGATATGATTCAAACTTTCAGATACTTGAAAAACTTTAACGATCCAAAGACAATGACAAACCTTTTCCAACAGAAAAAAATCAGCAGAACCAGAGGTCACGAGCTGAGGCTCCAAGGAGGAAGACTAAGAACCAATGTCAGGAAGAATTTCTTCACGGAGAGAGTGGTGGATGCCTGGAATGCCCTTCCGGAGGAAGTGGTGAAGTCCAAAACTGTGAAGCACTTCAAAGGGGCATGGGATAAATATTGTGGATCCATCAGGTCCAGAGGACGCATATAAAGAGCAGGTAGTAAAATACTGCACGGAGCGGCAGTAGCCACAGAGGCATTCACGGAGCGGGATGCCAGTGGCCAGTGGTAGGTGTCCACCTTCATGGAGCGGAAGGATGTAGGGCTGTCATCTCCCAATTAAATAAAAAACAAAAACAAAAAACAAAACAGGGATGGGATCCATCAGGTCTAGAGGACACATATAAAGAGCAGGTAGTAAAATACTGCACGGAGCGGCAGTAGCCACAGAGGCATTCACGGAGCGGGATGCCAGTGGCCAGTGGTAGGTGTCCATATAAAGAGCAGGTAGTAAAATACTGCACAGAGCGGCAGTAGCCACAGAGGCATTCACGGAGCGGGATGCCAGTGGCCAGTGGTAGGTGTCCACCTTCACGGAGCGGAAGGATGGAGGGCTGTCATCTCCCAATTAAATAAATAATAAAAAAACCCAGGGATGGGATCCATCAGTTCTAGAGGACGCATATAAAGAGCAGGTAGTAAAACACTGCATGGAGCGGCAGTAGCCACAGAGGCATTAACGGAGCGGGATGCCAGTGGCCGGTGGTAGGTGTCCACCTTCACAGAGTAGAAGGATGAAGGGCATCCATCTCCCAATTAAAAAAAGAAAAGAAAAAAAAGAAAAAAAAACAGGGATGGGTTCATGGGCTTATAGGTATTACCAATTATTAGGCTTTTCAATATTTGATGATAGTTAATGTGACTTTCAAGGCATTCTTCACTTTCGGTGCATGTCCGGCATGACTCCTTGCTTCAATGACAGGGGAAAAGAAAAACTGATACTTCACACATTTCCAGCATTGCCCTCTGCTTCATGGCAGAGAGCTATGCTGCCGCTTACCCAACTAATCAAACTTAATATTTCACTTGGAAGCAGCTCCAGCACTGCTCTCTACATTAATGGTGGGGGTGAAAAGGGAATTAGAACATAAGGTTACTAAGAGCCAAGAGAAACAGTTAAGTATGAGAACAAATGTGTGAAGCTTGCTGGGCAGACTGGATGGACCGGTTGGTCTTCTTCTGCCGTCATTTCTATGTTTCTATGTTTCTATGTTTCTATGTGTGTAATGCTATTAGCCGCCTAGATTTGTGGGTAGGTGATGTACAATTGTTGCAAATAATGCTTGTTTTATCTCTTGTAATGTGATTGTGAACCAGGGAACAATATGCTTACCTGTAAGTTGTATCCTTTTTAAGGTAGCCAACTTATCAAAAGCAGAGGTCAAAACCTGTTGAAAATCATCTACAGCAGTTAACATATCTGAAGGTTTAAAATCAGCCAATCTGGATATTATATGGTCACAGAAGCTTTTCAAGATCAACATGACTCTGTCTTTTAACTTACAGAAGTACACTAGTCCTAGTTGTAACTGATCCATAGACTGATAACTGAAATGAAAGAAAAAAAAGGATCAGACTAGGGGATCTTCTCCATAATCATGGTCCAGGACCCAACAGGTCCCAGGTGGAATTCACAAAAAAAAAAAATCAAAAGAATGCCCACTTTGTGAGTTGGCCCTTTCAGAAGGTGTTCTCAGCCCAAGGCAGCCATTGCTTCTAAAAACACGTCATATATATGGTAGGCAGGTAGTGGCTTTAACGTGTAAATTCAAATCACCTAAAACAATAGTAAATCTTAAATCAATATTTAAATTAGATAGTAGCTTGACAATGGAGGATAGCTTATGAGCCATAGCACAAGGTCAATGTAGGCAGATTGAAGAAGTTAGCATAAGCACTTCATAAAAAGACTATCACAGGATAAAACAGTGAAAGATAATTTATGCTTAGAAACCACTAAAAGCCCTCCAACATGTGGGGTTGTAAAATAACCTGGTAAAGTTGATTAATGATCATAGAGTCACTCTCAGGTAGCCATGACTCTGTGATACACAGTCAATCAGGGGCTCCTTAGATTACAAGATTAAACATAACTGGACCATACCTGGACACTAATTGGGCGTTTACTAAAATGAGCTTTAATAGCTGGCAATTTACATGTCTATCCATAGGTTGCTTAGGTAGCATAGGCTACTGGGTAACGCCCCAATTTTAAAAAGGCCACATGTGTAAAATCTGGGGGATACGCATGTGGCTGGGCCTTGCGTGCATTTTACAAACTGCCTGGCCACACACATATCTCCCGCTATGAACACAAGTGCTGGGCCATGCTAAAGGGGCGGGCGGGACCAACTGGGACAGCAGCCATTAGGCCCTATCCTGGGGAAGCACCTGCCAGAATTTACTGCTGCTCCAAAGTAAGTATTAAAACAAAAAAATTTTAAATAGATAGGTAGGAGTTGGGGTCAGAGAGGAGAGGGAAAAGGTATTTAGGAAGGTAGGGATGTTCTCCGCTCCTTAATTGGAGCGGACTGGGAGGGAACTGGGGAAGGCCTACTCGTGTTGCCGCGTGTTGGTTTTTAAAATCCCTCCCCCCACGCACATGCAAGTCTCGACCCGCCCGCACATGCGTGCACAGATATTAAAATCTGGTGCGCAAGCGCGCGCGGGAACTGTATTTTATAACACGCGCACGACGACACGCACATGTTGTTATAAAATCGCCGCACACACATGGACGCCCGCGCGCTTGTTTTAAAATCGACCCCCTAAGTTTTCATATCTCTCCCTATTAAAATAGATATTAATTGAATAGAATCGGGAGGTGAATAGAAGTCAGGGGAGAACTGAGACATTCCAGCAAGACAGCAAAAATAAAAATAAACTGTGAACAGATTCAAATGTGCGCTGAAATAATAAAGGAACAAGCTTGATAAATCAAAAATGGAAGGAACATTGATTTGTCCCAAATCAGTATCTCCTGCACACACGAAGGGCAAGCTCCTTTGTTGCTCTCCTTCGTGCATGTGCCTTCAGTGCCCCTACAGCTCTCTTACCCCACGCCCAATGATGTCCTCGGGGGGAGGCTAGCGCTGTCCCAGCTTGGGAGAGGTGTAAGAACAACAGCCCGGAGCCCAACAATGGAAGCAGGAACAGGAGGGCAGCGATAATGTAAGGTAGTTCAATGTTTCTCCTAGGCCTCCAGCATCTTCTTCAGCACTTTAGCCCGGTGCTCGATGACATTCTCTTAGGGGGGGGGACGGGGGGGGACAGCAAGGCTAACTTTGTTCCAGGCTAGGAAAGGTGGAAGAACAGCAGCACCGAAGCACCGAGTCCAGCGATGGAAATGGGATTAGGAGAGCGGCAAGGGTGTCAGGTAGCCCGTGTCCCTTGTGGGCGTCCGGCGTCCTCCACAGAGCTTTAATTCTGCTAGGGCTGTTTTTGAGATGAGTTGATCAGAGCTGCACCCAATACTCAAAGTATGATTGTACCATAATATACAGAGGCAGCCTATTTTCAGTATGATTCTCCATTCCTTTCTGAATAACTCCTAATAATTCTGTTTACCCTTTTTTCTGCCACTGCACACCGAGTTGAGGCTTTCAACGCGTTGTTCCCAATGGCATAAAGATCCTTTTCCCGGGTGGTAATGCTCAATATAGAACCTACTATTATGCAAATCTAGTTAAAATTAGTTTTCCATATGTGCATCAGTTTGCACTTGTCCACATTAAGTTTAATCTGCCACCTAGATTTGCAGCTCCCCAGTCGCACAAGGTCCTCCTGAAATTCCTCATAGTCAGCTCATGTTTTTAACTACTTTGAATAATTTTGTGTTATCTACAAGTTTGATCACTTCATTCTTTACTCCTTTGTTCCAGCTATGAATACATTAAACACTGGTACTGATCCCTGGGACATGCCACTCTTTACCTCTCTCCATTAGGAAAAAAGATAATTTGGTCCTATTCAGTTTCCTAGCCTTTATTCCAGGGGTAGGCAGCTCTGGTCCTCGAATGCCACAAACAGGTTTGGTTTCAGGATATCCATAATGAATATGCACAGGATATATTTGCATGCATTGCCTCCATTGTATGCACATATATCTCATTCATATTTGTTGTGGATATCCTGAAAACCAGGCCTATTTGTGGCACTTGAGGACCGGTGTTGCCTACCCCTGTTTTTAATCGGTTATCAATCCACAATAGGACATTGCCTTCTATCCCATGACTTTGCAATTTCCTCACCTCTCTCGACAAGCTTATCCTTAACCACATGCTTATTTACAACTTCAATGAATTCTAGTACATCAGTAAGGCACGGCTTTTCTTTGCTAAATCCATGCTTCCTCTTCCCTATTAAAACAACTATTCATATGCCCAATAATTCTGTTCTTGACTATAGCTTCTACTATTTTGCCCTGAACTGATGTTAAGCTCACTGGTCTATAATTGCCTGGGTCACCCTTGAAAGCTTTTTAAAAATTGGTGTTACACTGGCTACACACTAGGGATGTGAATCGTTTTTTGACGATTTAAAAAAATCGTCCGATATTTTTTAAATCGTCAAAAATCGTTAGAGTGCGCGATACAATAGAAATGTTCCCGATTTATCGTGAAAAATCGTTACTCCCGTTAGTGTCCACTAACGGGAGTTATTTGGGGGGAGGGCGGGAAAACCGGCACACCAAAACAACCCCTAAACCCACCCCGACCCTATAAAACTAATCCCTTACCTTCCCCCACCCTCCTGAACCCCCCCAAAACTTTTTACGAGTACCTGGTGGTCCAGTGGGGGCGCGGGGACCGATCTCCCGCTCTCGGGCTATCGGTGCCATTTTGGCTGCCACTCAAAAATGGCGCCGATGGCCGGATAAAAAAAAAACCCCACCCAACCCTTTAAAAATGACCCCTTAGCTTCCCCCACCCTCCCAATCCCCCCAAAACATTTTAAAATTACCTGGTGGGCCAGTGGTGGTCCCGGGAGCGATCTCCCGTTCTCAGGCCGTCGGCTGCCACTCATAAAGATGGCGCCGATGGCGCTTTGCCCTTACCATGTGTCAGGGTATCCGTGCCATTGGCCGGCCCCTGTCACATGGTAGGAGCACTGGCTGGCCGGCGCCATCTTTAAAGGAATGAAAAGAAAAAGGGTAAACATGACTTTAAAGGAAATATCCCTTTCCAGCGACCCCTTCAGTCTCTCAGTAGTCTTTAAAGATGGCGCCGGCCATCCAGTGCTCCTACCATGTGACAGGGGCCGGCCAATGGCACGGATACCCTGTCACATGGTAAGGGCAAAGGGCCATTGGCGCCATCTTTATGAGTGGCAGCCGACGGCCCGAGAACGGGAGATCGCTCCCGGGACCACCACTGGACCACCAGGTAATTTTAAAATGTTTTGGGGGGATCGGGAGGGTGGGGGAAGCTAAGGGATCATTTTTAAAGGGTCGGGTGGGTTGTTTTTTTTTTTATCGGGCCATCGGCGCCATTTTTGAGTGGCAGCCAAAATGGCGCCGATGGCCCGAGAGCGGGAGATCGGTCCCCGCGTCCCCACTGGACCACCAGGTACTCGTAAAAGGTTTGGGGGGGAGGGGGGTTCGGGAGGGTGGGGTAAGGTAAGGGGTCAATTTTAAAGGGTCGAGCCTCACTAAAAAAAATTAACGATGTGAATCGGAACCGATTCCAATTCACATCTCCACCGATCAGATTTTTTTCTCCCTCCAGCCGAACCCGATCGTTAAGACGATCGGGCACACGATTCACATCCCTACTACACACCAGTCCTCAGTTATAGTGGCAGACTCTAATGATTGGTAATATATAACCTATTTCATATTTAAGTTCCTTCAGAACTCTGGGGCAAATACCATGTCCTGGTGATTTGCTACTATTTTGTATGCCACTTTCCTCTAGCATGTCCTCCAGATTCACATTGATTTGCATCAGTTCCTTCAAGTCAGCTGCACTATTGAATATAGCTGACCATCTTAAAGGTAGCCAGCAAACTTTATCCAGCTAACTTTAGGACATCTTTGGCCTGAGCAGACTTAAACCAAATAAGTTATCTGACTAACTCTGAATATCGGAGTTGCAGGATACCTTAGCCTGCTAATGTAAATCCTGAAACGAACCTAAGTTATCTGGCTACATTTTATCTGGCTAATAAGACAGCTGGCTAAAATATAGCTGGCTAATTTCCCAAATACTCATTTAGCTGGATTATCTTCTGAGACATCCTTCTAAATGCTTCTGAATATGGACCTCATAGCGTACTATACGATTTTAAAAAGGCAATGTTGGACTATGTTCATCAAAACTTTCATCCATCAGTTGTGCTTGAATGTTTAATCATAGCATTCCGGCACAGTTCTTGGATGGAAGTTTTGTTGAACATAATCCAACTTTGCCTTTTTATGATGGTCATGTACTACATTGCATAGAAATCCTTTGCGAAATATTACAGTAGATATAGTTTGTGTTTTGGATTTTATTTCTGCTTTTAAAGATGAATTTTAGAAGCCTGGCGCGCATTAATTGGGGGATGCACGAATAAATTGGGCATGTGCACTCCGATCGTATTTTATAAAGAGCCCAGATATGCACGTAAATCTCAAAGACCCTTTCATAAAGGGGCGGGGCATGGGTGTGGTTTAGGCAGGGCATAGGCATCAGGGCCTGGCCAAGAGATGTGCGTGTAAATACTTGCATGTGCCGAGGACCCCTGCTGCATGTTCTGCTAAGTTATAAAAGAAAAAGATCGAGCCATGCTGGAAGGGTTTAAAAAGTCGGGGGTAACTGAGGGGAGTACTGGCTCTCAAACCAGGTGGGGTCTGGAGGACTTAGCTATTAAGTGGATGAACTGGTAAACTGGTAATGGCGTCAGCACGTGCCCCTTTTAAAATCCCGACTTACGCGGTGGACATGGGATTTGCGCTCCCATGTGCATACCCACTTAAAATTTTACGCACAAGCGCGCGTGACCAGGCTATTTTATAACATGCGTGCAAGTTATAAAATGGCCGCATCCCTTGGTGCGGGCTGACCTACGTGCGCCGATTTGAAAAGCTACCGTCCCTGGGTTCTATTGATTATGGGCATCTCCCAAACCTTCTCTACCATGAAGACCAAAGCAATGAATCCCTTTCGTTTTTCTGTGATGGCCTTATTGTCCTCTTTTACTCCAGTCATCTGATGATTTAATTCAGGGGTCACCAAATCCAGTTTTTGAATCCAACAAACAGATTTGGTTTTCAGGATTTCCGCAATGAATATGCATGAGATGTATTTGGTTTTCAGGATTTCCGCAATGAATATGCATGATATGTAGATATATTCCATACATATTCATTGTGGAAATCCTGAAAACCAGACCCATTTTGTGGCCCTCAAGGACTGGATTAGGGGAACTTTGGAACTGACTCGCTTCGCTTGCAGGCTTCAGGCATTTGATGTACTTGGAAAATATTTTATTTTTCCCTCTTTGGCAGGTTTCTCCTTCCATTCTCTTTGAGGCTGCCTAATTCATGTTTTGCATCTAATTTGCAAGTGCTTCTGCTCTTTCCTGTTTTTCCCTCATCAGGACCTGCTTTCATTTTTTAAAGGACACCTGTTTGGCTCTAATAACTTCTTTCAAAGCACTATTTAGCCATGCAGGGCACTTTTGGACTTCTTTCTACCATTTTTTAACTTATGAAATACATTTTATCTCAGAATTCAAGATGGTGTGTGGTGTTTGTAAATAATTTCAATATCTCATGCAGACTTTTAGTCCTTGCAATTAAGCAGAGTTGCTTACCTGTAACAGGTGTTCTCCAAGGACAGCAGGATGGTAGTCCTCACACATGGGTGACATCATCAGATGGAGCCAGACATGGAACATTTTTGCCAAAGTTTCTAAAAACTTTGACACGCTGAGCATGCCCGGCCTGCCACTATCCACGCAGGGGTCCGTCTTCAGTATTAAAACATAGAGTTTGTGAAAAATAACAAACCAAAAGAAACCCAACTCCACGGGGTGGCAGGTTTCGTGAGGACTAACATCCCGCTGTCCTTGGAGAACTCCTGTTACAGGTAAGCAACTCTGCTTTCTCCAAGGACAAGCAGGATGGTAGTCCTCACACATGGATGAATATGTAGCTACAGGCTGCTCTCAACACATACAGCGTATTACAGGTGCAAATGTGCACAACAACTAGAGCTGCTGGAACAAGGAGAGCAAGCCTGCACCCTAAGAAAAGGCCCAGGTAGGAAGAGTTGGGTTTTCATGGCTGAAAATGTTTACAGAGAATAGAGTGGCCAAAGTGACTGTCATGTCATCCATCCTTGTCCAGACAATAATGAGAGGCAAAGGTGTGGAGGGAACTCCAGGTCGCTGCCCTACAGATCTCGTAAATGGGCACTGCAAGCAAGCGAGCTCCCGAAACTGACATGGCTCGGACTGAATGAGTCTTAATATGACCTTCAAGCTGCAAGCCTGCTTAAGCATAGCAGAAGGAAATACAATCTGCTAGCCAATGGAATAGGGTCTGCTTTGATGCTGCAACTCCCAACCTGTTTTTGTTGAATGAGAACATAATATAAGAAATTGCCATGCTGGGGCAGACCAAGGGTCCATCAAGCCCAGCATCCTGTTTCCAACAGAGGCCAAACCAGGCCACAAGAACTTGGCAATTACCCAAACACTAAGAAGATCCCATGCTACTGTTGCAATTAATAGCAGTGGCTATTCCCTAAGAAAACTTGATTAATAGCAGTTAATGGACTTCTTCTCCAAGAACTTATCCAAACCTTTTTTTAACCCAGCTACACTAACTGCACACCACATCCTCTGGCAACAAATTCCAGAGCTTAATCGTGCATTCAGTGAAAAAGAATTTTCTCAGATTAGTCTTAAATGTGCTACTTGCTAACTTCATGGAATGCCCCCTAGTCCTATTATTTGAAAGTGTACATAACCGATTCACATCTACTCGTTCAAGACCTCTCATGATCTCAAAGACGTCTATCATATCCCCCCTCAGCCGTCTCTTCTCCAAGCTGAACAGCCCTAACCTCTTCAGTCTTTCCTCATAGTGGAGCTGTTCCATCCCCTTTATCATTTTGGTTGCCCTTCTCTGTACCTTCTCCATCGCAACTATATCTTTTTTGAGATGCGGCGACCAGAACTGTACACAGTATTCAAGGTGTGGTCTCACCATGGAGCAATACAGAGGCATTATGACCTTTTCCGTTTTATTAACCCATTTCCTTCCTAATAATTCCTAACATTCTGTTTGCTTTTTTGATTGCTGCAGCACACTGAGCCAACACTTTTAAAGTATTATCCAGTCCACTATGATGCCTAGATCTTTTTCCTGGGTAGTAGCTCCTAATATGGAATCTAACATCATGTAACTACAGCAAGGGTTATTTTTCCCTATATGCAACACCTTGCACTTGTCAACATTAAATTTAATCTGCCATTTGGATGCCCAATCTTCCAGTCTTAAAGGTCCTCCTGTAATGTATCACAATCCGCTTGTGATTTAACTACTCTGAAAAATTTTTGTATCATCCACAAATTTGATAACCTCACTCGTTGTATTCCTTTCCAGATCATTTATATATATATATATATATATATATATATATATATATATATATATATATATATAATCTGACCCAATTCAAAAAATCTTTAAAAACTTATCTATTTCAAATTGCTTTTATATCCATAAATACCAAATAATTAATTTTAGTTTTCTTTTAAATTTGCTCAATAACTCAATTCCTAGAGGTATTTACAGTGCACCTCATCTTATGTTTATGAAATTTTATTTTATTTATGTAATAGTTAATAATTTTCTTTTGATAATATATTTTGCATTTTATAATTATTTTTGTAGTTTTTGATCTCGTTTGATTTTTTAATGAAATTAATTTTTAATTTTTGGAAATGCTTTAATTAAACCGTTTTGATTAAACACAGTTTGTAAAGGCGGTATACAAACATTTTTAAATAAATAAATATATATATATATATATTGAAAAGCACTGGTCCAAGTACAAATCCCTGAGGCACTCCACTGTTAACCCTTTTCCACTGAGAAAATTGACCATTTAATCCTACTCTCTGTTTCCTGTCTCTTAACCAGTTTGTAATCCATGAAAGGACATCACCTCCTATCCCATGACTTTTTAGTTTTCTTAGAAGCCTCTCATGAGGGACTTTGTCAAACGCCTTCAGAAAATCCAAATACACTACATCTACCGGTTCACCTTTCACCACATGTTTATTAACCCCTTCAAAAAAAATGAAGCAGATTAGTTAGGCATGACTTCCCTTGGGTAAATCCATGTTGACTGTGTCCCATTAAATCATGTCTTTCTATATGCTCTACGATTTTGATCTTGATAATAGTTTCCACTATTTTTCCTGGCACTGAAGTCAGGCTCACTGGTCAATAGTTACCCAGATCGCCCTGGAGCCCTTTTTAAATATTGGAGTTACACTGGCCACCCTCCAGTCTTCAGGTACAATGGATGATTTTAATGATAGGTTACAAATTTTAACTAATAGATCAGAAATTTAATTGTTGAGTTCCTTCAGTCCCCTAGGATGCATACGATCCGATCCAGGTGATTTGCTACTCTTTAGTTTGTCAATCTGGCCTACTACATCTTCCAGGTTCACAGTGATTTTGTTCAGTTCGTCTGACTCATCACCCTTGAAAACCATCTCCGGAACTGGTATCTCTTCCAGATAAAAGGCCAGGGCCCTTTTACAATCTAGAGTATGCAGGCTACGCTCACCCTGATGAGAGTGCGGTTTCGGAAAAAAGGTGGGGAAAGACAATGGATTGAGATGGAACTCCATGACCACCTTTCGAAGGAACTTTGGGTGCGTAAGCAGAACCACCTTATGACAAAATATCATATAAGGCGAGGTACAAGACCAAAGCCTGAAGCTCACTGACCCTGCCGAGACATGGGGGCAACAGGAGACTACCTGGGCCAGGGAAGGCAAGGGTCAGTGCTCAGTCCTGGGGCAAGAAGACCTTCGTTTAGACAGTGTCCAGCCTGGCCCTGATGAAGTCTAGTTGCAGTGAAGGCTGGAGATGGGATTTCGGTTAGTTGATTAGAAATCCCAGACCTTCCAGGGCACGTATGGTGGACTGTAGGGAGCAGTGCTCCTTGTCTGGAATCGCTTGATGAGCCAATCGAAGTAAGGAAAGACATGTACTTCCTGCATCTGGCAATAGGCTTCTATTAGCGCATGGCATTTTATGAAGACATGGGCCACCGACGCTAGGTCGAAAGGCAGCACGCGATACTGGTGGCGCTCTTCCTCTACTAGAAACCACAGATATCTCCAATCCATGGGAGTAATGGGGATATGGGCATATGTGTCTTTGAGATCGAGGAAGCAAAGCCAGTCCCTTGCCCTGAGGAGAGGGGAAAGAGTTCCCAACACCTTCTTGAATCTTTCCCTTACAAGAAAACTGTTTAAAGCCCTCAGGTCCAGTATGGGGCGAAGGCCACCAATTTTCTTGGGAATCAGGAAATACCTGGAGTAGACCCATCTCCCTGTTGACCAGGTGGGACCACTTCAATCACTCGCTCCATTAAGAAGGCAGAGAGCTCTTCTTGGAGTATTTGCTGGTTCCCTATGCTTCTCCACCGAAGACACGGAGGAGAATGAAGAGTTCATTGGAAATGCAATCTGTACACCTCCTTCATGATGGACAGAACCCAATGGTCAGAGGTAACTGAAATCCATCGCTCAGCGAAGAGCTGCAGACTGTCCCCCATGGGGGGGGGGGGGGGGTTGGTGCCTCGGGCCATGGTTTGCTGGCTCAAACACCCCAGCCACCAGTCAAAATCCCACGACGGGGTTCTGAGGAGGGGGCCAAGGTCCGATGGGTTGCACAGGGATGCTGTGCCCTCGGCCTAGCTGGCACCCACTGGGGTCTCGTTCTGGACACCAATGATTAATATTTGCATGGCCAGTAAAAAGGCCATCTTGAGTATTGCTCGGCAGGCTTCTTGCCCAAGGGCTGGGTGGCTGAAGTGCTGGTTGACAACTGTTGAAGAGTTTCATGATAGGTTTTCAGTTGCGCCAAAAATGGTTTTCTCCTGTACAGGGAAGATAGGAAAATTTGTTCTTACCTGCTAATTTTTGTTCCTGTAGTACCATGGATCAGTCTAGACTGCTGGGTTGTGCCTCTCTTTCAGCAGATGGAGACAGAGAAAAACTTGGAGGGGCACCCCTTCTTAATCTGGTGTGCCACATGCAGCTCCTCAGCATAAACAGTACCCAAGCATATGTATAACACCATTGAACAAACATGTCAAGTAAAGAACAAGGAAGAGCCAAGTAGCTATAACTATAAACAAGTGAGCTTTCTGTGTAGGATAAGGATAAACCTGTACCCTCCTTCCGATGAAAAAGATAACCAGAGAACCAAAGAATACTACAATGACAGTGCGAGTGGACTCTCAAGGAACTGAAAACTCACAATGGGCAGGCGTCTGGACTGATTAGTGGTATCACAGGAACGAAAATTAACAGATAAGAACCAATTTTCCTTTCCCTGTACATACCTGGATCAGTCCAGACTGCTGGGATGTACCCAAGCTGCCTATCTGGGGTGGGATCCTGAGAGTTCAGCTCGGATGAGGCTGCCGCCGAAATTGGCAATGTCCAAACCCTGGACATCACAATGGTAATGCCTGGAAAAGGTATGCAAAGACTTCCAGGTCGCTGCCCTGCAAATTGCTTGCGGTGACACCAACTGACTTTCTGCCCAGAAAGCTGCCTGTAATCAAGTGGAATGTGTTTTCAAACCCCCCGGGACTGGGTGACCGTGACAAATGTGTGCGGAAGCAATAGCCTCTTTCAACCAGCAGGCAATAGATGCTTTGGCCGCTTTTTGGCCCCTCTTAGGGCCACTCCATAAAACAAAAAGATGATCCGAGAGACGAAAACCAATAGTAACTTCAAGATAATGCAAAATGACTCTCCTGCCATCCAAGTGCCTCAATTCCCATACAAGAAGGTTCCGCCTCAGCATTGGGAAAAGCTGGTAATTCCACAGACTGATTCAAATGGAAAGCTGAAACCACCTTTGGAAGAAAGGAAGGGAACCGTCCAGAGGGAGACTCCAGAATCAGAAATCTGCAAAAAAGGTTCCCGGCCAGAAAGAGCGGAGCAAATCGCCACCAAAAACACTGTTTTCAGAGTTAGTTTTAAAGGCTTTCTTAAACGACTCAAACAGAGCATCACACAAGACATTAAGGACTAAGTTGAGACTCCAGGACGGACACACGGACGGACTGGAGGATTCAAGTGCTTCACTCTGCGAAGAAAATGAACCATGTTAGGATGTGCTGCCAGAGACATCCCCTGAACTTTGCCTCTGAGGCAGCCCAATGCCGCCACCTGCTCCTGGAGAGAATTAAACGAAAAGCCCTTACTGAGGTCTCTCTGCAGAAAAGCCAGAATTTGAGCCACCGAGGATTGACGAGGGAAGACTTCCTGCTCCCCACACCAGGATTCAAAGACCTTCCAAATCCTGACGTAAGTTAAGGACGTCTATCTCTTGCGAGCTCGAAGCAGGGTGGCAATGACATCTTCCTGGTATCCTTCCTTTCTCAGTTGCCTCCTTTCAAAAGCCAGGCCACTAGACAAAAGTGATCCTCCTGGTCAAAAAATATAGGGCCTTGCCGAGGAATGTTCTGAAGATAACTCAGGGGCAGGGGACCATCCACTGCTAGATTGACCAGGTCTGCAAACCAAGGCCTTCGGGGCCACTCCGGAGCCACCAAGATCACCTGACCAGGATGAACCTCTATTCTCCGAAGGACCTTGCCTATCAGAGGCTACGGAGGAAACACATATAGCAGAACTGTGCTCAACCCCTTCCGCTTCGTGTTCTCTTCAGCGACTGAAGAAACGTGGGGCCTTGGCATTCCTTTGAGTTGCCATCAGGTCCAGATGGGAAAGACCCCATCTGTGCGTTATGAGATCCATTGCTTCATCTCAGAGCTCCTACTCTCCGGGGTCCAATCTCTGATGGCTCAAAATCTGCCTGCATGTTGTCTGTTCCCGCTATGTGTGATGCGGCCAGCATGGGCAAATGCTACTCCACCCAGGTCATCAGCTGATCGGCTTCTAAGGCTACCGGGCGACTTTTGGTCCCACCTTGCCAGTTGATGTAGGCCACTGCTGTTGCATTGTCCAAGAGGACCCACACCGCCTGGTTCGTCAAGAGTGGGAGAAAACTCTGCAATGCCAATCTCACTGCTCTTGTCTCGAGCTGACTGATGGATCACGATGCTTCCTTCTGCGACCACTGGCCCTGGACCGAGTGAGACTGGCATACTGCTCCCTAACCGGTGAGACTGGCGTCTCTCGCCACTATCACCCACTGAGGCATGTAGAGATCCACTCCTCACCTCAAGTGTCCTGGCACCAACCGCCAGCTGAGGCTGGCCCTGTTGGAGTCCAGAAGCGGTAAGGGAACTTGGAACTCCTCCGACATTGGATCCCAGCGGGACAACAATGCTCACTGTCAGGGGCTCATATGAGCAAAGGCCAATGGAACAAACTCCAGAGTCGACGCCATGGAGCTCAGGATCTGCAGATAATCCCAGACCCTGGGTACCAACGCCGCCAGAAGGCGTTCAACTTGCGACTGGAGCTTGGCGGCTTTCTCATCCGGGAGGAAGACCTTGCCCACTCGGGTATCGAACCGGGCTCCCAGAAGGTCTAAGACCTGAGAAGGATGCAGGTGTCTCTTGGCCTGATTGACGACCCACCCGAGGGATTGCAGGCGATGCAAGTACATGTCCACTGACTGTTTGCAGAGAGCTTCTGACTTCGCCTGAATGAGCCAGTCGTCCAAGTACAGGTGAATTAGAACTCCTTCCCTGTGAAGGGCTGCCGCCGCCACCACCACCACCATCAATTTGGTGAAAGTATGTGGTGCTGTCGCCAGACTGAACGGGAGAGCACAAAATTGAAAACGCATTCCAAGGACCACGAACCGAAGAAACCTCTGATGATCTCATTGAATACTTATGTGCAGATACGCCTCTGTCAGATTGAGAGAAGCCAAGAACTCTCCCTTGCGCCCTGCCGCAATGACGGAGCGCAGGGTCTCTATCCGGAAATATGGTACCTTGAGAGCCCTGTCCACCTTCTTGAGATCCAAAATGGGATGGAAGGATCCTTCCTTCTTCGGTACCACGAAATAAATAGAGTAATGTCCTGTATCCCATTCATCTGTAGGGACGGTCACAATGGCCCCTAGAGATTCCAACCTGCGGATGGTCTACCGGACTATTCGTCTCTTTGCCAGCAAGCCACATGGAGAGATTAGAAAGAGGTCTCTGAGTAGCCGAGCAAATTCTAAAGCGTAGCCTTGAGTGATGATACTTAGTACCCACTGGTCTGACATTATCTTGAACCATTCCTTGAAGAAAAAGGACGGCTGTCCCCCAGTGATCGGCACGGAGGAATGGGCCGGCCATATCTCATTGAGAGGACTTAGTGGTGAGGGATCCTTGACCGGAACCATCGCGGCCTGCTCAACGTCCCCAAAAGGACTGAGACCAGGAATGAGACCTCCCTGAGGTTTGCCGCTGGCCCGCACCTGATGCTCTATTTTGACAAAAGCGCCGCTAACCCCGAAAATGAGACTGGGTTGGGGGAAAACCCTCTAGGACCCTTCGGCTTATCTTCCAGCAATTTGTGCACCTTATTATTACCCAAAGACTTGATTAGTTGTTCCAAATCCTCACCAAAGAGGAGCTTTCCTTTGAAAGGGAGTGCACTAAGCTGCGCCTTAGAGGAAACGTCAGCCGACCAATTGCGCAACCATAAAAGTCTCCTGGCAGAAATAGCAGACACCATAGTTCTAGAGGAGGTCCGTAGGAGGTCATAAGGCATCTGCCCCATAGTCTACCGCCACCTCTAAAAGCTCCGCCTGGGCCGACTCCTGAGGAGGAAGATCCCTGGTACTTAGGCATTGCTGCACCCATCTCAGGCCCACCTGGAGCATGAGGCTACTGCAAACAGCCGCTCGGATTCCCAGGGCCAAGACCTCAAAAATACACTTAAGGTGAACCGCGAGCTGTCTGTCATGGAGGTTTTTAAGGGCTGCCACCCTGGCCACCCGAATAGCGGCCCTCTTGGTGACCATGGACACCAAAGCATCTACCTTTGGGATTTTCAAGAGCTCCAGGATGTCTTCCGGCAATGGGTAGAGCTTATCCATAGCTCTACCCACGTGCAAGCCCGCTTCTGGAGTATCCCACTCCTGGACCATCAGCTGTTGGACTACCTCAGGAAAAAGAAAGGTCTTTGCCGGCCCATGCAATCCCGCCAGGACCAGATCCACCGTGTTCAGGCTGGGGTCATCCAGAGGAGCCGCGATACCCAGCTCCACCAGGACATGCAGTATGAGGGGATTAAGTTTGTCCTTCTGAAAAAGGTGAACCACCTTAGGATCATCCCCGTTCAACGGCGCCGCTTTCTCCGGCAACTCTCCCAGGGCCCGCAGGGTCATCGCCCAAGGCCTGCCCGAGCCCAGACTCCGCCGCAGCGAGATCCTTTGAGGGGCCACAAACTCTCCGGATCCAGAAAGATCCCTGCAGCTCCTGCCACTTGGGTAGCTTCCTGGGTGGCCACTCTGGAAGCCGAGGCCCACCCAGCCCTCCGGGCTAGGCTTGGCTAACCAAATAGACCTGCTGTATAAGCAGAACAAATTCTGCTGAAAAACCAGGCAGATCCCTTAAATCCCCCACCAGGGGAACAGGATGATCCTCAGGAAAATCAAAAAAGGAGTCCTGGGGATCCCCAGGACTACCTCCTGCCAGCAATAGTGCAGGGGGAAGATCCCCTCCCCAACCCGGTCTCCATGGCAACCGAGAAAGAATGCAAAATGGCTTCGCTCTCCCTCCCAGCGGCCCTTTTACCTGCACGCTGGACCTGCTGCCGCGCTAGATGCTCCCTCCCTGCCGTAGAGGCACTGCGCACAGAGGCCCGTACGGGAGAGCCGCGCAGCCGGCTCCCTGCAGGCCTCACAGCTGACACATGGCATGGCCGCCGGAACAAGAGCGCGTACGGACAGTGCCGCCGACCCTCAGGCCAAACAGCAGTAAGACCCGGGAGCAACCACAGTCGAATGGACCATGAATTCGGCTCAACCCCCAAAGGCATGCCGCCCCAGGATCTGCTGCTGCTACTCAGCCCTGCTGTTGGAACACTGAATTCACTTGTTGCTTTTTTTTTTTTTAGTAAGAGCTCCGGCATGGAAGGCAAGGTAGCACCAGGTCCCGCAGGGAGAGGGGAGGGAACCGGACAACTGGCTATCACCCTCGGTGCTAGTATAAAGGCGCTAACTGGGTCACCAACCCAAGCTGCCTGAAGCCTACAACCAGGGAGGATGGTCCCCCTAGGACCTGCCAACTCCCTGGGAGGACTGCTGAAGCTTCCTGTCCTATCTTGACAACCTTTTCTGAGAAATTTTTTTTTGTATTAGTGAATCCACGAAAAAAAGTTTCAGAACCACAGGTTTTGCACCACCTCCATCTGCTAGAGACAAAGAAATACTGAGGAGCTGCAAGTAGCAAACCAGTTTAAGAGGGGGTGCCCTCAAAGTTTTTCCTCTGTCTCTATCTGCTGGAAGGGAGGCAAAACCCAGCAGTCTGGACTGATCCGGGTACGTACAGGGAACTGCCAGATGGTCCTACACTTCAAGTTGGAGGTCAGAAGCATGCAACCCAGGCATGCAATAAGCACCAATGCCCACTGCTGCTACCCTCATAGCACATGTCATATGCCGAGCGGAACTCGTTTTTATCACAGTCAAGGCCTTGCTGGACTGTCCTCTGAAACGCCTCCTGAAATTGCGTGGGAGGCGTTCCCATAATTCTTGGGCTTGTTTCCAGAGGTTTCTGGAGTACTGGCCCATATAAAGCTGATAGCAGGCAATCCTGGCTGCTAGCATTGAGCCCTGAAATACCCGACGTACAAGAGCGTCCAGAGTACTATGCTCACGGCCCAGTGGGGCCAAAGCATGAGGCCGGAGCCTCTTCTCCTTTTTTAGGGCAGATTCTATCACCACCAATTGATGGGGAATTTTTTGGCTTTCAAAACCAGTGGTAGGTTGGACCAGATAGACCACAACCTTCTTGCGATTCACTGAAGGGATGGAGATAGGATGCACCTAGAGCCATACGACCAGCTCCTTAAAAATATCATGTACTGGTACCTCAACCACCTCCTTAGGAGCATCAATAAAATGCAGGATTTCTAACATTGTATGACGAGAATCCTGTTCTGTTAATAGTTGGAAAGGCACAGACTCTGCCATGGCCTTAACAAATCCAGTAAAAGATAGATCCTCAGGAGTGATTTCTTTCTCTCCTCCGGCGGGAAGAGTTCGGAAGGTAAATCCTCAGATTCCTCCATGGAGGAAAAAGATCTCACCTTCCCAAGGAACATTTGGGGCTTCCCCTTCACTCTGAAAGTCCAGAAACGAAGGAGGTGGGGCCCCCATCAGAGCCCAAAGCCTCGAGCCAGAAGGCCTTGGAGGCATCAGCAGAATCAAAGATGGCACTGGGGGCACCGATGGAATCCTGGGTCTCAGCAGCACCGATGAATCCCCATGCATCGGTAACACCGGGGGCATCAAGGGCACTGAAAGCACCGGTCACGATGGCCCTGGGAGTGCTAGAGGCTGCTGGAGGCTCGTGACTTAGGCGCCGTCAACCCCAATGGACCCTCCTTGCCTGAGGAGTCACTCACCGGAACAGGAACCGGTGGAGGCAGCAATGCTCCCTTCGACCACGAAGGCATTCAGGGCATCAATGCTGGCTGTTGGTAAGACACCAAGCACAGCAGGTCCAGCTGCGCCAACAGAGGCACAAGCACCAAGGGAGTCTGCTCTTGCGGTGGTGGCGGTCCCAGTGGCTTGATGCTCTGCAGGGCCTGGCTGACCGCCAACCACACTGCCTCTGCAACTGCTACAATTTGTTTCCTGCAAAACTTTCATTCTTCTTGACTATGTGCCAACCTATCATCAGTTCAATCTGGTCTGTCATTTCAATATGTTTATCATCCCTCCTCTGCCCCCAACATCAGTCTTAACAGAAGAACAACAAAACAGTGAGAACAAATACTCTTATATTCTTTATTAGTTCTAGGAAATCCAGAAAAATGTATGGACTAAAAAAAAAAAAAATGATGTAAGAGAAATTCAAGAGAGTTCTGCCACTAAAGTCTATGAAAGTGGATAGCATAGAATAAGTAAAATTATTCACATAATGCAACGCCATAGACTCAAATGGTATCACGCTCTAATATCTTTCCCCCAAGTCATTCATTCATCTCTATACATGTCAATGGCATTACCTTCTTACAGAATTTCTTCCAGATCAGTTTTGGGCTTTCTTGGGCCCTGCCCCCAGCTCAATAGGATCCGAGGCTGAAATCGGACATCATGAGCCTTCATTCACAAATACCCGGGGGGGGGGGGGGGGGGCTCCTATTTTAAATTGCTCTCAACTTACCTTATTCCAGTCATTACAGCAACAGTGCTCAGCTGTCCCCAACGCAGCAGGTCTATCTCTGGAACCCTCCACTTGTGGTCTCTAGATTCAGCCACTCTATGTCACTTATGCACAATGACAACAACTCCCTTCCCCATCAGAGGCTGTGATGCTGCCTCTGCAACATCCTCAGCCACCCTGGGAGACAAAAGACCCAATACAGAAATAAACTTCAGGTCCTACCTCTGAGCCCTTGGGCCGGCCCTTCAAAATTAGTTTTTATACTGAATTGTATCTTCAGTATCCCATGTCAAACAAAATAATACTACAAAGTGTACCTGTATTTACTGCACAGCATGAAAGATTTTACATGTCAGTGTCCCTGCTCATTCATCTTAATTTTATTTCTCTCATGTACATTGCATTTTCCAATAAATATTCCAGTAAATTCTGCAAATGGCATCCTTCGTAAATATTTTTCCCAGTGTGTTTTCTCACTTCTGCACTGTGTTAGGGTGCCTTCTGCTATTTCCAATATTGAAAATGCCTTTAAGAGGGTGATGCCATTGAGGTCTACGGAACTGAATGATGGGAGGGAAACATTTTCTGTTACAAAACATTTTGCACTGGTCAGACAGAGCAAAAATGTTAATCACATTATTTATATCAATACCTCATCTTTCCTCAATGTAAACTTAACTCTCTGAAGGCTGGTTAAGTTAAGCAAAATGTATGCTAAACATAAAAGTAGTGAAGATTAATTAGACTGTTTTTATTGTTTAACTAATTTATCCAATATGTGCAGAATTAATCTCTAAAATATGAGCCCACTGATGAGATAAAACATCAGATGCATGAACTGGCCTAGGTAGGTTCAATTTTCAAAGACTAGATAACTTTTTTTGAATAGCGACCCAGATGGGCCCAATCTCGGATCACGAAGCAAAAAGCAGCATGAGTGCCTTTGATTTACTCTCCTTGGCCATGTCATTTTCTGTATGCTTATCTCTGATCCAGAGGCGACAGGATTGCACCGGACAGGATTTCCAGACAAATCATCTCCTCTTGCCACACATTCGCAAGGTGACCAAACTCTTACGTAAGTGGGAATGCAGTCTGCAATTCAGCTTCATGCATACAGACAGGCCTGGATTTAAGCACCAAATTTTGAGGGCACCAAACATCTGGGCTGAAAAGGAGTCTTCTCCCTCTTGCTTTAGGGCCATAGACCTGGTACCACTTCCATAAGGCACTACCCATAGCAACCTGGCCAACAACCGTTCTCCCACTTTCCAAACGCCCGGAGTGAACCCCCTGTTCTCTGAGGGAGAATTCCTGCTCTTATCCTCTAGTCCTGCCTCTGGGTGCCAAAATCTTAAAATGTGGCCCTGCATATGGCATATAAAATCTGCCTTTTGCACACTCATCCGAAGTAATAGGGTCAATTTTCAAAAAATGGCTGAATGCCTAACTCTAGCCGGCCAAGATTCTGTCTGGTCAAGTTAAACCAATAGCCAACTGAAACCCCTTCCTCCCGACAGCTA
Organism: Rhinatrema bivittatum; assembly: GCF_901001135.1. NCBI lineage: Eukaryota > Metazoa > Chordata > Amphibia > Gymnophiona > Rhinatrematidae > Rhinatrema > Rhinatrema bivittatum. Next base: position 284,854,330 of record NC_042617.1, on the reverse strand, counting down.
ATAAATAAAAATAAATTGCCCCCAAGCCTCATGTCCCCTCCTTCCAGCCACAATTTAAATTAAATGCTTGTGAGCCTTGGCTCTCCTCCTCTTCCCCTCCCCGGATGTCAAAAATATCCCATCCCACTGATTCTGACCCCACCTCATCCCACCTTCTGAAATTCCCAAGATGAGCCAGCAAGAGAACTCAAGTTTTACCTCTTACAAGCCTGGCTTCCAGCATTGCTCTGACAATGATGCTAAACAGCATCATCGTCAGAGTAATGCTGAACAGAGGCCTCTTGCTAGCTCAGCCTGGGAAAGCTTTTGGAGGTTCTGGGGCAATATCTTTGAGATTGGGGGAAATTGGACTCGCAGGTTTTTTTCAAATGTGGCTGTTGGAAGGGAGAGAGAGAGAAAAGGGATTGGGCTTGGGTAGGGCTGTTGGCTGGACTCAGGCCCACTATAGCAATACTTAGACTTGAAAATCAAGAGCTGGCCACCTAATCCTCCTCTCCCCTCCCTCACTAAACTCGCTTTCTGGAGTGCCCAAAATTCAGTCATTTAACCCAGGTAAATTTTCAAAGACTTTGATCTAGTCAGCTATGTTCTTACTCAGCCAGCCACATCCGATGTCCCTCCTTCCTGTGTCCCAGTGGCCAATGCCGGTCTTCAGCTCTTTCACTTTAATGAACCAACTCTAAGTCAGGGGGGTATTCAGCCTCAGGACTACAAACAAGTCTGGTTTGCAGGAGAGTGAAAAGATGCAAATTAACCTAGTACTTGAACCACATATGTGCAGCTCTACCCGTTTATCCACTGCGGGTAGGTACCCTGAAAACCGCAGTCTTCGGCCCGTGAGGACAAGAACTCCGTGCCCCTGCCCAGACGCACAGTTTGCCACCTCAGGGTCTTCACTGTGCCTCGTTCACACAGCATATCTGCAAAAAGACAGTACAGAGCGACAGCGGAAGCTCCAGCAGAGGGGCAGGCAACTCCGGTCCGTGAGTACCGCAAGCCAGTCAGGTTAGTATATCCTGAATAAATATGCATAAGATGCATTTGCAAGCAATGGAGGGCAGTACATCTCATGAATATTCAGTCTGGCTATCCTGAAATCCCGACAGGCTTGCAGCTCAGGAGAAACTGAATTGGCTATCCTGAGCTAGTGCCTGGGAATACATGTAATGCGCCTAGAAGCTCTCCCACCCTAGGAAAAATACTATATTCGCAAAAGTTCCTGTAAGAGACTCAGCCCGACTCTATAGGCTTTCTAAGAGCAAATGTAAAAATCCAAACCTTCCTATTTTGAGCATAGAAGCTCTTTTGGCACCAAAGCTGCTCTGTCCTAATCTTATTTAGCACAAGCTAGCTCAGGATTTAGTAGAGATGCTGAAATCAATTGCACAGATGACCGCTTCACCTCTCACTCTTAAAACTATCAAAGCGCACTGCAACTCTACAATGCTACTTTGAGGGACATTTTGGGCCCTATAGGGTGACAACGAGGGACATATCCTAAAGCTCCACCGGAATAGGATTTTTTTTTTTTTTTTTTTTAATTATTTGTAAGACAAAGTTGGGAAGAAAAGCCATTTTCCAAAACCAAGAAGGACTCTCGCCCTCCCAATGCTGGACATCTGGCACCCCCATGTGGTCCTGAGTTTCCTGGTCCATTATAAGCAGCAAAGTAATTCTCACAACGGCCCTCGGAATAAAGTTTGGCAAACGGCAAATCCCCCAGCACCAAATCTTCCAGGCAATTTCCAGTGAAATGCAAAGCCTACAGCTGGCCCCGCCAAATCCTCCCCAATTCCACTGGTACAATATTTTCATCAGCAAACCCAACAGTGTCACTGCCCCCCCCCCCCCCTCCCCTCCCAAAATCCATGTTTGTTTGTTTGTTTGTTTTTCAGGAAGACTTTTGTCCAAAGTGGAAACAAAAGATACATTTCTTCGGAGGGAAACCATTTCCCAGTGACACGTTCTCATTCCAAGACGTCACCCCCTAGAAGCAAAGAGTTGGCAGAAGCTTGGGGGAGACTGGACGATGCACTGGCAGCTTTAGGTTTCTTCTTGCTGCTAAGGTCACGTTTGAATTTCTGACATCACTGGCTCTTCTTCCTCATTCTCCGCCCCCTTATCTTTCTTCCATCCCCCCCCCCCCCCGCCCTCCTCGCCACGGCTTTAAAAAAAAAAAAAAGTTTGGAGTGTCCTTAGTGGTCCTGAAATCCCGGCATGGGGAAGGCCCGGGCGAAGCTCTCCACGCGCTTGCGCAGTTCCGCGAGCCTCCGCACCGTCTCCTGGTCTTCCAGCAGAAAGTTCTTGAAGTCCTGAACTTTAGCTGTGGAAGTAAAGCAAAGGGCTGAGCAAATGGGCAAGGACAGACAAAAAGGGAAAACAAAAACCACCCACGCACCTGGAAAAGGCTTTCTTTCTAAAAGCACAGAGGGGCAGACTAACCAAGCAGTCACTTGAAAGGCAAAATAACGGCTGCCTGCTCAGAAAAACTGGCCCTGTGGTTTACAGCGTAGCCTAGCCGGGCTGCACATCTCTATCGACATGGGAGGTCAATTTTTTTTTCAGCCTCTCCGCACGCGGTGCCAGCAAAACCAATTTTCAAAGGGAAACGCCTCGCTGACTTTCCCCTTGAAAATCTGCGGCGCACCAGTGCTACAGGGAAGTCTTTACCTCGGGTGCTCTGCAGGTGAAGAGTACAGTGGGAGTTTTTGCAATTAAATCCCTGTGCTTTTTTTCCCCCCCCGACTGCCCTAACCCCTTTTCCCCCACAGTGAGGGGCAATTTTCAAAAGAATTTTTCTCCCATGGGTAAAAGCCTAGTTACCCACAGAAATCCCTTTGAAAAATGCCCCCTGTATAATTTAACACGAGGTCATGAAGCCAAGGCAGGGACCTGAGCCGGTCACAGAAGGCGAGGCTTCTAACCTCAGGACCTAATCATGCAACGCACGAATAGCAAGGACCTACCCACTGGACAAAGCTCTGGCAGGGACCGGGCAGCTGGAGCGCTACCTCTGTGGGTCCTGGAAGGCCATAGTGCAGGATAGGTACTGACCTAATAACGGCTGCTCATTAGGGAACAGAGCATATTTTTAAGACGCCTGCTGTGTAGTGGCTTGAGCTGTTCCGATTTTTTTCTATGAGCAAAGACAAATAAGTTCACAGCCCTAAGCCACTGTTTCCCAAACTCAATCCTCAGGACCCGCGGCCATGTCTAGGTTTCAGGGCAAACAAAACATGCAAGTTAATGCTCTCCTGAAATAAACAATTTAACTGACCAGTCATTTTTTTTTTTAAACTCTAAATTCCTCAGTCTGCACCCCTGGGGACAGCCATGCCAACAGCTGTGTCACACACACCACTTCAGGCCGACTGGTTTATTACTAGCTATGTCACAAATGATATCACAAACACACATCTTATATGAACCAATGACACTGCTCCAAATATGGCTGCCTCCAGAGGTGAATGAAAGAAGTTTAAAAAACACAAAAAACACATTAAAAAATGACAGTTCAGAAAACTTTCTAATGGCTAAAGGGTGAGCACTACAAATTGCTACGTGTATTCCTAAAGTACTGTCGGGTATATAGAGGTGCATTTTTCTCTTAAGCAGAAGTACCGGTTTTCATCTTCACTTCCAGGCCAATCTGAATGCCCTCGTCAATGAAGTCCACCACCTTTTCAAAGTCTGCCTCCTGAAAACCTCTGGACGTGAGAGCAGGAGCACCTGCAAACCAGGAAGACATGTTCAACCAACAGAGCAGGAATCTCACACCACTGATCTTCCAGAAGCAAAAGCACTTTTCTCTTAACACATCTCAAAAGTTACAAATACTTCTCCCTACTTATAAACTCATAAATGAAAATAGATAATGCTGACAGGCAATACTTTAAACAGAAGTCATCAGTTAACCCCCAGAATAATAGCAGTGCAAGCTTCCCTCACACACACTGCCCCACCACAGAACAGGTACAGCACAGGCAGCAGCAGTGCAAGCTTCCCTCACACACACACTGCCTCACCACAGAACAGGTACAGCACAGGCAGCAGCAGTCCAAGCTTCCCTCACACTCACACACTGCCCCACCACAGCATTGGCAGCAGCAGTGCAAGCTTCCCTCACACACATACTGCCTCACCACAGAACAGGTACAGCACAGGCAGCAGCAGTGCAAGCTTCCCTCACACTAACACTGCCCCACCACAGCACAGGCAGCAGCAGGGCAAGCTTCCCTCACCCACATACTGCTCCACCACAGAACAGGTACAGCACAGGCAGCAGCAGTGCAAGCTTCACTCACATACACACTGCCTCACCACAGAACAGGTACAGCACAGGCAGCAGCAGTGCAAGCTTCCCTCACACACACTGCCCCACCACAGAACAGGTACAGCACAGGCAGCAGCAGTGCAAGCTTCCCTCACACACACACTGCCTCACCACAGAACAGGTACAGCACAGGCAGCAGCAGTCCAAGCTTCCCTCACACTCACACACTGCCCCTACCACAGCATAGGCAGCAGCAGTGCAAGCTTCCCTCACACACATACTGCCTCACCACAGAACAGGTACAGCACAGGCAGCAGCAGTGCAAGCTTCCCTCACACTAACACTGCCCCACCACAGCACAGGCAGCAGCAGGGCAAGCTTCCCTCACCCACATACTGCCTCACCACAGAACAGGTACAGCACAGGCAGCAGCAGTGCAAGCTTCCCTCACACTAACACTGCCCCACCACAGCACAGGCAGCAGCAGGGCAAGCTTCCCTCACCCACATACTGCTCCACCACAGAACAGGTACAGCACAGGCAGCAGCAGTGCAAGCTTCACTCACATACACACTGCCTCACCACAGAACAGGTACAGCACAGGCAGCAGCAGCAGTGCAAGCTTCCCTCACACTAACACTGCCTCACCACAGAACAGGTACAGCACAGGCAGCAGCAGTGCAAGCGTCACTCACCCACATACTGCTCCACCACAGAACAGGTACAGCACAGGCAGCAGCAGTGCAAGCTTCCCTCACACACACACACTGCCCCACCACAGAACAGGTACAGCACAGGCAACTGCAGTGCAAGCTTCTCTCTCTCACCCACACACACACACACACACACTGCTCTATCACAGGACAGGTACAGCACAGGAAGCAGCAGTGCAAGCTTCCCTCACACACACACACACACTGCTCTATCACAGGACAGGTACAGCACAGGAAGCAGCAGTGCAAGCTTCCCTCACACACACACACACACACACACACACACTGCTCTATCACAGGACAGGTACAGCACAGGAAGCAGCAGTGCAAGCCTCCCTCACACACACACTGCTCTATCAAAGGACAGGTACAGCACAGGCAGCAGCAATGCAAGCTTCCCTCACACACACACTGCCCCACAACAGAACAGGTACAGCAGGGGCAGCAGCAGTGCAAGCTTCCCTCACACACACACACTGCCTCACCACAGAACAGGCACAGGACAGGCAGCAGCAGTGCAAGCTTCCCTCACACATACACACTGCTCCACAAGAGCAATAATGCCTCCTTTTTTTCTGCTGACCATTCCTCTCTCTGTGCAGCCAAGCATCTTTCTGGCTTTTGCTGTCACCACCTTAAGCTCATTAGATACAATCACCCCCAGATCCCGCTCTTCCTTTGCGCTTAGCAGAATTTCACTTCCAATTCTATGCCTCTCCCTTGGATTTTTGCATCCTAAACGTGTAACTGCATTTTTCAGTATTAAATCTTAGCAGCCTGACCATTCCTCAAGCTGCGCTACATCCCTTCTCATGTTTTCTACACTTTCCCAGCTGTCTACCAGGTTGCAGATTTTGTATCAACAAAAAGACAAACCTATCCTGATAGTCCTTCCCCTCAGAGGGATCACCTCTATTGCTCTACGCTCATTAAATTGCTGGACTCTGCTACAACTACCCTTAAGTTGCCAATTAGTGCCACCTATGAGGATGGTGGAAGTCACTAATAGCCTGACCAAAACCAAAGCTTACCAAAAAAGGCAAGGAAAAGCTACAAGCCAGTAACTTTTCTTCCTTGTTTTCTGGAATACACTCTTGCACTAATTGCAAGGCCTCCTTCCTGCCCTGTTTACCTCAATCCTATTAAAATTTCACAGGTCTGGTGGCTCCTGCAAATGTTAGAACTCTCCTTCCTGCTGCCTGGGTTTTAGCACTTCCCAGGCAGCCAAATCACTGCTGGTGTCACAAGCCCAGCTGGCTCAAGAAGGAAAGAAAAAAAAAAATTCACTCCGCTCCTTCCTCCCGCCTTCTGTTTGCTTTCCAAGCTAAGCAAGGGCTTGTAGTTGGAGCTCAAGTGTGTACAGACAGCAGGTCTCCAGAGACGGGGGTGAGGGCAGTGCAGAGGTTTGGGGGGAGATGGAGAGTGTATGCCACACAGAAGGTGACCTGTGCTTGGGGGGAGGGGGGGTGAGGGCAGTGCAGAGGTTTGGGGGGAGATGGAGAGTGTATGCCACACAGAAGGTGACCTGTGCTGGGGGGTCACATGGTATGCAGACTCCTGACCTGCAATGGGCGCTCATCACCTATTTCATCAGGGCCAACTGCACAGTCCAAGCCAGACAGGGGGTAACTGGCACTTACTAAGAATGCCATCAAATCCCACTGGAGCTAGGCTCACTGCTAATACTTCTTCCTCCTCCTCCCAGCTGTGATTCTGTGAAGGAACGCATGCTGTGCTGAGGAGCAGGCAGACAGATACCTAGTCTCAGCCCCCCCCGGAACGAGGGCGCTCTTGTCTCCAGGGCAGGTGTTCTTGTTGGCAGTGATGGACACCAACTCCAGCACCCGATCGGCCCGAGCTCCGTCTATCCCCTTTGGCCTCAAGTCCACCAGTACCAGGTGGTTGTCTGTTCCTCCTGTTCTCCGGGCGAGAGAGGGACAGAAAGAGAGAAATGAGGCTCTCGCATCGTCAGGGGGACAAGTGCACCCTCCTCCAGATACACATGCTCTGTCTCACCCCTATCATGCACCCCCTGCAGTCTCGTCTTGTCGCCTCTCCTCCCCAGACACACCCTTGTCATACTGCCGTGCTCACACGCACTGTGCCAAGTCCAAGCGTCGTGCATGCCTGTACCTGAGACGAGGGTGTACCCCTTCCTCAGCAGCGCTTCTGCCATGGACTTTGCGTTCCGCAACACCTGCCGGGCGTACTCCTGGAAGCTGGGGGAATTAACCTGAAGCCAGAGCAGAGACACAACGTTGGCGCTGGCAGCAAGGCAAATCCCTAACGATGGAAAGGAACCCCAAAAATCAGGGATTCCAGATAGATTTTTCCCATTCATCCTACACCTTCAGCCAGGAAAGTTAAAAACCCCTAACCCCCCCCCCCCCCCCATGTGCTGTAAAAACCAACAGGGAAGCCAAGGTCACGGGAACCAGCAGACTGATCTCATGCAGCGCTGCGCACGCTGAGGGTACTTTACGAAGGGAGGGTAATTTTAAAGAAACTGTGCACGGCGGCGCAAAGTCCGCGCCTTCCTTTCACGTACAGACTTACCCCAGAATTTCAAAGTGAGACTCCGGCACTAAAGTTTGCTTTGCGAATTTGCATCAAGTGGCCTAAATCGCACCCAAGCTTTCCCCTGTTCCACTGAAGGAGTAACTTGTGCGGATGAACCTGCGCACATAACTTCTTTAAATAAAAAAGTACTGCATGCAAATCCCAGCTCTGACACCCCCCCCCCCCCTGGAAAGTTTAACATCAATTTGCATAAAGAGTACACACAAAACTGGGTCACGCTCATGCGAACTGAGCCCTGGGCTGTTTTATAAACCGGGTCTTGTGCACCTAAATGGCTTTGAAAATGAGGCCCATAATACATATTACTTTACCACAATCAGTTTGGCCAACAGGCGTCCGAGGCTCTCACCTGCTTTAAGGCCACAGCCACAGCAGCGATGGCGTGGTTGTGGGGCCCACCCTGGATCGACGGGAAGACAGCAAAGTTGATTCTGTCTTCATAGTTATATAGAATCTCCTTCCCGGTCTTTTTGTCCACGGACTTGGTGCCTTTACGATAAAATATCAATCCAGCTCTAGGAAACAGGCCGAAAAGAAAGACAGGGTGAAGCAAGCAGACATTCCACATAAATCTCTTGCTCTGGTGCTCTACATTCCTCCGGCTCAGGTGAGAGACATCATCAGGCAAGGCAGCCGTTCACTGCCCGCCATCACAAGCAGCCTCTTCCACTAAGCAGGAAGAGTGAATCAGAAAGAAATTAATCGGCTAAACTAGCTCGCATAACACAAACAGGCCCACTCAATTCACCACCGAAAAGGTCTGCTTTCACTGCAAAAGGCAACCCGTCATGTCCAAGTACTCTTATATTATGACATGAACACGTACAAAACGAGAGCTCTGTGTTGCCCGTGAGCACTTGCATGTTCTGTGAGTTCCAGCCAGCATCTGCTCAGTTTACAGGGTAAAAAAAAAAAAAAAAAAAATTACTTTCCCCATCACACTTGATTTGTGCACAGATCCACACTGAACACAAAGCTAAGGCTGTGCTTTCCCAGCAGCCGCTGCTGGCCCCAGATGGAAGGAATATGTGGCCCACCGTCTCCATGGCACATCAGATGTAGAGAGAATGCAGACTACGTGTCACGGTCATTCTGCAGTAACCGAGTATAAAAGAATGTGATTTTTTTTTGGCCAGTAACTAAAGTGAGCAGGTCTGAGCTGGCTGGTCATAAAGCAGGCTTCATTTCAACAAAGAGGAGTAGACAAAAGATCAACCACAAAATTGAGAAATTACTACTTATCTGATAATTTAATTTTCTTTAGGACAGATGAATCCAGAACCAGTGGGTTATGCACCTCTACCAGCAGATGGAGACAAAGTAAACTGACATCACAGTATATATACTCCTGCAGTGACATCAGCCTGCCAGTATCCTCTTCAAAAGCAAATGTGGACAGACTAACAAAAAAACTTGATTAAAAACAGACAACCAATACTGTACTCAAACAACAAGAAACACTGAGCTGGGACAAATAATGTATTAACACTAGTCTAGGGACTGGATTAACACTTACCAGTAATTCCTGGAAACTCTTAGCCTTGCAGGAGGACCATAGCGCAATCATTTGGCAGCCAAGGGCAGGAAGCTGGATTCATCAGTCTATTCTAAAGAAAAGGAAATTAGCCGGTAAGTAGTAATTTCTCATTTCTTAGCACCCAAATAGATGAATCTAGAACCAGTGGGATGTACCCAAGCTACTCCCGAACAGGGTGGAGGCTGCCCATGGTCCAAAGGCTGCATCCTCCTGGGCCTGCACATCCAGACAATAATACCTGGAAAAGGTGTGTAAGGAGGACCACGTCGCAGCTCAACAAATGTCAATGTGAGACAACAATCTAACCTCTGCCCATGACACTGCCTGAGCCCTAGTAAAATGAGCCCTAACCTGAGTGGACAATGGCTTTTCAGCCGCCACATACACGGCCATGTCCACCTCCTTAATCCAGCGAGCTACTGTAGCCCGCGAAACTGGATCACCCCGTTTTCCTCCACCATGAACGACAAACATGTGATCCATCTTTTGGAAATGTTTAGAAACTTCCAGATATCTCATGACATGTCTCTTGACATCCAAGGGTATTCCTCCACATCTCTTTCATTATTTAAGGATGGTAAGGAAATGGACTGATTAAAGTGAAAATCTGAGACCACTTTAGGCAAGAAGGAAGGAACAGGACAAAGCTATATCGCCCCTGGAGTCACCCAAAGGAACAGCTCCCGGCAAGACAAGGCCTGTAGCACGAAAATTCGACATGCAGAACAAATCGCCACCAGAAACATTGTTTTCAAGGTCAGTAACCGCAAGGAAAGGCTACGCAGAGGTCGAAATGCAGGACCCGCCAATCAATCCAACACCAGGTTAAGATTCCAAAGGAATTGGTAACTGCAAGGGAGGACAAAGATGTTTCACTCCCCTCAAGAAATGGGCCACATCAGGATGAGAAGATAATGATGCACCATTCACCTGGCCCCTGAAGAGCAGTTACCTCTACCTTCAAGGAATTAAGGGCCAACCCTTTATTTAACCCATCCTGTAAAAAATCCAAAATGGATCTTAACTGAATGAGGAAGAGCACCTCGATCTTCACATCAAGCCTCACTCGCCAAACCCGCACATAGGCTAAGGAAGTGTACAATTTCTGTGCTCGGAGCAAAGTGGCAATCACCGCAGAATATCCACGCTTCAACAAGCGAGCCCCTCAAGGGCCATACCGTAAGACAAAACTGAGTTGGATTTTCATGAAGGACAGGCTCCTGCTGAAACAGATTTCTGTGCAGTGTTACACAAATGGGGGTTTCTACCAGGAGTCTTTGCAGGAGTCTTTGCAGATCTGCATACCATGGTCTTCTGGGCCAATCCAGTGCCACCAGAGGCACCGTCTCGCTGTGGCCTTTGATCCTTCAAACCATCCTTTCCAACAGGGGCCATGGGGAAAGGCATACAGCAGCTTGCCTTCTGGCCAGACCTGCACGAGAGCATCGATCCCCAAGGACTTCAGATCGCTCCTGTGACTAAAAATCAAGGAACCTTTGCACTGCGAGAAGTCGCCAGCAGGTCTTGAAATGGAAGGCCCCAGCGATCCACTATCAGCTGGAATGCCTCATCCGACAATACCCATTCTCCTGAGTCCAGATTCTCCCTGCTGAGAAAGTCTGCTCTTACATTGTCTTTTCCTGCAATTGTCAAGCTGAGATTTCCAGAAGATGCACTTCCGTCCTTAGTTGGTCTCTCTCTTGCAATATTTGTTTGCTCTTGGTTCCATCCTGCCGATTGATGTAAGCTACCGTTGTTGCGTTGTTCAATATTATTCAGACCGCTCCACCCTGCAGGCTGCAGCTGAACAGCAAACAAACCAACTGGACTGCCTGGGCTTCCAGCTGATTGATGTTCCAGAGAGACTCCTCTGTATTCCAGTGCCCTTGCGCTGTTATTTCCTGACAGTTAGTTCACCAACCTCGGAGGCTCATAATCTGTCGTGAGTACCAACCAGTCCGGCGTCACCAGGGAGACTCTCTTTCTCAGATGGTCCGCTTGCAACTACCACTGGAGGTGAGAGCAGACTTCCATCAGCAGATGGAGCCGAATCGAATAGTCCAGAGATTGTGGTTTCCATCGAGACAGCAGGGAATGCTAAAAGTGGATGCACCCAAGCACCTATAGATAGGACCACACTGTCGGGCATTTAATACTCACCAAGAGATGCACCTGTGCCAACAATTTTTTGAATACAAGCTTCTGGAGGAGAAATTTTGCCCTGTTTCATGTTGAACTGCACACCCAGATACTCCAACGACTGAAGACTACTTTTGGCTAGGTTCACCACCCAAATGAGCTCCTGCAAAAAGGAGATCACCTTGTGGGTCACCAGACAGCTCTCTTCCAAGACCTGACCCCAGTCAACCAGTCGTCTAAATATGTGTTTACAAGGATCCCATTCTTTCTCAGTTTCGCCACTACCACCACCATAACCTTGGAAAAGGTTCTAGGAGCGGTGGCTAGACCAAAGGCAGCACCCGAATTGATAATGGCACCCCAGCACCTCAAAACGCGGAAAACGTTGGTGCTCCATCCAGATAGAAATATGGAGTTATGCCTCGGACAGATCCAAGAAGGTCAGAAATTCTCCTGACTGCGCGGCCTTTATCATTGAGCGCAATGTTTCCATGCGAAAGTGAATCACCCGCAAATGACAGTTGATCCTTTTGAGATCCAGGATGAGACGAAAGGAGTCTTCCTTGGGCACAATGAAATAAATGGAATATCGACCTGTATTTTCTTGAGATGTGGGGTACTGGAATCGCAGCCCCTCAGACTGAGGAGCCTTGACAGCATACTCTTAACTTCCTGCTTCTTCTGCAGGGAGACACCATGAACATGACCTGAGGAATACTGCGAAACTCCAGCGCATATCCTTCTAGTATTATCTCCAGGACCCACTGATCCAATGTAATCTTGACCCACCTCTGATAGAGAGAGGCTTGCCCCATCTCCTGTTCCTGAGGGTGGGTTGGCAAACCTTCATAGGGAGACTCAGGAGGTTCCACTACCCGAGCCTGCTCCTCGCTTGGGCTGTCTGGTACGAAAGGACTGAGACCTGCCAAAAGGCCGAGTCCTCTGAAAGGTCACCCTTCTGTAGGGATGAAACCACTTGGAACCCCTGAGATGACACTCATACCAAAGGTGGATGGCAACTGCTTCTTATCCTCCAGCAACCGAGGGTACCGGGGATTCGCCCCCACTTACTGGCCACTTTTCTCCAACTCACTCCCAAATAAAAGCGAGCCTTGAAAGGGCAATTTTGTAAGATTAGCTTTGGAGGTTGCATCGGCCACCCAATTTCTCAGCCATAAATGATGCCTGGCCACTATTACCAAGCCACTCCTCTGGCTGAGGTGCGGACCAAATCACAGTCCGCATCAGCTAAAAAGGTGGAGGCGGGTTCTATAACTGCCCTGGAATTCACACCAGAGTCATCAACCTCCTGAGAGAGAAGCAAACATGAACAAGCTACCAGGGAACAACAGGAAGCTATCTGCAATGTCATTGCCAGTGCTTCAATGCTTGCCTAAGGATGGCCTCAATCCTTCTATCATGCACATCCTTCAAGACCGCTCCCTCCCCTCCACGAGGATGGCCATCCGTTTAGAGACAGCACAGACAAGCGCGCACCCACTTTCAGAAAACGCAGACGCTCTCTCACCTCTGGATCCAGAGGTACAGGCCTTCCAAGGTCCGACCCCCTTTAAAATTTGCCTCCAGGGCATCTCATTCAAGATCAATCAATTCTTGAATGGCCTCCAAAACCGGGAAAAATCAGAGGCTTTATTACAAGGAAACCAAATGGGATTTCTCTTTGGCTCAGACATGGAATCTGCCCCAGGGACTCCCAGCATCTTCAATGTCAGGGAAATCAAGGCCAGTAATTCATCTCTATGAAGAACTGCAACATAGTTCTATACAGCTCCAGCCCTGGGGGGGGGGGGGATTTCCCTATCCTCCAGGGAGTCAGGATCTGCCTCATCATCAGTGCCACCCAGATGCCTGTCAGGTACACCTGTAACTAGAGGTGTACTTCAGTGCTTAAACGTACCAGAAGAGGGAGAGGCCACCGCCTGAGGATCTGAACTGACAGGCTTGGAAGGCACAGAGGAGTGCACCTGAAGGAAGGATTGCAATCCTTGAAAAAACTCTACCCAAGAAAAGGCAGAAGGATCCATGCCAAAACTAGGAGACCCTGTTGAGGAACCAGTCAAGGGATTTCCAAGGTCAGGCGACCCTCCTGACATATCCTTAACCAGGCCATCATCAGGCTGGGAAGACCCAGGCTTTGTAAAAATCAGATGAAGATAATTCTCCCTGAGCCTCCAAGCAGTGCTGGCATAAGTTAGAGAACACTCCAGGCTCAGATGCCCTAATGAGACAGGCAGCACAGAGAGAAAAGCGTTTAGGTTTCTTAGCCACTGGCGCCATTAATCCGTCAGTACGCTTAACAGGCGACTGAAGAAGTTCCCGCTGAAACAAAATTTATGCACACAAAATTTAAGCGTCCCAAGTTTGTGCACCAAAAAGCTAAGCGCACCATCGCCGCTCCAAACCTTGGCGCACAACAGATATGCATGACAGTGCACGCAAGGGTCGCATGCACAATTCAGACGCACAGCCAGATGCACTGGCATGCACCGACGATCCTATTGAGGGCAGTCGAAAGCGCAGAAAAGAAGCGCGAAAATGCCACCTTGGCATACCATGCAGCACACAAAAAAGAAACCTAACAGCGGGGGCCTAGCCCACCCAGACTGCTCAATCACCAGGCTGCCCAGTTCTCCTAACCCCCATGGGAGCGGGAACGCACATTGACCGAAGGAAGTCCTAAACTAACCCCTCCACTCTGTCTCTATTTCTAAATGCACCTGAGCTCAGCCTTCCCAACTGAGTACAGAGATGGTCTTCGGCTGCAGGGGGGAAGAGGGCATATACCGTCACCGCTGCGCTCGGCTTCCTGTTTCTGTTGCCTTTCAGCTACTTAATCAGCTAAGTCCACACCAGCCTATAACCAGCTACTGGACCAAGGCATTCATCTGAGGACCATGGAAATCACACCAGAAATTCTCAACTGGGGGAGGGACCATAAGGTATCATCACAGGAGAGCAGGGCCATCCAAATTTCAAATTAATTATCTTCTAAATTTGAAGCAATCCCTAGAAGGGAAATGCATGTCCTCTATCTGCTGGAGATGGAGAATACTGGCAGGCTGATGTCACTGCAGGGGTATTTATACTGTGACATCAGTTTGCTGTGTCTCCATCTGCTGGTAGAGGTGCATATCCCACTGGTTCTGGATCCATCTGTGTGGACGCTAAGAAATGTGTTACATTTTTGTTGAACTAACTTACCACATTTCTTGACCAGCTTTTGGGACTTCATCAGGCCAACATAAAATGAGCAGGCTGAGGCAAAAAAATGATGTGTGAATCCTTTATACCATCACCCCGGTGTTTGTGGTTCTGGCAAACCAGTGTATGAATGCATGGAACTGTACATATGGCGTCCAGCTCTATGGAGCTATGGTGCATGAAGCGCCAGAAACAGCACTGGCAAGCACAGCAAGAGGCAGCGCAAACTGTGAGGTCATAGGCATGTGCAGCTATCGTGCACTGCATCAGCAAGATCCCAAAGGCTGAGCAAGAAGGCATCTGGAGGCTATGGCGACAGAGGAAGCTAGCCGCACTTGTGATAGCATCTATGGGAGAGAGGAATGAGGGATAAAGGGAGAGGCGAGGGAAACCACTATGTACATGCACTCAAGGCAAATAGCACAGTCTAATTACACCCCCAACACAAGATGGTACAACTCTGGTCCCCTCTCCAGCTCCCCATTTACCCCAGGGCAAGAAAAATGCTCAACAGCTCCTGCCCAGCTGGCACCAAAATTTACGATGCCGGTTGTCCCACGGTTCTTCTTTGATCCTTGTGGGACAATGAGAAGGTGTGGCTCTGCCAGCGCCATTTTGAATTTTGGCACTAGCAGGACAAGAGTAATTGAGCATCACTCCTGCTCCTGAAGACCTTGCCTTGTCCTGGAATAAGGGGTGGGGGCAGCCTAAATTTTCCAACATTGGATGGGGGGGGAGGCAGGGATTTGAAGCAGGGGGTGGGGTTAATATTGCTTGGGGATAGGAAGGGGCCAATAAGAGATATGGTATTTTACCCTTCATTTTTTATGGTCAGTTTCACTAGAATACAAATGAATTACCGATTGTTTGTTTATTTGTAATGCGACTGCAATTCACCTGTAAGTTCAGGTAGCAGCTTCTGCCTTGCCCTGCTCATATTGTTCTGACTATCAAGGGAGTATAAAGCTGGTCAAACAAATGTATCGTTCAATAAAGTCTTATCTTTTTTTTCTTGACATTTGTGCACATTCCAGGGGACCAATCTGGCAACCAGATTACATTTACCACAGAAGGGAAAATTCAAGGTCTTACTGAGGCTATGAGAAAAGCAATATTAAGCCCCATTTCCAAGGGTGGCATATAACCGATAGAGAAACTTTTGCAGAGTATTTCTTGGCATATTATTTACACTCTGCCTGATTTCTGTTCACGCCCCACTGTGGTGAGAAACTAGCAGAGAAGAGGTGTAAGCAGCCAAGGGGGGAGAGGGAGGGGAACAGCACAGGGGAGAGAGAAGAGAAAGGAAAGAGAACAGCACAGGGGGGTGACTGATGTGGGGGGGAGGACCAGAGAAGCAGGAGCTAAGAGAAGAATACCATGGAGGAGAGAGGAAGGAAGAGTGGAAGAGAGGTGGAAGAGAAGAGAAATGGTGCAAGAGGAGAAGGAGAGAGACTATAGACAAGAGAGGAGGTTTGTGTTTTACTTTGAAACAAGTTGAAGCTTCAGTAGGAGAACTTCTTAGATTCAGCCAATGTTTGGAGGCAGAATTAGGTTTACAAAAAGGAGGCCTGCTCCTCCCCCGTCAGAAGGAAGAGAATGCAAGGGAGAATCGTACCAATCCCCCCCCCAGAATGTAATCAGCAGGTAATGTAAAGGCGACTCACTAGTCCTCCACAGGAAATGGAAAGAGACTCCCTTTGGGTAATGTATTAACAGGTTGGCTGTGGACATGGGTAACTTCTGGTGAGATACTGATAAATAGGGGTCAGAATATAGGTGATGGAATGGGGTGGGCCCCTGGGGCCACGGGCCCACAAATATCTGGCCCTTCCTGCAGAATCTATTCCTGAGATCTGGGACTGGGCTGGGAAGGCAGCAGCTGTTCGGCGGTAGGAGGAGAGCAGTGATATATACGCCCCATCCACCACCTCTGCAGCTGTGAGCCTGACTACTACTTTAAACCACATGGGACTCCGTATAATCACATGGATCAAAGCAACAACTGGACCAGGTGGCAGAGGAGGAGGATGCAGCGCAAGGCGGCACCATCACTCTCCCCCCTCCTGCCGCTATTCTGTGGGCAAGGGGGATCAGGCAGGGGAGGGGAGAGAGAGAGAAGAGAAGGGAAAGAGAGAGATAGACTGGTGGGGGGGGGGCAGAGGATAGAGGGAAGGGGGGCAGAGCTCGGTTGGCTTGGCCCCTCTAACCAAAAGGCACGCCCCTGGGTCAGAGGTCGGGAGGGGGAGGGGTGTTTCACCTTACCTCGCTCCCCTTAAGGTCTTGTGCGTGGTACTGGTTACGACATCAGCATATTCAAAGGGGGAAGGGATGACCTTGGCGGCAACCAGCCCGCTGATGTGAGCCATGTCCGCGAGAAGGACAGCCTTCACCTCCTCACACACCTGTGGAGAGAGATACTTCAGGACGGCTGCAAAAAAAAAAAGGATGGGCCCCCAAACACCACCAAGCCCTCTGCTAACCCACTACCCAGACACCCCCCCCCCCTTCTCCACCCAAACTCTTGACAATGCACCTCAGCTTTGCCTGCCCTTACATTGTTTTTGTAAATAATGTAAATTATGTATATATTAAGTATACTGTTTAAATAAAATCAAATTACCTGCTATTCCAGTACTTCAGTCTCATGACCCAGAGTAACTCCCCTGCTACTCCAGTACTGAGAACCTTTGTAGAGTCCTTGCCTGCTCCTCTAAAGGCAAAAGCCTTGTAGAACAGTGGTTAATTACTTCAGTGTGAAATTTTGAACATGCAGGGTAACAGCGCTGAGTAAACACAGATCGCAGTGCACAGACTGCCAGAGACTCTGCAAGTGCTCATCACTAGCGCTTGGGCGTCTGGCAAAAGCATCTGTCTTGTCTGTCACTGTGTACATGTGTCTCGCTTTCTTCCGGAGCAAACATGCGCTGAATCCTTCTATGGTTGAGGTGTGGGGTGTTTTTTTTGTTTTTTTTTAATAATTGCTTTTAATCGGTGATTCTACAGATTAGTCAGAGTGTTGCATTTCCTTAGCTGACAGTTCCCACTCTGAGGTTCTGCCTAATAATACCAACATGAGAACAAGAAAAAGGAGCCCTTTATGTGTCTACACTTGCCAAAGGACAATCTCTTTTAAATTTGTTTGGATTAGATTCCCTCTCTTTCACTAAGCATCAAGGTGGATTCCAATAGAACACAAATACAAGAAATAAAAATGAAATTCTATAATGATTAAAAAAAATAATAATAATTAAAAACAAGTGAAATTTTAAAAAGTATATAAAATTAAATCCAAAATCAGCAACCCTCTAACCCATCTTATCCTGCAGGAAGAAAATGCTTCAGACAATCCAACATCTTTCCCAAACCTTGACCAAAAAGCCAGGTCTTGTCTAGCTTTCTAAAGCATAATTTGATCTGAATTTCCTGGGAAGAGTACAGGAAAATTGGTTCTTACCTGCTAATTTCATTCCTGTAGTACCATAGATCACTCCAGACTCCTGGATTTTGCCTCCCTTCCAGCAGATGGAGACAGAGAAATTTTCACAGTCACCGGCACATAACCTGGTGTAGCACCTATAGTCCTTCAGTATTACTACGTACCCAAGCTGATACAGCAACACCTCCAACCAATTTATGAAACAATATCCCCCGAACGAGTAGAGGAAAGAAAAAACAACTTACAACTATAAACAATATTGATAAATTTAAGGAGAGACAAAAAAAACTCAGACAATAAAGACAACAGTCAAAGACAGATCGAGCGGACTCTCCAAATGCACACACAACCTTGGGCGGGACTGGACTGATCTGTGGTACTACAGGAATGAAAATTAGCAGGTAAGAACCAACTTTCCTTTCCCTGTACGTAGCCAGATCAGTCCAGGCTCTGGGATATACCAAAGCTTCCCTAACCTGGGTGGGACTGTGAGTGTCCCGATCGAAGATGCTCTCTCCAAAACCAGTAACTTCCGGAGCATGGATGTCCAATCTATAGTGTCTGGCAAAGGTATGCAAAGACTTCCAAGTTGCGGTTCGGCAAATCTCCTGTGGGGATACTAGCTAACACTCTACCCAGGAGGCCACATTGGATAGAGCTGATTGAGCCCTTAAACCACTCTGGGACAGGACAACTGCAGAACCAATGGCCTCTTTTAACCAAGAGGCAATCGTGACTTTCGAAGCCTTCTAACCCTTTTTTGCACCTCTCCACAGCACAAAAGGTGATCAGACACTCTAAAACCGTGGTAACCTCCAGGTACTGCAACAAAGCACGCCAGACATCTAAAAGCCTTAAATCTTTGGCATGAGGCTTACCAAACTCCAGATTTTGGAAAGCCGGAAGTTCCACCAATTGATTCAAGTGGAACTCCAAAACCACCCTTTGGCAGAAAAGATGGGACAGTCCTCAACAAGACCCCAAATCCAAGATCCATAAGAAAGGCTCCCTACATGACAAGGCTTGAATCTCCAAGACCCTTCTAGCCGAACCAAATAGCCACCAAGAATACCTCCTTCAAAGTGAGATCCTTTATGGAAGCCTTTCTAAGAGGCTCAAACGGCGCCGCACATAAGCCCTCGAGGACCAAAATAAGGCTCCAAGAAGGACAAGCAGCACGAGTAGGAGGACGTAAATGCTTCACTCCTCTGAGGAAGTGCACCACATCTGGATGTACCGCCAGGGACTTCCCATGAACTTTGCCTCAAAAAAGCCCAGGGTCGAGACCTGTACTCTCCTGGAGTTGAATGACAAACCTTTAGTCAGTCCTTTCTGCAAAAAAGGCCAGAATCTGCGACATCGAGGCTCTCTGAAGGTCAATGCTTTGATCAGCGCAACAAGACTCGAAAACCCTCCACACCCTAGCATACGCCAAAGAGGTGGAAGTCTTTCCAGCTTGCAACAGAGTAGTAATAACATCCTCGGGATATCCCTTCTTCCTTAAACGCTGTCTCTCAAAAGCCAAGCCGCTAGACAAAAACGATCCGCCTGATCTAAAAATATGGGTCCCTGACATATAAGGTTTGGAAGATGTCCCAGCCTCAGCAGGCCGTCCACCACTAGATTGACCAGATCCACAAACCAAGGTCTCTGGAACCACCAGAATTACTCTTCCTGGATGGACCTCTATTCTCCTCACTATCTTGCCCACCAGAGGCCACGGCGGAAACACGTATATTAGAACGTCAATTGGCCAAGGAAGAACCAGGGTGTCGATTCTTTCCACTCCTCGCTCTCTCCTGCAACTGAAGTATCGAAGAGCTTTGGCATTCCGCTGAATTGCCATTAGAGCAATAGGGAATGCCCCATCTGTAGGTAATGAGACTCAGCTGGATCCCGGAGAAAGGAAAATTGGTTCTTACCTGCTAATTTTCGTTCCTGTAATACCACAGATCAGTCCAGACCAGTAGGGTTGTGCATTCCTACCAGCAGATGGAGTCAGAGAACAAAACCTTTGGACACTGCTACATAACTGAGAGTGCCACCCTGCAGTCCCTCAGTATTGGCCTGTACCCAAGCCCAAACAGCTAACCTTACTAAAGGGTGAAGGGGGTTGGAACCCAAAAACAAAAACAGCCAATCCCTCGCCTGTAATGGAGAAGAAACAAAAAACCACTAGACCACCTTGGAACCTGCTCCTTCCAGAGCATCTGCATTAGAACAAATTTCTTTCTTCAGGAAAACATCACCTCTCAAGGCAATCTTTCGGGATCTGAAATGGGGGTGGGCCTCTGGACTGATCTGTGGTATTACAGGAATGAAGATTAGCAGGTAAGAACCAATTTTCCTTTCCTGAACATACTCAGATCAGTCCAGACCAGTGGGATGTACCCAAGCTACCCTACACTGGGCAGGAACCCGAAAGACCCCGCGTGCAGAAACACTCTCACTGAAGGACGATTCATCTTGCGCCTTAACATCCAAACGATAATACTTGGTGAAAGTGTGAAGGGAGGACCAAACCGACGCTCTGCAGATTTCCTGTGGTGACAGAAGCTGAGACTCAGCTCAGGAGGTAGCCTGGGCCCTAGTGGAATGAGCTCTCAGACCCAAGGGGACATGATACCCTTGGACAAACGTAAGCCGAGCAGATAGCCTCCTTAATCCGGCGCGAAATCGTCGCCTTAGAAGCCTTGTCACCTCTCTTAGGTCCACCAAACAAGACAAACAGATGGTCTGACTGCTGGAAGTCATTGGTAACCTCCGAAGAGCGCGACACACATTCAAAAGATGAAGCTCCTTCTCCTGAGGGGAATCCCGGGACCACTGCGGGAATCGTGGCACATGCACTGCCTGATTGACATGAAAGGCAGACACCACCTTGGGAACGAAAGAAGGAACCGTGCACAGCGAAACTCTATCATCGTAAATCCAAAGGAAAGGATTCCGACATGACAAAGCCTGCAACTCTGAAATCCGTCGCGCCAGAACAAATAGCTACCAGGAAAACAGTCTTCAAGGTCAAATCCTTAATCGGAGCCTTTCGTAAAGGCTCAAAGGGGGCTCCGCAAAGCACTGAAGCACCAGGTTCAAGCTCCAATCCGGGCATAACGGGCGGACAGGAGGGCATAAATGTTTGACTCCCTTGAGGAACCATGAAATATCTGGGTGAACCTCCAGCAACCGACCATGAAATCTGCCCTTAAGGCACCTAAGGCCACTACCTGGACCCGAAGGGAATTAAAAGCCAAACCATAGCCAACCCCTGTTGAAGGAAATCCAACACCTGGGGAACTTCCGTTGACAATGGATCCAAGGAGCGCTGGAGGCACTTTCAGACCCTAACATAGGCCATAGAAGTAGCCGGTCGATGCGCCTGAAGAAGAGTGGAAATGACCTGCTCTGAATATCCCCTCAATCAGAATCGTCGCCTCTCAAAAGCCAAGCCACGAGAGAGAAGTGATCCTCCCGATCCGAAAATACGGGCCCCTGATGGAGCAGGTGCGGGAGATGAGCCAGCTGCAGGGGACCTTCCAGCGCTATTTGAACCAGGTCCGCGAACCATGGATGATACGGCCACACCGGAGCCACCAGCACTACGCTGCCTGGATGTCTCTCTATGCGTCGGAGAAGCCGACCGATGAGAGGCCAAGGGGGGAAGGCATAGAGAAGAATTTCCGTGGGCCAAGGACCCACTAGGGGTTCTAATTGTACCGAGCCCATCACTAGACGACTGAAAAAGCATTCTGTCTTCGCATTGGCCTGAGTTGCCATCAGATCCAACTGAGGCACACCCCACCTGGCGCAAATGAGGTTCCAAGCTTCGGGAGCTAGCTCCCACTCCCCCGGATCGAGCTGTTGCCTGTTGAGAAAGTCCGCCTGAATGTTTCCACCTCCGCAACATGCGACGTTGGCGATTCCTTGGAGATGGCGCTCCGCCCAAGCGAACAAAAGCCTTGCTTCCAGCGCCACCGCGAGACTCCTTCTCCCGCTTTGCCGGTTGATGTAAACTACCATCGTCGTGTTGTCTGAGAACCCTCGAACCATTCTGTTCTTGACTACGGGCGGAAATGCTCGCAGGGCCAATCAGACAGCCCTCGTCTCGAGGCGGTTGAAGGACCAGGATCTTTCCGTTGGGGAACCAAAGACCTTGAGCGGATTTGTTTAGGCAAACTGCTTCCCAGCCTGACAGACTGGCATCTGTGGAGATAACCACCCAATTCAGTGGATCCAAATCCACTCCCTGTACCAGATTGCTGTGTAAAAGCCACCACGACAGACTGACTTTGGAAGCAGAGGCAATAGTACATGGAATGTTCAGACACCGGGCTCCACCTCGACAACAGCGCACGCTGCAACAACTGCAAATGAGTGAAAGCCCATGGGACCAAATCCAAGGTGGAGGCCATGGATCCCAGGACTTGAAAGTGATGCCAAACCGTCGGATCCTTCCTCTGAAGGAGGGCCTTGACCCTGATCTTGCAACTTCATCATACGGTCCGATGCTAGAAAAACCTTGCCTTGGGAGGTATCAAAAGCGCTCCCAAGTAAACCAGCAACTGAGTGGGCTCCAAGTGACTCTTCTGGACATATATGACCCAGCCGAGCGACTGCAAGGTGAGCATCACCCTCTGGACCGATCTCTCGCAGTCCTCCCGTGACTTCACTCGAATCAACCAGTCATCTAGATACGAGTGAACTAGGACTCCCTCCTTGTGCAGGAACGCCGCCATGACCACCATGACCTTAACTCAGCTATCCAAGGAGTCCTGAGGAGGACCAGAGGAAAGGGAGCCTCTTCAGTGGTCGAGGGAACCAGGAGCTCCTGGATATCGGAACTCACTGGACCGTTGCGGGCAAAGCTCAGACGGGAGTGTCCAACCCCCTGGACACCCGGCTTCTACTGAGGGTTGGCCACGAAGGTGCCTAACACCTCAGGAAGCAAATTCACTAACTACTAACTAGCTGTCTATTTTTTTTTTTTTTTTTTTTTTTACTACCTAACAGACTGCTGGAGTGCACCTCTATCATCTGCTGGAGTCAGAGAAATACTGAAGGACTGCAGGTGGCACTCTTGGTTATGTAGCAGTGCCCAAAGGTTTTGTTCTCTGACGCCATCTGCTGGTAGGAATGCACAAACCCCACTGGTCTGGACTGATCTGGGTATGTTCAAGAATGGAGCTAACTGCTGACGGCTGAGAAAGTCGGCCCGCACATTGTCGGACCCCGCAATGTGGGAGGCTGCTATCAAACAGGCCGATACAGTAAGGAGCGGTAGGAAGAGCTGCGTTAGTGCCGGGCGCACCCGCGGTTGTCGCACGCAATGACATTTTGAAATGACAGGTACCAGGAAGTGGACGGTTTCTCCTATGCTCGAGATTGCCAGTCCTCTCTCCCCTCCTCCCGAAGCAAGGCTTTTCACGCCTTGCTTCGGGAGGAGGGGAGAGAGGACTGGCAGTGTAAATCGAAAAGCCAAAAAAAAAAAAAAAGTAGCAATGAAGTGGACGGTTCTCTCCTACGCTCGGGATTGCCAGTCCCTCTCCCCTCCTCCCCAAAGCAAGGCGCGAAAAGCAGCCTTGCTTCGGGAGGAGGGGAGAGAGGACTGGCAGTGTAAATCGAAAAAGCCAAAAAAAAAAAGCAGCAACGAAGTAGACGGTTCTCCTATGCTCGGGATTGCCAGTCCTCTCTCCCCGCCTTCCGAAGCAAGGCGCGTAAAGCACATGTCGTGACGCCAAACGTCGTGACATCACGCCTTGAGCGGTCCAACTGCACGCACAGGGGCCGCTTTCACCCGTGCAGGCATCCATCTTCGCC
This sequence comes from Rhinatrema bivittatum, assembly GCF_901001135.1. Lineage (NCBI taxonomy): Eukaryota > Metazoa > Chordata > Amphibia > Gymnophiona > Rhinatrematidae > Rhinatrema > Rhinatrema bivittatum. Next base: position 284,830,616 of record NC_042617.1, on the reverse strand, counting down.
TCCGGGAGGCAGGGGAGCCGCCGATCCCTCTCGCCGATGTCCGTCTCCGGAGGAGGGCTGCAAAAAAAGTAAGTCGTGCTTTACACTGCCAGTCCTCTCCTCCCCTCTCCCGAAGCAAGGCTGCTTTACGCGCCTTGCTTCGGGAGGAGGGGAGAGAGGACTGGCAATCCCGAGCGTAGGAGAACCGTCTCCACTCGTTGCTACTTTTTTTTTTTTTGGCTTTTTCGATTTTTTTCCGCTTTCGTTGCTTCGGAAGGAGGGGGAGAGGACTGGGGCTGCCCCGGAGACCAGCACCCATTCACGCGGCCAGGGCAGGTGATGCGGGGGCTGGGGTAAGTTTGCCGCCTCCCCTTCCCCTGCCTCTAACGCAGGGGTAAGGGTAGGCGGTTTAAGTTAGCAGGTTTTAAACGCGCGGCCAAACGGCAGGGTAAAAAGCGATAGTCGGGGGCGCGCATACTGTATGGGAGGGAATAGCTAATTCAATTGTTTACATCTACTATACATGCCGCGGGCGGAAGGGGTTACCCGGTGGTGATTTAAAGAGGCGGGGTAAGAATCGGTTAAAGGGGATTGTGTATCGCAGGAAGGGCTAACGTGGCCGGAAAGTGAGTAGAAAGCGGGTTAGGAGCGGGGTAACCGCGGCCGCACTTTACTGTATTGACCTGAAGACAGATACTGCTCCACCCAACACATCAGCATTTCTGCTTTCCTGAGCCACCTCTCGACTCTTGTCCCCCCCCCCCCCCCTTGGCAGTTGATGTATGTGGCTACCATCGTCACATTTGTCGGACAGGATCCTGACCAGGCGGTTGCGCAAAAGAGGTAAAACTCCTGGAGGGCTAACCGCACCGCTCTCGTCTTCAGCTGATTGATGGACCCCCAATGCTTCCTCTGACGACCATTGCCCTTGGACTGACTGGGACTGGCACACTGCTCCCCAACTGGAAAGATTGGCATAGGTAGTCACCACCATCCACGTGGAACCTCCAAATTCACTCCATGGCACAAATGGCAGCGCAAAAGCCACCATGACAGAGTGGACCTTGCTGAGTCTGTAAGCAGTAGAGGAAGATGAAACTGCTCTGACACTGGATCCCAGCAGGGATAGCAATGTCTGCTGAAGTGGTCTCATATAAGCAAACGCCCGTGAGAAAAATCTTCTCCACTCGGGTATCAAAACACGCCCCCCCAGAAAACTCAAGACTTGCGAGGGGAAGAAGCTGGCTCTTGGATAAATTCACCATCCAACCCAATGACTGCAAGTGGCGCATCGCCACCTCCACTGCTTGCCTGCATAGGTCTTGCAACTTTGCTTGAATCAGTCAATTGTTCCAGATACAGGTGCACAGCACGCCCTCCGTCCTGAGGGTTACCGCCACCACTACTATCAACTTGGTGAAGGTCCGCAGTGCTGTCACTAAACCGAATGGAAGGGTGCAAAATTGAAAATGCTCTCCTAGGATCATGAACCGGAGAAATCTCTGATGGTCCGGACAGATCCCGATATGCAGATACGCCTCTGTCAAATTGAAGGACGTTGAGTACTCTTCTCTTTGTACCGCCGAGCTGCCAGAACACAAAGTTTCCATCCGAAAACCGGGTGGAACTTTGAGAGCTTGATTCACCTTCTTCAAGTCCTGAATTAGGCGGAATGCCCCCACCCTTTTTTGGCACCACAAAATAAATGGAATAACGTCCCGTCCCTCGCTCCTGCAGAGGAACGGGAACTATGGCTTCCTAGCAGACGCAGGCATGAGAGTTTGCAACACGACTTGCTCCTTTTCCACTGAGACACTGGGAGACACCATAAAGAGACTCCTGAGCAGCCGAGCAAATTCTAAAGCGTAACCTTGTTCTATCACACTTAGAATCCACCAGTTCGACGTGATCTTGGCCCACACCCCATAAAAATGAGTGAGACGACCTCCTATCACTGGGACTGAGGAATGGACCAACCTTGCTTCATTGTGAAGGCTTAGCCTTGCCAAAACCCTGGCTGGCACCCTCCCTGCTTGTTCTACAGGCCCGAAAGGACTGGTTCCAGGACTGCCGGTATCATCTGTAACTTGTAAGACAACTAATCCAGTAAGAGGGAGGATGATAGCAGCGCATCCACCCTCGGTATACTTAGAAACTATTCTTATCCTTCAAGGGGAACAGGCATAATTTCCCCATAACTCTTTAAGACCCCCTTGTGGGGCATCCCATTCTGTCAGCACCATGCGCTTCAAGGCTTCGTGTAAGGGGAAAGCTTTCAGGGGTCTCCTTATGCCCTGCAGGATAGGATATCTATCCCCAGAATAAATATCCCTTGAAGGATCCACAGGATAGAAAGTCTGAGGTCATTCTAAAGCAGGCCTTCTCAATAAGTGCCATAGCAATTCAAACCTCTGTGTATGGAGGCTATGTAGCCTGAGCAGTTTTACCCTCAATCCAGCAGTTCCCTGAGAGCACTGAAACAGCGCGCTTAGAGTCAGGTGTTGCATTTTTAGCTGATGCAATGTGTGACCTGATCAGAACGTCCTCCTGGGAAGTAGCTTTGGGATGGTGGTAAGAAGACTCCTTTGGCTGCGGAACTAGGCATCAGACTCAGCATCCAAGACATCCTTTGCAAGCTTCCCCTTGGGGGGGGGGGGGGGGCTGCTGTCTGGAGAGGACCCAGAGAAACTAGTGAAAGATCTAGGGAAAGGCTCCCAGAGTATTCAGCCAGCTCAGGCTCATGAGGCCTTAGACACCAGCATCTTTGGGATCAGCATATGGTGGATCTGCTAGGCGATCCCCATCACATGCCACTTGAAGTAAAGCCCGTTTCTTTCAAGGGGCCAGAAAATTGAGGGCAATCTCCTGGTAGCAGCAAGAGGTAGTTGCCTTCCTCAGTGATATTCAGCGGGTCCCTTCAGTTGTAGTACCAGTAGGCGGACACCTCTAACTGTATTACCCAGATTACTATGGACCAGTGGATCCTAGAGATAATACAAAGGGAGTATGCGCCAGAATGCCTTATGCCAGTCCCAAGTGCCTTTATGTTTCCCCCTGCACCTCTCAAGTCAAGAAAGAAGCAGTAAAGACCATGCTACAAAGGTTACAAGACCTACATGCCTATTTCGCTCTGGGAAAAGGGCTAGGGATCTACTCTGAGGGAGCGACCAGGATCCTAAGAGGCAGCTCTACTGGGGGCAAACAGCCCCAAGGAACTGCTGCCCCAAGTACAAGTGGTCTCAACTACACCGAGGCCTCACCCTGGCTCTGCAAGCTTCAGCAAGATCAGTCTAACTTGTCTGCAGTTGCAGGAGACAGAGACTACTGGCAAGGGCCTAGGACCACTTCTCCTTTAGTAGCCAATAATGAGGTCATAAAGGAGGTGTTGTCATCTGTCCTCTGGCAGCTGAAGAGTGGGGGAATCCCAACGTGTAAGACTGATCTAGCAAAGAGGAAAAAGTACTTACAATTAAGATCTCACTTCAATGGGAAGCCAATGCATGTTGCACAAAACAGAAGTAATACAAACAAATCTCTTTTCCAAAAGTCTAGTCAGTGGGTACTGAAGTAATTGTAACCTTTTAATACAACTTTTAAATACCGCCACAGCCAACAGTTCTAAAAATACTGCTGCATCACTCTAGGCTTGTTCACACCCGAGTGTTCAAAAATTTCACACTGACCAACTACTGTCATACCAGGCTTTTGAGTAATACTGCAGGATGGGGACAGGATGGGGAGGGGCACCACCAACAGAAGGTGCACTCACCTGCTTCATCCTTTTGTAGTCAATCAGGCGGGGCGTAGGCACTGGTACCGGCGATGATGAGCTGCGGTCGGAAGAGCCGGGCAGTCAGTTCCAGCTGGTCATAGTCAATCACCCCAGATGCTGGCTGGAAAAGGGGAGTCTCTGTTGAAACACTTGAATTCTGCTTTCTCCACCATCTCAGAACCCTCTCTTCCCCTCCACCCCATACCTACTGCCCTAAGCTCAAGTAGCCTCCTTGAAATGACTTCTACTTTCACCCAATCCAACTGCCACTGCCACCCTCTGTATTTTAAGTCTGTAATTCCTTTTCCATTAGCGCTGCCTGCAAATGGTTAATAATTTCCCTTCATTAACATGAGCAAAGGGTATCATCTCTACCCAATTACCCTGCTGAGTGTTTTTTAAAATAGTTTTTGTACAGGAAAATTACACGGAGAAACTTCTTTTAACACCCAACAAATCGCAATGTTGAGCTCCTGGGTAGTGCATCTCCTGACAGAAGAGGAAATTTATAATTTGGCTAGGTCCAGCTGGTGACTTGACATGCAGGTGGGCTTCAGCACAGGTGTCACTGTATATGTCTGCAGTTGCTTCTCACTTGCACATCAAGCATATGCCAGAGAAAAATATCCCAAACCCACAGTACCAAGTCATCCATGGCGCTACATGGCTTTCCTTACTCACGTTCAGTTTATAGGGCATGGACTCAAAGTAGATGGACGTAGCTGATATCCGCTTCACGTCAGACATGTAACCATGGGTGAGGCTGCACACAGGAATTAGAAAGAAAGGTCAAAGGTCAGTCTGGATTCAGGAATCTCCACCAGAGCCATGGAAATCAATTAGCCAAGAGACATGGTGAACAAATTATATTTTTGTAAGGTCACCTTTGCCTGCAAGACCCAGATCAACCCCACAGGCTGACCCAGATCTGATTTTCTTTGGAGAAATCTGAAGTACAAGTCGTCAGATACAATGGAATTGATGCGGGGCAGGGGGGGAGCGTAGAACCAGGACTGGACCAGCCTGGCACAGTTCTCCACTTTGGAATACTCCTTTCCTGTCACCTGCCCTAGCATTTCCATACTCACTGTCCACCATCGGGGAGATCCAAGCCCATCAGACGATCATGAGGCTGCAGCAGTGCAGTGTAGGCAGCAAAGTTGGCAGGAGAGCCGGAGTAGGGCTGCACGTTGACCCCCCAACGTGAGGGGTCCAGGTCAAAGGCATCCAGGGCCCGCTGCTGGCAGAGCAGCTCAATCTGGTCTACTATCTCCGTCCCTGCATAGTACCTGTAAGCAAGGGGGGGGGGGGGAGAGGGGTCAGTGCATCTAGTGACAGCACTCAATGTTCTGGAAGCAGAAGTCAGTCGTCACTGTGAGAGAAGAGTCACGGTGCACAGGGATATGTGTCGCGGAGTCAGGAAGCATGAGATGGTATTGAGCAACTCCTGGCAGCATGCATGACGGGGTGCGGCAAGACTTGACCTGGAGTCTAAACCCGTTTAAGTACTAGACTCTCCCTCACAGTGTTGGATGATGGGAAGCAAAGCTCGTAACACGGTGTGGCAGGCGAGTATGTGTACATGTCTGTGTGTGTGCGCGCACACGCATGCATGCGTGTAAGCTCGTTACCCTCTTTCCTGGGTAGCCCTCTGAGTATTTGTTATTGAGGCAGGACCCCAGGGCCTCCAGAGCAGCACGACTGCAGAAGTTCTATGCAGGAGAGAAACAAGCACTTAAGAGTGCGACTTTCAAATACTTCCCCCTAACCCTCCTCATTATCCTTACAAGGCAGAGCAGCGGCACTTTAAGAGCCCGAGCCACATCTCTCTCTCTCTCTCTCTCTTCATGCATAGGAGACTGTTGGAATTTCATTTTGAAGGACATGGTTAAAACCAATAAGGCCATGATCAGGAGATTTAAAAGCAGCATCACAGAGCTGGGTTTTTAGGCTGGACAGGAATATGGTCAGAGAAGGGAAGTACGACGCACCAACTCAGGGAGGCTGTTCCAGGCATACAGCTCAGCAAGGTAGAAAGCACAGCGTGGGAAGTTGGCAAAGGAAGAGAAGGACACGGATAACAGCAGCTCGCCTGATACATGAAGGTTTCAAGGAGGAGCGTAGGGGGGAGATAAGTGAGGTAATAAGGAGGTGCAGATGGAACGCATCTGAGGGTTAATAAGAGACTGATACAGATACAGGAAAAGCAGAGCATTACAAATAGGAAAAAAATATGTATTTGTCTTCCTGTACGTTTGTCCTGACCAGACTGTAAGCTCTACAGCGCAGGGACTGTGTCTTGCGTATTTGTACAGTGCTATGTACAGCCAGTAGCATTATAGAAAATGATAAGTAGCAGCAGCAAGCAGTTCTCATCAACACACAAGCTTATACAAACTAATGTCCCCCACTTTCCCTTCACCTTTTCAAAAGGAAAAGTAGGGGGCACCACTTACGGGAGTGAAAAGCTTTATGCTTCACCACACCCATCAGACAATCAATAAACTGAGAACCTGTGACACTGCCATCTGCAATACCCACTGCACCACCAACTCATTTCCCAAAAGCTCTGAGATGGCTTTCAGGTAGCTGTAGCTTTCATTCTCTGTGAGTCAAATCCAGCCTCGAGGAGCTCATCTGAAGATGATGTTACGTGGTGGTGGTTGGGGGGGGTGCATGCACGGAGAGGTACCCCTACCTCTGAAGCAATGAGTTCCAAGCCCCGGCACTGCCGGTCCTTCTCCTGCTGCACCAGAGCCCACATTTCCGGGTCACTCTCAAACATGCTCTCTTGCCCTGTCCACATGGACGCACTCCTGGCCCAGGCCACCATCTCATTGTGCTGGGCCCCGATCGGGTGACGACTCCTCAGGGACTGCAGAGATGGAAGAACAGAGATGAGAATTAGACAGGCAACTTTTCCTGCCCCTCCAACTATAGTAGAGACCACCAGGAAATAAAAGGTTTATCCGGTGGTGATCACTAGCTTTAAAATTCCTTCCTCGCCTCCCCCCTCCTCCATTCACAGGGACTGCCCCCCTCCCCCTTCCCTGATTAGGCATGCCCAGCATGCATGCAGCACCCTGCCAAGGCAACCTACCGCCATAAGTCATCTTATCCCAAACAATCAGCTGCGTGAGGAACGAGGGCTTCTAGCGCCCTGGCTTTTAATCAACGGGGGCAGATGAGCTGATCTGCAGGCTCCTGTCAGATAAACGTTTCTGAGGCTCCCAGAGGTGTCATCCAACATCACCAGAGGCATTTCCGGAACTACCCAGGTTCCAGCTAATGTCTGGGAGAGGAAGCCCAGGGCCCCCTCCAACAGGCATCAGCCCTACCCGCTGTGATTTATAGGAGAACGGCCTCATCCGCAGGCTGTAATCAGTGTCTACAGTACTAAAAGAAAAACTGCCTATTCCTAAGATTGGACTCAGTGGACAGTGTTAAAGGAGAAAGCAGAGCTGCTTACCTGCAGCAGGTGTTCTCGGAGGAATGTCAAGTCCCAAAAAAATGGGTGACATCAGATGAGCCTGGTTTGGAACTTTGTCTTCAAATCTTCTAGAAGCTTTGAACATGCCCCACTACTGCACATGTGCAGCCTGCTATACAGGGGGCACCTTCAGTCTAGGAAAAACTCACAAATTTGGAGACCCAACTCCAAGAAGAGGCAGACAGGTTTTGGGAGGACTGCCATCCTGCTGTCCTTGGAGAATAGCTGTCATAGGTAAGCAACTCCGCTTCCTCAGAGCACAAGCAAGATGGAAATTCTCACAAGTGAGGAATCTCTCACTACAGGCTGCCCAGAACGAAAAAAAGGGGAAAAAATAAGCATGAACACTGCCAATGGGCAAACTTTTGGATGGCATTGGGCCATTTTAATATTTTTCCTGTTTTTTATTTTTTTTTTAAATGGGGCAGCCTAGAGAGACAGCAATGGGCCCTAGGGAGAATAGAGTTGAATTCTACACCTCAAAGAGATTCTGCAGGTCATAATGGCTGAAGCTACTAAAGCGATGTGAATGTGTGAAGAGGACTTCACGTTGGAGCTTTGCAGATCTCATCTATGAAGGCTGATTTTAGGTGGACTACGGATGCCACCATAGATCTGACACTATGAGCTTTGACATAGCCCACCAGATTCAGGCCTGTCCGGGAGTAACAGAAGGAGAGGCAATCTACTAGCCAATTCAAGAGAGTGCATTTGGCAAAAGCAATTCCAGGTTTGTTGGTGTCAAAACAAAAAAAAAAGGCTGAGTTGACATTCTAAGGCAGAGCTTTCCAATCTGTGTGTCGCGACACGTTAGTGTGTCGCCTGCAGTGTGCAGGTGTGTCGTGCACCGCGCCGTCAACTCAGACGTGAGTTTGGCCTTTTTTTTTTCTAGCGATTCACTTTTTTTTTTTTTCAGTTCGTGGGTTGCTTATTATTGGGCGATTTTTGCTGTCAATCGCAGTTTTTTTGGGCTTGGTGGGTGGGACGAGCCCAGCTGTCCCTGTCATTGGCTGCTGCTGCCGATGAGGCCTAGCCACGAGGAGTACTGACTGCAAGCAAGCGTCTGGTGATCATGGAAGGTGTTATGCAGCACAGCAGGACTGAACCTTGAAGGGAGTGAAGCACTTAACTGGCAACAATCAAAACGAAGAGGCACATGAGTGTGGGGGCCAGACATGTGCTGGGGGGGGGGGGAAGAGAGATGAGTGTGTGGGGGACAGGCATGTGCTTGGGCTTGCTTTTTTTGGAAAATAGGGCTTGGAATATTATATATTTTTAATATAAATGAAAGGTTTTCATGAGATAGGTTGTGTTGTGAAACATTTTATTTATGTATATATTTAAGGAAACAAATTGTCGAAATACGTTTCGTTCGTTTAACCTTTAACCTCTGGCTTGCTAGTAGACTGAATTACTTGTTGTGAAATTATGTTTGACTAAAAAGCCTGTCACCAACATGAAAAGTTTGGAAAGCTCTGTTCTAAGGGCTTCAGTCTGCTCGAAACTGAACCCCAAAGTTCTCTTGTAGTCAAAACCACGTAGCTCTTGTTCACCTCTGTGGACATGTGGCCTGGGAAAAAATATTAGAAGGACATTTCACTGATTAAGGCTAAAGTCCAATACTTAAGCATAAATTTAGGATGTGTGCGCAGAACCACCCTATTGTAAAAAATCCTTGTGTAAGGTGGATAAGTCACTATGGCCTGGAGATCACGGACTATGTGGGACAAAATAACCTCCACCAAAAATATGGCCTTCCAGGCCATGTACTTCAGTTCACAAGAGTCTAAGCTCCAAGGAAGCTTTCATCAAATGGCTGAGCACCACATCCTCTAGTCAACTAATCAGTATTCAGGACTGGTAGCCATTGTGATTAAATCTAAAAGTGTTTATTGATTATTTTAATGTGTATGTATATTGTACACCACCAAGATTTGTGAATTGGTGGAATATAAATGTTTAAAATAGATACATACATACATTTGCACTGGAAAAATCTGAAAGGGTAATCCCTTGGCCAGACAGGAGTGAAATCAGCCACCAGAATAGAGTACTTCAGAGACTGGGTGATGCAGATGCTCTCCCAGAGATCCTGAGTGGCTTGCTCCCACTGTTATCTCAGACACCATTGGGCACTTCTCATATGAAGATGTGCCAAGGGAGTATCTCAATGTAATCTGCTTTGAAGTGGCTGACCAGTCATGCAAGGCAGAATATAAATAAAATAATATCCTAGCAACTCAACACACAGATGGTGATATGTAAGTCAAAATCTGTATTTCCTTTTTCTGATTATGCTGAGGACTCAAGTATCTGAGATTACACTGGGCCAACAGTTTATGTAAAACCTCAGCTTCCTTCTGACAGTGAGGTCATCTTGGATGGATACTGGCATCCTGGCTATGTTTGCCCAGATCTAATCAAAATCCTGACCCAGGTTTTGTCTAAGGTGCTGTTTGTGGCTTTTAGACCATCTGCTGTCTGGTCCGAGAGTGAGGTCCCTGATGTTGATGGGGCCAAGAGGCAGAGAAAGCATTTCTTCTGAGGATAGAAATGCCTTATTGGCACCCCACTCAGAAACCTCCTGGTTGAGAGAGTGGGTCTGGAATGGTATAGGAGAGGATATGAAGCATTGCATGGTGGTCTTTTATAGTAGCACCACTTCTTTGACCTTATATCCAAAGAGATTCTCCTCATTGCAAGGAACATCAGCGAACTTTTCCTGGACTTCCTGTCATAGGTCTGAGGCCCATAGCCCAACAAGTCTACAGGCAGCAATAGTCACTACAGAGACTCTTGATGCTGTCTCAAAAACATCAATAGGTCAACTGGACATGTTATTTTCTACAGTCCATACCCTTGTCCACCAGTGACTCCAAGACATCACCTGCATCTAAGAAAGTTGCTCTGCTGTCTCCTTTACACTCTTCTGATTGTCTTTGCATGTGGTTCATAATAGCTGGTAGGATTCTATATGAACACTGAGCATAGCCCTCTGGAAAAAAACCAAAAATCTTTTCTCTCCCAAGCAAGTCCAGAGTATGGGGAAATCCTCCACAGAGGTAGCAAAGAATGGATTCTAGATCGCTTGACCTTCTTAAAAAAGCACAATTGATCACCACTGATTGGGGAGGCAGCTGCTACTTTGTTGATTCAGAAATCTCCAGTCAGGATATATCATCTCCATCTTCTTAATAATTGCAAACCAACGAAGAGCAGGCTTTTCACACATTCCTCATCTGTGTCGCCTGATGGATTTCAATGGACCAGGGAGAGGGCAGTTTTACTTAAAATGTTCCACTTTCTGGAGAATATCAAGCATCTTGGCTCTGGGCTCTCCTTTGCTGGTTTACATTGCAAAGAATGAAAAGGTCCTCCAGAGGAAACTATCTCCTTTCCAGTGGAGGAGAGGTGTTACAAGGGGAGACCTGTAGACCCTCCTCATTGGAAAAGTCCTCAGATCCATAATCGCACCCCAGGAGTATTCTGAGTTGAGCATGACTGTAAATTGGGAGTGTGGACCTGAACATCACCCGGCTAGCAAACAAGGCCTCAAAGACAGCAGGACTTGTCTGTTGAGTCTACACACTGTTGAACTCCTGCAACTTGGTGAAACTTCTTCCTCTTATGGGCTGGAGAGTAATATCGGTGCAACAGTTTCCAATGTTGATTCCTCTCCAGGAACCAGCAAAGAGATCCTTCCACTGGGTGTCAAGAGAGTTTCCAGAAGAGACTGGACACAAAGACACTAATGCAGTTGATGCTGGTGCACCTCTTGGATTTTCCTATCCAGCAACTTCTCAAAACTTGCCATGCCAACATGGCCTGAGAAACAGGGGGAGAGCCCACATCCTCCTGTGGTACCAGAGGTGTACCTGTGGCTGACACATGGATCCTCAGAAACTTGTGATTTCAGGGAATACATGGAAGATGAGCTCTCCCATGCTACAGGAGATTCAATGTCCCCGCTCCCAGCATTGTGCATTGATGGAAACCAGATGCTTCTTGGCCTTCATCTGATGTAATGTTCATCAGAGTTTCCGCGATGCCAGAACTAAAAAAAGAGAATGCTTTGCTCTTTTAGGGTGGGAGGAGCCAGATGACAGCCAATTTCTTTGACGCTGTCTGGTGCTCGATGTCGAGGGGGATCAATGCCTCCTCAATATTGATGCACCAGCAGCAGTCATTATAGATAGGAAAATTGGTTCTTACCTGCTAATTTTCATTCCTGTAGTACCACAGATCAGTCTAGACTCCTGGGTTTTGCCTCCCTGCCAGCAGATGAAGACAGAGAAAGTTTCACCGATACTGTATATAACCAAGTGTGCCACCTACAGTCCCTCAGTACTGACCTGTAGCCAAGCCAAGATGACAGCAACAACCTTAAAATTTCTAAGCAAACTCGCTCCCTTCCAAAGAGCCAGAAGGTGAAGTTGCCCAAAAAGACAATGGAAAACTCGTTTCCCAAATTTAACATAGGTGATCAACATTGAAAAACCCCCTATGAGGAAAGGCTGAAGAGGTTAGGGCTGTTCAGCTTGGAGAAGAGACGGCTGAGGGGGGATATCATAGAGGTCTTTAAGATCATGAGAGGTCTTGAACGAGTAGATGTGACTCGGTTATTTACACTTTCGAATAATAGAAGGACTAGGGGGCATTCCATGAAGTTAGCAAGTAGCACATTTAAGACTAATCGAGAAAATTCTTTTTCACTCAACGCACAATAAATCTCTGGAATTTGTTGCCAGAGGATGTGGTTAGTGCAGGTTAGTGTAGCTGGGTTCAAAAAAGGTTTGGATAAGTTCTTGGAAGAGAAGTCCATTAACTGCTATTAATCAAGTTTACTTAGGGAATAGTCACTGCTATTAATTGCATCAGTAGCATGGGAACTTCTAGGTGTTTGGGTAATTGCCAGGTTCTTGTGGCCTGGTTTGGCCTCTGTTGGAAACGGGATGCTGGGCTTGATGGACCCTTGGTCTGACCCAGCATGGCAATTTCTTATGTTCTTATGTTCTTAACAGTACAAGCAGCAGACTTGTTGAAGCCCAGATGGTTAAACACTGTATTCAAAATTCACATACATTTAAGCATTTATTTATTTATTTATAATTTTTATATACCGACATTCTTACATTAAAATGCAAATCATACCGGTTTACATAAAACAGAAAAAGCAGGAAAAAATATTTCCATAGTCAATACAGAGAACATTTATAATAAAATTGTTAACAAAGGCATAAGGTAGGAACTTGAAAAAAAGGTTACCGGTACTTAACAGAAAACATAAAAGAAAAAATATTAAATGAAGCACAAAGAGTTGCACGAAGGGGTGCACAAAGGGGAGAGCCTTTTAAAATTTAAAATGGACTATTCCAGATCGAATAGTATGTTCTGAACGGGGAGGTAATTTTCATCCACAATTAAATTATTGCGAGCAAAGGTGGATATTTAGATTGTCTTCTCAAAGTCCGACAGGTAATGAACGAGTCTGTAGACTGGATGACATTAATTTGACATCACATTTTTCAGGACTACTATTGGTTGAACAATGGCCCGTTGAGATCAGTGATTGGCTGAAGTTGGATTCAGTAGGAAGTTTAAAAAAGCCGGTTAAAACAAAATGGAGGATCTCATTTGGAAATGCTGAGGCATGATTGAGATGGGTGACAGAAAAAATTGGAGCGTATGAAGCATTTATAAGAAGTATTATTGATATAAGTATGTTCATTAGTAAGTGAGCATGGCAATTTCTTCTTTCTGTTATAGAAAATCAAAATATGCAGTTAATGCCCCTGACAAAGTATCCATCGAAACATGAGCCGTGTCGGGCAGGATATTTGAGCCGCTCCTCGAGCATTTAACCGCTCAGAAAAGACCACAAAACATAACTGTCTTTTGCTTGTCAACTGACTAAAATGTTTAAAAAATTAAAAAACAACATATACAATAAAAAGTGAAAAAGTGAAACAAGCTCACATAAGTCTGTGAAACGAAGACCAAATGATTATACAAGTAAAATACAGTCAGTTACTGTGGACCGTTTTTGTAGTGGTGATTACATTAAACAACCACACATTTGAGAAGGAGAGTTACAATATAAACTCTCCTCAACATTATATGAGGTCTCTATTCACAAACAAGAAAAATAGATGTTTCCATGTACATGTGATGTTCGTTTGTTGAACGTATAGTTGATTACATCACATCAGCAGTTCAATTGATTAATAAGGGTTATATACAGTGTCAGTAAAAACTTTCTGTCTCCATTTTCGATTCCTGCAAAACCCAGGAGTCTGGACTGATCTGGATATGTATAAGGAACCCAAGTTCCCTGATGTCAAATGTCTCCAATGAAGATACCAATGGTCCAGGCTTATGATACCCAAGATGCTTTTCCATGAGGTCAAGATGGGAACAACATCCCAAAAGAATCACAGTTGTACAGAGGGAACACCCCTGTACGTCGTGGTCAGGCTCCAGACAAAGGGCATATCTATCATGGGGATACATGATAGATATCTGTAAGCATAGGGGGCATTTTTCAAAGATGCTGGCTTTCTTCTCCTTTTGTGGCACTGATCAAAAAATGAATGAAGCAAAATCACATGACTTATGGCAAGAAACTAGTAACCGATGTCTCCTCGATGCACGGATACCATGTGGCCAGAAAAATTAAGTCAAAACAACTACCTAAAAGGACTTTAGAGAAGACCACAGTGCTCTGCAAATAATGAATACTGCATGCCTGGGGAAACAAAATCCCTGACAGGCAGAAGAGAGCAACCAGTAGGGCATGTTCAAAGCTTGCAAAAACTTTGAAGTCAAAGTTCCATACTGGGCTCCGTCTAATATCATCATCCATGTGAGAACTGCCTTTCTGCTTGTCCTCGAAAACTGCCTTTTCAACAGGAAATATGTTGTGTGTATGTGCAATTATTCTTTTCTACCATTTGTTTCTTCCCTTAAAAATAAAACATGCTTCTAAACAAACAGGAAGTTAAAGCTGACAGCATCAAGTACTCATCCTCCTTCTCTACCATTACTGGATGTGAGAGGTCAGACTGGCAGTAGGGATGTGAGGAGGCCCACACTCTACACTTAATCCACGCATATCTAACAATGGTCAAACATCATATGCCCTGAAATGACTCTCCAGCAATAGTAAGGATGCTCAACGGTGCACAAGGTGAGTGCTGGTTTCTGCTGATGAACACGACAGCAACACTTTCTGTCTGTGGCTAAGCAGGAGATGCTTTAAAACATGTTAAACATCCCATTATCCCTTCAACATGAAACTCAAATAGTATAATCAAAAAAATAAATGTTAGGGTCTGACCTGATGGCTCAGTACCACACACTGCCACAGAGGAGCTGGTTGGGACTGGAGATGCCCCTGACGTGAGGGAGCCAGTCATCGACAAACAGTAATAATCTAGTGGCTGGACTTGGGACAGCGCACTAACCAGGTTCAGCAGGGTATCTCCCCATTCTTGGAACCTGCCCTCCCAGTCTGTTTTTCAGGATATCCACCATTAATATATATGAGCTGTATTTGCAGACAATGCAAGCCAAATACACTTTATGCACATCCACATGTGGATATACTAAAAACCAGACTGGCCATGTGGTCCCAAAGGACCAGGTTCAGAACCACTGCCCTAGACCGTAAACTTGTTTTTTAGGAGAGGAGAAGGGGGCTCTTTAACCGTGCAAATTTGCCTTTCAGAGGACTTGCATATATCGACAGCATTGTGTTATCATTTACTCTCGTGGACCTGGGTGTCACTGCTCCACCAAATATACAGAGACCTGAAATGCAAACAGGTAATGGAGGAGGATGAAGACAGGGAATGATGGATGGGGGTATGGAGGGATCCAGAACAATGAAGGGGAAAGGCTGGCGAGCAGAAGCAAGGAGGACAATGACAACAATGCTCATTGCACTGCCAACTCCTTGATCAATCAGCTGCAAGTGTACTCTGGATAGTTTCTGCCAGCACTATGAACCTAAACTCATCATGCTGGACCTGAGCACACTCACGATTATTTTCCCTGAAGCTTCCTTTTTTTTTTTTTTTTGGCTCCGCAGTTTCTCCCTGCCTCTCTGGGATTTCAGATCAACCAGGACCAGCCTTTATTGCACTACCGCGCCATGAGCTTTCATTCACAGCTATCTGGGTTCCCCTCTCCCAAATTCACTTAAGTCCTGCCACTGCACCGATGATCCTTGGCCAAGCGCCTTACACCACGCAGTAGGACTCCCGCCTGAGCCATGCGATCACGGGGTCCCAAGCCTGGCCATTAGCTGCCACTGTAGTTCGATGACTGACTGCACCCCTCCCCCACCTTTCCCCAGGGGTTGTGAACTGCATCTGTCTGCAGATTACCAGGCCCCAGCCCAGCAACCAAAGACCTGACCTGCAAACCATTTCAGGTCCCTCCACACAGAAGGGCACAGCACAAAAGCAATGGGCCTGCCCAGGATCTTCATTTCGTGGGAGAAAAGCATCAAAATGACTTGTTAAGTCGGCCTCAATCTGTGCGAGAGAAAACCGTAACTTTGAAAAACAATTCCATTAAAAAGAGAAAGCCTCTTAATTCAAAGTTCACCTCACTTTTCGAATTCAGGGGCCGATGCAATAAAACACGCATGCAAGCCACATTCTTTGGGTGCCCGATGCAGTATTTAAATGAAAGGCTGCGCTAGGGGACAATTGGGCGTCCATAGTGCTCAAATGCATCGAGCGTCCATTTATTATCCTGCTTCTTCGGGCAGATTTTGATGAGGTTGCTGAAGATGCCCATAGCCAAAGCGCCCTTACTATGGGCATCTAAATGATGCATCCATAAGAATTTTTTTTTTTAAATCAAGCCAATATACTTTATTTTTCCAACACCACGAGCAGTAAATTTAAGTGTCACAATGACTCTAAGTAAGCAGGAACCACAGAGTCTCATATTTTTTAATTTCTCATGAATCCTTGACTTGTAGATTGACTTTATGCCACCTCTGGGCTGATGTTAAATTTGCCACATTAAAAAGTGTGCGATGAGCGCCCACTGATTTTCTGCAGGGAGGGGGGGCTAAATAGCTACCGGTAATAGCCTCAACTACATGGAATTTCATTGTGATGGGCGCTATCAGCTTTACATTTGTTTGGGAGCGTTTTTGACGCGCAAATATCCTTTTTGCATCGGGTGCTAGTCTTGCATATCCAACTACTTATAAAACCTGTGCGCTAGGCCGGGTGCACTTTATTGCATCTGCCCTTCAATATATAATCCTACGCACATTTTTTTGCCAATTGCATGCTGCCTCCAACATGATGAAACTGACTACTACAGGTTGCATCACCCTCAGACAGGAAGAGAAAAAACCGGAGGCAAACTTAATTTTACCAACTCGATCAGCACAATGCAGTTTATGAACGGGGCTGGAGAACTTTTCTTCTCCGTGATTAACAGCTTGACTGGCCAACCTTTTCGCTTCCAGTCTGTTATGAAACCGGATCATCTTTTTGCAATCCTACTGCTGCTAAGAATATTTAACAATAATCTGCATTTCTTCCCCCTACCTTCTCCGCTCCCAGTATTCCAGTTCCAAACAACAGAAAATTGATTCTCAGCTGCCTCAGATGAAACTGTACTTTTTGTGTAAACAAGTACTTCACTGTTAATCTCAAGGTCCACTGCTGAGAGATAATCATCACCCTTTACATAACTTATTTCGACTCGATCTCCATTCACCCTGCTGTTTTCACATATAGGTTAGCATTAATGTCTTTCTGTAATAAAAGCAGATTCGCAAAGGAGGGGGGAGTTGGAGGAAGCTGCGATATGACAGCAATAAAAGCCAGCAAAGTGTGACAGTGTTTCGAGGCAGAGCTGATGGCCTCAGCCTGAGCTCAGCTGTCTTCTTTCACCCCTCACTACCCCAGCCTGCCTATTGCACTGCAGAAAAAAAAAAACCAGAAAAAAAGAGGGCGCAAACAGCACAGCAGAGAGAACCAGGGCAGCGTCAACAACTGATTCAATACTTGTTTTTCTAGGTTCAGGAACTCAGATGACCGGCCACCATAGTTTACAATTAAATCCCAGGATCTTTCATCAATGTATGGGCATAAGAGGCGTCGGGATTAAAGCAGCAGAAAGCCTATGGCCTAGAGTACTTACACTCTTAACAGGGCAGCACAACTGCCACGAAGCTAATAGCTTAAAGCACATGCATGCACGCAGACACAGGAAAAGGGGCAGCAGCTCTGGCATTTCAAGTACTGTGTGTTCGTACTCGCCCACCTCGGAGTTGTAGCAGATCACCCCCCAACTTACATTGGCCAGGCGCCTGAAAGTCAGTGTTAACATGCTGGACCGAATCTGTTTGCAGGAGATCGCTGCTGCGCTACCGCGTCTTTCCCTCAGGTCCCTCCAGTTGCACCGGCTGCACTCAAGCTTAGGAGGCTGGGGGGCAAAATCCACGTGCGCGCCTGCGCGCTACAGACTGTCACTGGCCGACACCTGTACTGCGCAGGCGCAGCAGTCTGACACATGCCGGGAGCTGTAGTTTTAGCCTGCCTTGCCACGCAGCCTTGCATCGAGCGCGTGTTAATGCACCACTACCGATGGAAACTTCTGTGGAGAGGCAGAAAAACATATATGAGAGTAAACTACCAGCTTCAGATTCTGTAATTATATATAATCTTTGCACAACGAATACACTAACAGCGAGCTCAGCGTTTGTGTAGTCATGTAAAGCATTTAGTTCATACTGCTCCGCCCAGCCCACATGGTCCACGATTGAGATGTCTTTGGAAGGAGTAAAAAGTAGTAAAATAGTGCAGACAGCCCAACTTCGCAAAGGTAATCAGGGAAATCGGGATGGGAGGAAGGGAAGAAGAGGCAGGTGATCCAGCCAAGAAGCGCATTTCAGTGGCCTAGGATGACTGCTGAAGTTGGTAGTGCATCAGAAAAATCTGCTGCTGCTGCCACGCGATCTGTTCTCTGAGCTGCATCCTCAGCTTGAGATCATCAATATGGGCCAAGCTCAAAATGTCTCCTTTGATATGCTAACACCTGCGACATTGAGAAGGCCTTTGATGATGATGTCAGGCTGTGGGAGATAGTTCAGAGTGTTGGCAATCCAGAACAGAAGCAGAGCTCATGTCAATCTGCTGCCTGAGTAGAGGGATAGGATAGGATTAAATTCCCCCCACCCACGCTGCCATCTCTGCTAAGGTACCCAAAAGGAATGCATCAGAGGCGGTTATATCATGAAGCAGGGTAAGGTGGGGGCCTCAGGTGGCAGAATTTTGGAGTAGCAAAAGGTACCCCTCCAAAACACTTCTACCGCAGTTGCCGTCTCATCCTGCCTCCAAAGTCAAACATCACACTGGGCAGCTGCCGATCTGAGCCTTGCATATGTCATGCCCGTCTAAGAGGCCACTTACAAGGCTCTTCTGCACGGTTCACAGGCCCACCATGGGGCAGCACGTGCCACCAATCCCAAGGGCTGGGAGGTGCTCTGGAGGCAGCAGGAGATCAGATCGCTAGCCCAGCCACTCTGCCAAACAAGCCCTCTGTGATCGGGGCTGCCAGGGACGGAGTGGAAGTTTGGGGAGGAAGGGAGAGGAGCTCCAGGGAGGGGAGGGGCAGCTGCTTGGCTTTGGGCATTTGGAAGCTCCCAGCCTTTCTCTCTGGATGGCTGCAGCTCGGAGCTGCACTTTCTTTGTTTCTTATTCCATGCTTAGGGCTGATCCAGTGCAAAGAAGGAGAAGCTCATGGTAGTGGAGGTAGGGAGGGGATAATAGCAGGGAGAGCGAGATTGGCAGAGGGAGGGAAGCAGAGACAGGAGGGGGAGAGGCGAGTACGCACCAGAACCTGAGAACTGGCCTTTTTGGACCCTGTAATTGTTACGCCCGTCGGTCGCAGATGGCTGCGACCACTAATGCTCACCTCTTTCTTTGCTGCATTGTCATCCATTGGAAGAATGGCAGTCTCCGCCAACCACCGCTGACCAGCCTGGCGTTCCCGGGACGGCGTGGGCGCTGCCAACTGCCATCTTGTTCCAGAAATTACCTAGTCGCACGTGTGCGCGCACGGGCCACCTTTGTACATGTCATGGGGGCGTCCCCTCCGGATGACATCACCATTCTCTTGTACTTAAGCTGGCTGGCCTTTCAGGTTAACAAGTTAGCAAGGAGTTTCCTCGTTGCTGAATTCCGCTCCATCCTTGGACTTCCTGTTCCAGATTCTACACTTGGCGTGAGACACTCTGGGTACCCGCTTCTCAGGGGCTCTGCTTCGTCTCTGGTTATCCGCTTCTCGGAGGGCCTTTCTGCCTTGGACTCTATCTGTCCCGCTCCCCGGGACCTCTTCTGGAACTACCTCCTGTGAGTACCTATTTCTATGGACTTCAACTATCAAGCCTTGTGGGATCCTCTTTGGTGTACCCCGTACCTCTGGCCACTACTGCATCATCCCAGAAGGAACCACTCCAGTATACCCTGCCCTGCAAGTCATTACCACTCCATAGCTACAGGAACCTCATCAGGGTTCCTGCACCTCGGACTACCATCTCATTACCACCACTGAGACACATCTCCGGCGTACCCCGCTCCACGGGCCACTACCAGATCTGCACGTCTGAGGTATTTCTACACCCTGCAAGACTTCCTGGCGTACCCCGCTCCGCGGGCCACTACCGGATCTTCACATCTGAGGTATCACCCTTGGGTATACCTCAGATGTTCAGAACTTTACTTTTACTGCATCTCCCGCTCCGCGGGCTGTACCTTTCTCCTTTCTTAATAAAGACTCTATTCCACAGCTGTGTCTGACATCACCGAGACTGCGCCTACCGACGGTGAGTCTCACGGGGCTCCTCCCTGTTGGTGGAGACACCTCTCACCTCAGCCCAGGGTTCACACTCTACAAGACATAACAGTAATGTTGTCTTACTCTTCCTGTCACTGCTCTGTACTTTTGCCTTGTAATCACCTTATGCATCGCTTTGGCAGTTCATGGACAAATTGTCAGACCAGAAAGTTTCATAAAATTTGAATCAGAAAGGAAAGAGAGACTGCAAGGGAGGGAGGAACAGGAGGAAAGGAAAGCAAAAGGGAGCCAGAGCCCTGTCCTTTCCGTAGACTGTACTTGTATTTTACTGGTATGCGTTGTTTCTCCTGCATTCATTTTTTTAAACATTTTATGCATTTACAAATGGTCCTGCCAAGAGCTCAGGGGTAGATCTATCAAGAGGCAGGGGGAGGTGGCAGTTCAGGGACTAAAATTTTGGAACAGCAGAAAGTGCTCCTCCAAAACACCTCTACTGCAGCCACTGCCTCACCCTGCCTCCTGTTGCGCTTCGATGGACGGGAGCACCAGGGGGCGCTCTCCAGCGTGGAATGGAATGTGTGCCCATGCAGTGAAACATCCTTACCCTGAGCCTCGACCGAACCTGCATGCTTCTTTGAGACCACCAACGCAATGGTGGTCTCTGAATGGTCCTCCGACCATTCCAAGCTCTTTCGGACTGCCGCTAGGGAGCGGTGGGAAGCAGCAGGTCGGACAGAGGACAAGGCAGATGAGGACAAGACACAAGACAAGGATTCAGACAGAGGTTCAGGCGTTGAAGTAAACTTGAAAGGAGTGCTGCGACGCTACGCGCCCTACACACCCCAGCTGGGATGGTCGCGGACCACGTTGGAGGCGAAGCAGCAAGGCTGGCATCGACTCAATTACATTAGAGTTCAAGATGGCAATAGGTACTGAAGAAAAGGACATCAGGATAAACAGCTGAAGGTAACCGGCCAAAACTCCAGGTGGCCCCGTCCTGACCTGAGCCTCGGGAACCCGGCGATCAACGTATCAAGAAGGTCAACAGCAGAAGAACGAACCTCCGACCCGGCGTGGAAGACGCATCATGAAAGTATCCCGAAGTTAGACTTGAAGATGGACCACAGGAGGGAAGCTCTGGAACCAGAAATGAAGAAGAAGATCAGACGAGAGTGAAGATCCAAGACGGTACTCTCACATGGACGAGGAAGATCTTCAGATCCGAGATGAAGGAGACTCCAGATAGAGCACTACCACCCACAGCCGGGGATGAGGCTGCGGTGGCCAGACCGGCCCCTAGGCTATCCACCGGAGCACTGCCCGCGGGGGCTAGGCGTAGCCGGAGTCCAGAGCATCGAAGGAAGAAGATGAATCTTCAAGTCAAGGATCCAGGAGAGACCAACAGGAACATGGTACCCTCGGATCCGGAGATGGAGGAATTCCACCAGCACCCTACACACCCCAGCCAGGGTGGTCATGGACCACTGGGCCACTACGCGCCCTACCAGCCCAGGCCGGCTGGTCACGGACCATGAGGGATGGGAAGACGGAACCTCAGGAACCTCTGGACTGGAATGGAACATCAGGATAATGCAGACATCAAGGCTAGAATGGAGACAATCAGGATAAAGCGGGATCCGTAGTCTATGACACAGAAGCAAACGGAGACATCAGGATAAGGCTGGAACGGAGACATCAGGATACTGAAGACATCACGAAGACAAGAGACCAGGAACGAGGAACATCAAAGTAGTCAGGAACAAGGAATGGAATCCCAAGACAAGGATGCCAGGCAGGAGCTGGAAACGAAGATCCTCAGGAGACCAGCTCTAGTGTTATGGTTATTGATGTTTGGGTGGATCCTTGGACACTGTGGCAGCTGACCACACCCACGGGGGGGAAGTCCCTTGAGGGACCACAGTGTCAGGCTAGACCCTGGACACACAAACACAGATTTGAATCTTTTATTAGACAGTTTTGGAAACCACCAGAGGTGACAGTAATGAGTAGTAGATGTTGTGCCCGGCTGGGCTGGTATCCCACAGGACGCTGGAACAGCGAATCCTCTGCTTGGTTGTGTTGTAGTGGAAAGAGACTGAGAGTTATGAGTACACAAAGAGAAACATTCAGAGTCCCAGGTAGAATTAGGAGAAGCTCCGAGACAGGGAGAGCAGGTCCTCAAGGAGCGAGTACCTGATCCCTTAGAGTAGAGAGACTCGGTGGTTTTGTACTCACACAGCAGTAACAGAGATTCCACTAGACGAGAGGTCTGGCACCGGAGCAGAGGGCAGGCCCTCGAGGAGCGAGTACCTGGTTCCAGGGAAGCAGTACTGTGGGAATAGGTGGTAGTTTGTATTCACAGATGTAAACTGTTAGTGAAGTCTTCCAATTAGAAGGGTTTGTAGATGCAGGCAGCAACTCAGGAACATGGGCCCTCGAGGAGCGAGTACCGGTTTCCTGATAGCACCTGAAAGAAGTAAAAGAGGTGTTACGACTGTCGCTGCCCGATGTCTCCACTGCACCCTCCTTTTTAAACATGGCGCCGGCCGTCCATTACTCCTACCATGTGACGGGCCGGCCAATGGCACGGATACCCTGTCACATGGTAAGGGCAAATGGCCATCGGCACCATTTTGATTAGTGGCAGCCGACGGCCCAAGAGCGGGAGATCGCTCCCGGCACCCCCACTGGACCACCAGGTAATTTTAAAACGTTTTGGGGGGGTCCGGAGGGTGGGGGAAGCTAAGGGAGCTGTTTTAAAGGGTCGGGGTGGGTTTAGGGGTTGTTTTTTGTGTGCCGTTTTTCCCGCCCTCCCCAAAATGATAAGAGAACCCCCACGAACAATTTCGTGGGGTTTTCCTATCGGTTTTCGGGGAGCCCCGATTTCTGACGACTTTGAAAATATCGTACGATATTTTACAATCGTCAGAAAAACGATTCACGTCCCTAGTTAGAGTAGGGCTAGGGGGGGAAGGTTAGGGGAAGGGGTGGGAAGGTCAGGCTAGAGGGAAGGGAACGGAGGAAGCCAGCGCAGCTCGACGCACGCAAGATGCACAATTGTGCACCCCCTTGCGCGCACTGGCCCCGGATTTTATAACATGTGCGCGCGTTTGCCTGGATAGATCAGGGAACATCAGAATTTTACATTTCAAAAAAGGTTCCTTTCGATGTTGAAAGTACTTTTTAAAAATCCATTCCTTATCTGAATCAAGTAGAAACTAAATCAATCGGCGTAGATGGCACTGCTACGTCTTCATCCGACTGTTCAAAATGTCAGAAATATTCATCTTTGGTAATTCTTTCAGTTGAACCTCTTTTTCTTCATGAGATGTAACCTTCTTTGTCATTGGCATATAATACACTTTAGCAACTAACTCCTTGTTATTTGTAAACCGGGTTGATGTGATGCCTATCATGAAACTCGGTATAACAAAAACAATAAATAAATAAATAAATAAATAAATAAATAATAAATAACTATAAGAAGTGTTTCTTCTGGAATCTTTAAAGATTCTATTAGATACCTTTTCCAGATATCCTTAGGAGAAATATATGGAATCTTCGGGAAATGTATACAGCGTATATTCTTTGCATGAGCCATATTTTCCAAATTCTCCAGCTTGAAATTAAATGAATTATTTTCCTTTATGATCTCTTATTGGGTAAGGATTAAACTTTCAATTTTGGTATTTTGTAAATCTTGAATCTTTTTAATTTCACCCAAATCTTTTTCTGCTAGTACCAATCTACAGCTACTTCGGAGGCGTCTACCTCCACTATAAATGGCCGTGTGGGATCCGGGTGATGAAGGCAAGGTTCTTGTAGAAAGGCTGTCTTGAGTCTTTCAAAGCTTGTACGGCTTCACAAGGCCACCTTCTGGGGTCAGCTCCCTTCTTGGTTAGAGCAGTAATCGGGGCTACAATATGAGAGTAGTGTGGAATAAAGTTCCTGTAAAAAATTGGCAAAGCCAAGAAATCGTTGTATCGCTCGAAGACCCACTGTTTGTGGCCAATCCCGTAATACTAGCCACTTTATCTGGTCCATTTGGAACCCAGTGGTAGAAACAATGAATCCCAAAAAGGGTATGGATTGCCTCTCGAAAAGACATTTTTCTAGTTTAACGAATACTGGTTCTCTCTTAGTCGTTGTAGAACATGTCTGACATCCTTGCGATGTGTAGCCAGATCTTCGAATAGATAAGTATAATCATCCCAGATAAATGATCACTTGTTTATATCACATGTCCCGGAATGACCCTCGTTCATTAAGTTCTGGAATACCGCAGGCGCATTGCACAGGCCAAATGGCATAACAAGGTAGTCATAATGGCCACACGGGTATTGAACGCAGTCTTCCACTCATCTCCGGGTTTAATTTCGGACCAGGTTTAGGCACCACGTAATCTAGTTTGGAGAAGAGTCTGGCTCGGTGCAATTGATCAAGTAATTCGGGTATTAATGGAAGGGGGTATCGATCCTTGCGAGTGATCGCGTTGAGTCCTCTGTAGTCGATGCAAAGGTCTTAAAGACCCGTCCTTTTTTGGAACAAAGAAAAAATCCTGCCCCCACTGGAGACATAGAGGGGCGGATGAACCCCCATTCGAGGTTCTCCTTTATAGTACTCGTGACATAGCTTGTGATTCTGACCAGAGAGTGGGTAAACCCGCCCCTAGGCGGGCTGGTATTAGGAAGTAAATTATGGCGCTATCGAACCTTCGGTGGATTGGAAGGATCTTTGCTTTCTCTTTAGAGAAGACGTCCATGAACTCAGCGTATTGTGGAGGTACTGAAAACTTAGTGGTAGTCTACCGGTATCACCGGTTGAGGTCTCTGTTGGAGACAGTCCCAAAGCAGTCCGAACACCCAGGCATAATTTGGAGAGTCTTCCAGTCAATTGTAGGAGAATGTCTTTGTAACCAGGGAAGACCCAGTTCCACTGGGTGAACAGACTTCTCCAGAATAAAGAAGGATATCTCTTCATGGTGGAGGATCCCTGTCTGGATGGTTATGGGAGCCGTGCAGGATGTGACACGACCGGGAAGATTCTCCCCCTGGATAGAAGAGATGAATAACAGCGTCTTGCGAGGAAGTATAGGAAGTTGCAGCTGATGGACCAATTCAGCTAAGATAAAGTTCCCTCCAGCTCCAGAATCAACCAGAGCCTGAATGATAAGGGATCCTTGACCACACTGCAGCGTAACTGGAACAATAAAGTGAGGAGCCAGGTTACTCCCTAGGGTCAGCTCCTCGGGGACACCTAGGTTCGATAGTTTCTCGGGCGCTCCTGGCATTGGGCCAAGAGGTGTCCCTTGTTCCCACAATATAAACAAAGTCCTATCTTTCTCCGACGTTGCTTCTCCTCGGCAGTCAACCGACTTCTTCCCAACTGCATGGGTTCCTCCCTGTTCTCTGTTGATGCTTCGGCAGTGGTATGAGTAACCAAAGGTCAAGAGAAGGTAGGAGCCAGGGAAACCATTCGCCGGGGTGGTCTTGCTTCTTTTGCGCGCTGTTGTAAACGTCGGTCAATACGGCCTGCCAACCTCAGGAATCTCCCAGCCTGCTAGTTCGTCCTTGATGCGGGGAGACAACCCTTCAAGGAATATGCCCCGTAGACAGTCAGGACGCCATCCTAGTTTGGAGGCTAGGGTGCGAAATTTGATCGCGAAGTCAGCCAGAGTACGGGAACCTTGACGCAGGTTGAGGAGTTCAGAAGAAGCCGTGGATAGCTGTCCAGGCTCATCAAACACCTGACAAAAGGTCTGGACGATTCTGGATAGATCACTCAAAATGGCATCCCCACATTCCCAGAGGAGAGAGGCCCAGGCCATGGCTTTCCCATCCAGCAAAGAAATGATGAAAGATGTCTTCATCTGGTCAGTAGGAAATTGTTGCCCTTGCAAGGAAAATCCGATGAAACATTGGTTCAGGAAACCTCGACACTGTTTAGCTTCTCCTGAAAAGCGAGGAGGTGTAGGCATGTGGGAAACCGAAGGAGAGGTACTTGGAATCGTTGGTGCAGGAGCGGCCGCCTCTGCTCCATGAGCAGAATCGAGACGACGGACCAGGCGTTCCACGGTGGCAGTTAACGCCTCCAGACTCTGCTGCAGTTGTTGCTGTTGTTGTCATTGTTGCATAAGCTGTTGGGCTAGGCCTGGAATAGCCTGGAGACCAGTCAAATCCACCAGATCCATGGCCTTTGCAATCTGTTATGGTAGTGGATCCTTGGACCGGGACGAGGGATGATACCCGCCTATAGCGTCTAGGTGTGCTCATCTCCGGAGGGTGGAATATACTGTAGCACAATCCGGCAGGGAGTCCCCAGGTAGACGGTAAGCAACACAGTCCGAGTTCCAGGCAAGGGTCCAAGGCAGGCGTCAAACAACACAGTCTGAGTACCAGGCAAGGGTCCAAGGCAGGCAGCAAACAACACTGTCCGAGTTCCAATCCGAGTCGGGGCCAGAAGACAGATAATCCAAACCACAGGTCGGGGCAGGCAGCGAAACAACGAAATCCAAATCCAGGCAAAGGTCCAAGGCAGGCGGCGAGCAACAAGGTCCAAATCCAATCCGAATCAAGCCAGAAGACAGGAAAGCCAGAAGAACAGCAGACAACCACTGGAACCTGTTGCAAAGGCGTCTTCCATTTCTCAGAGGGAGTTTAAATCTCCCTGGCTGATGATGTCATCTTCCGGGGCCGGCCTGGTCTTGGCGTCGCGGCCCCTTTAAGAGGCGGGGCTTGCCGCGTCTCTCCCGACACTGCTTCCCGACGTTCAGAAGCAGTCACGCCGCGGCCCGTGCGCTGCTGCCCGCCAAGATGGGGATCCTGTGCTGGCAACGTGGAGAAGGTAGGGGGGTCTGGCCACGAGTCAGTGCGGCTGGGACCCACCACAGCGAAGGCCTCACCAACTCCGTTATCTGGAATGAGGGATATTTGGGTTCTGCCTCACAGCCCTGGGTTAGGGCAGTTGGAGCCACATTTTCACCCAGATACAAAGAAGAAGCTTCTCCCACCAACAGCGAGGGCTCCGGCACAAGGGACTCACCCAGTGCACCGACTTCTGATCCCTCCGAGTTCCTCCAACGATGTTGGGGCCGGGCCCCTGCTGGATTCTCGGGCGGTGATCTCTCCTCCGGAGATAAAGTTGTCATCAGCTCAGGGGAGGTTGCAGGCTCCTCTTCCCCCTGCTCCACTCCCAGTGAGAGCCCTCCACGGCTTTCTCCATGACCCGATACACATGGGCGTCCATCGGCCCCGCCAACACTTGAGGCGAGGATGTTCCGGGGCTAGGCGCTCCCTCACCCTGCGTTTGCAAGCCGAATCCCTTGTGTCATTCTTAACAATAAAAATAATACTGGACCTTTACTTTTTATTTCCGCCGTGAACTGTAATGAGCAGTGTGTCACCGATGTGAGTGTGGTCTGTCAGGTGTGTCACGATGGGAAAAAGGTTGAGAACCATTGATATGCAGCATACAGAGAGCTTCATTTTCCCCTGTAACTAGTTCAATGTGTTTCACTAGGCAAATGAACTTTTAGGAAATCTGCTAGAAAGTTCCGAATTTTGCTGAAGGCTTAGATAAGCTAGATGTATTTTCCAGTTCTTCAAAGGCCAGAGGAGAGAAACTCCAGCAAAACACATCTGACAAAAAGTGCACGTTGACTGGCAGCACAGAAGAACAATTCCCCAAGTGTGCATATAACAGAGTCATTAACCACTGGTGGGAAGAAGTCGGAAGCGGCTGTCTTCAGCTAGTAGTAATGATGCTTGAGAATTGCTAATGAAATTGATTCTAATTAAAAAAACAAAACAAAACAAAACAACAACAGCAACAAACCGAAACATCTGGCCAGGGGAAATAAGCAACGGGGAAAGTTAGGAATAAATTCAGTGTGGCGGGGGAGGGAGAAGGATCCAGGGGGATTAGTTGGAAGACACAACCCGCTGGTTTAGGGGTGTCATCGTGGGATACATCTTTAGAAAACTTCATTACAGCTCTGCGGGGAATAAACAAGCCAGGCTCATGGTTCCCTCCCGTCTTTTCAATTTCCAGTTGAATGACAAACAAGCTAAATATTTTCCTTTTACTTCAGATGACTGGTTTCAGGCTCAGCCCCTGCTCCATTCACGTTCTTCTTACAGGCGGAAAGAGAGGTCCTTGGGGCAAGGAATGGCATCCGGAGAGAAGTCAGTCCACTTGAATACTGTAATCTCTCAGGATGCCTTTATAGGCCAGTCTTGTGCTGAGCATTGTCTGTCCAAAATCATTTTCTTATGCAATAAGAAATATTTTTAAGGGATCTATCTATAGCCCTTACAAAAGGCGTCACACATCCAATCTCTGCTGAGCACTGATCCACTCATTGCAGGAGTGAGGACACAGGTTTTGTGATGGGGGCAGGCTTAATCTGTAGGGTCCTGTAAAAAATAAACAGTCTGCACACCAAAGATTGTGTAGTAAACATAACAGCCTTTACTAAAGAAAATAAAAAATAGTCACTGTCTGGATATCAAGAAGCCAAAAGCAAGGAAAATCACACAAAGCCACGGGTTAGGAAAATGGACGCTGGTTAATTGAGCATTCATTTTCCTAAGCTGACTGCCAGCACACTTAGGAGCAGATTTTCAAAGCCTATGCGCGTAAATCCAGGTGGATTTACGTGCGTGGGGGGGTTATGCGCGCGTCGCCGGGCCTATTTTGCATAGGCCCGGCGACGCGCGCAAGCCCCGGGACGCGTGTAAGTCCCAGGGCTTGAAAAAATGGGCGGGGTGGGGCGTGGCCAGAGGCCTCTCTATTGCTGCTGGGCCCGCGGATCGACCTACGTCTGCCCAGAGGCAGGCGCAACTTCTGCAATAAAGATTGGGGGGGGTTTAGATAGGGCTGGGGGGGGGGGGTGAGTTAGGCAGGGGAAGGGAGGGGAGGGGAAGGTGGGGAGGGCTGAAGGAAAGTTCCCTCCTAGGCCGCTCCGATTTCAGAGCGGCCTCTGAGGGAACAGGGAAAGCCATTGGGGCTCCCCTAGGCCTCCGCACGCGGAAGGTGCACAAGTGTGCACCCCCTTTCGCGTGCCGACCCCGGATTTTATAGCATGCGCGCGGCTGCACGCACATGCTATAAAATCAGGCGTAGATTTGTGCGCACCGGGTTGCACGCTCAAATCTACGCCCGCGCATAGCTACTAAAATCTGGCCCTAATTTTTTTTTTTTAAACATGATCCTTTTGGTTCTTCCGACTTAATATCGCCACGATATTAAAGTCAGAGGAAGAACAGAAAAGCGGTATTTTCAGCTTTTCTGTACACTTTTTGGGCTGCTCAGAAATTAACGCTTGCTCTGGGCAGGCGTAAATTTCTGAGGGTAAAAACGTGTGCGTCGGACGTGCATTTTTTTTTTTCAATTGGGGGAGAATAGCTAATAGCTCATCAGCATGCATTTGCATGTGATATGTGCTGTTAGCCTCACGGAGGTTGGCAGGCATTTTGGACGCGCTAATCCCCTTATAGCATAAGGGTCTGTGAGCACGCGTTTTGGATGCGCGTCCAACCATGGGTTAAACAGTGTGCTGGTGGAGAAGAAGGCTGGTGAGGCCATGGTGGAGCTCATCCCACCACAGCCCGAAGTGAGGAGGAAGAGGACGGAGGGGGCTGCAGTGAACCCATCCCACCGTGACCTGGAGAAAGGATGCCATGAAGGTGTGTATGAGAACCTGTGTGTATGTGTTTGTGTGAGAGCTTGAGTGTGTGTTTATGTGAGAGCTTGAGTGTGTGTCTGTGTCAGAGCTTGTGTTCATGTGTATTTTTTGACTACGAGAGAGCTTGAGTGCATGTGTATGTATTGTGTCTGTATGAGAGCTTGAGTGTGTGTCTATATCAGAGCTTATTTTCATCTGTGTCTGTGTGTGTGTGTGTGTCTGTGAGAGAGAGAGAGAGAGAGCCTGTGTGTGTGTGTCTGTGACAGCCTTTGTGCTTATGTGTGTCTGTCAGCTTTTGTTTGTGCAAGTGCATGTGTGTGTGTGTATGTGTGTGTGAAGATAACGTTTGTGTGGCCCTACCTATCCAATCCACAAAAATCTCAAGGTAACTGGAAATCAAAAGATCACGGGTATGGAGAGCAGGAGATTTTTAAATCCTTATTAGTTTTAATTATTGGGTGTAATTTGATGTTTCTACTGTTTTGGAATATTTAATTGTTTTTTTAGGAAATATTAGAACATATTTTAATTATTGGATTTTTTTAATTCATCAGATGTTTTGAAATATTTTATTGGTGTTTGGGAAATTTTGGATAGACTATTTGTTAACTGGTTTGAAATATTTATTCTTTTTCTGACTATGATTTTACTATTATGATTGATGCTCATCTGACCTTGGTATCTCTCCTAAGTACTCCCTACCTCCTCCGAGGCGCCCTTGCCTCTCTCCACTCTTCTCTTCACCTCCCCACAGGATCCCTTATGCCTGCGTAGCTTTCCCTTGCCTTTATGTGTCCTTTCTCCCCCTCCGTGTTCCCCGGAACCCCCATCATTTTAATCTTTTAGGTATTCAGATTACTAGGGATGTGAATCGTTTTTTGACGATTTAAAATATCGTCCGATATATTTTAAATCGTCAAAAATCGTTAGAGGCGCGATACAATAGGAATTCCCCCGATTTATCGTCAAAAATCGTAAATCGGGGGAGGGGGGAGGGGAAGGGGGAGGGCAGGAAAACCGGCACACTAAAACAACCCTAAAACCCACCCCGACCCTTTAAAATAAATCCCCCACCCTCCCGAACCCCCCCCAAAATGTTTTAAATTACCTGGGGTCCAGTGGGGAGGTCCCGGTGTGATCTTCCACTCTTGGGCCACGGCTGCGTTAATAGAAATGGCGCCGGCGCTACCTTTGCCCTGTCATATGACAGGGCAAAGGTAGTGCCGGCGCCATTTTGGTTCCTGTCCCCCGACGTCACGAGCGCAGGAGATCGCTCCCGGACCCCCGCTGGACCCCCAGGGACTTTTGGCCAGCTTGGGGGGGCCTCCTGACCCCCACAAGACTTGCCAAAAGTCCAGCGGGGGTCCGGGAGCGACCTCCTGCACTCGGGCCGTATTGCAAAATGGCGCCGGCCGTATGGCCATATTGCCATATTGCAAAATGGCGCCGGCCGTATGGCCATACGGCCGGCGCCATTTTGCAATACAGCAACACGATTCTAGTGCAGGAGGTCGTTCCCGGACCCCCGCTGGACTTTTGGCAAGTCTTGTGGGGGTCAGGAGGCCCCCCCAAGCTGGCCAAAAGTCCCTGGGGGTCCAGCGGGGGTCCGGGAGCGATCTCCTACGCTCGTGACGTCGGGGGACAGGAACCAAAGTGGCACCGGCGCTACCTTTGCCCTGTCATATGTCATATGGTTTTACTTTCTTTATTTCTTTCTCTTATTTTCACCACAGGGAGAGTAACTTTCAAAAGGACTTCTGAAGGTCAGAACAGTGCTTTACCTGCAGAAATGGCTCTTGAAAACAGCTCAGCCAATATTATGTGCATATGCCCTGTATGTGCATCATTTTAAATGCATTGGGCAGTGGCATTCTGGGTAGGGTTTGTACATTTTTCACTTTTGAAAAGCATGCACATGAATGTCCCTGCAAACTTTCCCTGTATAAAGAAGAGGTGTAACTTTGCATATAAATTTACCCCTAGATTCATGAAAATGCTATAAATATAACGGAAATAGCACCCACGATAAAAAGGGGTGAGGTTAGGATAATTTCCCTGCGCCCGCATTGCATAGATTATTTACACGTTGCATGTTATGTTATTGCGTTGCACGCTACGTTATTGCGTTGCGCATCATTAGCCACATCGCGCACTATTAGCCACGATTCACGTTGATTTATGCGCAGTGTACAATTTTTTTGTTTCATATATACCCACATCCTGCAGATTCCTCTTTGAAGGTGTGTCAGGAATTGGGGAAAGGAGGTGAGGAGTTGTTGGATATAATTGGAGCTTTTCATACGATTACTGAGTGTGTTATCCTATTTTGTGTTATAATCTGTTTCCCTTTCCCTTGGTCTCTTGTCATTTTGTGTGGGTGAAAGTTTTGTTTGTTTGTCACGTTTGTCTGTTAGTCTTTTTGTGTGGAGGAGGAGGAGTGCAGGAGTGAGGAAGCATGGAGATGTGGTAGTTGTGGTGAGGAAGAGTGGAGAGGATGGAGTATGAGAGGCGTGGGGAGAGAGGAGAGGAGGGGAGGACGAGGGCAGGAGTGCTGGGGAAGGAGGAGGACGAGCAGGTTTAGGGGCAGGAGTAGAGATAGGCAGGAGGGAAGGGAAAGGAGTTGGTGGAAGGGGGAAGGGGATAGGCAGGCAAGGACGGAGGGAGGAAGACAGCAGGCTCAGGATAGAGGGAGAGGGCAGAGGGGAAGGAAGTTTGCAGGGCAGGGGCAGGAAGTGGGGGAGAAGGGAGGGGAGATGGGAGAATAAGAGAGAGAGGAAAGGGAGGACTTCTGGTAGACCGGTGGAGGAGTCCCGTGCCCAATTATGCTCACGTCCAAGGAAGAGCGCCTCATCCAGCGGCTCGGACCAGACACGTTCGAGGACATGGCCGAGCGGCTAGACACCATGCAAGCCAGAGTCGGTAAGTTCACCTCAACTGTTAATGGCAAGGCTGCTACAGTTGTGCACATCATTTGGCATAATGTGCTCACATTGTTTGAGATGCAAAGTGTGCATGTCATGCCAAATGTTCCATGTGTGATCCTCTTAGCTTTGGGACTTATGAATTTTTCTTTGTTTACACAGCTCTCGCCCAGGACTCTGCCAATCCTTGATATGAAGCCCCATGGACCAGCAGTCAAGCCCCAGGGACAGAACTGAAGCCCCAGGGACCAGCGGCACAGCTGAAATTTTAACTGCACTCTTGCTTATGGACGCAGAGACCCAGTTTAGTGAAGAGGAGGAGCAGCAGCAGCAGCACGGCCCACTCCTGGTTGTCCTGGGCTCAGCCAGCCCACTGAATGTGAGCTTGAATATTTCTACCTTAATGGACGAACCCAGCCTGCAATGGGTCACAGTGTAGACAGCACAACCTCACTCTAGCACACCACATTGCCAGTAAGAGGCAGCAGGCACTGAGGCGGACCAGCCCGCCAGCCTCCTCTGGAGGCCGAAACCTCATCTTGCCACATGACGAGCACAGCACCAGCCCCGTCCACACTACCAGCTCCGTCCCCAGCACAAGCTCTGCCACCAGCACTTCCAATAGCATCGTCACCAACACAGGCCTCCATACAGGAGCAGCTGGGCTAGCTAGAAAGTGTTGCATCCGTTGGACTCAGACGGCTTCGTCCCACATGCCTCACCTCAATATTCACTTTCTCCACTAGCCTCGGGAAAATGGCAACCGCCGCATCTGCTTGCCGCACTCCCCGGCATCCCCAGAGCGGCTATGGCAAGGCATTCCACCATGATTCACCTGAGGGCCTCCTAGGGTGTGCGTGCGCGCCCATCATCCACGTCTTTATTCCAGCATTGGCGCGAACCTCGGGGGCATCCCCTCGAGTGACGTCACATCATCTGGGTACTTAGGTTGCCCATTTGCTGACTGACTTTGAGTTAGCAAGGATTGGATTCGTCAGGTCTAAGCTGCTCTGCCGCTTCTTGCTGCTGCTGGAAGCTCTCTCCACCCTCCGGGTTTTACTAACTTGGGTATCCGCTCCTCGGGGGCCCTATGCTTCTTTCCAGGTGCCTATCCAGTATCCAGGTACTCGCTCCTCGAGGGCCTGAGTTGTCTACCTTGGTGCCTGCTACCAATACTTCTATCTGCTGGGAACTCTACCAATACAGCTACAAGAGTGTGAGTAATCTAACATCTACCTGTCTGTCTCACCTACAGCTCCTCATTGGAGACCTGCTTCAGAGCTCCCTACACCAACATTGTGGGACGGGTCTCCTCAACCGAGGACCCCAGACTGCTGCTGCAGGAATCTACTCACTACTGCCACCTCACTCTACAAGCTGTACAATAAAGTATATCTCTGTGTTTGTGCATCGGAATCTAGCCCGGTACTGCAGTTCCCTGCGGGGCTCCTCCCTGTGGCGTGACCATTACTGCAGCACCTAAGAATCCACCAAACACCTCAAAACCATAACAGAAAGGAACCATTGTGTGCAGCTACACCATATACGGGGAGAGCTAGTGCGCCTGAGGAGGGTTGTCAATGGGCACACTCAGGCCCTGCATGCCCAGACAGCAGCGCAGGCACAGGGTCCCACTACAGTGGCAACATCTATAAATAATCTCACCACTATCATAACACAGATTCTCCAAAGAATGCCAGACCCAGCATCATAGGACTCAACGCCATGCAGCCGGAGATGACCCAGAGGGAGGTCCCCCAAGGACATGCCGCCACCAAGTGGCAAACCATGGCGTGGCAAAGACCCATGAAGACCCCCAAGACCTGGCCTCTAAGGCCGAACAACAAGACTTGTAGGACAAGCCTGGCCAGGCTTCTGTACAGAGTTCCTGTGCCAGCTAGATGGAAGAAGCCTACTGGCTCACCCTTGGGTACTGGGACTTCCCGAGAAGGGCTGGAAATTCCCTTGCCTGTTCTGGTTGTTGTTCTTGTTCTTTTTCTTGTTGGCTGTGGCGATCCCTCTCAAGCATCCAGTATCCCCTCACAAGTACACTTGCCACAAACATAATGGGTCTAGGAAGGCAGGCCAGGTAGGAAGTGCTATTTTTATTGGCCCAGGAGGGCCTGGTCGGTGTGTCTGCAAGAAGGCCCCAATATAATAGCCAAAAACCGCAGTAATGGCCGAATGTACACGATAATAACCGCCAAACTGCCATACCGCCAAAAAAAATAGGCAGTTATTTCTGATGTTAAATCCTGCGTAATTGTGCGTTAATCGGCCATGGCAAGAGGGAGGAAATCCTCTTTTGCGTGTTAAGGCCCTAGCGCAAATTGATAAATGACCCAGTTAGATGGTGAGCCCTCTGGGGATAGGGAAATACCTACGGTATCTGAATGTAATCCTCTTTGAAGTGTCGAAAAGTGAAATATTAAAATCGGATAAATTAGATTAAACACTTTTCCTGGAATAATTTTCAAAGCGAACATACAAGCATAAATTCCCTGTGAAATTGATGTCATTGAGGCACACAAAATCCCACAGATTTATGCAGTCTGTTGTGAAATGACTCCCTCTCAATCTGTAACACTGGCAAGGCATGTACAAGTGTCCGCCAATAATGTTTTCTGAATCTGAGAGAAAGAGAATTGCAGCTTTTCCCCCTTTCTCCCCTCTCCCCCACCCCCCAGTTTTCTCCTGGTAAATAACAGCTTTTAATCTACTCCTCACCATCCCCCAGGAGGAAGGCTTCCAGCTCTCAGCTCTAGTGCTCCATCACTGGAGCAGAAGGAGGATTAAACGGAGCTCTGCTCAGGGAGCAAGGCAAGCATCCATAATTCTCCGAGGAGGTCAGCACAGCTCCTTTCCCCTTAAGTCATGATTTTTCTGGAACCTGATTTACTAAGCTTTTTTTTTTTTCCCCCTCATAGACACATGATAGGGAGAAAAGCCTTAGCAATTCATGACCTTGATGAGCCTCCTCCTGAACACAGTATCTTTAACCATCTTGTCTACCTTTGTGCCATTGAGTGGCATGTGAAGACATAGTGGGTCATGTCTGGCTCAGACCATTCTTTCACGTGCATTAGTCTGCCTGAAATGCATGGAATTAAGACAACCTAGAAGGTTAGGCTATTTTTCCTGCTAACTAAGGAAAGCAGGATTCTGTAAGGAAGAACTATAATCTATTGATTTTCTGGCCTTGTGATACATAGAGCTGTGAACTTGATGGCTCTTATTCCAATCCATCATTCCATCCCGCCACCAGGAGGGCAATCCTCACAGCCATTTTTGTAGGTAAGTAGCAATTTACATGGGTAAGTCGGCCATCTGAAAACTGCCTTCTCTCCACCTGGGTGCAAGTATGTGCAGGGTTCAAGAGCATGCATAATCAGGGCTGGCACAACCCACTGTGCAAGTTATGCACATGCACAGGGTGATGATAACTCAGAGGGGTTGGCAGCAGTGGCTCCCCAAGATCGCAAGAGGCCTCGAGGCTGCAGGCGGATCCCAGCCCATCAGCAGCTGAAAAGGCCCCGGGGCCACCAGCAGATCCCCACCTCGCTGACAGCCAAATATTACAAAAGGCCCTAGGGCCACTGGGACCCCATCCCACCAGCGGCCAAAGATCAAAGAGGCCTTTATCCCTCACCGTGTGACCTTGAGTAACGCACTGTGCTTAAAGTTCAGTTGGTAAGCTCTTTGGAGAAGTGTTATTATGTGACTCATCTTGCATATCACAGTCCATACTGATGGCACGATAAACTATTATTTTTATTTATTTATTTATTTAGATTTATATTCTGTTTTTCGCACTTTTTTCAGCACTTCAAAGTGGATTACACTCAGGCACTATAGGTATTTCCCTATCCCCAGAGGGCTTACAATCTAAGGCCTCGATTTTCTAAGACACCGTGGTGTTGTGAATCGAGCTGTAAAGGGGGGCGGGCCTGCAAAAGCCGGCAGCAATCGCACCTCTGTGGTGCGATCTCTGCCGGCTTTCGCACCCAATAGCGCCATCATAAAAGGTGGCGCTATTGGGCGCAAAATAGGCAGCGAAAAGGGTTCTTGCTGCCATGTCTTCGCGGCGTCCGCCTCGGTGCTGCCCAGACTCCTCCTTTTCCAGTTTTGATGCTGCCCCTTTTTAATGATCGCACGCGATCGCTTTGAAAAATGACCCCCTAAGTTTGTACATGAGGCAATGGAGGGTAAAGTGACTTGCCCAAGGTCACAAGGAGCGACAGTGGGACTTGAACCCTGGTCTCCTGGTTCGTAGGGCCAACACTTTGAAATGGCCTTTGCATCTTTGTCTTTCATTAATTTCATAATGAATGTGGGTTTGAGAAGATTTTGTTTTTTAGAAGCTAAAAGTCTCTAAATATTCCTGCATAACTAGCCCTGGACCCAGCACCCTCCATTGTGGGCACCTACACAAAATGTCTGGTCCCCTTACTGTCCTCTGTACACAAGTTGCAATGTATTCCTTGCGGCTTATTAGCACATAAGACTACTATGATCCATTTCATTTTTTTACAGAGCCACGTGCCTAGTTTTCCAAGAAGAAATTAATTTGCAAACTCTGCATGACATAAATCTCATTTTCTCCCTGACTATGACATGATATTATTTTACTGGGAGGAGGTGTGATCCAGTGGTAAGAGCTTCGATCTGCGAGTCACTCAGGAAAGTTTCTGGGATGTAAGTTCCAGTCTTCTGGTACTGTCATGGACTCTGTGCGGCCTTGTGGAAGTTGTTTTGCCTCTCTGTGCTTTACCTTTAATCTCAGCTCTGCCACTGACTCTGTGGGACTTTAGGAAAAGTCCTGTTAGTTGACCTTGCCTCGGTTTGCCTAACTGCAATTGAACAATTACAAGTTTGTTCCTTGTCCTCTTTCTGTTATGTGCACATGTTGTTTTGGGTGGGGTAGACCCAGGATTAATCATGTTGACTTGCTTGGAAAATGTTTTGACTATTTGTAATTGTACTACTAATAAATGTCCACTGCATGGCATGTGGATATTTTATTTATTTATTTATTTATTTTTAGATTTTTATATACCGGTGTTCCTATATGAAATAAAGATCACATCGGTTTACATTGAAACAGAACATGAAAATTGCCAAAAGGCATTACATAGAACAAGGTTATGAAACTTGGAACAGTGTACATAAGTTCAAAATTTAACAATAACGTTGTAACATTGATGACCAAAAGATAAAGGAGAAAAAAAAAAAAAAAAGACTTAAACAATTAAGTTGACAGGTCTTATTGAGCATAAAAAATTATAACGTATAGATAGATAACGTATAGATAGATAACGGATATATATATATATATATATAGATAGATCTATAACGTATAGATAGATAACGGATAGAGGTGAGCATATATATATATATATATATATATATATATATAGATAGATAGATCTATAACGTATAGATAGATAACGGATAGAGGTGAGCACTGTAATATGATGTTAAGTGAGTGTGTGTCCCTTTAATAACTCAGGATATGTGATTGATGGATAGGGGTTTAACGGAAAGTCTAAAACAGGGAGTTTTTGAAGGAGTTGGCCCTCTTGGTTCCTGCCATTCTAGGATGGGGCAGGCTTAGAAAGGGAGCGCCAAAATGTAGCTGCTTGGAGTGGCCAGTCTGTGAGCTGGTAGGCCTTGGGATTATCCCAGTGAGAACAAGGCCCTGCAGGGGCTCTTCCCTTTCAAGGGGAGAGGTCTAAGGTCATAGTGTGGAGAGGTTTTTTTTTCCTTCTCTTCTCGAGGAAAGGAACAGAGATTGGGGAGAAGAAGATGTTCTTCCCTTTGAAGAAAATGACCCAGAGAACAGTAGTTGGGGCTGATTGCAAAATGAAGCATCCTCCAAAGAGGTTTATTATATGGAGATGGCCTGGGAAACCTAAATGATATGGGGATGAAGAGGTGTGGAACCAGAATGGGAAGTCTGGTGACCAAAGAGTCATGAGTCGATCATTTTGCTCTGCCTGCCACTCTGCCTCAGTTGCCTGCTTGTTTGCTTGGCCCCTTCCACCTCAAGCCCACCGATCTGACACTCACTCTCCCGGTACAGCTCAGGGCTTCCTGCTCTGTTGCTTCAGTCCCGCCCCCTACATGACATCATTGGGATGATGTCCCTTTAAACCAGGGCCATGGACTCCAGAGGTGTCCATGCTGGAGGATCAAGCTCCTTGTTGCACAGACGAAGGAGCACAAACAAGGAAGCCTGCCCCATTGTTTGCCTCTTCATGCGCATCCTGAGTTGCTACAGGAAATTTCTTCTTTTCTTTAGTTCACTTTGTAATCCACCATTATGGCACTGTACAATGAAGGAAATTCAATTCCATCCATCAGTGGACATGGTAGGTATGTCCTAGATGCACTGCATGCTCATAGAAGACCCAGAACATCAAGCTCAGCCTTATTCATGTCCCTCTACAATCCACATCTATGTTTCTTTCTACGATGTTAGATGTTTTACTGATAAATGCTGAATCAATAAGTAAGTCTTCTGTGATTTATGATACCTTACTTGCAACTTTGCTGGACAGTTTATGCATAACAGAAACAAGGTTATGAGACGTTGATGTTCCTATACTGAATTTCTGATGTCCCTCAAAATATTCTTACTTCTCCCAATCTTGTAAATCTCGAAGGTGAAGAAGCTTACCTATTTTCTTTAAAAGATCACTCAATAAGTCCAAAGTGGAAATTGCCATCGCCTCCCTATGAAGTGCTGCTACTAAAATCCAAACATTTCAATATTTGTTTATCGTACTGTCCCCCTGGCTGTCTCTCACACAACTAGTCTCCATTCATTTAACTCCTTGCATGTTCCAATATTGACTTATCAAGAACCATAATACTTGGTGATTTCAATTTGCATGTTGACAGACAACCTCTCACAATTGCTACTGAAGTTTTCCTGGACACACTATTTGCTTATGGATGGGAGTAAATTCTTTCTGGCCCCACCCACAAAGCAGGTTGTACCCTGGATCTCATATTCCTTAATTCTGCTTTTACGTCAATGAACAATGCAAATGTTTCTGTTGATAAGGTTCCCTGGTCTGATCATTCATTGGTCTCGCTAACATTACATATCACTATGGAAAACTTAATTCAGTCAAATACAACATCGGCTTCTCTTAAAAGAGGCTTTAATGATCCAGAAATTTTTAAAGTGAAATTTATCCCTTTACTTGATAAACCCACCCACAATCTTCTCCCAAAGAACTATATACTGTTTGGGATAATTCTCTTCCCTCTGTACTGAATGAAATAGCCCCTATGGAGAGTGTAATCAAGAGGAGCTCTCAGAAGTTCCATGGTTTACAAATGCTTTACAAGAGCATAAAAGATTAGTGTGCAGGGCGAGAGGAAATGGCACCGCAACTCCTCTCTTGCAGTATTTAGATGATTACCATAAACAATTAACATATCAAGCTGCAGTCACTACTGCCAAGAAGTCCTACTTTTATATCAAAATCTCTGCATTATTTCATAACTCCAGGGAATTGTTTCACTTATATCATCCACTCCCATTATAACTCAAGCCGTCACTTACTTTAGTGACAAAATTACTACTTTACGTAACACTTTTACAAATGACTCCAGTTTAATCTATTGACAATTTGATTCTAGGAATCACAAGATGGGCCTGTTTTCAGAGGTATCTGAACTTGATGTCATTCAAACAATCAATACATTTAATTGCATTTCCAGCCCACTAAACCCTTGTTCCACCATTTTGATCAAAATTATCAGGAATTAATCTGCTGAATTTATCCCTAAACTAGTAAAATTGCCACTTTCCATTGGCATCTTTCCAACAGCCTTAAAAAGAGTCCGTCCTATTCTCAAAAAACCCTCTGCAGACCCAACCGTCCTCTCAAACAACTGTCCCATCTCATTTCTTCCTTACCTCTCCAAGATCACAGAAAATAATTATTTTGCAACAGCTTTCTCTCTACCTTGATTCACATACCATTCTAGACCAAACCCAGTTTGGATTCTGCAAATTCCATAACACCGAAATGTTACTTATTTCTACTTTTGATACTATTTGCCGTAGGTTTGATTCTGGAACACAAAATGCACTTATCCTTCTAGAAATCACTTCTGCCTTCAACACTATTGATCACTCTATTCTTATCTCTTGCCTAATATCTTTGGGTTTTGATGGCACTGTTCTTTCCTGGTTTTCATCTTACCTGACAAATTGTAAGCAACAACTGATATTTGGTTCTGAGCATTCTACTTAGTCCTCTCTTTTATCTGGTGTCCCAAGGCTCAGTGCTGCTCTCAAAAGCATTATTCAATATCTATTTGACCCCTTTATGTATTTATTTTATTTATTTATTTAAAAAGTCACTTTTATCCTGCACCCTCCAAGGTTCGGTGAGGGTTACAATCGGTTATACACACAAAGATAACACTAAAACAAACAAGGTACTGCTGACAATATCATAGGGACTGGTTATCAATCAATCCAACAAATTAATAAGAGCCCTATGTGTGAAATGCCTGACTGAATAAATACTTTTTTTGTGCTCTTTTCAATTCCTTAGAGTCTGCAATAGAGCATAATTCTGCTGATATAGAATTCCATATAGTAGGACCTGCAAAGGAGAAAGTTCTTTCACAAATGATGGAGAGCCTGGTGGATTTAACAGCTGGTATGTAGAGAAGAAATCTATTTACAAAATGGAGATTTCTGGTTGGTGTGTAAAAATGTAGGATTGTGTAACAGAATATGAATTATTGCTAGGACTTTGTAGGTAATTTGCCATGTGACGGGCAGCCAATAGAGGGATGCAAGGACAGGTATAAAATAGTTACTATTTATTATTATTGTTACTTTATGTACTAAATGATTTTAATATTGTACGTTTTACCTTCTGCATTCTTATAATTTGTAAACCATCGCAATAGCTCGTCTTAGCGACGGTATAGAAAACGTGATAAATAAATAAATAAATAGATCTTGGAGACGTGTGTGAATAACTTGGCTGCAGAGTTCTGAGCAAGTAGTAGGGTTCTTAATGTGTTCTGTAGAAGACCAGTGTATAAGGAATTGCAATAATTGATGCCAGTTAGAATTAATGCATGCAGGACTTCCAGCCCACTAAACCCTTGCTGTTGCGATCCCGGTCACTGGGGCAGTGACCGGGCCCTTACCTCCCGCTGAAGCGCCGCGGTTCGCGGGGTCCCGGGCCTCCCGAGCCGCGTGGCAGCGGCTGAAGACTGCCGGGTTCTGGGCCTCTCAGGCCGCGTGGCAGCGGCGTCTCCACGAGGGAGACGCCGCTGAAGACTCTGCCCCCCGGGACTGCTACGCGCGCGCGCGCGAAGACCTGGCTTTTCTGCCTTGAGCCCCGGATGTCAGGGTCCGCCTCCTGATGATGTCAGATGCCGGTAAGGGGATTTAAACGGGGGCCCGGGAGTTCAGACTTGGCCTTGCAACGAGGTCACTTCCTGAAGTGCTAGTTGCCTCCTGTTCCGTCGGTTCCTGATTCCCTGCCTGCCTGCCTTGTATCCTGCTTGCCTTG
The DNA here is from genome assembly GCF_901001135.1 of Rhinatrema bivittatum. Classification (NCBI taxonomy): domain Eukaryota; kingdom Metazoa; phylum Chordata; class Amphibia; order Gymnophiona; family Rhinatrematidae; genus Rhinatrema; species Rhinatrema bivittatum. The sequence continues at coordinate 284,788,381 of NC_042617.1, read as the reverse complement.
ACCAGCGTTTCCTGCTTGCCGCCTGCCTTGATTCCAGCTCGTGATTCTGACTTTGCCTGCTTGCTGCCTGCCCTGATTTCAGCTAGTGACTCCGACTCTGCCTGACTGCTGCCGCCTGCCTTGACTCCGGTCCGTGACTCCGTCTCCGCTTGCCTGCCGCCTGCCTCGACCTCTGCCTGGTGACCCCGACTCCGTCTGCTAGCCTCCAGTCCTGACTCCGCTCCGGGACTTCATCTCGACCTGCTTGCAGCCAGCCTTGACTCCGGTTCACACTCTTCCTGGGTTCATCAGTACTTCGCCTAAGTCCCAGCGGTCCGGGTCCCTACGGGCTCCTCCTGGGGGGACCTCGGACTTCCAGGGTGAAGACGCCTAAGCCCTAGCGACCCGGGTTCCTACAGCTCCTCTGGAGGGATCACGGGTTTTCCAGGTGAAGTCTCGTCAGCCCAGTGTGGTTCTGCCTCCCGACCGTCCTTCCTGGCCGGTCGGCCCAAGGATCCACTTCCGGGATTGGATAGTCGCAACACTTGCTCCACCATTTTGATCAAAATTATCAGGAATGAATCTGCTAAATTTATCCCTAAACTAGTCGCTGTGGTCTAAAAATGGTTTAATGTGTCGTTATAATCTGAGTTTTGCTTATGTCTGATTACTGAATTAATTGTTGATTACTTACAAGCCTTAAGGTACTCTATAAACTGTATGCCAATGATATACAATTTTCCCTGTCTTTTAAAATTATGTTGAGTACTCACTGAACATTATTTCTCTTTGTCTCTCCTCAATACACAGATGGCTCTATTATTAATCAAGTTGTCTTAGAGAATAGCCACTGCTATTACTGGCATCAGTAGCATAGGATCTATTTAGTGTTTGGGTACTTGCCAGGTAATTGTTGTAGCCTGGATTGGCCACTGTTGGAAACAGGATGCTGGGCTTGATGGACTCTTGGTCTGACCCAGAATGGCAATTTCTTATGTTATGTAACTCTCACTCAATATCAACAAAAGTGGGCTCATAAATTCTATTTCGTTATACTTTTTCTAACATTCCTGATAAGCTGTCATTTAATGGACGAAATATCCCATCACAGATACAGTATGCAACTGGGAGTTATCATTAAAACCATTATTCAAGTCTTTATTCAAGGTTCCATTAACTTGAAGTCCAAGTCTACAGAAGTGTTCTCCAATCACTTTTCTTTTCAGGCATGGATTATTGTAATTCTCTGTACATTGGACATCCCGTTTATGTCATACATCCACTTCAGATGATTCAAAACTCTGCAACTCATCTTCTCACCAATTCATGAACACATTACCCCTGTATATCTCTTTGCATTGGCTCCCTATTACATATTGAATACAATTGAAGACTGCAACCATCATTCACACCTACTCAAAAATGTTTCATCTCCCTGGACCAATGCCACCCTGAAGATCTACACACCCATACAGACCTCTTTAATCCTCAAACCAAGGGCTGCTTGAAATTCCATCTCATAGACTGTCCACCTTGATGAGGACACGTAAACTGCACCTTTTGGTTGCAGGACCTAACCTTTTGAACTCTCAGCCAGCTAAGTTGTGATCTATAACAAAGCCAAAACTGTTCAAACAAGCACTCAAAACCTGTTTTTTTTTTCCAGCTAGCCTACAATGGCCTTATTTGAATATTCTCTTTATTGATTTTTTTATTCCTGATGTTATGGTATGTTTTAATTTTTGTGAATGTTCTCTTGTACCCTGCTCTAAACTATGAAATGACAGGTAACATATATTTAAAATAAATAAATAGATCCTATGGAAAGAGAATTTTGTTATCCCTATTGGATGTGAGTTTTGTTATGGAGAACAGAGTTGTGAGTAACTTCTAAGGAGCTAAGAACATTTGCCATACTGGGTCAGAAAGGGTCCATCAAGCCCAGCATCCTGTCTCCAACAGTGGCCAATCCAGGCTACAAGTACCTGGCAAGTACCCAAACACTAAGTAGATCCCATACTACTGATGCCAGTAATAGCAGTGGCTGTTCTCTAAGACAACTTGATTAATGGCAGTTAATGGACTTCTCCTCCAATAACTTATCCAAACCTTTTTTAAACCCAGCTACACTAACTGCACTAACCACATCCTCTCGCAACAAATTCCAGAGCCTAATTGTCTGTTGAGTGAAAAAGAATTTTCACCGATTAGTTATAAATGTGCTATTTGCTAACTTCATGGAGTGCCCCCTAGACCTTCTATTATCTGAAAGAGGTTATAACTAATTCACATTTACCTGTTGTTATACCCGTTGGTCACAGACATCTGCGACCTCTCATGCTCACCTTTTTTTCCCTGCATCGTCAATCCTAGGAAGAATGGCGGCCTCCACCAACCAACGCCGACCTCCCCAGCATCCCCGGGACAGCGTGGGCGATGCCAACCACCATCTTGTTTCCGGAATCACCTAAGGTGCGCGTGCACACGCAAGGGCCTCCTTTGTACACATCATGGCAGGAACCACAGGGACGTCCCCTCCGGATGACGTCAACTTGCTGCTGTACTTAAGCTGACCAGCCCTCTGCTACTATTAGTTAGCAAAGAGTTCCCTCATTGCTGAATCCTCTCTATTCTTGGACTTCCAGTTCCAGATTCCTCTCTTGGCATGTGGACGCTCTGGGTACCTGCTCCTCTGATGCCCTTCCGCGTTCCCAGCTATCCGTGCCTCGGAGAGCCTTCCTGCCTTGGACTTCTACCTGATCACTTCTCGGGACACTCTCCTGGGACTTCCACTTGTGAGTACTTTACTTCAGACTCCAACGATACCAGCTTTTCTGAAGCTCTTCTGCGGTGTACCCTGTGCTTCAGGCCACTACAATTCCTCTTCAGTTGTTGCGTCCATTGGTCTTCGGCTCCACCCAACCTACCTCTCTCTACTTGCTGCCTCTCCCGCTCACCTTGGACTGATGGCCACCGGCCACCGGCTATGGTGCTGCCTCCCGCCATTCTCCTTCAAGGTACCTCTAGGGCGCATGCGCATGCGCCGTCCTCATCTTTATTTCCACATTGGCGCGAACCTCAGGGGTGTCCCCCTGTTCTGACATCATGACTCCAGGGTATATCTGCCTACTACATTTGCTAGCTCGTTGAGTTAGCAATGGAATTCGTACGGATGGGATTCGCTCTCTGTTCCTAAGCTACTCTGCCACTCCAGCTCTAACTGGAACTCTTACTACCCTTCGGGGTCACTAACGGGGTACCCGCTCCTTGGGGGCCTCTCTGCTTCTTTCAGGTGCTATCAGGAAACCGGTACTCGCTCCTCGAGGGCCCATGTTCCCTGTGTTGCTGCCTGCAACCTCTACCTTCTACTTGGAAGAACTAACTACAGTCACTATCTGTGAGTACAGAAAACATCTCTCTCTACGGTACTGCTTCGCTGGAATGAAGTACTCGCTCCTCGAGGGCCTGCCCTCTGCTCCGGTGCCAGACCTCTCGTTTAGTGGAATCTCTGCTACTGCTAGTGAGTACAACGCTACTGAGTCTCTCTGCTCTAAAGGGATCAGGTATTGCTCCTCGACAGAGCTCTCCTATTCTACTTGGGACTCTGAATGCTAATTCTATTGTGTGCTCATAACTCTCAGTCTCTTTTCCACTACAGCACTGCCTACAGAGGATCCGCTGTTCCAGCGTCCTGTGAGAGACGCGCCCAGCCGGGCTCTACAACCACTACTCACTACTGCCACCTCTGGTGGTTCCATATATTGTTTAATAAAAGATTCAATCTGTGCTTGTCTGTCCGGAGTTTAGCCTGACACTGTGGTCCCTCACTGGACTACCCCCAGTGGGTGTGGTCAGCTGCCACAGTGTCCAAGGATCCACCCAAACACTAATAACCATAACAGATTGCTAACTACATGGATCCGGCTCAGCTCAACACCTTGCAGGCCATTTCAGGCCTGGCCTTGCGCATTGCCGAACAATAAGACGCATTGGAGAAATTATCCACTGCATTCCATCAACTGCACGCCAGAAGAATCAAGGTTCTATATGCAGCAATGAAGATCAGTTACCTAAAGTAACTATAAAGACTATCGTGCCTCTTGCTGCTCCAGTACCGTTTCCTGGAGAGATTCACAGAACAAGAGACTTCTTAAACCAGTGTTGTATGCATTTTGCATTGCAACCTACTCATTTCCCCACAGCCTCCACCAAGACTACTTATATTCTGTCCTACCTGGATGGAAGGGCTCTGACTTGGGCTTCTGCGCTGTGGGAACGCAAAGACCCTATACTTCAGGATATTGACGGATTTATGGACTTATTTAAATCCGTTTTTGATGATCCTGCCCGGTATACTGTTGCTGGTTCTACATTGGTGGACCTGAAGCAAGGCAACCGACCTCTGGCTGATTTCGCTTTAGAGTTCAAGACTCTTGCGACTGAATTACATTGGGACCCTAGATGCCTGAAAACTCTCTTCTTCAAAGGTTTGGATTCCCGCTTGAAGGACGAGCTGGCTGCTCATGAAACACCTGACTCGCTGGATGGGCTATTGACCTTGGCTACTAGAATTGATCACCGGCTTCGTGATAAGGTGCTAGAGCTCAAGCCTTGTAAAGGACCTGTTCAGAAGGAAGTTCATGCTAAGCCTGCACTCAGGATGGTTCCATTGACTCCCGTTGCCAGTGAGGAAGAACCAATGTAACTTGGTCACGGTCACCTGACATCCAAAGAGAGAAGACTTCGGAAGAGGAATGGATTGTGCATGTACTGTGGACAAGCTGGTCATGCAGTCCAAACATTACCAATATGTCTGGGAAATGAATGGGCCTAAGTCCTGTGGGAGGACTCTTCTTAGGCCTCACTACACCCTCTCCTCCACTCTATCTCCTTGTCTCTCTGATCTGCGGACCGTTGGATTTTCAGACTCTTGCCCTGGTGGACTCAGGGGCAGGAGGTAATTTTATTCTTCAACATTTAGTGGAACACTTGAGGATTCCCCTCACCACTATGAAGACTCCACTACTCTTATCATCTATACATGGGGAGCCTTTACCGGGTGCTGTTACCTGTTATACTGAACCGGTATCCCTCCGCACCGGCGCTCTCCATACCGAACTGATTTCCTTCTTTGTGTTAGAGAAGGACATGCACTCTATCGTTTTGGGGTTACTCTGGTTGCAGCTGCATATGCTGCAATTCAATTAGGAAACGTTGGAACTCTCCCGTTGGGGCCCAGAATGCCATTGCAAATGCCTAAAGGAGATTACTCCTATTCTCTGTATGCCTACTACTCCAGTGATGCCAGGACTGCCGCTTCAGTATGCATCATTTCATGATGTGTTCTCCAAAGAAGCTGCTGACATCCTTCCGCCACATAGAACTTATGATTGCCATAAGACTGAAACCAAATGCTGAACCTCCTAAAGGACGTGTCTACCCCCTGTTGGTGGTGGAGAATACAGCCATGTCAGAGTATATTGAGGAAAATTTGCAAAAAGGTTTCATTAGACCATCTAAGTCTCCTGCGGGTGCAGGCTTCTTCTTCGTGGGGAAGAAGGACGGTACACTGCGGCCTTGTAGCGATTATCGAGGTCTGAACAAGATCACGATTAAAGACCAATACCCCTTATCTCTGATCTCGGAGCTGTTCGATCGACTGCAAGGGGCCAAGATATTCTCAAAACTTGACCTGAAGGGAGCCTATAACTTGGTTTGCATTCGTGATGGCGATGAGTGGAAAACAGCTTTCAACACTCGAGACTGCCATTTCGAATATTTGGTGATGTCTTTCAGCCTGTGCAATGCTCCTGCCTCTGGCAGGCGTAACTTGTGCATGCCGGCACGGCCACTGTGCCAGAGGCCTCGGTCCTGCCCCTGGACTGCCGCCCTGCCCCCGGCCCCGCCCCTGGACCGCCCCTTTTTTAAAGCCCCGGGACATACGCGCATCCCGGGGCTTGCACGCGCCGCCGAGCCTATGCAAAACAGGCTCGACGCACACAGGAGGGGTTTTAAAGGGTTATGCGCGTATCTTACCCTTTGAAAATCTACCCCTATATTTACTGGCTCACCTTTATCCATGTTTATTAACCCCTTCAAAAAAATGAAGCAGATTTATGAGACAAAACTTGCCTTGGGTAAATCCATGCTGACTGTGTTCCATTAAACCATGTCTTTCTATATGCTCTGTGATTTTGATCTTTAGAATAGTTTCCACTATTTTTCCCGGCGCTGAAGTTAGGCTCACTGGTCTACAGTTTCCTGGATCGCCCCTGGAGCCCTTTTTAAATATTGGGGTTACATTAGCCACCTTCCAGTCTTCAGGTACAATGGATAATTTTAATGATAGGTTACAAATTTTAACTAATAAATCTGAAATTTTATTTTTTATTTCTTTCAGAACCCTGGGGTGCATACCATCCAGTCCAGGTGATTTGCTATTCTTTAGTTTGTCAATCTGGCCTACTACATCTTCCAGGTTCACAGTGATTTGGTTCAGTTCACCCTTGAAAACCATCTCCGGATGCTCCCAATACAGATCATGGCTCATATCTCCACACTTTAGACAAGTTATTACAGGATGAGGGAGAGGGAAATATAATGATAGCCAGTGATTTTAAAATTACGATGCAACCCCGATTAGATAATTCCACAGGAGGGGGCCTAGGGGTGAAAACAGGAAGAAAACATATTAAGGCTTTTATACAGAAGTGAGCACTGCTAGATATTTGGAGATCCAGACATCCTCATGAGAGGAATTACACTTTTTACTCCAATCCCCATAGGTCTTATTCAAGAATCGATTTCTTCTTAATGGGCACAACTTTGAGTCCTGGATCAGGAGGGAGGATATGGGGTTGATCACATGGTTGGACTATGCTCCTACATGGGTGGAAATGGATATGATGGATTTGGACCCTGGTATGCATTTTTGGAAACTGATTATTAGAGGATGAGACTTTCTGCACTAAAGTTAGGGAAGCATGATATTATTAGAGGATGAGACTTTCTGCACTAAAGTTAGGGAAGCATGATACTGCAACAGTTGACCCATCTCTTTACTGGGACTGCCTAAAGGCGGTTCTTCGAGGCCACTTTATATCCAGAGCTACTTATATTAAAAAGATTAAGACAACCCAAAAACTGAAACTATTGCAGGAGATAGCTTCTCTAGAAGAACATAAACGGGTCCCTTCCCAGAGGGTCCTATGGAAATTGCAGGAAGCAAGAGATTCTCTCTGTGCTTTAAATTTGGATGTTATTTCCCATCATTTACAATTGGTATGTCAAGAATATTTTGAATGGGGGAATAAAGCGAGCAAATTGCTAGCCTGGAGATTACATCAACAGGTAGCCCAGAACCAAGTTACCAGGATCTACAGTGAGGACAGGGTGGTATTGTCCTCTAAAGACATCCATCAAAGATTCCAACAATTTTATGGCACATTGTATCAGAAAGACCCTAATATCCAGGAGGGAAAAATTGAAGGATATTTACAGCAGATTCCTCTTCCCAGGTTATCGGAGAAGGATAAAAACTATTTAGAAAAAGAAATCCAATTAAACGAACTGTTTAGTGTCCAATAAAGCTCCACGACTGGATGGATATACAGCCCAATTTTGCGTTTGTTCAACTCCCTACGATCAGGCTCTTCCTTTTTTTCGGGATCCAATGTGGCTGGCATAACTATCTTGGCCAAACCTGGGTGTGATCCATTAGACTTTGGCTCTTACCGACCCATATCATTAATAAATATTGATTTAAAAATCCTGGCTAAAATCTTAGCAAACCGTATAAATATGGTCATGACAAAACTGATACATCCAGATCAGACAGGGTTTATCTTGGGTAGGACGGTGGCAGATAATGTTCGAAAAATTATAGATTTAGTATGGTGGATACAACAACAGCATATCCCAGCAGTATTGCTATCAGTCAATGCTGAGAAAGCGTTCGATATGGTACACTGGCCATACTTGTTTGAACTATGGGCAAGATGAATTTTGGACCGTATTTTTTGCAATGGTTAGATAAATTGTATGAAAACCCTGAAGCCCGGGTGAAAGTCATTGGCTAATATTCAGATCCATTTCTCATTGAAAGAGGAATGAGACAGGGATGCCCACTTCCCCCTCTATTGTTTGCATTATTTTTAGAGCCATTGGCCATAAAAATCCGGTCCCAAAATTCCATAACTGGGATAAGCATTGGGGATGAAGCCTATAAGATGTCTTTATTTGCCGACGACATCTTGTTCACCTTGATTAACCCATTAACCTCTCTTCGGACAGTAGTAGGTGAACTCTCGGATTTTGGCTCTGTATCAGGCTTTAAATTGAATTTAGATAAGTCTGAGATTCTTAATTTATCTGCACCACAGGACCAGACAATTGCTATGAAATGCTTATACTCGCTTAAATGGCACCCACCAAAATAAAGTATCTTGGCATTTATATTAGTAAGAAGATAGAGGACTTATTTACCTTGTATTATAACCCCTTAATCTCCAAGACCTTTAAAGATATGGATAATTGGTCACGAACTGCTCTATCTTGGTCTGGCCACATTACATCCATAAAAATGAATGTGCTACCCATGTTTTTATACTTATTCCAGACCCTACCAATTCACGTGTCCACCGCAGCCATTAAATGTTGGCAGAAGAGATTGTTTGCATTCATATGGAAATGCAAGCCCCCTTGGGTAGCGAGTGGAGTTCTGCATCGTCCTAAACCAGGGGGGTGGGTCTGGGAGTCCCGCAATTACAGTGGTACTATGTTGCCACCCAAATTAGGGCGATTTTGGATTGGCATAAACAGGGTGAATGTAAACGGTGGGTGACTATTGAGCAAGAGTGTTTAGGAAATATGCCTATCTGGGCAACAATATGGCAGCCTAGACATACTTGGTTAAACATTAATTCGATGCCTTACACGACCCACATCACTCTTAGAGTGTGGCATCAATGGAAACATAGATTGGCGGGGAAGAGGCGGTATTTTTATAACACTGCTCTGTTTTCCAATAGATTGTTTTCTCCGGGTCAGGACTCACCAAGCCTTCTTGGCTGGAAATCTAAAAAACTTACCACTATGGGACGCTAATGGGATCAGGGTAGGATGGTGCCTTTTTCTCATCTTAAAGATGCACATGGACTTACAGACAAGACTTACTTTTTATATTATTTTATTATTATTATTATTATTATTATTTATTATTTTAAAACTTTTCTATACCGACATTCATATAAAATATCACATCAGTTTACATGAAACTCAGGTAACTTAACACAGAAGCAGAGGTAAAAATTACAATAAACAGGGGGGAATAGATGAAGAGAAAGTGGTATAGCGGTAGGGGATGACTAACTGGTACATAATTCGATTGAATGGAGGGCTGAGGATGACAGTTCAACTGTTGGTCTAATGGTAATATACAGTGGGATGAAACGGTGGTTTATGCAGTGGGTTATATGACAAAGGATTATAAACAATGTTTATATACAGTTCAACTGTTGGTCTAATGGTAATATACAGTGGAATGAAATGGTGGTTTATATACAGTGGGCTATATGACAAAGGAATATATACAAAGTTTATATACAGTTCAACTGTTGGTCTAATGATAATCTACAGTGGACTGAAATGGTGGTTTATATATAGTGAGTTATATAACAAAGAGTTATATACATGGTTAATATACAGTTCAGCTGTTGGTCTAATGGTAATATACAGTGGAAGGATGCTGTTCAACTGATCAACTTTTCAACGTTCAACTGTTGGTCTAATGGAAATATAAAGTGGAAGGATACTGTGGTTAATGTACAGTAAGCGATATAACTATTATATACAATGTTTATATACAGTCGGTTATATAACAAAGGGTTATAGACAGGTTTATCTACGAACTCGGGTGAAGGAGTACTAAGAGGGCAAGGGGAGGGGGGTTTATAAGTAAGTTAAACAGGGAAGGTTTACTTAAGAAGGCAAGGGGCGAAAGGGAGACTAAGGGGGGTGCAGGAAGAAAGGTAAAGGCGAAGGGATATGAAGGGTGTGGGCGAAGTGGCTTCATCATGAGGGATGTGGCTAAGAAGAGGCTAAGTGAATATATGCCCAACTGAGCTCCTTTTTCCATTCTATGAAGATAGCCACTGACCTAACAATGGGGAAAACCCAAATAGAACACTGGTGAGACCAGGCAGACAAAATGAAAGGGAGAATTTCCAAAATATACAGTATGCTTAACGGGGACTATAGTCAGAAACTGGGTTTTATAAGGGCTTGGGAGGCAGACTTGGGGATAGGATTGGAGGAAGAGTGTTAGGATAGCATATTCCTCAATACCAAGAGGAGCTCTGTATGTGCCTCATTATCTGTAAAGAGTTATAAAGTTCTAATGAGATGGTACTACACCCCAGTTAGATTATATAAAGCTCATTTAATCCAGAATGATTTGTGTGGAGAAATTGTGGTCAGGTAGGCTCCTATTATCATATGTGGTGGACCTGCCCTAGAATGGTGCAATTCAGGGGAACAATCACAGGCTTTCTTCATGAGCTGTTTAATGAAGATATTCAGATAAAACCTGTCAGTGCCTTATTAAATAAACCTACGACAACAAGCAACCAACAATGGTTTTTGATACATCAGATCCTCATTGCTGCTAGATGCATGATTGCTGCCAGATGGAAACAAGAGGGCTCTCCAACTTTAGCTATGGTTGTCTCCAAACTAAATAAGATGTGTGAACTTTATAAGCTGATGGCACGCAAACATCAATCCATTCCTCACTTTCACTCCATTTGGGATCCTTATCTTCGGTGGAGGTCTGATTATCATAGAGAGACCAAGTAGTCTGATGGACCCAGCACGCTTCGTGATGCAGACCATCCATCTGAAGACATATGAGAAACAAACTTTTAAAGTACTCTCCAAGGCTGCAAATCTTTCCTTCTATATACCACAAACTTAATCCGTATTTTATTCAGCATTGTATACCTGTCCCTAGATAACCACCAGTTTACAATGTAGATGAATTTATGTATCTATGTTAAAATTGTAAAAGATGAAGATGTAGACGTTGGATGGAAGATGTTATTATCTGTCTTTTTATTTGTTCAATTGTATACTATAATAACCATGTGTCATTTAAGCATCTTCTAATAAAATACCATTTAAAAAAAAAAGAAAATCATCTCCAGAACCATGATCTCTCCAACATCCTCATTAGTAAACACAGAAACAAAAAATTAATTTAGTCTTTCTGCAATGGCCTTATCTTCCCTAAGAGCCCTTTTAACCCCTCGATCATCACAATCCCTCACAGGTTTCTTGCTTTGGATATATTTTTAAAAGTTTTTATTATGGGTTTTTGCCTCTATGGCCAATTTCAATTCAAATTCTTTCTTAGCCTGCTTTATCAATATTTTACACTTAACTTGACAATGCTTATGGTGAACCTCATTTCCCTATAGAAGTGTGGAAAGTGGAGTTAAAGCTTGGAGTGAAATCTGGGAGTATTGTGTCTTTCCCTTTTGGTTGTGAGGGGTTTGAACAGGGATAGGAAGAGTACCAATCGAGGTAATAATGGGAGAACTGTATGGGGTATAATGTAATACTTATATTCCTAGAAGATACTTGAAAAGTGGGGTTGAAAGATTTATTTGATGCTCAATTGAAGGCTGAGAAACTGGTATACTATGTCATAGGAAATACCCTGTAGTAAGTTACCGGTTAACGAGATTGTGTTGTCTGTTGTAATCCATTAATTTTTTTTTATTATTTATACTTTATTAATTTTCTTCAGTGATTACATCATGAAAATTTTGAGAAATATGTATCACAATTTAAAGCAACATTTGACCATCAGAATTCACTCCATATATAATCATTATTGTTTTACATATAACATAACTGGGGGAGAATAACAAGAAAACCAATATTTAATGTTACCCAAGTAAAATCTCTATCTAATATAATCCCAAATTAACCATTTTGGGATTTAATTAGACAAATAAACAAATAATAGGAGGGTGGAGTAATTATTACTTTTTAGGCACCTACTATGTCCAAATTCTCAACTTGAGACTTATCTAACAAGAATGTTTCTAGATGGACCGGATCCACAAACCCAAATTTTTTCCCATGGTAATTAACATGACAAACACAAGGAAATTTAAGAAAGAAAGTCACCCCCAGAGCTACAACTCGGTGTTTTGATGCAAGGAAGCTTTTCCTCCTTGCTTGGGTAGCTGTGGAGACATCTGGAAAAATTTGGATTTTGTATCCACAAAAAGATACATCCTTGATCCTAAAAAAACTTTCTAAATAGATTATCTTTATCTTGCTCTGATAGAAAGGCAACAAAAAGTGTTGCCCTATTTTCAATTATGTCTATGGACTCCTCCAAGAAGGTTGATATTCCCAAACTTGGGGGAGCTTCTAGATCAGCATTTTGAACATTCCTCTCTGTTCTTTTTTTAAAGTAATAAATTTTAGATATTTTAGGAAATTCCTCTTCTTTATACATTAATATCTCTTTTAGGAATTTTTTAAACATTTCCATAGGGGATAGCAAGCGGGTTAATGGGAAATTCACTATTCTCAAATTCTTTGATCTTAGTAAATTTTCCATCTGCTCTAACTCTTTATGCATAATCAAGCTATCACGCATAAAAGTATTCTCAGTAGATTTACTAATTGCATTTTAGCATTCAAAGCTGATATATCTTTTTCACATTTTCACATTTTTACCCCATAATCTTTAATTGTTTCAGTATTAACTTTAATCACAGCAGACAAAGATCTATTCATTACAGTAATATTATTGTCTAGCTTCGAAATTACTTTCCATAAATCAGATAAAGTAACACTATCTGGCGATATAGCCGAGACAGTGCTACTAGCAAAAACTGGGAGGCTATCAGTATTTTCCACACATAAAGCAATTTTCTCATTCCCTTGGTTTTCTGCTTGAGTTCTGGCCAAACAACCCAAACTCACCCGGTCTAAGCCGGACCAAGCCGCGCACCGGGGAGTGGGGGCCGACAGCCCTCTCCTTCCTCCTTCTCTCTCCTCGGAGTCAGAGCGCGCTTCGGCAGATTTTAAATACCATGGCCACGCCCCCTCTGGCGTCAGCAGCGCGTCTCGGTCTCTCTCTCACCAGCTGATGACAATCGGGGGCCTCTCCTTCGCCTGGTAAGCCTCGGGGAGGGGGGGACGACAGCCCTCTCCTTCCTCCTTCTCTCTCCCCCTAATCCATGAATTCTGATTATTCAGTATTGACAATTTTAACCACCATCCGTGTATATAGTTGCTGGCTGGAAAACCCAGAAATAAAGTTTCAAAGTTTGGTTACTGGAAGATGGTGTCCTGATTTCTGCTTTATTAATCCTGGCACTATGGAAGGGTAGCTGGATCAGAGTCTGTGGAGGTGAGAAGGAGGCTGCTCTCCCTGGCAAGCTTACCCTCTTGCTGTCTCTGTCCAGGTCCACCTCATCATATGTCTGACCACCTTTTAGAAACCACTAAATCAATTTGGGAGAGGAACCCTTCCACAAATAGGGGAATCCTCCCATCACTTTATGTTACTTCAGAATTGGTGTTACAATTATATGAAATTTCATGCAGTTCAAGCATTCACAACCTCCAGGCCTCCCACCCCAGAGGTAGCTACATCCATTGGGGGCTAGAATTTATCATTTGGTTTGGTGAGTACTTTCACCCAGCTGTACAGTAGGTTGCTTGAATTTTGCACTTGGGAGCTTCCCCCCCCCCCCCTTTTTTTTTTTTATTATTTTTAATTCTTTATTGATAGGATTTTAAATTACAAACAAGGTCAATTGCTTGTGACAGAAACGTACGGATAATTTACAAATAAAATTCTATAAAGAAGGAAATAGGTAATTAAGATAACACAGTTACATTGTAATTATCCATTCAAATCAGAAAAATACAAGAAACTAGAAGGGGGGGGAAAGAAAAATAAAGGGGAGCAATTAAGGAAATGGAAGCATTAAACAGAAAAGGGCATTAAGAGTAATAACCAGCTGCATAATAATTCAATAGCACTCAGACGACTGAGGGGCAGGGGAGGAGGTAAGTGGCCTACGGGCCTCTATAAAAGATTGTAATTGTGCTGGCAGAAAAAAATATAAAACATTTGTCACCTCTTTTAATAACACATTTACAGGGGTAACGAAGTGTAAAGAAAAACCCAAGAGAGGTGACTTCTTGCTGAAAAGCTAGAAACCCTCCTCCTCCTAAGCTGTATAACCTGGGCCAGATCAGGATTAAATCCTCACAGGTTGACAGTAAAGCAAAGAGAAAGAATGCCTAAAGTAATTACGCATCACATTATTTAAATCTGATGTAGAAATAAAGGAAACTAAAACAAGTATTTCTATCTAAAACCTCAAGGGTAGAATTTTCAAGAAAATTAGACACATTGTCCTGAATTCCAACATTCGTGGCCACCCCACTGAATTCCAACATTCGTGGCCACCCCACTTCTTTTTGGAAGAAAATAGCCAGAATTAATTGAAGGCATATTTTTCAGGCACAAATCTAAGAACCTCTTGAAAGAACCGCTTCAGTGCAGAAAAAGGAATTTCCCCGACAATTTTGGGGAAATTCAAGAAGCACGAATTTAGGTGTCTCGCGTTGTTTTCAAGAAATTCAATATGTCTAAAAAATGCCATGCAATCTTTCACAGTAGTAGCCCTGAAATCTTTAATAATTTTGATTTGGCCTTCAACTTCAGAAACGTTAAAGGAAGTAACATTAACTTACTCCTGTATTTCAGTAACTTTTTGATGGTAGCTTGAAGAGAAGTGTTATGTTCTGGCTTGTGGACCCTTGGGCCGATGAGAGGATGGTATACCTTGCGGAGGATCCGTAGGTTCTCTCGTCGGGTGGCGAGGCAGAACAGAAGAGGTGAGCAGTTGACCCTCGGCACTGGAGACGGAGGAGTCTGCAGGCAGATGAAGAGGCTGGAAGAGGAGCTGTGTCTTCACCCCTGGAAGTCTGTGGTCCCCCCAGGAGGAGCCTGTAGGGACCCAGACCGCTGGGACTTAGGTGGACCCAGAGGAGTCGTGGTATTGATGCAAGGGCTGACTGGAGCTTCGCCCTGGAAGTCCGCGGTCCCCCCGGGAGGAGCCCGTAGGGACCCGGACTGCTGGGACTTAGGCGGGCCCTTGGAGACGGAGTCCAGGAGAGGTCCAAGATTGAGTGCCAGAGAGTCGTCACTACCAGTCCGAGGTCACACACCGAGGGATCACCACTTGCCAGTCCGAAGTCACACCAGAGAATCACTGCTTGCCAATCCGAGTCGCACACCAGAGAATCACCGTAAGCCAATCCAAAGTCAGGAGCCAAGAAGACCAAGACACAACAGGAACAAGGATCCGAAGTTCAAGGAACTCACCGAAGCAAGCAGACTAGACAGCGCTGGAGGACGTTGCCAAGTCAGGGAATGAGCAGAGGAAGCTTCCTTTTATACTTCTCCTGCTCAGGCTGATCCAGGACAGGTGAGACTTGTTAAAGGGATCAGGTCCCTTTAAATTTGTGAAGGGGGCGCGGCCTCGCGCCTAAAGATAGCGGTGGCTATCTTTGATTTCCTCCGTGGAGGAAAGGCTGCAGGAACGGCGCAGGGGTAGAGCAGGGACAGCTCTCCCCCCGACGGTCAAGCCGGGGACCCGAGCCGGGACACCGAGCACCCGGTCAGGGGTTTCCCCCGAAGCTTCCACGGCGGCAACCCGCCGCGGACAAGGTAGGGGCCCACGGTCGTGGCCTCCCACAGCCGCGGGACACAAAGGCATTTAACAACTTCAAAGAGTTTCCGAAGCTAGCTACCAAGTCCCACAGAGACTCTAAAGTGATTGCCTCTGGTTGAGATGGAAAAGTACAAGACTCACCAACTGCAACAGCCGCAACTCTCCAAGATAAACAAGGCTGGGGAAAACTCCTAGCCAACTCCAGGGTCAACTGTTCCGCCACAGATGTAGCTCCAATGACCCGCTCGGAGAACATACTGCATTCTCGGGTCGGGAAGGAGAAATCGAACTAGCTGGCAGAGTTAGAGGAAGCACACCCTCCACCGCAGGCGCATACAGCACGTTATTTCGGTGGTTGGGACTGAAGGAAGAAGCTGCTACTACTCCTATTTGTGCTTCTGTGGTTGGTTGGTTGGGGGGGGAGTAGGCATAAGAGGCTTGTGAATAAAATGAGAAGCTTGGGAGTAGGAGTCAAGGTGGTGGACTGGATTACAAACTGGTCAAGAGACAGCGTATAATGGTAAATGGAACCTACTCAGAAGAGAGAAAGGTGTTAAGTGGAGTGCTACAAGGATCAGTTTGGGTCTAGGTCTGTTCAATAGGGATGTGAATCGTTTTTTGACGATTTAAAATATCGTCCGATATATTTTAAATCGTCAAAAATCGTTAGGGCCACGATACAATACCAATTCCTCCGATTTATCGTCAAAAAATCGTAAATCGGGGGAAGGGGGAGGGCAGGAAAACCGGCACACTAAAACCCCCTAAAACCCACCCCCGACCCTTTAAATTAAATCCCCCACCCTCCCGAACCCCCCCCCCCCAAATGCCTTAAATTACCCTGAGGTCCAGCGGCGGTCCATAGCTAAATCGGGGGAAGGGGGAGGGCAGGAAAACCGGCACACTAAATCCCCCTAAAACCCACCCCCGACCCTTTAAATTAAATCGGGGGAAGGGGGAGGGCAGGAAAACCAGCACACTAAATCCCCCTAAAACCCACCCCCGACCCTTTAAATTAAATCCCCCCCAAATGCCTTAAAGTACCCTGGGGTCCAGCGGCGGTCCGAAACGGGCTCCTGCTGTTGAAGCGTGTTGTCTTCAGCCGGCGCCATTTTGCAAAATGGCCGCCGCAAAATGGCGGCGGCCATAGACCAACACGATTCGACCGCAGGAGGTCACTTCTGGACCCCCGCTGGACTTTTGGCAAGTCTTGTTGGGGTCAGGAGGCCCCCCCAAGCTGGCCAAAAGTCTCTGGGGGTCCAGCGGGCGTCCGGGAGCGATCTCCTGCCGCGAATCGCTTTCCGTACGGATAATGGCGCCGGCAGGAGATCGACTGCAGGAGGTCGTTCAGCGGAGGTCCGGAACCCTCGCTGAACGACCTCCTGCAGTCGATCTCCTGCCGGCGCCATTTTCCGTATGGAAAATGGCGCCGGCCATACGCGTATGGCCGGCGCCATTATCCGTACGGAAAACGATTCGCGGCAGGAGATCGCTCCCAGACGCCCGCTGGACCCCCAGAGACTTTTGGCCAGCTTGGGGGGGCCTCCTGACCCCCACAAGACTTGCCAAAAGTCCAGCGGGGGTCCGGAAGCGACCTCCTGCGGTTGAATCGTGTTGGTCTATGGCCGCCGCCATTTTGTGGTGGCCATTTTGCAAAATGGCGCCGGCTGAAGACAACACGCTTCAACAGCAGGAGCCCGTTTCGGACCGCCGCTGGACCCCAGGGTACTTTAAGGCATTTGGGGGGATTTAATTTAAAGGGTCGGGGGTGGGTTTTAGGGGGATTTAGTGTGCCGGTTTTCTTGCCCTCCCCCTTCCCCCGGTTTAGCTATGGACCGCCGCTGCATCCCAGGGTAATTTAAGGCATTTGGGGGTGGGGGATTTAATTTAAAGGGTCGGGGTGGGTTTTAGGGGGTTTTAGTGTGCCGGTTCACGATTTTAACGATTTTCACGATATTCTAAACACCCAAACGGCAACGATACGATTCCCTCCCCCTCCCAGCCGAAATCGATCGTTAAGACGATCGAGGACACGATTCACATCTCTACTGTTCAATATCTTTATGAGTGAAATTGCGGAAGGGATAGAAGGTAAAATTTGTCTATTTGCAGATGATGCTAAGATCTGCAACACAGTGGACACACCTGAAGGAGTAGAGAGAATGAAAAGTGATTTAAGAAAGTTTGAAGAGTGGTCTAAAGTTTGGCAGCTGGGATTCAAACAGTCTACATACTATGTTGTGAATGTTGTTGGATGTCCTATAATAAAGCTGGAATCTTGGGTGAAAGAGGCTGGAGTCAGTGTGGAGGGGTGTCTCCAGCCTGAAATTGCTCAATCATCCAACACAGAGAGCTAGAACATGTGTAAAAACTGAAGCAAATGGAAACATGTGTCTCAGGTACATCGAGTTGCTAGCAGTACATTCAGGAAAAAGCATACCTGAGGGAGCTGGATGGCCAGAAGAAGGTAGAGCCAAGGCTGATAAAACCGAGCCTAGAATGGAACGCATCTTGGCATGCAACTGTAACAGTGGAGCAGGATCAGGAACCCAGGAGGGAGGTGAGGAACAGGAAGACTGAAGCAGTATAACAGATAGTACAGGAGCAAGGCCAGATAAGCAGAGGTTCTGGAAGATGTATCCCAGGAGTCTGTTGCACCGGCAAAAGTGTGTCTCTCTTGCTGTCATTAAATACAGTATTTTCAGAAAGCAGCTGATAACGTTTTTCTTTACACAAGCATTTGAGGTGGAGGCATGATTGAATTTCTTCCTTATAGCCTCTGTGAGGTCAATATTTAAAAGCCATTTAGACAGATAGCTTCCCAGTCTCCTACTTTGCTGGATTTCTTATGATCTGGACTAGCTTGTACTCACAGCTTCAACTTAGGTCAGAGATATTACAAGAGTTGCCTTCTTCTGAAAATGTGGGGCCTCCTGATCCCAGCAGGGAGCTTTCTCTTAACCTGCCTAGCTGGATTGCTCCCACAGAGCTCTTTCCCTCTGCATAGTTGGTCCCGCACAGGTTAAGGAGGGGTGGTATGTCCACTCCTTCATATGCGCTCCCACTCAACTTGAACCCATGGGAGAAAGTGTCTTCACTCACCCTGGAACCCTCCAGGGAAGTGGCTTCACTTCCAAATAGACTCTGGCCTCCCTCCAATTAAAATATTATTGAGCTATAGGGACTTGCACCCCACCTTTCACTAGGGTTACCCCAAATAGCATTACAACCATCCACTGTGCTCTTTGCTCAGTGTCCATCCTCAGTCCTTCAACTGAGTCAATTTGTTGCTCCAGGTTCCACTCTTTCCCAGGCTGGACTCTTTAGACTTTACTTGGGAGTTCCTGTCTTTGCCAGTTAAGTTTGATGGAAATACAGTAGAAAATATTTCAGGGTGTTTCTATAAGAAAAACTAGGCTAAAACAGACTAAGCACAAGATGAAGTCCTGAAAGTCATTATGGGTGTTGCGGTCCCGGTCGCCAGGCTAGCGACCGGGTCCTTACCTTTCTGCCGACTCCCCCGGGGCTGCCGCGATCCGCCGTGTCTGGGGCCTGTAGGGCCGCATGGCAGCGTCTCCCTCCACGTGGAGACGCCGCCGAAGGCCGAGCCTGACTCCTCCCACTGCCTGGGCACGCGCGAGGAGGGGGCTCTTAAGGTCCAGCACCCGGAAGTGCTGAAACGCCCCGTTCCTGACGTCAGACGCTGGCTGGCTATTTAAACCAGCGTCTGACTGCCTTACCTTGCCTTTGCAACGTGGTCGCTCCTTGAGTGGTTAGTTGCCTTGTTCCTGCTTGTTCCAGCCGTGCCGTGCTTCCAGCTCTGGTTCCTGCTTGTTCCAGCCGTGCCTTGCTTCCAGCTCTGGTTCCTGCTTGTTCCAGCCGTGCCTTGCTTCCAGCTCTGGTTCCTGCTTGTTCCAGCCGTGCCTTGCTTCCAGCTCTGGTTCCTGCTTGTTCCAGCCGTGCCTTGCTTCCAGCTCAGGGTTCCAGCTTGTTTCCTGCTGCGCCTTGACTCCAGCTCCGACTTCACGATTCTCCTTGTCTTCAGCCAGCCACGACCCTCGGACTTCTTCACGATTCTCCTTGTCTTCAGCCAGCCACGACCCTCGGACTTCTTCACGATTCTCCTTGCCTTCAGCCAGCCACGACCCTCGGACTTCTTCACGATTCTCCTTGCCTTCAGCCAGCCACGATCCTCGGACTTCTTCACGATTCTCCTTGCCTTCAGCCAGCCACGATCCTCGGACTTCTTCACGATTCTCCTTACCCTCAGCCAGCTACGATCCTCGGATTTCTTCACGATTCTCCTAAGTCCCAGCGACTCGGACCCCTACGGGCTCCTCCTGGGGGGGTCTCGGGTTTCCAGGGTGAAGACGTCATCCATCAGCTCCAGCTAAGCTCCGCCTCCCGGCTCATTACCAACTGTGGACGTCGTCCATATCAGCCGGCCCAAGGGTCCACTATTGACTTTCTTCACAACATAACAATGGGGTACATCTTTCACTGGACTAATGCTGCAGACGTGCAGGATTATGTCTCTGTCATCCTTGACATGTATATAGCAGATGGTATCTGTTGGAAACAAGAATTACAACAGTTTCTACAAGGTTACTCATACTACCAGAGAACATAAATTGGTTATCAATATGAAACTGATGTCTTGAACCGACAGGCTAGCACCACAATTCCTGATGAGGAATGGCTGATAAAGAAATTTTCTTTGTTCTGTTAAATTCTGCAAAAACAAGAACATAAATTGCTTATGGATCTGGAAGGACTCCCAATTTGTTTAACTTACCTGTATTCTGTGAAGATTGTATCATGTGAGTTTGTAATCTGAAATACACTGTTTTGAATTCAATTATGTAGGAAAATGATAAAATATTTAGGCTTGTGTCTCCCTCAATAAAAACTACTGATTATAAATTGACTCTGCTGATCAATCAGACTCAGTCAAGAAAAGCAAAATCGTGTCACCTTGAGCACCTTTTTATCCTTAAGGTTTGGAAATTATTAAAAGCTTGGACTTTGGACTTCGGATAGAAATCAGGAAGTGATTTTTTTGTCCCTGGCTCTGACAATTGCTCCTTATTCTGTTGGTGCCTAGAGACTGTTTTTCATTGAGCTTGTCTACTCAAATTTCTAGGAAATATTGTCCCACTCAACAGAGGTAGGAAGGTTGAGATAAAAAATATGTTTCTATTATATTTCTTGGTTTAAATAAGCACAGAGAATGAATTACAAACCATTAAAAAAATTGTTATATTCTGTAGACTATTAGTATGGTGATTTTTAACAAGTACAGATAAATGTCAGTCATCGTTTGCAGTAGAGATTGCATGTGCTTATTTATATTTAGTAGACAAAATATCACATATTTAGTAGACAAAATATCACATATTTAGTATGTGCTTATTTATATTTAGTAGACAAAATATCACATATTTAGTAGACAAAATATCACATATTTAGTAGACAAAATATCACTCAAAGACATACCTATTCAAAGGCATGGGTAGTTTTTGAGCTGCCTTTGGAGAAAATTCATATTATCTTGGATATTAATTACTTAAATCAGTGTTGTTTGTTGTTTCATCTACAGCTCCATACTAGTCACTCAGGCAGTTTGAATGTGGGTCTAGTAATTAGCCTTCTGACTAATGATATGCTATGCTCTTCTTAGAACAATCCAGTCCTATCATGGATCATCTGTAACATTTTTGAACTGGAATATCACAGATTTTTTAAGAACTTGATGAGCCTCAAGTTGTGGAATCTACTCTGATGACCCTTAGGTAGGGTCAAAGAACTGTAAGTGAAATAAGCAGTGGAATTTCATTGGTTGATTGTATCAGGGTTATGACCTCTCCTAATGGAGTGGCCATCTTTTATGCTGAAAAACAAGATGTCTCTCTTTACCCCTGCATTATTGAGCACTTACCAAGGTGAAGCTTAATAATTGCTGCCTCCACCATAGATAAATAAATGTTTTGAATACCTGAAAGTAGATTAAATTTACAACAGACTGGATCTGCAAGGGGCCTTTAATTAGATTTGCATGAAGGAAAGAGTGAAAGACTGTTTTTCATACTAGATATGGGTACTTTGAATACTTAATGCCATTTGGCCTGAGTAAAGCTCCAGCAACCTTTCAGCACATTGTGAATGACATTCAGAATCATATTGGATTAATTTGTGATGGATCATGTGGATGACATCATTTGAGTGTTTGCATATCTGCACTGTGCATTTTATTGCTGATGAACTAACTTTTCATTGCTTCTAGAGTGTTTCCTCCTGTTCCTTAGAGCATGCCAGTTCCATTCCCACAAAAACATCATCATCTCCCAGGGCCTGCAGGGCTTAGAAGAGCCTCTCCCAACTGCCCTGGTGTTTGTATACCTGCACTGTGCACTTTATTACTCATGAACTTTTTGTTGCCGTTAGAATTTTTTCTGCTGGGGGAAGCGAGTGAGAGTGAAGGAGGGGGTCGTTGCCCTCCCCGAGTCCTACCAGGAGCCGAGGACCCCGTGGAACCATCTGCCGGCAGGAAGTGCTGGGGGCGCGGCTGAGTGACGTCAGCAAGGGCGTCCCCCCACCGACGATAAGACCAGCGGTGCTGAGAGCATACACCGGGGAAGCGAGCGAGAGTGAAGGAGGGGGTCGTTGCCCTCCCCAAGTCCTACCAGGAGCCGAGGACCCCGTGGAACCATCTGCCGGCAGGAAGTGCTGGGGGCGCGGCTGAGTGACATCAGCAAGGGCGTCCCCCCACCGACGATAAGACCAGCGGTGCTGAGAGCATACACCGGGGAAGCGAGCGAGAGTGAAGGAGGGGGTCGTTGCCCTCCCCGAGTCCTACCAGGAGCCGAGGACCCCGTGGAACCATCTGCCGGCAGGAAGTGCTGGGGGCGCGGCTGAGTGACGTCAGCAAGGGCGTCCCCCCACTGACGATAAGAACAGCGGAAGTGCGGCGCACCACCGCCGCCGGCGCGCCTCCTAAGCCGCGCGCCCCTTCGGAGCGCGCGCCTTGGTCCAGCTTAGTCCGGAGGAGTCCGGAGTCCGGCGTCTATCCTTTATATTTTACGAGTGATTAACTATTTCCTATTCATGGGCAGGAAAAGGAAGGCAAAAATCTTTACATCTTCACCAGTGCCACAAGATCGCACCGGCCCCATGGACCACCATGTCACTCGACTGGTGGAAAAGCCACAAGAGGACAGTTTGGGAGCTGTGTCCTTGGTCTCCCTTAGTCCTGGCGACGGACCTTCTTCTCCACCCCAACCGAATCCAGAAACATCAGGAGAAACAGCAATCAATCTGGTAGGAGCAGTCTA
Source organism: Rhinatrema bivittatum (assembly GCF_901001135.1). Taxonomy (NCBI): domain Eukaryota; kingdom Metazoa; phylum Chordata; class Amphibia; order Gymnophiona; family Rhinatrematidae; genus Rhinatrema; species Rhinatrema bivittatum. The sequence goes on along the minus strand of NC_042617.1, from coordinate 284,765,298 downwards.
TGGGGGGTCAGGAAGATTACAACAACCTGACACCTCTAAGACTGAAGATATAAGACCTTCCTTATCTTTGGAAGTATCTAAAGTTAAGCTACCAGTTGATATACAATGTAGTATGGACCCGGTAGCAATACCGGATAATTTTACATTGGCTGATTTAGGGCGAATGATATCACGGCTTGATCATAATGTTGTCTTGATGAATAACTCCTTGTCCACAGTAATTAATGCAAATAGGGAGTTAATAGAAGTACATACTAAGAAAATTACTCAATGTGAGAAAGTTGTTAATGTTTTGTCTAATAAGGTACAATTAATGCAGAATTCTGGTAATGTGTTTATTCGTGATAGCATAGTCATGCATAAAGAAATTGAACATATAGAAAATATGTTAAGATCTAAAAATCTAAGAATTACAAATTTTCCTTTAACACACTTATTATCTCCGGAAGAGATGTTTAAAAAATTCTTGAGAGAAATATTACTTTATGAAGATAAAGCTATCCCAAAGGTATCTAGAATATTTTATTTTCCCTTTAAAAGAACTAAAAAGGAGGAAGAAAATGTGGGTACAGAAACACCTTCTAGTATAGGGGTATCTACATTTTTGGAAGAATCCCTTGACATAATTAACAAGAGAGCTACCCTTTTTATTTCCTTTATAACAGAGCAGGACAAGGAGGGAGTATTCAAAAAGTTTTTTGGTTGTAAAGATGTGCCCTTTTGTGGTCAAAAGATACAAATTTTCCCTGATGTGGCTCGAGCCACACAATTAAAGAGGAAACATTTCCTGAAATTAAAAGATCAAGTGTTGGCATTAGGAGCCACTTTCTTTTTGAAATTTCCATGTTTATGTTTTATAACATATCAGGGTAAAAAATTTGCCTTTTCTGACCCATCACATCTAGAGGTGTTTTTGTCAGATAAAAATCAAGCAGAGTGTTCAGAGAATAAGGTCCAATAAAGTAAATGCACTCCTTCTCTCTTAGGTGAAATTTGTACTAGGAGTTCATTTCTAGAAAAGAAATCCTAGATTATAAGATGTATATGAATAAATATATATTATTTCCTTAATTTCCCCCTATTATATGATATGTTTGCAAGTATAAAAAGTTGGTTATATATTATATGACGTGAATATTGAGGGGCGGATTTTCAGAGCCCTGCTCGCGTAAATCCGCCCAAAACCGGGCGGATTTACGCGAGCAGGGCCCTGCGCGCCGGTGAGCCTATTTTACATAGGCTCACCGGCGCGCGCAGAACCCCGGGACTCGCGTAAGTCCCGGGGTTTTCGGACGTGGGGCGTGACGGGAGGCGTGTCGGGGGCGGGGCCGGAGCGCGCGGCGTTGCGGGGGCGTGTCGGCAGCGTTTTGGGGGCGGGTACGGGGGCGTGGCTACGGCCCGGGGGCGTGGCCGCGCCCTCCGTACCCGCCCCCAGGTCGCGGCCCGGCGCGCAGGAGGCCCGCTGGCGCGCGGGGATTTACGCCTCCCGGAGGGAGGCGTAAATCCCCGGACAAAGGTAGGATGGGGGTTTAGACAGGGCCCGGGCGGGTGGGTTAGGTAGGGGAAGGGAGGGGAAGGTGAGGGGAGGGCAAAGGAAAGTTCCCTTCTAGGCCGCTCCGATTTCGGAGCGGCCTAGGAGGGAACGGGGGTAGGCTGCGTGGCTCGGCTCGCGCAGGCTATACGAAATCGATAGCCTTGCGCGCGCCGATCCAGGATTTTAGCCGATACGCGCGACTACGCGCGTATCTACTAAAATCCAGCGTACTTTTGTTTGCGCCTGGAGCGCAAACAAAAGTAGGCTGTTCGCGCTCGTCTGAAAATCTACCCCTGAATGTATAACATATTTTCCTGTTATTTCATTTCATGAAGATGTTTGTAATGAAAACGATAAAGTTTAAATTAAAAAAAAAAAGAATTTTTTCTGCTATCCCACCCCCATATCGATGACAAAGGGCCTTGACCTTTCGCTTGACTGTGCAGACTTGGGTCAGGAACCCTCAGGTTCTTAATATTTGACTGTATGATTCTTTGTTTTGAGGGGCATTTGTCTTATCACTTCTTTGATAAATCTTTGCAAGTAAACATGAAAGTAGGAGAAGGAATTATCCCTGTTGCCTGGAATATGGTTGATATTGCACTTTCTCTCAGAAAATTTCTCTAGTGATAAGGTCCATCTTTCTTATGTTAATGTATCCTCCCAACTTGCCTTGTCATTTTATGCCCTTGGTCTCATAAAAAAGAAAAATTTTAATGGATTATATCAATATCTGCTCAGTTAGAAAAAATAATATATAATTGCTGCTTTATTATTAGATTTGCAGCTACACAGATTACTTTTAATATAAAAATGGCATTCTAAAGCTGTCAATATGCTTTTAAACCAATTGTGTTTGGCTGGGTATACTTGTTATCATCAAGCCAGGCAAGTCAAAAGAGGAGGAGTCATCACTCCTGCTTAAAACGATGCACTTAATGTTAGTCATTCCTTAGTGGAAATGGGCTACAGCTGTGACAGCCTGACAGTAAAGTTTAGTGGTTGCTTATTTGAGCTTCTGTATTAGCCTCCTAGTTCCAATAATTCTGATATTATGCCTGTTTTAGAATACTTAACAAAGCTCCACTCTCAGAATGACATGGTATTAATATTAGAGACTTTAATATTCCTGTCGACAGCAAAATGAATGACATGTAGCAGGATTTATTCATATATATTAGGAAACTTATTTGCGTAATTTTACACCTACTAATTATCTAGTGCAATTGATATTGGACTCGTCCGCTACTAATCGGGTGGGTAAACTGGGGGGAGTTCAGAGTGCAGACCTAGAAGGATCTCAGTGATTTGAAGGACTGGGTGAACTGCAAACTGCTGATTTCAATTATGCGTTCATGTTTTATAATATACTAACTTCTGCATATAAATCAGAATTTTAAGCAAGCAAATTATATTTTTTTCACATGTAAAATATACATACATATATTTCAAAATAGTTAGTAAAGCTACGCGCTTTCAATGCATTGCAGGTATTCACATGTAACCAAACATACACGCATACGTTGGGGAGTAGACATACACTTTTTTTATAATCTGCACATACTTGATGCAGATAGGTTATAAAATACTGTAGTAGTAAAATTACAAAAAATAAAATAAAATACTGTAGTATATCTCCGCATGGCCATGTATGTGCGTATATGAGACCGCACAGAGTTACTTAAAAGTTAACCTCTCAATATGCAAACTACAGAGTATTTCCTGGTTGCCCAGGCTATTTACAGGTCCTTTTATGAGCATTCTAGGAAAAATTACTACATATCATATCTTCAGGGTGTTATGATTAGGTTAAAGTCCGCGGGATTAGTGGACTCTTAGGCTGAAGAAAGGTGGTGGCTACCCGAGAGGTTGAGCCCCGCAGGTTTCCACCATCTGCAGGTGGAGCTGGTAGGCAGGGAAGAGATCAGGCATAGCAATGGCAAGGTTGGAGAAGGTCGCAACGTGGTCAGGCGTAGCAGTGGTCGAGGCTGGAAAAGGTCAAGATGAGGTCAGGCATAGCAGTGGTCGAGGTTGGAGCCGGAGAAGCAACTAACTCAAAGGAAGGAAGGACAAGTTGCTAAGGTGAGTCCTGACGGTCAGGACCCGCCTAATATAGTTCCCTGGGGATGACGTCAACAGGAGGAGCTGGCAGTCCTGGCGCGCTGCGGGCCCTTTAAGAAGGGGGGAGGAGGGCGCAATCACGCCTGGAGGCCCGACCGAAGGAAGTTGGCGGTGGCGGCGTCTCTGCCGCAAGGAGAGGCCCCCTGCAGACAGGCAGGGCCGGAGGGATGAAGATGGTACCCGGAGGGATGAAGATGGTACCCGGACCATTCCCCCCGCCCTGCCCCGGAGCAGAGCAAGCTCCGTAACGGGACGGGACGGAAGGTGAGAAAGGCCAGTCGCGAGTCCCGTGGCCAGCTGACGTAACACAGGGTTGTTTAAAATGCCCATTCAAATTATTCTCCCTTATTAAGGGACTTATGGATTCCCCATACAATACTTCATCTAAGCCTGCTTTTGATTGCCAGGGCTTTTCTGACTATTGTATAAGTAAAGTGGAAAAGTTGTTCATGTCTTTTGCCAGTCATATTTGCTCAAATTCTTTGGTGCAGAGGGAGAACAACCCCATTGGCTGGGAGACATTTGGTATGTCTCCAAACCTGAGGTTCTGGAAATTATGATAAAACTCATGTCCTAGGGCATTGCTCTGCTACTAACAGTATCCCTGATTTTTCCAACTATTAAAAGATTTTGCATTTTTTGGGGTCTTCTCTTTGTCTTTGGCCCACCCTTTTTTTGGGGTGAGTTTATAGGGCATAAATTCCCCCTGAGCAAATGCAGAGTGTCTTTCTCCTATCCCATCGAATTGATGAAGGAGGTGTTTTACAGGGTGGTATTTGTATTTGATGAGCTTCTAGGTTTGCCAAGTAAAGGAGTCTCGTAGAAGTTTGAGGCTGGAGAATTTTTTTGACCAGCTCCTGATAGAAGGGCTATATACCCCAGTGTCTTGAGGGACTGGAATTTTTTTTTCACCTTTGTGCCCACTTAACAGCAAGGGAAAAAGAACTTGGGATTTTCATGAAGGAGTTTATTTGGATTCATTTATGTTGGAGCAAGGGGATTATTCCATTCCACCCTTGTCTCATGCTGGTTGTTGAGGTGAATTATCCTATACGTCATGGTGAAGAGATCTTAAACACTGGAAAGAAAAGTGATCAGAGGTTGCACTATGGATAAAGAAACCACTGCCTTTGTTATTAGGATTTTTTGTTGCTCAAGATTTTTGCAATCCTATTTTGGATCTTGATTTTTAAGTTAAAGTAGATTTTCAGTTGAACACCATCCTTCGACTCCATGCTTTCTTTAAGATTGCCTTTCTCCAAGAAGACTCATCTATTGTGAGTATTCATCAACCAGTGACAAAGAGAGAGTTGGGGGTGAGTTCAAGACTGAGTTACCCAGTTTTGCACCGGGGCTCAGGAGGTTGAACCTCTCCTCCCCCCTGCCCTCGCCAGATAAACCTAGCATTCCCAGAGGCTGGTGTGGACAATTTGTAAAAGGAAGAGAGATCCCTGGTGTTACTGGTGTGGACCCTTGCGCCAAGACAAGGTTTACGCTACTTTCAGGGAGGAGCCCTGCAGGTCCTCGTCCTTGGCTGGCGGAGCTGGCCGGTGTGGAGACCCAACAAGATCTTCACCAGTACCAACCCTTGTTCCTCGCAAGTTAAGCCCTTGGGTACAGGGGCTGGCTGGACTTAGGTGCAGGTCTCTGAGAGTGAAGAATCCCATAAAGGACAGTAGGCACAAGCCAGAGTCAAGGTGTTCCTAGGGTCAGGGTAGGCAGCCATCAGCGAAGTCTGGAAGATGTACCAAGAGTCGAGGCAGGCGGCGATCCAGTGAAGTCCAAGAATGGTCCAAGGTCAAGGTCAAAGAAGCAATCCATAGGAACACCGAGTCAAGAACAGGGAGTCAGGAACACAGGGAATTTCCCACCGCTGGCCCTTTAAATACTACAGAGAGGAGCACACGCATGCCTAAAGAAGTGCTGGCGGGGGCCAGAGGTCGACGGCGTGGGCAGCAGCTCCGCGCTGTGATGCGCAGCATCGGCAGTGGATCCCTGCCTCAATGAGAGAGGTTGTGGTGGGGCAGCGCCGGGTAAGTGAGGCTGGTCATGGAGCTCCACAGCCGGCGAGAGCAACACTTGGTAACTGTGTGACCCCCCTTAATCAGTGCACCCCATGATAGGGGTGGGGGTGTGGGAGTTACACTAAAGTCCTTATTCTGTCCACTAGATGTTTGCCCTTTCTGGTTCTTGCATGGTTTTAAAAACCTGTTTATAGAGCTGTTAGTACAAACTGTAAATCTCTTGCTAACAGAAGAGATGATTCCAGAATTGGTCCTTCGGGGATCCACCTTGTCCTCTATTGTCTACTTAGATTTATTTATTTTATTTATTTGTTGAGTTTTATATACCGTCATTTGGTGAAGCCATTCATAAGTTAGATGGCACTCTCTGGCATCCTGGGCTTTACTACAGTATAAAGCTTATGCAGAAGCCATCCAACTGTATCTGTCTATTCAAGAAATTTGTCATCCACTCTTTTTTGACTTTCTCAGTGCTTACAGACTGCAATCACCTGGGTGAACAGAATTGGCTAGCATTAAATTTCTCCAAAACAGAGGCATTGTGGGTTAGTTGTATCCCACTCCCTGATGGAGGTGTTAGTTTGGTTATTGATGGAACATCCTTAACTTTTTCTGAGGTTATTAGAGATCTGGGTGAACAATTAGATATTCGCCTCTCATTAAAGTAGAGGTTGGCAAACTACAGCCCGCAGGCCAAACCCAGCCTGATGACAGACTTTTTCTAGCCCTCCTCCTACTCATTTTGCCCCATTATAACCGACTCACTAATGCCTCGCAAAGATGTCATCAATAATGGCTTTTTTTATCACAAGCAACCTCCTCTCATATTAATCACTCCAAAACATGCAAAAAGAGAGGGACATAAAGTGTAATCCAATTACTACACAAAAAATTGTTACACTACAAGAGACAATATCATCAGCACTTGCTCACACAGTTATAATCTGCTGTCTCTTGCCCGCAATGGGCTGCAGGCAGTTTTCAGCCTTCTGAGCAAATCTTATATAATCATTTATTGTCTCTTGCTTAAACTATTCTAAAAATTCAAATTTAATTAAAGTGCTAGAATATCTTTTATTAACGCATCTACTATTGCGAAATGTGCATAAAGCTAGTAAAAATCGAATACTCAGCCCAAATGTTGATCATTCAAAAAGCCAAATTGAAATTTTCAAAACTTTCTCCCGACATGGCACATGTCTCAACGGCAAACAGTCTTCTTCAGGGGAAATCTTTTTTGAATAAAGGCAAAATATTCTCATATGCTAAAACACAAACACATTAATAAAATCAAACACACACATCCGGAGCCGCGGCTAGGTTCCCACCACGGGCCTTACTTAAACATTGGAGATGCACACGCGCGCCATCCAGAGAGGTCCGACGTGAAGCAATGGAGGTGGTGGCTGGACCGGGAACCCCAGGTACTGTAGCTGAGCCGGAGGCACCAGGGGGAGGCCTGAGGACAGAGCTGGCGGCCCACTGTCGCCAGAGACGAGGAACCAGGAGCTGGAGTTACTGCAGAGAGGTGAGAGGGCAGTGTCGCGGGTTTGCTGCGGATGGCACGCGAAACAAAATTGTCCTGAACTTCCCAATGAAGATTTGCTGACCCACCATCAGGAAGTGGAGATAGGGGGACGCCTATCTCTCTTTTATCAGAGGTGGGCCAAGATCACAACCGATCAATGGGTCCTGGAAGTGATACGGGAAGGATATGCACTGGAATTTCTCAGCATTCCTCAGGACGGGTTCATGGTGTCTCTTGCCACTACCCTCAGAAGAAGCAGGCGGTGGAGTCTACACTTCTAAGACTCCTCCAGCTGAGGGCTGTAATTCCCATACCTATGTCTCAGGAAAATATGGGGTGCTATTCCATTTATTTTATTGTGCCCAAGAAGGAAGGTTCTCTTCGTCCCATCCTGGATCTCAAGAATGTCAACCAGCATCAAAGGGTAACTTATTTCTGCATGGAAACCTTACTCTTTGTGATAATGGCCATGCAATCAGGAGTTACTGACCTCCCTGGATCTGTCCGGGGCCTACCTTCATATTCCCATCCATTTGGAGCACCAATGTTTTCTGTGCTTTGTGGTGCTGGGTTGCCATCATCAATTTTGGGCGTTGCCCTTTGGTCTAGCCACCTCCCCCAGAACATTTTCCAAGGTTATGCTGGTTGTAGCGGCGGCGTTGAGGAGAGATGGGATCCTGGTGCACCTATACTTGGATGACTGGCTGATTCGGGCCAAGTCTTCGGAAGAGAAGTGCCTGGTGACCAACAAGGTGATCTTGTTGCAGAAGCTCGGTTGGGTGGTGAACCTGGCCAAGAGCAGTCTCCAGCCTTCTCAGTCATCGAGTATCTGGGAGTTCAGTTCGACACAAGGCAGGGCAACATTTTTCTACCAGATGCACAGATCCAGTGTTGCGCCTGTCAGTCGCAGATGGCTGCACCCATTCTGCCTGACTCCATTCATCTTGGGAAGATGGCTGCTTCCACTTCTTTACGCCGACCCCTCCAGCGTCCCTGGACTGGCATGGGCGATTGTGTTCGTCATCTTTGTTCCGGGATCACCTAGGGCATGGGTGCGCGCAGCCCTGTCCTTTACGTGTGTCATGGCGGGAACCTCGGGGGCATCCCCACCGCATGATGTCACAGGTTCAGGATATTTAAACCCATTTCACAATTCCAGCTACGATTTAACAAGGAATCCTCTATGCTGATCTCTCCACGTTACCAGACGCTCCCGCTCTGTGTACTCTCGCTCCAGGATGACTTAGGTACCCACTCCACGGGGGCCTTGCTTCGCTCCTCTTTACCCTCTGGGGTTATCTGCTATCAACAAGGACGCCTAAGGCACCTGCTCTTCGGGGGCCTTGCCTTGCTCCTATTTACCCTTCGGGGTTGCTTATCTATTACCAGGATGCTTACGGTACCCGCTCCTCGGGGACCTTGCTCGTCCGAGACCTCCACTTCTCGGGGCTCTCTCCTACTACAACTACCAGCATCAGAGTGAGTACTGCCGCTCCAGTTCTGTCTTTGCTTTGTCTCATCTTTCTCTCCATAGACTCTCGATCTGCCCTGCACCGCGGGTCTGGTCAGACTGTGGAACTGCCATTCCACTCTGCAACATACAGATGGAACATTATCATCTGGTTCTCCTCTCCTAGCTGGAATCCTCATCCGATCCTCAGGTTACCTTCTACGTTGCAGTACAATAAAGATATATCTCTGTGTCCATGTCTGCCTAGAGCTAGCCTATAGGTGCAAGACCCACAGGGCAGAGCCCTGAGGGAGGTGTCATCTCTTACAGCGACCAGGGGCCCACGCTTCAATGTCCAAAGTACAAATTCAAGAAGTTGATGTCCCAAGTGTGTCAATTGGTAAACACTATAAGTCCGATGGTGTGGTGCTATCTACAGGTGCTAGGTTTGATGGCGGCAACCCTGGAAGTGGTGCCGTGGGCGAGGGTGCATATTCATCCTCTTCAGCGCTCACTGCTGTCTTGTTGTAACCTGCATTCTCAGGACTATTCGCTTTGCCTCCACTTGCCAATGGAAATCTGTTTTCATCTCCAATGATGGTTGCAGGAGGCTCATCTGAGCAGGGAAGTGTCCTTCTACTCCCCGAACTGGTTGGCTCTCACAACAGATGCAAGTCTTCAAGGTTGGGGAGCTCACTGTCAGGAACTGGCAGCCCAGGGATGTTGGATGGATGAAGAGGCCCTCTGGAGCATCCATCGCTTCGAAACACGGGCGATCTGGTTGGTGTGCTTGCAATTCAGCCACAGACTACAGGGTCAAGCGGTCCACATAATGTCAGACAACACAATGATGGTGGCCTACATCAATCGCAAGGGAGGAACCAAGAGCCAGCAAGTGTTACAGGAAATATACCAACTTATGGAATGGGCAGAAAGACATCTACAGATGATCTTGGCTACTCAGATCCCTCCCTTAGTGCAAACCACCATCGAGGGATACTATTCACCGGCAAACAGAACCCTGGAGAATCCCATTGGAGCGAAGGCTGGAGAGCAGACGACGACGCCCATGGGAGAAACAACGCTCAGTCCCGGGGCGCCAATGTCGCCCTCCCCTCCTGCAAAGGCCGTAGCAGCTAACCCAGAATCACTCCTGAAAAGGACAGCGTTGGTTGGCGTGAGTACTACTGAGGAGGGTTTAGCTGGGAGTATCGAGGGCCCTGCTATGGAGGGGGGAATGATAATTTCCACCCCAATGAAGGAAGGGCTATCCTTCGAAGGTGACCGACCCGAGGGAGGTGAAGGGGCCACCCCGAAAGTTCCATCAGAGGGATCAGGAGTCCGTGAGGATTTAAATATTGTGTTATAATCAGTAACTTTTCCCTCCTTGAAACCATTGGAGAAGCCTAACATTATAACATTAGAATCATAGTGGTTTGCCATCTCAACATTACAAAACTCAATAATGACTCTAACAGAGGCAATAAAAGGAATGCAAGAACTTTATAATAATCTAAAAACCTGTAGTAACTACACAATTGGAAAAAAATGGAACAAATGGAGGATAAAATAGAACAAGTAAAACTGTTCAAATGCTATAATAAAAGGTGAAACAATTTTAAGTAGAAGAGTTGAAAATCTAGAAAATGAAGCTAGATACCGGAATATAAGAGTGTTAAATTTCCCTAAATGCAAAATGATATCGCCAAAGGAACAGTTCAAGCATTATTTAAAGGAGGTACTGCTGATTCCTATGGAAGAACAAACGACGTTAAACAAAGTATATTTTCTATCTGGATTTAAAGAGGGAAATGGAAATCAGCTAGAAACAAAGGAAAATACCCTGAATGTTATCGAGTTCTTGGAAGCTTCTCTTGATACACAAATAGAAGGAAGGGGAACATTGCTTAAGAACATAAGAAATCGCCATGCTAGGTCAGACCAAGGGTCCATCAAGCCCAGCATCCTGTTTCCAACAGAGGCCAAAACCAGGCCACAAGAACCTGGCAATTACCCCAAACACTAAGAAGATCCCATGCTACTGATGCAATTTATAGCAGTGGCTATTCCCCAAGTAAACTTGATTAATAGCCATTAATGGACTTCTCCTCCAAGAACTTATCCAAACCTTTTTTGAACCCAGCTACACTAACTGCACTAACCACATGCTCTGACAACAAATTCCAGAGCTTTATTGTGCGTTGAGTGAAAAAGAATTTTCTCCGATTAGTCTTAAATGTGCTACTTGCTGACTTCATGGAATGCCCCCTAGTCCTTCTATTATTCAAAAGTGTAAATAACCGAGTCACATCTACTCATTCAAGACCTCTCATGATCTTAAAGACCTCTATCATATCCCCCCTCAGCCGTCTCTTCTCCAAGCTGAACAGCCCTAACCTCTTCAGCCTTTCCTCATAGGGGAGCTGTTCTATTCCTTTTATCATTTTGGTTGCTCTTCTCTGTACCTTCTCCATCGCAACTATATCTTTTTTGAGATGCGGTGACCAGAATTGTACACAGTATTCAAGGTGCGGTCTCACCATGGAGCGATATAGAGGCATTATGACATTTTCCGTTCTATTAAACATTCCCTTCCTAATAATTCCTAACATTCTATTTGCTTTTTTGACTGCTGCAGCACACTGAGCCGACGATTTTAAAGTATTATCCACTATGATGCCTAGAACCTTTTCCTGGGTGGTAGCTCCTAATTTGGAACCTAACATCGTGTAACTACAGCAAGGGTTATTTTTCCCTGTATGCAAGACCTTGCACTTGTCCACATTAAATTTCATCTGCCATTTGGATGCCCAATCTTCCAGTCTTGCAAGGTCCTCCTGTAATGTATCACAGTCTGCTTGTGATTTAACTACTCTGAATAATTTTGTATCATCTGCAAATTTGATAACCTCACTCGTCGTATTCCTTTCCAGATCATTTATATATATATCTATTGAAAAGCACCGGTCCAAGTACAGATCCCTGAAGCATGCCACTGTTTACCCTTTTCCACTGAGAAAATTGACCATTTAATCCTACTATCTGTTTCCTGTCTTTTAACCAGTTTGTAATCCACGAAAGGTCATCACCTCCTATCCCATGACTTTTTAGTTTTCGTAGAAGCCTCTCATGAGGGACTTTGTCAAACGCCTTCTGAAAATCCAAATACACTACATCTACCGGTTCACCTTTACCACATGTTTATTAACCCCTTCAAAAAAATGAAGCAGATTTTTAGGCAAGACTTCCCTTGAGTAAATCCATGTTGACTGTGTTCCATTAAATCATGTCTTTTTAACATAAAATTAACATAACATAAAGTTATGTTAATTTTATGTTATCCCCTGACAGGGATAACATATTTAAAAAATTTCTTCAGAAGAGAAGTTTCCTTTCCCTTGGTCAGAAGATCTGAGTTTACCCTGACATTGCCAAAGAAACACAAAGAAGGAGAAAAAGGTTTTTGAGTTTAGTTTCTCAAGTTAGGCAAAGCGGGCCCAAATAATAGTACGATTTCCATGTAAATGCAACATGAAAGTAGAGGGTATTGGATATGTTTTTTATGAACCGGAACAATTAGAAAACTTTCTGGAATCACAGCAATGGACTCAAGATACAGGATGAAACAGTCGTTGGCATTGAATAAATAGTCTGCCTTACTCTTTATTACTTTGAAATGTTAGTATGTAAACTGCTCAGATTAATCTTATATCTCCTCCCTCTTGTATATGAGTAACAAATAGGTAGATTTGATTTGAATAGTTTGAAAGGAAAACTGTATGATGATGTTATATGTAATCTAATCTCTGAACCTAATTTCCAATGGCACTGTTTGATGTCTGTAAAATTTGAAATTGATAAATAAAATAAATAAATAAATAAATAAATGGATTGCATTTGAGGAGTAATGCTACCTATTAGAGGGGACCCAATTTCCAGTTCAGATGTTTACAGATCAAAAGAATCTGGAATATGTCTGAGTTGCCTGATGCATGAACTCTTTTTAGTCTGCTGGTCACTATTTTTCTCCAGATTTGACTTTGCATCAACCTACCGCCCAGGAATACGGAACAGCAAGGTAGATACCTTGTCCAGGATGAATAAGGGCAAAATAACATAGTCAGCTCTACCCACAATTGTTCTTAAAACATGAAACGCTGTGCTTTGAATAGCCCAGATTTGGAAGGTTTCATCAACAAATGCCTTTGCTACAAAATGGATTCAACAGCTACAAGATACAGACATAAAAGTATGCAACAAGCTCATAACTTGAACATGAGATATGCCACACTGGGTCAGACCATCAAACCCAGTATCCTGTTTCCAACAGTGGCCAATCCAAGTCACAAGCACCTGCTTATTAATTAATAGCAGTTTTATGGATTTTTCCTCTAGGAGCTTAACCAAACCTTTTTTAAACCCAGTTACACTAACTGCTGTAACCACATCCTCTTGAGATGCCTATTTGTTTTTTTTCCAAGAACATCTTTGTTCCAGATGGAATGCTCAGTCTTTAGGTCTTTCGGTTCTGCCATTGCTCTCCATGGGCAGGTATTTTGTTGAGTGGAAGACAATATCATTACTTACTCATACCATTTCGAACTGGTGGCTGAATCTACAATCTGATGCTAAATGTTATAGCCAATTCTGCAATTATAGTGCTTGAGCCAAGAGTCCTGATGCTAAGCTATGGGGTCATTTACACCTATTTCTAATTCCTTCCAAGCTTTGAGCATTTGTCTCTTTGGCTATCATAGCACAATTTCCTCCCTCCCAAGGTTATGCTGTAAGCTGACACATTTCATCCCAATTCTTGGTATCTTCTCAGCAAATGAGAATAAACAACTGTTATGGTCAATGTTTTCCATGTTCATGGACTTCTGGAGGACACTATTATTTGAATGAAGCTCTCAATTCATCTCCAAATTGTGGAAAGAACTCATCATCTCTCTCCATATTAGAAAAAGTATCAATATTATACAGTCTGTAGCCCCCATGGATAGAAAGAGTCAATTAGCTATTAGAACAATATCTCAAATATTCTTGTAGTTTCAGTAAGGACAACTTAATAGCATTGCTTCAAATAGCTGAATTTTCCTAGAATAATGCCACCTAGTTAGTATAGCCAATTTTTGCAAACTCTGGGCCTGATTTATTAAGGATTTGCTCTTATTCGGTATCTGCAAAAAATGCTCAGTAAATGAGGTCCTATAGGTTTCACTCTTGTTTTTATCCTGACCTGCCATTTTTTTCTTAGGTTCCAATAGTAACTGATTATGCATCTTGAGGTTAACATTCAAATCTGGCAGTATAAGTAAATTAGCTGGATATATATCTGTTACGATTCCTCCCGTAGTTGGAGCTACGGGAGGCCTCTCACCTTTCTCTGGAGGCCGCGCTGAAGCCAGGGCCTCGCCTGATCTGCTTTCCCAGGTTTTGCTCCATGGCCTGGGAGGCCTTCAATATCTTCAGGGCCTGCCTGAGGCCTGCTTCAGTCTTCGCCTGGACTTCCTGGTTTGGGCCATGCCCTTCTCCCTAGGGGTCAGCCCACAGCTCTTCTCTGCAATTATAGGGCCAGCCAGGTGTGGCCCATCTGAACTCCTCCCAGGGAGTTGCTTGTTCCTGACCTATAAAAGGACTTTGAGTTTGGCCGGTTGTGGGTCCGTTTTGTGACCAGCCGCTCTTACCTCCAGCCCCAGATCGAAAGGGACCCACCGACACCACAGCTGGGCCTCGGGTGAAGACACAGCCGGCTGCTGTGCAAGCCTGATGCACATCACTACGAACGCCGCTCTAGGCGTGTGCGCAGCTCAAGCACGTTTAAAGGGCTCACTTGGGAAATCCAGGTCTTTCCCTATACAAGGCCTGATCTGCCCTGGCTCAGATGCCTCGACAATAGGTCAAACTCCTTGGAGTAGTTCTTTGCTCCTTTGTTCCTGTTCCAACTTCTGTCCAGTGCCTTGTCTTCGTGTTCCTTGTTCCTTCCTGAATCCTCGGAGTTCCTGTGTTCCAGTCTTGTGGTTCCTTGTCCGTCTTCAGTATCTTCCTGCTGTTTTGCCTTGCCTCCTTCTCCCTGGATTGACTTCTCGGCTTGACCTTGGTTTGGATCCCCGGCTTCCTTTTCACTTGGATTCCTTGCTTGACTTCAGACAGCTTCTCGACTACGTTTGACTTCTGCCTGCCTTGTGACCACTGCTTGCTCGTTGTCTTGTTGAACTCCGTCTGTCCCTGACCTTGGTCTGCACTCTTCTTTGCTGTCTGCTGCCTGCCTCGACCACTGCTTGGACTGACACAACCACATCTTCTGTGACAGATTCATCTCTTCACAGAGGCCCGCACCTAAGTCCAGCTGGTCCTGGCACCCGAGAGCTCAACCTAAGGGGAATGAGGGCTGGTATTGGTGAAGTACCTGTTGGGCCTCTGCTCCAGCTAGTTCTGCCTTCCGATGGTGTGGACCTGCAGAGCTCCTCCCTTTGGGTAGCACCAACCTCTCCTCATTCCAAGGGTCCACTTCCACAACAGATACCTGTTCCAGAATCAGTTTTCAAGGGTGATGATTCAGATAAGCTGAATCAAATCATGGTGAACCCGGAAAATGTAGTAGGCCGGATTGACAAACTGAAGATTAGCAAATTGCCCCGACTAGATGGTATACACCCCAAGTTTCTGAAAGAATTAAAAAATAAAATTTCAGATCTATTACTAATAATTTGTAATCAGTCCTCAAGATCATCCTCTGTACCCGAACACTGGAGAATGACCAATGTAACAGGTATAAATTGTAAGCCTTGCAGTCCATATAATAGTCTGTGACCAAGGATAATTTCTGCATTCAGTGCATATATAGTTCTTTTAATAGGATTCAGTGATGATGTCAAGGCAGAATCTCTTAGCTCCTTAGATTAGTTGCATGTGTATGAAGTCAAACCTAAATAAAAGTGCAACAAATCCGATTAAGTAGTAAGAAAATACTTTTATGTCACGTACTCCCTATATTTAATTTGCCAAATAATCCCCACATTATTTCAAAACATCATGCAATGGTCCAGACCACAAACATAAATACTCACTCTTCACTCAGTCCTTGCTTTGGCAATGGCGCTAGTCTACCTAGGCAGTGTCTCCCTTGGACTTCCTGATGTTCCTGCTTGCTCCTAATGTTCCAGTCCTGATGTTCCTGCTTGCTCCTGATGTTTCAGTCCTGATGCTCCAGGATGTGGGACCCATGCCTCCAAGAGTTCCTGCTTCTGTTCCGAGTTCCTAGTCTCTTGCTTCTGATTCCTAGTTCCAACTCTGGAGGACCTGAGGGGTTTCCACTACCCTGGGCTGAGTGACTTCCTGAGCTTCTCCCACTCTTCTCGTGGTCCATGACCAGCCTCTGGGCTGTGTAGGGTGCGAAGGAGACAGTGTGGTCTGCTACCATCCATTGGGGCCACCTGTTGGCAATGGAATGGTAGGGTGCCTGAGGGTCCTGCTCATCCCTCTTGTTCCTGTCTTTGTCCTGAACTCCTCTGTGCTTTGCTCCAAATTCCAAGGCCTTGCTTTCTCCGCTTCAGACCTGTGCCAACCTGACACCCATCCGGCCTGCCGCCTCTGCTGCTCCCTGCGGCAGGTCCGAAAGAACTGGGAATGGTCAGAGGACTGTTCAGAGACCACCATAATAGTGTGGTCTCCCGGGGCATGTAGGTCGGTGGAGTGGCCGGGACTTGGACCGTCTTCACCACTGCAAGTGCTTGCTCAAGACTGATGCTCAAGACTGACGCTAGACATAACATATCTATGCTTAGCAATATGTTATAATCAGCTAAGTTTAGGTTTGCTGTATGGCTCATCTAAACTTAGCCACATAAGTTATGTGGCTAAGATTGCATATCGGTAGTTAGCTGCATAACTTGTATGGCTAACTCGCCCTGCCTTGATCCGCCAACTACATGCCCACAAGTTATGTGGCTAACCTTTTAGCCATGTAAGTGACTTATGTGACTAAGCAGCAGATGTCGAACGCGGGGATATATTCAGTGGCTGCTACTTAGCCACATAAGTTACACTTATTTAGTTAAATAGCACTTTGAATATTGACCTCAAGTACAAGACACCCCTACAGATCTAGTGAACTCCCTCAAATGGAGTAGTCTAGTGATTAAAGCAATAGGCGAGAAACCAGAGTTCAAATCCCACTGCTACTCCTTATGACCTTGATTAAGTCACTGTACCCTCTGTTGTCTCAGGAACAAATTTAGACAATGAGCCCTCTGGGGATGGGGCAATATCTTCAGTATCTGAATGTAATCCACTTTGAAGTGCTGAAAAGTGGAAAATAAATAAATAAGCAAAATTATTGTACAAACAAATGGATCATCCCTGCCAGAGGTCCCTGCAGCTTCATGTGGATGGTCAATCTGGATTTCAGTGAAACACCTTTGAATAGAATACCCTTCAATTAAACTGTCATGTTTCTGGTCCCGTGCTAAATCATTAAGCAGGTCAAGTTTGACTTATCCACTACCATGAAAATCCACCTAGTCTTTTATATCTTTGCTCATGAGAGATCATCTTCAATAATGGTACAAGACCATGAAGAATGCATCGTGGGAGAAATCCTGGATGCCAGGCAGATTCAGCATAAATTACACTATCTGGTGGAGTAGGAATAATATGGATCTTAGGATTGTACATGGAAGCCAAATGACAACTTTCATTCTTGGAGGAGGGGGAATATTATCAGGAATACTCAGGCTTGAACCAGGGACTTTGAGTGTTACAGCACAGGGATCTTACTTGGTGAACTGTCCTATCAAGCCAGTTATAAACATTCTTGAACATGATCATCATTAGCCTTTACTAGGATGGCTCCACCATCTCAGGACTCTAGCCTTCAGATTTTGGCACCTAAATAGAAACATTATTTACTTCCTGTTTCTGCCTGTTGTGTGTGGCAATCCGCAAGGCAGGCCCAAGGACCACCATTCTTACCTCCGGACTCAAGCCTGTGCTGACGCTGCGAGATGCCAGGGGAGACCCCCAAAGAGAGACACAGCCAATCACCACACTGCTCCGCTTCTGTTGCTCTGCTGGGAGCCCATGCTGCCTCCTCCTTACCCGCAACTAGCAGCTGCGCTCAGCCAGCCTCTGATGTAATGCTGGCTTGGGCCCTCCCTAAGCGTGCGTGCGCCCAAATTTGCCCTTCTTAAAGGGCCAGTAGCAGGAACGAGATAACTGCACACATCAATGACATCACCACCAGGGGACTATTTAAAGGCCAGTGCTGCACTTGCACCTTGCCTCAGCAATAGGTCAACTCCATTGGAGTATTGCTTTACCTCTGCGTTCCTGGTTCCTGCTTCTTGGTTCCTGACTCCTGCTGTGTGCTCCTGAGTTCCTGTGTCCTGTTCTTTGTTCCATGGCAGTCCAGTTTGTGTTGAGTTCCTGACTTCGTGGTCAGTCTTCTCCTCGTTCTTCTTCATCATTCCATCCTCCTCCAGTGGTGCCTTGTTCTTCTTGTCCTCCTCTATGTTCCTTGTCTTCTCAGATTGGACTCCTGGCTTGACCTCAGATTGGACTTCTAGCTTTGTCTTCAGATTGGACTTCTGGCTTGACCCTGGTTTGGACCTTGACATTGCTTGACCTTTGCCTGCCTCTGACTACTGCCTGTTTATTGTCTCTGACAGAACTTTGCCTGCCACTGATCTCAGTCTGAACCACGACTCTGAGTGAACTCTACCTGCTTTTGACCACAGCTTGTACCATCCTGACCACTGCCTCTTCTCGAGCTGGCCTGCAACATCTCCTACATGATGGATCTTCACCTCCACAGAGGGCCACGCCTAAATCCAGCCAGCCCCGGCACCCAACAGCTCAACCTAAGAGGAACATGGGCTTCAGTTGGGCCTCTGCTTCAGTCAGCTCTGCCTGCCAATACTGGTGACATGCAGAGCTCCTCCCTGCAGGTTGCACCAACTGTATCTTGGCCTAAGGCTCCATGCCCGCAACACTGCCATGGTTCTTTGTTGGTTGCTCTGCTCCTGTTTCAAAACCTCTGGTTCCCATCTTCTTTGGTTCCTTTGCTTGTTCCTCTTTCACCTTTGCCTTTTCCTGTTTCTGTCATTGTCCCAGCCTTTCCTTGCCTGATTCCTATTTGCACTGACCTCCTGGATTTGACCTTGGTCTGTCTACATCTTCAACTCTGCTCATCCAGACCTTTGGGACTGGTTCCCCAGTTATTGACCTGACTAGTTTTATTCTACTGTGACTAATTGTGTTTTTGTTCACCCTTATTTTGGATTACCTATAACATCCCTCTCCTTCTCAGCTCCATTTGCCATCCTATCTACAGTCATCCCCTGTTTTCCCCAATTCTTCTGGCCATCTCTTTTAACTCTAGCAGCTTCAACGAAGATTGAATGCTTTCCAGGTGGTTGCAGATGCTAAAGTGGTGCTATCAATATAGAATCTGTTTAGATAGCACCACAGAAGCATATCTTATTATTTTATGACCATAAACAGAGGATATTTCCCCCCTTTTTCCTTTATTTCTCAAAAGAGGAAGAATTGACACATGCTTGGTTAAGGTCAAGAAAATTAATCACTAACCAATAAGAAGAAAATGTCACACAGAAATGCGCCAGAAATTTTGGAGATGAAATACATAGAACAAAGTTAAAGCCTTGGCAACATATTATAATATCTTACTATGTTACTATGAGTTCTTCAGCAAAAATGAAAGGTGAAAAGATCAGAGGGCTTTTGTTTTTGTTTGTTTTTTTTTAGAAAAGCTTATCATTGAACCTTCATCTGGTTTCATGCCAGCTGCACACCTCATTGTTCCCAGCTCAGACCTTGAGTGACTAGACCTGGGGTTTTGTATTTAATAAATGCTGTGATCCAATCCCCCCTGTACATGCTGGGCACTATAGGCTGCACATTGCAAACCACTGTCACAGCTACATTTCTTTTAAAGCAGGAGCCACTAGGGCAATGTTTCCCAATCCTCTCCTGGAGGCACACAACTAACCGGTCTGGTTGTCAAGATAACCTTAATGAATATGCAGGAGACAGATTTGCATGCATTGGAGACTCAGTGTATGCAAATCTGTCTCATGCATATTGATTGTGGTAATCCTGAAAACCTGGCTGCCTAAGTGTGCCTGCAGGAGAGGGTTGGGAAAACAGTGCCCTAGGGATTCAGATATGGCAGGTTCTCCTTTTTTCTGACCTCAAACAACAACATAAAAAGTCTTGGCCTTTTTCTATGGTATCCTTCCTAAAAATCCTCTTCAACCACCATGTTTCAATGGAATATTGTGATCTTTTTTTCTCTCCTCAGTTCTCCTCAGAGCTTCCAAATGATGGAGGCACACATTAGCTTTGTTACTGGAAAATAGATCTTCTAGGTAACAGCTCTGGAAAGGCAAGCTATAGTGTTCAAATCAGGCAATCAAAAACAACTGTGGGCCCAAAATACATGTTAAAATCAATTCAAAAGCAAAACTTAAGTCTTTTGTTCTCGGGAATTCAGCAGCTCTCCTGGTACTCCTAGTAGCTGCTTCAGTCCGAGGTTTTAATCCAAAGTTTAAACACAGGGAGAATAATTTTCAAAGGCATTTCCACGGGTAAAAGGATGCGTTACCTGCAGAAATGACCTTTTACAAAATTGCCTGCTCAATATGCGGGGATAAATGTAAGGTGCTGTTCATGTCTAAACTAATCTGGATTGTGTGGACTCATCCCCAGAGGAGGGGGTTGGGCAGGTTTTTCATTTGCTTTTCTTCCATTTTCAAAAGTATGTATGGAAATTTTTCCCTTAAATTTGTGCTGACATTTTAGTAGGTGCAATTAGTTTCAGCAGGATAATTTTCAAAGGGAAGGTAAGCGCATCCTTTCCCTCTGAAAGTTGGTGCAACTTATGTGCACCTTTTTTTTTCAGTTACATGGGCAGCCTTCTTGCTCCTTGCTGATTATCCCCCCTCGCAGCTGATCCTCCTCAGCTGTACCAGGGCCCAGAACACCCTTGCATCCAGGGTTGCCAACTGACTCTGTGTTGTTGTTTTTTACAGGACAGGCTGACCCAATCCTGGTTTTATACCTAGTGCATGCATGCATTTGTTGTCAGAGATGACCCTGGGGGAGGTGTGGGCCTGTCCCCTGGAGACCGAAGAGCCACCACTGTCTTCTGGTGCCCAGGAAGAGGCCTCCTCCCCTTATGGACAATCCTGCCTGTAGTTCTCCTGTTTCTTGGGGAAACCAATGTGACTGGGAATCACCTGGTGGTGGGACCAGTCATGAACAGCAATTCAGTTCCTGAAGGGATTAAAAAAAAAAAAGAAAAAGAATCAGACTAAACCAAAGCCAGTAACAATGTGACTACAAATCCAAACGAAGTGCAGCACTTGGCAAAGATGAAATGTTCATATGCCAAACATAGCATCATAGCTACAAGTTCCAGGTGGAGGGGAGGGGTAAAGCCATGACTGATTCAACTTCTCCTGTAAAAAAAGAGTTGCTGGTTGATAACTCTAACCTCCGTGAAGTTTACTAACAGAATATATCCACATGCCATGCACTTGACGGTGCTTCTATGGTTTGCACAGAAACGTATCTCATAAAAAATGGAATACTTTTCCTCCCCTGCTACATCCGTCGGTTTGTAAAAAGGTAAACACTGGAGTTGTCTCTTTTGCTCTGTGACCTTTTTGGCACCACAATAGAAAGGAGCACGAACACTACAGGGAAAGGACTTTGATGTTTTAATATCCCTCATCTTCTAATTTATGCCTCCCCAAAAGAAAATCCGTGACTCAGTGAGACTCATCACAGAAAGCCACAGTTGGGAGGGGCGCTCAAAGTGCGAAATAAAAATATATCAGCTAAAAATAATAATCCAACTGGAGATAAAAAAAAAAAAAAAAAGGGTGCTAAGCAAAGGAGATCAAAACAAGGGGCTGCAAAACCTATCAATAAATGAATTGTTTGTTTTGTGTTCTGGAGAGGAGGAATTCACTTACTGGAATTGGTTTTAGCATTAGCAGTGAGAAAGAAGAACAGGCACACCATCAAAGCGAGCAGGATTTAAAGAGTGATCCTGCTTGTCGCTCATCTCCCCCCCCCCCCCCCCCCACTAAAAAAAACCAAACAAAACCAGCATCTCAGTGTCTTATGCTAAGGGGCGCTAGTGATTATTTTGGAAAGGCGGGAGCATAGATCTCTTGCAGTGATGGCAGCCACAAAATATATTAGGGACAGATTCATTAAAGTGAGTTATTGTTGTGAGTTTATCCTAGGTACAAGTGCGCTCTACAGATCATTAATTTCTCTCTTTTTCCCATGCTAACAGCGCAAAGTAACAGAGCTAATTATCACCCCCACCCCATCCAGACTCTCCCTCCAATGCTTACAAACCCTCCTTCCTGCTCCGCTTGATACTTAGCCAGACCTTTACCTCTTCCAGAACTCCATTCCTTCGATGCACAACCAAATTTCCCACCCCTCATTTAGACTCCCTAGTCATTGAATGTATCCCCTGGGACCCCGATGCCCCTCCCTAGGGCACTGGAGCCCCACCCCTTCACCAACAGATAAATAGAGCATTGAATACAAAATGGTGTTGATTGCCAACTCTATACACAAGTGTTCTTCATTGTAAGGTCTGGGAGCCAATGGCAACTTCAACCCCAACTGCAGCCCCTTGACTCTCATCCCATGTTGTCCAGATGTTTGCTGCCCACGTTGCGTCTGGAAGAGCTATTCTGGGTTTTTTTCTGGCACAGCGCGGTTCTCAGTGAGTTTGAGCCATGCTGTTCTTGTGCGACTGTTACAGTAGTGTGGGGATTTGGGCACTGCATGACTCACACTCATGAGAGCTGTGTGGGGCCAGAAGAAAATAGAACAGCTGTTCGTGTGATGGCACTGGCATCATACCTCCAGACAGGGTGAGATGAGATTAATAAACTGGGGGAGGAGCCAGCTTGCAGGGGATGGGGATGGGGGACAGTATAGTGTGGAGGTTGACCATTGGGAAAGGCATGTAGGGGTTGAGATTGACTGGGAAGGGGTTGAAGGAGAGCGTGTATTCGGGGAAGAGAGTTTGTGGGGTGCAGAAGCTGGGGGAAAGATTATGTGGCAAATGATCGGAGAGTGGTGTGAAGATCTGGGCTGGTGGGGGGAACAGAGAGTGCTGGGGGTGGGGGGTGGGGGGGTTAGACTGTTTTAGTCACGCACATTACTTTGAGTGCATCTGAGCAGCCAGGCCAGCCATGACATCAGAAGGGAAACACCTTCGCCTTCTCCTCGCCCAGGGCACCAGCCACTTTGTCTCTTGTCAGTCCTTGCTCTCACTTTGAAATTTCTTTGACAAAGGGGCCCTGCTTAAAGACTTAGAAGATCTCTGCTCATGACCCATGTGTAGCCCCCATGCCGTTCTGGAAGGTCACATGTCTGTCCCAGGGGTTCCCGCACAGCTCTCAAGGCTGTTAGGGTTTGTTCTCCTCACGGGAGCTTTTCTTCACATCAGTCCAGTAACCGAAAATCACTCTTCACGTACAACTTGTTTTTCAAAATAAACTCTTTAATCAACACAACTGGTGCAAGGTACAAGTTCAAAAATCAGCGCACAAACACAAAATCATTGTCGCTTTCCACTCTCCTTCAAACAGGTCAGCTCTTCAGGGGCGGTAACCTTTTTCATCTCTGGGTCCTCGCAGTACCTGTTTGGTACTGTAATTCTCCCCTCTGCAATCCTTTGCTCTTTATCTCTCAACTGAGAGTGTTAGCTTGATGGCGCGAGGATCAATCCTTGATTCTGGTGACCTTTCCAGGTAAGATGACCTTTCCCCTCGTACCACTCAGTAGGCTGGTCCACACCACTCTTCAAGATCTTCATCTCTCTCTTATTTCAAGAACCCCCAGAGACTTCCATCCTGGAATTCCTCTCTTGTACCCATTCTTCTCTGGGACCTTCTCAGTGGGAGTCGGGCCCTCTGGAGCCCTAAGTGGAAGAGGCCTCTAAAACTACCAGGACTCCAGGGCTTGGAATTCTCATATCTGCTCAACTCTCAGCAATCCACCCAAGATGCCACCCTTCTCATGTGGGAGCAGGGGTTTTTATACCACTACTTTACCCCTTCCAGTTTGGAGTGGTGCTCCTCCTCATCACACTGACACTACTCTGACATCACCAGCAGGCAGGGTCTGGTGAGAGCTCTGACACACTGAGGACACTCAGACCAGCTAAAGCCACATTCTGAATGCTTGTAAAGGGCAGGGACAATTCCCTTAGGGCAAAAAAGAGGCACCCTGTCTATATCCTCCTCCCAAAAGATTCAGTGTTTGTTCATAATTCAAAAATTTAAAAAATGGACAAATGCTTTCAATATCATGCAAGATTCAATAAACATACTCACTGTTAATGCGACTCCAACATTGCTCTATGCTTTAATGGCAAGAGGAAATGTGGAAAAAAGGATTTGCATTCACAAAAAAGCGGGGGAGTAGCTTGCTTGTTGCGGCAGTTACTACTCCAAACCAAATAAGACTGATACTTCACTTTCAATGCATATCCAGCATAGCTCTCTGCTTCAACGGCAGGGGGAAAGAGGAAAAGAGGATTTATATTCAGGCAACAACCAACAAGGACTGAATTACATAGTCTGGGTAAACAAATAAGCATGGGTGTAGCTTGCTTGTTACGGCAGTTACTACCCTGAATCAATTAAGCTAGATACTTCACTTAGATGCAGCTCCAGCACTGCTCTCTACATCAGTGGTGGGGGTGGAAGGTAACTAGAACCAAAAAGTTACTAATAAGGGCTAAGAGTAACAGATAAGTATGAGAAAAAAAAAAGTGTGAAAGCTTGCTGGGCAGACTGGATGGGCCATTTGGTTTTCTTCTGCCGTCATTTCTATGTTTCTATGTTTCTATTAGCAACATCCCATGTTGGTGCACCACAATAAAATTACATAATAAATCTTTACATGACTGTTGTAACAGGCTGAGACTTGCTATGATTCTTCCTCCTTGCCTTCCATCCTTAATGGAGACTATATATCTTGTTCTGTGTAGAAACAGCACCATTTTACTCACATAAAGAGCCAGGCAGGTTAGAACACAACATAAGACATGCCATACTAGGACAGAGCAAGAGTTCAAGCCAGCATCCTGTGACCAAGAGTGGCCAGTCCAAGTCACAAGTACCTGGCAAGTACCCAAACATTAAATAGATCCCAAATTACTATTCCTTATTGATTAATAGCAATTTATGGATTTCTCCTCTAGGAACTTATACAAACCTTTTTTAAACCCAGTTACACTAACTGCCATAACCACTTCCTCGGCAATGAATTCCAGAGCTTAACTATGAGCTCATTGAAAATGAATTTTATCTGATTTGTTTTAAATGAGTTATTTGCTAACTTCAAGGAGTGCCCCCTAGTACTTCTATTATCTGTGAGAGTAAATAACTGATTTACATAAACCTGTCAAGTCTTTTCATGATTTTGTAGACCTCTATCATATTCCCTCTCAGCTGTGTCTTCTCCAACCTGAACAGCCCTAACCTCTTTAGTCTTTCATCATAGGGCAGCCATTCCATGCCCTTTATCATTTTGGTCGCCTTCTCTTTACTTTTCCAGTGCAACTATATCTTTTTTGAGATGTGGCGACCAGAATTTCACACAGTATTCATGGTGGTCTCACCATGGAGCGTTACAGAGGCATTGTGACATCCACCGCTTTATTTGCCATTCCCTTCCTAATAATTCCTAACATTCTGTCTGCTTCTTTGACTGCCACAGCTCACTGAGCTGACATTTTCAATGTATTATCCATGACACTAGAATAATCAATAGACTCATGAATAAGGCAAATAAGACAAAAATCTATGCAGAATAACAATTTTTTGTGAATTTTTAAAATTTTTGTAACATTTTTCATTATATGATATTTAAGGCATTTTTTGAAGATTTTATTTTTTTCAAGATTTTTAATGTTTCTGTTTTTGATTCTTCTTTAAACAACTTACACTTCAGAAATATATCATTAAAGTCTTTAAGCTAGCAACCATTCCTTAAATGGATAATCACTAATCTTCTTTTCTTCTATCCTTCTTCTTGGGAAGGTCATCATTTTCTATTATCATTGTCCATGGTCCCAAGCAAACCATTACTCTGGAAACTGTCCAGTAATCACTTATTCTTCATTAAATTTTTCTGAATGGTCAGCAGATGGCAGTGCATGCTTGAGATTATCAATACCCTCAGCACTTCCTAGCCACAAGGGGACTGAAAATATTCCAGAGGGTCAGTCGGGGAAGTAATCACCTCTGGATCAACCACCAGGCACCAACAGGGCACTTGCAAGAGAATACAGACAAACAAAGGACAACAAGTAAACATGTCCATTAGCTCAGTCCAGTTACATCTGAACCATCTTCTTCAGCTGTACCAATAAGGATGAGACTTCTCCACATGTGCTTCTTCCGATAGTATTCTGTTGACTAAATACTGCTTGAGGGGCTCCCCCGCCTCCGGATTGACAAAAACAGCATGTTTCCATATGCTCTGACCCCATCTGCAAATCATCTAATGCTGGAGTGTATCTTGCAACAAAAGATGGTCCCCTGAATACGCTTGATAAATGGGATCCCCATGCATTTTATTCAGGATTTCATACCTAAGCCATTCATCTTGGAACATTTCAATTCAGTACATAGGATCGTGGAGCACGCATGGATACCAAAGGTTGCATCTCTTTACCATGTACTGGTGGAATATCCTCTTCTCTTGGGACCACGTGGGCGGAACCCAATTCCCTCTGGTACCCTTGTCGTACCATGGAACTGAGAGCAATGAATCAGGCACAGCTAAAGCTGTCAAATTGTAGTCTCCATGAGGGATCTTAGTGGAACATCTCAGCAAACTATGCCGAGTCCATCTGTTGTCAATCC
The DNA here is from genome assembly GCF_901001135.1 of Rhinatrema bivittatum. Lineage (NCBI taxonomy): Eukaryota > Metazoa > Chordata > Amphibia > Gymnophiona > Rhinatrematidae > Rhinatrema > Rhinatrema bivittatum. The sequence continues at coordinate 284,738,705 of NC_042617.1, read as the reverse complement.
TGGTGGAATTAGGTCATGAAGTTTTCCCAGAAAACAGCAAAGGTGACATGGACACTCCATTCATGGCACTTTCTCTTCTTCACCTTCTAAAACTAAATGTAAAAATTCAGCCATGGTCTCCATGAGGGGGCCATCCAGTTTGAGGATCTATATGGGAGCCGGCAGTCACCAGATTATATGGTTCCTCTTTTACTCCTGTGGGTGGGAGGGTAAATCTACTCAGGCTCATGGCTATCCTCTCTATCCAAGACAGTGAAGAGACCATCCATCCTCTGCGGTTTGGAGCCTGCTTTTTCACTTCAGTCTCCACTTCCCAAAGGGACCAACCGCTGCCCCTAGGTTTAACCACTCACCATTCCTTGCGTAATACCACTGTCAACCACAACATGGTACTCAGCAGACTCTCATGCTCTTCACTCAACACTACAGGGGTAGGCTCATCCCCACCTTGTTCCTGAATCTCTCTGGGGATCCTCAGGTTCACCAGACCCCTTTATCACCAACACATTAATCGCCTCTTCTCTCCCTCTCCTCCCCCGAGCATACCTCAATGCTTGGATGTGCTTCAGAGTCATCTGAGTGACTTCAGAAACCATTCCTGAGATAGGCAAGTCCTGGAAAATGGAAACAGAACTACTTCTTGGTAACTCTGTGGCTTGTAGCCCTTTCCAGAAATGGAAGATGAGTCTCCAAGGAGTTCATGGTCCGATCCCCAAACTTTGCCCATCTTATGGGGCCAAAGTAACAGGCATTGAGTCCCCTCTTTTCTAGGCACAGTCATCCGGGGTCATCAATGGGCCAGATGCCCTCCACAGAAAATACACCTTAATTGTACTGGGGTGGGGTCCTGAAAAAGGTGATATTGTGGACACTCCTCTCTTCCCACTATGTCCATCCCTTCCATCAAGCGCCAGGTCCTGCAAACCGCAATAAGGTCACCCTGCCGCATTTGGGTGCTGAGCCATCTCTGCAGATTCTTCCAATCCAGTCGTGCTGTTGACTTAACCTGCTATCTCATGCTCCATGTCCACTGGCTTCCATGGGACACCGGACCTTGGCTCTTCTATGCTGTTCTCCATAATCAACTTGCTGCTCTCTCCTAGCACACATTGTGTTAGTACGTATGTCTCTGTCGCATTTACACACCCTGTTGAAGTCACTTGGCTCCACCCAGGCTGCTCCCGAATGATGCAGCCTGTTGATCTGGTATCCCTACCAGAAGTTCCTTGCAGGTAGGCAGATTTTGCAAGCCAAATCCTTGACAAAAATGGCAGCGACCATCTTGGATTTCCTGATCTCCACAGCACTTCATCTGATTTGGCTGAAATATTTGAATTGCCTTCTTTGGGTAGGGGGGACAGACACCCCAAAACCCCATGGGTACCACATTGGAAAGCATTTTTTGGGTAGCCCCTGTCCTGATCTGGGCCTGGGCAAGGGGACACACAGGGAGGGCCACAGACTATGCAATGCTCTATGACTGTCCTAGGTTCCTGCACAGGAGGGAAAAACACTATTTTCAAGACTCTTGGGTTTAGAAACATAGAAACGTGATGGCATAAAAAGACCATATGGCCTATCTAGTCTGCCCATCCACCCAATTAGTTCAGCTTTACAATTCCCTCAGAGATCCCCTTTCTTGAATTCAGATACTGCTTTTGTCTCCACCTCCTCCACTGGGAGGCTCTACTATGCATCCATTACCCAGGATCGCCTGGTAACATGCTTACCTGGTGCGAAGGTGGCGGACCTCACGTGTCACCTAGATAGGATTTTAGACAGTGCTGGGGAGGAGCGGGCTGTCATGGTACATGTGGGCACCAATGACATAGGAAAATGTGGGAGGGAGGTTCTGGAAGCCAAATTTAGGCTCTTAGGTAGAAAGCTTAAATCCAGAACCTCCAGGGTAGCATTCTCTGAAATGCTCCCTGTTCCACACGCAGGTCACCAGAGGCAGGCAGAGCTTTGGCATCTCAATGCATAGATGAGACGATGGTGCAAGGAAGAGGGATTCAGTTTTGTTAGGAACTGGGGAACCTTTTGGGGAAGAGGGAGTCTCTTCCGAAGGGATGGGCTCCACCTTAACCAGGGTGGAACCAGACTGCTGGCGCTAACCTTTAAAAAGGAGATAGAGCAGCTTTTAAACTAGAACAAAGGGGAAAGCCGACAGTCGCTCAGCAGCGCATGGTTCGGAGAGAGGTATCTTCAAAGGATACTAATGATGCATTAGAATGAGGGCATCCTGACAGTGAAGTTCCAATAATAAGAAAAGTAGTCCAAGTGCCTATAACTAAAAACTCACCTGAGCTAAAAAATTATAACTTATCCCTATCAATTAAAAAGCAGAATGAAAATACAAACAAAAAACAAACTTTGAAATGTTTGTATGCTAATGCCAGAAGTTTAAGAAGTAAGATTTATTTATTTATTTATTTATTTAAAGACTTTTATAAACCGGTATTAGTGGGGACATCATACCAGTTTTCATTTGAACAGCAGATAGAAATTACATGTTAACAGGGATTTACAACTGGGAGGGGGATGATGGGAGAATTAGAATGTATAGCAGTGAATGATGACATAGACTTAATTGGCATCTCAGAGACATGGTGGAAGGAGGACAACCAATGGGACAGTGCTATACCGGGGTACAAATTATATCGCAAAGTCAGAGAGGTGCACCTGGGAGGCAGTGTGGCGCTTTATGTCCAGGATGGCATAGAGTCCAACAGGATAAACATCCTGCATGAGACTAAATGCACAATTGAATCTTTATGGGTAGAAATCCCTTGTGTGTCGGGGAAGACTATAGTGATAGGAGTATACTTGTTGCGATCCCGGGCCGACCCCGGGACCGCCCCTTACCCTGTCGCGGTTCCCCTCCACTTTTGCGGCGTCTTCCGGCTCCCCCGAGCCGCGGTCAGGCCATGCAGGCCCCGAGGACGGCGTCCCCATGCCGAGCTGGCTGCCGGTGTTCTCCGCGGCTAGGCCCCGCCCCTAGCCGCGCACGCGTGGCAGGCCCCGATTCTTAAAGGGGCCAGCGCGGGAACTCACTGCACGGCCTCCTCGATGACGTCAGACGCTCAGGGTATTTAAACCCTGCACCGAGTTCATTTCCTGGCCTTGCAACGAGGTTCCCAGGTTTACCCTGTCTCCAGTTGCTGCGTTCCTGTTCCCTCTTGGTTCCTGTGCTTTCTGACCTCGGACTGGCTTACGGTGATTCTCGGCTTCTGACACTGGACTGGCTTACGACGATTCCTGGCTCTGACCCTGGTACGGCTTACGGTGATCCCTCTGGCTCTGGACCTCGGACTGGCTTACAACGACCCCCGGCTCTCGGACCCCGGTTTGGCTTACGGCAATCCTTGGCTTCTGATCCCGGACTGGCAAGCAACGATTCTCTGGTACACGACCCTGGACTGAGGAGCGACAACCTTGGATTCCGTCCGACTCCGCCCCCGCGGGCTCTCCTAAGTCCCAGCGGCCGGGTCCCTACGGGCTCCTCCTGGGGGGACACCGGCTTCCAGGGTGAATCTCCTAAGTCCCAGCGGCCGAACTCCTACGAGCTCCTCTCGGGGGAGGCTCGGCTTCCAGGGCGAAGATCTCCTCACCATTGTACCAGCTCCACCGTGTCATCCTTCCTTGCCACGGCCCTTGGTCGCATAGGGCTTTCCCGGGTCTTCCTTCAGCCACTCTCAGCTCCGTCCTTGCCGCCTGCCGATCGGACCCTCCGTTGTCTTCTCACTCAACAGCTCACCATCTGGTTCCGATCGGTCCAAGGGTCCACGAATCTAACAATACTACAGTCCACCTGGTCAACATGGTAAGACTGACAGTGAAATGCTAAGAGAAATTAGGGAAGCTAACAAAATTGGTAGTGCGGTAATAATGGGCGACTTCAATTACCCCAGTATAGACTGAGTAAATGTATCATCGGGACACGCTAGACAGATAAAGTTCCTGGATGGAATAAATGATAGCTTTATGGAGCAATTGGTTCAGGAACCGATGAGAAGGGGAGCAATTTTAGATCTAATTCTCAGTGGAACACAGGATTTGGTGAGAGAAGTAACGGTGATGGGGCCGCTTGGCAATAGTGATCATAATATGATCAAATTTGAATTAATGACTGGAAGGGGGACAGTAAGCAAATCCACGGCTCTCATGCTAAACTTCCAAAAGGGAAACTTTGATAAAATGAGAAAAATTGTTAGAAAAAAACTGAAAGCAGCAGCTACAAAAGTAAAAAGTGTGCAAGAGGCGTGGTCATTGTTAAAAAATACCATTCTGGAAGCACAGTCCAGATGTATTCCACACATTAAGAAAGGTGGAAAGAAGGCAAAACGATTACCGGCATGGTTAAAAGCAGAGTTGAAAGAAGCTATTTTAGCCAAAAGATCTTCATTCAAAAATTGGAAGAAGGATCCAACAGAAGAAAATAGGATAATGCATACACGTTGGCAAGTTAAATGTAAGACATTGATAAGACAGGCTAAGAGAGAATTTGAAAAGAAGTTGGCCGTAGAGGCAAAAACTCACAGTAAAAACTTTTTAAAATATATCCGAAGCAGAAAGCCTGTGAGGGAGTCAGTTGGACCGTTAGATGATCGATGAGTTAACGGGGCACTTAGAGAAGATAAGGCCATCGCAGAAAGATTAAATGATTTCTTTTCTTCGGTGTTTACCGAAGAGGTTGTTGCGGAGGTACCCGTACCGGAGAAGGTTTTCATGGGTAATGATTCAGATGGACTGAACCAAATCACGGTGAACCTAAAAGATGTGGTAGACCTGATTGACAAACTGAAGAGTAGTAAATCACCTGGATCATGTGGTATACACCCCAGATTCTGAAGGTCTAAAAAATGAAATTTCAGACGTATTAGTAAAAATTTGTAACCTATCATTAAAATCATCCATTATACCTGAAGACTGGAGGATAGCTAATGTAACCCCAATATTTAAAAAGGGCTCCAGGGGCGATCCGGGAAACTACAGACCGGTTAGCCTGACTTCAGTGCCAGGAAAAATAGTGGAAAGTGTTCTAAACATCAAAATCACAGAACATATAGAAAGACATGATTTAATGGACCAAATCAGCATGGCTTCACCCAAGGCAAGTCTTGCCTCACAAATCTGCTTCACTTTTTTGAAGGAGTTAATAAACATGTGGATAAAGGTGAACCGGTAGATGTAGTGTACTTGGATATTCAGAAGGCATTTGACAAAGTTCCTCATAAGAGGCTTCTAGGAAAAGTAAAAAGTCATGGGATAGGTGGTGATGTCCTTTCGTGGATTACAAACTGGCTAAAAGATAGGAAACAGAGAGTAGGATTAAATGGACAATTTTCTCAGTAGAAGGGAGTGGGCAGTAGAGTGCCTCAGGGATCTGTACTGGGACCCTTACTTTTCAATATATTTATAAATGATCTGGAAAGAAAGACGACGAGTGAGATAATCAAATTTGCAGATGTTAGAAAATTGTTCAGAGTAGTTAAATCACAAGCAGATTGTGATAAATTGCAGGAAGACCTTGTGAGACTGGAAAATTGGGCATCAAAATGGCAGATAAAATTTAATGTGGATAAGTGCAAGGTGATGCATATAGGGAAAAATAACCCAAGCTATAGTTACACAATGTTAGGTTCCACATTAGGTGCTACAACCCAAGAAAGAGATCTAAGCGTCATAGTGGATAACACATTGAAATCATCGGTTCAGTGTGCTGCGGCAGTCAAAAAAGAAAAGAGAACGTTGGGAATTATTAGAAAGGGAATGGTGAATAAAACGGAAAATGTCATAATGCCTCTGTATCGCTCCATGGTGAGACCACACCTTGATTACTGTGTACAGTTCTGGTCGCCACATCTCAAAAAAGATATAATTGCGATGGAGAAGGTACAGAGAAGGGCTACCAAAATGATAAGGGGAATGGAACAGCGCCCCTATGAGGAAAGACTAAAGAGGTTAGGACTTTTCAGCTTGGAGAATAGACGACTGAGGGGGGATATGATACAGGTGTTTAAAATCATGAGAGGTCTAGAACGGGTAGATGTGAATCGGTTATTTACTCTTTCGGATAATAGAAAGACTAGGGGGCACTCCATGAAGTTAGCATGGGGCACATTTAAAACTAATTGGAGAAAGTTCTTTTTCACTTAACGCACAATTAAACTCTGGAATTTGTTGCCAGAGGATGTGGTTAGTGCAGTTAGTATAGCTGTCTTTAAAAAAGGATTGGATAAGTTCTTGGAGGAGAAGACCATTACCTGCTATTAATTGAGTTGACTTAGAAAATAGCCACTGCTATTACTAGCCACAGTAACATGGAATAGACTTAGTTTTTGGGCACTTGCCAGGTTCTTATGGCCTGGATTGGCCACTGTTGGAAACAGGATGCTGGGCTTGATGGACCCTTTGTCTGACCCAGTATGGCATGTTCTTATGTTCTTACATTCTCACATTCTCTATAAAGAAATATTTCCTAAGATTACTCCTGAGTCTAACCTCTTTCTCTCTCATCCCATGACCCCCCCCCCCCCCCCATCCCATGACCCCTCATTCTAGAGCCTCCTTTCCTTTGAAAAAAGCTTGCCTCCTGTGCATGGAAACCTTGGAAGTATTCAGTGGCATGCGGTCAGGGCCTTCAAGGGATTCAGTGAATCCCCAGCCCTGACCGATTTCCTTTATTTAATTTTTTTTTCTTTTGCTTTTTTTTTTCCAAAATGAGCAGGGAAAAACCAAAGCCCTGCCCGAGCCAATGCTGTACTCAACCGCCCCTTCTTACCTCCCACAGCCGGCAGCAGGAGTTACGTATAAGTGAACATCACCTCCTGCTGCCATGGGCCGATCTCGCAGCTTATCGTGAGATCAGCCCAATGGCAACAGGAGTTCACATTGCCTCAATGTGACTGTCACATTCTATGCTGCCAACAAAGAACTTGTGATCTGGCAGGCTGCCGCCACAGAGCCCATCCTGCAGTGGGCGAAGAAGACAGGAGACCCCGCAACCTGGTGGCCGCCAGTGGAGCCCATTCTGTCGGCGGCTGAAAACGAGTCCTGGCAGGCTATGAGGTGGGGTGCTGAATAAGAGGTGATTTGTGATCTGGCGGCATGGTGAAGATAGGGCGAGGCCTTAAACCTGATGAGTGAGTGAGGGAGAGAAAGCATATGCCTGAGAGAGAGCAAGCCCCACTGAATGTGAGAGAGTGTGTATGCAAGTGCAGAGAGCCATTGAATGTGAGAGTGTACAAGTGCCTCTGTTGTGCACGCACAGAGAGCCACTGAATGTGAGAGAATGCTTGAGTATGTTTGTGTGTATGTATGAGGGAGAATGAGCCAATAAGTGTGAGTGCCTTTTTTGCATAAGAAAAAGCCTATGGGGTAGACTTAATAACATGCGCGCATGGCATACATGTGCGCGCGCTACCTGGCGCGTGCACATGTACACCTGATTTTATAAATTGCGCGGGCAGGCGCACACAAGTTATAAAATCAGAGGTCGGCGCACGCAAGGGGGTGCACAATTGTGCACCTTGCGCGCGCCAAGCCGCGCTGCCTTCCCCCATTCCCTTCCCCCTAATCTGACCGTCCCACCCCTTCCCCTAACCTTCCCCCCCCCCAGCCCTACTCTAACCCCCCTCAAAAATTTTGTTTTATCTTTTGCGCCTGCCTCTGGGCAGGCGCAAGTTGCACGCACCGGCCGAGTGCCGATGTGTGATCCCCGGCGCAACGGCAAATATGGCTGCTATGCCAGGAGCCTGACTCCGCCCCCGCCCCCGCCTCACCCCCGGACCGCCCATGCCATGCCCATCCCCTTTTTGCAAACCCCAGGACTTACATGCATCCCGTGGCTTTACGCAAGTCGCCAGGCCTTTTTAAGATAGGCCCGGCGTGCGCAAGGCCAGTTACGTGCGTAAATCCAGAGGATTTACGCACGTAACCCTTTGAAAATCTGGCCCTATGTGTTTAAAAGCCAGAGTATAAGAGTGCCTTTATCTGTGTGAGGGGAAGAGAGACACTGAGTGTGACAGTGTCTGTGTGTGTGTGTGTGAGGGAGACAGAGCCACTGAATTTGAGACAGGCCTGTGCCTGTGTTTATGTGTGTGTGTGTGTGTGTGTGTGCAGAGAGTCACTGAATGTGAGAGCATGCCTGAGTATGTGTGTGTGTAAGGGAAAGAGCCATTGAATATAAGAAAATGCCTAAGTATGTGTGTATTTTGTGCAGAGAGCCACTGAATGTAAGAGAATGCTTGAGTATGTGTGTATGTGTGTGTGTGAGGAAGAGACAGAGAGAGAACAACTGAGTGTGAGAGAGTGCCTTTATATGTATGTGTGTGTTTGTGAGGGAGAGAGGGCTACTGAGTTTGAGAGAGTGTCTGGGGGGAGGATGAGAGAGCTACTGAGTATGAGAGTGTCTGGGTGGGTGTGTGGGAGGGAGAGAGAGCCACTGAGTGTGAGAGTGTCTGTGTTTGTAAGAGCCAGAATGTGAGTGTGTGTGAGGAAGAGAGAGATGCTGAGTGTGAGAGACTGCCTGTGTGTATGTGAGGGAGAGAGGGCCAGTGAGTGTGAGATTGCCTGTGGGTGTGTGTATAAGAAGGGGAGAGAGTCAATGAGTATGAGAGTTCCTTTGTATGTATGAGGGACTGAGAGCCACTGAGTTTGAGATAGTGTCTTTGTATGTGTGAGGAGGAGAGAAGCCACTGAGTGTGAGAGAGTGCCTTTGTGGGTGTGTGTGTGTGTGTGTGTGTGTGTGTTGTGTGAAGAAGAAAGAGGCACTGAGTATGTGTGTGTAAGTTAAGAATGTATGTATGGAGGAGAGAAAGAGGATAGTTTGTACACCCTTCCCCCACCCCCAACTAATCCAACACAATCTCAAGGCAACTGGAAATCAAAAGTTCCCAGGTCTGAAGAGCAGAGGATTTTTTTAAATCCCTATTAGTTTTAATTATTGAATTGTTTGATGTTGTTTGATATGTCTGCTATTTTTAAATGTTTTATTGATGTAAGATTTGCAGCATTGCTTTTTCCTGGGTAGGGTTGTTGCTGTTGAGTCCTGGGAGTTAGCGTTGTGTTGAAATGGCAGATTTGTCTCTTGGGGGAAATTGTATTCTTGGCAGGCTGTGATAACTTTTATTGGAGCTATGTAAGTATTATCCCAAAATAATGTATGTGAGCTACTGAGACTATATAGGACCTGTTTTTAGATGTGAATATCTTTGATCTGACTTCTGAAAAAGGGATCTATGGAGTTTCATAAGCTCTTGTACAATATTTTTAGGTAAAGGTATTTATTTTACAGGTATTTTTAAGCAGCCTGGCTTGTTTTATTGGTGTTTTAAGGCCTGATGTAATATTTGCATTGTTGCCTTTTTATATGTAAGGTATTTATTGTTTGTGTGCTGGCAGTTAGTGCTGTTTTGGTATGGGAGGTTTAGTATATTGTAATTGTTTATTCATGGCTTTCTGAGGGCCAAGCCCACACCCAATGCATATTACAAAATGCCTAATGCCATATGGGTTCCAATTGTCATTTGCATGCTGGGGAAAGGGGACAGAGGGCACAAGACTGCTGAAGGGTTGAGGAGGGGGATTGTGGGAGGGTAGAGGGAATGGAGGGAGGTGGGAGGTGGTGACTTGGGAGTTGGGAGGGGGAGTTGGAAGTGGAATGGTGGCTGAGGGAGTGAGACTGAATCCCCAACTAAAAATGTCACCACACATCACTGGAGGTATTTACTGTAAATGTCTGTCATAACTCCCCTATCTCACCTGTTCTCTAGGGAAGTGGTTCTCAACCAGTGTGTCGAGATATACTGGTGTGTTACCAAGAGGTGGAAGGTGTGTCACCAAAAAATGTGACATAGCAAGCCTCTGCTTTCTATAACAGCCACATGTGCTTGCTGCTTGAGGAGAGTGCAGAATAAGGTGCTGGTACTTACAATTCTTCATCACCGCCCCCTGTTGCTGCTTTTCCCTCAACCCTGGCAATCACTGCCACCACCAATCCAGGCCAGAAAGGTTGCAGGCATGCTGTATCCTGTCCCCGCCTTCCCACCGCACCTCCCCCTCCCCCTTGCTCTTAGAGTTTCAGTTTTTCTCTGTGTGCTTGTTTATAATTTATGGTCTCTTATTCTGTATTAGGTAAGAGTCAGTCTGCATTCTGCATGTTTGACAGGGGTGAGGGATTCTGCTAACTTGATTATAGATTCTGGGTAGGAATCTAGAGCAGTCTGGCTTTCTTTGTTTTTCCAATAGTAAGTGTACTGGGTTCCTTATTTACAGTCTTACTTTTTCATAGGTAAGGTTGTTGGTGTTTGTACTCTTATGGTATGGCTGGTATGCTATATAATTTCTGAATGTCTTTTAGCAGGTTTTCAAAGTGACTGACAGGGAAGGGATTTTGAAGTCTATTACTGAAGGGATATCAGAATTTGAATATATTTTTAGTATGGTGAGCTGAAAGGGGAAATTTCCTAACTCTGCTCTGTATAAACTCCAGAAGAGATCAGAACTTTCTGAGGTTGATAGTGAAATGCATGAGAGTTTATCTGTATTGAAAAACTTTGTGCTACATTTGCATATCGGTCCCAGAGTAGAACCTTGCCCTCTCTAATCCACCACATACCACTAGAGCTAAGGCCAACCTTGATTTTTTTGGCATATAAATTACATTCCCTTTGTCAAATAGACAAGTGGCAGCCACAGAACAGATGCAAGAGTATTTGGCACGCCAGGTGAACCTTTGGTCATGCACCCCGCCCCCCCACCCCCAACTTACCTATTGGCGGTAGCTCCAGCTCAGCGCTGTCTTCTTCGACAATATTGGCTTTCCTGCTCTGTGCCTCTTGCTGGTAGGATTTTGCTGTCCCCAAAAGTTTGCTGCTCTAGGCGACCGCCTAGTTTGCCTAATGCAAGCACCGGCCCTGGGCAGTCAGAGTCACCACCTTTTGAGGTCCACAAACGTGAGAGAAGGCCTTAGCCAATCCAAGACAAGGAATTAGGACAGTAAGCTTGCCCACTGTCTTACTTGCTGGCCTTTGACAATTCCACAGCAGGGGATGGGGAAGCGAGTGGGTTGGGGTAGTGGAGGGGAAGAAAGGTTTTTAGCCAGGTTCTCAGGAGATGTTAGGCTGAGTCATACCTGCCTCTCATGCACTTAGGCTGATATAGTAAAGCGCGCTCAGCTGAACACACTTTAACTCGCAATTGGCCATGCGTTTTGGAAGCATGTCCACTACCCCTTATGCAATAAGGGGTTTAACGTGAACAAAACGTGCGTCCAACCCCCCCCCCCCCCCAAAAAAAACAAACAAACTAATAGTGCTCATCACATGCAAATGCATGACTATTCGCCCCAGATACAGAAAAAAAAGTGCACCCAAACAGGCGTTAATTTCTGAGCAGCCCAAAAAAGTGTACAAAAAAGCAGAAAATACTGCTTCTCTGTACATCCTCCAACTTAATATCGTGGCGAGTTGGAGGAACGAAAAGGTTAAAAAAAAAAAGTGTTTTTAAAGTGTGCTGGCGGTCAGGTTAGGAAAACGGACGCTCGTAAAAATGAGCATCCATTTTCCAAACCCGCTGATAGCCTCCTCTCCTGGGCTTCAGCTGCTAAGGAGGCGCTAGGGGCACGGTATTGTCCCTAGCGCCTTCCTTTTTAGCGTGACCCCTCATTTAAATACTGTATTGCGCGCCCAGAAGAGGTGGCTGGGCGGGCGTTAGGAAAGCGGCGCCCGTTTTCCGCGCGACCTTACTGTATCGCCCTGACACTGTATAAACGAAAGCAGTGCATTAGCGCTTCCACACCTCAGCGCCTGAGAGCCGATAAGGAGGCGCACAGAGCCCTGGATGGACGGGCAGCCCTGACCATCCCACTATTCAAATGAAAAGAAACCACCATCGGCCACTGGCCTCCTGGAGCCTCGCTCACCAGAGTCGCAAACGCAGCTGCTGGGGAAATAAAAAAATCCGAAAGAAATTCAGAATTAAATCTTTGATTAAAACAACAACAACAACAACAAAAACAAGAAATGTGTGGTCCCTCTTCCTCATTTTTTGTTTACAGTGGTTGCCATGAGCATCAGCAAGCTCCCTACGGTCTCCTCCAAACCTCGGCCTGCATTGTCCATGTCCTTTCCTCCCTCTCACTCCCCCCAGCTCGTGAATCAAGTGGACATAAGGGAAATATTCAATTTCTTTCTTTATTTTATATTAAGAGGTATTTGGAGGGGGTGGGGGAAGGGGGCTGTTTTCTTTGGCTTTTATTTATTGAGTTATTGAGTGCCTTCTGGCCTCACATTTTTTGCAGCGTAAGATCATTTAAAAAATAAAAATACAATAAATGTGAGGTCCCAAACAATATAATTTCATGCTTCGGATCTGGCAGCGCTGCTCCCCATCCACCAAACTTACTCCTACGGTTTCTTTTGTCAGTTGTGTTTTTTTCTGTGCGGGGGGGGAGGGGAGGGGGAGAGGGGGAGGTGTTTGCACAGATCACCACCTTTCTCCTCGCCGACGGCTCATTATGAATCCAGCAAACAGAATGTAAATGTCAGAAAGAGAATTGTTTTTGTGTTATGTGCTCAGAAGCAAATAAAATACGACAAGGGAGGCGCTGTCCCAAAGCGGCGGCGGCAGGCGGCAGCAGCCGGCTCCTGGCATTGATCACGTTTGACGGGTTTGAATGGCGAAGCCGGAGTGCGCTCCATAGAAAAGTCATTTTTCAAAGCCTAACATGGGCTTTGTGTTTCCTATTAATGGCCCATAAAGGCAATCCATAATATCAAGAGAAGCCTCTCAGAGCAACGCGCGGGCTTCATCATGAAAGATGAGCCGACAGCTGTTTCAGCTCAAAACCATTCTCCCTCCAACCCCCCCAAAATTATAATGCAAATAACAAGTACTGGGTAGTAGTTGTATTGTTCTGGTGAATTGAGACAAACTTGCCTCTGGTTTTATATTTCTTTGAACATTTTGATGGGCTTTTTTTTTTTTTTTAATTTGCTTTTATTTTGCAATATAGTTAAGCAGTGAATAGTGCACCTGCAGTGTATTTATGATGTGGTTATAGTATCTCTAATGTGTCTTTGGGGTTAAAGGCCTGCTTTAATTTGTTAGAATCTCTTGTCTGAAAACACACTGAGAGCCAGGGCCAGCTTTTCCATTGGGCAAACTAGCCGGTTGCCAAGAGCAGGAGGGCAGCAAAATCCCGGAAACCTCCCCTGCCACCTGCCCACTTTTGAGGAAGTCATAGAATTTTGACAGACCGCAACCATTTCTTAAACCTACGAGTTGGCACTTCCTGCTTACTGATGTGCATCGTGAGATCAGCAGTCGGAATGATTTTCAGATGTGCCTGCATGCAAGTTTTAAAAAAAGCTTGCACTACCCGCACTGGGACCATTGGAGGAGGCACGGTGCCCATCCCACCAGTGGCCGAAAACAGGAAGAGGTCTGGAGCTGCCGTATTAGAAGAAGAGAACGAGAGAGGGAAATGAAAACTGGGTAGTGGTGCGCTGGGGAGAGAGAGAATGTTGGGCAGGTGGGGGAGGGATGGAGAAAGGGTACTGGGCAGGTGGAGATGGTGAAAATGACAGTACTGAGGGCTTGGGGGAGTGGAAATGGTGTAGAGCGGATGGTGGGTGGTAGAGAGGAGAAAGTGTACTGAGAGGATGGGTGAAAAGAGTGTGCTGGGCGGGCAGGGGATGGAAAGAGATATATAGAGAGTAGGGGTTCAGCAGGTGGTGGGACAGAGTGGGTTCTGGGTAGGGTAGTGGGTGGGTGAAAGTGGGGGTGGACACGAGGCACTGTAGAAAGAGGGCAAGCAGATTGGGGTGATGCTGGTAGCTGGGCAGGGAGGGGAGGGGAGAAAGAAGGATGCTGTGGGGACTGGGGGGGGGGGGGGAGAAGAAGAGCTGCCGCAGAGGGTGATGGAAAGGGGATGTTAGGAACTCTGAGCAGAGGATACCGTGCAGAAGGTGAGGGAAGAGAGCGAGGTGGATGCTGTGCCAGAACCATTGCTGCCAAAGAAGGAAGCACTCTGCAGAAGCCACCACTATTGAAAGGAGGGAGCGCTATACTGGAATTGCTGCCAGCAGGTAAATCAGGGGAGGGATTGAGGGGTAGCATAAGGCCAAAGGTTTGTCTAGGGCACCTAATACCCTTGCCATGGCCCTGTTGACCACTTCTCAGTTTAGAGTTGCCAACCAGCTGGTATTCGGCCAGTTCTGCTTAAGAGATGACCCGCAGCCATCAAGCTCTTAAAACCAGCAATGTACGTGCCAGCAACCTGTCGACCATCGGCCTTTCTTAAGGCTGCTGACACAACCTCCCATAGTCCTCAAACCCCACTCGCTCCGCTGAGGATCCAGTTCTGTCTGTGGCGGGATCTAAACCAGCGTGTGGGTGTGTGTGTGGGGGGGGGGGGTCTGTGATGCCCAGTGTGGCCTCACAGGCCTCACAGTAGCTCCGCCCCTTTTTCAAACAGGAATTCCTCGTGGGGAGGAAGGGGCGGAGCCTGCGAGAGGGCTGGCATCAAAAGTGCCGCGCTGCCTTAATACCCTGCCTGCTGCCACTGCTGTTTCCTGGCGGTTGCCCACACTAATGAAGAGAGCAGGTGCCATAGAAAAGACACACAGAAGAGTCAAGAAGAGGCCCACAGGGTGGGGAGAAAGGAAGGGGGGCACAGAGGAAGTGAGTGAGATGAGGTCTGGCAGGGGCAAAGGTGTGAAATGGTTGGGGCGGAGAGGAATAAAATGAGGTCGAGGGCATGGGGAATCCAGGTTCAGGTGGAGGCACACACAAAGGAACCACTTTATTCCCCTGGAAAAGAATTAGCAGCTCCATCTCAGTTTCAGCCGATTTTATCTTTAATTGCCTCTTCCGGGGTATTTTCCCAACAATTTGCAGGTATATAGAAGTTCCTCCACTTATCATAGGCCTGTCTTGACAGCCTTAACCAGCAATTTTATTCCAGGGGAAGCTGTCTTTCTCTCCCTCACAGGCCTGCATCCTTCCCTCACAGGCCTGCATCCTGCAACCTGGGCAGGTCTATCCTGGTTTGCCTGCAAACTCTCCCACGCAGCTTAAATTGAGCCTTAATTAGGAATCTGCAGCAACTGCAGTCCCCTCCTACCTGCTTGTCTGAAGGAGAATTGCAGTTCCGGGTTTTCAACATACCCCAGCCACAAGTAATTGCATGGCATTAGATGCATATGTGCTATGTATCATGGCCGGCTGTAAAGATGATTTTGGTAAAAAAAAAAAAAAAATTACCTGAGAGAGATGTTTAAACTCACATTCAACAAGATTTGCAGAGAATCATTTTATTTCATTTTTAAAATTGGTTTGTTAGAAAAATATGCTGAAGTATATGCCGCATCCTTACAGACAACTTCAAAAGACAGATAACCAGTTATCGGGGGTGGAGGAGGGGGGGAAGCAGTCATCGCTTCACAGGCAGATAAGTCAACTGTAGCAGGGGTGTCAGAATGTGCTGGGTCACAGGGGTCATGGCCTCTCCAAAATCCGGTCCTTCCTGCAGAGTAACTGCAGGAGATCTGGGGGCCAGGTAGTTGTGGTTTGTGTGCAGGAGGAGGAGAGCAGTGATGCGTCGGCCACATCCTCTGCCTCTGCAGCTCTGGGTTGCATGGGACTCTGTACAGGTGCGTGGTTCAAAGCAGTAGTCAGGCCAGGTGGCAGAGGAAGAGAAGGATGTAGCCGAAGCACTACCACTCTCCTCCTCCTGCCTCAGATCAGTGGGAAAGGGGGATCCCAGGTGGGGATTACAGAGAAAACGACAAATAGAGGGGAGGAGGTGGGTGATTGAGAGAAGGTAGGGAAGGATAAGAGAGAGAGGGAATGGCTAGGGGAAGACAGAGGGAAGGGGGAAGAGAGAGGTGAGTGTGGGGGCAGGAGGGAAGAGAGAGAAACTGGTGGGGAGCAGAAAAACAGAGGAAGGAGATGGGGAGGGGGCAGAGTTTGGTTGGTTTGGCCCTCTCCCCCAACCAAAAAGGCATTCCACTGCCCTGGATTTGTAGTTATCACAAAACCCAGTCAACCACAGCTGTTTCAGCTCCTTCAGATGTGCCTGCCAACACTGACTTCTTTGTTAAATACATTTCACAGATATGGACAGAAAGAAAGTTTCCTGTTCATACCCCAGATCAGTCCAAACTCCCGGGTTTTGCCTCCCTGCCAGCAGATGGAGACAGGGAAGAAAAGCTTTACTGACACTGCTACTTAATCTAGAGAGCCACCTGCAGTGCGAGGTTCAAAGCAGTAGTCAGGCCAGGTGGCCGAGGAAGAGAAGGATGTAGCCAAAGCACTACCACTCTTCTCCTCCTGACCTGTATTTCTCAGTTTCCAGCAGATGGTAGAGGTTTAAAACCTGAAGACTGGAGTTTAAAAAGAAAAAAGTAGAGGAAGATGGATTTTTTTCAGGAGATTCCTTCTATAGGGTTGTTAGGTGGGGGCCATCCTCCCTGGTTGAGGTGGACAAGCAGGGGAATGGTGACCTTGTTGCTGGGGTCATCCCTGGACACTGAGGGGGTTTTGATTAGCTATTGGGCCATTTTCCTTGATCCCCCAGAAAGCCATCTGGAATCAGCAGCCACTCTGCAGCATTCAGGAAAGAACTTTTATCTTTATCTATTACAAAAAATGAAATGACCTGATCCTTTTACAAAACAGCTTGGAGAGGGTTTCTCGACTGATCGCACCAGACACAGATGAGAGCCAATGGTAGCAGGGATCCCGATGTTGATAAGACCATGTGGCGATTGACGAGGCAGAAACATGTGTGGGATGCACATGGTACTAGCCAAGGATCACGGCAAAGCCTGCCGCTCGTACAAGGATACACGTACTCATCTTATCCATGCAAATTTGTGTGCGCACTGCATCGTCAGGGGAGAAGGCAGCTTAGCCAGTTCAGCGCATAAGAGTGCAGACTCCATTTTGCTATGAAAAAGGCCTACGAGGTTGTCAGGAGCCACCGTAGATCCTTTTCTTGTGAGCGCAGGAATGGCAGCCATCTTGAGTATAGTCGCAGTGGTACCAGAGGTTCGCAGGAAGACAGGGGATAAGAACATAAGAAAATGCCATACTGGTCAGACCAAGGGTCCATCAAGCCCAGCATCCTGTTTCTTATCCTGTTTCTTATCCTGTTTCTTATCGCCTGCCATGCAGAGTACCGCAGAGAGATTGGAAGCTTCAGAAGATGATAAGGCCTTAATGTGGGAGGATTCTCAGGCCTTTTCCTACGATTTTCTGTTACTTCTCTGGTTAGAAAGGCAGCAGGGGAGAAGCACCCTCATACCCAGGGTCAACTGCAAGGTGATTCAAGTTTTGCAAAAAGACATTGCCCAACATCTGGAGGGTGCTTGGCTTGGCTGGGCAGCGAGGCAGCCCCATGGAGGAGTCCAAGGACTCTGAAGGTAATGATGATCTGCCAGATAGGTCTCCAGGGGCAGAGTCCCCTCAGAACTGTTCGAATTCAGATCTGGAGGAGGTGCTGGTGACCGAAGGATACAACCCTAAGGTCATCCGGTGGTTTCACAGGGAAGAGTTGTGGCCCTTGATTTCACATGTGCTTAAACAGTTAGGCATCAAACTTCCTCAGGTGGAGTTGCACCAGGAAAGGCTGTACCCCGTTATGGTCAGTTTGAGAGGTATGGCTAAGGCCTTTCCCTTCCACAAGTCAGTAAAGCAGCTGACTTGTGGAAGGTTGTACCTGTTACCAGAGGAGCGGGTCAAGCTTTAGATGCTTCCAAAGGTAGATGTTTTAGTCTCAGTAGTGACTAAGAAAACCACCATTCTGGTGACAGGGGCCACCATGCTGAAAGATATGCAGGATAGAAAGCTGGAAATTCACCTCAAGAGGATTTTTTAGGTTTCTGGTTTGGGTATCTGGGCTGCAGTATGCAGCAGTTTTATGCAGAGAACTTGTTTGCGCTGGGTTCAGCGTTGGGCTCAGCAATTGCAGGCAAAGGAGATGTCGTCATTGTCCTCCACGAAGCAGGTGGAGCACTTGGAGGCAGTGATGGCCTATGTGGGGGATGTGTTGAATGACTTGATTAGGACTTCCTCCAGAGTTACGATGTCAGCAGTCCTGGCCAAGCGGCTGCTCTAGTTAACAAACTGGTCTGCAGATGTTTGGTCAAAGTCTCAGCTAGAGGCCTTCCTGATCAAAGACATGTTAGGGGAGGATTTACTGCAGCTGGTGTTACATCTGGGAGAGTCCAAGGGACATATATTTCCAGAGGACAAGCCAAAGGGGGGGAAGGAATCCTTTCCCATCTGTTCACGTTTTAGAGACTATAGATGATATCAGCAGAACAGAGGCCCTTCGGCAGCACAGAGGCAAAGCTTGGGCGGGACCCAGTCCTTTCGAGGTGGGCAAAAGCCAAACTGAGGTACCCCTGTCAAGGAACCAGGGGAGCTAGGTCTTTACAATGAAATGAGGCTGGTCCACTCTTCTCTTCTGGTTGATGGGAAGGCAGTTGGCCCACTTTTACGGGGAATGGACCAGAATCACAACAGAACAGTGGGTCTTGGAAGTGATAAAATGACAGCTACATGTTAGATTTTACACACCTGATGTGGGAAGGCTTCATCGTCTCCCCTTTCGCTACTTGCACCAAACAGGTAGTGGTTTGTGACACGGTGGACTGCTTGCGACAGCTAACAGTGATGATGCTGGTTCCCTGAGAACAGGGAAAAGGTCGATATTCCATTTATTTTGTGGTCCCGAAAAAGGAAGGGACGTTCAAACCAATTTTGGATTTAAAGAAGATCAATGCGGCCCTCAAGGTACCATGGTTTCGTATGGAGAGGCTGCATTCAGTCATAGCAGCAATTCGCAAGGGAGAGTTCCTGGCATCAGTAGATCTTACAGAGGGCATACCTGCATATCCCAATCAGGCAGAAGCACCAGACGTTCCTGAAGTTTATGATTCTGGGAGACCATTTTCACTTTTGTGCCCTGCCTTTCGGTTTGGTGACAGCGCCATATACATTCACCAAATTGATGGTGGTGTGGCAGTAGCCCTTCAGAAGGAAGGAGTGCTGATACACCCATATTTGGACGACTGGCTCATTCGGGCAAAGTTGGTGGACCTCTGTCAGCTAGCAGTATAGTTGGACTTAGAGAGGTTAAGGGCTTTGGGCTGTGTGGTAAATCTAGTGAAGATCCATCTAATGCCATCCCACTCCTTGGAATACCTAGGGGTTTGAATCAACACTTGGATTGGTAAGGTGTTTCTCATGGAGGACAGGATGGTAAAGCTGCAGAGTCAGGTTCACCACCTGTTGCGACTCAAGGTGCCCAGAGTTTGGAATTATTTGCAGGTCCAGAGGTCTATGGCATCAATGCTAGATCTAGTTCCTTGGGCATTTGTACATATGCAGCCCCTTCAAAGAGGGCTCCCCTCCCATTGGATCCCGTTATCATAGGAGTTGCAAATTCCTCTTCCCCTTGGGGCAGGGGTCTTGGTTGGGTCAATCTGGAAGAGGGTATGGATTTGGAAATCCCAGATTGGGTAATAGGGACCCCCAATGCCAGCCTCTCTGATTAGGGAGTGGTGTGTCAGGCCAGACCACGTAGAGACAATGGTCAAAGGAGGAGGCATCATGGTCTATCAATCAGTTAGAGATGACAGCAGTATGCTTAGCCTTGTTTTCCTTTCTATCACAGTTCTATTGGACAATGCAACGAAGGTGATTTATATCAATTGACAGGGAGAAACCAAAAGTCAGATAATTTCTCAGAAGGTTCAGTGGTTGGTTTACTGGGCGGAGCAGCACCTGGCAGTTCTGGCAGCGTCCCACATAGCCAGGGTGGACAATGTGTAGGCAGATTTTCTTAGCAGGCAAAAGTTGCACCCCAGAGAATGGGAGCTGTCAGACAAAGCAATACTCATTTGAGCCAGGTGGGGAATGCTTCACATTCACTTGATGGCAAAATACCAAAACACCAAACACCAAAGTGGCACACTTCTACAGTCGCAGGTGAGAACACAGAGCAGAAGGAATTAATGCTCTGGTGCTACCATGGCCACCAGGGATTCTTCTTTATGTCTTTCTCCCATGGCCGTTGCTGGGCAGGGTGCTACAGCGCATAGAAAGACACCCAGGCAAAATGATTCTCATGGTTCCAGAATGGCCATGTCGGCCATGGTTTATAGAGCTAGTAAACTTGGTGGTGGATTTCCATTAAGATTCAGCCACCTTCTGAGACGGTTGCACCAGGGTCCCATATTTATGGATCAGGAGGATCACTTCTGTCTCATGGCTTTGTTTTTTGAGAGGAACCGCTTGAGATAGAAGGGGTACTCTGAAGATGTCATTGCCATCTTACTGCAGGCTTGACGACCATCCACATCCTTGGCTTATGTTAGGGTGTGGAGGATTTTTGAAGCTTGGTGTGTTAAGCAGGGTAAGCAACCTAATTGGGCTTACATTTTCCATATCTTGACCTTTTTACAAAAAGATGTAGTGAGGGTTCTAGCCTATAATTTCCTCTGGGTACAGGTGGCAGCTTTAGGCTATCTTCGGAGTATGGTGCAGGGAGTGTCCCTGGCATCGCATCTGGCTATGATTCGTTTTCTTCAAAGGGCAAAACACTTGCGCCCTCTAATGCAGAAGGTGTGCCCCTCGTGGAATATTTATTTGGTGATGAGGGTGTTGTGTGAGGCTCTGTTCGAGTCATTGCGGAGGATAATTCCAAAGGATTTAACCCTGAAAGTGTTTTTTTTGCTGGCGATTTGTTTGGCCAGAAGAATTTCAGTGTTGTCTTGTAGAGATCCCTTTTTTCAATTTAAGGAGAATGGGGTATCCTTGAAAACGGTGCCCTAATTTCTGCTGAAGGTTGTTTTGACCTTTCCTCTTAGTCAAACAGTGAAACTTCCTGCCTTTCTGAATTCAGATTCATCTGTGCACACAAAGAAACTTCATGTGTTGGATATGCGGCAGGGTTGTTAAGATATCTTTAGGTGATTAATAGTTTCCGGAGCTCGGATCATATTTTTGTGCTTTGGAATGGGCCAAGAAAGAGGTGCAGGGCATCCGGGGCTACTATTGTGAGATGGCTGAAGGACGCGATTAGCCCAGCGTATATTTGCAAAGGCTGTCTGGTGTCGGAGGGTCTAAGGGCTCATTTGAATCAGGCGCAGGCAACCTCACGAGCTGAGTCAGCTGGTTGCTTCACAATAAATATGTCGGGCAGCTACTTGGGAGTAGTTACACACTTTCTCCAGACATTATCGTTTGGATGTCCGGGATCTGCACTTTGAGGGTTTGGAGAGCGTGTACTGTAAGCGGGGCTATCACATTCCCACCCAGTAAAGGGGAGCTTGGATACATCCCAGGAGTCTGCACTGATCTGGGATATGAACAGGAAAGGAAAATTGGTTCTTACCTGCTAATTTTCATTACATGGAAAATTATCTGCAATCTATTTTTGTTATCTTCCTCCTCAACCTAAACATGCCCCCAGGAATGCCTCCTCTCAGAGTGGCTAAAATTCCATGCATTATGGTACCTCATGCATACTTTTAGCCACATTGCCAGAGAGCAATTTTCAGTCAGACAATTTCTACATGTAAATTATTACTTAGTAGGGTTGTGCATATCAAATATTGTGGTTTTATTTTGTATGCTGTTTTTGTGTGAATAGTTTTTTGTTTTGTTTTTTTTAGTTTTAATTCATTTCCCTTTTTTTTGTTTTGTTTTTGGTTTCAGAAATTAACACACACTATTTGCAAACAGTGTGTGCTATTTTCTGATATCAAAAACAAAATTTAAAAAAACCCCAGGTCTCAGACCCTGGGAGTTTTTGGAGACCCCATGTCCCATGCTCCGCTGCCCCTGTAAGCAGCAATTTCCCCAGAAAAAGTAATATTAAAAAAAACAACCCCCCCCAAAAAAACTCCACAACTGCAGGCCCCACTTCCAACCCACAGCCCATTCCCTTTGTTAAAAGACACCCTCCATCCCGGGAGTCAGCCTTCCTATCGCCCACTGCAGCCCAATCTCCCAACTCCTTCCAGACTTACCAAATCTCTCCTGGTAGTCTAGAGGGAATGCAGAGTGACCCCCTCTGCTCCTGGCAGCCACCATTTTGAAAAATGGTGCCAGTTGCCCTTTGCCCTTATCATGTGACAGCAGTAACTGGTGCCATAGGGTAGCCCCTATCACATGATAGGGTAAAAGGGCTGGCCAACACCATTTTTGAATTGGTGCCGGCAAGGTTTGGGAAAGGAGGAGTCGCTCCAGGCCCCATTAGATCACCAGGGAGGATTTGATAGCTTGTGTGTGTGTGGGGGGGGGGGGGGTTTCAGAAGGGTGGCAATGGGGGGGGGGGGATGCCACCTCCCAGGGGTGGTGTCTATGACCAGAGTTTTTAAAAAATAAATATTACATTTTCTTGGAAAATGGCTACCTCCAGGGGTGGCAGGGGGATGGGACAGGGCATCTCCAGAGACGGGATGTTTATTAGAGGTACCAATGCACAGTATTTGCCAAAAGGAGGTCATTTTAAAAGAAACATACTATCATAGCAATTTTAAAAAGCCATCTATGCATGTAAAGTACACTCACACATGAATATCCCATGGACAATTCAATGGCATATATTGTAGCAATTTTCAAATGCCCACTTACATTGGTGGGTAAAATGCATTTACCTGTGTAATACCCAATTTTAAGCATTTAAATTCTTTTTCAAATCAGGCCTATAGTGCACACAAAAAAAACCAAACCCAATATAAAATAAAACAGAAAAGTTTAAAAAGCTAAATGAAACAGCATAGACAATGTCATTGGTATTGGCTGTGCTGTCTTGAACAAACACACTTTTTACTGGCACAAATGGCTTTGAGAATAGTTTTCTAAAGCCAATTAATGTGGCTAAGTGGGGCTGTTTGAAAGTTTCTCCCTCCTCCCTTGCAGGTAAGAGTACATGCAGTGGTTCACAGTGCACATACTTTACCTCACTGCTTGAAAGGGGCAAGCCCGGAGAGGGGGGTAGGGAAGAATAGATTAGGGCACGAACAGGAAAGCAGGTGCAAAACACGAAGGTAAAAAAGAACCCGCTGCCCACAGGCATTGAAAAGTTCCCCAATAATATCTTACACCAGTACAGGTGATGATGATATTCTCCTGCAGGCTGGCAAATCCTTGGTGTCTGGTTTTTGGGTTTTTTTTAAGCTAGCATTGTATGAAAACATCTTGGGGGGAAAAAAAAAACTGGCTTGTGAGGAGATATTAATGACTTTCAGAGCAATAGTCAATATGCAGAGAAATAATTCCTTCCCCGCATGCCACTTCACCAGGTACGGTTAGGTCATCAGCTGCCCTCGTAGACTTGCTTTCCGCGGTCCTTTGAACGGGCTCCCTTTCTTATGGTCGTATACAATGTATTTCTCTCTCGTGCTAGGCCCTTTAGTGGGTTCCAGTTTGGAGTCCACCATCTGATGGACTGGAAGATTGACTTAAGCCAATACCTGTGGCAGCTCTGTTGTACCTTGCAATCAATGCAAATGTTTGTTTGCTTTCAACAGGAAGGTTTTCCTTAGTGCCAAGTCACCTGGTATTCTCTTCATTTAAAACCTTACTGCTAATTCTCAGCTGCCGGAAGAAAAATTTCATTTATTGTTAAGCGAGATCTAGCCGGAAAACATCAGTTCCTGGCACTTACCCCTTAGGTGACTCATAAATATATATACACATACCAACTATTTGTAAGGCTGGGTATTTGTTACAGCCCCCCCCCCCAAAAAAAAAAATGCCAAATTGGTTTGATTATAGTAAAAATTTAAAAAAAACCCTTAAAAACCAAATAAAACAAGAATTTCCTGACTTGCTTTGGTAACATTTTTACTAATGAAGATGACACATTAGGTCTTCTTCAAATAGTGCATCATACATTAATGACCTTTAATATATGTACTCATTGCATGTTCATAAGGAGAGGGGTTTGTGAATCCAGAAGGCAGTCCCATATATTTAGTATCTTGTACCCATTCATTACTAAGATAGATAAGGGATTCCATGGTCAACATGCCTATCTTTATGGTACTTCTCCTTATACTGATCACTTTTGCAACTCCAATAGACAATACCAAACAGAAGAGATGTAGTCAGTGGATTGGAACATACATTTTTTTTTAAAATGTACACTGTAAATTTTGTCTTAACTTATAATAAAATAACTTATTAGGTGTTATTTAAATGTTGTGTGCAGGCTTTTTCTTGAAAATATTCTCAAATTTAAGTTATGCCTACATTAATCAAATCTGTATGTTGTAAAGTCAAAGTTTAGTGGGGGTGGGATGGGACATTGCTTATCTTGGAGACTGGAGGAAAGCTGGAACTGGAACCTGAGAGAAGAAGACACAAGAGCTCACTCTGAGGCCTAAAACATTGTTATGTGCCTAGGGGTAGAACAGCTCGGGCAGTGGTGAGGAGGGGTGGGGGAGCAGATGGTCTTTGCTATTTCTGAGAGATTAATCCTCTGGAAATTTTGGTAAATAAATTCCTTATTTCTGTAAGCTCTGTTGGAAGATGAATGCTTTAGTCTTGGAAACTCAAATCCATTGATAGCCTCTCTTTTCAATATATACATGAGACCCATTGTTCATCTCTTAGCCAATTTAGATCTTGATTATAAAGGTATATGCCGATGATATCCAGTTTGCATTTCCAGTATCAGACTCCATGGAGTTAGCTTTGAAGAAGGTTAAACGTGTAGTAAGACGTATTAAAAACTGGTTTTCTGCCAACAAGTTATGCTTGAAAAACTAAAATTTTGTTTTTGGCTTAGATGTGTGAAAAAAATGATGTACCTTATTCAGTTGAGCTCGATGGTCACAGTTTTTCTGTTTCCACTCTGGTACATAATTTAGAAGTAATCTTTGATATTGCACTTTTTATTTAGGCTCCATGTTAAGGAGGTTTTTCAGAACATTTTTTATAAGTTGCGTATTGTTTGTCATTTACAGCCTTATCTGTCATCTTGTGATTTCGAACTGTCTTTCAAGGAACAGTTTTCAATAGCCTCGATTACTATAATTTAGTTTTCTTGGACTTTCAATACTACTGTACAGACTATGCAGACTGCACAATACGCAGCAGCTCGTATAATTGTTGGGGCTTCTAGGAGACAACATATTAACCCCCATTTTGAAACTGCAACATTAGTCGCCAATATTTTGGCATAGCAAGCTTAAAATTTTGTTGTAGATTTTCAAAATATTAAATGCAGTGGGACCACTTTTCTGTCAGGGCGTTGA
Source organism: Rhinatrema bivittatum (assembly GCF_901001135.1). NCBI lineage: Eukaryota > Metazoa > Chordata > Amphibia > Gymnophiona > Rhinatrematidae > Rhinatrema > Rhinatrema bivittatum. The sequence goes on along the minus strand of NC_042617.1, from coordinate 284,713,419 downwards.
TGAGGTTTATTCCCCTTTCCCGGTTGTTAGGATCTCAGGGAAGAAATCTCCTCAGGGTTCCACCTGTTAAACAGTATCACTTGTGCAAGACATGTGCATTGGTGGTAGCTGGCCCAGAGCTCTAGAACAGTTCACCCAGTGAAATAAACTCCGAGAACTGCATTAAATCTTTCAAAAAGAAGATTAACTTTTTTTTTTATTTAAACAGGCTTTTAAGCAAGTTTAGTTTTCAACTAGGCCAAGATTGATGTTGTTTTAGTTTTTAGAGTTGACTGGCCTCATATATTTATTTTACTTCCAGGTATACAATCTTTCTGATGCACATTACTGATTGCTTCTTTTGTCTTACTTTATTTTACATTGCTTTATTTATTATATTATTTTGTCTTTTATTTTGACTGTTTGGTAATATGAAATTTTATTGTTGTAATATTTGTTTAAACTATATCTGTTATTTATTTTATGTTGAATATTATGACTGTTCTTTTCTTGTTCTTTACCTAGGAATTCTCAATAGGTGAGTTAGAAATTTTGAGGTCCAAATTCAAAAGTATTTAGCTGGTTAACTCAGAAGTTAACCAGCTAAATGAAAATTTGGGAACATATAATAAGTTAGATGGCTAGAATTTAGCTTCCTGAGGGCTGGAGTTTCTAAACTACCACGGCTTCCTGAATCCCGGCGCTAATGGGGGGCAGGCCTGCGAAAGCTGTCAGCGATCGTACCACCGCGGTGTTATCGCTGCCGGCTTTCATACCCAATAGCGCCATCGTAAAAGGTGGTGCTATTGGGCGCGCTACTGGCAGCTATAAGGGTTCCTACCTTTTCATCGCCAGCAATGTTTCCTCCGCGTCCGCCCCGGTGCCGCCCCGACTCCTCCTCTTCTGGTGCCGACTCCGCCCCATGAAGCTTTTCGTGTGCAAAATCAATAGAAAATGACCCCCTAAGTTAGAGATGTTCCAGGGGTGTAACTGGGATGAGTTGAGTTAGCCAACTATGAGGGTATTTTGTAAGGCTTATCACCTGCGAAAAGACCCTTTTCGAGTGCGATAGCTTGCCAGGGGCGAAGTCGGGGTGGCGAGGGGAGGAGTCGGGGCAGCGAGGGGAGGAGTTGGGGTGGCGAGGAGGTGGACGCCGTGGTATTTTCGTGGCGGCGATAAGGTAAGCACAGTTATCTTCGCCAGTAGCACACCCAATAGCACCACTTTTCATGGTGGCGCTATTGGGAGCGAAAGCCAGCAGCGAAAACATTGCAGTGGTGCAAAGGCTGCCGGCTTTCGCAGTCCCACCCCCCGTTTTCGCTGGATTCACCATTCTGCGATAGAATGGTGCATCCAGGCCTATGTTCTTTGTTTCACTGTAAAGCTCTTAGTAGCTGATTTTTCGTTTCATGTGAACCGATGAGATGTTCCCAATGTTCATCGGTATATAAAAACTTCTAAATAAATAAATAAATAAATAAATAAATAAATAAATAAATGTTAGGCAGCTAACTCCAATATTCAGAGTCTAGTCAGGCCAAAGAACTGTCCTAAAGTTAGGAGGCTATGGTTAGCCAGCTAACTTTAAGATAGCTGGCTATATTCAATAGTGCGGTTTCACTATTGATTATACCTCCAAAGTTAGCTGGAATTGTTTATCTGGCTAGCCGGACTGTGTCTGAATATGGACCTTTTTATAAATAAATAGACAAAATTTGTACATCTGATGATTCTAATGGATTAGTCCTTAATTCTTGAAGAATGTATTTATTTAGAATTGTATCCCTTTGTCATGGAGGATTCTATGATATTGAAAGGTGAATTCTCTGTTCACAGAAAACTCCATGAGAAAAGGGGGATTGGAAAGGGAACAGGATTTGAGAGAGAACCTGGGCCTGGTAGAACAAGAAGGCTTTAGAACAGGCGGCAAGAAAGAGAGAGCGATGCCCATGCTGAAATAAGGAGATCAATAAAAAAAGAACCCTTAGAATGAAAAAATCAGAATATCATACACACTACCTGACACAAAAACACGTACTATTTTAGAAAGTTCACTTTTCATATGATAAGACCTCATACAGGAAGCACTAGGACCGCAACATATTTCTTTGTGCCTTACGTCCTGTTGGTATGTGCTTATGTATTTATAATCATTGGTCTTAGATTGTCCCGAGTTCCCTGTTGTTTCTGCAAATATAGATTTTTTTTAGAGAAAGTTTGTTTTGTAAGTAAAATTCCCCGAATGAGGTCAAGTGAAATTAATATTAAAGACCAGTACTTATCGCAGGTCCCAGGGATTTATTTCTCAGTTGCAGGCTTCCATTGTTCCACAGGAATGTTCAAGTCTCTAGATCACAGCTTAGATGATAACCCAGTTGTGACATCTGCATGGGGCTCTGATGATGATGATTACCACAGAAGCACCCAATTTAGTTGCATCTATAATAGCATGTATAGTCAAAAGGGAATCTTGCAAAAGCTTTTAACACCAATATCTTCTCAAGAAAGAAATGCAAATTAGAAAAAGGAGGAACTTAATGATTTAGTTTTATGCTACATTAATTAAAAAAAAACTGATAATACTGCTGCTTTTAAATATAAATACTATTAAGGAATTTACTAATTTGCACGGATATAATGTTAATACACATTCCTGTTGTGCTAGGCACATAACAAAGGTGTCTGAAGTTGAGAACACACAGTTTTGCAGAAAAAATTTAGTTTTTAAAAAATTGTCCACACATGGCAAAATTTAACAAAATCAAAAGATTCCAGCACCAACTAAGAGAACATTGTGAACACCACGCAACGTGATGGGTGCCAGAGCAATAGAAACAGAGGAAAAAGAAAGGTCAGCTGTGGAGGGCTTTGCTGCCCTGGAGACTATGGTGCTGGGAGGGGACCCGAAGAATAGAAGAGCTGCAGTGCATAGAAGGATGGAGGCCCAAACATTGTGAAAGCCAAGGTGCTCAGGTGGGGAAGGAAAACTTAAACTCTTGGAGAGCCATGGTACTCAGAAGGGGGTGGACCCAGAGACTGGGAGAATTACAGTGCTCAGGTGGGGGAGCAGAGCCCAGTCATGGTGTTTAGGTAGGGGGGGGGGGGGGGCTCAGAGATCAGAAGTCACCAAACTCAGGTGAGGGTGCCCAGAGACCAGAAGAGTCTCTGAGCACCCTCAGGTGAGGAGGGCCTAGAGATGGGGACAGTCATGGTGCTCAGGAAGGGATCCAGAGGCCAGAAGAGTTGCAGAGATGAGAGAGAAAAGAGAGAGGTGGTGCCTCGAGAGTGGGATTGCTGCACTGCAGTGAGTGGAATCCTTTCTGTGAAGTTTTTTTGGTCTAGTATGAAAAACAAAAGAAAGAATTGCTGGAGAGGGAAAATCAGGAGCAACAAAAAGAAGGATGATTTCTACAAGAAAAAATTAAAACATATTCAATGCCAGGGTGCCCCAGAAAGGTCAAACACAAGAGGAGGTGATTTTTTCTCTCATACATTTAAGCTGCCATACAAGTGGAATTGCCAACTGGCTCCAGATTTTCAGGGCAGACTGATCCAGTTCTGGTTTTAGCCCACCGCCTGCGAGGATTTGTTGTTTTGCTATTCTTAGGGAAATCAATAGAACACGAGAACTAAAAGCCCTTAAAGGCAGTGGAGTAAAACCAGGACTGGGTCAGCCTGTCCTGAAAAATTGGAGTCAACTGGAAACCCTACACATAAGCCTAATTTCAGAAATTGTTCATTACTGTCAAATAGAAGAGAAAATATATATTAGTTACCAATGGAATTACCCTCTCCCTACACTTGTACTACTTGGTCCCTTCCTGCCTTCCTTTCCCTGACAAATATCCCATTGCTACCCCCTATACTGCGAAGTGTAGAAAGAACAGAGATAGAACTGAAAGCCTTGGAATATACCCCCCAAAACTGGAGACATCAATGTTCAGTGTTCATTAACTTTAGGTTATCCCCTTCCCCATCCAAGAAAGAGCAAAACCAAAACAAAACAGAACAAAAACATTTCTGTACAAGTCAGGTGAGAGTCTCCCGGCCCGGACTTCACTGCCCATCAAAGCTCAGCTCATCCACCAAATGACGGCTGGCAGTGGCGAGCACTGCTCTTTGGCGCTGGCGGTGGACATGGACTACCTGACCAAGGGCCATCACCCGAAGTAGGGGTTCTCATTTTGAAAGTTATAATCTGGGCAAACCTTCTGCACCAACTTGTACTCAATACTATAGAAGGAGATAAAGATGCAGATGACTTTGAAGGGCTTGGCGCACAGCCAGGCTGCATGGCTCTGTGTGTGCTCAGTGAAGCAGATCTTGGCAGGGTCATAGAGGCATGGCTTGTTCTTGCGGGCATGGTTTGTCTTCTCGTACTCCACTCGGCAGTTGAAGGTCTTAGACTCCTTAGTCTCAATGGTGGATTGCTGGATTATGTCGAACTCCACTACCTTGGTCGGCGGCACAATGCTGACTGAGACGTTGCCCAGGCTGGAAGAGTTGTGGCGGAAGTAGACGCTGAAGGTGCCGTTGATGTGGTCTACAATTTTGCCAGTTACGAGCAGACTGAACTTGAGCGTTTTGATGTTAAAATAAAAATCCCCCCAGCCAAAGATCTTCTTGGTACGGCCAGTCTTCAAGGATGGCTTACGCTTGATGCGCAAGTTGACTTTGTCTGCCGCTGTTTGGTTCTTAGTCCAGTCCCAGGGATTCATGAGACTGTAAGGGTCAGTCTTTGCTCTTAAGTGTTCATCTGCAAATATCCTGGAAGGGTTGAAGAAGTGCGGCTTGATGGTTCCATAAGGGTAAGGTCCGCTTTTGACAATTCCTGTGGTTTCCAAATCTAGGTAGCCCAATGTCTTTGTCACATGATCTTCAACACAAATCACCTACCAAGACAAAAGGTACACAATAGTTACTCAGAGGGACACAGACTAGTAAGACTCAACATTTGTTTCACAAAGTCTGGAATGTTTTGACTTTAAAACTATCCATCCCTCCATCACAATATTATCTCAGATTTTCTGTATGCAGCTGTTCTTTGACTTTCTGCTTCTACCTGTTCTGCTTACTAATAAAACTTATAATCATTCACTTTGCTTTGGAATGGAAAACAAATGAAACACAAAAGCTCAGGATGCGTTCTATCCCACACAGATGTCATCAGGCTACAGCATGGATACTGTCTGCTGATGTCAATCATTCAATGACATCCTCGGAGGAAAAAACAGCTCAATTTCTGCACTCTGATTTTAGCTCCAGAGTAAAAGAATGAATGAGGACTCTTATGGCCTTCAAATGCACACATTATGGTGATGGGAGGGTCTGGATTTTATTACTCGCCTTTCCAAACCTGGGCTCCAGGTAGGTTCCAGTTCAGGTACAATAGGCAGAGAGGAATCTGTAGGAAACTTTAAAGCTACCACTAGCTCTAAGGAATATCATACCTATAGTGATTATAGCAAACTTATCAAAGTGCAAGATTTCATAATTTATTGATATTTCAACCAATCATTTACCTATTCAAGTGACTCTTTTTGGTGAGTTTTACATTATTGATATTATTATATTTCTTATGGAAAGTAGTGGAAGCAAGAAACAACTGACACATATACTGAGCCATTCCCTCTGCAACACCCACCACATCTGCCATCAGCGTAGACAGATTTCACCCTATGAGTGTCCTATTGTCATCATCACCATCATCATCATGTATTTATTTATTTCATGCTTTTCCATTAGAAGAGTTTCAGGGTGTGTTACAACAGATCAAAGTGTATATTGAGTAAGGGTGCAGGGTCATAATAGGGACAGTACTGGGTAAGGCACATAAACAAAATAATAAATATACTGAAATAAAATAAAAATTAAGAGTAGTAAAATGAAATAAAGTAATTGATAAAATAATATGGCATATAATAAATGGTGAGCAGTGTGAGTATTTTCAGATGCAGATTTTATGGTACCGACACAGGTATTTCAAGATCAGAGACTGCTAATAAGGGGGTAGGCTGTCACACATCTTATGTTGAGAAGATCTGGTTCTGTTAGTCTGATGTCATGTAACAGAGAGTGAGTGCCATACTGGAGAAGCTGCTCCTGAGAAGGCCCCTTCTCTGGTACTAGTGGGCTTTTGTCTCTTAGTGGCAGCACCATCAGGCACGCTTATGGCAGTGGCCACAGAGGGTGAGGGGGCAAACGAGAGTTTAAGTGTTGGCTCTGGTAGTGTGGACAATCAGTGATAAAGGGAGCAAGATGAGAAGGCTGAAGAGTGAGAGAAGAGACAGACAGGAAATGTTGAAAGAGAGAAAAACAGAGAGATGGATTTCTTTGGGGATAGGGTGAGAAGAAACGGACAGATGATAGAAAATAGAGAATGGAAAAGTCTGGAAATTGAAGCAAAACGTATGAATGAAGAGGAGAGGAAGTGACAACTCGCACCTAAATGACCGCTTAGTCTTTACTGGCAGCTCAGACTGAGCTCAAAAAGCAATAAAAAGTAGTGTATCTGACAATACCCCTTTCTGACCCAGCAAAAACTGATGGTGGAAAGCCACATGTTGGAAAACGAGAAAGATAAAAGCACATTTTTGGGAATGTAGCATGGGAGCCCGGAGTGCACAGAACCCAATGGAGCCATGTGCACAGCCCTCCTTGGAGTCAGAGAGAGTAAGCAAGGTGAGGCCGAAGTGATCCAGGGAAACATGAAAAGATGGTTTTGTGAGATCAGAGAGGACCTGGGCAATGTTAAGGGAGAGATATTGACCATAATTGCTCCGAAATCGCTGAGCACATAGACAAAATGGAACAGAAAATGGAGGAACATGTGGAGTAGATAGCAGACCTGGCCAATGACACAGAGGCCTTGCAACTACAAGTCACTGAAATTAATGACAAAGTGGAGGACATGGAGAACAAGATGAGAAGGAACAATCTCTGGTTCCGAGGCCTTCCCGAACTTAGCAAGTACTTGGACTGCAAGGCGGTTATAAAAAGGAAATTGCAGGCAGTTATGGCACATGGTGCATCTGACTCTTCAAACCCTAGCATACCTGAGATAGTGATAGATGGCAAGTGTGGACATACATACACCCAGCCACAGAGTTGGAAGCTCAACTGGAGCAAAAGAAGTTGGAGTTAAAGGTTTACACTTCATGAGGTTGCCCTATTAGTGTGAAGGTACAGAGATTGAGAAGCCTTGGGGAAGGGAACATGATATACGAATCCATACAGCGCTGGAGTTCAACACATTTCTGAAGAGATATCCTATGAATGAACTGTAGGCCCTCAGGTCTGGAACATCACACCTCAGAAAGTCTGCCTGCTGGTTGGAAGAGGGCAGATGGGACAGAGGGTCTGGGGGTGTGGAGGGAAAGGGGAGGGAGAAGGGAGGTGGGGGAAAGAGAACAGTAGAGGGGAATTGGGGGGTGTGGGGTAAGGATGAGGGTGGGAAGGTGGGTGGAGGGAGTTTAGCAGAGAGAGAAGAGAGAGCTATGCAAGGAGACTCTAGAAAGCAGATTAATGCCCTTTAATGTAAGGGGGCTAAATATACCAATGAAACAGTAGATGCTGTTCAAAGACGCTTCGATTAAATGCTGACATTGTCGTTCTACAGGAATCCTACCTAAGGAAGCAGAATGAAGGGGTGGTTAATCATAAGAATTTAAAAAATGTCAGCCTTTGCTTCAAATACAAGCAAGTGGTCTTGTGGTGTTGGAATCCTTTTCTGAAATGACAATAATGTCCAGGTTCTTGAAAAGGAGAAGGACCCCCGGGGTCAGTATCTTTTCTCAATATTGTGTTTAGGGGAGAAACTATCTGTGTGGCTAGTGTGTATGCACCTAACTCTAACCAAGAGGAATTTTATGTACATATCATCAAGCGCTTGGCATACTTTACTAAAGGGCCTATAATAATTGGAGGGGATCTCAATATGACAATGAAACCAGAGTTGGATAATTCAAGGGACAAGGAAAGAAAGGTACCATTTAAGGACTGTATAGGTCTGAAAGCTTTGAATACTACGCTAAGGTTAGTGAATAGATAGAGGGCATTAAATCCTAATAAAAAAGGTTTTACTTGCTATTCTGCTCCGCACATGATATATTCCAGATAAGATTACCTACTGCTGGACTCAACCCTCATGGGGGCAGTTAAAAGAGTACATATCGATAGTTTTATGGTCTGATCATGCCCCAGTTTGGGCAGAGCTGCAGGAGTTAAGACAGCAGAAGAAAACAAAATTCTGGAGAATGAACCCTCTAAGGGACAAGGAAGTGATAGAAAATATACAACAAGAAATACAGGAGTATATAAACCTTAATGACAATGTGAAGGACACACCAATGAGTCTTTCGGAAGGGTTAAAATAAAAGCAGTACTCAAATGGAAATTTGTCCAGTAGTGCTCTAGGAGGAAAAGAGAGAGTGCACTGAAATCTGAGATGAGAGCCCAAATACAAGCATTAGAAAAGCAGCATATGAAACAGGGCCACTAAACATTTTCAGCAATTAGAGACAGTGTGCAGAAATTTTAAAGAATGGATGATAGACGAGGTCGATTACCAATTGCAGCTGGCAAAAAACAACATTTTTACAAGTGGGGAATAAGGTCTCATGACTAGATAGGCTAAAGCAAAGAAACTCCCAAACCCAGATAACATCAATATGAGACCACGAGGGGAATATAGTGTATCACCCGGCAGCAGTGGAACATAGTTTTGAATCCTTCTATAAAGAGCTCTGTTCTTCAGAAGAGGGTGTCCCTCTTCCAGGGGGAAAGAATGAATAAAGACATTACAGATGGGGAAATCTTAGCAGTTATTAAAGAACTGGAAACAGACAAGACCCTGAGATTAGATGGCTATACAGCTAGATTCTAAAGGAAATTTGCTACTAGCGTGGCCCCCATGCTAAAAGAGGCTTTCAATTACTTATTGAGGGACAGGAAAATAACTCCAGCAATGAATGTGGCAGAGTGCTTCTGAAGGAAGGGCGAGATAAACATCTATGTGAGTCTTACTGCTTCATATCTCTGCTAAATATGGAAGTTAAAATTCTGGCAAAAGCGCTGACCAACAGATTAGCTTGTGTAATGGGGAACTTGGTCCACAAGGTCCAAATGGGCTTCATCTGGGGGAGACAGGCAGCAGATAACATCAGGCGGGCACTGAATTTAGCATGGGTAGTGCAACGGAAGGGGATTTCAGCATTATTCATGTCCGTAGATGCGGAAAAGTCCTTCGAACATGTGCGTTTGCCTTTCATGTTTGCAGTCCTGGAAGAAATTGGAATTCAAGGGAATTTCCATACCTGGATTATAAAACTATATGGCTTTCCTGAGGCAATGATCAGGCTTAATGGGAGCTATTCTGAGGCTTTCTCCCTTAAGTGGGGCATTTGTCAGGGATGTCCTTTATCCCTGCTCCGTTTCACTCTAGTAATGGATCAATTTCCTCAAAGAATAAGAGAGAGTACGGATATAGCAGGGATTCTAGTTGGCCCAACAGAATATAAAATAATGTTATTTACCAATGATGTGATTTTCACAGTGAGCAAACTGGTCCTAATACTGCCCAGTTTGCGAGAGATGAAGTGATATGGGGAGGTTTCAGGATTCAAGATAAACCTATCGAAATCTGAAGTATTCAATGTCAACCTAGCGGAGCCGTAAGCAAATGCTCTTTTAAAGAGCTTCCCCTTTCAATGAGCTAAAGTGGTGATTAAATATCTGGGAGTTCAGATAACTGCAGAGAGAAAACAACTAGGTCTGAAGAATTATAGCTCACTCATTAAAGCGTTAATTAGAGATATGCAGATTTGGGCAGGAATGACGCACTCCTGGTTACATAGGATCATTATCATCATAATGAATGTCTTGCCAAGGTGCTCTATCCCTTTCAAACTCTACCTACTGAATTACCGAAGAGGTCACTATATCTACTGCAGAAAAAACTCTTAGCATTTATTTGAAGGTAAAAACCACCTAGGGTAGCCAAGCAAACACTGCTCATGGGGGGAGGGGACTAGGAATACCCAATATTGAGAACTACCACCAGGCAGCGCAACTGCAGGCCTTATTGGAATGGGGGTTGACAATAGTGGGCAAGCCCTGGGTAAGGATAGAGCAATATTTTGTGGGTCAGACACCGCTCATGCACATTCCCTGGGACCCTGGGTGGGATATAAAGAGTAGAGAATTGGATAATCTCTATACCAGATGGATGATGGAGGCGTGGTGCAGAGTAAAAGCAAGGTTAATTTCCTGGTGGAATCATTTGCCTTTGGCTACCATATGTCATAGCGAAGCATTTCTCCCAGAGAGGGACTCTGTCCTGTTCAGGAGATGGAGTGACAAGGGCCTGAGGAGGCTAGGATAGATGTGCTTGGCAGAGGGATCACCGAGTTACAGTAAATTACCATGTGCTTACAATTTATCCAGTAAAGACTATTTTGGATATCTACAAGCCCTGTGCTACCTGGAGCAATGCATAAGCCAACAGTATGATAAACAAGGCCAATCAGCGTTTGAAGGGCTAGTGGGAAGGGTGAGTGGGTAAATGCAAGGGGTTTATCACTAAAATATATATATGGTTGCAAGAAACTGGAAAAGGGAAGCTAAGCCATGAGCTGCAGTGGGAACGAGTCCTCCAGCAGACATATGGGAAGGATGAGTGGTTGGATATAAGAGTGAGCGTGGCTCAGTCATCACAATCGTGGCAGAGAATACCTATAAAATTTATCTAAGATGGGAACTTACCCCGGCAAGGCTACACAAAATGCATAAAAGGACCCCGGAGGAGTTCTGGCGATGATGTGGGGAAAGAGGCACAAGGGCCTACATACAGTACGGTGGCCATGCCTGGTGATAGGGTGCTATCAGAAGGGGATTCCAAAAAACGTTAAAGAACATCACCCACTGTGATGCTGAACTGGAACCAGAGATGTGCTTATTTAATGCACAGTTATCTGGCTCCCCAAGACCGCTTGCCAGGATGATTTTCACATATTTTGCTTGCAGCCAGGTGCGAAGCAGCGGGGCAGTGGAAGCACAGGGTGGCGCCATGCGATGAAAGGCTGTTTAATCCATTGCAATATACACATTATCTGGAAAAACTGACCGCCCTGAGAAGAAACACATGGACAGCATTTCACCATGTGTGGGGCCTATTCGAGCAATGGAATGCCAAGAGGGGAATGACGACAGGACAGGAGGGTGAGGAGGGAGGGAGAGGAGAAAGGAGGGAAGGGGAGAAAAAAATAAAATCTGTACACATGGCTAATCACTGAACTGGGCTAAATGGAAGTCGAAATGAAAGTTGTATCGCTTATTCAGTTTATTGTTGTTGTGAAAATGTTATAGAGAACTTCCGAGGCAAGCAACAGATGTATGGGGCCAGAAGAATATTACTGCTATAACACAGTGTTGTTCATGTGCTCAAAACTGCTTTGAATAAAAAAAATAAATAAAAGGATGAATGAAAAAGCAACAAAATAGACATGTGAGGAGACCCCCAATTGTGTCTCCTTCTTGTTTAGTAGCACCAGATATTTTGGTGGGGGAGACCTGGGATTTTCATTGTTCAAACCATTATGTAAAATGTATACATGAACCACTGGATGGCATTTGGTATTGTGTTGGATCAATGGATTGTGATTTTGGGAACCTGTTAATGCATCTAAGGTTAAGGGGTTTTGGTGAGTTTGTCCCCTTAAGAGTAATGGGTTGCCATGATTGGTGGGAATGTGTCTCAGGAAGGTATAAACACTGGGTCAGATTGGTGGGAGTTGCCCTATCTAGGTTGGCGCTTGGCAAGAGAGGGACTTCCAGGATGTACAGGCCTGTGGGTTTGTAGGCTTGTGGACCCCTCCAGTGATGGCCCTGCAGGGGTTTTTCCCCTCAAGGGAAAAGTCCCAAGGCCAAGGATGGGAAAGCAGTGGATTCCTCCTCCTGAGGAAGTGGCAGGAACTAGGTGTTGGAGAAGAGGCGATTTTAGCCTAAGGGAAAAATGACTTGGAGAAAGAGGGGAAAGGGTAGCCCACATGGAGGGGAACCCAAGGCAGGGTGGAAGAAGCCGGGGAAACGTGCATACTGCTAGAAGATAGACCCTGGACGATGGGAGAGAAGCGTCTGAGGTTGTGAGTACCTCATGGGGTCAGGAGTGAATGGCCTCACAAAATAATAGGGATTGACCTCCATTTCCCAGAAATCACAAAAACAGTGAGAGAGACTGGGTAGAAAGGATGGAAAGGGGTGTCTGTAATGAGAAGGGTGGATTGAAGGATCTAAATTCTGTTCAAATGTGGACTGGTAGAAGGTATTCAAACCTTTGGGGTCCCAGATGATTTCTTTTATATTTCTTTTATTTATTTATTTATAGGTTCTTCTATACCGCGGTACGTATAGCAATACATCACCTCGGTTTACAGTGAAACATTAATTTAGCAACAGGCTTTACATGTAACAGTATATAATAAACAGTAAAACAATTAATAGCAACAGGCTATAGCAACAGGCTATAGTGTATTTCAGTCTCTATTCGTATATCCCAAGAACTCTGATTATTCAGTATTTTTTTATGTATTCATTCATTCAATCTTATATTCCACAGTTTCCATAATGTTCAATGTGGACAACATAAAGCATACACAATTAAAATTAGCACAATAACCTGTGAGCTTGACTTCTGTGCCGGGAAAAATCATGGAAACTGTTATAAAGAATAAAATCACAAAATCTTTAGATAGATATGGTTTAATGGGACGCAGCCAGCATGGATTTACCCAAGGGAAGTCTTGCCTTCAAATCTACATTTTTTTGAAGGGGTGAATAAACATGTGGACAAAGGTGAACCAATAGATGTGGTGTATTTGGATTTTCAGAAGGCATTCGACAAAGACCCTCATGAGAGGCTTCTAAGAAAACTAAAAAGTCATGGGATAGGAGGCGATATCCTTTTGTGGTTTGCAAACTGGGTAAAAGACAGGAAACAGAGAGTAGGATTAAATGGTCTGTTTTCACAGTGAAAAAGGGTAAACAGCGGAGTGCCTCAGGGATCTGTACTTGGACTGGTGCTTTTTAATATATTTATAAATGATCTGGAAAGGGGTACAATGTTACGTGTGCCGCCTGCGGCAGACCTGTGTCACGGTCCTCTCATCTTCTTCCACGGACTCCAGCTCCTGGTTCCTCTTCACTGGCGGCTGTGGGCCGCCAGCTCTGACCTCGGGTCACCTATGGTGCCTCCGGTTCTGCCATGGTCCCCAGTGTTGCCATCCAAGATGCCCTTGCTCGTCGGGCCTCTCCGCGTGGCCCGTGGAGAGATGCCACCATTGGCGCCGCGCCCCTCCCTAGGCGCGCGTGCATCACTAATCCTTTTAAAGGGCCCGTGGCGAGAACCTGCTCGTGGCCCCGGATGTTGACGTCAGACTCCTCCATGTATACAAGTTCAGGCCTTGCTCCATAGCGTTGCCTTTGCAACAGTTCTCCTTGTATTCCTCGTACTCGTTGCTGATAGAGAATCCTCTCTACTACGTGTTCCTGACTCCTGTGGTTCCTGGTTCCTGTCTTCCTCGTTCCTGCCGTTTATGTGTTGGACTGACTCTCTGGATTTCGACTCAGCTACACCTGACTATTCTTCAGCCTATCTCCAGCCCCGGACTTCTGCTACGCCTGACTACTCTTCAGCTTTTCTCCAGCCCCGGACCTCTGCTACACCTGACTACACCTGCCTTCTCCGTGCCCTGACCATTGCCTTGATTGACTACGCCTGCCTTCTCCGTGCCCTGACCATTGCCTTGATTGACTACGCCTGCCTTCTCCAAGCCCTGACCATTGCTTTGATTGACTATGTCTGCCTTCTCCGTGCCCTGACCATTGCCTTGATTGACTATGCTACAGACTTCTCCGTGTCCAGAATTCTACATTGCTTGCCACGACCTCTGCTTGCCGCTGGCCCTGATCCAAGCCTGTCAGTGACGCCTTCTCTAGCCTATTCTCTGGACGTGGACTTACAAGGCTCTGGCCTTTCTTTGCTTGAGCACCTCCAGTTACTCTCCGTTCCATTGGCGCCTGAGTTCCTGTACCGAACCCAGTCCAGGGTAGGACTACGCCACCTATCGACTGCTGTCTCTGGGCTGAACTACCTTTCTTCTCAAACCAACCTCGAGGCCTACCTAAGTCCTGCCGACCCCGGCACCTAAAGGCTCAACCAGTGGGGAACGAGGGCTGGTATAGGTGAAGCTCCAGCGGCCTCTACCTTCAACCCACTCCACCTGCCGACGGTGGGGACCCGTAGGTCCCTACTTAGGGGTTGCGTCAACCCCTAGGTTCCACCTCCGATGCAACATACAATGAGTGGGCCCAAGGGTCCATCTCCGATGCAACATACAATGAGTGAGGTGATCAAATTTGTGGATGAAACAAAATTATGCAAAGTACCAACACCCTCAAGATGTACCAAAAGTCCCCGATGGTCCAGCGGGGGGTCTGGGAGCGATCTCCTGCTCCTAGGCCGTGGGCTGCCAGTAATCAAAATGGTGCCGGTGGCCCTTTGCCCTTACCATGTGACAGGAGCTACCGGTGCCACTGGCCAGTCCCTGTCACATGGTAGGAGGCTCCTACCATGGGGAGGGGAGGGAGGGATTGAACCGGGAGGGCAGCCAATGGGGGGAGGGGGGGAGGGATTGAACAGTGATTTTCTTAAGTTATTGGTTTGTTTCTAAGTGTGATTTCACCATTTCATAAGCCCCCTAGGTTTTACCCTCGATTTATCCACAGATGACAGACATTTTGATTTTGGGGCCCAAAAATTACCTTCGACTTATACTTGAGATCGACTTATACATGAGTATACACGGTAGTTAAATCTCAAGTGGACTGTGATAAATTGCAGGAGAACCTTGCGAGACTAGAAGATTGGGCTTCCAAATGGCAGATGAAATTTAATGCAGACAAGTGCAAGGTGATGCATATAAGGAAACATAACCCTTACTGTGGTTACACAATGTTAGGTTCCACATTAGGAGTTACCACCTAGGAAAGAGATCTAGGTGTCATACAGAATAATACATTGAAATCATCGGTTCAGTGTGCTGTGGCAGTCAAAAAAGCAAACAGAATGTTAGGAATAATTATCAAGGGAATGGCGACTAAAACGGTGGATGTCATAATGCCTCTGTATCACTCCATGGTGAGACCGCACCTTGAATACTGTGTACAGTTCTGGTCACTGTATCTCAAAAAAGATATAGTTGCACTCAAGCAAGTGCAGAGAAGGGCGACCAAAATGATAAGGGGCATGGAACAGCTCCTCTATGAGGAAAGGCTAAAGAGGTTAGGGCTGTTCAGCTTGGAGAAGAGACAGCTGAGGGGGGTATATGATAGAGATCTACAAAATCAGGAAAGGATTTGAACAGGTTAATATAAATCGGTTATTTACTATCTCAGATAATAGAAGGACTAGGGGGCACTCCATGAAGTTAGCAAGTAGCTCATTTAAAATAAATTGGAGAAAATTCTTTTTCACTCAGTGCATAGGTAAGCTCTGAAATTCATTGCCAGAGTATGTGATTAAAGCAGTTAGTGTAACTGAGTTTAAAAAAGGTTTGGATAAGTTCCTAGAGGAGAAGACCATAAACTGCTATTAATCAATAAGGAACAGTAGCTTGGGATCTATTTAATGTTTGGGTACTTGCCAGGTACTTGTGACTTGGATTGGCCACTGTTGGAAACAGGATGTTGGGCTTGATGGACTCTTGGTCTGACCCAGTATGGCAATTCTTATGTTCTTATCAAATAAAACAGTACTGTTTTACCTGCTAATAAAAATGTATATAGTTGCTGACTTGAAAATATAGAAAAAAATAAAGCTAGGAGTTTTGGTTAAGCTGGTGAATGGTGTGACTTTGTTTTGAAGCTGTATTTATGCTAGCAGTGATGGAGAAATAGGGGGACCAGGTTCCTGGAGGGCTGGGTGGAACCCTCCCTGACCAGTCGGGGAAACGTATTCTGCCCCACTGCTTCTAACAGAGTCCACTTCGCCATTCGCTTGACCCAAATTTTCGAACCCACTAAATAAGCTAGAAAGACTGCTCCTCGCCCAATTGGGACAGAACCCAACATTTTATGTGCCCAGTAGTTGGGGTTACAGACAAAGAGAAGAAATAACAGGGAGAGAAGAAAACAAAAGACAAAAGAGTTAGAAAAAAACTCTTAACCATTCTTGTTCATTTAACATGAATGTAAATTTTGGCTCTTCTTGTGTGGTAGTAATTGCTATTTAGAAAGTTTATGGTAAAATATTTGGATATAGATGAGATAGTCAGACAGACAGACAGATCCGGTGTAGTAATGAACTTGGGGCTGTATACTGATATGTATATATTTAGATATATATAAAAGCTCCAAATTTCATTACTGCACCAGCCCCCATTCCATCCTAATGATAAAGGGCAGCAAACAAGTTGCAGGGGAGACCTTTCTTAATGACCTAATCTAAGACATCTGGGACTAAGTCTAGAGAGTTATATTCCCTTTAGCAGAGCTGCGTAAAATGTGTTAAGGGCATTGCTGCTGAAGTATATAACTTAGCAGAAAAGAACGAATGGGCCCCTGCAGTCTGTCCCGTTTTCCTTCTGTCTGGTTCTCTACCTCTTTGGGTAGCTAAGCATGTGCATTCCCTTTCGCAAAACACTAGCCGTCTGTCCCAAGCAGGTTTCAAATTCTGTTGTGGTGCTGGCCTCCACCACCTCTACTGGAACGCTATTTCAGGCCTTGTCATCTTTCTCTTTGGCTCTGACAAGTCCCAGATTTACCCCAACAGCCAGTCCACCCTCTTATGTCTTACCACCAAGCTTTGTAATAATTCAAACAGCCACCAAAACTAGTAAGGCTGTTCCCTGAACATCTAAGTAAATTACTGGCCGGAATAGAACATCTCTGTTTATTTTCAAAGTCACAAATAGATACAATAAAAGGATGAAGGAGTAAAGGAGGCAATAGCGATAGGGATACAAATATCATTTACAAGTGCAACCATTAAAATATGCTGAAATGTAAAAATGATTAAGAGGTCCATGTTTAAAAGATTTTCCCGGCTAACTCTGAGAGTTTGCCAGACAAATCTTGGGAGAGGGGGTTAAATTATTCCCCTGCTCAGTGAGTTAATTTTGTCTACGCAAATCATCTCCCACACAAAGGTTTTCTGCATAAAAAGAGGCATTACTAGGGCATGATTAAACTTTAGCTTGTCAGCACTGATATTTACCACTGGCCAGATAAAGTTAGCCAGGTAAGTCTAGTAGAATAAATCATAGTCTAAAGTCACCTGCATGACTTTATCCAGAGTTATATTGGGTGGCACATTTACCCAGGAATGTGACACTGAATATCTAGGTAAACAGTTACCCGAGTACCTTATGTTGTTGTTGTTTTTATTAGATTGATATCCTGCTTACCTGCTCAGCATTTTTTTTTTTTAATATGCACCTCACACTGTATAAACGTTAAGGGAAGGGTACAGTGTAGGGTTGCCAAGGGAAATGTAAAAAAAAAAAAATGGCTGCCTCCTCATCTCTTCCTGTTCATAGCAGCACATCCTCCCCTCCCTGGCATATCCTTTCGTATCCATCAGCACCCCTTCCTTCCCCTCTGCAGACCTTTTCTTTAAGAGCAGAGGCATCTGTGCCGCGACGATGTTTTGCTGCCACTACTATGATCAGGCTCTAGATCGGGCCCTGCTCCACATGGCCATTGTGTGTGTGTGTGTGTGTGTGGGGGGGGGGGGGGGGGGGGGGGGGGGGAGCAGCACTTTGGCAGGGTGGGATGAATAAGTTAAGACTATGAGGCTGATTTTCAAAGGGTTGGAGCGCCTAATTTTATGGAGCCAGCTCCTACATTGGCCCTTTTGAAACTGCAGTAGAGTTCAGTGCTTAAATTTAGGGTCCTACTTTTATTACATGACCGGACTCAACAAATTAAGATCAATGCATATAAATCCAATTGGCATTAGATTCAATCAGGCGCCCCTCAGGGATCAGCCCTCTCAGCCATGCTATTTAACATCTACCTTATCCCTTTGTGTCAATTGCTATCTGGCCTTGAAATAAATTATAAAATTTATGCAGTTGATATCCAGTTTTTCATTTCCTATAGTAAATCTTAGCATGATACTTTAGCACATTTAAAGTTATATATACATACTGTAAAGACTTGGCTGTCTCTGAATAAATTAAAATTGAATATGACAAAACAGAAATTCTGCTTTTTTCCAGTATTAGTAATCAGTCACACTCATAACCAGAATCAATTTTTATTGAGGATCATAATATTTCAATTACCAGAAACATCCGCAATTTGGGAGTAATATTGGACTCTAATCTATCAATGTGTTCACATATCTCCGAAATGGTTAAATCTGCATTTTATAGATTACAATTGCTTAAAAAACTCAAACTTGCTAGGATTTGTGGGTAGGTGGGCCCCTGGGCCAAAGTGAGAGTTGGTACCGCCCATGGGGAGGAGCCCTGTGAGCCTCACCGTCGGGAGGCGAGGTCTTGCTGAGAGGTGCGTAGAGCAACAGGTGCTGGAGAGAGAGAGAGATGAGAGGCAGAGGAAGCTAGAGAGTGACCCCCAGGTGGTGGAGTCACAGAACGTCAGCGGAGGGAGCTGACATCAGTACTAGCTTGAGAGTCCTTGAAACTTTATTAGAGAAGCAGAATGACATTGCCTGCGGAGCAGGTTGTGTGGCAGAAAGACACTCAGGCACTGGAGAACCCCAAGGATAGTGAAGTGGGGTAAGCCCACAGTGAAGTCCTTTGTAGTGATGATATGGCAATGGTCCGCAGAGCAGGGTATACCGGTGAGGATCTTCAGTAGAGAAGATATGGCAATGGTCCGCAGAGCGGGTTACACTGGTGAGGGTCCTCAGTAGTGATGGCATGGCAAGGGTCCGCAGAACGGGGTACACCGATGAGGGTTCCTCAATAACAATGATACGGCAATGGTCCGCAGAGTGGGGTACTCTGTAGCAGAGTGAAAGTTCCAGAGAAGGCCCCGGGGAATGGAGCAGGCAGACGTCCTAGGTGGAAGGCCCTCCGAGGAGTGGATAGCCAGAGACAGGAAGGGACCCCGAGGAGCAGGTACCCGGAATGTCTCACGCCACAGAGAAGGAACTGGAACAAGCTTCTGTAGCGAGCGAAGTGGATTCAGCAATGAAGGAACTCGTTGCCAAGTCGTAGGTAGGCAGGGCCAGCCGGCTTAAGAGTCCTTGACGAATGACGTCATCTGAGGGGGACGCCCCCAAGGTTCCCACCATGACGTGCATAAGAGTGACCAAGTAGCGCGCATGAGCGCCTAAGGGACTCCAAGGGCAAGATGGCGGTCGGTAGCATCCATGCCATCCAGGGGGGCCCGGGAACCGGGGCATGCAGGCTGGTGGTAGCTGGCGGAGGCCGCGAGTCGACCCAGAGGAGTCAGTGTAGTCAAGCAAGAGGTGAGCAACAGTAGTCGCCGCCATCTACGACCGACGGGCATAACAAAACCATTACTAAATGCATATGACCTTAGATCAGTTCCACAGACTCTAATACTCACAAAACTTGATTACTGTAATGCGTTATATCTAGGCTTGCTGCTATCTGTATTACAACCATTGCAATTAGTTCAAAATGTAGCAGCCCACATTTTAACTAATGTCAACTATCATGACCATATTACTCCCACCTTGGCCCTCCTGCACTGGCTACCAATATCTTCCCGAGTCCAATATAAAGTACTAACAATCTTGTACAAACTAACTCATGATGATTCAATGATTTGGACTTGTACTTTGTTGTGACTATATAAACCTGTAAGACAACCTCATTCAATAGATGAAAAGTAACTATGAAGGTAGCGAGATATGATATTACAAGGAAAGGAGCTTTCTTCGTTGCAGGTCTAATACTTTGGAATACTTTACCTGATTCTTTGAGAATTTGAACAGAGAAAAAAAACTTTAAATGTAATTTAAAGACATTTTTATTTAAGAAAATATTTGATATTGAAGCTAAACAATAAACATTTTATAGCATACTTAAATCTTCCCTGGAATGTTAGAGGTTCCACAGTTTGACATTCATTAACACCTAAGTGCATCATAATTTGCTTTTTATAGCCAATATTTCCAACTGAAAAGCTAAATTGATAACTCTATTATTCCTTTATTTTGCATCATACTAGATGTTATGTAATGTATTGTTTGCATTTTAATTATCTATGTAATATTGTAAACCATTACTAATGCTGTTGGAATGATGGTATATAAAACTTTTTAAATAAATGAAATAAATAAAAATTAGGATCTTAAAATTAAGACCCTAGAAAGTAGGGGGTATATATTCAAGTGTTGCAGTCCCGGTCGCCGCGCTGGCAACCGGGGCCTTACCTCGCCGTCCTCAGGTCCGGGGGCCGTCAGCTGATTCGCCACTCCTCGGGCCTGGAGTCGAGCGGCAGCTGCCGCATTCTGGCAGGCCTGCATGGCCTGTTCGGCGGCGTCCCCCCAAGGGAGACGCCGCCAAGTCTCGGAGCATTGCGCCTCCCCTCCTAGGCATGCGCGCGAGGAGGGACAATTTAAAGGCCAGACCGTGGGCCGCCCCTTTTCTGACGTCAGACGCCGGCTAGTATTTAAGCCGGCGTCTGCCTTCAGTCTGTGCCTTGCAACAAGGTTCTTGGTTCCCTGTTGCAGTGTGCTGCGGACGCCGTCCGTTCTCCCTTGTTCCTGTCTTCAGCTCCGGCTCCAGCTCCAGCTTCGGATCCTGTCTCCAGCTCCAGCTCCAGCTCCGGATCCTGTCTTCGTTCCAGTGTCCGGGTCGGATCCTGTCTCCAGTTCCAGTTCCAGGTTCTGCTTCAGTTCCAGTCCCGGACCTTCCCGTTCCTTCCGGCTTGCTTCTCCGGTGCTGACCTCTGCCTGTTTCCGACTCTCCTCGCCTGCCGCCTGCCTTGACCTCGGATCATCTCTTCAGAGTGCTGCTTGCCTAAGTCCCAGTGGTCCGGGCTCCTACAGGCTCCTCCCGGGGGAGCCTCGGGCTTTCAGGGTGAAGTCATCTTCGTCCACCGCCTAAGTCCCAGCGGCTCGGATCCTCAAGGGCTCCTCCCGGGGGGATTCGGGCCTCCAGGGTGAAGAGCTCCACTTCGCTGACCAGTATCCGCCTCTCGGCCTGTACCCTCTCCACGGAGACCCCTTCTACCATCACTCTCTCTCTCCGTCAGGCCGGCTCAAGGGTCCACTACTACCCGCACAACATTCAAGAGCCATTTAGACGGATAACAGGAAAGTTATCCGTCTAAGTGGCTTAGCAGCATATTTAAAAGTCTTATTCGGCTAAATTCTAGCCGGATAATGAATTAGAATTTAGCTGGGTAAGTCAGGGCATTCCTGGGGCGGGAGGTAAGCGTTATGGGGAGGAACAGAGTTAGCTAATAAACTTAACCAGCTAACTCTAGGCACTCCATAGGGCAAGTCTAAAGTTAGCCGGATACCACATATCCAGCTAATTTTGGAGTGGAGGAGTAGCCTAGTGATTAGAGCAGTGGGCTATGAACCAGGAGACCAGCATTCGAGTTCCACTGTTGCTCCTTATGACCCTGGACAAATCACTTTACCCTCCATTGCCTCAGGTACAAACCTACAGGCTGATATAGAAGGGTGCGCGCGGCCTGTAAGTTTGTACTGTAAGGGGAAATAGCGTGTGAAAAACGCATGGCCAAAACCCCCCCCCCCCCCCACCCCCTGAAACTAATAGCGCTCATCACATGCAAATGCATTTTGATGAGCCTATTAGTTAGTCACCCGCAATATAGAAAGTAAAATGTGTAGCCAAGCCACACATTTTACTCTCAAAAATTAACGCCTGCAAGACGGCACCGGGCAAGTGTACAGAAAAGCAGAAAAAACTGCTTTTCTGTACACCCTCCAACTTAATATCATAGTGATATTAAGTCGGAGGCCCCAAGAATTAAAAAAAAACCAAAAACCTGCCTGCAGCCCGTGGGTTGGAAAATGGACGCTCAACTTTGCCGGCGTCCGTTTTCCGAACCCGGGGCTGTCAGCGGGTTTGACAACCGACGCCGGTAAAATTGAGCGTCGGCTGTCAGACCCGCTGACAGATGCTGCTTTTGCCAATAAGGAGGCGCTAGGGATGCGCTAGTGTCCCTAGCGCCTCTTTATTAGCGCGGGCCCTAATTTAAATAAAGAACTGCACGCCCAGGAGAGGTGCCTGGGTGCGCGTCGGGAGAGCAGGCGCTTGCCTCGGAGCGCTGGCTCTCCTGCTGACTTTGCTGAATGAGCCTATTAGATTATAAGCCCTCTGGGGATAGGAAAATACCTACAGTTCCTGAATGTAATCCACTTTGAAGCGCTGAAAAAAGTGCAAAAAGTGGAATATAAATCTAAAAAAAAAAAAAAAAAATATTCAGCTAACTAACTTATCTGAGTATATTCAGCGGCTATGCTGCTGAATATCCCGATTAAGTTTGCTGGATTTGTGTATCCGGCTAACTTAGGCCTGGATTTTCTAAGATCACAGATCTTTATGATTCGTGCGGTACCGTGAAAGGTGGCGCTATTGGGCACGCTGCTGGCAGCGATAAGGTGTCCTACCTTTTCGCCGTCAGCGAAGTCGTCGCGGAGTCCGCCCCGACGCCGCCCCGACTCCTCCTCTTCCGGCCTTAGGGCTGGATTTTCTATCTTCGCACGCCTTCCTGAATCGCGCGGTAACGGGGGGGGGGGGGGGGGGCAGGCCTGCGAAAGCCAGCAGCGATCGCACCACCACGGTGTTATCGCGCCAGCTTTCGCACCCAATAGCGCCATCATGAAAGGTGGTACTATTGGGCGCGCTACTGGTAGCGATAAGGGGCTTTACCTTATCGCCGCCAGCGAAGGTTTTGCAGCGTCTGCCCCGACGCCGCCCCGACTCCTCCTCTTCCGGAGCCGGCGCCGCCCCGACTCCACCCTGATCTAGCTATCGCACGCGAAAAAAGGGACTTTTCGCGTGCGATAGGGTTAGAAAATGACCCCCTTAACTAGCTGCTCAGTGGATTAATATTTACCTCTAGATGTCTAAGAGGTAGTTAAAGCAGTTAAGTGCTTAGCACTGATTTTCAGAACTAGGCAACTAACTTAGGTGGGGGTTAAGAAAGTGGTTACTGCGAGTATACTACATTATATAGGGCACTCATCGCACAAGAGGCAGAACAAACTGGAATAAATCAATTCCCGCTACTTACCTTATTGGTTTGTCACTAAGGAAAAAGGTTAATTGAGGAGGAGCAAAGAAAACATATGAAAGGCCCTTATATTTTACATTACATTTGCAAGGATATTTCAAAACAAAAGAAGCCCCTATCTGCCAAAACTCTGGGTCTCAACAAAAGAAATTGTTATCTCCTCTTTTGCGTTTGCTTGGTAACATCTGGATAGACCCTAGCATTTAGATGAAAAAATACTTCAGTGCGATGTTTAAAGAATAACCTCAAAACCCAGTCACGATCAGGTTCTAGTGCAAATGTGACCACCATAGTGGCCGCTTGTACCAGGGCACTGTCAGATGTTTCCAGTAACTGAGATACATCCAGGTTAGGAATTAAATAATCCATCTCCTGAGCATCATCTTGATTCTCTTAAGACTCTTCCTTCTTATATGGAGGCAGATAGTATGACTAGAATAATGGTGGTATAGCTGCCTCTGGAACTTTGAGAATTTCCAAAAGATATTTTCTGAACATATCCTTCGTCGATATGGGTGGAAGCTCTTTTCTTTAACTTTCCTTAGGGAATTTTCCTTAATAACTGTTTTCGCAACTGGATCCATTATTGTGGACTTGTAGAATGGAAGAAGTATGTATTTTATTTCCTCTTCTCTTATAATTTGTATATTTTTCTTTACTCTTCTTTCTTTTTCTGATCAAGATTGTTTCTTGAAAATTTGTTGGAAATTGCATAAATAAAAAATTAAAAAAAAAAAAAAAAGAAAGTGGTTACTGATCTAGAAGGCCATGTATTAATATTGAAAGTGGATCTAATTTGAGGAGTTCTTAAAAGTAGAAGAACAGGAAAGGGTATCTATATCTGTCTTGAAGAAGTCTTTACTGAAAAAGTCTTCTAGTGTTCAGTACCAATACGTGGCAGAGAAAAGGAGAAGAGACTCTGACACTGAACTGATGCCATAGCAACTAGAGTATTCCTTTCCTAGAATCAAGAAGATCATGGAGAACATATTGCTTAGGGAAATTGGGAGCCTACATTTCTGAAGATAGGGAAATAAGGCTAAAATCTGTGATATTGATTAAAGTGGGAAATGCAAACAATTAAGGGTACTTTATACATGCATTTTAGTATCCAAATACAAGCCTATTGGGGGAAGATGGTAAGGTTTCTGAGTGAAGTGACAGACCAGGAGGTCCCGCCAATAATGAATGTTACACTGTTTGATGATATTTCAAAGCTGAAAGTGAGAGGTGCAGGAGTAAAGCAGTTTTTGTGAAAAGCTTTTCTAGTGGGGAAAAAAAGTAATATTGAGTGTCTGGAGAGATAATGATCCTCCCTCTTTCTGGCACCGGAGAAATCTGCTGCATGATCAAATACAGATGGGGAATATAGCACATGGAGACATTTTTTTGTGCAGGCAAAGATTTTGGAGACCTGAGAAAATTACATTCAAAGACTTCCTCCGAAAACCAGTGAAATCCTTAACTATATGTAGTGATATGTAAGGGTAAAGTACTCCTTCTATTGTCAGGGAGGCAGATTTTATAAATCTGCGCACACGTGTACTTTTGTTCGCGCACCAGGCTCGAACAAGAGTACACAGGATTTCAATAGATACGTGCGTAGCCGCGCGTATCCATTAAAATCCGGGGTTGGTGCGCGCAAGGCTGCCCAAAATCGGCAGTCTGTGCGCGCCGAGCCGCACAGCCTGCCTCTGTTCCCTCCGAGGCTGCTCCGAAATCGGAGCGGCCTCGGAGGGAACTTTCCTTTCAACCCCTGCACCTTCCCTTCCCTTCTCCTACCTAACCCACCCCCCCGGCCCTATCTAAACCCCCCCCTATCTTTGTCAGCAAAGTTACGCCTGCTGGAAGCAGGCGTAACTTTGTGCGTGCCGGACCGGCTGCCCCGCTCCATGTCCCAGTCCGGGGGCTGGTCTGGAGGCTGCGGCCACGCCCCCGGAACACCCCCGGGCCGAAACCACGCCCACGGCGCCGCTCCCGAAACGCCGCGTCACTCGCGGCACGCCCCCGAAACGCCACGTCACTCGTGGCACGCCCCCGACACGCCCCTCCATGCAAGCCCCGGACTTACACGCGTCCTGGGGCTTGCGCGTGCCGCCGAGCCTATGCAAAATAGGCTCGGCACGCGCAGGGGGGGGGTTTGGGGTAGGTTTTCGGGGGGTACGCGTGTAAGATACGCGCGTACCCCTTTGAAAATCTACCCCAATGTGTACGTATATTGGCCTAGTGTGCATCAGAAACAAATGTACATTGTTCTTTGTCTTGATTTTTTTTCAATAAAAATTGGAGCCATAAAAAGAAGAATGGAGATGCTATTCTGTAGATTTTCAAATTTTAATACAATCTTAAGATGAAGATGGTTAGATGGGTAAAGGTGGTTCTGGAATTGGGTGGAATTCAGTTAATCCTTCTGAATATGTAGGCACTTAGTGCTTAGTATTGTCCTTTTTTCAGAAAATATCTACCTTAGGCCTGGATTTTCTAAGGTCGCAGCACATTTGGCGTGAGACGCTCTGGGTACCTGCTCCTCGGGGGGCCCTTCTTCGTCTCTTGGCTATCCGCTTCTCGGAGGGCCTTCTTGCCTTGGGCTGCTGCCTATCCCCTTTCCCTGGGGCCTCTGCTGGAACATACGTTACTGTGAGTACCTTGACTCTACGGACCACTACTGTACCATCTCTACTGTGGAATCCTCTCCGGTGTACCCCGCGCTGTGGGCCACTACCGAACCATCTCTAGTAGGAAACCTCTTCGGTGTACCTCGCACTGTGGACCTCTACTGGGAAACGCTTACCAGTGTACCCTGTGCTGCGGGCCACTACCGTACCATCTCTAAGTGAGGAAGCCCTTCGATGTACCCTGCACTGCAAGCCACTACCGAATCATCGCTACAGAGGAACCTCATCGGTGTATCCCGCTCTGTGGACCATTGCCGGATCCCCTCTGGGTATATCCCACCGCACAGACTCTGTGACTTTCTTCTGTACTCCCCGCCCCTCGGGCAGTGCCTCTCTCTCTCTCTCTCTAATAAAGACTCTATTCCACAGCCGTGTCTGAAGTCTGCTGAGACCTTGCCTCCCTGTGGTCAGTACCATCTCTCACCTCAGCCCAGGGCCCACATACCTACAAATCCTAACACCTGCAAAACAGGGAAATTAGAATATCCCAATAGAGAATTTGTGTTTAAGGCTGAAGTAGCCAGATGGATGTAGACAAAAAGCACCCAGATGTGAATGACTTTAAACTGCCTGTAGCATTTACTAACAAACAGATTGGGGTAGATTTTCAAATAGCGCGAATTGGCTTACTTTTGCTGGCGCATCAGGCGCCAGCAAAAGTAAGCTGGATTTTAGTAGATACGCGCGGAGCCGCGCGTATCTGCTAAAAAACCTGGATCGGCGCGCGCAAGGCTATTGATTTTGTATAGCAGGCGCGCGCCGAGCCGCGCAGCCTACCCCCGTTCCCTCCGAGGCCGCTCCGAAATCGGAGCGGCCTCGGAGGGAATCCTCTAACGCCCTCCCCTCACCTTCCCCTCCCTTCCTCTACCTAACCCACCCGCCCGGCCCTGTCTAAACCCCCCCCCCCTTACCTTTGTTGGGGGATTTACGCCTCCCGGAGGGAGACGTAAATCCCCGCGCGCCAGCGGGCCTCTTGCGCGCCGGGCCGCGACCTGGGGGCGGGAACAGAGGGCGCGGCCACGCCCCCGGACTGCCCCGGGCCGTAGCCACGCCCCGTACCCGCCCCCAAAACGCTGCCGACACGCCCCGAAAACGCCGCTGCGCTCGGTCCTGCCCCCGACACGCCCCCCTCCGAAAACCCCGGGGCTTGCGCGAGTCCCGGGGCTCTGCGCGCGCCGGTAGGCCTATGTAAAATAGGCTCACCGGCGCGCAGGGCCCTGCTCGCCTAAATCCGCCCGGATTTGGGTGGATTTAGGCGAGCAGGGCTCTGAAAATCCGCCCCATTGTGAATACAAAGAGAAATGAAAATGCAAATAGAAATCATACTTTAAAATGTCTGTATGCGAATGCCAGAAATCTGAATAGTAACATTGGTGAGTCAGAATATATGGCATTATACAAGAATATGGACTTTATAGGCATTTCAAGACATGGTGTAAGGAGGATAACCAATGGGACACTGATACAAGGGTATATTTTATCAATGTGAGAGGGCAGATAAAATTGTGAAGGGGTGACATTATATGTAAAAGATGGCATAGAGAGAAGCATAATAAAAATCCTGCAGGAAACAAAATATAATGTAGAATCCTTATGGATAGAAATTTCATGTGGGATAGGTAATTTTGAAAAGGATATATACATGCATAAAAGTGGGCTTTAAGCACATAAATGGACGTTATGCACTAAATGGGTTTTTGAAAAATGCTACTTTTATATGCATAACTCCTTTGAAAATTCACTCCTTAGGGTTGAATTTACAAAAGGTTTTGTACACATAAATGGGCTTTTGAAAATTGCTACAATATATGCTAACACATAACTCTTTGAACATTCACTCCTAAGAATATAGCAGTGGGCGTGTGCTATAAGTCACCAGGCTAAAATGAAGAAAAAGACTGAAATGTTAGCTGAAATCAAAAAAGCAAATAAATTTGACTGCACAATAATAATGGGCGATTTCAATTGCCCCATTATTGATTGGGTCAATGTTTCATTGCGACATGCTAGAGAGGTTCTCTCAAGATGTCATTAAATGACTGCTTCATGGAGCAGCTGGTCCTAGAACCAATGAGAGGGGCAGCTACTTTAGATCTAGTCCTCAGAGGAACGTGTGACCTGATGCGAAGGGTTACTGTGGTGGGGTCACGAAGCAATAGCGATCATAATGCAATCACATTTGACATAATCACCCGAGGGAGGACATTAAGCAAAACTACTACAGTATCACATAACTTTAAAAAGAGAGACTTTGAAAGAATGAGGAAATTAGTTAAAAAAAAAAATAGAAGAAGCTGTTACAAAGGTTTTGTTACGTTCCGCGGCCACAGCCAGCTGTGGCCGCCATTGCTCACCTCCCTTTTTACATCGTTGGCTCCGTTGGGCGAACTTGCGGCTTCAGCCAGCTACCACTGGCCTTCTGGCCTCCGTTCCCGGGCCTATCCGAGCAGCATGGAAGCTCCCGACCGTCATCTTATCCGTGGGGTTCCATAGGTCCGCACGCACTTCCCGACCAGCTTTAACCACGTCATGGTGGGAACCTCGGGGGCGTCCCTACCAGATGATGTCACTCTGCTCGAATACTTAAACTGGCCTGCCCAGACAGTGAGTTCACTTGCTGTTCTACCAGCTTCTACTCTACTTGTTCCTGCGTTACTTCCATGGTGTGAGACTACTGGGTACCCGCTCCTCGGGGGCCCCCCCTCGTCTCTTGGCTATCCGCTCCTCAGAGGGCCTCTCACCCAGACTTCAGCTTGCCTTTTCCCTGAGGCTTTCTACGGGACTTCTGCTTACTTCCTGTTCGCTGTGAGTACCACTTCTGGACACTGTCTTTGATTGCTACGTGGGAATCCTTGCTGGTGTACCCGGCCCTGCAGACCATTGCCATGAGGACTCACTTCCAGGTTCCCCTCTCCTCTGCGGACCCGTGCCGTGATATCAACTGAGGAACCTCGCCGGTGTACTCCGCTCTGCGGATCACTACTGTGTTCTTCCACCAAGGACCCTTCCTGCATTACTCCACTACTGATCCAGTGTGTTACAGTGACTGTACATTCCGGTACCCCCGCTCCACGGGTAGTGCCGCTTCCTCCTTTGACTCTTGTCTCAAGCTACTCTGACGTCAGCTTGTGCTGCCGTTCGTGGCTCACCTCCAGGGCTCACCCTCTACGACTCCACCTCTACGTCTGCTGTATCTCCATCCCGCAGCCAGGACTCCGCCTCCCGACGGTGAGGCCCCAGCGGGGCTCCTTTCCCTGGGTGGTTCCACCTCTCACCTCGGCCAAAGGGTGCACTCACTTACTTATCCTAACAGATCCTAACAGGTTTAAAGTTTGCATAAGGCCTCAACATTGTTTAAAAATACTATTTCGGAAGCCCAAATAAAATGTATTCCGTGCATTAAAAAAGGCTGAAGACCAAATAACTGCCAGCGTGGTTTAACGGTAAGGTAAAGGAGGCAATTAAAGCTAAAATGACATCCATCAAAAAATGGAAAGCAGACCCAAATGATGAAAATAGGCAGGAGCATAAGCATTGTCAAGTTACATGTAAAACAGTAATTAGCAGGTCATAGGAGACTGAGAAAAATCTTGCCAGTAAGGCAAAAACTAATAATAAAGGGGTAATATTCAGAAAGCCGGTGAGTGAACAAGTTATCCAGCTAAAGTTAGCTGGCCTTGTGTGGCTGGATAACTAGCTATTTAACCAGATATTTTCAAAATAGAACCAGTGAAGTGGCATTCCTTTGCAAACACCCCCCCCCCCCAAAACAACCATAATCGCTGGCCTCTTAGCCACCCCACTACCACAAATCAAAATCACCTGCTGGCCGCCTCCCCCCCCCCCCCCAAATTTAAAAATAAAGCAATTATTGGCACCCTCCAGCCCTTCCCCCTCCTTCCCCACTAAATATTAAAAAAAAAAATTGCCTCCACACACTGCCCTCACTGCCAACCCCTGCCTCCCACTTGTGAAGCCCTGCTGTCCACCAGGTAACTGAATGATGGTCCAATTTTGAAACCTGCGATGCCAGGCACTTCCAGCATTACTCTGGTAATAGCTCTGGAAGCGCATGCTTTCCGTGTTACTGTTCAGCCCAGAGCTGGTGGCATCGTTTCCCAGTTGTTCCAGCCTAGGAATTTGCAAGAAGAAGCAGGTATGTCACTCTCCTTGCTAATGCACCTGTCATTCTGTGGATAAAGTTATTGAAGATTAGAAATGTCACTAATTTGGGTGCCTGCGAGTCTCATGGTACAGAATAGATCCTGAAAGGAAACAAAATCTAATAAAAACCTTTTGCTTCTTATAAGAGAGGACACTCCATTGTTGCAGACCCCTGTAGATTCTGATTGTGCTTGTCAGCCTATTAGCTATGGCAAGGTTAGGAAACTCTGGTCCTCGAATGGTGAAAGCCAGTTGGGTTTACAGAATAACCCCAATGAATATGAATAAGATACATCTGCATGCAGTGGAGGCACTTCATGCAAATACAGCTCATGAATACTCGGTGTGGATATTTTGAAAACCTGACTGGCTTGCAGCACTCGATGACCAAAGTTGCCTACACCTGATCTATAAGGTGCACTAGAAGAGAGATTGGATAGAACAAGGACCTAGAGGGGAAATGGCAGGGGAGAAGAAGGGGGGGGGGGGGGAAACACCATGTGAAATTTTGCTGTGGAAGTGAATATTGAAAACAAAACCAAAGAAAAATGAACAAAATTTCATTCGTTTTTCATAAGAACATGCCATACTAGGTCAGACCAAGGGTCCATCAAGCCCAGCATCCTTTTTCCAACAGTGGCCAATCCAGGCCATAAGAACCTGGCAAGTACCCAAAAACTAAGTCTATTCCATGTTACTGTTGCTAGTAATAGCAGTGGTTATTATCTAAGTCAACTTAATTAATAGCAGGCAATGGACTTCTCCTCCAAGAACTGTTTGTTCCATTTGTAAATGGAACTGTTTGTTCCATTTGTAAATGAAATGAAATAAACTAGGAAATGTCAACATTTCCTATTTCGTTTCAAACAACAGCTCATTCCTAATAATTTGTCCCTTACTAGTGTAGTATCAGTGTCTCACTAAATACAGAATGTGAACAGTATCAGAGGAGGGGTGGTAATTGATTGACATTCCTCAGTGGCAGATGCCAGCATTTTTTCAAAACTGCATATGTGAGTATAGAGACTTCTTAGCCACTCCTGACCAGAGAGGAGTTGGCTTGGAGTATGCCTCTTTCCTAGGAGAGAAACTGGTGAGTGGTCTCTCCTTCCAAGGGGAGAGTATAGTGTGGGGCCTGCTTTCAGAGGGGTGCCTGAAGAATTATTCTGTCCTAGTAGAATGCCCAAGGCCCATGATCAGGGTGTGTGGACTCTCTAGGATTAGAGAGGTGCTGCTGAGGAGTCCAAAGGGGGATTCTTAGGTTTCCTGAAGATCCATGTAAAGAGGATGTCATCAGATGAGAAAAGAGTAATGTTTCTCAGTTGAGAGGATACAGAGGTAGTTTCAAGGAAGAGAGATTAAAGGTTGTACTCTCCATCGGTCCAGGGAAAGTGCTTCTAAGTCGGAGAAAAAAGATTGTCCTTTGTGGGAGTTCGGGAGGAAGACTGCCTAATAAGGGAAGGTTCTAACAGTTGCTGTCTAGCAAAATAAATCAGCCGGAGGCTCGTATGATTTTGAGAAATGAGAGAAATTACAGAGCGAAGGAGCTGCATCCAGAGAACAGGTAGCAGGGGAGATCCCAGAATGGAGGGATTACTATCCCAGAGAGTTTACCTGTCCAAATTATGCAGCCTAAGCTATTTTGAGAGACAGAGTTTATTTTTTCTTGCTTTGGACTTTATTTTGTGTACTGCTTTGGATTTTTCTTACCTGACATCAGAGACCAATAAAGAACTTTGCTTGACATCTACAGTGTGCAGGGTGTACAGAAGTGCTCCAGAAGAGAGACAAACCCCTAGAGGGGCCTTGACAAAGTGACACTCCAACCCCGTCAGAAAAGAACTCTCTTGCCCATGACCTCCCTAGCGAAGCCCTGTGCCCGGTCAGGAAACAGGGCAGGGGTTACACACATTCAAAATAAAAAAGAAAATTGATGACTTTGGAGGCACGCTGTGCGCTGTTCACAAATTCATCCAGAATGAATCCTGTTGAAACTGAAGCCTGCTGCAGCTATGATTGATGGAAGCTCCAGGCCTTCAGTACCAAATAAAAAGATGTCAAGAACAGCAGCAGTAACCGCAGTAGCAGTAGCAGCAGCAGCAGCAGCAGCAGCAGCAGCAGCAGTGTCTAGGTGTTAAACACAAGCAGCATGGGTCACCAGAGCCAGGGTGAGATAGGCATTTAATATTTTTTTTAAAAGTCTCACAGTCGCTTCTTTTTGATCTGCAAACCCTTGAAATTAGTTTCAGGTAATTCCATAACTCTCCGCAGCACACTACTGTGCCCTGGCTGCAGGCTTTATTTTGCCTTTCCCTCTGGCCCTGCAGGATGTCCTCCCCATCAGCAGGGGGCGTGGGAGAGCAGCCCTTATCGGCAGCTGCTCCTGCTTCCCCTCTGCTGCAATAGAAACTGCACGGGGCCTCTGTAGGCTTGTGAGACCTGCTGGCCCCCTGCAGTTCAGATTGCAGAGGAGACTGGCAAAAGAGGAAGAAGCAGCACTTGGTAAGCCTGCTGCCAGGCTTCTGCTGTTCAAGGATTGGGGGTGGAGTGGGGAAAGGGACAGATGAACGTGCCACAGGGTGTGGGTGGAGAAAGAAGGGAAGATGATGATGCTAGGGATGGGGGGAGAGGAGATGATTTCAGGGAGTGAGGTTGAGAGAAGGTGATGCCAGGGGGTGGAAGGCAAGGGAAAAGAAGGTGATGATAGCGGGGGGTG
This sequence comes from Rhinatrema bivittatum, assembly GCF_901001135.1. Taxonomy (NCBI): domain Eukaryota; kingdom Metazoa; phylum Chordata; class Amphibia; order Gymnophiona; family Rhinatrematidae; genus Rhinatrema; species Rhinatrema bivittatum. The sequence continues at coordinate 284,680,617 of NC_042617.1, read as the reverse complement.
AGAAAGATGGAAGATTATAATGATGATATTGGTGGGAGAGAGGAGTGAAGAGAAAGGAAAGGTGATGATTCCGGGGGTGGAGGGAAAGGGAAGACAAGGGGGATGGAGAGAGAGGGAAGTTAATTATTATGACAAGGGTGAAGGGAGAGGGATGGTGATGATGCCAGGGGCTGGAGGCAGAAAGAAGTTGATGATGATGATGAGGGAGATGGAAGGTGATACTTGGGGAGGGGTGGGGGGGATAGATAATTCGAAGGCGAGGGGAAGAGATGGCGGGAGAGGAAAGCTGATGATGATGCCAGGGGGTGGGTGGGGGAGAGAATGAAAGCCAGAGAAAGTGATAATGATGCCAGGGGGTGGTGGAGAGGGCAGAAGATGATGATGCCAGGGGAGAGGGTTGATTATGATGGTGGAGAAAGAGGGAAAGTAGAAGATGATGGTGCCAGGGGAGAGGAAGTGGGCAAAGAGGAAAGGGAGAAGGTGATGGTGCCAAGGGATGGAGGGAGGGAGAAGGTGATGATGATGATGCCATGGGATGGGGCGAGGGAAGAGAAGAGGAAATGGTTGGTGTGCCACAACAAAGTGAACCCTATGCTAGGTATGCCGCAAAACAAAAAAGGTTGGAAAGCACTGTGCTAAGGCATCCCCTGGTCCCAGCTAGCAGCATCCCCTGCTATCCTAAAGCTGAGGCCCCGACACACAGCTCTGCCAAAACATCTCTCTCCTACCCTGCAGCACCCCGTGCTATTCCAGTACTGAGACCTGACATGAGGTAATTCTTTCATTTCCATATATATTTTATTGTATTGTGTATTCTTCACTTGAAGGCCTCTCCTATCTCTTTACTCCTTCCTATCTGGCTCTCATGAAGGAATCAATTGTTTGTGTGAAATAAGAGAGCAGAGATGGGTCACCTCAGTGGCAAGTGCTGTATACTTCCATGCAGAGGACCTGGGTTCAGTTGCAGTTGGCTGAAGCTGGGGATGCTGCAGAGGCAGCGTTCACAGCCCCTGGGGGGAGAACGTCCTCGCCATCATCCACTGATGACAGCTACCGGTAATTATTGGGCCCATGATTGCAGGGTTGGAAGGCGCCAGTGCATGGTGTTTGGCCCAGAACATCACTGAAATAACCAAAAGAGGTATGTGGAGGGAGGGGAATATTAAGTAGGGGACAAATCTGATGGTAATTATAAAGGAAGGCTCAGGGCACCAGATTTCAGCCCTAATTCGAAAGGAGGAGGAGAAAACTGCAAAGTAAAAAATGAGAGAGCACTCTGATGTCTGATATTCAGAAAATATCCCTAAGATTGCTTGAGTTTGGTTTTTTTGATTTTTCCTGTGTGAACTTGTGTCCATGCAAAAGATGTCAGATCTGTCCACAGATAAGAAACACATTAAAACAGGAAGGGGTGACTTCCTTGGTTTAGAAGACACCAGAAACTTGTTCAGAGAAACCCGCTATGGAAAAGGATGAAGTTAGTGACCTAGACATGCAGAAGGTTAGCCATGCTTTAGAAACCAACTATCAAGCCCAAGACTTTTTCTTGAACAGGCCGAGACAAACCTCAGTCCAGGGGGAAGAAGGAGCGGGTGGAGAAGGAAAGTTTGATTGGATAAAACCCCTTTCTGCTATGTTTGGAACGACCTACTTTGTTATGGTCAAGATGTTTTTTCTTTAAACACTTCACCACTAGCTGACTCATATAACAAGTTTGCTCTTGCATTCTTGTTGCATGAAGTAAAAAAAAAGAAAAAAAAGATTGGAATTGCAGAAAATAAATTATTTTAAAGTGCAAACCACAATGCTGTTTACAGTCCCTGAAGGGAGTCCCAAATGTTACTCTATGATGCAGCAACTGCTGGACACTGAAGGGAGCAGCAACCTGTTGCCCTCTGCCGGAAGAGCAGGGCACTGCGACACTTCAGAGCACTGCTGTTTTACTGAAGGTTCACCCAAGATGTTTTACCAGAATGCTGATGTGAATGAACCCTGTAGTCACTGCCCAGAGGAGGCTGTGATTTTGGAAGCAAGCAGCTGGTGAGGTGGGGAGAAAAAGAAACAAAAAAAAAGCCCGTCTTTTTCTGTAAGAACATAACATAAGATATACCATTCTGGGTCAGACCGAGTCCATCAAGCCCAGTATCATGTGACCAAGAGTGGCCAACCAAGTCACAAGTTGCTGGCAAGTCCCCAAGCATTAAATGAATAGATCCCAAGCTACTAATCCTTATTGATTAATAGCAGTTTATGGTCTTCAACTCTAGGAACTTATCCAAACCTTTTTTAAACCCAGTTAAACTAATTGCCATAACCACATCCTCTGGCAATGAATTCCAAAGCTTAATTATGCGTTGAGTGAAAAAGAATTTTCTCCAGTTTGTTTTAAATGAGCTACTTGCTAACTTCATGGAGTGCCCCTTAGTCCTTGTATTATCCAAAAGAGTAAATAACCAATTAACATTTACCCGTTTCCTTTCATGAATTTTTGGACCTCTATCATATCCTCCCTCAGCTGTCTCTTCTCCAAGCTGAACAGCCCTAACCTCTTCAGCATGTACTCATAGGGGAGCTGTTCCATCCCCTTTATCATTTTGGTTAACTTTCTCTGTACTTTCTCCAGTGCAACTATATCTTTTTTGAGATGCAGCGACCAGAATTGTACACAGTATTCAAGGTGCAGTCTCACCATGGAGCGAAACAGAGGCATTATGACATCCAGTATTTTATTCTCCATTCCCTTCCTAATAATTCCTAACATTTTGTTTGCTTTTTTGACCACCACAGCACACTGAGCAGACAATTTCAATGTATTATCCACTATGATACCTAGATCTCTTTCCTGGGTGGTAGCTCCTAATATAGAACCTAACATCGTGTAACTACAACAAGGGTTATTTTTCCCTATATGTATCACCTTGCACTTGTCCACATTAAATTTCATCTGCCATTTGGATGCCCACTCTTCCAGTCTCACAAGGTCCTCCTGCAATTTATCACAATCCGCTTGAGATTTAACTGCTCTGCATAATTTTGTGTCATCTGCAAATTTAAGCACCTCACTCATCATGCCCCTTTCCAGGTCATTTATAAATATATTAAAAAGCACCGGTCCAAGTACAGATCCCTGAGGCCCTACACTGTTTACTTTTTTCCACTGTGAAAACAGACCATTTAATCCTATTCTCTGTTTCCTGTCTTTTAACCAGTTTGCAATCCACAAAATGATATCACTTCCTATCCCATGACTTTTTAGTTTTCTTAGAAGCCTCTCATGTGGGACTTTGTTGAATGCCTTCTCAAAATCCAAATATTCCACATCTACCAGTTCACCTTTGACCACATGTTTATTCACCCCTTCATAAAAATGTAGGAGGTTTGTGAGGCAAGACTTCCCTTAGGTAAATCCATGCTGGCTGTGTCCCATTAAACCATGTCTTTGTAAATGTTCTGTGATTTTATTCTTTATAACAGTTTCCATGATTTTTCCTGGCACTGAAGTCAGGCTTACCGGGCCATAGTTTCCTGTATCTCCCCTGGAGTCCTGTTTAAATATTGGGGTTACATTGGCCACCCTCCAGTCTTCAGGTACAATGGACGATTTTATTGATAGGTTAAGAACATAAGAACATAAGAACATAAGAAAATGCCATACTGGGTCAGACCAAGGGTCCATCAAGCCCAGCATCCTGTTTCCAACAGTGGCCAATCCAGGCCATAAGAACCTGGCAAGTACCCAAAAACTAAGTCTATTCCATGTAACCATTGCTAATGGCAGTGGCTATTCTCTAAGTGAACTTAATAGCAGGTAATGGACTTCTCCTCCAAGAACTTATCCAATCCTTTTTTAAACACAGCTATACTAACTGCACGAACCACATTCTCTGGCAACAAATTCCAGAGTTTAATTGTGCGTTGAGTAAAAAAGAACTTTCTCCGATTAGTTTTAAATGTGCCCCATGCTAACTTCATGGAGTGTCCCCTAGGTTACAAATTTTTACTAATCTAACATTTCATTTTTAAGTTCTTTCAGAATCCTGGGGTATATACCATATGGTCCAGGTGATTTACTACTCTTCAGTTTTGTCATTCTGGCCTACTACATCTTTCAGGTTCACCATAATTTGGTTCAGTTCATCTGAATTGTCACCCTTGAAAACCGTCCCCGGAGCGGGTATCTCCCCAACATCCTCTTTAGTAAACACTGAAGTCTTTCCACAATGGCCTTATCTTCCTTAAGTGCCCTTTTAATCCCTCAATCATTTAAGGTTCCAACCAACTCCCTCGCAGGGAGTCAATTTTTATTACAAGTTTTTGCCTCTTTGGCCAACTTCTTTTCAAAATCTCTCTTAGCCTGTCTTATCAATGTCTTACATCTAACTTGCCAATGCTTAAGCTTTATCCTATTTTCTTCTGATGGATCCTTATTCCAATTTTTGAATGAAAAACTTTTGTCTAAATTAGCCTCTTTCACCTCACTTTTTAGCTATGCTGGCAATCGCTAGGCCTTTCTTCCACTGCTCTTAATACATGGAATTCATCTGGACTGCGCTTCTAAGATGGTATTTTTAAACAATGGCCATGCCTGTTGCACACTCTTTACCTTTGTAGTTGCACCTTTCATTTTTTTTTTTAAGTATTTTCCTCATTTTGCCAAAGTTTCCCTTTTGAAAGTTTAGTGCTAGAGCCGTGGATTTGCTTACTGTCCCCCTTCCTGTCATTAATTCAAATTTGATCATGCTATGATCGCTATTGCCAAGCAGCCCCACCACCGTTACCTCTCTCACAAGTGCCTGGTCTCCACTGAGAATTAGATCTAAGAGGGTCATTTATCAAATCACGTTAGGGCGTTATGCCCGCAATAATATTGTAATGCCTGTGATAAATACCGCATTACAAATTGCGTATACAAATTTTTCATTTGTATTCAAGTGGGAGTAAATGGAAATGAGGGTCTGTTAGTGTGGCGTGCGACAGAATAACGCACAGCAATGCAGGTTTTAACGCCGGAAACAGCTACACCTTTTTCCTGTGCGTTGTGCCTGCTTTAGCTGTGCGCTACCAGACGAAAATGTTTTTTTCGCGAATTGCAGTTCCGGAAGGGGGAGGGGAGATAGAGAGCCAGAGGCTCACTTATATCTGAATTTTTTTATACCACTGTAAGAGGGGGCACTAGTAACTCGGAGTGAGGTAGATTTTTCGGGGGCGGTTTTACACGCACAGTCATACGTACGAACACCACAGTTACCATCAGTGAAGACTGAATGTGATTTGGAGGGATAAAAGAAGAGTAGATTTGTACCATGTTCTCTCTACCTTGCTTGATGCACTCTCTACCTAGCTGTAATCAAGCTAAGAAGAGAGAACATGAAACAAATCTACTCTTCTTTCACTTTTCATCCCTCCAAATCACATTCAATCTTCACTGATGGTAACTGTGCTGTTCGTACATATAACTGTGCATGTTAAACTGCCCCCCAAAACCCACCTTGCCCCCACAAACCTCACCCCGAGTTACTAGTGCCCCTTCTTACAATGGTATTGTTATGGTTAAGTGGTGTTTGGGTGGATTTTTGGGTACTGTGGCAGATGACCACGCCCTCGGGGAGGAGCCCTGTGAGGTGCCACAGTACTGGGCTAAACGCAGGACGCACAAACACAGAGTTAGTTCTTTATTATACAGCCATTATACCTCACTACTGCCACCAGAGGTGGCAGTAGTGAGGTATAATAGCTGTATAATAGCTATATACAGCTATATATATAATAGCTATTATACAGCTATTATACCTCACTACTGCCACCAGAGGTGGCAGTAGTGAGGTATAATAGCTGTATAATAAAGAACTAACACCAGAGGTGGCAGTAGTGAGGTAGTCTGGATGTAGTCTCAGGAACCTCGGCAGAGGGGACCCTTCTCACCCCGTTGGTATAGGGGAATTCCGGGGTAGGTTTCCCAGTAAGGCAGTACTGTGGATGAGATAGACTGAGAGATTACTCACTAGATGGTAGCTGTAGGTTGGCGATTCCACCAGGCTGAAGTAGATGGTAGAGGCAGGGAGAGCAGGCCCTCGAGGAGCGAGTACCTGATCCCTGTAAGGCAGTGGTTCTCAACCGGTGTGTCGCGACACACCAGTGTGTCGCCAAGCACCAGCAGGTGTGTCGCGGCTCCCGGTGTTCCACTGCCCCGCTTGTGCTTCCCTTCTCCCCAGGGGCGGGGCTGAAAAATGGAGAGATGCTGTGCCCCACCGCTGAAGAGAAAGAAGAGATGCTGCACGCTGCTTCCGGCAGCTGAAGAGCGGAGAGACCTGCGCCCCGACGCCAGCGGGGCCAAAAAATGAAGAGACCTGCGCGCAGCTAGCGGCGGCTGAAGAGCGGAGAGACCTGCGCGCTGACGCCAGCGGGGCCGAAGAACGAAGAGAGCTGCGCACCGAGGCCAGCGGGGCTGAAGAACGAAGAGAGCTGCGCACCGAGGCCAGCGGGGCTGAAGAACGAAGAGAGCTGCGCACAGAGGCCAGCGGGGCTGAAGAACGAAGAGAGCTGCGCGCCGCTGACGGCGGCCGAAGAGCGGAGAGACCTGCGCGCCGCCGGCAGCGGGGCCGAAGAATGAAGAGATCTGCGCGCCGAGGCCAGCGGGGCTGAAGAACGAAGAGAGCTGCGCACAGAGGCCAGCGGGGCTGAAGAACGAAGAGACCTGCGCGCCGCCGGCAGCGGGGCCGAAGAATGAAGAGATCTGCGCGCCGCCGGCAGCGGCTGAAGAACGGAGAGACCTGTGCGCCGCTGCCGGCGGCTGAAGACGGAGAGACCCTGCGCACCGTGGGAGGTGGCTGGAGAGACGTTGCGCACCGCGGGAGGTCAGGCCAGAGGTGGCTGAGAAGTGGAGGCCAGGCTTATTGGGCCAAACAATGAGAAGAGCCTCCATGTGAGCTTGTGTGCCTGTGGTAGAATGGGTGCATGAGTGAGAGCTTGTGTGTGAGTGTGGTAGAATGGGTGCCTGGGTGCGTGAGTGAGAGCTTGTGTGCCTGTGGTAGAATGGGTGCATGAGTGAGAGCGTGTGTGTTAGAATGGGTGCCTGGGTGCTTGAGTGGCAGTTTTGTGTGTGTTAGAATGGGTGCGTAATTGGCAGCTGTGTGTGCGTGTGTGGTAGAATGGGTGCCTGGGTGCGTGAGTGGCAGCTTTGTGTGTGTGTGTGTGTGTGTTAGAATGGATGCCTGGGTGCGTGAGTGGCAGCTTTGTGTGTATTGGGGGTGTGTGTGTGTTGGAATGCATGCCTGGTTGCATGAGTGAGAGCTTGTGTGCCTGTGGTAGAATGGGTGCCTGGGTGGTGAGTGGCAGCTTTGTGTGTGTGTGTGTAGTAGAATGGGTGCATGAGTGAGAGCTTGTGTGTGTGTGTGATACAATGGGTGCATGAGTGGCAGTGTGTGCGGTTGTAAGTGACAGAGTATGTGTGAGATTGTATGTAAGTGACAGAGCATGTGTGTGAAACAAAGACTAGTCAGGGAGGTGACTGGTGTGTGTGTGTGAAACAAAGACTAGTCAGGGAGGTGACTGGTGTGTGTGTGTGAAACAAAGACTAGTCAGGGAGGTGACTGGTGTGTGTGTGTGTGTGAAACAAAGACTGGTCAGGGAGGTGACTGATATGTGTGTGAGAGATAGAGACTGGTCAGGGAGCTGACTGGTGTGTGTGTGTGTGAGGAAGAGATACTAGTTAGAGAAATTACTAGTCTGTGTGAGACAGAGACTGGTTGTGACTGGTTGTGGGCCTTAAGGAAGAGGACTGTGAGGACATAGCTTCAGCAGCCACTGCTGCTTCTAGTGAGTGCTATTGATCTTCAAGGGAAAGGAGTAGGAGAGTTGCTGGAGAGGGTAAGTAAAGGCAGCTTTTTAAGTTTATTTTTCTTGATTGCCATTTTAATTATTGGGTATTATGTGATGTCTGCTGTTTTGAAATATTTTGATATTTAGACAATTTTTATTAATTTTTATGAGTTTTTAATTGTTGGATGTTATTCTGTTCAGCTGTTTTGTAACATTTGTTAGAAAAGTTTTACAATTATTTCTTAGTGGGGATCTATCTATAGCAGCTTGGCTTGCTCTGTTTTCCCAATAGGAGGTGTATTAGTGTTTAGGGCCTGGTTAAATATTTGTAGCGGTAAATAACTGTCTTTTCATAAGGAGGGGTATTGTGCCTGGCAGTAAAGAGAGTTTGTTTTGCTTTTACTGAGATGTCATCAGATCCAGAATATCTTTTTTTGTATAGTGAGCTGTATGGGTAATGCCCTAGTTCTGCTCTGTACCCATTTTTGGGGGTCGATGTGGATCCTGAGGATGCAGAATGTATATTTACATTTTGTCCCATGACGGTCACATGTTCAGTGTGTCACGCACTTGAGAACCATCTGTCAAGTGTGTCCCGGCCGAAAAAAGGTTGAGAACCACTGCTGTAAGGCATCTTAAATAAAGCAGAAGGCCCCTGAGGAGCGGGTACCCAGGTTAGCAATAACCCCGAAGGGCAGAGAGAGAGCTTCCAGTGGCAGCACGGAAGCGGCAGAGTAGCTTAGACCGGCCGAGACCAAGTCCTTGCTAACTCAATGAACTAGCAACATAGTACAGGCAATGTATCCGGATGGGGTGACGTCAGTAGAAGGGAATGCCCCCGAGGTTCGCTCCATTGCTGGAATAAAGACGTGGGTGGCGTGCGCGCACACACCCTACTAGGCCCTTGGAAAGAGCATGGCGGGAGGCAGCATTATAGCCGTTCCGGGGACGCTGGAGAAGTCGGCTTGTAGACGCGGCAGCAGCCATTTTCCCTAGGGATGCAGGAGGAGCCGTGAACAAGGTGAGGCAAACGGGGCGAAGTCGTCTAGCACCGACGGACGCAACAGGTATAAATAGTTAACTTTTTTATGAGCCTCTACAGTCTCTTTCCCGCTTTCTCTCTCACACTCTCTGTCTCTCATCAGCAGACCAATGGGTGCAATAAATTTAACGTGTGATGTGGTAAAATACTGATGCGGTACCAGGAAAATTAGCCTAACCACGCCCCTTTTTTAAATTATGGATGCTATTTTTGCTAGATTTATAGCCAAACGATTAATCTAGGCCTAAAATTGCTCCCTCTCTTGTTGGTTCCTGAACCATTTGCTCCATAAAACTGTCATTTATTCCATCCAAGTCACAGGACTGCATGTTTTCTCATATTCCCACTACAGGAAACACCTGCAGCATCATCACCTCAGTTCTGGCTCTCAATTTTTTATTTTTATTTTTTTTAGAAGTGGCCTGTAAAATTCAAGAGAAGAGGAATGACAATGAGAAAGTCTAGGGGGTCAGACTTTGCAATTCCAAATGCTCTGAGAGGCAATCTGAGCACATTTCAATGTTTTATACCTAAAAAGGTGCAAAATTTCAGATTACATTGGTAAAAAATTAAATGAAAATTACATATTATTAGTGATGAAATCTCTTTGAAGTCCAATGTTTCATACCACATTTAACTATTCATTTTTAAGCATCTTTACCATGTAAGGAAGGTTCATTATCCCAGCAGATCAAAGCAGAACTGTCAAAAATAAAAGCATATAGGAGTTCAGTAAAGAACCTGGGACCTAGTTCAAAGTCTTAGAACCTGGATGTGTCTCCCACAAAGAATTTACATGTTGGGAGCGCTTGGATTTTCTTGACTGATTTTACTTTTTCTGATGCATAATTAATTCTTTTCTATGCAAGACATAACCATCAGCCCTAAGACTTCTGCACTGTTTCTGAAAGATTTTGTGGTAACAAAAGTTAAAAAAAGGTGAATTTTTAAGGCATTACACCTTTAAAAATCAGCACACATGCATGTAAACAGCATACATAACACTCGCGTGTATTTCATAAACCTCAGCATGCATGTGGAAGTAAGGGTCTGGGAGTAAATTTGCGTGTTTAAAAATGGGGCGGGCCAGGAGCGTTCTGGGGCGGAGCAAACATTTACGCAAGTAAGTCGCTAGGTTATAAGCAGTTTACACGTGCAAATGTGGCTGCTTGCCTGCATCTATTTACACCTGTTCTGTACCTAGAGTAATTGATCGTAAATGTTTTAAAAGTGAAAGGCCGACCGGGTGGGGGTCTGGGTGAAATGGGAGGGAGTTCGGGCTGCAGAGCCAGGAGGGTCTGGAAGATCTGCAGATAGACTGGGCAAACTGATAGACTAATTGGTACAAGTGGTAATTTCATTGCTGCGCCCATGTTAGAAACTCTCCCGCCTTGCGTGTGTAAGTTCCACAGGTGAAACCTCTTTGCGTATATTTTTAAAGTTAGAAGTAAAAACACCTGAATAAAGCAGTTGTCTACTATATGTTCCTGGATAACTTTGACCAGAGGCATTGCTAGGTTTCTAAAAGATCTGGGGCACAGCCTTATAAGTTCCCCTCCTCCCAAGATTTTGATAATTAACTCAGTCACATAATTGGATATTGCACAAATGATGTCTGTTCTACATTCCCATGCAGCTGTCATCAGGGAGTCATCCTATATGACCTGTGAGAGGGAAACTATCTTATTAGTTTGATCCTGGCAGGAATCCAATGTCTCTCTCTCCACACCCACCTCTTACCAAATTCCATTCATGCAGAGACAAGACAACCCGCTGATAAAGCAAGAGGCACCACTACTAAAATGTTGCATCATTCTCGCAAGGTATTGGGCATGCATGTCAGTGGCATCTCTAGAGAGAATGATCTTCTAAGCAACAAAGAACCCCCTGGCCAGTTTCAACCATCTAGTAAAACTATCACAAAATTATTCAAAAGTATCAATCAATAAAAATTCTTCTATATGGGAGTGAAATCTGGGGTGTATTCAGGATAGAACAGAATCCCAATATAAACCCTGCACCTTAAGTTCTAGAATACCCTGTGTTCACAGTAAGTCCCCCAACAAAGGGTGCAGAGATGAACAAGGACATTTCCCCTTCCTACTCACCATAGAAAAATAATATTGAGATTCTGGTGTCACCTCTATAACCGCAGCAAAAACTGCCAGGAATATTGTGTAATAATTCAAAACCCTACATAAAGTGAACTCAGAATCTATAGCAAACCTGTCATACTATAATACACTACCAGACTTAAACAGTAACAATCCTACCTATGAAAAGGCAACACTGCAAACATTAGACCAGGCCCTAAAACACCAATATATTTCCTGTTAAGAAAACAGATCCCTGCACAGAAATTAGGAAATAGCAGAATACTTCAACTCAGTCATACATGCAGAAAATAGACAAATCCTTACCAGATACAGAATGAAGAGACCATAAAATAGAAATACAAACAGGCGAAAATTGAATTGGAACCCACAAGAAGCCAGACTGTGTGCAATGCAACAACAGAAAAACAGAAATATCACCATTCCTCATAAAACATCAGACAATAAAATTAAGAAATATAAAGCATCAATCAAAATAGTAAAACCATATTAATAAGAATACATATTTTAAAACAACTGAATAGTATAACATTCAATAATTTAAAAAATCATATAAAAAATGTACCAAACACCAATAAAATATTTCAAAACAGCAGACACATCAAACAATATCCAATAATTAAAACTAATAAGGTTTAAAAAGAAATTACCCTACCCTGCACATCTGATTTTTACTCATTCTGAGATTATCATCAATTAATGGGGAAGAGAGGGGAAGGCCACACAAACTTTATCCTCTCTCTGTCATATACACACATTCTATAATACACACATGTTCATTCTCTCACACATACATTGTGTCACACAGGTTCTCTGCCTTGCACATACACATGTTGTCACACACAGGATCTCTCTCCCTCACACACACACTCCCTCTCTTGCATACTCAACTCCCTCACTCCCACATATGCTCTTGCTCTCTCACACACAAACACAAACACTCAAGCTCTCACTCCCACAGGCTCTCTTACACACCCACATGCTGTCATAGACAGGCTCTCACTCCCACGTGCTCTCTTTCTCTCTTACACACACACACTCACAAGCAGGCTCTCACTCCAGGCCTCCCCCTCTCTTCTGTGGCCACCACTGGTTTCGCCTGGCCTCTTCTTCAGCTATCATAGGATGGGATCTGTGGCGGCTGGCTGGGCCTCTTTTTTAGCCGCTAGCAGTGTCAGATTTGGCCTTGCCCTGCTGGGCCTCTTCTTTGTAGCCAGAAAGTTGTGAAGAAACAGAGGCTTGGGGGCTCCGAGGTGGAGACTTGGGGTACAGACCCTGTGTACCCAGAACTAATGATGCCTCTGACATAAACCCTCCTCCTACACGTGTACAGGTAGTTGAATAAGTTATTTGGTTATGAGAGTTAGCCTAATGTTATTTGATTATCTCAACTCTATTTTGAACACCCCAAAATGTCTACAATTATCTGGATAATCAGTTATCTGGATACATTTTATCTGGATAAATGGCACTGATATTCAAAGGTGAGCATTTATCCAGATAACACGCTCCTGCCTGCTCCATTCAGATCATCTTCTAAAGGTCCTGAGAGCCTACTGACAAGCATCTATAGCCTTGCTGTGCAGCATTCTTGGTTCCCTTCGGTGCCTACTGCTGGAACGTCTTCTTCCGGCCCCCTGGTGATGTCACTAGGGGCAATGGGTAAGGGCCCAGGAGGATGCCAAAGGTATCTGCACCGAGGTGTGTGAGCACTCTGTAGTGCACATGAAGGCACGCCTTCATGCGTGGCTTCAGTTTGCTATTTTGTTCTTCTTTTCTTTTTCTTTCTTTTTTTTTACAATTTTTAAGATGGTGGACACCAAAGCCTCAAAGGAATCTGCTACTCAAATAGGACATGTATGGGAGTTTGGCATCCTCAGATGCATATCTGTCCAAAGACTTTCATATTTGCACCCTGTAAATATTCAGCGGTCAGTTTCTGTGCTTGTATTATCTACGTGATAAAACCCCAGACTGTCGATATGTAACTGAGACCTAGCTATCTGAATCAGGCTTGATACCTGTGATCTATTATGTCATGTAAAGTGTCATGCGTTATAACAATTATGCCACAATAAATGAGGTGGTGTTCTTTTGAATGCCTACGAACAATCGCTACTTTTTCCTCAGTGGATATGGATACTGTTCTCCCACGTGAGGTCTTGACTTTAACATCTCCTGCATTTTATATTTGTTTAACTTATTATCCTCCTGGGTTAGTGTCTTATAATGCCTTCCCTTTGATTGAAATTCTCACAAATTAAAACATCAGTTTGCAATCAAAAATTGTGTTAGGTGACTTTAACCTACACTGCGACCAGCGAACTTTATCAACATCAGAAGTGGCAGTTTTAGACTCCATGTCAGCTCTTGGGTGAGACTTGGTTGTTCATGGTCCCATACATAAATATGGACCAAATTTTGTCTCCATTGTGCATTTCTGATGCACAACTTAAACAGATAACTTAATTAAGTCTTCATTCACGGATAGAGGAGGCCACTTCTTCAATTACAAAATTCATTGACAGGCAAAACAAAATCTTACTATGCCTAAACTGGAGAGATAACAGTGCCCAGTATAGTCTGGGCCATAGACATAAAGACAGGTAAAATGAGGATAATTTTGCAGGGCTGGTCAGATTAGCTGCTGATGCTCACAGGCCAGAGAACTAGCCAGAAGTGACCAAAGCAGACTGAAAAACACAGAGAGAAGCACCCAGGCACCCCTGCTTACAGGTCAGAGGTTAACTCTGTAGTGCCAGCTGCCCTGAATACAGCAGAAGCTGGGAACATGTAGGCTGACTACCAGTTGGCAGAATAACAGCAAACAAGGAAACTATGAAGAATAAAAGCAAGAACACATCATTTGCAGAAACAGGTTGCTGTGAAAGGAATAAAACAGGGAATAAACAGAAAAACACCCATAGAGACAGGACATTTCAAGGTCCATATTCAGTGTTACATAGCTGGATAAGTTTCAACTCATCCCAGTTAAGTGGCAGCAGATGAGTATGTGCCCGGGATCAGAGGCCGCCACTTAGCTGGATAACTAAGGATCCAAAATGTTCACGCTTTTCCATGAGTTATGAGAAGCACTGTGTCAGTGATGGGTCCAGCAAAGTTCTTTATAGTCTCTTGTCTGGCAATCAACTTTACAGATTATCCCAACTCCACTGGGAATCTTATTAGTGTTAAGCTCTCTAGATGGTGCCAGATTCACATCAGTCTTTTGGGAAAGAATGGTAGCAGAAGTCAGAATGATTGGAGATTCTGGTTCTGTCGATACAGGAACCAAGGGTCTGTAATTTTTGATGGCTGAGACTACAACCATCAGAGTGGTCAGGACAAGCACTGTACATCTTGAAACCTGATTGAAGTGGTGTGTTCCTATTTGCTTTTTATTTGGGACATTGGAAACCAGTAGTCCCCTGAGGACAGATCTCAGGATTTGGCAGTTCAAAGCAGACTATTGAGGTTGGTGCTGTCTCACCAAAGCTGCAATGAAATTCTGGCCTTGTCAACCAGGTAGTCTACATTAGATAAGCTACAGAGGCAGACCTTGTGGCATTGTCTGCAGGGTTCAGTTCAGTGGGAATGTAGTGCCACTGGTCTAGCTGGGTTTATTTTCTGATGTGTTCAATCCTGTTGCTCCCATAGACATAAAATCTCCTGTTATGTTTGTATATGTAACCCAGTACCACTTTACTGTCAGTGCAAAACAGGTTGCAAGTCTATTTCATTTAGCACCAGTTCAACAATTTCTAGTGCTAACACTGCTCCACACAATTCAAGTCTTGGGAAGCTGTGGCTAGTCTGTGGAGCTAATTTTGTCTTACCAAGGATTAATCCCAAATGGGGCTTACCTTCATTATCTATTATCTTCAAACAGGCCACTGCATTGTGCTGTAGCGAGAGAAACAGAGGTATACATATGTGGAATCTGGAACTGATCAAGAGCTTGTAGGGAGACTTTTCATGTCTCCCATGCTTTCTTGCTTAGGGTTAGTGAGGTATCTAATTCTCAAGCCTCTTAGCAAAGATTTCCCTTCCCTAGTGACTGGGGCCACAAATCCAAGTGGATCATATAAGCTGTTCATCGATAGGATCCCACGTATGATATATTGGCTTTTCCTGGATTGACACCTGAAAGCTGAATGTGCTTGAGATCCCAGATGAGACCAAGGTTGCACCGAATTGGTGGTGTGTCAACTCTTAGGGTTAGGTTCTTCAGATCCTTTGCATGGTCCTCTGAAGAGAATGCCTTCATTAACTTTGCATTGTTGGAAGCTATTTTGTGCTGTCTCAGGTTAATGGTTTCTTCCTCTACAGGCACAAACTTGAATCCATTGTCCATATAAAAGTCCCTTTCCACAAACTGGCATCTGTCATAGTCCATTTCTCCTTCTTGTGCTAGTCTTCTGAGTCCATAGGTAGCCATGCCGGTGATGGACTATTCCCATTGCTGATATTATTATCATGGTACCATAGGAATCTTAAGTAATTCCTATTATCTTTTCTGACCACAAAACTGTGGAACATTCGTTAGATGTCAACGGTTACAGCAACAGGCCTTTTTCTGAAGCAGATCAAGACTCCCAAAAAGCTGTTTGTTATGTCTGGTTCAATAAGAAGCACATCATTCAGAGAAACTCCTTGAAACTGAACACTTGAATCAAATACCTTATTTTTTGTATGTCTCGGTATGTCAGCTGCTTTTGATACTATAAATCATCAAGTATTACTGCAACACCTAAAGAACATTTGTATAGTGAGTAAGGGGTTTCATTGATTTTCTTCTTTTTGAAGTAATCAAAAATTCCAAGTTCGGCTGTTCCGGTTTAGGCAGGTCGGAAGGTAGAAGGTGGACCCTTGGGCCGGCCTACCAATGGCTGGGCAGGCCGGGAGGCGGAGACAGTAGCAGGCTAGGTTTCACCCGGAGCCCGGGACCCCCCCGGGAGGAGCCCATAGGGGCCCGAACCCTTGGGACTTAGGAGCTGCAGTGAGAAGTAGAGATATAAGTCCAGTAACAGCCCGGAAGCCTACCAGGAAAGTCAGAGAGTCACTGAAGAAAGGCCCGAAATGGATTGCGACCCGGGTAGCCTGGTTAAAGGGCTGGCAGGCTGGAGAGTAGTAAGAGGCAAGCCGGGGTCTAGGCGGGCAGCAGGCAGAGACGTAGTCAGAGGCAAACCGGATTCTGGGCGGGCAGCAGGCAGAAGCGTAGTCAGAGGCAAACCGGAGTCTTGGCGGGCAGCAGGCAGAAGCGTAGTCAGAGGCAAACCGGAGTCTTGGCGGGCAGCAGGCAGAAGCGTAGTCAGAGGCAAACCGGAGTCTTGGCGGGCAGCAGGCAAAAGCGTAGTCAGAGGCAAACTGGAGTCTTGGCGGGCAGCAGGCGAAAGCGTAGTCAGAGGCAAACCGGAGTCTTCAGAATGCAGAGAGACGATCAGGAAGCGCAACTGGCAACAACTAAGCAGTTGGGAACCTTGTTGCAAGGCGCTTGAGTAACGGCTGGGCGCTGGTTATATTGGGAGCTGGGCGTGAGGTCATCAGAGTAGGCGGAGCCGGGCTTCCGGGAGAAGGACGCTCAAGACGGGCGTCCTTGCGCGCGCGCGCGAGGCCGGTGAAGGACGAGTCAACAATGGCGTCCGCCACGTGAAAGATGGGCGAGCAGGGAGAGCTCCGGCACCTGGGCTATGCGGGAACCTGCGGTTGCTGGCGCGGAGGTAGGCAGTTCTGAGCCCGATCAGAGGGGAAGCGGTCGGGACCGCAACATCGGCTACACAACCATTCTTCAAATTGGTATGATTGTACTCCAGGGGTGCCGCAAGACTCTGCTATGTCGGCATTACTTTTTAATATCTATCTGCATCCCATCTGTAGCCTACTCTCTAATTTAGGAGTTGGTTACAGCTTATATTCAGATGACATTCAATTCTTTTTGCCAGTGACTTCATCTTTCGCCAGTGCTCTGACTCAAATATGTCATTGTTTAAATTCCATTAAAGAATGGATGTATGAGAACAATCTTGCCATCAGTATTGGGAAAACTAACATTAGCATCATGAGCAGGTTCCCCTCTGACAACCTTCCAAAAGTGTTGATATTTGGTGCCTAGTGATTCAAAATTTAATCTATCTTCAGAAACTTAGGGGTTGTGCTAGAATCAAACTTACCTTTCACAGCACAAATAAGGCAGATTGCCAACAATGCCTTTATTAAAGTCAGAGCATTGTGAGGGTTAAAACCATTTCTTTCTTTCGATTTTCTTACAGTTGTACATTCATTAGTGATTTCAAGGTTAGACTGTTATAATGCTCTGTATATTGGAGTTCCTGCATATATGTTGACATGCCTACAAGCTGTTCAAAATGCAACAGCCAGATTACTACGGTAACAGACACCAAATTGTATGACCATATTACACCTGTGTTGTACAAATTACATTCCATTACCAATAAAATGGAGGAT
Source organism: Rhinatrema bivittatum (assembly GCF_901001135.1). Lineage (NCBI taxonomy): Eukaryota > Metazoa > Chordata > Amphibia > Gymnophiona > Rhinatrematidae > Rhinatrema > Rhinatrema bivittatum. The sequence goes on along the minus strand of NC_042617.1, from coordinate 284,663,178 downwards.
ACAATTTAAAATTGTAACTGTGATCCCACCAGGCACTTAAGGGTGATTCTCTAGTTTGTGTCAGTTCTGCTTTAAAGTTATACTGACCAACTCATAATTTAAGATCTGTTACCCAAACTCTAAGAGATTCCAACAATACGTCAAGTCTACCTTGAAGAAACAAGAAAAGAGAACTTTTTATGTCGCTGGTCTGCAACTATGCAACAATCTGCCTGAAAAGGTTTAGAAAATTGCTTGTTATGTAACTCTCAGAAAGCAGTTTAAAGCTTTCTGTTTGAAACAAGCTTTTACCAGACATATATAATTTGAGTCATTTAAATCTTCATGGCTATGCTCTAAACTGTCTGCTTGTTACTCTTGTCTCTGGATGTTTTTACGTGTTTTACGTGTTTTTTCATAAGTGTAAATTGATTATGAATGTTCCTTTTGTTACCCACGGAGAACTGTGGATTATAAATAGTGTAAACAAACAAACAAATAAATAAATAAATGCAATCCTGATTTAACCAGATTCTAAGGATGGTATATGCTAAAGATAGGAAGCTACCAGCACTCTTCACCTTCCTTCAGTGGTGGAGCTGGCTTTGCATGACCATTGTCAAATATATTTTTTATGAAGGCCACAAATTTTATCTATTTTGCCTCTGGTTTTCTCTTCAGTGTTTGATACAAGGGAACAAGCTGGGACAGGGCCTGCTCTCAGTTATTGAGAAGCCAAGTCCTGGGCATGTGGAAAGGAAGTAGTACCACCTGTTGTTTGACTTATCTTTGATGAATTCATTATTCATTATCTTCAGGAACTCTTTATCTTTCATTGAAAGTTCAAGTTTATTATCATCTCTTGTAGTCTGTAACACTATGCTTCCAAGATCCTAACTACAGTTCTCTGTTGTGAAAGTGTTCAAATAAATCTGGTGAGCATGATCTGGTTGTTTTTTTTATAGCCAGGCATTTCTTTAACGAAGAAATGAGTAGAACATGGTTTGCAAAAAGATGTATGTCCATTTTCTAGCACCCTGGTAATGAAAGCATCAAAACTGTTTGGCCTATGTACTCTGTCAGTGCAAACATTACCTTCTACCGTGTTTCCCCGAAAATAAGACATCCCCCAAAAATAAGACCTAGTAGGGATTTAGCCGAATTCTTAAATATAAGACCTCCCCCGAAAGTAAGACATCCCTTGTAAACAGGGGCGGATTGACCTATCGGGGGATCAGGCTTCCCCCGGTGGGCCGGTCAATCCTGTGACGTCATTTTTTATTTATTTATTTATTTTTTTAAAATAAAGTTTCCAAAGTATTAGGAGCAGATGCGAGCAGTGGTATCCGGAGGGGAGCCGATGCGCCCAGGAGCAAGGAGGCTCATGCGGCCGCTGAGCCTCCTTGCCCGAAGAAAAAGATCGCGTTCAAATGCACTGATGCTCTTTCTCCTTCCTGCCTGTGCGGCCCCGGAAGTAAACGTTGCCAGAGCCGCATGGGCAGGAAGGAGAAAGAGCATCAGCGCGTGAAGAAGAGGAGCCGCCGCGGGCTGCTGCGAATCCCAAGTCGCAGCGGCCCAAGAAGAGGAAGAGGCCCGGTAGCGAGGAAGAGGCCCGAGAAGTTCAGGGCCGCTGCAGAGCCCATCCTGCAGCGACCCGCGAAGAGGAGGCCTGCAGTGGTATCCGGAGGGGAGCCGATGCGCCCGGGCGCAAGGAGGCTCATGCGGCCGCTGAGCCTCCTTGCCCGAAGAAAAAGATTGCGTGCAAACGCACTGATGCTCTTCCTCCTTTCTGCCTGTGCGGCCCGGAAGTAAACGTTGCCGGAGCCGCATGGGCAGGAAGCAGAAAGAGCATCAGCGCGTGAAGAAGAGGAGCCGCTGCGGGCTGCTGCGAATCCCAAGTCGCAGCGGCCCAAGAAGAGGAAGAGGCCCGAGAAGTTCAGGGCCGCTGCAGAGCCGATCCTGCGGCGACCCGCGAAGAGGAGGCCCAGAGGTGAGAGAGAGGCTGAGGGTCTGTAGAGGGTGCGTGCGTGTATGAGATGAGTTGAGAGATTGTGTGTGAGAGTGAGGATCTGAATGTTTGCAGAGGCAGCATGTGAGAGCCTCTGTGTGTGTGTGTGAGAGAGACAGCGTGTGACGGTGAGAGCCTATGCTTGAGCAAGACAGCATGTGGGAGTGAGAGAGAGCCTGTGTGTGTGAGCGTCAGACAGCATGAGCCAGTGAGAGACTGTGTGTGTGTGAGAGAAATGCATGTGAGAATGAGAACCTGACTGTGTTTGAGGGAAGAAGACGGAGAGAAAAGAAATACGGAAGAAAAAAGGACAATATAAAAGGAATTGGCAAAAAAATAAGAAAGGGAAGGTGGAAAAAAAAAAAGCCTGTGACCAACCGATTAGAAAACTAACATCAGCCAGCAAAGGTAAAAAAAAAAATAAAAATTACTTTTTAGTGATTGGCACATGTGATCTTTGGGAATGTGCAAGAATAGCACTTTCTCTATGCAGATCTCACAATGTACGAGATCAGCATGAAGGAAGTGGAAGCCCACGGGGCCTGCACAGAGGAGGCAGCAGAATGGGCTTCAGTGTCAGTAGCAGCAATCGGCGCCTCCCCAATAGCCAAGTGGCAGCAGTGACAGTGGCAGCAAGATTACAGACATCTGGGGATGGTGGCAGTACCAGTCGGGGGACCCCTTCCAAGCAGTGTGCAGAGGTTCAAAAGCAGCAGAGTCAGCCCAAGCTGACTACCATGAATGCTGCACACTCTTACCTCTCTCTGACAGCACACTGGTGAGGCATGGCTGACACAGGGGCAGCCAGCAGCTCAACGGTATTAGACATCCCCTGAAAATAAGGCCTAGTGCATCTTTGGTACCAAAAATTAATATAAGACACTGTCTTATTTTCGGGGAAACAGGGTATTACCCAGCCAAGGTGTAGTCTTTGGACAAAAGGAGTGTTTTGAGGGCTGTTGCATTTCTGACAAACCTTGTGAAGACTCAGCATATCATAAGCCTACCAAACAGAAGCAGGATCTACGTATTGTAGTCTAAAGGTAGGATTCAACTGGCTATAGCTTTCAGGTGGGGCTAATACCAGTCAGCCTCTGGTGTAGGGATTTCATTTCTGTTGTCTGATATTTGGTTGTGTTCTATAAGAGTAGGGAGAGGTATCTCAATGCTGCCATTGCCAGCTTTTATCACATAACCAGTCGCCCTCCTCTCAGTAGTCTCTATTGTCCCTGCACATGGTCTTAGCGTGTAGGGTAAATTATCTTTCTGTATGTTAAACAAGTTGAAGAACTCTGACCTGGCCAGTGATCTATTACCCTGATCATCCATGATTCCATACATAGATTGTTCCTTAGGATGTACCTTAACAAGGCATATTTTTTTTTTAGTACGATCTGTCACTCCGTCCTTCTCCAGCAACTTTAATGCATTTGGAAATTACTTCTGGTAATGTTGTCTTTTTCATCTCCCTCCCTACCATCCTTTGAGACAGGGGGAGAAACTTTGGGGGAGTTGATTCATGTCTTTCACTGTCACATAATGTGCACTTAATGGCTGTTTCATAGGGGCAGATTTTCAAAGGGTTACGCGCGTGAGATAAACGCGTAACCCCCAAAAAGCTGCCCCTTCCACCCCCTGCGCGCGCCGAGCCTATCTTGCATAGGCTCGGCGCGCGCAAGCCCCGGGACGTGTGTAAGTCCCAGGGCTTTCCTGGGGGAGGGGGGCGGGTCGGGGGCATGTCGCGACTGGCGTGTCATCGGGGGACGTTCCAGGGGCGTGGCCGTGGCCTCCGGACCAGCGCCTGGACCGGAACATGGCGCACCAGCAGCTGGCCGGCGCGGGCAGGCGTAACTTGTAAAATAAAGGTGGGGGGGAATTAGTTAGGGCCGGGGGGTGGGTTAGATAGGGGAAGGGAGGGGAAGGTGGGGGGGGGGCCGGAAAGAAAGTTCCCTCTGAGGCCGCTCCGATGGAGGGAACGGAGGATGGCTGCATGGCTCGGCGCACGAGGCTGCCAATTTTGCGCAGCCTTGTGCGCGCCGACCCTGTATTTTATAACATGCGCGCGGCAGCACACGCATGTTATAAAATTGGGAGTAGATTTGTTCGCACTGGGTTGCGCGAACATATCTACTCCCGTGCGCACCTTTTAAAATCTACCCCCGTCTTTAGAGAGGTGATTTGTGGAAGAACAACATCTGAAGCAGATTCCTAATTCCTTGAGTAAGTTTTTACGTTTACCCAGCAGCTTTTCCTTGATGCCACAGCACAGTCTTGTGCAAAGAGCATTGTCTGGATCTTCTACCTTCCTGTTTATGGCAGTAGGAGGGGAGAAAGGTGTAGACATTATGGGGTAGATCTTAAAAGAAGTGCGCGCGGGGTACATTTCTGTGCGCTACCTGGCGCGCACAAATGTACACCCGATTTTATAACATGCGCGCGCTGCCACACACATGTTATAAAATCCAGGGTCGGCGCACGCAAGGAGGTGCACACTTGTGCACCTTGCATGCGCTGAGCCCAAGGTGAGCCCCAATGGCTTTCCCCGTTCCCTCCAAGGCTGCTCCGATTTTGGAGGGAACTTTTCTTCTGCTCCCCCCACCTTCCCCTCCCTTCTCCTATCTAACCCACCCCCCAGCCCTACCTAAATCCCCTCCACCTTGTTTTGCTTATTTACGCCTGCCTCTGGCAGGTGTATCTTGTGCGCGCTGGCTCGCTGCCGGTGCGCCAACCCCCGGCACAGCCACAGTGCCGGAGGCCTCAGTCCCACCCCCGGACCGTCGCCATGCCCATGACCCTGCCCCCTTCCACCCCTTTTTCAAAGCCCTGGGACATACGTGTGTCCTGGGCTTGTGCGCGCCGCCGAAATAAGCTCGGTGCACGCAGGGGCAGGTTTTCGGGGTTACACGCGTAACCCTTTGAAAATCTCCCCCTATGGGTGAAACTTCTGTTTTGTGCACTACTGCGGGTTTTTTATGTTATCATAGCTTTTAGTTGGCAGATCATCCCAGGGTGGCTTGGTGCTGGTCATATCTGATGCATCAAGCATTAAACTTGGACCATTTCTCATCACCACTAAGTCTCAGCTGAACCTGAAGAAAACTGTAAAAAGCAACATTATTGATTATTTTATATTTTTAACCTTGGGAAACCCATTTTTCTGCAGGATGTATGGCAGTTTCTTCAAGATTGGCTTTACTCCATGGGTAGTGTCTAGACAGCTGAGGCCTGGAAGATATATGTCAGCTTTAGCTGCCTTGAGGTCCAGTAATAGTTCTCCAAGTGCTTGTAATTTGTGATCATCTTTGTTTGAGATTTTTGTAAAATTCTCAATCCTCTTGAACAGAGCACTCTCAATTGCTTCTGGGCTACCATAGCATTGTTCCAATCTTTGCCACATTATAATCAGGCCCACTGAAGGATTATGTATATAGTCTCTATATGCGTCTCTATATGCGTCTCTATATGTATATAGTCTCTATATGCGTTCTAAAGATTCGATTCCCAGTCATTTCACCAACAGGTTAATCGCCTCACTTGGAATAATATTCAGTTCTGAGATGATACTTTCGAATATAAATGTTCATGCTCTGTAGCTTACCAGTTTTGATACTGTTAGGTAGGATTTGACAGAGGAACAAAGTACGTATTGGTGCTTTTGGATATCACTGCTGCGTTTCATACCTTAAATCATCAAATCCTTCTTTCCTGTCTACATGATATAGGAATGTGTAGAACAATGTTGAGTTGGTTTTCCTCATATTTAATGGGCTGAACCAAGCAAGTGAGAATTGCTTCCAAAGTGTCCAGCTGGCACGCCATCAACACAGTTGTGGCCTCAGGGTTCAGCTCTGTCAGCTACCCTTTTTTAACATCTATATCCCCTTTGTAAAATTCTTGCTAGTATGAATGTAAACTATAAAATCTATGCCAATGATAGTCAGTTGTTTTATTTTTTTAGCACGTCAGTCATCCTGGTCCAAAACATTTGAATTTGTATCTACCTGCTTGAAAGCTGTTAAATGCTGGTTAATGCATAGAAGCTCACGCTGAACATAGATAAGAATGAAGTGATTATTCTAAGTAGGTTTCCCCTATACAATACCCAGTTTCTTTTCAATTTTGAAGATCATGAATTACAAATATTATCTCAGGTACAGAATCTTGGTGCAATCCTTGACAGTCATCTGTCTATGAATGCCAAAATGAAATCTGTTGTCGAGACAGCTTTCTTTAAATTGCACATGATCCGAAAATTGAAACCTTTATTGGATCCTCAGGACATCCAAACCATCCTTCAGACCCTTGTATTTTCAGGCATTGATTATTGCAACATGCTGTACATCAGGTCTCCCAGCAAATTCCTTGAGCTGCAAATGGTGCAGAATGTTACAGCCCAAATACTAACTGGGGTTAGGATGCGTGATATATTTTGAGAATTTTCCTTGGCCCCACGCCAGCAAATGAACTTCTTGCTCTCTACTGGCTCTACAGGGGACAAGTGTCCAAGATTCACCCACCAGAAATCTGGTAACCTTATTCTGAGGGATGTTTTGGAACATATATAGCATAGCACATATGTTAAAGACCATCTGAAATGCAATGCCTTAGATGATTTTTTTATTTTGCAGATTAACCGGGATTTAGTTTAGTTTAGTTCAGGGCTGTTTACACTGGTCCTTGGTAACACCCCAGCCTGTCGGGATTTCAAGATATCCCTAATGAATGTGCATTAGAAATATTTGTATGCATAGGAGGTAGTGCATGCAACTAAATCTCATGCATATTCATTAGAGATATCCTGAAAATCTGATTGGCCGGGGGACGCCAAGGACTGGTTTGATCATCTCTGATTTAGTTTATTTGATTTGATGAATCACCTGTCTTTACACTCAATCAAGATGATGTCCAAAAAATGAATCAAATTCACATATAGCAAGTAAAACCAAACAATATACAATAAAATGAAAACAAAAATAAAACCAATAAAGCAGCAAAACAAGTAACAGTATAAAACAATAAATAATACCAAAAAATAAAATTAAATAGAATAAGCAGAATTATTTCAGTGTAGTTAAGTTTCATAAACTCTGGCAAAGAGCCAGATTATGAGGTCTTTCTTAAAAATACTAAATTCTCTCTTGGTCGATAAAAATAAAGGAAGAGTATTCCAAATTTTTGGACCTAGATAAGAAAAAACCCCCACATCTCTCTCCTGTTCTCCAACCAAATTTTACTCTTGGAAAGGGAAGTCAAAGTAATTTGGTTTGAGACAAACGTAATAACCTTGCAGGCCAATAAGGAACAAGAAGATTTGCTAAATAAGATGGAGTTCCCCACCTAAGAGCTTTAAAAGTTAAGCAACCTGTTTTGAAATAAATACAGCTAGTAATAGGAAGCCAATGAAGGTTCTGCATAAGAGGTTTGATGTGGTCAAACGTTTTTTTCTCAAAAATTAATTTTGTTGTGGTGTTTTGTACAATTAGAATTTTAGGAATGAGATTATAGGAAATACCATGACAGAAGGAATTATAGTAGTCTAAATGACTAAGATGAGTGATTTGAGATCTTGTATTTTCAAATTAGGTTTAAGTCTGCAAATGAGCCTTAGACCATTAAAAAGTTCTTTGTAATATAGTTGGTATTCCTATCAGTTCCCTCACAGTTGTTCCCTTTAAATTGGAAGTGTTTGTAGATGATATCCTCCATATATCTGAACCAGAGCCTTCCACGCAAGCACTGATGGGGGAATTCTCTGAGTATGGCAAATTGGCTGGCCTTAAAATATATTTTGATAAGTCCGAAGCCCTTCCATTTTTTGATCAGGTGCGACTGAACTGGGAAGGGACCTTCCCAATGCATTGGGCTACAGACTCGTTTACCTATTTGGGCATTATATTACATAGGGACCAAGCTCACTTTTATAGGGTTAATCAACAGAAAGTGCTTACTCTTACCGAATCCTTGCTGCAGGCCAGGGTGAATTTTCCCCTGTCATTAGTAGGGAAAGTGAACATATTTCAAATGATGATAAGTGTGCATATATGCTCCAAACAGTTCCGTGTCATTTAATGAATAAAGACTTGGGGAAGTTAGAAGGTTTTTATGGAAAAAGGTTTTTTATGGAAAAAGGTTTTTATGGAAAAAGGTTTTTTATGGAAAAAGGTTTTTTATGGATAAAGGTTTTTATGGAAAAAGGTTTTTTATGGAAAAAGGTTTTTATGGAAAAGAGCAAAACCTGAAATTGTGTTGTCTAAATCAAAGGGTAAGTGAAATACAGGAGGAATGGGTCTGGCCAATTTAAAACTTTATAATATAGCTTGTAATCTTCGACATATTGGAGTTTGGATTATGGGAACTGCATATTATACCCCTAGTGATCTGGAAAGAGCTTTTCTGTCTCCCTTAAGTCCCAGTTATATATTGCATGCCTCTACTGTTGTGCTGCCAACTTATCTGAGGGCTGCTCCTCTTGTGTAGTATGGTTTCACCGTATTTACCCTTTGGGGTAACAGAAATTTTGCACCTGGGAGTCAGTTTTATATTTTTTTGCTATGGACCTCTAAGGGCTTAAAAATAATTGTGCAGTTCTTTGATGAGGAGGGATGATACAATTGTTTTCTGATTTTAGGACTAAAAATGATTCAAAGATTGCACTGCTCTTAGTTACTACTAACTGCATAAATATTTGCTTAATTTGTAGCCCACCAGGAACATTTAACAATCATGTATCATCATTTCTAGAAACCTTAGTCACATTACCCTGCGACCTGACAAACACCATACTAGCTGGTGACTTTAACCTACATTATAACAAACCACAACAAAACTCAATATTAGCAAACCTAACAGATGCCTTAAATGGTTTAGATTTAGTAACACTTATAAATAATCCCACCCACAGATTAGGAAACACTTTAGACCAAATCTACTTTAATCCATCATTTCTCTCATTTCAAACAGATATTACTCCTGTCCCATGGTCAGATCACTATTTAATAAAAGCCATAGGGACCTGTAAAATAAAAAACACCAACAATGTAGCCAATAACCATTTCAAAAATATGATACTACGCCATAGTAAAATTAATATAGAAGCATTGACTGATGCTATCATACCAATAATTAACCAAAATCCCCACACTGAAGTCACTGAAATGTTATCATTATGGAATGAAAACATGACCGAAACATTAGATATTATAGCAGCAATAAAAACATAAAAACCCTTCAATAAAAAAACAGCAGCTTGGTATACCACAACATTAAAAATTTGTAAACGTAAACTGCGCAAATTAGAGCGCAGATGGAGAAAAAATCCACTTCCGAAAACAGGAATATTATACCTATTTTCAAAAATACAAGAAAGACATAATAAAAACCAAAAAAGCTTTCTATACCACAAAAATAACGAATGCTCATGGCAACCCCAAAATACTATTTTCAAAAGAACTAACTACCATTCAAGATGCAACATCATCAATCACCTCAGATGAACTATGTAACAAAATCGCCAAATTCTTTAGAAAAAAGACAGAAGATATATCATCTGAATTTGATTCATTACCTATTCCAAACTCAACATTGCCTCAATTAGTCTGTTCCTTTTCAGAATTTCACCCAATCAGCGATATTACTATTATCAATATACTAACAAAATCAAAACCATCAAATAGCCCTTTCAATGCCTGTCCTGGATTTATTCTTAAAGAAATAAAAGACCATATTGCACCATCCATTTTAAACATAGTTAATGCATCCTTATCTCAAGGTCTCTATCCAGACTCTCTAAAAAAAAACCATCAGTATTACCCATTCCAAAGAAGAAAAATCATGATCCTCTAGACTTAGCTAATTACCGACCAGTTGCTACACTAACTTTTATAGCCAAAATCATAGAATCAGTTGCACTACACCAAGTTTCGGAATACATTGAAGACAATAATATTCTACATAATAATCAGCATGGTTTTAGGAAAGGACATAGCATAGAATTTTTACTCATCTCATGTTTCGATAAGATCATTAGAGGCTTCGACTCAAATACAAACTACATATTAGTTTTACTTGATATATCTGCGGCATTTGACACTCTCAGTCATGACATCTTACTTTCCAATCTACATCAAATTGGCATTAATGGTTCAGCTCTTCAATGGTTTTCTTCCATCTCAATGTGCCCTCAAAGAATTACAATGGGCAAGTGCAAATCTGATTGGTATACAACAAAAACAGGAGTTTCTCAAGGCTCAGCACTTTCTGCTTTATTATTTAACATATATCTTTTACCCTTATGCTGTCTCCTCGATGGCTTAAGTCTAAATTTCAAAATATACGCAGACGACATACAATTTACAGTTCCATTCACTGATTCTTGGTCCAAAACATTTTCTCTGTTACAAGTCTACTTATCAACAATAAAAACATGGTTATCCGATAACAGATTAAAACTAAACACTACCAAAACAGAATTAATTTATTTATCTACAGTTCCAGATTCAAACCACCAACCACCTCAATCGTTCATATTCGAAAATCAACATATTCATAGTAAATTTCACTTAAAAAAACCTAGGAATGATCATAGACTCACGATTATCACTATCCAATAATATTTCAGAAGTAGTAAAAAAATCTTTTTTCAAAATACACATGTTGAAGAAACTTAAGCCCTTACTACTTCCAAATGATTTTTGTCTTGTTATCCAAGCCTTGAGTCTTACTATGTTGGATTATTGTAATTCCTTATACCTCGGACTACGTCTCTCTACGATACAACCATTGCAGCTTGTGCAAAATGCCATTGCTCGAATGCTATACAACGCATCATGCAGAGACCATATTACACCTGGCTTCCAATATCGTACCGTATATCATATAAAATTCTGTCCATGATTCACAATCTACTATATAATCCTAACTCAATCTGGTTATGCTCTTTACAGAATATACAAACCTACCAGACAGCTCCGATCCATGGATAAATGCATTTTGGAAATCCCATCAGTAAAATCTGCAAGCTTAGCATTGACAAGAAAACGAGCCTTTTCAGTTGCAGGCCCTATATTATGGAACTCAATTCCAGAATATATTCATTTAATAGTAAACCGTAATGAGTTCAAAAAAGCACTGAAAACATATTTATTCACATGTGCATACAACCTACTGCAATGAATTTCCCAAATATGATTTCTATAATATTAGCACTTATTACTGCATTGTAACTATATTGTAACTATATTGTATTTTAAATGATATAAGTTAAGATATTGTGTATGTTTTATTATGTAAACCACCTAGATGGATAGACTACTACCCCATGGTGCGGTATATAAAAACTTTTAAATTAATAAATAAAAAATAAAAAATATGAGTTGAATCAAAAGCATTTCTATGCATGCATAGAAATGCTTTTGATTCAACTCATATTTTTTTTTATTATGTATTAATTTTATTTATTAATTTTATTAATGAATTATATTCAATCATTGGGAACGTTTGAGTGGCAAGATGAAAATTAAGGGGTAGATTTTAAAAGGTTGCGCGCACGCACACATGGATGCCCAATTTTATAACATGCGTGCGCCAGAGCACGCCTGTTATAAAATCGGGGGTCGGCATGCACAAGGGGGTGCACATTAGTGCAACTTGTGCACGCCGACGCCCTCCACCTTCCCCGTTCCTTCCCAGGCTGCTCCAATTTAGGATTGGCCTGGGAGGGAACTTCCCTACCCCCTAATCTATGCTTCCTTCCCTTTCCCCTAACCTTCCCGCCCCCTAGCCCTATCCTAACCCCCCAAAAAAAGTTATCTCACCTTTTGCGCCTGCTCAAAGCAGGCGCAAAAGGTAAGATAAAGGGGTGGGGCAGGGATAGAGGCGGGAGCCTCTATCCCTGCCCCACCCCTGAGACCATCCACCCCTCCCCGCCCCCTTTCCCGAAGCCCTGGGACTTACACACGTGTCCCGGGGCTTTATGCGTGTGGCCGGGCCTTTTTAAAATAGGCCTGGCACATGTAAGGCCACCTATGTGCGTAAATCCACAGGATTTACGCACGTAGGGCTTTTAAAATCCGGTCCTATATGTTCTTCTTTGATGTGTCCGACCCTACACATCATACCATTTCCTTTTTTTACAGAGCTCTGATGAAGAAGAGGATGGCACCATGTTTTGCTAAAGTGGTGAACCAGTATTTGCAGCTCTTAAAATAATCCGATCTCTGATCAGTAATATAATGTTGCGAGAATTGCAATATATGTTTTTTAGGCTTTTTTATTTTTCTCAAAAGTTAGCTTATGTAGTTAAAATTGCAAATACAGATAAATGTGTCAAGTGTACACTAGAGACGGGGACTCTGGGACATCAGTTCTGGGACTGCCCTAAGATTAGAATATTCTGGCAGAAGTAAAAGACAAGCGAGGCAGGTTCATACTGCGTCGCGAGTATAACATGGGAGAAATCGCGCGGAGTGTAGCAGGGCAGAGGCAGGAGGGGAGGCTGTGAAATGGGAGGGACAAGGGAGAGCGGGAAAGAGAAGAGAAAGATAGCACAGGAGGGGGATGGGGCACTGGCAGTTGAGGAGCACAAGTTAGCATGCCGGCTCCTCATTGGCTAGAGCCTGGTGACACAGGGCAGGCTGCCTGCCAGATACAACAGAGCAGACCTGAGGGAAGGAGCGCTCGAGTTGTTGTCCCGCCCGCCCGCCCTTGCTTACACTGTTGGAAGGGTCAGAAAATATGTATGTGATGTTGTATTTGTCGCAGTTGTGGCGGAAAACCCGAGCCCATGTTATGTTGGAATGCTGGAGGGGGGGAATTGGTGTTGGAGGAGGGGGGGGGGAATGCCTCATGTAGTCGGGGGGGCTGCTGCACGGGATGGCCGGAGAACCATGGGGCTAAGGTTCATGGCAGAGCTTGCTCTCGCTGGTGCGAGGCGGAGCAGGTGGAAAAGGGGGGAGGGGCAGCTCCACCACTGGGGACAAGGTGGTGGAGGACAAAAGAAAAAGGGGTAATGGGAAGGGGGGGGGGGCAGGATTGCAATAGCTAAAGTGGATTGTAAGGACTCGGGTTAGTTAATAAATTGCGGCCTGATTTAAAGCCAAAAAGGGTGTTGTGTGTTTATTAGGGGGGCTCGGGACAGTGAACGGAGTGCAAGTATTTCCCTCCCTATGTTATTGGTTACGTAACTTTTTTAAAGGGACTCACTTTACCCCTTGATGCTATGGCAATTCTATTTGATTGTATGCAAGGTATTGATTGTAGAACTTTGTAAGACAATGGATACATAAGGCTCTCTTCAGGCAAAGAAGACTATAATGCATTGCTGGCTGAGTGCAGATCCACCAACGATAACTCGGTGGAAAAATCAACTATTTCAGATGTGTCTTTGTGAGCAATATGAGGAAACAAAAAATGCTTTCAAGAGGGAAAAGGACTTTTTGTGTATTTGGGATCCTTATCTGCAATCTCTGTCATACAGAGCAAGAGTTTAGTTCTTAACAGTTTTACATAACTGAGATGGATGTTGGATTTAGAAAAGTTCACTTATTTATTTATTTGCTTTTATATACCGACATTGATTGGGGTATATCACATCGGTTTACATGTTAACCCGGAGAATAGTAAGACAAAGGTGTCTTATTATTATTTCATTGTAACAGAAGTAACTCAGCAATTAATATAATTACATTTTAACAGTAGGCAACATTGTAACGAAATTAAATTAACAACTAATATTACATTTTAACAGTAGGCAACTCAAGAATTATTACATAGTATAAGTAAGTATATGGGGAAGGGAACAAAGTGGAGCTTAATTGTGGTACGTGGGCGTATAATGAGGCTAAATAGCATTGTGAGATTTATATTGTATCATGAGATAGGGGTTAAACATTAGAGATGTGAATCGGAACCGGAATCGGTTCGGATTCCGGTTCGGATTCACATCCTGTTTTTTTTTTTCGTCCGGCCCGATCGCGGTTTTGTTTATTGGCTGCGCCCGAGCAGATAAACAAAAAACCCACCCCGACCCTTTAAAACTAATCCCTTAGCTTCCCCCACCCTCCCGACCCCCCAAAAAACATTTTACAGGTACCTGGTGGTCCAGTGGGGATCCCGGGAGCGATCTCCCGCTCCCGGGCCGTCGGCTGGCACTAATCAAAATGGCGCCGATGGCTCTTTGCCCTTATGATGTGACAGGGTATCCGTGCCATTGGCTGGCCTCTGTCACATGGAGGGAGCACTGGATGGCCGGCGCATCTTTAAAAATGGCGCGGGCCATCCAGTGCTCCTACCAAGTGACAGGGGCCGGCCAATGGCAAGGATACCCTGTCACATGGTAAGGGCAAAGGGCCATCGGCGCCATTTTGATTAGTGGCAGTCGACGGCCCGGGAGCGGGAGATCGCTCCCGGGACCCCCACTGGACCACCAGGTACCTGTAAAATGTTTTTTGGGGGGTCGGGAGGGTGGGGGAAGCTAAGGGATTAGTTTTAAAGGGTCGGGTGGGTTTAGGGGTTATTTTTGTGTGCCGTTTTTCCCACCCTCCCCCAAAACGATAAGAGAACCCCCACGAACAATATTGTGGTGTTTTCCTATCGTTTTGGGGGAGCCCCCGATTTCTGACGATTTTGAAAATATCGTACAATATTTTCAATCATCCGAAGCTTGATTCACATCCCTATTAAACATATGGGCTGGTAGGCTTTTTGGAATAACCAAGTTTTTAGATTCTTTTTGAAAAACTGTGTGGAGGGTTTCAGTCTGAGTTGTGCAGGAAGTGTGTTCCATAATGAGGGGCCAGCTATTGATATGGCACGTTCTCTGGTTGTGGTGAGGTGTGCTTGTTTGGCGGAGGGTATGTTTAGCAGGCCGGTGTTCTTGGATTTGAGGTTTCTTTGGGTGTCATAGGGATGGAGGACGTCCTTTAGCCATTCCGTATTATTATTGTAGATGGATTTGTGTAAAAGGGTTAGGGCTTTGTATTGAATTCTGTGGGTTACGGGGAGCCAATGAAGGTCTTTGAGGATGGGTGTGATGTGGGAGGATCGACTGCTGTTCTTAGGAATCTGGCTGCTGCATTTTGGAGTAGTTGAAGGGGTTTGAGGGAGGATGAAGGGAGCCCGAGGAAGAGGGAGTTGCAGTAGTCCAGTTTAGAGAATAAGAGGGACTGGAGTACTGTCCTGTAGTCTTGATTGAAGAGGAGGGGCTTGAAAGATACTAAAGCATGCCTATGAATACCACCTCTATAACCAATCTTAGACCTAGATTCATCATTCTGCCGTGATGAGCCGGGCGAAAAAAAGGGGTGGGGGTGAAATTGTGCAGCCGGCCACATTGTGGCCAGTGCGTTTTCGCCTGCCGCGGTTGAAGCCAGACCGCACAGTTTCACACCCATAGCGCCATGGGAAAAGGTGTAGTTATTTCCCACGATGCTACTGGTGATAATGTAGAAAACATTATCGCCCACAGCGCTGCTGGGACATAACCCTGCCTACACTCCTCCCCTTCCCCTAATTTGCATTGTACCGCCACAATTCGCCCTAACGCACGCAATACCAGCACATGGCAGTTTGATTAATGACCCGGTTTGTTTGTTTGTTTGTTGAGTTATAAATATGAATGTCACTTTGTAAACTGTTGTGATCAATATTTGGAACAATTGTATTTAAAATGTCTAAATAAATAAGTGAACATTTAACTAATTTAAGCAGGGAAATAGAAGAGTTAACATTTGTCTGGTGCTGCGCCAGAGATGGACCCTTGGACCGAGGTAGGGTTGATGCTACCCATAGGAAGGATCATACGGGTCCCCACCGTCGGCAGGCGGAGTGGGCTGATGGGCGGAGGCCAGCTGGCGCTTCACCAATACCAGCCCTCGTTCCCCGCGGGTTGAGCCTTTGGGAACCGGGGCCGGCTTGGCTTAGATGGGCCTCTGTATGTCGTCGTCGATAGATGGGTAGAGAAGTCAGCCCAGAGAAAGCAACAGCAAAGTTGGGAAGTCTGTACTGGATGAGGCGGAGTCCTGGAGACCCGGGCACTGTTGCGTCCATCGGTCTCAGATGGCTTCGACCTCTGTGCCTCACCTTTCT
Organism: Rhinatrema bivittatum; assembly: GCF_901001135.1. NCBI lineage: Eukaryota > Metazoa > Chordata > Amphibia > Gymnophiona > Rhinatrematidae > Rhinatrema > Rhinatrema bivittatum. The sequence goes on along the minus strand of NC_042617.1, from coordinate 284,647,109 downwards.
TCCTTCTCTCTCCTCAAGCCTTGGGAAGATGGCTGCTGCCGCCGCATATTCATGCCGCTCTCTCCAGTGTCCCCGGATCGGCAACGGCGACAGTGTTCGCCATGATTTTCCTGAAGGCCTCCTAGGATGCGCACGCGCATGCCACCCACATCTTTATCCACGTCATGGCGGGAACCTCTGGGGTGTCCCCTCCGAGTGACATCATCACATCCTGGTATTTTAGCCTGCCCTTCGTTTGCTAACAAACTGAGTTAGCAAGGATCGAGATTGGATTGGTCTGCCTCCGGTCTAAGTTGCTCTGCCACTTCCTAGCTGCCACAGGAAGCTCTCTCTGCCCTTCGGGGTATTTCTTCACTAACCTGGGTACCCACTCCTTGGGGGCCCTTCTGCTCTATTTCAGGTACCTATCTTGGGATACCGGGTACTCGCTCCTCGAGGGCCTGCTCTCCCTATTCTGGTGCCTGCCACTGAACAACTTCTGCCTGCCAGGACCTTCAACAATACAGCTTCTGCTTCAGTGAGTACTAACCCTTTCAGTCTGTCTCACCTTCAGCTTCAGCGCTCTGTGTCTACATCGAGTGTGAGATTGGTCTCCTCTGCTGAGGACCCCTGGACAATGTCTGCATGGGTTACCTTCACTGCTGCCCGCTCCCCGGGCAGTACCATCGAGCTGTACAATAAATACTTCTTTGTGTCTGCGTGTATAGAGTCTAGCCTAGTACCGCGGTTCCTCACGGGGCTCCTCCCCGTGGGAGTGGCCATCACCGCAGTACCCAAGGATCCACTCCAACACCTCATAACCATAACAGATTGCTAACTCCATGGATTCGGCTCAGCTCACCGCTTTGCAAGCCATTCCAGGCCTGGCCCAGCGAATCTCCGAACAACAGGATTCGTTAGACAACTTGACTGTTGCCTTTAATCAGTTACATGCATAGATGAATGCACTGGCTGCCGCAGGTAAAGAAGTTACACCGCCAGAAGTGACGGTCAAGTCTACAGTGCCTCTATCTGCTCCGACACGCTTCGCTGGTGAAGTTTGGAAGTGTAAAGGATTTATTAATCAATGTTGCATGCACTTTTCTCTGCAACCTAACCATTTCCCTACAGCGTATGCCAAGACCACCTATATCCTTTCATATCTGGATGGAAGAGCGCTGGCTTGGGCCTCACCGCTGTGGGAGCGCAATGACCCTATCCTGAATGATCTTGCCGGGTTTCTTGAACTGTTTAAGTCAGTATTTGATGATCCTGCCTGGTACTCGATAGCAGGATCAGCTTTGGTTCATCTAAACAAGGTAACAAACCTTTACCAGACTTCGCCATTGAATTCAAGACGTTGGCTTCTGAATCACATTGGGACCCTATGTGCCTGAAAACCCTATTTTTTGAAGGCCTGATCTCCTGGTTGAAAGATGAACTGGTGACTCGTGAGATGCCCAAGACCTTAGCGGAACTTATGAAGTTGGCAGCAAATATTGATCGCCGAATTTGCAACAAAATTCAAGAGGTCAAGAGTCCCAGAAGACCACTGCAGGGAGAGATTTGTGTCAAGTCTGTACCCAGGCCTACACTCCCAGGGCCTGCTGCTAGCGAAGAAGAACCAATGCAATTGGGCTGCAGTCATTTGACTTCTAAAGAGAGATGATTCCAAAAGAGGTTGGGACTATGCATGTATTGTGGACAAGCTGGTCATGCTGTACAAACATGCCCTATATGTCCGGGGAAACTGGCAGACCTAAGTCCTGTGGAAGGACTCTTCTTAGGTCTAACTGCACCCTCTCCTAGTATCTTTAATCTGCAGGCCTTTGGAATATCAGACCCTTGCCTTAGTAGACTCTGGGGCAGGGGGAAATTTCATTTTGAAATGTCTAGTGGAAAATTTGCGGATCCCTACCACTACTATAACGCCTCCATTACTATTGTCCTCTATTCATGGAGAGCCCTTACCAGGTGAAGTAACTCTGCTTACAGAACCAGTGAGCTTGCGTACCGGTGCTCTTCATACAGAGACTATTTCATTCTTTGTGCTAGAGAAGGCCATGCACCCCTTAGTACTTTGGCTACCGAGGCTGCAGAAACAATGCCACAATTCAACTGGACTACTTTGGAGCTTTCACGTTGGGGTCCAGACTGTCATGGCAAATGCTTAATGGAAGTCTCTCCAATACCATGCATGCCAACTACCCCGTTGTTGCCTGGGTTGCCGCCTCAATATGCATCTTACCAAGATGTATTCTCAAAAGAAGCTGCTGATGTGTTACCTCCACACAGATCATACGACTGCGCAATTAATTTGAAGCCAAATATGGAACCACCCAAAGGAAGGGTCTACCCCTCTCCGTAGTGGAGAATAAGTTGATGTCGGAGTACATCCAGGAGAATCTCCAGAAAGGCTTCATAAGACCTTCTAAGTCTCCTCCCGGCGCAGGATTTTTCTTTGTGGGGAAAAAGGACGGAACGTTATGTCCGTGCATTGACTACAGAGGTCTGAATGAGATCACCATAAAGAACCGCTACCCTTTACCACTCATCTCGGAGCTATTTGATAGGTTACAGGGAGCCAAGATATTCTCCAAGCTTGACCTCAAAGGAGCATATAATTTAGTTCGCATCCGCTCTGGCAATGAATGGAAGACGGCTTTTAATACCCGAGATGGACACTTTGAATACCTGGTGATGCCCCTGGGCTTTTGCAACACCCCAGCTGTCTTCCAAAACATGATGAACGATATTCTGTGTGATTTACTCTACCAATGTGTCGTTGTCTACTTAGACGACATCTTGATATTTTCGCAGGACCTGCAATCCCATCAGGAAGATGTCAAAAGAGTTCTGCAGAGACTTTGTGAGAACTGCTTGTACGCCAAATTGTCTAAATGTGAATTTCATAAAGAATCTGTGCCCTTCTTAGGTTACATTGTCTCAAACAATGGTTTCCAAATGGACCCTCAGAACCTTGAGAGTATTCAAAAATGGCCACAACCCACGTGCCTAAAAGCTATAAGACGATTTTTGGGATTTACCAATTACTACCGGACCTTTATTAAAAATTACTCTTCATTGACTGTTCCATTAACAGCAATGACTAAGAAGGGAGCCAACACTGTTACTTGATCTATGGAAGCTGTGACTACATTCCAGAAGTTAAAAGACGCCTTTCAAAGCAAACCATGTCTCCGCCATCCAGACCCTTCATTGTGGAAGTCGATACCTCTGATGTACGTGTAGGGGCCATGCTAAGCCAGATCGGTGATTCAAAGATTACACCCCTGTTCATTCTTTTCCCGATGCTTCTCGCCAGCGGAGAAGAACTAAGGCATTAGGGATAAAGAACTGTTGGCAATAAAAATGGCATTTGAAGAATGGCGCCCCTGGCTTGAAGGTGCACAACATCAGACTACTGTTTACACTGATCACAAAAATCTGGAGTACTTGCATCACGCTCAACGCCTCAACCATAGACAGGCGAGGTGGTCCTTGTTCTTCAACAGATTTGACTTTTTGCTGAAATATCGCCCTGGTGACAAGAATGTCAGAGCAGACGCATTATCTCGCATTTTCCTCTCAGAGGACATACCTGATGAACCCCAGCATATTATTGACCCGAAGAGAGTGGTTCTCACAGCCACACATCCAGAACCCCCGGTACCCTGTGTACCCTGCAATCTAAGAAAGAAATTGCTACGATGGGCTCATGATTCGAAACTGGCCGGACACCCTGGTCAACGGCGAACACTGGCCAAGCTACAAAAGTGCTATTGGTGGCCCACCATGAAAGAAGACACTCTAGCTTACGTAGCCTCCTGTTCCAATTGTGCCAGACAGAAACCTCCGCCCAGACGTCCCTGGGGCCTGCTTCGACCCTTGCCAGCACTGGATGAGCCCTGGACCCATATTGCAACAGATTTTGTGGTAGACTTCCACTTTCTGGAAATAACAATACCATTTGGGTTAAAGTGGACCGATTTTCGAAGATGGCTCACTTCGTGGCTCTCCCTGGCTTGCCATCAGCCATGGAACTTGCTAAGTTATTCATCAGTTACATCTTTCGCCTACATGGATTGCCTAAACATATTGTTTCTGACAGAGAAGCTCAATTTACATCAAAGTTCTGGAAAGCCTTGTGTAAGAAATTTGATATCACACTTGACTTCACCTCTGTGTATCATCCTCAGTTGAATGGCCAAACTGAGAGAATGAATAGAACTCTCAACAGTTCTTCCACGCTTATGTCAGTTCACGACAGAATGACTGGGCTAAACTGTTGCCCTGGGCTGAATTTGCCATCAATTTGCATCCAGCGTCATCTACTGGATCTACTTCATTTGAAGTGGTCTACGGACGACAACCTTTACCACCTTTACCACTTCCACTTTCTGTGTCATCCCCGGCAGCTCAATCTACTGCCAAAGATACACAGCAGCTCTGGAAAAAGACTAAAGAGATGCGCCAAAAAGCAGAACAAAGAGCAAAGAAAGGCTATGACGCTTACTGAAGCAAGGCTCCTGAATTCCAGCCTGGAGATAAAGTTTAGCTTTTATTAAACATCTGAGACTTAAGCTTCCATCTGCTTGATTTGCTCCATGCTTTGTCAGACCCTTTCCTATTCTCCGACGGTTGGGCTCACTCACCTATAGTCTGAGACTCCCTCCAGCTATGAGGATTCACAGTGCATTCCATGTTTTGCTGTTGAAACCGCTTGTTCTTAGCGAGTTTTCCACCAAGACACCTGAACCTACCCCAGTTGATGTAGAAGAAGACATTGAATATAAGGCTGATGCCATCCTTGATGTAAGAAAGAGAGGCAGAGTTTGGGAATACCTCCTGTCATGGGAGGGATACGGACCAGAAGAAAACTCTTGGGAACCATTGGCTAATATCATGGACAAAGAGATGCTTCATCAATTTCATCGATCACATCCTCAAAAACCTAGACCAGGTAGGGGGTCTGGAGGGGGCCCTTTGAAGGGGCGGTACTGTTTCGTCCGTCACTCTCAGACGGCTTTGACCTCTGTGCCTCACCTTTCTTCCTTCTCTCCTCAAGACTTGGGAAGATGGCTGCTGCCGCGTCTTCATGCCGCCTCTCCGGTGTCCCCGGATCGGCAACAACAACGGTGTTCACCATGAATTTCCTGAGGGCCTCCTAGCGTGCAGGAACGAAGGAGAACAGGAACAGGAACTCGCAGGGCTCAGGAACGCAGGAGAATCACCAGGAGGCAATGAAGTACACGACCAGCGTTGAGACCTGTTGCAAAGGCAACCGAACACAGGAGCTGAGCCCGGCCTTATAAACTGGAGCTTCTGCACTGTCATCATCCGGGGCTGCGGCCGAGTTCCCACCGCGGGCCCTTCATAAACAGCAGAGATGTGCGTGTGCCTAGGGAGGAGCGTGGTGCTGAATGCCGGCATCTCTCTGTGGGCCACGGGGAGAGGCCCGTTGTGGAGCACAGAGGCCTGTTGCAGTAGCTGGAGCACTAGGTGTGTCCCGAGGACGGAGCCAGCAGCCCACCACCGCCAGAGACATGGAACTAGACACTGGATTTGCCGCAGCCGGCACACGCAACACCTGGCATTCTGTAGATGTATTTCTGCTGTATTAATGTTGGAAATAATAAAATAGATTTATGTTTAAATATCTTTATTCATCAAAAAAATAACAAACATGCATAACAATAAACATTGAAATTCTAATATTCACAGTTATTTCTCTTACAGCATCGTAGGATCACAAGTCAGCCAAGCCCTTAATATTAGACAATGATGATAATCATAATCCCTTTATTCTCATTTTAATTTTATCTAGCAATCTTACGTCCCAACATCTTATTGATCGAAGTAAATACATATACACCCTGGATGCCTTTACTCTTGTACATCCAGGAGTCCAGAGCATTTTGTTAGCAAGTAAGAGCTACATTCCCTTTTTCCCCTCAGCTACCCCCTCCCCTGCAATCCCCAAGCATTCCCCCCACTACTATCAGATATTCATTTAGAGGGTCATATTACCAGTCTATTGATATATTCTCAAGAAACAGCTCAATCAACCTCACAAATCATTAAGGATCAGACTCCAAGCACGCCCCAACAAACTATGAATATATTTGTCCCATAATGCCAAAAAACAGGTTTTGAAAGAGAATTTAATATAGGATGCCATTGATTCCATAAACATCATCTCATGTAATGAATTTCTACATTGCCAATAAGAGGGTGATACATCTTCCCTCCAAATCAACAAGATATATTTCTTACCCAGAAGAAATGCCTTCCTGGCAAAGCTCCTATCCCCTCTTTTCACTGTATATCTTGCGAGATCTACCTCAAACAAGATCAATTTGGGATGGGGAGGAATATGACTTCCTATCACTACCCCCACATAGGACAATATCTTCTTCCAAAATGATAAAATCTTAGGACAGGTCCAAAAGGCATGTGTAAGAGAACCTTTGTCCGATCCACACTTTATGCAAATAGTTGCTATCCCAGCCTTAAAATCTAATGCTTGCAAGATGTACACCCTTTGTAAGAATTTAAACTGCAACTCATGCAAATACATATTAATTGATATGGTCTTCAAATTCTTAAAACAAGATTTCAATGTATTTTGCGATAATGAAAATTTGCTCTCTCTAGTCCACCTGTCTCATATCAAATCTACCCACGGTCCCTGATCTAATTTCTGTAGTTCCTTATGAATCTTTTATTATCTTTACCTTCTGTGCATTCGGCACATCTAAATCAGGTCAGAGAGAGAGCTTTATCACTGGCAGGACCCAAAATTTGGAATACTCTTCCAACAATCTTAAGACTTGAAACAAACAGTTTAAGCGTGACCTAAAAACCTGACTTTTTAACAAAGCATTCACAACACAATCTTAGTATGTAGTATTTCATTTTATGTTTTTACTGTTTTTATTGTTTTTGATTCCGTGAACCTATTTTTTAGTATTTAATTTTAGTAGTTATCACTTTTAGTGCTTTTATAAATTCTCTTTGTTTTTTAATTTATTAACTTCTTAATGAATTGTTTAGGTTTTATTCATACTATTTTGATTGATTTTTAAGGATATGATTATTTATAATTTGTACTAGATTTAAAACAATTGTCTGTAATTTTTAATATGTTGTGAACCATTACGATGGACTGTCTTAGTGACGGTATACAAAACCTAATAAATAAATAAGTAAAATAAATAAATCTTGGAAAGGGAAAGCTTATCTTGCTCCGTATAAAAAAACTCTTCAATTAGCAGGACCTTTGTTATATCTAAATTTTCGCTCTTGGGGGGGCGGATCCAAGATGGCCACGTGAGAGGATGCTGCTTTCCTAAATTTCCTTTGTTTCTTTGATACCTTTGCTTCTATATGCCTCATAAGAGGAAGGGAGAGGTGCGGGTTTAACCATCCGAACCCGGCACCCCCTCAGACCAGCAATCCATCTATCAGTATGCGGTTCCTAACCCGGATTTGAGGGTGTCCAGCCCGCTAGTGAGGCAGCAAGAGGAGCTCTGCTCTCACCTGGGGAAATTTCTTTGAGCCCTCCTGTCCCACAACCACTGTCTGACTTCTCCCTCCGGCACCACCGATGACACTGGGGCACCTAGGATTCTACCTCGGCGCTTCAGCTGGATGGAATTGCCGGTGCCATGCCTGAGGTGGTGTTGAGTTCCTGCGCTGCCCACCCCCCGTAGTCTCTTGGGGAGAGCGGTACGGTTGGTGGATCTGCCTTCCCAGTCTCAGCACTGGGGAATATCGGCAATTCTGGAGCCGTTTCCCCAGTTTCATCAGCAGTGAGTGCTTGCACTGGGGTTGGTGTTGCTCGGCTCTCTGTGGAGATTATAAAACCAGTGATGGTAACTCTTGAGTCCCTTTGAGACTTGATTGCAGGAATGATCTCTACTTTCAATGAATACTCCCAGCGATTGGTCTCTTTTTCAGAGAAGCTTGACGCCGTAGCACAAGATCATCAGCATATTCTTCAAGAACATGCTTCAACTATTCAAGTTCTGGAAGATGATATTAAAACTTTATAAGCTTCCAATGTGGCTATTCTCCGTGATTGTACATATTCTTCAAGAAGATTGGAATCATTGGAAAATTCTTTGAAACATCTGAATTTACACCTACTGAACTTTCCTAAGGTTCTTGGTGAACTTCCTCTGATTACTTTCAAGAAATTTACGTCTGAAGAGTTAGAAATTCCCTCTGAGTTCCTGCAGTAAAGAAGATAGTTTCTCTTTCTCAGAGACAAAGATTACCTCAATCTAATTTACCTAGTGATAGGGGAAACTTCTCTAATCTATCTGAATATCTGGAGAGTTCTAATGTAGAAATAATTGACAGATTTGTCTTGCTTGTCTCTTTTTTTCTCTGAACAAGATCTAAGCTTAGTAATGAGATATTATTTTAAGAATTTAGAAGTTACCTTTTTGGGGGACCTGACCTGGCTAGACCTACTCAATTGCATCGGAAAGCTTTTTCTGAATGCGTACTGAAGTCTATACTTTAGGAGCAAGTTTCTTGTTACAATATGCATGCAAGTGTATAATTAAGTTTCGAGATAATACCTATATATTTTCTAGTCCAGAACAATTACAGGATTTTTTGAATGTTAGAGTGATAGTTCCTACTAATAATTAGTAATATCGTTAGGTAACTGTAATTATTTTGGGGTATCTCGTGCAATTTCAGGATTTAAATGTTACTATTTTTTCTCCTCTATTTTTATTTATTTTTTATCTATTTTTATCTGCCCCCCCCCCCCCCCCTTCGTGTTTATGATGGATGAAAGATTGTTTTTGGGTTTCTAGGAGAGTGGTTTTTACTTGTATTGCATTATTTCCTTTCTATATGTTCTCTCAATTACCAGTACAAAGTCTCACTTTGTTATAATTTGAAAAACCTAATAAAGATAAAATTAAAAATATTTATATCTTCTCTCTTCAAGGTGAGCACATTGAACAAAGAATACAATACAAAACACTGTGCACCATACATAAGTTAATACATAACAAACATGCAGACTGGTTAAATACAGCCCTACGTGTACACATCTCTAACAGAAACCTAAGGTCAGCAAACAAAGCACTCCTAACCATTCCATCAGTCAAAACTGCAAGACTAACACAGGTACGAGAGAGGGTACTATCACTGGTAGGACCCATACTATGGAACTCCATGCCCCTAGATTTAAGACTACAAAGAGACAGCAAAACCTTTAGAAAAAGTTTAAAAACCTGGCTCTTTAAACAAGCTTTTCAGAAAGAGAAGGGAGAATAAAAACCCAGGGACAGGCAAAGCACGATCAATATAACATTCACACACACTGCTGTATTCACTAAGTGTGTAGTCTTTAAAGGACAAGTCACAATTTTAAAGTTAATTCTGTAATAAAAACCGAGATAGAGACATGGACATGATTAATTACATTTAACATTATTGATCACTAACTACGTTTCCGAACCTTATGGCACTCTTGTAAATGTGCAAATTACAGTATCATTAATTTTATGTGCCTTGATGTAAACCGTTGTGACGGTCTCCTCCAAACGACGGTATAGAAAAGATTTAAAATAAATAAATAAATAGGGGCAGATTTTCAAAGGGTTACACGCGTAAGATATGCGCGTAGCCCCTGAAAAGCTGCCCCTGCGTGCACCGAGCCTATCTTGCATAGGCTCGGCGGCACGCGCAAGCCCCAGGACGCGCGTATGTCCCGGGGCTTGCAAAATGGGGTGGGGCATGGGCGGTCCAGGGCGGGACGGGGGCGTGGCCTGAGCCTTCTAAGCCATTTGCCGCTGTGCCCTGGATCGCGGGACGGCCGTCGGCCGGTGCGCGTAACTTCTTCAATAAAGGTATGGGGGTTTTTTTAGATAGGGCTGGGGGGCGGGTTAGGTAGGGGAAGGTGCAGGGGGGCGGAAGGAAAATTCCCTCCGATTTCGGAGCAGCCTCGGAGGGAATGGAGGCAGGCTGAGCGGCTCGGTGCGCGCAAGTTGCACAATTGTGCACCTCCTTGTGCGCGCCGACCCTGGATTTTATAACATGCGAGCGGCTATGCACGCATGTTATAAAATTGGGCGTAGATTTGTTCGCGCCGGGTTGCGTGAACAAATCTCCCGCGCGCAGGTTTTAAAATTTGCCCCAGTATATTTCAGTTGCAGATAAGAGAAAAGATCAGAATCTCATAAACTAAACTGATTTTTCAACATTTGGAATGACAGTATAGTATTATTTTCATCAAGCACTTGTTGAAGTTGTGTAATACCCTGCCTTTTCCAATACAGAAAATGTTTAGATTGAACCCCAGGGGTAAAGTCCATATTACCTTGTATAGGTATAAACGGCAAACAGGAATTGGTTAACTGTATTAGGATCATTAATTAATTATCACCAAGCCCATCGTAAGGAGGAAATTAAGTTATTGTTCTCCGACACTGGGAGCAATTTACCAGGCTTTGCATACAATACATATTTAAGATCCATTGCCACTGTTAAAGCCTTTTCACTTTCAATACGTATAAACGTATGGTATCATATACCAATCCTGCACAATCCTCAACAAACTAGTAAATTGTATTTCACCATATCTGGAACTCCCAGCCCACCCTGTGACAACTCCTTCTTTAATCTTGCTAGTGCGAGCCTAGGCTTCTTACCCCTCCAGAGAAAAGGCAATAATAATTGTTCCAGTCTAGTAATATCCTTCGTTAATACTTGGATGGGTAAAGTTTGAACTGTGTACAACCATTTGGGAAAGAGTACCTTTCTAAAATGTTTGACATGGCCAGTTAATATAAAAGCAACTGCTGCCAGGTGTATAATTTTCCCCCTCGTTATTGTTAAAAGAGGAGTTATGTTTAATGAATATAATTTTTTCCAAATCTATAGTTAGTTCAAGCCCCAAATACTTAAAGGAACCAGGTGCCCAGTTTAGTTGAAATTCCCCTACCCAATTTCTTTGGACCGAATCAGGGTATGACAGTATTTCAGACTTTTCCCTATTGAGTCGAAAGCCCAAGAATTCTTCAAATTCCTCAAATAGATGCAAAAGCCTCGGAAGGGAGATCTCCAGTTAGCACAGGAACACTAAAATATCGTCTGCAAATACTGCATACTTAAAGTTTTGCTTTATTTCACGATCCAATTGTACTTCTATTAATAAAGGTTCTAACATCAAGAGGAATAATAGTGGTGACAAAGGGCACCCTTGTCTTGTGCCTTTGTTGATAGGAAAAGTAGTAGAGTATTCCCCATTAGCCGAGACACTCGCCACTGTCCTTTTATAGAGTAACTGTATCACTTGTTTAAACTGTCCCTCCAGTTTCATTTGTTTTAATAAACAAAATGAATACAACCATTCTGCAATGTCAAATGCTTTCCCAGTCAAAGTTGATCACCATAAAAGGGGTCTATGTTTTGACATGAAGTGATGGCAGATATAATCTTTTGGATATTTGTCATAGCATATCTCCCTCTCACAAATCCCACTTGTTCTTGACCAATGAAATCAAGCAGAACCAAAGCTAATCTGTCTGCCATTATTTTAGCTAGTAATTTTTGATCAAAATTTAGCAACAAGATTGGGCAATATGAGGATGCCAAGGTCGGGTCTTTCCCTGGTTTAGGGATAACAGTTATCACTACTTTATTGGCATCAATAAGAAATTCTCTATGTATCAGCATGGCATATGTCCTATGCAGTACAGGTGTTACCTGCTCAACCAAGATTTTGTAAAACTCTGCATTGTAACCGTCCGGAGCTAGAGATTTTAATAACTTGGCTGCTTCAATCCCCACTAATATTTATTCCTCACAGATTGGTCTATTAAGCTTACATAATTGCTGTTCATCAAAGGTCTGAAGATTCAATTTCTGCAAAAAATTTTTACATTTAACCAAATTGAAATCTTGTGAGGTATATAGATTTCTATAAAAATCTTCAAATGTTTTTAATATGTCCTTATTGGAATTTACTACTTTACCCGATTTGTCTTTTTGAGTCATTATGAAACGGAATTCTGAGGAAGATTTGATAAGCCTTGCCAATAATTTTCCAGCCTTATTACTTTGCTGATACAATTTAAATTTGTAATACAAATCATTCTTTTAGCTGTTTGGTGCAGAAGTGTATTCAATGCTACCTGTACTGAAATATAAGCCTCTACTTGCCTTTGTATTCATAGTAGCCAACAGGTTTTTCTGGTAATGCAATTTTTTTTCTAATGCTAAAATGTGTTTATCTATATCTCTCTTCCTTTTAATTATAAATTAAATGATGTCACCCCTTAAAACAGCTTTAGCCATTTGCCAAAACAAACTGGATCATCAAGATGCAAGGCATTATGTTCCACATACTCCGCCCATTTTGCTTTTATGTAGCCTTGGAAATGTGAATCTGTGGCCAGGTAATAGGGGAATTTCCAGAAAATACCCTGAGATTTCTCCCCATTGTCCCGTAAGCTCACCCATATTGGCTCATGATCTGAAATATTTATCCCACCAATCCCAATATCCTCTACTCTGGACAAAATACCCCTGGAAGTTAACAAATAGTCTATTCTGGAGAATGTGGCATGTGCCCTGGATAGATGAGTGTAAGCCTTCTCCAGAGGATGAAATGTTCTCCATGCATTAATGAGATGTGATTCAGAGTTCAAAAAAGAAATGCCCCATCCTCAAGCAATTTTATCACTTAACGATGAGTAAGATCTAACCAGACCCGGATCTTGTACCAAACTAAGATCACCCCTACGATTAAGCAGTCATCTATATTAGGGACCAACAGCTGCACCAGTTTTGTAAAAAAGGAGTAGTCATAATTATTAGGGGCATACACATTGCAGAGAGCTTCGGTTTCCTATGCAATTCTCCCAGTAAAATCACATACCGCCTATGTGGATCTCTCATTTCTTTTTTAATTATGAAAGGCAAATTTTTGTGACTAAGTATTGCAACCCCAGCAGATCGAGTACTGGCAGAAAATAATTTAACATCGCTCACCCACCATCTTTGAAGCTTTCCATGTTCTATATCATTTAAATGTGTTTCGTGTAGAAAAATTGCTGCCATTTTTTTTTAGAACCGAGAGGATTTTCATTTGTTTTATGAGTGTATTAATTCGACTAACATTCCATGACATTATTTTCACACTAGCTCTTTAACCATTCATACCCCACAAAACAATAAAGAACCGCTTAATAATCATAAAACCATGGAAGCCTCCTCAGCTAAGACTCTCGACTTCAATGACTGAGCCATCACCTCTTCTATACTCCAGAATTAATGTTGCACTCACCATCCGCGGAACCCCCAGGCTGGCTCCATCTGCCCGGCGACACCTCCCTGCCATGCCCGGGCTTTTGGCTGCAGCAGCCTGCCTTCCCTGTTCGACTCCGCTCGCACTCTCGGTCGCCAGGGCCTCCTCGGCCTCGTCGGTGCATGGGATGCTGCCAGCTTCCAGTGCCGGCCACAATTTAAAGGACCTACGGCGGGAAACCTGCGCCCGCCTCGGAGGATGACGTCATCATCTTAAGAACATAAGAAATTGCCATGCTGGGTCAGACCAAGGGTCCATCAAGCCCAGCATTCTGTTTCCAACAGAGGCCAAACCAGACCACAAGAACCTGGCAATTACCCAAACACCAAGAAGATCCCATGCTACTGATGCAATTAATAGCAGTGGCTATTCCCTAAGTAAACTTGATTAATAGCAGTTAATGGACTTCTCCTCCAAGAACGTATCCAATCCTTTTTTAAACACAGCTATACTAACTGCACTAACCACATCCTCTGGCAACAAATTCCAGAGTTTAATTGTGCGTTGAGTAAAAAAGAACTTTCTCCGATTAGTTTTAAATGTGCCCCATGCTAACTTCATGGAATGCCCCCTAGTCCTTCTATTATCCGAAAGTGTAAATAACCGATTCACATCTACTCGTTCAAGACCTCTCATGATCTTAAAGACCTCTATCATATCCCCCCTCAGCCGTCTCTTCTCCAAGCTGAACAACCCTAACCTCTTCAGCCTTTCCTCATAGGGGAGCTGTTCCATCCCCTTTATCATTTTGGTTGCTCTTCTCTGTACCTTCTCCATCGCAACTATATAGAAACATAGAAATGACGGCAGAAGAAGACCAAACGGCCCATCCAGTCTGCCCAGCAAGCCACGCAGTTTATCCATTTCCCCCCCCCCCCCCCCCTCTTTTTTCTCCCTCCCACCCGTCACTATTGGCTTCCAGCACCCTCCGGCCCCAACTCCCTTCCACCCCTCCACCAATGCAGAGAGCAGCGCCGTATCCGCATCCCAGTGAACATCCAGCTCAATCAGGGGTAGCAACCGCCGCAACAAGCAGGCCCCTGCTTTGTTTGTTTGTTTGTTTTTTGTTTGTTTGTTTTTTGGAGATGGCAGCCCTCCATCCCTCCGCTCCGTGAAGGTGGAACACCAACCACTGGCCACTGGCATCCCGCTCCGTGAATGCCTCTGTGGCTACTGCCGCTCTTTTTTGAGATGTGGCACCCAGAATTGTACACAGTATTCAAGGTGCGGTCTCACCATGGAGCGATACAGAGGCATTATGACATTTTCCGTTTTATTAACCATTCCCTTCCTAATAATGCCTAACATTCTGTTTGCTTTTTTGACTGCTGCAGCACACTGAGCCAACGATTTTAAAGTATTATCCACTATGATAACTAGATATTTTTCCTGGGTGGTAGTTCCTAATACGGAACCTAACATCGTGAAACTACAGCAAGGGTTATTTTTCCCTATATGCAGCACCTTGCACTTGTCCACATTAAATTTCATCTGCCATTTGGATGCCCAATCTTCCAGTCTTGCAAAGTCCTCCTGTAATGTATCACAATCCGCTTGTGATTTAACTACTCTGAATAATTTTGTATCATCCGCAAATTTGATAACCTAATTCGTCATATTCCTTTCCAGATCATTTATATATATATTGAAAAGTACCGGTCCAAGTACAGATCTCTGAGGCACTCCACTGTTTACCCTTTTCCACTGAGAAAATTGACCATTTAATCCTACTCTCTGTTTCCTGTCTTTTAACCAGTTTGTAATTCACGAAAGGACATTGCCTCCTATCCCATGACTTTTTAGTTTTCTTAGAAGCCTCTCATGAGGGACTTTGTCAAACGCCTTCTGAAAATCCAAATACACTACATCTACCGGTTCACCTTTATCCACATGTTTATTAACCCCTTTAAAAAAATGAAGCCGATTTATTAGGCAAGACTTCCCTTGGGTAAATCCATGTTGATTGTGTTCCATTAAACCATGTCTTTCTATATGCTCTACGATTTTGATCTTTAGAATATTTTCCACTATTTTTCCTGGCACTGAAGTCAGGCTCACTGGTCTATAGTTACCTGGATCACCCCTGGAGTCCTTTTTAAATATTGGAGTTATATTGGCCACCCTCCAGTCTTCAGGCACAATGGATGATTTTAACTAATAGATCAGAAATTTCATTTTTTAGTTCCTTTAGTACCCTAGGATGCATACCATCTGGTCCAGGTGATTTGCTACTCTTTAGTTTGTCAATCTGGCCTACTACATCTTGGGCTTATTTAAGGCTCCTCTGGGCTGTACCCAGACGGCTTGGCAACGAGTCTCCCGTGTTGCTTCCTCTCGGATCCTGCACTACTTCTGGAAGGACTCCTGTTCCAGTACCTGACTCCTGTTCTAGCATCTGACTCCTGTTCCAGTTCCTTGTTCCTGCTCCTTGCTCCTAGTACCTTTCCCCTCAGATGGACCTCCCTGGTTTCTGGACCTTGGATTGGACTTTACCTTGCTTGTTTGCCTCCTGCCTTTGGACCTCGAACCAGACCTTGCCTTGCCTGCTAGCCACCAACCATTGGCCTTCAGTCTGGCTTTCACCTTGCCTGCTAGCCACCAGCCATTTGCCTTCGGTCTGGCCTTCACCTTGCCTGCTAGCCACCAGCCGTTGGCCCTCGGACTGACCCTGTCCTGGCCTGCTAGCCGCCAGCCATCGGACCTCGGTCAGGCCACCTCACTGGCTAGCCGCCGGTGCCCGGACTTTGGTCTGGCCCTTTCCTTGCCACCCAACCATCTGTCTTTGAACCTCGCTCCAGCTACACCCTTGGGCCTTATGCCGGTGTATCTCCACAGGGGCCCACCTAAGACCAGCCGGCCCCGGTACCCAAGGGCTCAACCTGCGGGGGGACGTGGGCTGGTATTGGTGAAGCTCCAGCTGGCCCCTGTCTTCCTCCAGTCTCGCCTCCTGACATTGGGGACCTGTGGGGGGGTTTCCCCCTCAGGTAGCGTCAACACCAACTCAGGCTAAGGGTCCACAGTCTACGTCATGGTTCCTACAATTAAGCTGAGCACCACCCTCAACAAATCTTCTAGAACCCAGCACAATAATGAACCCTTCCTCCCCTTCCTCATACCCCCTTCTTTCCCACTTTCAAACATCCAGTGAGATCACGACCCAGTGCAAATGATCCCCCCACCCCATTATTCCTGCAAACAGAACTTCCTGAAACTGTACACCCTTCCAAACAGAGTGCAAACCAAACTAGATGAAACTCGTGAAAATAAAACTACTACAACTGTCCCATAATTTAAATATTGCGGTGACCTCTATAGAAGCCCCTTATGCTCCATAGTCCAACAGTGAGCCTCTTCGTTTCCAGTACAGAAGAAAGGAGTAGTTCCACCATGGCTCCAAGTTCCTTGCTTAACCTGCAGATTATATCCACTTCATAGTGTTATGCAGCCATGCTCTGCGTTCCCGATACAAAGGAGGATACAAAAATCCCTCCGACACAGTGAAATTGGGAATCTTAACAATATAATGATTGTCCCACACCACGAGTAGATTGATCTTATTTTGCAGTTGTCTGAGAAGTTTCAAACTTTGCCACTAAAGCTGTAGCGTCTCCACCGAATGAAAACATTGTATACCTTCTGGAAGGGAAAGCGGCAGCTTTGCTGGGTATACCAAGGTGAATCGCCCTCCCAAATCATGTAAACATGCACATATTGGTGTAAATTCTTTCCTCTGGCAGAGTAATCTTGAAACACCAAGACATTGTTATTGTCGTGAGCAAGCTCCTTCCCCAAGCGCAGTGCCTGAAGTGTATCTACTTTTTATGTGAAATGCAAAAATCTGGCAATTACTACCTGCAGTCTGTCTGCTCTCTCCTTTCGTGCACCTAGCCTGTGAGCATGCTAGGTGCCTAATTTTTGGCCGAGCCAGGATTCAAAAAATGTAGGCAAGTCTTTTTCATCGATCGACTCAGTCAGCCCCACAAAATTCAAATTGTTGCGGCATGATCTAATTACCAAGTCCTCCAGCCATTCTTCCTGTTTTTTGATTGTTGCTTTTAAGTCGGTAAGTTCATCACTGTCTGCCTGCACCGTATCCTAATTATCCGATACCCGTTGTTCTAGGTCAGCAAAGTGGGACTCATAAGCTGACATCTTTTTAGTTACCTCATCAAGTTTATCAGCTTTTTTTTTAAATTCCGGCTCGAGTGCATATACACCGCAGCTTTGAGCTCCATTATAGTTGGTAGAGTTATCGCTGCTCGCGCCAGGGTCTGACAACTGTTCACCATTTTCCCTTCCCCCGGCTTTATTTTTTCTTTATCCTTGTCTTTTTTAGTTAATCTTGTCAACATACCCCTATCACCCGTCAAGACAAGGATCAAGCACAGTTCTTCTCACCTTTTTTTGCCAGTTTTTAAGCCATAATGAAATGGCTGGAAGTGAGTTAAGCAGATGGGGGATCAGAACAAGTGACTCACATCTCACCTCGCCCTCTACACCACATGATCTCCATAAAATAGATTTAAACAAAAAAAGATCTTTGTACCAGAGGACAGACATGGGGGCAAAACTTAATGAAATCTCTAACTTGATTCCCATTAAAGTAATAGTGTTTCATAACTACGGTAGAGGTGCCTGCCATCACTGGCGAAGGAAGTATTTTAGGATCAACAATTCTTGCAAAACAAATAACCTCTGATTTTCCTGGATTTACTTTAAGTTTGAAAGAAAATAACCAAGTGGCCATCTGAGATAAGCAAGCATTGAAATCAGATATAGAAGTGGGAAATTCTGGATCAATATTTGCATCTATTTGAATGTCATCTGCGTAAAAATATGAGCTAAACTTTAAACTCTGGTTAAGAGTTGCTGATGGTGACATATACATTGAAAAGAGTAGATGGTCCAATTTTAAACTAATTTCTGAAAGAAGAGCTAATAATGCTGATTCGGTGCTGTAGCCTCTGTGATACCCTGATTGTCTCAGATGTAAAACCAATATTTTTTCAAAATGAAGAGACCTGAATAAAGACTGCTCTCTCAATTAATTTTTTAAGAGATGGTAAATTAGAGATAGGCCTATAGTTTTCTGGGATAGTGGGATCTAAATGAGTAAAGTGGACACATTTTCACAGCCTTAATCTCAGGTGGCAAAAAATCTTGTGTAAGGCTGGTATTAATTATGGATACAAGTGGGGAAGAAAGAGTCAATATTGTGTCTTTAGGCCAGTGTAAATGGTACAAGTGCATCAATCCCCATGGCTAGAGGGGCCCTGTGGTGGTTGCATCTGCTTAAAGACAGGCCAGCAGGAGCACATGGGGCTGTCGATAGGAAAAGGAAGAGTAGACGTGGCACCTGTATAGGGCTGGCAGGCAGGCAGATCCAAGAGCTTCTCCCCCTAATACTCGGTCCTCCTCCCCATGACAGGTATTTCCTTCCTTTCCCTTCAACCTCCCTATATCCAAAGTCCCCTTTCATTCAGTCCCTGGTCCTCCCTCTCTTTTTGCCACCCTCTCTTCATCCCTGGCCATCTCTCTCCCTCCCCATCACAGGTCCTCTCTGTCTCCCTCCATCCAGGGTCCTTTCCCCCCCCCCCCCCCATATCCTATCCCGGGCCTTCTCTCATTCAGGCCCTGATCCATGCTCGCCTTTTCCCTCTTCCCATCGTGAGTCCTCTCTCCTTCCTGCATCCTCTTTCCTCTTTATTCATCCCATCCATTCTCTCTGTCTTTCCCCCATCCCAGGTTCTGTCACTTCTCGATTCTTGGTAACCCTCCTCCATTCCAGGAATATTCTGCCCATATGTTCTCCTCACCCTAGAAGGCTCTCCTCACATTCCCCACCTACCAGTGATCCCTAGATATTCTTTGTCTTCCTCTCCATTCTCACTGCCCCTCCTCCAATATATTCTGTCTCATCTTCCTCCTTACCCACTATGGCCTGACCTTCCCATGATCTCCTCCAGTACAGCCTACTCTCTCCTCTTGCAATCCCTACCCTTGTGGCAGCAGGAAAGCATTTAATATCAGATGCCAGATTTCTGTGCCAAACAGTCTCATAATAGGAACTGTGTGGATCCATTAGATCTTGTGGCTCTTATTGCGAGATTGCCCCCTCACCCACGCCTCAGTGAGGTACATGAAGCTGATGCAGTGCTAAGCACATTCCTCCTTCCAGTGGGGAGGGGGGGGGGAGAGACTGAGAAAGGAGAGCTGGGCGTGGCTGTGGATCTGAGGGTGGGAGTGAGAAAGAGAAGATTTGTGCTTCTGTCTCTGCTAAATCAGAGGACAGGAGGTTGCCAATCATACTGGTCCCAAACTGAGCACAGTCCCTGTTTTATTGCTTCTTTTTTTGTTTGTTTGTTTTATTGCTTCTTTTACTGTTTTCTTTTAAGTAATGGTTTTTTAGTTACTTTTAGTCAAATTTTTATTTGTATTGATTGATTTAATGTAATTTTTATTCTGTTATATTTTATTAATTATTGTTTATACTATCATTGTGTAAACCGTAGAGATAGAGACATAGGTCTCTCTACAACGGTATAGAAAAGTTGTATAAATAAATAAATAAAATAAATAAATCTAGTAAATATACCTCGAAGTAACTTTTGAAAGTCGATGCCCTAGTGACACAGTATTCTTCTTCAAACAATAAAATCATTTTTCAACCTTGGTGTCACTGGCTCCAATTAATAATTTTATCATCTATCCCCACTTTGCTCTCTCCTCTTTTTTTTTGTGAGTTCTTTTGGATCCTGTGCAGTCTCTTCACCATTTCCTACAGTCTCTTTCCTGTTTGTGTGTCTCTCCCACCTGTCTCTCAAAATGCCCCACTCCTTTCAGCCTCTTTTTTTCTTCCTATTTCTTCTATTTACCTTGTCAGCCTCTCTAAGATTCAAAATACATGGGATAAACACATGGCAAGAAAATTGTGATGAAGGCACTGGGCTACCTTGACTGAGTGATGGTTGCAGCCCAAGACAGCAGGGACATGACTGCATTCTGCTTCCTGAGAGACATGGGCAAACCAGCACGGATCGACAGTTGCAACACTAAAGGGGTCACCATGGGATTGGGGGTTAGGTTACATGTGAAAATTTGATCTACTTTGGTAAATGCATATAAAAATTGCTGCTGGTCACACGTTTTGCTCTTTGTCTGCTGTCATTTATTATGTTACTCAATTACTGTTTCCTCCTATCATCAGCCCACCTTAAATTATGGAAAAAGGTAGTTAATACATTGAAAATAAATAAATATCCTCTGAGGCCAGGATATATAAACCACAAGGTCCATATTCAGTCACTGTCTAGATAGTGCATCAAACTAGGTCGAGAATACAATATACAAATCTCATCTTTGTGTACCTTTCCTCACTCCAAATCACATCAAATATTCACTGATGTGTACTGTGCTGTTCGTACCTCTGACTGTGCATGTAAATCTGCCCCCCAAACCCTAGACCACCACCAAAACCTCACCTTGAGTTAATAGTTGACCCTTCTACAGTGGTATAAATAGTTTACTTAAAGGTGAGCATTATAAAGAGTGTCTCTCTCTCTCTCTCCCAAAAACTCCCTAGCCATGCTCCTTTTTTTTATCACGGATGCTATTCATGCGAAATTTATAGCAAAATGATAAATCTAGGTCTTAGCCTGCTAACTCAGCTCTTCCCAATTATGCCCCAAACTTAGGCCTAGATTTATCAAAATGCACTAAATATTGTATGCGATAGGAAAAGGGGTGTGTTTTATGATAATAGCCTATTTATCGCAATGTGTGTTATCTTAGCCCTTTGCAATAATACCTACATAATTGCATTTTCTTACCTGCAAAGTGCTCATTTCACCACTCGGGGGGGGGGGGAGAGATAGAGAGAGAAAGAGAGAGAGAGAGCCTCTGGGGGGTGACACCATAGTAAGCAGCTATTTATGCTACTATAGGAGGCCCACCTAGTAACTCGAGGTGAGGTTTAGATAGTAGTGTAGAGGTTAGGGGCCACTTTTACATGCAGAGTGAGACGAACAGAACAGTGCACTCTTGTCTTGATGTCTTTCGGAGTGAGGAATCTCACACAATGATGAGATTTGTATAATGTTCTCTCAACCTAGCTTGATGGACTCTCTACCTGGGTAACATCAAGCTAGGTTGAGAGAACATTGTACACACATGTTATAAAATCAGGCATACATGTGTGCGTGCAGGGTAGCGCGCGCACATGTACGCCTGCGCATAGTTTTGAAAATTTACCTCATTAGGTGGAGAACAGAAACATAATAATAAGAAAATATTCATCAAATATTCAATGCTGCATGACAAAAAAAAACTACTTAAATTGCCCCACTACCTGAAGTTACTCAGCACTGATGTTTTTATCTAACAAAAAGGTCTCTAAATGGGCAGGATCTATAAAGATATACTTATTTCCTTGGAAACTCACCAAACATTTACAAAGATTTTTTAAATAGAAGGTGGCTCCTAGATCTATAACTCGCTGCTTTAATTGCAGGAAGAGCTTCCTTCTAAGCTGAGTTTCTCTTGCAGTGTCTGGAAAGATTTGTATACATTGACCACACAATACTTCATTTTTATACCTATAATATTTCCTAAAAACTAGATCTCTGTTAGAAGAAAACTTTACTAGTAGCATAGCCCTAGTCACAATAGTATCCTGTGAGTCTTGTAAGCTGAGATATTCAGGACTATCCATAGACTCAAGTATATTAACATTTCCATCAGGGGCACTTGAAACAACTTTCTTATCTGGAAGGTAATAACATTTAGGAAACAGAATTTCTTTCTAAGATGAAAGATGAAGAATCTCAACAAAATATTTCTTCAAAGGTTCACTTACACTAACCCATCTAGATTTTGGAAAGTTAAAAAAATCACAAGTTCTGAGCTCATCATATTTTTTAAGTGCTTCATTTTTTCTGTATAAAAGCACATTGTCTTTGAAAGTAAACATCATCATGGCTTGAACCTTGGATATCTCTGATTTCAATTCTGGATATTGTTGCTCAGTTTTATCGACTCTTGATTCAAAAGCAGAAACTTTGATTGAGGTTCCGGCAGAGAAAGAGCATAGGCATTCTACTATGCCCAGAAGAGATGATTCAGTTCATTTAAGGACTTACCAAATGTCCCTTAGGGTGTTCTCAGCCATTCTATATCTAACCCAGCAGCTCTCTCTTCCTGGACATTACAGGCAAAGGAAACTGGCTCCATTGTTACCTGTCACTTGGACTAGGGACATTATGCAAAGAGGCTGAGTCACTTCCTTATCTATCATCCCCCTATTGTTGATATGAGGGGCTTCAGTCACTGGAATATGATCATAAAAATCAAATGAAGTATGAGCCAAACCCCTATCAGAGAGTTCTGAAATCCTAGGGCCCATAGAAGTTAAAGCAGGTAGAAGGGGCGGGTTGTGATCCCCGGGACTTAATGTTGTTTCAGTTATCGCCCTTGTTGAGTCTGTGGATAAAACCAATTCAGTTTTTAAAATATGTTGGTCCATAGGACCTCTTAACAGGGTTGAAGCCATGGGGGAATCTATGGTCTTCCTCTTCCGTTTTCTGCCCATAGAGGCATTAAGAGGAAAATACAAAACAAGAGGTGTGTGGCTTTAGTGACACACGCCAGTGGATGTGCGCTGCAGACAGCAGATTTAAATAGCCCCAGTGCTTTAATGACGTCACTGCTTAGGGGTGTAGCTGCTTCTACCTCTATTCAGGGCTGCTGTTGGGACCGACGTGAGGCACAGAAGGAGTTCCCCCAATACATGCTGCTAGCTGTGGCAATCGGGACCAGTGTCAACAACAGAAGGTAAAATTCTCCCACTGTGCACTGCAGGCAGCAGACTGAAATATCCCCGGTGCTCTAGTAACTTCAGTGCTTAGGGGCATAGCTACTTCCACCTCTGTTCGGGGTTGCTATCAGGAACGATGTTAGGTGCAGAAGGATTCCCCCCAATACACACCGCTAACTGCGGCAATCCGGGAGCGGTGTCAGCAACAGGAAGTAAAATTCTCCCTGGACATAAGTCATGATTGTTTTTGCAGTCCCTGTGCCAGTTTATGAAGGTCATATAACATTACCTTACAAATTAAAAACAATTCTTTGCTATATTAGGAGTGCTGCCACTGTTCAAAGTAAGGAGATCTCACGTATACATATATGCCTCTAATTCCACCATAGGGACTTGTTGGTACATGGCTACCTGCCATACCTCTAGAACCACTACTATAGTGGACTTGTTGCCTAATGCCTACTTGCCATACTCCTAGTACTACATAGGGGACTTGCTGCCTGTCTAGCTGCCATGCTCCTAATTCTACCATAGGGGACTTACTGGCACATGCCTACCTACCACACCCTTAGTAGCAGCATAGGGGACTTGCTGCCTGATGCCCAGTTGCCATACCAGTTGCTTAGTACTTCCATGGGGGACTTTCTACCTGATATCTACCTGCCATACTCCTAGTACCCAAATACTCCCCAAAAATAAATAATATATTACAATGTTTAAATCCAATTCAATAAATCTTTATTACATATAAATGTACTGAACATTCACTTAAGTCATCATAACTTAGCTTATATAGAAAACATGTACTAAAATGCATATCATATTCACAGATATCTTACAACTATCACACCACAAACATGCTCATATAAAAATCATTTTATCTACATCCATTCAGTCACAAATTTATAAAAACACTCCCAATGTTTCACTTGTAAAAGCTTCATCAGGGAAAACTATTATCTCTTAAATATCAACCAATTTTTACAAAATAAAATCTGTAAAAATGTAAAATTACACGATATCCATCATAAATACCACAATATAGGTGAATACAATTTACAAAATTTCAAAAAACATTTTAAACAGATAATATTTAATTAATTAATCTGCACAGACATGATGGTGCCGTGATTTGATTTGGTGATAGTGTTTGAAAGCGCATTGAACTTCTGTTTAGAGAATTACTTGAAGGCATCATAGGTGTTTCTGCAAACAACTATAAGGATTTACAGTGCTATGCTGATTTTTTGGGAAAAAAATTATACGAAGCAAATTGTGTGAGATTTTCATAACAATACATTTGAGTGGGCTTTATAAGTTAGGAAATGAAAGAACATTTACCGCTTTGTTCATGTAAGTGGTCTTTATAATTTGGAGAGTGAAAAGATTTTTCTACTTTGTTGATAAGTATAAATCTACAGCTATGGAGATATGGATAAGTTGAATTCTATTGTATGAATCTGGGAACATTTGTGCCAATTAATGAATTAATGGCTATTTTTTGTGCCACTTTGCCATAGTTTAGGTAACTTGGGAGTTCTTTCCCCATTCTGATGATTTTTTTTCCCACATGTTTCATGATAAGAAAACCTCAATTCTGGAGCCCATAATAGGCTGCAATACTTCCTCCATTGAGTTTAATAGAAAACAAATGAACTAATAAAATGAATAAACAAATATTTTTTCATTTTGAAACTAATGAAACAAATGTGGGTCCCAACGAAATGAATGAATGAACCAAAACAAATTTTTTTCTTCTGTATATCTCAATCTAACACAATGGATGTTGTGCTGGAGGTGGACCCTTGGCCTCGTGCAGGATTGGTACGGCCCTCCGGTCGGACCCAGAGAGCGCCTGCCACCAGGAGGCGGAACACAGGAGGAGACAGAGGCTAGCTGGAGCTTCGCCAATAGCAACCTGGGGTTCCCTCAGGTTGAGCCCTTGGTTACCCGGGCCGCCTGGTCTTAGGTGGGCCTTGCAGGGTCTCCTAGAGAGGAAGCGCAGGGGAGTACCCACCACGAACAAGGGTGTGCGGTCAATGTTCAGGCACGAAAGTTCAGAGGTCGCAGGAGGTGAGAAGAAAGTGAGAGGATAGCGAGGATCAAGGCGAGGGTATCAGTCCAGAATGGTCAGCCAAAGCAGGGGTCAGTACCTGTAGTCAATCCGGGAGTAGTCAGTGGACAGGCAGAGATCGGTTCCAGGCAGCGATCAGGAGTAGTCAGTGGACAGGCAGAGGTCGGTTCCAGGCAGCGATCAGGAGTAGTCAGTGAACAGGCAGAGGTCAGGTCCGGGCAGCAATCAGGAATAATCAGAAGCAAGCAAAGGTCAGTACCGTGGGATCAGTCTGAAGGGTACAACCAGGGATGGAGAGACGAAGGAACAGGAGACGCTGGAACAAGAGACACTGGAACAGGCAAACTAGAGACACTGGAGTGTACGACCCGATTGCCAAGGCAAGGAAGTAGTGTCTGACCATTTCCTAAAGAACTGCCGTCAATCAGGGCGCACTGTGGAGCTGGGATCCGCCCCTGGCCCTTTAAGAGGCTGAGCAGTCCGCGCGCGCACACCTGGGGCGGGGCCAACGCCATGGAGGACACCGAGTTCCGCCATGAGGCCTGAACGGGAGACAGAGAGCGAGGAAGCCGGGGACACCGCAAACTGACTGCGGCTGTGGAGGAGACCGGAGATTGTGGACGGGAGAGAAAGGTGAGCAGGCCTGGCCGCGGAGTGGATGCAGCCGGGATGCACAACAGTATTTATTTATTTATTTATTTAACATTTTTCTATACCGAACTTCATGACAAGATTCATATCAGACCGGTTTACATGGAACTTAGAGACTAACTAAACATAACCAAATAACAGGAAGGCCGAAGCGCAGTTACATATAACAGGGAGATAGAACTTGGGGGCTAGAGTAGCCTGGGAATAAAAGGATAGCAAAAAATAGAGGCTGAGAACTAATGTCTAAACTGTGGCTGGAGCGGGAGTCTTGCCACTTGAGAAGCGTCTGATTGAGTTAAGTTGAAATTTTCGAGCTTAGGGGAAGGCTTGGAGGAAAAGCCAGGTTTTGATTTTTTTTCGGAAGGTTAGCAGGCAGGGTTCCAATCTTAGGTCTGTTGGCAGGTTGTTCCAGATGATGGGGCCCGCTGTGGAGAATGCCCGTACTTTGGTGGAGGTTAGGCATGTGGATTTAGTTGGGGGGACTTGAAGGGTTCCTTTATATGCTTCTCTAGTTGGTCTTGCGGATGAGTATAGTTTTAATGGGAACTGAAGGTCTAGTGGTAGTTGGTTGTGGATGGATTTGTGGATTATGGTGAGTGCTTTGTGTAGGATTCTGTATTTTATTGGTAACCAGTGCAGGTTTTTAAGTATAGCGTAACAGTAGCCCCCCCCCCCTCCTCAAGGCCTCTCCCTTACTGGCCTGGGCTTGTCAGGATGGGTCCTGTGGAACTCCGTGAGGAGATCTTTGTCATAGATGTGGTGGGAGGGCTCCCAGGAGTTCTCCTCCAGACGGAAGCCCTCCCATGACAGGAGGTATTCCCAATGACCTCTTCGTCTCTGGACGTCGAGAACCTCCTTTACCTGGAAGATGTCTTTGGGTTCGGCGGTGAGCTGGGAAAGAGCAGGAGACCTTCGAGAAGGCCAGGTCAAGACCAATGGTTTTAATAAGGAGACATGGAATGTATTATGGATTCCCACTGAGGTGAGAAGCTGCAGTTGGTATGTGACTGCTCCTATGCGTCGAATGATTGGGAATGGTCCAATGAACCTGAGAGCCAATCGTTGCGAGGGCAGACATAATGTAATGTGTTTCGTGCTGAGCCAAACTTTCTGGCCTGGCCAGAACAGAGGTGCAGTGCGACGGTGAGCATCAGTGAAGCGTTTGGCTTTCTCGGCGGCCTGACCCAGTCTGTCCTTGACCTGATTCCAGAGACATCGAATCGTCTGTGCCGTCGACTTGGCTGCAGGCGAGGGTACAGAAAGCGACACTAGTAGGGGCAGGTGTGGCTGGCGACCGAATACTACGGAGAAGGGAGATACGTAGGTGGCAGAGGCGACATGGGTATTGTGGGATAACTCGGCCCATGGCAAGAGGTCGGCCCAGTTATCCTGCTGATCATTAATGTAGGATCTTAGAAATGTCTTCAGAGAGCGGTTTGTCCTTTCTGCCTGGCCATTCGCTTGAGGGTGGTAGGCCGAAGTCAGATTCAGAGTAATATCAAACCTTTTACACAGAGACTTCCAGTACTTGACAGCAAACTGTGGCCCATGATCGGAAACGATCTCTTCTCTTATTCAGGAAGAGTTTTTCCAGTTCAGGAGCCGAAGGGAGACTCTGTAGTGGAACGAAGTGGACCATTTTTGAAAAGCGGTCGATAATAACCCAGATGACCGTGTTGCCCTTTGATGGGGGCAGATCGACGATGAAGTCAGTAGAGATGCTTGACCAGGGTTCGTTGGGAGCTGGAAGAGGCTGGAGGAGTCCCCAAGGATGGCCAGTCGGAGGTTTCTGCTGTGCACAGATGGGGCATGAGTCCACATAACTGCGGGAATCCTTAACCATGTTAAGCCACCAGTAATGTCTTCTTAACATCTCAAGGGTCCAAGCCTGGCGGGATGGTCAGCTGAAGCAGGAGTCAGTACCTGTAGTCAATCTGGGAGTAGTCAGGTCAGGCAGAGGTCAAGTTCTAGGCAGCGATCAAGAGTAGTCAGTGGACAGGCAGAGGTCAGTTCCAGGCAGCGATCAGGAGTAGTCAGTGGCATTAAAGAGGAGGGTCGCTGCTGCAAGCTGCTGCCACTGGAGGTCAGGCTAGTGGCAGCTGAAGGGCAGAGAGATGCCAATGCTGCCACTGCCGGAGGCCAGGCCAGCAGCGTGGAAGTGGGACGCCACTGCCAACAGAGACCAGGCTGGCAGAAATGGAAGAGGGGTGCCACCGGTGGCGGCTGAAGGGAGGAGGAATGCCGGAGGTGTGGAGAAGGGATGCTGTCACCATCGGGGGTGGGGCGAGTAGGGGACGGAGTGAGCGGGGGGCAGAGCGAGAGGGGGTGGCAGACTGCCTTGAGCCGCCCCACCTCACTCTCTCACACATTCTCACATGCTCATTTACACCTTTACTCCTCTTATTCTCCTAGTCATGTTCTTATAGGCATGCTCACTCAGTCATTTCCTGTTCCACACACACACATATGTTCACCCACTCTCACATGCATGTTCATTCAAATTCTCACTTCTCTTCCTCCTTCACACACACTCTCACAGACATGCTCACTCATTCTTTCCTTCCCCCAGAACCCACCAGGAACAGCAGCCTCTTCCTTTAGGCTAACACAACCAACTACTTTCCTCCTCTTCCTTTGCTTTGGGAGCCAACATTGAGGATTTCATCTTCCTCTTCTCCAAGCCCACCCGGCTCTTACAGCCATGTGGATCTGCTGCTGCTGCTTCTTCTCAGCCCATGTGGCTCTATTCTCCTCCTTCAGCCGTGGCCCGGGATGGAGTCCGCGGCAGCCCTGATCATCTTGGGCTGCTGCAGGATAGAATCTGTGGCAGCCCTGCTACTTGGCAGCTTCTTTGGCCACTGTCCACCCTGTGACTACACAGATATTGCCCCTCTTTTTCAGCATGGGTCTGATGATCCTCCTCTGTGACTCTTGCAGTCTTCTTCCTGGGTTGCATGAGCAGGAAGGTGCACCCGGAGTTTTTGGATGTTGACCCAGAGATCCAGCAATTCCTCCAGAATTCCAGAGTCTCCAGGCCAAATCCGGAGAGTTCCCAGGTATGCTGACTGGGGGGGAGTGTATGTGTGTAGAGGAACCTGACTGGGGTGTGTGTGTGTGTGCGTGCGTATCCATGGGAACTTGACTGGAGTGTGTTTGTGTATAGGAACCTGACAGGGGTGTGTGTATATGTGTATATAGAAACCTGACTGGGGGTGGAGTATATGTACGTATGGGAACCTGACTGGTGGGTGTGTGTGTGTGTGTGTTTGTGTGCACGTGTGTGTATGGGAACCTAACTGGTAGTCCCATCGGCGGCAGCAGTGGCATGGACTGCCCACACACTGAAGACCAGTGAACACCAGGGCAGCGACGCAGAAGATGGGGCCTCTCCCACTGGGGGGCATCAGCGACAGCACTTGACTCCCACTTGGCGGCATCAGCGACAGCAGCAAGACCAACTGGGCCTTATTCGGCGGTCCCTGTCAGAGGCAGCAGCAGCAGCGAGGAGACGCTGGCGCCGTGACAGCAGAGACTGCCCACCCACCGCCCGCCCACCAAAGACCAGTGAATACTGCAGTGGTGACTCTAAAGAGGACTGACTGGGCCTTTCCCACCAGGGTCCAATTGGCAGCAGCAGTGAGGCCAACCAGGTCTTGTTCAGTGGCGGTCCCCATCAGCGACTGCAGCAGCAGTGAGGAGATGCATCCCAACGGCATGGATCGCCTACTGCCTGCTCACCACCCACCCACCGAAAACCAGTGAACACCATGGGTGCGACGCCAAAGAGGACTGACCAGGCCTTTCCCACCAAGGTCCCATCGGCGGCATTGGTGACAGCAGCAAGACCAACCAGGCCTTGTTCAGTGGTGATCCCCAGCAGCAGCAGCAAGGAGATGCCGGTGCCATAACAGCGCAGACCGCCCACCGCCCACCCACTAAACACCACTAAACACCACTGAACACTGCAGTGGCAGCACCAAAGGTGTTGCGTTGGAGGTAGACCCTTGGACCTAGGTGGGGTTGACGCTACCTGTAGGAAGGATACTACGGGTCCCCAACGTCGGCAGGCGGAGTGGGCTGACGGAGGCCGGCTGGAGCTTCACCAATACCAACCCTCGTTCTCCACGGGTTGAGCCTTTGGGTACCGGGGCCGGCTGGGCTTGGGTGGGCCTCCGTGTGTCGTTGTCGATGGAAGGATAAAGAGGTCAGCCCAGAGACAGCAATAGCAAAGTTGGGAAGTCTGTACTGGACGAGGCGGAGTCACGGAGACCCGGGTGCCAATAGAATCAGAGTCAGACAGGGGGCGCCCGAGCAAGAATGGGCCGAAGCCTGAATATTTTATTTATTTATTTAGTGATTTTTATATACCGCGGCACGTAAAGATATACATCACCTCGGTTTTCAGTAAACAATAAATTAGCAACAGGCTTTACATACAACAGGCTTTACAGGAAGTAAACAAATGACAGCAACAGGCTTTACATAAATAACGGAATTCAGGAGTGCCTAATATAACTACTTTAACTCTTAAGAAACAAATGCATATTCTAATTCAATAATGAAGCAGGAGAGCAATATATGCAATTAACCTGCTACAGGCAGGTTAATTGCATATATTGAATATATATTGCATATATTGCATATACTGAATAGGCCAAGTCCAGGACGTAGACAGTAGAGGAGTCGTAGAGCAAGCTGGAGTCGGGGCTGGTGGCAATCAAGGAGTGGTGGCAAGGCAAGGCTGAGGTCAGAGCTAAGAGAAGATCAGCATAGTCAGGCAAAGCAGAGGTCTGGGCTTGGAGAAGATCAGTAGTGTAGTCAGGCAAGCAGAGGTCTGGGCTTGGAAAAGATCAGTAGCATAGTTAGGCAAAGCAGAGGTCGGGTCCAAGAGAACATCAATGGCATGGTCAGACGAAGCAGAGGTTGGATCTAGGAGAAGATCAATGGCATGGTGAGATGAAGCAGAGGTCGGGTCCAGGAGAATTTTAATGGTGTGGTCAGACGAAGCAGAGGTTGAGTCCAGGAAGTCAATCCGAGAAAGGACAAGGAATCAGGAAAGCAGGAATGAAGGAAAACAGGAACTCGCAGGGATCAGGAACCAGGAATGCAGGAGAATCACCAGGACCCAACTAGTACACGACCAGCGTGGAGACCTGTTGCAAAGACGACTATCAGGAGCTGAGCTAGGCCTTATATACCAGAGATTCAGCAATGTCATCATCCGGTCATCATCCGGGGCCGCGGCCAAGTTCCTGCCGCGGGCCCTTTAAAGGTAGCAGTGATATGCGCGCGTGCGCCTAGGGAGTAGCGTGGTGCTAGATGGTAGCATCTCTCCGCGGGCCACGTGGAGAGGCCCGGCATGGAACACAGAGGCTTGTAGCAGTAGCTGGAGTACCGGGGGTGGCCTGAGGATGGAGCCGGCGGTCCACCGCCGCCAGAAACGTGGAACTAGATGCTGGATTTGGCAATGGAAGGTGAGAGGGCCGGGCCGCGGGCCTGCCGTGGCCGGCACATGCAAACATACCCCCCCCCCCCACCCTTATGCCCCCCTCTTGGAGGTCTGGGTTTGCCCAGATGGGCATGATGAAACTGGAGGAGGAGTTTTTTTATCCAGGATGTTACGAACGGGTTCCCATGAAGTCTCTTCTGGGCCGTAACCCTCCCAGGATAGGAGGTATTCCCACCGGCGGCCCCTACGGCAAACATCTAGGACTTCATGAACCTTATAAGTAGTGTCGGATTCCGCAACCAGCGGAGATGGTTTGGGAACTTTTCGTGAAGACCAGGATAGGACCACTTGCTTCAGAAGTGATACGTGGAACGTATTATGGATTCTCAGGTTTGGCAGCAGCCAAAGCTGGTATGTAACTGGTCCATCACGATGAAGGATTGGGAATGGTGCGATGTATATTGGTGCAAACCTTTGGGAAGGTATCTTAAGCTGAATGTACCATGTGCTTAACCAGACTTTCTGGCCAGGGAGGAACTCAGGAGCAGTGAGTCGATGAATATCCGCAGACTTCTTGGCCCGGGATGCGGCTTGGCGTAAGCAAAGGTTCGTCCGATCCCAGAGTGCCTTGAGGGCATCTGCAGTAGCTTGTGCAACAGGAGAGGGCACTGATAAAAGTATGGGTAATGGTGGTCGAGGTTGCTTTCCATAGAGGATAGAGAAAGGCAACGTACCTGTGGCAGCATCAATATGGGAGTTGTGGAAGAACTCCGCCCAAGGAAGGAGTTCAGTCTAGTTGTCTTGGCGGTCGTTGATATAGAAGCGAAGGAAGGATTTTAGAGAGTGATTCATTCACTCAGCTTGCCCGTTGGCTTGCGGGTGGTATGCTGTGGTTAAACTGATGTTAATGCCAAACTTGTTGCAGAGAGCGTGCCAATAACAGGCGACAAACTGTGGACCTCTGTCAGTTACAATGTCCTTGGGTAAGCCATGCAACCAAAATATGTGGAGGAAGAATAAGCGTGCCAATTCTGGAGCAGATGGAAGGCCCAGTAAAGAAACAAAATGGGCCATTTTAGAAAACCTATCACTGGTAACCCATATGACCGTATGGCACTTAGATGGTGGCAAGTCCACAATGAAATCCGTGGAGAGATGCGTCCACGGTTCCTTGGAAGCTGGAAGTGGTTGGAGCAAACCCCATGGTCGACTGACCAGGGTTTCTGTTGAGCGCAAGTAATGCAGAAATTGACATACGCTTTAGCATGAGAGACCATAGTGGGCCACCAGAAGAACCGCTGGAGCAAAGCTGGGGTTCGCGCTCATCCTGGGTGGCCAACGAATTTGGAATCATGCGCCCACAGGAGGTCTCTTTCCCGGAGGCAACAGGGCACAACGGTTTTTCCAGCTGGGACTGGGTGAGTTGCAGACAAGCAAATACATGCTGGGTCAATAATATGACTGGGTTCATCTGGAGTATCTTCTGGTTTGAAAGAACGTGACAGGGCATCTTCCCAAAGATTCTTTTCCACAGGACGATAGCGAAGTTCAAAGTTGAAGCTAGAAAAAAACAAGGCCCATTGAGCTTGACGGGTGTTGAGACACTGGGCATGACTCAAATGTTCCAGGTTCTTGGATCAGTAAATATTGTGAATTTATGCTGAGCACCCTCTAACCAAGGGCGCCATTCCTCCAGGGCTAATTTAATAGGAAGGAGTTCACGGTCTCCGATGCTTTAGTTTTGTTCCGCCGGGGAGAACTTGCGCAAGTAGAATGAGCATGGAACCAGGGATCCAAAGGTTGAATGTTGGCTCAGAACCGCCCCGGCCCCAATAGCAGAGGTGTCCACTTCGACCAGAAAGGGGCGGTTTGGGTCTGGATGGTGAAGACAGGGTTCAGCAAGGAATGCCTCTTTGAGGCACTGGAAGGCTGTGACAGCTTCCAGGCTCCAGTTCCGGGTACCTTGGCCCTTGTGGGTCTACGCAGTAAGAGGAGCCGCCAATGTTGAATAATGGGAAATTAAATGGCGGTAATAATTTGTGAATCCGAGGAATTGTTGCAGTGCTTTAAAGCCTACGGGCCGAGGCCAATCTTGGATTCCTTTGAGCTTTTTGGGATCCATGGAGAATCCTTGCTGCGAGATTATATACCCTAGGAAGGGCAAACTGGATTTTTCAAAAAGGCATTTGTCCAACTTTGCGAAAAGATGATTTTCGCGGAGACGTTGAAGGACTGTGCGGTGTGTAGCTAGATTCTTGGAGAAGACATGGATGTCATCAAGGTATGCTACAATCTTAACATACAGTAGATCTCTGAAGATTTCATTAATCATCCATTGAAATTCTGCTGGAGCATTACAGAGGCCAAAGAGCATCACCAGATATTCGTAATGCCCTTCTCTGGTGTTGAAGGCCGTTTTCCAGATATCTTCGGGACGGATATGCACCAAATTGTAAGTTCCGCGCAGATCCAATTTGGTAAAGATGGAGGATCCCTGTAATGGATCGAAAAGCTCTGAAATCAATGGCAACAGATATTTATCTTTGCGGGTGATGGCATTCAAACCACGATAATCGATACACAGCCTTAGGGATCCGTCTTTCTTTGTAACGAAGAAAAATCCTGCTCCGGCAGGGGACGTTGATGGTCGAATGAACCCTTTAGCAAGGTTCTCTCGGATATACTCCAATATAGCTTTGGAGTCTGGAAGTGACAAAGGGTAGGTCCGCCCTCGGGGAGGCATAGTCCCAGGCAAGAGTTCAATAGGGCAGTCAAACCTCCGAAGAGGTGGTAGAATGTCTGCCTTCTGCTTTGAGAAGACATCTTCAAAGTCTGCATAAGGAGCTGGTATGCCTGAAGAAGTGGTAGCCAAAGGAACTGAAGGGGCTGGTACTACCTTTTGTAAACAAGTCTGGTGGCAGGTGGAACTCCACTGCACCAGCTGGAGCAACCTCCAGTCAAATTGAGGGGAGTGACGTTGGAGCCAGGGTAACCCTAGGACTACCGGATGAATCGATTTTTCCAAGACCATAAGTTCAATTTCTTCCACATGGAGGGCACCAGTGAGGAGACGAACTGGCTCTGTAATTAATGCAATGCACAAAGAATTTTCCAAAGGATGGGTATCAATATCCAAAAGTTGAACTAGATCCTTAAGAATAAAATTTCCTCCGGCTCTGAAATCCACCAGAGTGAGGACTGGGAAGGACCAGGAGTCCCATGTCAAGGTGACTGGTAAGGACAGTTGAGGGGCCGGCGAAGCTGCGCCCAAGTTCAGGACCCCTACTGAACTTAGGCCAGGTAGTTTCCCAGACGGCCTGGGCAAGTCTGTAGACAATGGCCTGGTGTTCCACAATACAGACATAGAATAGATCTGATTGTCTCCGCCGGAGGCGCTCTTCCGGAGACAGCCGCCCATGGCCCAACTGCATGGGTTCTTCTATTTTGTCCAAAAGGGGAACCCTACCGGAGGCAGGGCTAGCAGCCGGTGGAGAGTGGGAGCATACCCGAGAGGACCATCTGGGCATACAGTTCTCCCGGTGGCGCTCTTGGAGACGATGATCAATTCGGCCAGTCAAATTGATAAGATCTTCTAGCAAGGGAGGGAGCTCCCAAGCTGCCAATTCATCCTTCAGCTGCGAGGATAGTCCATCCAGGTAGATAGTGCGCAGGCAGTCTTCCTGCCAAGAGAGCTCGGTGGCTAAAATCTGAAATTCAATCGTATAATCAAATAGGCTCCTTTGGCCTTGTCAAAGATGAAGCAGATTAGCACTTGCCACGGCATGCCGCCCAGGGTCATCAAACGTCCGCCGAAACAGGGCCACAAATTGAGATAATTCTTACAGGAGCGAATCTGATCGCTCCCATAAGGGCGAGGCCCACGCCAATGCCTTCCCCTCCAGACGAGACAGGATAAAGGTGACCTTTGTAAGTTAATCTTGGAAGATGGAGGGCTGCAGAGCAAACTGCATATAGCATTGATTAATGAACCCTCTGCAGAGCTTGGAGTCACCATTGAAGCGAGGCGGAGCTGGTACAGCCAGCAAGGCTCTGGGAGTTGAGGGAGACGGCTGTTGGTAGGAGGATCCCGATGCTGGAACCAAATTACCGGATTGGGCATCAAGCCGGGCTTGCAGACGCTCGTTGTTGTTCTTGTACCTTTGAAGCCAGGCCAGGAATAGCCTGGAGGGCACACGGCTCCACCGAGTCCATGGCCTTTGCAACCATTGCATTGGAGGTGGACCCTTGGACCAAGGTAGGGTTGACACTACCCGAGGGAAGGATCCTCCGGGTCCCCACCGTCGGCAGGCGGAGTGGGTTGACGGACGGAGGCCGGCTGGAGCTTCACCAATACCAACCCTCGTTCCCCCCGGGTTGAGCCTTTGGGTACCGGGACCGGCTGGGCTTAGGTGGGCCTCCGTGTGTCGTTGTCGATGGAAGGATAGAGAGGTCAGCCTCCCACAGGTAGTGCCAACACCACTTCGGGCCAAGGGTCCACCTCCACAACATTCGTGAATCATTTAGAAGAACAAAATATCCTTTTACCTAATCAATTTGGATTTAGAAAACATTGTTCAACTCCTCTCCTTAATGAACTCTGCTTTACGAGGGTTTGATGCCAATGATTCCTATTTTCTTGTGCTAATCGATTTAACAGCTGCCTTTGACACAGTGGACATATCTTGCCAAGCCATCAGCTGAGCAATATTGTGATTGACGGCAGTATTCACAAATGGTTCTCCTCCTTTCTGTCTAACAGAACATTCCAAGTCAAATTGGGCAATCATACATCTGATACTTTAGGGATGTGAATCGTTTTTTGACGATTTAAAACAATCGTCAGATATATTTTAAATCGTCAAAAATCGTTAGAGCCGCGATACAATAACAATTCCCCCGATTTATCGTCAAAAAATCGTAAATCGGGGGAGGGGG
Organism: Rhinatrema bivittatum; assembly: GCF_901001135.1. Classification (NCBI taxonomy): domain Eukaryota; kingdom Metazoa; phylum Chordata; class Amphibia; order Gymnophiona; family Rhinatrematidae; genus Rhinatrema; species Rhinatrema bivittatum. The sequence continues at coordinate 284,610,871 of NC_042617.1, read as the reverse complement.
GAGGGCGGGAAAACCGGCACACCAAAACAACCCTAAAACCCACCCAACCCTTTAAAACAAATCCCCCACCCTCCTGAACCCCCCAAAATGTTTTAAATTACCTGGGGTCCAGTGGGGGGGTCCCGGCACGATCTCCCGTGATCTCCCGCTCTCGGGCCACGGCTGCGTTAATAGAAATGGCGCCGGTGGCCCTTTGCCCTTACCATATGACAGGGCAAAGGTAGCGCCGGCGCCATTTTGGTTCCTGACACCCAACGTCACGAGTGCAGGAGATCGCTCCCGGACCCCCGCTGGACCCCCAGGGACTTTTGGCCAGCTTGGGGGGGCCTCCTGACCCCCACAAGACTTGCCAAAAGTCCAGCGGGGGTCCGGGAGCGACCTCCTGCACTCGTGCCGTTTGCCCTCACTATGACTGGACCCCAGGTAATTTAAAACATTTTGGGGGGGTTCGGGAGGGTGGGGGATTTGTTTTAAAGGGCCGGGGTGGGTTTTAGGGTTGTTTTGGTGTGCCGGTTTTCCCGCCCTCCCCCGATTTACGATTTTTAACGATTTTTTAAAAAAACCAAACATGACGATCAGATTTCTCTCCCCCCCCAGCCAAAATCGATCTTTAAGACGATCGATCACACGATTCACATCCCTACTTTCCATATTGATTGGAAAATCATTGGAGAATACAGGAGCCACACTTTCAACCTACATGAAAGCAATACAGCAGGAGCTATCAAAACTCAAATTAACAGTAAACCCTAAAAAAAACTTGAAGTCATTTGGTCAAGTAGAAACGGTACGATGGTTAAACCACCAGTCTTAGACATGAGTAATTTCCAAATTACTCCCTCAAATCAAATACGGGATTTAGGTATCCAGATAGATGAGAACCTTACTGTGAAGAAACATCAATAAATTAATAAGTACAGGCTATGCCAAATTGCATATATTACATTGCTTAAAACCTCTACTAACCTTTGAATACTTCTGCACTGTATTGCAAACTCTAACCTTCTCAAACCTGGACTACTGTAACTCTTTATTACTCAGTCTTCCCACAAATACCCTAAAACCATTACAATTATTACAAAATGCATCTGCAAGATTCCTGCTAGGAACTAGGAAATTTGATCATATTGCTCCCTCACTAATTTCTCTACACTGGTTGCCAGTACAATCACAAATCTATTTTAAAGTATTAATATTAAAATTCAAAATCATTCACTCCAGTGACACTGGTATGATTGGTGTGACATTACCACCATACACACCTCAGCAAACACTAAAATCTCAAAATAAAGGGCTACTGACTGTTCCCCCAATACAGAGCACACATCTGTGTTCTCCATCGCGGGCCCTAAACTTTAGAATTCTCCATCCAAAATGCTATGTTTGATACCAGATAAAAAGAGATTTAAAAGTGAGCTAAAAGCATGGCTATTGAAAAATGCATACAACCTAACTTAAAATAATCAGAATGCAGAGAACAACAATAATAAGAAAGACAAAAGAATTCAATTGAAGAATGAGGTATAAATTTAACAAGTGAATGTAAGAACCCCAATGCAACACACTGGCTTTTATGTGAAATCTGCTGTATTATTATATGTTCTGTTTCTCTTGCCTTTTGTCCTAGATCATTTGTTAAAAAGAAATGGAACAGTTATGATGCCTGTTAATTACTACTACCTCTGTAACCCATCTTTGGGCCTCATTTTCCAATATCGCATTGGTATCGCATGCGATACCAAAAAGGGGTGTACCTTATGCTAATAAGCATGTGTATCACGAATTGCACTATCAGCTGTGCAAAAGGCTGTTATCACAAGTTGCACTATTAGCCCAATTTGTGCAATGTTCACTCCACCTACCAGGTGGAGAGAACATTGCACAAATCTCATCTTGGAGTGAGTTTCCTCACTCCGTAGGTCATCAAATCTTCACAAGAGACCACTGTTCTGTTCGTACGTCTCACGTTGAATGTCAAAGTGGCCCCTAACCCCCTACACTAATACTTAAACCTCACCTCGAGTTACTAGGTGGGCCTCCCATAGGGATACAAATACCTGTCTAGGGAAGAGGAACTATAGCAGGTCTTTCTTTCTTTCTTTCTCTCTCTCTCTCTCTCTCTCTCTCCCCCCCCCCCCCAAGCCTGCATCATACTGAAACAGGCCTGTCAGGAGACATCGTGAACCGTGATAAACTCTTACTGGCCTGTAACACAAATGAAAGAGGTGTAGTTAGGAGCCGTGGTTTGCGGTAACTCCTTGGAAAATGAGCCCTTTATGTGTTAATACATAGCTATGAATATTACTTTTGTAAACCATTGTGATCTTTACATGGAACAATGGTATATTAAATAAATAAATAAACAAACCACTTTTTCCAGTGTTTTAGAAAGAAAAGAAAGATTGGAAATGGGCCGATAGTTGTTCATAATTGCGAGATCAAGATTCTCCTTTTTCAGGATAGGTTTTATAGTGGCAGTCTTCAAAGATTCAGGAACATAACCTTCATGCAAAGAGCAGTTAACCAGTTTAGATACAAAAGCCGCATAATCCACCTTTAAACATTTAAAAGCAGCACCGGAGCATTTTAGCATAAGAAAGAAATTTGTGTTGAGCTTTCCAATAACTTCTACAGTTCCACTGACCGCAACTTCATCAAAAGCTTCCCATAGTTTAGGGTGATCATTGGTATTATGTGTAATTGATTGTTCGGGAATTGAGAATTTACATGAACCATTTCTCATTCCCATTTCCCTGAATTAATTCCACACCATTCTTCAGAACAAACATATAGAAATATATTGCAAACTTCATTTGAAGACTGTAGCACCCCTCTCAGATCCTACCATTTTGGCACGTCTCAGAAATTCTCTTACTACATTCCATTTACTCCTGTTGTCATTATGCATGTTTTGTTATGTATCTCCAAGAATCTCCTAGATTAAACTTGCAGATTCCCCAATGCTACCCCTTCTTCCCTTTACGTTATCTTTTAAGATCCATGCATATATCTTGATAACCCCTACAACACCGAACATATTCTCATAAACGAAACATAGTACAGTACTTGACGCATTCTTAAGCCCTCTCCAAATTCTGAAACAAAGCCATGGTCATTACTAAAGTTCAGTGCAAAATGTTAAAAGCCAGGAGAGGTGAGCTGACTGAAATTGCTAATCCATATGCTTACTGCATTTCATGTTATTCATTTATACACCACCTTTATAAATCAATACAATTTAGACAAATCTGTTAACAAAAAACTACTAATCAAGGTAGCCTAAAATCATTAAAACATAAACTAAAAAATATTATAATAATCATATGACACCACATAGCACCTTAACATAGCCCAGCAAATATCTCCTAAGAATTCTCTGGAAGCTTTAATAATGCAAATAGCTAGATCTTCTTTTTCCAGTTAAATTCAAATAAATACCGGTAGTAGTTTTTATCAGTCCTCAACACAGATTCACCAACATTTACAAACTCACAAATCATATTATTATCATGTGCACATGGAGGTCAATAGTCACGAAAATGGATAACCTCTCTGGCTAAAGTTAGCTGAATAAGTTATCTGGGATGCTCAGTTGGATACCCAGTGAATATCCCAGATTAAAGTTATCCAGCCAACCGTAGCCAGAGAACTTGAAAACTAACCAGTTATTTTTCTGAATTTTGCCAGTTAGATGCAAAGGTTATCTGACTACAGTTAGCCGAATAACTTTAGGCTCTAAAGCCAGTTAAGTGGAGCTGCAGGGGGTTTAGAAAACAAAAGATCACACACTCTAATCACTGTTCCCTTCCTCCCTCTCATCTGAGCTGCAAATGCTCTACTGGACCACCCAGCCTGCAGCTTCCCCTTCAGAAACCCCTTCCATCTCAAGAAATATAAATATAAAAAGGCCGTGCCAGTTTTCCTTCCCCTCCTGCCTGCTCCCAGGTCCAGCCAAGTTTTTTTCACAAATAGTGGCCTCCAGGGCCCCTTCCTGGTATTTGTTTATTTATTTATTTAAAGTCTTTTCTATACCGTCGTTAAGCTAGTTGCCGTCACAACGGTTCACAATAAGGCACATAAATTAATGTTGCTAAATGTATTAAATTATATCAATTAAACAAGATACGGTAACATAGTTTCATAATAAATACTACTTGGTGGTTGTGATAAATCATGTCTATTCTTATCCGTATCAGCTGTAGGAATGAATTAAAAATTATATATTATCCATTGGTGTTGAAACTAAAATATAAATTAAAATTAAAATACACACAAGTTGAATAAGGTGATGTGTGTGGGTGTTCTATTGACCGCATCCTACACTTCCCTGGATTCTACTCTCCATGCTCTTTGTGGTACGCTTGCTTAAATAGCCATGTTTTTAAACTTTTTCTGAATGTTTTGAAGTCCCTTTGCAATCTGATTTCTAAAGGCATGGCGTTCCATATTATAGGTCCTGCTAAGGATAGAGCTCTTTCCCTTACTTGGGTTAGTCTTGCTGTTTTAATTGATGGAATAGTAAGAAGTGCTTTGTTGGCTGATCTCAGGTTCCTGTGAGGGACATGTACGTGAAGGGCTGTGTTCAGCCATTCTGCTTTTTCGTTATGTATTAATTTATGTATGGTACATAGTGTTTTGTATTGTATTCTTTGCTCAATGGTACCTTCAATCAGTAAAGCTCTTTAGCCTGGATCGCGGTATCTGTGCCCAGCACTCCTGCCATCTCTAAGGAGCTGCACTGGCAGTGTGCCTTGCTAGTGACAGAGGCAGTCGTCCTGGGCCCGGTCGAGGCTGCTCCCACGATTCTGGCTGAAATTACTAGGAGGGTTATGTTTGGGGAAGGGTGGGCAGATTTAAAGTTAACTTATCTGGCCAACTCCGATAGGTTAATTTGCTAACTCAACCCCACACTGAAATGCCCCCCAACACACCCCTTTCTTATTTGCCTAAATCTTAGCTGGATAATGACTTATCTGGCTACCTTTTAGCCAGATAAGCAAGGGGAATATTCAGAAGTTGCCATTTAGATAGACAACATGTGAGTTATCCTGCTAAATGGCTTTGGATATTGACCTCAGCATGTTAGGGATGTTCATCCTCCAGATTTTTTTGGGGGTTTTTTTTCTTTCAGTTTTGGGGTTTATTTTCCATGATTATCATTTCATTTAATGCTTGTTTCTGTTCCTTACAGAATAGAAATAAACATTAAAAAAAAACAAAACACAACAGCAAAAAAAAGCCAAACCAAAGTGGGTCCTCCCAAAGCCCCCGTGTGCCCTTTTACTCTCCCCCCAAAATGTCTTAGGGCTGGGAACCACCTTGGCTCCCTCTTACCCTTCTGTGGGGGTCCAGAGGGGCAGGAGGGATGCCCACTCACCTCCTGCCCCAGGTCATCCGAATTGCAATGGTGCCAGCTGGCCCTGACATCGGCGCCTCATTGTGACTTAAAATGGCGCCTCCCCAGGGCCGGCCGGCACCGTTTTCTTAAACGGCTGCATGTTTGTATGGCCGTACAAAAAAAATGGCACCGGCCAGCCTTGAGAAGGCGCCATTTTAAGCCACAATAAGGCGCCGATGTCAGGGCCGACCAGCGCCATTGCATCTCGGATGACCTGGGGGCAGGAGGTGAGTAGCATTTCTAAAGCGAAACAGAAGTAAACAAACAAAATGTCATTGGGTTTTTTTTCTTCCCTTTGCATTTTAAAACCATCATGGACCAAAACAGGAAATGTCATTGTTTCAAACGAATGCACTTGGTGTATCTCTCTGGAATATTTTGATTGCCTCTGATTCCTGTGCATTTAAAACCATGTTTCCCAACCAGTGTGTGCCTTGAGACCTGATCAGGTGAGCCATGGAAAAGTCACCCATGCCAGATCAACAAGAAACATCAGTGCTGACTCTTGAACGTGAGTGTAATCATGCCTGCCTCCTTTGCTAATTACAGCATGAGCCCTGCAGGGTGGCAATTAAGGGGCAGCGTGCAGGGCATGAACAGCATCCCACTCATTTCGTAAAGCACCTCCTCGTATTCCCCTTCCCGAGCTTCTTTCTTTGAGCCCTTCCAGCCTCTGTCTTATCCCCCCGGCTGACAGCGTGCACTGTGGGCTGGACGTGTCTCACTCTGCGTGCTAGAGTAGCAACATGAGGGCAGCCAAGGCGATAAACTGAGCCAGCTGCCTGCAGCCCACTGACTTCTACCCTCTCCTGCACTTGCATAGAGAGGGAGCCGAGTCCATTGACAGGTTCATGTCTGTCTTCACCCCGCCCACCCCATTTGGAAGAGAGACCGGTGGGGCTTTCAGTGCTTTCCTAGCTCTTCTTTGGACCGTAGGAGTCCTCTCCATATCCACACTGCCTGCTCTGGTGGACCACACACTTTTGTTAATATAGATGTGTCTTGGGCTTGAAAATGTTGGGAAACACTTCTGAAGCCCCCAGGTACAAAGCCACATTGCTTCACAACTGCTGCATCTTCATATACCAACTGCATGTCTGCAGTGACATCACCACAGTTTCAACCTGCTGCAGTGGCATCAGAAGCCGAGTTACAACTGTAACCAGTACCACTAGAATCCATTGCAAGGGCCATGTTAAAAAAAAAAACACAGAATAAGCTGGAGAAGTGTGCACAGCTGAGTTTTTATAGGCCCGGCAGTTTCCCCCTGCTTCTTTGAGCTTCCAGCTCTTTTGGAACCAGGGCTGGAATCCGGCACCATGAGCCTTCGTTAATAACTACCCATGGCGTTTTCTCCCTGTTTTATATCCCCTCCCAGCTCACTCAACCCCGTTATTTCAGCCACAGCCCTAAACTGGGGACCCTGCGCAGGGTCTCCGTCCGGAACCCTGTAGTCACGGGCCTTATATTCCAGCCACAGGGTCTTGCTGCTGTCCTGTGACTGGCTGTGAACGCTGCCTCTGCAGCAGCCCCAGCTCCAGCCCAGGAACTGGAATACCCCACCCTGGGACAGAGCAGGCTGAAATTTGACAAGAGCTTTGGCACTTCAGCAATGGCTCTCTTACCGACTTTCAGCCCAATCGATCCACAGAGAGGGCCCCCTGATACAGCAGCATAGACCAGACCATGGCAACTGCAACAGGAGCTTTGCACACATGGACTTCGCTCTTTCAAACATGGCAGCCTACTATAGTAAGTACAGAGTTCATTTACAGTAATGTTCTTATTTTACAAACCCTTAACTTCTTGCTTTATTAATTTGGTTGTCATATACTTTCAAATTAAAAAAAAAAAATGAAAAGAAAAAGAAACTTTTTTTTTTTTTGCTAACACCTGATACAGGAACCTTGAAATCTCCATTAAAATGCAGGCAGGAGGTCAGGCAAGAGCACACAGGAGGGAGGCAGGCAAGTATACTTCTGCCTAGCAGGAAGGGATAATTGTATTATAAAGTCTGTGATAGGCAGGCAAAATTACTGGGCTCCTGCCGGGCAATGAACTGCACCCTGAGGGCAGAGCCCTTCTCTTAACTTCGAATTATCTTCCAAAGACCAGGTGTTTGAGGCCTGTCTAATGCAAAGTCAGGAGAAATGCAAGTTGCAAGCTTTGAGCCAGCCCACATGCTGTACATATCTGGTGGAGGGAATGATTTTTCCAAAAGACGTGAAAAAGCTTTAAAGCCAGATAGTGACTGTGCCGAGGAAGGCAACTGGATTCTACTAATATAAATTATAATGATCAATATTACATGCATTCCAGATGTTTTGTTTCCTTCCAAAACCTGGCACTACATTTCTCACACTCTCCGCTCTCTTTACACCCTGGTTTTTATCACGTCCTGCTCCCGTCTCCACAGTTGAGGCACCTCACAGAAGGATCAGGGTCTCTCCTGCTGACACAGATCTTCCCCGGCCTCCACGAAATGCTAGCGGGGTGAAAACTAGTGTGAGTGAGCCCAGCGTGAGGGCAAAATATTTTTAGAGGCTGGAGCCTGTGTTAACAATTTCACGAACACAGCTGAGCAAGACAGCAGAAGTGTTACATCCCGTTTACATATTTATTTTTTTTCCTGATAGTGCTCTTGGCCTTTAGATTATCATGGAGGTGCAGTTGAATTTGATGGTTTTTGTGTCAGCAGCAGGAATGTAACTGCCTTGCCCTTCCCTTACAAGGGAGATGTCTTGGGCCACAGTTAGAATGCAGTGCAGTCTAAGGAATGTTCTGTCATTTGAAATGGGCATTTTCCTAATTTTGCTTCATTTCATTTTAAAAATGAAATGAAAGAAAAAGAAACAAAATGTTTCTTTTCAATGCAGTGCCACCAGCATTAAAAAAAACATTAAAAGCCACTGGATCTAGGCCCGGACCTCTCCTCCCCTATCGTTTCCCATCCTCTGCCACCCCTCTCCAACCCAGTCCTTACCTCATAGGCAGTTTTCCAGGGGCGTTGGCAATCCCCGTCGATCTTGCCCCCCCACTCCGGATTTTCAGAATGGCCACAAGTCAACTGGAAGCTGGCGCCATTAAGTTGTATGGCTCTGCCTTTCTTTAAGGGGATTTGATGGGTGGGAAGAGGAAAAATATTCCTTACATTTTGTTTTTTGGGGGTTTTTTTTTTGTAATTCCTTCTTCCGGGACCTCCTGGAATTCAGGGGCATACTGTTGTCCCCGAGGCCCCTTTTATTCCCGACTGTCTTTCTCCTTTCTCACACCGCTCAGTCCACAGAAGGCCTCAGGGTGCCAGGGTTCTTTCCAGCGGGGAGGAGGATTCAACCTCCGGGACCCTAGGCTCACAGGGGGTGGGGACCAATACACAGTCTCTCAATTCCTTTAGGTTTTTCTTTCTCCACAGTATTTACCCTTGGGATGTCCTTGCTTTAGAGCACTTTGTATTCTGAATGAAGACGCTGGGCACTCTGGTGGGGTGTTCCACAAACGTTTACTCGCAACCAAAAATACTTGGAATCCAATTCACAACAAACATTCTCAAATTTATCTTCTCACAAAATAAAACAGTCCAAAGGGGCCTCTTTCCTTAATTCTAGAAGATGACCAAACACCAGGGAAGACCCAACCCTCCAGACGTGAGAAGGTGGGCTCTCAGTGGTGCTTGCATCTCCTTATCTATCTCTCTCTCTGATGGTAAAAAAAAAAAAAAAAAGAAGGTAGATTCCTGTTGGTAGAAAGTCCCAAGAAGTATTCAAAATCTAAAAATCTCTTCCTTCTTAATGGGCAGGAACTGGTGGCAAAAGAATTCCTTCCAGAACAACCATAACAAAACACCGCAAAAAAAAAAAAAAATACTTCTCTCTTCTTCTCTAGCAGGTCACTGCTGCCCCTCTTAGAGCACCTTATCTTGACCTCCCATGGCAGGGGTGAACATGGCAGGAGCAGACTCCCCAAAACAATGAACTCTTGGCAGAAATAAACAGCTTTCGCATCTCTCACCAGAACAACCCCTACCAGTGCAAAGTCCCTTCCTTTGTATCAGGCCAGGGGGGGCAGGGGCCTTAAATACAGAACCATAAAACCCCACCTTCTCATTCTCTCAAAACTCCAACTCAGAAACTCCAGAATGCCACTTCCCCTGTCTCAGGCTGTGGAGCCCCAAAAAAGGGGAAACCCTCTGCAAAACCTCTCCAGCTCCCTTGAACTCTCACAAAAAATGCCACACTTCTCCAGTGCACTGCCTGGTTTTATGGAAAAAATGCTGACCAATCCAAACACGCCTGAGTCTGTGGAGGTGCCTGGGGGACTGCCTGCAAACTACTAAATCCTAGCCAAGGGCTTCAGCTAGGGCCCAAACTGACTAGTAGACAGCTATGGATCTCTACATTTTGTTTATTTAGTTTTGGATAAACAACAAAGAGAATTTAGCAAGAAATGAAATGAAAAAAAATAAAAGGCAAATGAAAAACAAAACCAATCAAAACTTTTTCAAATACATGTAACCCCTGGGCTGATAGTCCCAGATAAAAGGCCCCAAGAACCATAGGTCTCTAAGGCCTGGATTCATCATTCCTTGCAGAATGATGAATCCTGTGAAAACAGGGGGAGGGCCTACAAAAGCCCGCAGCCTTCGCACCATGGCGGTGCGCCGGCTGCCAGCTTTCGCACCGAATACCGCCACTGTGAAAGATGGTGCTATTCGGCGCACTACTGCCGACGATAATATTAGTAACGTTATCGCCGGCAGCGAAGCCACCGCCGACTCCACCCCTCCCTGCCCCGACTCCTCCCCTCCCCCTAATTTGCATTCTATCGCATGCAAAAAGGCCCTTTTCGCATGCGATAGAGGCTTATCGCACGTGATACGGCCGTATCACGTGCGATAAGCCTTTGATAAATGACCCCCTAAGTTCTCTCTTCCCAAGCAGTTATATTATCTGAGTGTCCATGATCCCCTGAGTTGGAGGGAAGAATTCTCTTCTAGGCCTTGTACATTACTTTAAGTCAAATCCTAAATTACAGTTCATGTAAACAGCATTGATGAGTATTCAAGTGTAAACTACAGCAATAAGCACACTGGAAGCAGTGGTGATTTTGACTTAGCTTTTACTGATGAATAGTGAAATTGATGATATTTTTATTGTTTTAGTTGCTTTAAAGATTATGATGTTACACATTTAATTTCTTTACTAGATTTGTGACCTTTTCTCTCTTCTATCCAATTGATATTAATAGATCTCTTTAAATGCAAATGAGTACATGTCAGGTCTGTTCCATTCAATCAATTAGGAGTTTATCAGCTTCCTCCCAATTGATAGGGATTAGTTCTTATTGTTCACTTTTAGTGAAAAGTGACAAAACCCCAGTCAGTCCTTCCTCTCCTGTAGTTCTTCTTCCTTCTCCTTACTCATGGTACTTGATGAACACTCCTTGGATCTCCTTGAGATAATGATGAACCTACTACTAGGTACAAACAGTCTCCTTCACCCTGGAGTGGATGAGAACCCACTCCTCTGCCCGTGTTCTCTGAATGAGAAACCCTACAGCTTTAGTTTATATACACTGAGCCTCTGGTTGAGTACTCATTGCATGTGGAAATATAAAAAACTCAAAGAGGGAAATCAAAACACGAGATGAGGAGGGTGGGGAAAACTCCTCGCTCAGAAGCACAAGCATTTACCAGGCTGCCAAACATGGTCTGCAAGGCTTCAAAGTCCTTAAAAAGGTAAAAGCTCTCTGTTACCTTTCTGAACCCAAGTCTTAATGCAGAGCTCTCAGAGGCCTTCCTACTTAAAAATAAACATAAACAGGGAACAGCCATGGACATCCTGTCGCTGGAAAGTCCACACCCTAGAATGGTGGCAAGGTTTTATATACTCATAGGAGCATAGTATTCAAGCTCCATATGGGGGGGACTTGCACACCTATAATAGCTACTTCTCTGCTTCCCCTACAAAAATGAAATATTCTCCTTGGTCACTGGTAGAAATCCAGCCGGATCTCTACATACAAACCCCTACTGGAGTCAAGAAGGGAGAAAAACGTTAATTTCTTGGCCTGTGAAGAAGGAAGTTCCATCCTATAGAAGAGAGCTGAAAACTCTGCCAGCTCTTCCTTGTTTCTTTCTTTGCTCATTCCTGTGTGCTTCTTTCTGTCTTTTGCCATTCATCATGCCTTTTTTGTGTGTGTGTGTGTGTGTGTGTGTGTGTTTTAATGGCTGTGAACCTCCGCTTCGCTCTTGTGAGCTTTGGTCCACTCAGAATTCGGCAATCAATCACTGCCTTTTATCTCACAACCATGCTGGGCTCTTTGTGGTGCCAGCCCATGTGAAAATGGTGACCTGAAGTGCCAGCAGCGGGGGTGGGGGGACCCTGGCACAGAGAGGACAAGGCAAAGTCTGGCGGGCCCAAGGAACGGTTTCTCTTCTTCTTAGTTATGAATTAAGGGGCTTGTTCTGCCACTCTATCTCAGGGCAGACAAATCCATTTCCTGGGCTGCTGAATGTCGGAGTCCCAGACCCGCTTGTTAAACAGTGGTAACGCTGTCAAGTTTTGATGTATGGCCTATCTGCAAGTGCTCCTTCTCTTGGGCCTGTACAGTAAATCACCCAGGATCAGTCTTCCATCTCTGTCGTTGTAACTTTCCTACACGCACACACACACACGCACGAACATATATATATATATACAAAAAGGTTGAATTAGCACCCGCCTGAAACTTGTGAGCGGTGGCAGTACCAATTGTCACATCTTCAACCCTGGCGACTGCCCACTTGTGCATCTCTCATAAGCCTTCAGAATTCAATTACTTTATAAAAGCACACAACTAAAAAGCAATCAAAAGTAAAGATACATTTTTCTTTCACTCACGTCATGTTTGGACTGGTGGAAAAAAAAAAAGGGTCCAGGCAGTTTTGACTCTGGGTGTTTTTAAATTTGATTAGCAAGACAGGCTTGTGGAGGAAACCGATAGCCGGGGGGAGAGGAAGAAATGGGGGCGGAGAAAAAAAAATACATTTTTTTTTTTACTAGTTAGGAAGCTGACCTGGGGGGTAATATCAAAACCAGAAGAAGACAGGAAAAATTCAGCGATGCCACCTAGCCTGCCCAATCCCCAGCCTCCTCTTAGATACAAGTTTGTTTTTTTTTTATTTTATTTTTATAAAACATGGGAGAGACAAGTGTAATCAAGCGGTTTCATCATAGGAGAAACAAAGAAAGAAAAAAAGAAATTATCCCGAGAATACCCCATGACATTATTTCTAGCACCCACTCCATATATATATAGGATTTCTTTAGGAATGTGCCTCCAAAAATGCTCGTAATTGTGTAGGATAAAAAAAAACCAAACCATATTTACAACTGGAATAATGTATTAAACATTTACATGGATATCTCAGCATAAATGTAGCTCCACAAGATAAAGCTTCAGCTCTCATTTCTAAGAATTTTTTCCTCCTTAACTGCGTAGCCCTTGCTAGGTCAGGATAGATCCAAATATTTTGGCCATAGAACCATGAAGAGCGTTTTCGTAGAAAAAAATCTGAATACAGCATTTTTTTCAGAAATAAAGGTAAATGACACCAATAAAGTAGCACATTCTGTTACCATTGCATCTATAGCCAGCTCGAAAGCATCAGACATTCATAGCAGGCAATTCATAGCAGGCAATTATTGATCAACTAATAGTTCTCGATTCTGTTGATCTTTAGGCAGGTAATACATTTTAGAAATAGCAGGTATGTTATCTGATGGAAATCCCAATATCTTAGGGGGTCATTTTCCAAAGGTATCGCACGCGAAAAGGGACTTTTCGCGTGCGATATCTGAGTCGGGGCAGAGTCCGCACGGAAGGGGAGGAGTAGGGGCGGCCTCGGGGCGGACTCCGCGACAACTTCGCTGACGGCGAAACGTAAGAATCCTTATCGCCGCCAGTATCGCGCCCAATAGCACCACCTTCCGCGATGGCGCTATTGGGTGCGAAAGCCGGCAACGATCGCACTGCGGTGGTGAGATCGCTGCCGGCTTTCGCAGGCTCGCCCCTCGCTTCGCCCCCCCCCCCCCCGGTACCGCGCGATTCACTAAGGCCTGCGACGTCCATCCGGGCGCTCAGGTCATGGCGTGCGCTCATGCGCCTTCGCTGCTTGAGCACCCAAATTGGACGAGCGTTCATGCACCTTCGCCGGCGGGGCTGCTGGAAGCCGCTTTCGCCGCCGGCTGCCCCCAGGAGGCAGGGAAGCCGCGGTGGGCGCCTTGGGAGGAGGGGAGAGAGGACTGGGGCTGCTGGAAGCATGCAGTAAGTTTACTTTTGTTACAATTTCTATTTGCTTTAATAACATGTCGAGTCGATTTTCGCCCTGCGCCTTGCTTCGGGAGGGGGGAGAGAGGACTGGCAATCCCCGATGCCCGAGCGTAGGAGAACCATCCACTTCCTGGTACCTGTCATTTCAAATGTCATTTGAAATGACATTTGAAATGAAGGGTACTAGCGCACCCAGGATACTGTATAGGCGCTGTATAGCGCTCTATACAGTAAAATGGATTGCGCTTCATGGATGCGGCTTGCATTTGCATCTAATTTAAATACTGTATCGAGCGGTATGTGATCCGAACTGTGCGCGCGGCAAACGAGCGGGCGCCTTGCACTGCCGCACTTTTTCTTACATGCCCTTACTGTATCGGCCTGTAAGTTAGGTAAGATTTAAACACATCTATAGGATCACACATGGAAAATTAAGTATGCGAAGGTTTAGAATTTTCAAAACATTTTCAATATTCTCAATCTTTCTTGTATGTACTAAATCCTGCTGAAGACTCTCCACAGTTGTTAACCGAGTGTCTGTTTGTCCCACCTTCCTATCAAGAGAATTAACAGTTTCATCCGTAGTTGGTATCTGTTGTTTAATGTCCAGAGTAATATTCGTTAATGTCGAAATAGCTGACTCTAGAGAGACCAAAGCAATCCATAGAGATTCCATAGTAATCACCGAAGGTTTAACCGAAGATACAGAGGAAACCCTCTTAGTTACAATTTTAAACGTAGCTAATTCTGTCATCATAGCTGTGGAGGTTAAAATCCCACGCGGGCCCGCATCATCGGAGGTGGACCCCTCCCCTCTCCCAGCAGCAGTATCGGGAAACCTTCTGAGTGAGGGGATTTGCAGCAAGAAGGAGAAAGGGAGAGGAAGAAAGAGAATAAGGCACACATTGGACATACCTGTCAAAAATGACAGGGGAAAATGGCTTCTCCACCAGTAGCCTCGCCACCCAGACGGCACACACAGAGGGCTGTGTCTCCCCCCTAATCCAGAATGTGCGGGCACACAGCCACACCAGCTCTTACCCTGTTTGCTTGTCACTGATCCCATTTCGCCGACACAGCGCGCACACACACACTCATCTCTGGCACAGTTCGCATCATTTCTAGGGAGGTGCATTTGTTTGAAACGACACAGACAATGTCAATGACATTGCCTATGTTGTTTTCAAAACAATGATAGGAAAAAAAAAGAGAAATTTCATGTTTTTCCTTCTCTTGTTTTAAGTGTGCAATATTTCTATAACCTAAAAAAAAAAAAAAAAAAAGAATGACATGGAAATTTGCCCCCAAATGACACGACAGATTTTTTTGGCATGCACACCCCTAACAATTTCACCCCCTTTCTCTCACAGTGCACGTCCGGGTTACTCTTTTCTCTGTCACCATGAGCTTTATTGGTGCTTAGTGCAGATGATTGGCCCTTTTTGCATTTAGTGTACATTGTTCTCATTTAGTGTGCATAATCTGCATTTATCACCTGTTCATTTAGGGTAGTGGCTGTCCAGACACGCATGAAACGCAGACATTTCCCTGGGATTTCTCCCTCAATTCCCATTGCCCATGGGACAATTTTGGTGGGAAGCCGTAAAATGAGGCTAAGGACCCCAGATCAATCAGGGAAAATAGGGATTTCTGGGTGTTCCTGACAGAGAGGTCCATATTCAAAAACCAGCTGAGCAGGTAGGTTACCTGGATAACCTTCTGCAGTTAATTTTAGCTGGATATTCAGCAGCTCTTACCCAGGTAAAAGTGAGGCTGAATATAGCTGGGTAGCTTTAGGACCACAGCTTATCTGACTTTACCTGAGAAGCATTAAATATCAGCACCTACCGGCCAAAATGGAACTGTGCCACAGAAATGCCTCCCTTGCCACTTCTTTGGACTTGGGTAAACTCTGTGCAGGCAACCATATGTCTGGACAAAAATGTCCCCACTTACAGGCCCATGCAATAATCTGGCTGCGAAGAAATATGTGCACTGGTTGTCGGAGCACATTTTTTAACCCCCAGATTAATTTTTTTTAACTCTCGATGCAGTAAGCTAATGAAATGCAGATGCATTGGGAGATTTAAAAAAAAAAAAATGGCATTGTGAGTAAAATGTGCATTGTAACAGGTCCTAATGCACATTTTAACTCAGGAAGGGGCAGGGGATGCATCCCTGACGGCCATAGGTGGCGTCAGCTGCCGTCACTTAGCCGGATAAATATTGTAAGTCAGTACTTATCCCGCTATCTGGCCTGGGTGATTGCTATTTAGCCGGATAAGTACTGTCTTAACCAGGTAAGTGGCAGCCGCTGCCACCATTTACCTGGATAAGTCAGTTCTTACCTGTGGAGATTTCAAAACTTTTTAAAGACTTTCTCCCCTTTTTTAAGGGTTACTTTTAAGTGCCAACACAGTTGTGCTGGAAACCTAACTCCAGCTCTGACCTGGAGTTAGGTTTCCAGCGCTAAAAAAAAAGTGCACTGGCCAGATGCATCCTCTCTGCTTAATGCCCTCATTTGCATGGGATTTCCATGCCAGGGCCCTAAGCAGTGCTCCCGTTTTCTGCGTGCAGGACCCCTTGCTGCATCAGCGGTAAGTTTTTACGTGCAGAAAATGCACGTTGAAATGCGCGCAGAAAGGTGCATTCAGCTGAACGCACCTTTCTGCATCAGCCTGTTAGTCTGGGGGGATAATTTAAACCCCATCCAGCTCACCCCTAAATTTAGTTGGACGGATCTTTTGAATATTGACCTCAGAGTGACCAAGATAGAAAGCTGGCAAATTATACGCATAGAATGTAATGTATTTCTGTAACGATAATTGAGGAAGTTAGGGAAAAATTGTCGGTGTGGCCAGCAGCAAGTGACAGTGGCGGCACTCAGGAGCCTATCGTCCTTGCCCACCACCCCCTCCCCTGGACCACATGAAGAAAACGCCGACTTGCAGTTCGGTGATGCCGCTCAGCTCTACAGGATTGCCCATGGCGAGCTCAGGCGCCTCGGGCACTGCAGCCCCAGTGGTAAACTTGTGGGATATGAATTCGGGCCTCCGCACTCGCACTGACATTTGTTTTACAGGCTGTTCTCGTGTTTGTTTGTTTACTGATTTATTCTCATCTCGGTGCATGCTGATTTTCTGCTAGAGCAGCACTTTCTGTTTATAACCTGCAGGTGGATTGCATTTTGGCTTTTTTTTTGCTTTCTCTCCCCACCGTTATCTCTTGTGACCCGATGAAATGTAGACTTCTGTCCTAAATGTTGTAATATTTTGTAAAAGCTGGCTTTAGATAGACCAGGGGGGTATGTAATGTTTAGATAGACCAGGGGGGTATGTAATGTTTAGATAGACCAGGGGGGTATGTAATGTTTAGATAGACCAGGGGGTATGTAATGTTTAGATAGACCAGGGGGGTATGTAATGTTTTGAGGAGGGAGTTTCTAAGCTGTGGGGCCCCTATCTTGTATTTATGAACCTGGGAGAAAAGTAGAAGGCGTCAGTGCTTTTTCTGAGAGGGTTACCTGTCGGTACTGAATACTTGGCACATTTTCCTCCCTGTGATTCCCTCAAAATTAAATCCATGCAACCCATGCTGCTTCGGCTCCCCCCTCACGGTGTCCGTGCATCCGCGCAGAGGGAGAGGCCGCTGCCTGGGCAGAGAAATGGGAGAGGGAAGAGGACGGGACCCTGGGGGAATAAGAGAGGGGGGGCTTCAGCTTGCCTTCTGGAAGGAGGGAGGTGAAAGACAGAGGGGACCCTGAGGGGGGGGGGGGGGAAGAGGATAAAGTGGTGCAAGGAGGGTAGGAGATGTTAGGTTAGGGCTCCTGGGCCTCCCATCTTTTCTGTGTGTTTTGGAGGGAGCTTTTCCCATCATCATCTATTTGTGTGTGTGTCTCTTGGGGGAGGGGGGGTGATATGTTATATTGGAGCTGCTGAACGCCTGTTATTGTAAAAGGGGGGGGGGGGGTGTGGAGTGTTATGTTAGGGTCCAAACGGTCCAGACTACAAAGGTAGAAAAAGAAGGCTTTTCCTTTCGGTTTAGTGATTTGAAGATGTCAGCTTTGGGAGCGTGAATGGGCAGCATCTTTAATATCTTTGTATTTTGCATGGCACGGAAGGAAATGCCTTTCTGTTTCTGCGTCTCTGGCACTGCGCTGCACAGTAGAGCCTGGCTTCTTGGGGTTGCCAGTTCAGTTTTTGACTGCATATTTCTATGCATAATTTGAGGTCACGTACTCTTTAGTTGGCGAAGGCCTTCCTGTGTTTTCTTTGTGTGATCCAGGTGAGGTATCTTTCTAGTACGTAGTTTCTGTGTAGTGATCTGTAGCAGTCCTGCTTGTTCTGTTTTTGCCAATAGGAGGTGCAGTGGTGCTCTAATGTCATGTGCAGTATTTGCAATGCTGTTATTTCATAGGGTCTGCAGCCCATTACAGGGGATGGGGGCCGTGGGTGGTAGCCCATCCCACCCCCCCAAGGAAAGCCCTGCATGAGAGGACTGTCACCTTTTTTCCCCAGGAAGAAAATCAGCACTGGAAGGCCTTATTACAGAGCAGGGCACAATTTTCAAAGTTCCCTGTGAAAATTGATCACAGGGCCTGCATTGATAAATGAGCCTGCGTCTGCAATTTGGGCAGGCAAAAGCTTTTCACAGGAAAACAGCACATGCAATGTTTCCCTAGCCCCACCCGCAGCAATGCCCCCTGCAATCTAGCTAAGGGGCGTGCGTTGTGGAAGCCTGATGTACTTTTAGCTGGCCAGAGGAGGACAGGTTTCCTCCAGACCAGTTTACCCAAGTAAAATCGCTATTTACCTGGGCAAATAGGATTTGAAACTTGACCTCTGAAAACATAATGATGAAACTCTGTAGGAACTCCACTCAGACTGAGGTGGGGCAAGGAAGGCAGCTTGCCCCGCCTCCTTGTGATTTCTGAGATCTGCTTGGTACAATGTTTATGAGAAAGGAGGAATAGAAATAATTTAAATAAATAAAGAGATGGATAGGAGCCTCAGAAGGGAGGCACCAGAGCAGAAGGCACCACAGGTTGTGGCCACGAGGACTTAGAGCTTCACCCGAGTTGTCTCTGCCGTGCCCCCACTGGTCTCAGAGAAGGGAAGAGGGAGGAAGAGCAGAAGAAGAACGGCTGGAGACCATAATTAATCAAGGGTGCAGAAATTTGTGAACACTGGGAACTGGAGGAGGAGGGGGGGGGGGTAGGGACATAAGGGCCACCAAGGTGACTAGGAGGATGGAGATCGGTGACCACTCAGTGGAGATTGGAAAAATTAAACGATGGCTCGAGGATCATTGGGGGGGGGGGGGGGATGCTCAAGAACCATTGGAGGGGTGGGAAGGATCGCCAGGATTCAAGGGATGGGGGCAATCTGGGTGGGATTCAAACATTGAGGACCAGAGGGGATGATGAACCAAGGACCACCATGGGAAAACTAGAATGGAGGGGCTGATAGGAGCAGAAATATGATTGCCTTGCCCGGGCGCTAAAATGTCACGTTACGGCACTGACTCCTCCCTGCTGAGCATGACAAGGCCATTATTAGTGTGACTGGATTTCTCAACTTTCTTTGCCCTACCTACCCGAAAGCAACTTTTTGAACTGTTTTGAACTTTGATTTTCTGTTTGGAATTGCACGAGACTTAAATGTGCTGTCTGCCAAATTATTCAGCTGCATCTTGGACATCAGTAATAGGTTTGTTTATTGGAACAACACAGCTTGGTGTGGTCAGTGAATTTTTCTTTTTTTTTTTTTTTTATCAGAGTGGTGCATGTGTCCTAACCCTATGGGCCCTAAAATTATTGCTTCTCCCCATGGAAGAACCCCAGGGGCTGCAGCAAGCATAGCCATTGTCAGGGCCGGTGCAAGGGTATTAGGCACCCTAGGCAAACCTTCTGCCTTGCACCCATACCCCGCATTGCACCCCCCCCCCCCCCCCCCCCCCCCCGGTCTTGGCCCCCAACTCTACCTCATTCACGCCTGCCGAGTGTGTGCTACTCTGGGCTGTGAGCAGGATGGGCACTGCTTGCAGCCTGCCGAATCTCTACTCTTTGCCGTGAGTGGGATAGGCTTTGCTTGCGGCCCCACATGGCTGCTCTTCGGCACCCACTAATGGTCAGCGGCCAAGGCAATCGCCTAGTTCACCTAATAGGATGCTCCAGCCCTGGCCATTACCCTGCAGCAACCAAATGTGCCTCTTGGCCCTTGCCAAGGATGGAACAGGGATTACACGCAGAATCTCACTCTTCCTGATGTCTGTCTGCTCTTGCTCTCCTGCAATTGATTTTTATAACTAATTATGTTGTAAATCTACATCACAATCTTCTAAGTTCGGCAAGTTAACATTAAGTTTATTTCTCTTTTATGTTTAAATGTGTTTATGAAATGCAACAAGAGAAGAAAACAGAAGGTGGCATGAAAGCGATTGTTTCCGTACACTTCATGCCCAAGAAAGTTACAAATTCCACATAGTACAAAAGATAAAACCCCAAAAGCAAGGTACGAACAGATGATCCCATCCAGCCCTCCCCTTCTTCATTATTCCCCAAACCCTCCCCATTCGGCAGTTTGTAAAACAAAATGGGCATAAGCGCAAATCCATGTATAGCAGACAATAAATAAGAAAATTGCACAATTACAAAGGAAAAAATCCAACAAATTAAAATCAGTCAACCTAAATCAAGCTCCGTGCTTCAGGTGGGAGAGCATCTAAGTAAGGAAACCAAACTTGTAGGCACCCGGCCTTACGTTGAGGCAGAGACCATTTAGCATGCATTTTCTCCGTAACAGCTGACGTAGGTAAAGCATTTCTCTGACAGGTTAAACCATAGGTGTGACCTCCTCCCCCCCATCCCCGAAAAAAAAAAGTGTGGTCTTCTACCCTAACAGGAAACCCTTCCTAAGCCACTATTTGATGTACTTGTTGCAGAAAGGAAGAGCTGAAAAATCTTCAAACAAAATCAAGGGAGGAGCACATGGAAGACAACAACCTACAATATCAGCCATATTTTTCTTTTTCTTTTAAAATTCAACTTATTTTCTTTTATGGCTGTCTATTTGTATTCTCTGTAAGTTTTTGGGTACTTGCCAGGTTCTTATGGCCTGGATTGGCCACTGTTGGAAACAGGATGCTGGGCTCGATGGACCCTTGGTCTGACCCAGTATGGCACGTTCTTATGTTCTTATGTTGTTTTTAATTATAAATTATGGGGCTGGTTAAATTATTAAGATTAAATGCCAGATTAATCCGTTTTCTCTTGATAGTTTGAATTGAATGGGTTGCAGGCGCTTGGCTCCCCTACCTCTACTCCTATCCCCTCCCCCCAATCCACGTGACAGTATGTATAGATTTACCGCGCCTCATGACTTGTGATGAGCTGTGTGGCAAGGCATGGCAGTGGTGCTATGGAGCAAGGAATCAGCAACTGGTGAGATAAATGCCCCTCAGGGGTGATCTTAGTGATTCTGATTCCAGAGCCCTGGATAAAACTCAGGAATGGGACCCCCTCTAATACTTCCTTTACTCCCACCCAACATCTTCTGGATAATGCAACCAATTTTCACAATGCATGTCCCTTTAAAAATGCACTGCAGTTAGTGTTTATGAAGCCACAACACACCTTCTGTCCCCCCTCCTCCCCATAGAAATGCCAGCACCATCTCCTGTCCCCAACATCAGCAGGAGGACAGGGGGGCCCAGGCACAACATTGCCTGCCATACAAAATAAATTTTCCCTCCGTGTGGTTGTCTTCCACTGACTCCCTCAGGAGGCAGACATTCCCATGCATACAGTGGGCAGGCAGCAGACCCTCCAGCTTCAGCAACTGTGGTTGTGGTGGGGGAGTGCTCCCAGGCATAGCCTAACTGTAGTGACTATGGTATTGGGGTGGGGGAATTCATAGGCAGGCAGCAGACCTGGATTTTCAGTGGGGCATTAACTACCAGGCAGACAAGTCACAGGAAGTGTGGGGGGCTCCAAGCCCCAGGCAGGTGGATTGTGGTGGTGCTAGTGGGGGTGCTCCCAACAAGGAGGCTGCAGTGGGGGCTCTGAGGCAAAGTAGTGATGGCGGTTGGCAAGAGGAGGCGATAGAGGCTCTGTGAAGGAGGTAATGATGGTGGTGGCAAAGCTTGCAAGTACAAGAGAGCAGAGGAGCATGGAAGGATGCCTTTTCCCCCATCTTGTGGTAGGTGCATCTTCTGCACGTGTGCCCTTCCTTCTGCTACTACAGCTAGAACGAATGCACTGGAGGCCACGCCGCTGCTGTCACTGCTCACTGCAGCCAGGAAGAGTGCATCAAAAGAGATACATAAGAAATGCTAGGCTGGGTTAACCCAAAGCCCATCGAGTGCCAGCATCCTGTCTCTGACAGTGACCAGTCAGGCTCTCAAAATGTGGGGCTATTTCTTGTCACTCGCTCCCGGGAACAGTGATGGCTTTCCCTAGTTTACCCAGCTTATAATATTTTATGGACTTTCCTACAAGAACTTGACCAAACCGCTTTTAAACCCCGCTATGCTAGTCACCCGGGTCCCATCCTCTGGCAACAGATTCCACAGCTTGAATGTGCTCTGAGCGAAAAAATAGTTTCTCTGATTTTTTTTTTTTAATTAGCTGGTTGTTAGTTTCATGGAATGCCCCCCTTGTTTTAGTATTATTTGAAAGGGTAAATAACCATCCTTTATTTGCCCATTCCACACTTATAATTTCATAAACCTCCATCAGGTCGCCTCTCAGCCGTCTCTTTTCCAAGCTGAAGAGCCCTAGCCTGCGTAGTCTCTCATCATAGGAGATCCTTTTATCATTTTTCTTGCCCTTCTTTGCACCTTTTCTAGTTCCGCTATGTCTTTTTTGAGTTGGCATGACCAGAATTGCACACAATACTCAAGGTGCGGTCACACTATGGCTCAATACAGAGGCAATCCATTTTCTGTTTTATAGGGATTTGCAGGGGTAAAAAAATGTGTTTCATTTTTGTTTTGTTTTAGCATGGGTTTTTTCCCCCATGAATTTCGTTTTGTTTAATGTTTAATTTGCTGCTTTCATTTAAAAAAAAAAAAAAAATCAAACATTATTAAAAAAAACCCTCCCAAAAATTAAAAAAAAAAAAGGACAAGGAGCCTCCCAAGGCCTCCCGTTCCCCACCACCCATCCCTCCCACCCAGAAAAATGCCGATTCCAGGATCTCCCCTGGACCTCACATACTCGATTCAGAAGGGATCTGCTGGTGAGGCCTAGATCCAGGCTAAAGCCTCAGCCTTGCATAGGCCTAGGATGTGGTAGGTCGCTGCCACCTCAGCTCTATACAAAGTCGAGACTTGGAAGCCTGGTTCCAAAACCTCGGCCTAGGCACAGTGCTGGGTCTCGGCTGGGTACCAACTTCTGGGCCTCAGCCTAGGCCAGAGCCCAGGTGTAAAGAACTGTGTATGTGTGAGCCCCTCTTGCCGTGACGCAGCCTCGTATGTAGAGTCCTGAGACCTACGCAAACAGTAGGTGAATGAGTCTTGACACGGGCCAGACTATGACAAAGTCCAAGAGTCCATACAGAGACCAGGCTTGTGGCTGAAGCCAGGCAAGGACAAGATTGACGGTTTGAGACAAGGCTGATGGCTTGAGACAAAATTGAGGGCTGAAGTGGAGCTGAAGACTACAGTGGAGCACAGGCAAAGACTGAAGCAAAGCTGAAGGCTGAGAAGATGGAACTAGACTGACACTGAAAGCAGGAACCAGGCTGGAGAGCTTGAGTAAGACAGAAGACTGGAAGCAGAAACCAGGAGACCTTCTTGCTGAGGCAACAAATCCAAGTCCAGGGAGACTAAGTAGTCTTGAGCTTGTGACATTATCATCGGAGCAGGTACCTGACTCTCCCGCCAATGTGCGCCAAATTGTGTGTACCAATGCACACACACACCCTAAGTATCTCTTTGCTGGGTCCTAGTATCACATGCGTCAGAGCATCCAATGGTGGCTCTCTGCCGCACGGTGAATGTCCGCCACCGAAGAGTCTGGGAAGGCATCTGGATTCCTTCAGACCCCCTTCCTCAAGCCCCCTCCTCAAGCTTCTTTTCTTTGGCTTCTGAGGAGACGAAGATACTATTTTATCAATTGGGGGCTTGGGGGTCCAGACCCAGGATCCAGAGATTCTTTGGTTTCGAGACTGGACTAAATAAAAAATCATTCAAAGCGAAAGACTTAATTGAAGAAAAGGCGGAAATCTTGGACAAGCATTGAGACTGGTCCTGATTGACGGACAAAGGGTCTTTGGCAGGAGGACAACACATTTCAGTACTCAAGTGTGAACTGAAGCGGCAAAACCCGCACTTCACACAAGGTGGTTCGAAGTGAAAAGGCCAGAGACAAAGATGAAATGATACAATGTTCTGGGCAGGATGGACCCCAATGGAAAATCTGTAAGGAATTCCAGTCAATAGATGGTTGATGAAGACTCAGCCAGGATAGTCCAAGTACAAGAGGGCTGGATGCTTTAGAAATTTCACAACCCTGGCAAACTTTTTCAGGGCAGCTCGGTCCTCTGCTCAGGTCTTGGCCAAAACCTCAATATCAGGCCCGGGCCCAGGCCTAGGCCAAGACCCCAGCATCACACTTGGGCTTAAGCCATGGCCTAACGCAGCTGAGGCCCCAGCATCAGGCCTAGGCTGAGATGCCGGTGTCATACTCAGGCATAGACCTCAGCCCCTGCTTTGGGCCTTGGCCTATTCCCTAGGTGAGGCTCCAGCTTCGGGCCTAGGCAGAGGGTCCCTGCTCTCTTAAGAGTTCATTTAGAGGACAGAGAGTTCTGCTACTGCCGAGCTCCTGCAAACTGCAGGGCAGTGTGCCTTGCAATCATCCTTCCTGTTAGGGGGAGGGAGAGTATAGGGTGGAATGTGAAAGTCTGGTGCTGTAAAGGATGAGGTAATGTAGGAGATGCATTTCCTCCACGGAGGATGGGTTGGGATTAGTAAGAGTCTATATAAGATGCCCCCAGGCATCTGTGGTTGTTGTCTTGTGAGTCCTGAGAAGAGACAGGGCTTGTGAGGCATCCAGAGATTTCTGAAGGCAGGAATAGGAAAAGATTCCACGCTGAGGAAAATAAGGTTTGGTAGCCTACTAGAGGGAGGATACCCCATCCAATTAAAGGGGGTAAAATCCTTGTCTGGGAAAGCTCCAGTAGTTTGAAGTATTTTTTTGGCATAATACTGTCCTGTGGGTTTGGGGGATGAAGCTGTGGGTGAGTGGGTTCCCTCCTGCTCAAGAAGAGTGAAATTTTACTGAGCTTTTGTTTATCTCCTGTTGAACTGCATTCTGAGACTTACTGACAGACTCTGCTGATTTTTCTATCTGCCTTTGGATTTTTCTAATAAACTTTGACTTTTGGAACCAAAAGCTGGTGTGGACCTTGGACTTTGTATCTTGGTAAGCCTTCCCTTGGGCCCCCCAGAGACTGTCTGGTCCCCAATTGGAGATCCCTGGTGGACTTTACCTGTTCCCAGGGCTGCAGCAGTGGCCCTCACATCCCTCTGTAGCTCTGAAGTTGACCCCTGAGAAAAGGGGGTTTACAGTTACATCCTCCATTTTCACAGAGATTTCTTTTAGTTGCTTAGAATCACCATCATCAAATAATGATTCCCAACACCCTCATCAGTAAAGACAAGGCAAAGAATTCATTCAGTTTTTCTTCTATGTCCTTGTCCTCCCTGAGCAACCATTTTATCTCTCTGTCATCTTGCAGTCCCTTTAACTATCTTGCAGACTTTATGCTTTGAATGCACGTTTTTATCATCAGTTTTTGCCTCTATGGGAAGCTTCTCAACTTCTCTTTTGGCCTGTCTTACTACTGTTTTATATCTAACATGCCAGTGCTTATGCACGTGCCTATTTTTTTCATTTAGGTCTGCTTTTCATTTTTTAACAATGCCCTTTTGGCTTTAACTGCCTCACCATTATACCAATTATTCTGTCTTTCTTTGACATTTTTTTAATGCATGGAATACATTGCATCTGGCTTTCCAAGGTGATATTTTTAAACAATATCTGCTCAGGTTAGCCTAACTTTTTCAACTGTTCCTTTTAGTTTTTTCTAATTAATTTGCTCATTCTATCATATTCCCATATACTTCTGCAGTACATTTACTTAAAATCCTCCCTCCATTGATCATGTCAAATTTGATTGTACTACAGTCATTATTTCTAAGTGACCCCACTACAGCCACCCCTTGCACCAGGTCGTATATTCCACTGAGGGCTAGAGCTAAAGTAACTTTCCATCATGGGCCAGCTGCTCCAAGAAACAGTCATTTATGACATCAAGCAACTTAATCTCTCTAGCATGTCCTGATGAGATATTGACCCAGTTAATACTGGAGTATTTGAAATCTCCCATTATAATTGTATTACCAAATGTATTTGCCTTTCTAATTTCTGCTAGCATGTCACAGTTTACTCTTCATCTTAGCCTGGTAGATGGTAGTATACACCCACTGCTATACTCTATAATCTATCACACCTTTTATTCATAAGGATTCCGTAGTGCATTTTGTTTCCCTTTTAGACTTTTATCCTGCTTGACTCTGTATCATCCTTTACATGCTGTATAACGCTACCCCTCTGCATCTAGTATCATCACCTGCATATAGTATCAGGTCATAAAGTGTATTTACCCCTACCTACCATTGGGCAGCCTCCTCCCTCACCAGTGTGGGGCTTTGGACAGGTGGTCACCCCATAGGTAAGACAGCCACTATCTGTAATGTTATAAAACCACCAGTTAAAAAAGGACAGCTGAGGCTCACCCCACCTTAGAGTGAGTCATGGGAGCACACTTTACATCTCATGGCTGCCCAGGCTTCATTCTGTTCATACTATGTACCAATGGATGATCTGCAATCGAGGTCTGGATAAGATTCCTGCACTTGGGTGTGCAAGGAAGGTCCCTGAGGAGTGCCAGATGGCAGAGAAGTGAAGAAAGCCATGAATGGTAGCTCTTTGAGGAGAGCAGGATGGGAATGAATAAGGACAGAGGCTGTGCAAGGTGGCTCCTAATGGGAGTCAGGTACAAGGAAGAAGATGTCCTATGTGATGGCTTCCTGGCTATGAAAAATAAAAGGGAATATAGACAGAGGCATGAAGGGAAAGAGAGAGATAAACAGAGAAGATGATGTTAAAATTCTAACAGCAAATAAAGATCCTTATATAAAGCTTCCTGGAGGTTTATTTAATGCTTGCTCAAATAAAGGCTTTTATATTCTAGTTATTGAGCACACATATAAGGTAAAAATAAAATTTATGTGCTTTGGTGTAAGGATAACAGGTTTTATTGTCAGAAACAATACTATAGCTCCAAGCTTGTAATTTATCCATCAGCGCTGTCAATGCTGCAGTTCTATAAAAAAAAAAAATACAGAGACAAGCAGAGCTGTCTGCATTAAGTTATCAAAAACCCCTGCCCCCATGCTCAATTAAAGAATCTGGAAATACAGTTTGCCCACAATTTACCACTGAAATGTATAGTTAAAGGAGCACTTCGACCTAGCCAGCTCAAAAACAGGCCACAGGGAACACAGTCCACATTAAGGAGAAGGAGACGGAATGCCAGACACATACACCCCCCAACCTATCTGTCTCGACTGCGCATTCATATCAAGTGGGAGGGAAGGAACTGAGTCAAAACCCCATACATGGCGCAGAGAAAAGAGGCAAAACATTTAAGGTGGTCATCTCAGACAATTGCATTATTATTAAACAGGAGTATGAGAGCAGGCTTTTAAGACTTCAAGGGAAGTTTGTTATCAGGAAAATCATCACAACTTCATGGAAAAGAGCCCATTATCTGGGATCTGATTGTGATCTCACTAAGGAACTCTCCCAAATGGGAAATCAGTGCAGGATTCTTGGTTTGACTGTATATCTGGGTCAAGGGCTCCCCATGCCAGCTGAATGTCCTCTCGGTGCCGTATGTTGTCCTCTCCCTGATTACAGAGCCTTTAGTCCTGAGTCATTTTCTCAGACTGGCGACTCCCCTGCTACCTGGCCCTACAGTCTCTGCTCAGCCATCCTACCATATCTGAGCCAGCAGCACTGCAGGGTCAGTGGGGATAGTCCGAATGGAGCAAAAGGGTGAGCCCCTCAGACAAGTCAGCTAGACTTGTTTAGAAGAAACTGAACGAGGCTGTGACTGTTCACATATGTGCCTGTAAATCCAGCCTTCATCACCCAAAATGGCAAGACAGCTTCCATAATGCCCTGTATTATAAAGTAAATTGTCTGGCCAAACTAAAAAAAAAACAAACCTCTAATTGCAACAGTTAAATATTAAATAAAATACACTTTTGAAACATATTTTAGGGTTGTCAGTTGATCTTCTAGATCAGGGTTCTTGAGTGCCCAAAGCCAGCTGGGTTTTCAAGATATCTACATTGAATATGCATGAGATGCGTTTGCATGCACTGCATATTCATTGTGAATATCCTGAAAACCTGAACTTCCAGCCTCCTATATCCCCATTGCCTTTGCTGGCCAGTACTTGGCCACTACAAACCTGCTGGGGAGTTGCAGACTGCTTGTACTAACCCAGTTCACTCATGGCCTGCAGTATACCTAAGTCACGATTCCTTTACTCACTCTTTCTGTCCTTACCACCTCTCTCTCCCCTTGACTCTGTTTGTGTAACCCACATCTTCAATGCAGCAGTTGAGAATCTATGAAATAAGTAATGAACCTACATTTATTGATTTCACCTTGACTTGTACCTTGATTGCAACATTAGCAAAGAGTTTCACATATATCGATTGATTTGTTTATTTGGATTGGGTTCAATAACCATTTTGAATGTAAAAAACACCCCCAAAACTTTATGAATTCAGCATGTGGTACACTATTAATGTTAATTGGCTATCAAAGAGCCAAGACTTGAGTGTGTTTTGGATATAGTGTTAAGTTCTCCTCTCTCTTTTAGGTGTCGAGGGTAATGCCATTGAAGTCTTAAGAATTCACAGCAGCAGAATGTCCCAATAATAGAAGAAGAATATTCTTGCATACCGTAGTGCTGCAGCTGGAAAAGCAGCGGTTCCCAAACCTGTGCTGAGGGACCCCAAGCCAGTTAGGTTTTGGGGAACTCCACAATGAATATGCATGAGATAAATTTGCATGTAAGGAAGGCAATGTTCGGAATCTCTGCCATAGATCAGCTCCAGAAATGGTTTTTTTTATAACAGGAGCTCTCAGAAGTGGAAAACATTTGTAAAATTAGCTATTAGAATCAGACTAGGTGTCCCTATGTCCCTGTACAGAACTATAATATCATGAGCCTTCCATTCCCCATCAGTCCCTCCCACTTGGAGGGCAGTGGTTGGGATGCCTCAACTCTATTTAGCCCAACCATTTCAGAACTGTATGTGATCAGATTTAGAGAGCCTCCGAGCAGTGAGGTTTTACGCTCTGGTGAGGCCTCACCCTGAAGTTTCAGTTTGAAGTGATGCCTCATCG
Source organism: Rhinatrema bivittatum (assembly GCF_901001135.1). NCBI lineage: Eukaryota > Metazoa > Chordata > Amphibia > Gymnophiona > Rhinatrematidae > Rhinatrema > Rhinatrema bivittatum. The sequence continues at coordinate 284,581,670 of NC_042617.1, read as the reverse complement.
TTCACTCCCTGCCAGAGGGTCTTCCTCCTACTGATTTACGGAGAGAGAGATTTTTACACCTGATTCCCTTCTGACGCGAAATGGCTCTCATCCAGAGCTTTGAAGGCCTGTGAACCAAGCACCAGTGACAAGCCCTGTTCAGAGAGACAGTAATAGCTGAACATTTATCCAGCTTTACCTTTAGAAGTATGTTTTGGACATTTGCGGTGTGAGAAGGTTTTTCTGATCCACCCCTCTCCACAGGGTTGCAGGGCTGGCATAGCCTGATCCCCCTTGTGACTTTTCCCCGATTAAAGTCCCCAGTAACAAAAACTAAAGATGAAAGAGCAAGACCGGGAGACACCAATCGGATCTCCATGCTCATGGGACCAGGAAGGGCTGGGTGTCCAGGAAGGATGTGGAGTCAGGTAGAACTGTTTTGCTATGAAGTTGAGGACCCCTCCAATAGAAACTCTGGCTGGGTGATCACCCTGGGAGCTCTTCCCAGATGTCTAAAATAAAAGGGTACCTACCTACAAAGAAATACGCATGTACCTACAGTCATGTTAATTTGATTATTACCAATCAGTAAACTTTATTTTAACATCCAGAACCTGGTCCTTTTTTATTTGTCCCAGAATCTCACACCTTGGGATGCACCTACTATCTACAGACCCCGAAAGCAAGACACCATGGTCCAGGCCATAAGCGAGAGCTTCCCCCATAAAAAGAATCCACCCTGGGATAGAGAGTCAAATGTGGGATTTAATTGCTAGCCTGAGCAACCTCCATGAAAACGAATATGTTTGTGGGCCCTTGGGGCTTAACCCCTCCCCCCCCCCCTCCAGTAAGGGTTACAACTATAATTAATTCTGTATCTGAAATGTCCTTAAAGCAGAGTGTGGATGCCACTGTAACTCCCCTTTTTCTTGGTGGCTTGTCTTCTTTTGCTCTTCCTCCCTCTGGCAACAACACAAGCTCAGCAGGCTATCATGACTTTACTGATACTGTCCCATGACCAGCCCTGGGTAGCTGGATTACACAGCATCCCAACCAGAGGCTCCAAAAATACTGAAAACCCTTTGGACACACAGTATGCTTGCAGGCAGAGCCCGGGGAAACCGCAGTCCTTGCCCTGCTTCCACCTCTCCACACTCACTCATTACTCCTCCATCTGTCCGCTCACAGGAGAACAGAGAAAAGTGCCCCCACATCTATCAAAACTGAAAGAGTATTTATCAAGGAATTTAATTTGGTGGAGGGAGTGAGCAGTAGGGGGCCACCGTTATAAATCAGCTCTTGGAAATTATTCCATGTTGGCGACCTCTAAGCAGTGGCTGGTATGAATGTTTACTATAAAAGCAGCAGTACTATAGAAGATAATAATTCAGCCAGCAGTTAGAGGATGTTATACTACGGCTCTTCCCCCCAACATCCCATGGGTATTTGTGATGTGGCGGATGTCCGTAAGCAAGTGTGCTGTTGTGCTAATCATTGTCAGAAAGCAACACCATCACCATCTGTAATACATCTAAAAACTGAATGCCGCACAAAACAGCTGAACAGTGACTTCAGGGAATTCTGAAAACAAAAATGGGGGTGTAGGCATAATTTAAAAAGGCCATGCTTCATCTTTTAATGAAATATAAAAAAGCCAAGTCTTTTTAATTTTTTTTTATTTTTACAAAAAAGGAGACCTAGGTGCAAGACCAACAGTAGGTGAGATGGAGTCAATACAGGCAAGATGATGTGCTGATAGGGTTGCCAGATGGCTCCAGTCCTTGTTTTGCCCGATTGTTGTAGAGACACGGCAGGTCTGCAGGAGTCACCTAGGAACCCTACCCCAAGATTATTTGCCAATTCTTCATCAGAACTCGGCAATGTATCCTCTGCTCATTCACGGCTTGAAATAATTCAACAAATTTCCAGGTGGGTTCCTGAAACTGCCAAATACAAAGTTTCAAATATTCACAAGTCCCCACTCACTATAAACAGTTACAAACCTGGCCAAGGTGTAACGTTTGTCCAGCCACAGGATGGCCCAATGACCAACCGCACTTAGCCCAAACGATGCGGCCAGGATGCCGCTAGATTGCTCCTCCTGCAGGTCTCCCTAGTTGTGTGCGCAGATGGTGCGCTGCCCCTTTAAAGCCTTGCGACAGGAATTGGGACTGCTGGTGTGCACTGATGATGTCACATGACTGGGCATTTAAACCCCAGCTGCGCTTCTAAGCCCTGCCTCAGCAACAGGTACTCTTGCCTAGCAGTGCCTGCTGCTACTCTTTGTTCCTGTGCATTAACTTTTAGTGTCCTTTCTGTGCCTTGCCTCTTCGTTGCCCTGCCTTGCCTTGGTTGGCCAGTTTGTGTTCTGTTCCAGTAACTTGTCATGCCCTGTCTGTTTGTCTCTGCCTGACCCCTGGCTTTGACCCTTGCTTCAAACCTGACTACTCTCTTGCCTGCCACCTGGTACTGACCTCTGTTACAGGCACTGACTACTCCTTTATACTTCTGCCTGCCCCGGCCTGGACCTGGACCCAGATACTGATTCTCGCTGCCTGCCCCAACCTTGGCTTGTACCCTGACCCTGCCTACTCACGGCCAGCTCTGACCTCTACCTGTATTCTTACTCTTTCTGACTGCCCCTCACTGGTCACTCACCTAAGTCCTGCCAGTCCCTGGTACCCAAGGGCTCAACCTGCAGGGAACGGGGCTGGTATAGGTGAAGTCCCAGCTCCAGTCCCTATAAGGGTGTGTCCACTAGCTGTCGGCATGGGCCTAGTAGGTTCACTTACTAGGCTGCGCCAACCACAACACATCCGTGACACAAGGTTTCCCAAACTTTTAGCCAACGTGGCTCCATTTTAGCATTCGAAAATTCACATGATCACAGACAACGACCAAAACAAATTAGCCAGGAAATTCTGGGGGGGATACCCACTCTCCAATAATCACTCCTCTCTCAACCCTCCCTCCCCCAGCTGATCTTTGCTTACATCTTCCAGTTCATCTTATCACCATCTCCGCACATCTCACCCCCTCTTTCTTACCCTTTCCAGTTCTTATCACATTCCCCCAGCTGATCCCGTTTTACCCTCCAAGACTTTCTTACAACCCCCAGCTGATTCTGTCATTCCTTCTCTCCATTCCATTATACACTCTTTCATATCCTTTCCATCTCTTCTCTCATCCCTTCTCTTTCACAGTCACCTCATACTTCATGTTCCATCTCTTCTCTCACACCCCTCTTTCTCCCTTCTCCAGCTCTTTTCATATCATCCCTAGCTGATTATCTCTTACATTCCCTATCCCTTCTCTTACCCTGCAGAGCATATCCCCTCACTCATTCCCCCCCTCCCCGACTCATCACCGTCTCTCTCACCCCTCTCTAGGCTCAATCCCTCTCCAAGCTTACCCCTTGCTTTCACACAACCCTGTCCTCTACTTAGCCCTTCTCTCCAAGTCCCCCACAAACTCACCTTTCTCTCTCTCTCTCTCTCTCTCTCTCTCTCTCTTAACACCCTTTCCACACCTTCCTTTCTCTCACCCACCCCAGGCTCCCCCCACAAAAAACCCCCCACTGTCTTTCCTCTCTCTTACTCCCCATCAAAAAGAGATTCCCTATTTCCTCTCTTCTGCCCCCAACAGGCGCACCTTCCTCTCTAGCCATCATCTCTTCCACTTCCTGCCGCTCAGCAATGATACCTTTGATAGTAGCACTTAGGTCACAGGGGAGAGAGCAGGTCCATAGGATCTCCATTTTTTGTGCTGGGCCGGAGGCAGTGATTGGACGTCGGGGCAAGGAGCAGGCCCGCAACATACAAGGGTTTCTGGCTGGGTTGGCAGTGGTGACTGCAGCCGCAGGGGAGAGATCAGGACAGGAACAAAGGTACATTTCTAGACTTGACTGCTAGCAGGGGTGGCAGTTATGATAATTTTAAAGGCACCTTGCTCTCTGCCCTGTGTTTTCCTTCTCAGACACCAGGCACACGTGGCTACTGAGGATAGCACTGCTTGCTGTTTATGTCAGCAGTCAACATGGTGTTTGGCTGTGCATACGCACGTGTGACCCCATCCAGGGCCAGCACGACCCAATAGACGAACTAGGCGGCTGCCTAGGGAATCAGCCATTAGGGGGCGGCAAAGGGCAGCCATATAGGGCCGCGAGTGAAGTTCATCCCACTCACAGCCGAGAGGAGTAGAGACTCGGTGGGCCATGAGCAACGCACATCCTGCTCGTAGCCAAGAAAAGCAAACACTTGGCAGGCCACAAGCAGCACCCATCCTGCTCGTGGCCGAGAAAAACAGTCTCGGTGGGCCATGAGCAGCGCCTTTTTTTGTGTTTGAGTGAGTGAGAGGGACTGTGTGTGTACAAGAGAACAATGGTGTTAGAGGGAGGGAGCCCTTGTAAGGATTCGTGTGTGAATAGGACAAGGAACCTAAGTGTGTGTAAGAGAGGGGGCCTGACTGAGTGAATGAGTCGGGGTCAGAGCCGGGGCCTAGACCGGGGGGAGGTGGGGGAGGGGGCGGGCGCAAGGCAGAAGGTTTGCCTAGGGAACCTAATATCCTTGCACCAGCCCTGACCCCATCTGATGATTTTGTGACCCCCATTTGTGGTCATGACCCACAATTTGGGAACCACTGCTCTAGGCCTCCTGCATCTTCCCTGTTTGGGGCAGAAGGAAAAAGGCAGGTAAGGACAAAAAGAACAGGAAAGTAGGTCACTTGTATGTAAAGAAAGAAGTGGGCAGCACAGAGGAAAATAAAAAAATGGAAGTAAATAAAACAGATTCTGTGATAACAAAGTAAAAAAAAAAAATCAAAGCGAAGAAAAATCAATCTTATTGTGGCATGTAAATGCATCCCCTGAAGTAATGCAATTTTTCTGTTATTAATATCAAGCATCATGCATATGTATTCAGCCCTCCCCTCCATCTAATATAAAAACATCTTCAAGGTAAGACGAGAGAAAATAAAATATATCTATACTGGATATTAGACAGATACACACACACGCCCACAAATAAATCAGAATTGGCAGGTGGAAAATTACGCAGGAAATGAAAAAAAAATGTGAAGGTGACAGGGTCAGAACATTATCCCCAGCAAAGTCCGTTGTAATAATTATCACCCCCGAGGGAGTGGGATAAACCAGTGCTCAGAAATGTTCTTTCTTTCTTTCTCCAGAATAGAATTGGCAATCAGAACGTCATACAATTTTATTGAACGCTAAAGGCTCACCCTCAGTTTGCCTGCGAGTCGCTTTCAAACTTTTGTGATTCCGGGGGGAGTTTGCTTCTGTTTCTTTTTAAATATGTTTTGCATACTTTGAAAGTGACAGTAGGTTTGCATAATAAGAAGGGTAGGCTTCACTCCTAAGAATGCCCCTTTCAAGAATGTTCTAAAACAGCTCTGCGAAGGGGTACACAGGAGAAAACCCCAGAACACCTTAAAAGACCAGCTCCAGAGAACTGGTTCAGTCTACCTTAAAGCTAATACAGCCAGGACCAGGAGGGAACAGGAGGCCCAGGGGAGAGAAGGAAGCCTGGAGAAAGAGAATTACTGCCCAACTGAAAGTTGTGATGCTACATTTGTGTTGTTGAACTACGAAGAATAGCAGAGCTGCTTTTGTTGTTTCATGGTCCCTAATAAAGAAGTTTATGAAAGATTTCTGCCAGGGTTCCAGCCTGAATCGGTCCTCTCACGGTGCCACATATGGTGTCACTTTGGAGGTTCCTACACTAAGCCTTGCACATGCAGAGAAACCATGCCAAAAGAAGAAAAAAAAGGGATTTTTTTTTTCCTTCCTTTACTTTCTCCTTTGCAGGGCCTCACTGCAGCAGCAGCAGCTAAGAGTTTAATTTACGGCAGGCTAAGGAGAGTAGTTCCACCTGAGTCAGGGACTTATATCTATAATAAGTCAAAGCTGAACAGGCAGTTTTTTTAAAATTTTCTCTACAAGCAGAAAGTTGCGGTCAGGATGTTGCAGAACAGGTCAGAGCTCTTCAAGAAACTTGTGTTACCAGAACCAGTAGGCTAGTATGGAGCGAGTAATATAGGCTCTCACTAAAAGGCAGAAGAATTCCTGGGGGGGGGGGGGGGGTGGGGGTGATGCACATCCTGACTGAACAGTTTGTCCAGCAGCTGGGGTAGTGCCAACAGCACTGAACCAGTTGGGACAAGCAATGCAAACCACAGTCACACAGGTGTGCCCTCCATTTCCTGTTTTGTTTAAGATGAAGGCAGGGGAAGACTCGGATGTGTTCTTAAAGAATTTTGAAAGAACTGCCCACCTGATGGGTTGGCCAGAAGCCAGCTGGGCCACATATCTAGCAAATCTACTAGCTGGCAAGAGCCAAGTGGCCTTTCAAGCTAATTATTTTGTGGTCAAAACCACCATCCTGGAAAGAGCAAGTTATACAATGGAGACCTACTGGATGCAGTTCCAGACAAGTACCCTACTGCCTGGGGAAACCCTACATAGCCTCTTTCATCAGCTAAAAGATTTTGAATGGAAATGGCTACAGCCAGAAGTGAAGATAGGCCTTGCAGTAGCCAATCAGGACCTTTTGGAGCAGTTCCTGGATGGGCTGGACCGATCTATGTGGAACTGGGTGTGTCAACACCCAAGGCTCACCTTGGAGAAAGCATTAGAAGTAGCAGACATGTTCCATCTGGCTCAGCTGAGGCCATAAGTAGTGCAAAGACTGGAAAGACTACCGCGGCAGTGAGAGTACAAGATCTCAACAACAGTCCCCAGAGCAGGACAGCTTTGCCTCCATACTTAGAGCTCCTCTGCTTGTTTCAACTGTAGGAAATGAGGCTACTTGGCCAAGGACTGTCGCTATTGTTATGTTTTGTAGGGTTTGGGTGGACCCTTGGACACTGTGGCAGCTGACCACGCCCAAGGGGGGAAGTCCCGTGAGGGGCCACAGGTCAGGCTCAGCTCCGGACACACAAACACAGATTATATCTTTTATTAGACAGTTTATGAAGCCACCAGAGGTGGCGGTAGTGAGTAGAAGATGGAGCCCAGCTGGGCTAGTATTTCTCAGGGCTCTGGAACAGCGGTTTCTCCGGTAGCAGTGCGGTAGGAAGAAGAACTGAGAAAATGAGTACACTGAGATATTCACAGAGTCCCCAGTATGGAGAAGCCCCGAGATAGGGAGAACTGGCCCTTGAGGAGCGAGTACCAGATCCCTGGGCACAGAGACTCGTTGGCAAGTTCTCACGCAGCAGTTCTCCATGGAGGCAGGCCCTCGAGGAGCGAGTACCTGGTTCCAGGGAAACAGCTCTGAGGAGTAGATGGTAGTTGTACTCACAGATGGTGTCTGTAGCGAATTCTTCCAAGTAGAAGTGGAGATTGACACAGGCAGCGAGTCAGGGAACATGGGCCCTCGAGGAGCGAGTACCGGTTCCTGATAGTGACCTGAAAGAAGCAGAGAGGTGCCTGAGGAGCGGGTACCTCGTTAACAGCAAAGAGTCCAAATAGAAGTTGGGGGCAGAGTAGCTGGGTACGGAGAGCAAATCCCATCCGTAGGAATTACCCTTGCTAACTCAAAGGCTAGCAATAAACAACAGGCTTAAATATCAAGGCAGCGTGACGTCATCACAGGTGGACGCTCCTGAGGTTCGCACCATAGAGGAAATAAGAATGAGGGCTGCTTGGTGCGCGCACCCTAAGGTACCTGAGGAGCATGGTGGGAGGCAGCACCCAAGCTGGTCCGGGGACACCATAGAGGACAGCGGGCAGATGTTGTGGCAGCCAGACGTCCGCAGGGAGCAGGAGGAGTCGCAGAAAAAGAAAGGTAGGCGGAGTGAAGCCGTCGGGCCACGACGGTTGCAACAGTACCCCCCCTTCAAAGGGCAGTCTCCTCTGTGGGTACCAGGTTTTGGTTTCCGAGGATATGAGAGATGGAACTGATGGAGCATCTCTTTGTCAAGGATATTTGCCAGAGGCTCCCAAGAATTTTCTTCGGGGCTGAAACCTTCCCTTGAAAGAAGGTATTCCCCAGTCTTGCCTCGTCTTCGGACATCAAGAATGGCTTCGACCTTGTATTCTAGGTCATCTTCTGCATTGATGGGAGATGGTTGGCACTCTTGTGGGTCATTGTGGTCAAGGGTACTGTTAAAGAAGAATAGTTCTTTATAAAGCTTCTATAATAGTTGGTAAACCCCACAAATCATCTCAGGGCCTTCAGGCTGGTAGGTTGGGACCAAGCTTTGATACTCTCTAGCTTTTAAGGGTCCATCTGGAAGCCATCTTTAGACACAATACAGCCAAGAAAAGGCACAGAGTCTTTATGGAATTTGCACTTGGATAGTTTGACGTAGAGCCGGTGTTCACGGAGTCAGCGTAGTACTTGCTTGACATCCTCTAGATGAGAGGACAGATCTTGAGAAAATATCAGGATATTATCCAGGTATACCATGACACTCTTGTACAACAGGTCCCGCAAGATGTCGTTCATCATGTTCTGAAATATAGCGGGTGCGTTGCACAGGCCGAAGGGCATTACTAAGTACTCAAAATGGCCGTCTTGAGTGTTGAAGGCTGTTTTCCATTTGTCGCCACTGCGAATGCGAACTAAGTTGTAGGCCCCCTTCAGGTCAAGTTTTGAGAATATTTTGGCCCCCTGAAGCTGGTCAAACAGCTCTGAGATTAAAGGCAGGGGGTAACGGTCTTTAATTGTGATCTCGTTCAGACCTCGGTAATCGATACAAAGACGTAAGGTACTGTCCTTCTTCCCCACAAAGAAGAAGCCTGTGCCGGCTGGAGACTTTGATGGTCTAATAAACCACTTCTGTAAATTCTCCTCAATGTATTCGGACATTGTTTGTTCTCGATCGCTGAGAGTGGATAGACACGTCCTTTAGGAGGTTCAGTATTGGGTTTCAGTCTTATGGCACAGTCATAGGACCTATGAGGAGGAAGAATGTCAGCAGCTTCTTTGGAAAACACATCACTAAAAGATGCGTATTGGGGCGGCAGTCCCGGCATCACTGGAGTTGTAGGCATGCAGATGACAAGAGCAATCTCCTTAAGGCACTTTCCATGATAACCTGGACCCCAGCGGGAGAGTTCCAAGGATGCCCAGTTAAATTGGGGTTGGTGCAACTGCAACCAGGGTAACCCCAGGACGATAGGGTGCATGGCCTTCTCTAACACAAAGAAGGGAATTGACTCGGTATGGAGAGCTCCGGTGCAAAGAGTTACCGGTACAGTTTGGCAAGTCACATCACCCAGTAAGGGCTCCCCATGGATGGAAGATAGGAGAAGTGGAACCTTCAAAGTGACGAGGAGGATCCTCAAATGTTCCACTAGGCATCGAAGAATAAAGTTGCCTCCTGCGCCTGAATCCACCAGTGCAAGAGTTTGAAACTCAGACGGTCCGCAGATCAAGGAGACTGGGAGAGAGAGCGGAGGAGAGAGAGTAGTAAGGCCTAAGAACAGTCCTCCTGCAGGACTTAGGCCCGTCTGTTTCCCGGACGAATTGGGCATGTTCGGACATCGTGACCAGCTTGTCCACAGTACATACACAGACCATGCCTCTTCCGAAGTCTTCTCTCTTTGAAAGTCAAATGACTGCGACCAAGTTGCATCGGTTCATCTCCACTGGCAGCAGGATTTACTGGAAGCATCCGAGGTGCAGGTTTAGCACTAGCCTCCTTCTGACCTGGTCCTCTATTAGGCCGGAGTTCTTTCACCTTATCACGAAGCCGGCGGTTGATCCTAGTAGCCAAAGCCACTAGTTCATCCAGCGAGCCAGGTGTTTCATGAGCAGCCAGCTCGTCTTTCAAGCGAGTATCCAGGCCTCTGAAGAAGAGAGTTTTCCGGCATTTCGGGTCCCAGCAGAGTTCTGTAGCAAGAGTCTTAAACTCTATCGCAAAATCAGCCAGTGGTCAGTTGCCTTGCTTCAGGACCACCAGAGCAGAACCAGCAACGGTCACTCGGGCAGCACCATCAAAAACAGATTTGAATAAGTCCAAAAATCCATCTATATCCTGCAAAATAGGATCCTTGCGTTCCAACAGTGTAGAGGCCCAAGACAAGGCTCTTCCATCAAGATAAGATAGAATGTAAGTAGTCTTGGCAAAAACTATGGGGAAGTGAGAAGGCTGTAATGCAAAATGCATGCCGCACTGGTTTAGAAAGCCCCTGGTTTTCTGAATCTCTCCTGAGAAACTGACTGGAACAGCCAGCGATACAGCAGTCTTTAAAGGTACTTCAGGTAACTGACCTTCATTACTGGAAGTAGCGCCTTGGGTCTTCTGTGCATGCAGCTGATGAAACGCTGAAGTGAGTTTCTCCATTGCATCTTGCTGTTCAGAAATGCGTAGGGCCAGGCCCGGAATGGCCTGCAGGGAATTGAGCTGTGCCGGATCCATGGAGTTAGCAATCTGTTATTGTTTGTTAGGTTTTGGGTGGACCCTTGGACACTGTGGCAGGTGACCATGCCCACGGGAGGAAGTACCGTGAGGGGCCACAGGCCAGGTTCAGCCTTAGGACACACAACACAGAATTATCTTTTATTAAACAGAGTTGAGAAGCCACCAGAAGTGGCAGTAGTGAGTAGAGATGAAGCCCGGCTGGGCTTGTAGTCCCTCAGGACACTGGAACAGTGATCCCTCAATAGCTGTGATGTAGTGGAGAGAAACTGAGATAGTGAGTACAGTGAAGCATATACAGGATTCTGGTATAGAGCCTCGGTTGATTACTCACACAGCGGTTTCTCCCGGAAGGTAACACAGAAGCTGGAATAGATGCAGGCCCTCGAGGAGCGAGTACCTGGTTCCAGGGAAAAGCTCTGAGAGAATATAGATGGTAACTCACTGATGGTGTAGGCAGCGGTTTCTTCCAAGCAGAAGTGAGCTCAGGCAGCGAGTCTGGGAACATGGGCCCTCGAGGAGCGAGTACCGGTTCCAGACAGTGACCTGAAAGAAAAGAGAGAGGCCCCTGAGGAGCGAGTACCCCAGTAGAGTAAGTCCAATTAAGGAGAGGCAGAGTAGCTAGGTACGGAGAGCGAATCCTATCCATAAGGAGTCCCTTGCTAACTCAAATAGCTAGCAAACAGAGTAGGCTTTTGTATCCGGGATGCGTGACGTCATCACAGGGGGACGCCCCTGAGGTTCGCACCAAAGAAGGAATAAGAAGCAGGGCCACGTGGCGTGCACGCCCTATGGTAGCTGAACAACATGGCGGGATGCAGCGCCCAAGCCGGACCGGGAATGCCGGAGAGGACAGCAGGCAGACGCCGCGGCAGCCAGACGTCCATCAACCATGGGAGGAGTCGCCAAAGAGGTAAAGAGGGCGGAGTGGAGACGTCAGGCAGCAACAGTCGTAACACTTACTGGATGGTAAAGCCCTGGCCTGGGCATCTCCGCTTTGGGAGTGCAGAGATTCCATTCTGGGAGACCTGCCTTGGTTCGTCCGGACATTTCGCCAAGTATTTGATGAGCCAGGTCGCCAGTCTACTGCCACCTCTGAACTGTTTAACCTCCGCCAACGTTCATGCACGCTGGCCGACTTCGCAGTAGAATTCCGCACTTTGGCATCCGAACTGGGATGGCGTGAGGACAGCCTACGTGGCATCTTCCTTGAAGGGTTGTCCTCCTGCATTAAAGATGAGTTAGCCGCTCGGGAGCTTTCGGATGATCTCGAGGCACTCATTGAACTGGCAGACCAGATCGATTGGCGATTACAGCAGCGCGCTAAGGAATTAAAGCCAGTCCGTCGCATGGTTCTCCTGGCTCCTTCCTTCTCTTGCCCATTGGCCACTCCAACAGCTACTGGGGCTTCGCCAGAACGCATGGAGGAGCCTATGCAGCTAGGCCTTAGCCACCTGACAGCTGAAGAGAAACAGTGCCGAAGAAAGCTTGGATTGTATCTCTACTGCGGTGGCAAGAGACACCTGTTAGCTCAATGTCCTGAACGTCCGGGAAACTCTCGGGCTTAAGTGTCACAGGGGAGCTGACCCTAGGCTGCATCACTCCTGCTCCTCAATGTACGGTTCCTGTTACGTTGCAATTCTCCAGAGGATCCTTCACAACGCTAGCTCTTGTTGACTCCAGTTCCGGTGGGAACTTCATCCTATCCAAATTAGTTCACCAACTGCAACTACCTGTGATGTCTCATACACCACCGTTACTGATCTCGTTCATCCAAGGAGACCCTCTCCCGGGACGGGTCACTCTTTGCACTGCCCCAGTGACACTTCAAACCGCAGTTCTCCACAATGAAGAGGTTTCCTTCTTTATCTTCGAGAAATCCATTCATCCCATAGTCCTAGGCCTTCCTTGGTTACAGAAGCACTCATTCATCATTGATTGGAAGACCCTACTGACTGCTTTTCTACCTGTCTTCAACAGAGACCTCAACCACCATTGGTGCTCGCTAGCACTACCCTCCAGTTATCTCCTCAGTACAGCAACTACGCCGACGTGGTCTCCAAGGAGCAGGCAGAGACCCTTCCGGAGCATCGGTCCTTCGACTGCGCCATTGACTTGCTTTCCGGCACAGTTCCACTGCGCGGACAGGTGTATCCACTTTCCCTACCTGAGATGCAGGCAATGTCTAAGTACATAAAGGAAAACCTCGACAGGGATTTTATTCGCCCATCTTCTTTCCCAGCGGATGCAGGGTTCTTCTTTGTAGCCTAGAAGGACAGTTCTCTAAGACCGTGTATAGACTATAGGGGGCTCTACGCGATCACTCGAAGGGATCGTTATCCACTTCCTCTGATTCCTGAACTATTGGACTGCCTCCATGGAGCCAAGGTGTTCTCTAAATTGGACCTTCGAGGGGCCTACAATCTGGTCTGAATAAAACCCAGAGATGAGTGGAAAACCACATTTAATACGCGGTTTCTTGGCTTTGCCAGTTTCTATAGGAATTTCATTCCCCACTACACATATCATAGCACCCTTAACAGCGCTAAGAAAGGAGCTGATACTAAGCATTGGCCAGCTGAAGCCATCCACGCCTTTGAAAAATTAAAGAGGGCATTTCTGCAAGAGCCATGTCTTCATCATCCCAATCCAGCTCGTCCATTCATCGTAGAAGTTAATGCCTCTGACTTCGCAGTAGGGGCAGTACTCAGCCAACACTCTCCTCAAGGGACTCTTCTCCCCTGCTCCTTCTTCTCCCACGAGTTCTCCCCCGCGGAGAGGAATTATGGAATCGGAGATAAGGAACTGCTGGCCATCAAGATGGCTTTTGAAGAGTGGAGACAATGGTTAGAGGGGGTCCAACCCTCCGATATAGTTTACACCGACCACAAAAACCTTGAGTTTCTCAGTAAGGCTCAACGCCTGAACCCGCGCCAGCACATTGGTCACTTTTTTTCAATCAATTTGACTTCGTACTCCAATACTGTCCCGCAGCACAAAACACACGGGCAGATGCACTCTCCAGACTACACGAGGCCGAAGATGCATCGGAGTTACCCCACTACATCTTGGACCCTGCCAAGGTCCTACTGACAGTTACCAACACCATACCTCAAGGGAAAACGGTAGTGCTTCTTCACCAGCGACCCAAGGCACTAGCCTGGGCACATGACTCCCTTACCGCTGGGCACCCAGGTACAGCCTGAACCTTGGAGCTATTGTCCCGGTATTATTGGTGGCCTCGGATGGCCCAGGACGTGAGGTCTTATGTTGACTCCTGCCTGACCTGTGCACAACAGAAGCCCTTGCCTGGTTGGCCCTGGGGGCTACTCCAGCCTCTTCCAGCACCTCAGGAACCATGGACACACATTTCCACGCATTTTGTAGTAGACCTGCCTAATTTCTCTGGCAATCATGTGATCTGGGTCGTGATCGACAGATTCTCTAAGATGGCACATTTTATTCCCTTACCGAAGCTACCATCAGCTCCAGAACTGGCACAACTCTTTACATTGCACATATTTCATCTGCATAGCCTTCCCCGGCACATCACCCCGGAAGATGGCGTCTGATAGAAGGGGTATTTAAACCCCACTGCTGAACACTAAAATTGCCTTTGCAACAGGTCTTCCCTGCTTGAGTGCTAGTTGCTTCAGACGTCCAGTTCCTGCCTTCGTTCCTGCTTCCAGCTTTGTTCCAGTTCCTGCCTTCATTCCTGCTTCCAGCTTTGTTCCAGTTCCTGCCTTCATTCCTGCTTCCAGCCTTGTTCCAGTTCCTGCCTTCGTTCTTGCTTCCAGCCTTGTTCCAGTTCCTGCCTTCGTTCCTGCTTCCAGCCTCTTCCCGGTCCTGCATCCAGTCCATGGCTTGATCTCCAGGTTTGACCTCGGCTTGTTTTCTCATCTCTGATTGTCCGCTGCCCATCCTGACCCTTGGCCTGTTTCACCGTTCTGCTTCTTCACTGCCCTGGATCTTCTGCCTGGACTCCATTCCACTTCTTCGCTGCCTGCCCAGACCCAGACTGCTGACCCTGTCTTCGTTTCCTACTTCACCTGCTTCTCTGAGGCACCCACACCTAAGTCCTGCTGGCCCTGGCACCCAAGGGCTCAACCTGTGGGGAACAAGGGCTAGGTATAGGTGAAGGTCCTATCGGGTTGTCCTCACCAGTACCACCTCCTGGAGATGAGTTCCACTGGGAGCAATCCCTCGGTGGTGATCACCGCTCACTCCGGCTCAAGGATCCACATTCGCAACATTTTCCTTGCATTGCAAAATATTTGCATGTACTGAAACATTTACATGTGTGTTGTGTTGCGCTGGAGGTGGACCCTTGGCCTGGTACAGGATTGGTACGGCCCTCCAGTCGGACCCAGAGAGCGCCTGCCACCAGGAGGCGGAGCACAGGAGGAGGCAGATGCTAGCTGGAGCTTCACCATAGCAACCCGGGGTTCCCTCAGGTTGAGCCCTTGGTTACCCGGGCCACCTGGTCTTAAGTGGGCCTCGCAGGATCTCCTAGAGAGGAAGTGCAGAGGAGTGCCCACCACGAACAAGGGTGCGCTGTCGATGTCCAAACCAGAGTGTCCAGAGGTCACAGGAGGCCAGAACAGAGAGTCTGAGTGGATAGCGAGGATCAAGGCCAGAGTAATAGTTCAGAATGGTCAGCTGAAGCAGGGGTCAGTACCCTGGAGTCAATCCGGAAGTAGTCAGGTCAGGCAGAGGTCACGTTCCAGGCAGCGATCAAGACTAGTCAGTGGTCAGGCAGAGGTCGGTTCCAGGCAGCGATCAGGAGTAGTCAGAGAACAGGCAGAGGTCAGGACCAGGTAGCAATCAAGAGTAGTCAGGAGCAAGCAATGGTTAGTACCGTGAAATCAGTCCAAAGGGTACTACCAGGGATGGAGAGACGAAGGAACAGGAGACGCTGGAACAGGAGACACAGGAGACGCTGGAACAGGAGACAATGGAACAGGAGACGCTGGAAGGCAAACTAGACACACCGGAGTGTACGACCCGATTGCCAAGGCACTGTTCAGGGGAATGGGCCTTGCCTTATATAGCAGGTTTGCATGATGTCATCAGTGAGGCTGGCATCAGAGACGGTGAGCGGCGAAACCGGGGATGCTGCGAACTCGCTGTGGCAGCAGAGGAGGTAAGCCCGGAGCTTGTGGATGGATGGGAGAGGTGAGTGGGACCGGCCGCGGAGCGGACACGGCCGGGAAGTGTAACATGTTGGGGTCGGATATGTGTGTATTTATAATCTGTGAGCACCGAAATGCACAGATTATAAAATACTATAGTAGATCTCTGTATGCTCATACATGGGGATGTGTGTGGAATTGTTTGAAAGTTTATCCTTTTATGTTGCACATAAAAACTTTTTGTGTACACTGCTCACAAAACAAATTAGAGGAAATGGTGGCAATACTTTTTGTATTGTTCCCAAGGTCTCAGAGCCCTGCCACAAAACTATTTTTTTGTTGTTTTATTTATTTATTTATCTATTTATTGGTAGCTCAAGGCGAGTTACATTCAGGTACTGTAGATATTTTCCTTGTGCCCACAGAGCAGGGGTGGACAACTCCGGCCCTCGAGAGCCACAAACAAGCCAGCTTTTCGGGTTATCCAAAAACCTGGCCTGTTCGAGGGCGGGAGTTGTCCACCCCTGCCATAGGGCTTCCAATTCTAAGGGCCTAATTTACTAAGCTTGTTTCCCTTGGGTGTAAAATGGGAAAGCCATAGTAAAAAAAAAAAAAAAAAAGACCCTAAGTTTTTCCCTGAGGCAATGGAGGTGTCTTATCTAAGATCACAAGGAGCTCTAACCACTAGGCTAGTCCTCCACTTATATCTTCACAGCGACATCAGAAAAAGATAAGACAGACTTTTTAAGCAATAGGAATATTATCAGGAAAGAAATATGCACAAGAGTATGAGACACAGGAAAGGGAGACAAAGAAGGAGTGTGTGAGAGAAACAGCAAAGGAGAATAGTATGAGAAGTAGAAAGAAAGAAGGAGTATTTGAGAAAAAAGACAGGGACAAGAGCGAGACAAAGCAAGGCAAAAAGGAATGGGGAACATCAGAAAACTGAGGGAGAATGGAAAACAAAAATGTAAGAGAGTGAAAGAACGTGAAAAGAGAAATAAAGATGAAAGTGGCAGGAAGAGCCAAATATAAGAACATAAGTATGGGAGGATCCATTGGCTCCATTTGTTAATGTGGCAGGGATTACGATTTTGATTAAGCCGGGAAGAGATGCCACATTGTGTGGATCCTATTGCCCTATCTCATTGATCAATATAGATTTAAAGATTCTGGCAAAACTTCTAGCTGGTGCACTTGGTAGAATGGCAGCTGATAATGTTAGAAGGGGGCTGGATTTGACAGGGTGGGCTAAATGGAAACATATGCCTTCTCTTTGGTTAGCAAGAGATGCTGAAAAGGCATTTGATAGGGTTCACCGAGATTTTTTTTGTTTAGGGCCTTGGAAAAGATGGGACTGGGACTTACTTTTATACGTTGGATAAGGAACCTTTATACGAGACCAGAAGCATGCATAAAAGTTAATGGTGGTTACTCGGCCAATTTCTCAGTAGGCAGAGGAACCAAGCAAGGATCCCTTTGTTGTTTGCTTTGGTGATGGAACCTTTTGCAGAAAAAACAAATCAGACAATGTGGGGAGGTAGTTGTTGTTCCAGTACAAGACAGTTTGTATAAAGTTTCACTTTTTGCAGATGATATTCTTTTTACTCTTGAGTACTCCTCTACGCTCTCTGAGGTTCTACTTCAAGAGATGGAATATTAGGGGAATGTATCTGGCTTCAAAATGAATTTAGATAAGTTTGAGATTTTGGAAGCTTGGTTACCTGATAATGTCAAATTGCAGTTGAGTCTGAAATTTTCTTTTAAATGGGCTAAGCATAAATTGAAATATCTAGGGAGATATCTTAGTAACAAACCCAAAGATTTATTCCAACTTAATTATTCTCCTTTACTTTCCAATATTACTCAAGATTTGAAGATCTGGAGATATGGGAGCAATATACTTGATCTTGGTTAGCAAGAGTGGCCAAGGTGAAAATCAATGTACTTCCTAGATTACTTTATCTTTTCCAAACTTTGCTTATATATACTGATGATGCCTTTCTGAAAATACTGCAGATTTGCATTTTTAGTTTGTATCTGGAAGAGGAGACCATCGAGGGTGGCTCGTTCTGTTTTATACAAACGTAAACAGTCTGGAGGGTTGGGAGTTCCTAACCTTAAAAAATATTTTGTAGCAGCGCAGCTACTTTCAGTGGTAGGCTGGCGCTTGATTAAAGACTGTAAACCATGGGCTGTAATAGAACAAGCCTTAGCAGAAAACACTCCAATTCATATGCAGTTTTGGTAACAAAAAACAATGAGAGTTTTACAAGATATTGAGTTTCCCTATATGCAGTAAACTTTTCATTTATGGGACATGAGGAAAACATCCTTGATAGGGCAGAAAACCTTTACCCATAATACAGCTATTGGGCACAATAGAGATGTTTCTCCAGCTTATCATTCTATTTATTTTATTTTTATTTATTTATTGTTTTTTATATACCGCGGCACGTAATGCACATCACCTCGGTTTACAGCAAACAGTAATTCTAAGGCTTTTCAGAGATGGGAAGATAATACGAGTTTACTGAATCTGTGTGTTAAGTATAATTTATCTTTTTTTTATTGTACTTACAAATATCTCATATATGCAATCTTCATATATTAAAAAGGATTTATCTAACATTGTTCAAAGGTATGTGTCCTAATCCTATTCTGCAGAAGAAAGTGATTTCTAAATTATATCTTCAATTATTGGGTGAATTGGAGCATACACCCAAACACTTGTTGGTTTGGGAAAAAAGATTTAAATATCCACTTTAAGGATATTGATTGGGATCTCTGATTTATTGCAGTAGGCCATAGCTCAATTTCTTCTCTATTAATTGAAAACGGATATAAGCTTTTCTACAAATGGTATCTTACACCAGAAAAAATACATACGATATATCCTAATTCCTTATCTCATTGCTGGAGAGGATGTGGTGAAATTGGCACTATGAATCTTATATGGTGGGTGTGCAGTACCATTACAAAATTTTGGATTATGGTTCTTCAATTTCTTCCAGATTTATTGGCGTGCGCTCTACCTAAGGATCCTAGATTTTTCTTAATATATTTACCTGCAATGGATGTACCTGAAGTTGTACCGATTCTGGTAACTCAGGTAGCCATAGTGGCTCGGATTGTTATTGCATCTTACTGGAAGAAAATGGAATGTCCTTCAAGGGAAATGGTTGAACAGAAGATGCATGTTGTATATTATATGGGGAAATTAATGGCAATCAGATTAGATAAATTTATGAAAATTTGGCAGCCTTATGTTTCTTGCGTACAAAAAAAATATATCAGTGTTGACTTTTCTGAGTTACTGTTTTGCTGTTTGTTGTCTGCATATTGCTCACACGGCTGGGGAATGGGAGGATGGGAAAATGTGGATGCTTAGAGGGGCTGGGGTGCTACAGGAGGGTGATAATGTGAAAATATGTAATTGATGATTTTTGTTCTTCTGTGTGGATGTTTTGATTGTTATTGGAAAATTCAACAAACTTTAAATTATAAAAAGAAAAGATAAGAAAATAAGTAAAAAAAATATTTATAAAAGTGATTATCCAGTAGTACTGGCCAGCCAATCAGGACGGCACTTACTGTGTAAGTCATCTAGCTCTCTGACCCCCGACACACACCTATGCCAATGTACCTCATTCCTGCTCTGCAGGGGGAATTGTGCAAAGGCTGTAATTGGCTGCAAGCTCAGTGCATAGAGAACCTGGATTGGAGGAACCTCAGTGCAGTAGTAGTTATACAGAATCATGTTTAAAACTGCAAGGTGAGCTGGAATCCTGGCTGCGGGAATCGTGCACAGTGCTGGGGGGAACCATCACCTGTGCTGGAATCAGAGGGCTGCAGGGCAGCAGGCTGGAGAGCAGTGGTGCACCTCCCAATAGTAGGGGACTGCATGGAGCAACTACCCAACAGCTTTATAATAGGAAGAGGGACAGCCTCCTGCTTCTACCCAGAGCAGATAAAGAAATGATACTCGTGTGGCTTCTTAAAGCCCTTGGGCTCCTCCTGCAACTATCTGAAGTATGGAAAAGGTGAAAAACTTGGCCACACTAGTGCTGCCTACACTTAACATGTAAAATGTATTCCTTATTGGGGGGGAAGGCCAGGCTTATGTGCACTGCCCCCCCCCCCCCCCCCCCCCACCCATGCATACCACAATTACAGACCCCCAAAAGGAATAAGAGAAGAAGCTGCGGCAAGGCAGCCTGGACTCTAACCTGAGCAGAGAGCGACAGATGCAATATTTGATACCTCAGAGCAAGATATGAGGACCCTTACAAGAGATGACTTGGGAGCCAACTTTTCAAAAATGATTGGGGCTGCCAAATTCAACATGCATCATCCCTCACTGGACACAGCGAAGGAGTTTGCCCAATATCAGGGTGCTCAAGCAGAGCTAGCACTTTGATAGAGGAAGAGGTATCTGCGGGGGAACTGGTAGAAATCCTCCAACTTACTAATTCTGGCTGAAGAAGAGGCCCTCTTCCCGCCCCCCCCCCCTCCTAAAATATGGTGGAGCCTGAGACACTGACAAAATAATTCCTCAAGATCTCAAAGCCAGGCATCTCCTGGGACGGTATTCGATTCACCACGATAGTCTGAACTTCTTACCTTTATAAGTACAAAGGGGAGAGAATGAAAAAATCTCATGCAGTACAAAAAAAGGAAGTTCCTCCAGCACCTGTATGCTCCACTTCCAATTCTAATCACTTGCAAGTGCCGAACATTGAGGAGATCCCCCCACTGCCCAGTAAGGGTCAGCGCGGTCTCCTGTGGGCAGCACTGAGGGACACACGGGTCACTGCCCTCAGATTCTGCCGACAACAAACCTGAGGGGGTTAACGTGGATATCCCTTCTGAGGCTTTTTAAGTGGCCAGCGGCCCTGCCACAGGATGAGTTCAGAGGAAAAGGAAAGAATGCAAAGAAGAAATAAATGGTATCTGCCAAGCATACTGACACCGTAGCCAGGGAAGCTACCCCCTCCCCTCTACCATCACCACATAGAATGCTAATCTTATTAGGACCAGTAAAACAAGGGCTGCAGTGTATGACTGCCTGAGGAAAGAGAGATGGGACATAGGCTCTTGCAAGAATCATATGTAACTTGAAAGAGCTATCCATCACAAAGGAGACTGAAGAGATGGCCTCTCATTCTGGTCTGTAGGACAAGACCTATACACCATGGGGTGGCGATCATGTTCATGTCTACAAAACTGTCTGTGGTGAAATTGTTGGAGTTCTGTCTACAGTACATGGTTTATTTCTGTTTTTGTTTACTATCTGTTATTGTACTTATCTATGATTGTTGTTTTTATTATTTATTGTTCAGATTATAGAACTTATTGAATTATTTTATTTAAATGTTGTGTATTTTCTGACCATATGATCGATTATGGATGTTATTATTGTACGCAACTTAGAAAAGTTGATGAACAGTTTATAAATTTAAAAAATAGATAATCAAGTGTCCCCTGATGGACAGAGTGTGTGAACTTACGCCTGATAAAAAGCCTTCAAGCCAGGTAGTGAAGCTGTTCTTTGTAACAAGCAGACTCCTGGGGGCGGATTTTAAAAGGAGCGCGAATAGCCTACTTTTGTTTGCGCTCCAGGCGCAAACAAAAGTACGCTGGATTTTAGTAGATACGCGCGGAGCCGCGCGTATCTACTAAAAAACCTGGATCGGCGCGCGCAAGGCTATCGATTTTGTATAGCCGGCGCGCGCCGAGCCACGCAGCCTACCCCCGTTCCCTCCGAGGCCGCTCCGAAATCGGAGCGGCCTCGGAGGGAATCCTCTAACACCCTCCCCTCACCTTCCCCTCCCTTCCTCTACCTAACCCACCCGCCCGGCCCTGTCTATACCCCCCCCCTTACCTTTGTTGGGGGATTTACGCCTCCCGGAGGGAGGTGTAAATCCCCGCGCGCCAGCGGGCCTCCTGTGCGCCGGGCCGCGACCTGGGGGCGGGTACGGAGGGCGCGGCCACGCCCCCGGACCGGGCCGTAGCCATGCCCCCGTACCCGCCCCCAAAACGCTGCCGACACGCCCCGAAAACGCCGCGACGACCGGGACCGCCCCCCGACACGCCCCCGACACGCCCCCTCGGAGAACCCCGGGACTTACGCGAGTCCCGGGGCTCTGCGCGCGCCGGTAGGCCTATGTAAAATAGGCTTCCCGGCGCGCAGGGCCCTGCTCGCCTAAATCCGCCCGGTTTTGGGCGGATTTAGGCGAGCAGGGCTCTTAAAATCCGCCCCCTGGTGTTCAGAGACAACGTCAGTGGAGTGCAGGGTAACCTGGATCAAGGCTTGCAGCCTAAATCTCCTGGATATGACAAAAACCCTTTCAGCACTTTCCCAGATTCCCAAGATTCACATTTACTAGTAGTACATGGAAAAGTCAGACCAGATCACCTGTTTTGAGAGAAGAATCTGGTGATGGAATATCAAGTCTTTGCAGAACCCTGAAATTATAGAAAATGCTAAAAAGTTTCCTGACAACCAGGAGTCTCAAATTCCTCTCTAGAAATCATTTCAGGGATGGTGAGAAGATACCAAGATCCATCCTTGATCCCTCTTCTGCAAGGAGAGGAAGAGGTACTCCTGCCTATGTTCACAATTCAGTTGGATGCACTCAGACATGAGCCACAAGAAACATGTAAATATGTTCCTATATAACCAACCAAAGCAAAGATGAGAAAACTACATGCAACCATAGAACATGCACTGATAGCCATAGACAGAAGGATCCTCCCCGAAGCTGTATAAGTCCCACAAGGAAAGAATAAAAGTAAATTTATCACCTGGTTATAGGATTCAGAGGGTAATAAACAGAATTTTCCAAAAGGCATGGTATGATGCCTAACAGAATACTACAAAAGATTCTTTAAAGGAGGACATACCATTTCAGGAAATCCAGGCCTTTCTGATTAAAATTCCAGTACCTGGATTATTAGCGCTGAAGTCCCAGCCCCTTACTGCATCAATCGTGGAGAAAAAAAAATCAAGGATGCCATCTCCTGTATGAACTGAAGATCTCTAGAGTGGTGGATTAACGGTAGAATTCTAAAAGACCTTCAGAGGATCTGAAAAACATGGATTCTGAAAGAAGAGGCTCTAATGGACTCTCTGAAGAAATCACGTCTGTGCTATACAAAAAGGAAACAGAACATCTGTCACACTGGTCACCTATGAGGAAAGGCTGAAGAGGTTAGGGCTGTTCAGCTTGGAGAAGAGATGGCTGAGGGGGGATATGATAGAGGTCTTTAAGATCATGAGAGGTCTTGAACGAGTAGATGTGACTTGGTTATTTACACTTTTGGATCATAGAAGGACTAGGGGCACTCCATGAAGTTAGCAAGTAGCTCATTTAAGACTAATCAGAGAAAATTCTTTTTCACTCAATGCACAATTAAGCTCTGAAATTTGTTGCCAGAGGATGTGGTTAGTGCAGTTAGTGTAGCTGGATTTAAAAAAGGTTTGGATAAATTCTTGGAGGAGAAGTCCATTAACTGCTATTAATCAAGTTTACTTAGGGAACGACCTCTGCTATTTATGGTATCAGTAGCATGGGATCTTCTTAGTGTTTGGGTAATTGCCAGGTTCTTGTGGCCTGGTTTGGCCTCTGTTGGAAACAGGATGCTGGGCTTGATGGACCCTTGGTCTGACCCAGCATGGCAATTTCTTATGTTCTTATGTTTTTATATCATTATTGAACAATGACTATAAGATACAAACTAAAAGCTTGCTGAATCGTCTTACATAGTGGCTGCATCCTCTCATTAGCCCAGAACAGATTTGTGCCATAAAATGCAGGCAGATGGCCAAAAACTTGGCCAATGGCATTAAGAAAGAATGGAAGAATTCCTTTCTATCTACTGAGACTGGATCAAGATAAGGCCTTTGATCAAGATCAAAGTTACCTTGTTGAAACTGTGAGTCAATATGGATTCCTGGGACATTTATGAAATGATTGTCCTGTCTCTACCATTCCACATACAGCATCCCTATCCTTTAATGGGTGTTTAGGCTAGGGCTTTAGGATTCAGTCAGGAGCCAGATAGTGGTCTGCCTAATGTCTTTTTCATAGGCCCTTTATTAAGAGCAGTTCAGCTGTCAAGAAGACATCCAAGGGTTCCCCATCCACCCAGCAGTGAAGATGTCAACAGGTATCATTAAGAAGATGGCACTGGCAAAGGCACCAAGAGACATGAAATGATAATACATAGTAGTAAAGAGCCTTACATTTTTGAGGGGGTCCCATGTCCATCAGTCGCGCTCTCTCTTTCTCAGTCTCCAAACCCTGTCCCCATCAGCCACTCACTCACCCTCTTTCTCTCCCTCCCCTCATCCTGTTCCTATCAGTCTGTCAGTCCTCCCACTAGTCTCTCTCTTTCTCAATCCCCCCAGCTGGTCCCCACCAATTTCTCTCTTTTTCTCTTGCTCTCTCTTCCTCATCCTGTTTTCACCAGTCTCTCTCAATTCTCCACATTTTCTCTCTTTCTCAATCCCCCACCTAATTCCCACAAATCCCTCTCTTTCACCCCCATCATGTTCCCACCAGTCTTTCTCTGTTCTGCCACCCTGTTCCCTCCACTCTCTCTCTCTCTCAATTTCCCATTGTTGCGCCCGTCAGTCGCAGGCGGCTGCGACCTCTACTGCTCACCTCTTTTCTCTCCTCTGCTTCTAGTCTGGGGAAGAAAGCCATCTCTGCTTCTCCACGCCGGCCCTCATGGCATTCCTGGGACAGCATGGGCGATCTTGGCAGCCATCTTACTTCCAGCGTAATCTAGGGCATGCGCACGCGTGCCTGGCCCCTTCTTGAGTGCATCATGGCGGGAACCTCGGGGCATCCCCACCGCATGATGTCACCCGCTTCTACTACTTAAGCTCAGCTAACCTTCAGTATGACGAGTTAGCAAGGATTCCAGTCCCGCTTATTCCACCTTTCTATGACTGGTTGCTGTTCCTGTCTGAGTGTTCTCGGTACCCGCTCCTTGGGGGGTCTCACTCACACTCAGGGCTATCCGCTCCTCGGGCCTCTCTCACTGCCTCTGCTCTCTTTCAGTGAGTCTTGCATCGTTCCTTGGACAACCTGGCCCTGCTCTGTTCCAGGTCTTCTTGGTGCCTATGCTTCAATCTACTTCTTCAGTGCCAAGTGAGTACAGTGCCTGCTCTCTACCTGCCTCTACCTTCATTGTGTGGATTCTCGGGTTTCCCCGCTCTGCGGACCACTACCGGATCCATACCATCTTGTGCAACTTGCCATCGGTGTCCGGCCTTGCGGAGCACTGCCGGATATCACCTGCACAGACACCAGCAAGAGAAGGTATCCTTCAGGGCACTCCGCGCTGCGGGTTACCACCGGCTCTCTATTACCTTGTGTACATCCATCTACTATCTCCGGCCTATTCTGCACTATGGGCCTCTACCAGAGATATCCTACACAAGCACCACTGAGAGGAAATATTTCCAGGACCATCCCATGCTGCGGGCTATCATCGGAAAAGACCTGCTTGCAGGTCCCACATCTTGGACTAAGTTCATTACCCTTTCCTCAGGTACCATTGCAGTATAATAAAGTTATTTCTCTGTTGCCCATCATCACTGAGACTCTGCCTGTCGTGGTGAGTCACCACAGGGCTCCTCCCTGTGGGTGGAGTCTACCCTTACCACGACCCAGGGGCCCACTGTCTAACTCTAGACACACAGAACATAACACCCATCCTGTTCCCATTACTCTTTCAGTTTTTCTGCCAGTCTATCTCTTTCCAATTCCACCAACTTTTCTCCACTAATCTCTCTCTCAATCTTTCAGTCCCTCCACCCTGTAACCACAAGTCTCTCTCAAACCTCCCACCCTGTCCTCCCTACTAGGTAGGAGGTTTGAGAGAGACTGGAGGGTACAAGGTGGAGGAATTGAGAGACAGATCCAAATCCCTACAATAACAATGGTGGGGACACAGCAGACGCAATATAACAATTTCCATCCCACCTCTTCCGTTTTGCTTCCTCTCGCTTCACCCTATGCCCTTGCCACCCTCTTTTTCATTCCGCCCATCCCTTCTCTTTTCTCCCCTACCCCACGTCCAGCACCAGAACCCCACGCCATCTCTTTTTCTCTCTCCCCCCTGCCCCAACCCCTCTCTCTTCCCCTGCTCCTACTTCTCTCTCTTCTTCCTTCCAGTTCCCTCTCTGGCCCTCTCTCCCTTTGGAATCTCACACACACACTCCTTCCATCGCCTCTCTTGTGCATCTCTCTCAAACCTTCCCAGTCAGATCTCGGGCTTTCATTCTCTCCCTACCTCCATCATCACCACTTCTGACTCTGCTACTCTCTCTCTCTTTCCCTTCTATAATCTGTGGGCTAGTGTCCCATCTCAGGACCCCAAAGATCACACCTCAGATCCTCAAATTATGGTTTAAGTGTGTAACTTTCCTCTCCTGATGTTAAGCCTCTCTCTGATGTCTAAGATTCCTTAATGGGGAGTATGAGTGGCGGGGAAGAAGAATATCTCTGAAGTCATGAGCATTGTTCATTAGTTAATTCAACCACTTAAAGTCTCTGTATAGTGCAGTTGATGTTTTCCAACTTAACTTTTACTAATTAATGATGGAAATCTGATGAAAATATCCAGTTACAAGTTTTTGTTTTTTACAGTCCATTTATAACTTTAGTTCTAATAAATCTGTGACTTTAAGATTCCAGTTAATATATACTGTTGCTAATGTCAATTAATTCTTTGATTCCTGGCTCTTTCCAATTAATTGGGTAATTTAGAAGCTTCCTTCCAGATTTTAGCAGATAGGATGACACTCCCAAGTTAGATAACATAAGTGTGTCACATCTCATACCTTTAGTCCAGTTGTTGAGTCAGTATTTCTTCTCCTCTTGCCTTACATCTCTGGAGGGTACCTCCACACTCCACTTTTCAGTATCTTGATGATATGATCGTGGTTAACAATGGATGATGGGGCCACAAGTCTCCTTTGTACTCTTAATTTCTCCTTCTCTCTCAGGAATGAATAAGATTCATTCCCCTACAGTACTTTCAATAGGCCACTGGACTTCTCTGTGTGAGAGACTTCAACTCCTTACAGATGTTACTGCTTGGAATTCCTGGATCCAAGGGGACTCAGACAGATGGAAAAAAATAAAATCCTTGAAAACAGGAAAGCCCAAAAGAGAGGAAGGAAGAGTGGAAAAGCTTCCTTTACCCAAATTCCAAAGGGCAAAGTTGGCATTCTTCAAAAAGGGGAAAAGATACCCTTTCCTCTTATCCATACTCAGGCTTCAACGCTAGAAGCCCAAGGGTCCTTTTCTCAAAACATAACAGGGTAGATATTCAAAAGCCAGATATTCCAGAGTCACTTAGGCAATAATGCTGGAAGTGTACTTTACACCTTACCTATGTAACACTGGAAGCGGCCGGTATAGCATAGCACAGCGATTCCAGCACTGACAAGGGGATTGCTTTTCAAGGTAATGGTGAGTGGGAGAGTTTCTGGCTGGGAGGGGGGGGGGAGCAGAAGGGGTAGTATTAAAGGTTCTTAGTGGGAAGTGAGGGGGAGGCCTGGAGACCCGGGCCAGTGGCGATCAGCTGTCATAACTTTAAATACTATTTTGTACTTAGGGGCCAGGTTTCTGGTTACGCAGGGGGAGAGAGGTTTAGAGAAATGTGGTGGGCATTGGGGCTGGGAGGCCCTCAATTTGCTGCTTTGATTTTTTTTTTTTAGGTGCGCTACTTTTCAGCATATCTCTGAAGATTTATGGGTAAGTAGCTAGTTAACGAGCCACACACAAGGCCAGATAACTTTAGACCTAACTGGTCATATTTAACCAGTGGTTAGGGTTAAAGTTATCTGGCTATGTGTAGCTGGCTAACTTTAAACAAGTATATTCAGTGGGACGTTTATCCCTATGAATATACAGGACATGTTATCCAGCTAACTGTAGCTGGATAACATCCATTAAACGGCCTAGTGAATATTGGCCACAACATAAACAGGAACAGGCATAGAGACATCCTGCCTCCTGAAAGGGCTAACACAAAATCCACACCCTAAAATGGTAGCACTGGGTTTTTATATTCTGAGGACTTCACCATTTCAGTCTCCCATATGGGGGAGCTAAACCCAACCAACTACTACTTCTGTCCTCCCCATTAACAATGGGAAAATCCTCTTAGTAGGAGCCTATAGAGTTCTCTACACTTCTTTACCTATGGCTTCTGTCACCCATCCTCATCAACCATTGACTCCTTCCCACACTATTTCTTGTTCTGTCACTTTCCCTGCCCTTTCACCTCCTCTGTCTCTGTCTCTTTCTCATATATACCTTCATCACCATCTCTGCCCCACCAACGTCCTGACACAATTCTGCATCTTTTCACCCATTACCACCTCATGCTTACTTTCACATACACCCTCCCACTCAGGCTTTTGTGCACACCTCCAATGCCTGTTTCCCATTTCTTTCAAACTCCTTCTATCCCAATTCTTGTCTCTTTTATGTCCCCTCAATTCCCCCCGCCCCCACACACACACGTACTATTTCATATGCATTCCCCCTTCCTACATGGCTCTCATGCAATCCCATATCCTGGCCCTCTCTCATAAAAACATACGAAGATAAGAACTTGTTATCAAGCCCAGTATCCTGTTTCCATCAGTGACCAATCCAGTTCACAAGTACCTGGCAAACAATAAATAGATCTGATGCTGCTATCGCACGGTGATAAGTAGTGGCAATTTCTTAAGTCTTCTTGGTTAATAACAGTTTATTGACTTCTCCTCCAGGAGTTTGTCCAAACCTTTTTTAAACTCAGCTACACTAACTTCCTTAACCACAACATCTGGTAATGAATTCCAAAGCTTGATCGGGCGTTGAGCGAAAAAGCATTTTCTCTGATTTGTTTTGAATGTGCTACTTACTAACTTCATAAAGTGCCCCATAGTCTTTGTATTTTTTAAAAGAGTAAATAACTGATTTACATTTATCCATTCTATTCCACTCATGATTTTATAGACCTCTATCATATCCCTCCTCAGACTTCTCTTCTACAAGCTGAATAGAGCCAACCTTTTTAGCCTTTCCTCATAGATGAGTTGTTTCATTCCCTTTATCATTTTTATCTTTTTCAGTACAACTATATCCTTTTTTTATAAATGCTGTGACCAGAACTGCACACAGTATTCTTAAGTGCAGCCTCACCATAGAGTGATACAAAAGCATTATGATATTTGACATTTAATTCTCCATTTCCTTCCTAATAATTCCTCCTAATGCTTTGTTTTCTTTTTTGACTGCTACTGAACCAAGGATTTTAAAGTTGTGTTCACTATGACTCCAAGGTCCTTTTCTTGGGTGGTAGCTCCTAATATGGAACCTAACATTATGTAACTAGAGTGTGGGTTGCTTTTCCCCATGATCATCACTTTGCACTTGTCTTCATTAAATTTCATCTGCCATTTAAATGCCCAATCTTCCAGTCTCAGAAGATCGCCTTACAATTTTTCATAACACACTTGTGATTTAACAACTCAGAATAATTTTGTATCATCTGCAAATTTGATCACTTCATTCTTTGTTCCCTTTTCCAGATAATTTGTAAATATATTAAAAAGCACCAGTCCCAATACAGATCCCTGAGGTCCTCCACTGTTTACCTTTCTCCACTGAGAAAGCTGACCGTTTAGTCATAAACTCTGCTTCCTATCTTTTAACCAGTTTGCAATCCACAATAGAATATTGCCTCCTATCCCATGACTTTTTAATTTTTTTCAGGAATCTCTCATTGTTCTGGGTTCAGACAGTGCACACTGGCATTCTGCCTAGGGGCTTTGACCTAGGGGGGCTAATCTCACTGAGGTCTACACTGGGGGCTACCTGAGGGGCTTATTGCTACATGCACACAGGACTACCTCGGGGTCTTACCCAATATAAACACACACAATTACTGGGATTATACCTGGGGGCTTGAACCCAGGAGCTTATTCCCTACACAAACTTCGAATCAGTACATCATGGTTCCAGGTACTTAGGAAAGAAAGTTCATTAGAGCAATAAGAGGATAGAACAAATAAATTCAGATCATACAGAAGAAGAAATGGTAGATGATAACAACTGCTACATATATATAAAAAGCTTACAGGTAGATTTTAAATTGGCTGTGTGCGTAAAATCCAACCTTTAGGTGTGTGGCCGGGCCTTGCATGTGCTGAGCCAATTTTCCACAAGGCCTGGCCACGCACATAAAGGCCGGTATGCACACAAGTGCTGGCCTTCCTGCAAGGGGCGGGCCAGGACAGCACCATTGTTCGCTGACGCAGAGCCTTGGGCGCTGGCCAGCTGCCTTAATTGGAGTGGGCGGGGAGGGAACTGGGGAAGGCCAGGATGCATTGCCGTGCAAAAATTGCGGAAGTTTCCCTCCCTTGCGTGTGCCACCCGCACATACGTGTGTGGATTACAAAGTCCGGTTCACATGTGTACGCAGCCTGCCGATTTTATAACATGCATGCACCGGCGCACATATGTGTTAAAATCAGTGTGTCCATGTGTGCAAGCTGGGAAGCGCGCACACCTTTAAAAATCTACTCCTTACCGTATATACTCGTGTATAAGTCGCCGTATATACTCGTGTATAAGTCGAGGGTATTTTTTGGGCCCCAAAATCAAGATTTATCTGTCATCCACAGATAAGTCAAGGGTAAATCCTCCCCCATGGCTGCCCTCCCTGTTTGAATCTTTCCCTCTCTCCCCCATGGCTGCCCCTCCTGTCCATGGTGGTCCAGCAGGGGGGGCCCAGGAGCGATCAGAATTTTTTTTTCATCAAAATTTTGTTTAAAGAAAAAACACCCCAAAACCCGCCCCAACCTATCAAACTTCATTAAATATAAAACCCCCCACCGTCCCAAACCCCCCCCCCCCCCCCCAATACTTACCCAAAGTCCCTGGTGGTCCAGCAGGAGGCCTGGGAGAGGGAAAGCTGGTAGCCCCTGTCACAAAGGGCAAAGGGCCGCCAGCACCATTTTGATTACTGGCAGCCGCCAGCCAAGGAGCAGGAGATCATTCCTGGGCCCCCCGCTGGACCAGCAGGGACTTTGGGTGAGACTTGGGGGGGTCGGGAGAGTGGGGGACTTTATATTTAATGAAGTTTGAAGGGTTGGAGTGGATTTTGGGGTGTGTTTTTTTAAACAAAATTTGACAGAAAAAAATCTGCACACTACGCATGTATAAGTCGAGCCAGCTTTTTCGGGCTTATTTTCTGGCATAAATTTCTATATTTAAACATGAGTATACAGGGTATATGTATTCAAAGGATCACCCTGTGCTATCATGTCCGGAAGCACGATCTCCTTCTGTCTTTAAATGTTATTTTTCCTTATACACTAAGGGGTAGATTTTAAAAGGTTGCGTGTGTGCGTGTCTGTGTGTGCGTGCTACCCAGCACGCGCACATGGATGCCCGATTTTATAACATGCTCGCGCAGGTTATAAAATCGGGGATCGGCGCGTGCAAGGGGGTGCATAATTGGGCAACTTGCGCGCGCCGACGCCGGCGGCCTTCCCCCGTTCCCTCCCAGGCTGCTCCAATTTCCGAGCAGCCTCAGAGGGAACTTCCCAACCTCCTAACCTAACCTCCCTTCCCCTTCCCCTAACCCTTCTGCCCCCTAGCCCTATCCTAACCCCCCCTCCCGACCTTTATTTTACCTGTTGCGCCTGCCTCTGGCACGTGATCCTCCAACACAGCAGCAAATGGCCGCTGTGCTGGAGGCCTCTGACTCCGCCCTGCCCCTTTTTTGAAGCCCCGGGACATATGCACATCCCCAGGCTTTATGCGTGTCGCCGGGCCTTTCTAAAATAGGCTCAGCGCGCTTAACCCAACCTAGGCGTGTAAATCCAATGGATTTATGAGCGTAGACTTTTTAAAATCTACCCCTAAATGCTTGGAAAAAGCAGCGATGTTCCTTCCCTCTGAGTTCTTATCAGTTTCAGGCACAGCTGTGTAGTCTTCAGTCTCTCAGGCTTTAGTTTAAATTAATTGCTTGCTTTCTCATCATAGACCTACTGGAATCTATAATATAATCAGGCTTGGTAGTGTGTCCGTCAGTGCTCGCGCATGTTCCCCATCCCGCTGATAGATGGCGCAGGCGGCTCCCTGGCCGCCTTGGAGGCTCAAACACGCCGTACAGCGGCCATGTGACAACACCAGCTACAAGAGGTACTCCTGGGGGAATTCAGCGCTACTGCGAAATGCAGATTTTGCACAGAATTCCTCCTTCCCGCAGATTTCCTCCCTTACCTCGCCAATTTCCTCCCTTGCCGGAAGACTATTCAAAACCGGAAGGACAGCGGCCATCGCGGGACAGGCAGAAAATAGCAGAGGAGACTCTGGCATGCCGCGAACGGAGCACGTCCCGTGGCACACGCTCCATTTGCGGCGAAGATGAAGGCCCAGTGTGCCGTTTGCGGCAAAAAGAGAAGGACCTGTGTGCTGCGATTGGCGCATCCGGGCCTTCATCTTCGCCGCGAACGGAACGTGTGCTGCGGGACGCGCTCCGTTCGCGGCATGCTGGGGTCTCCATTGCTATTTTCTGCTCAAGTCAAAAATGGAAGGCCCCTGTATGCCGTGAATGGCTTGCCGGGCCTTCATCTTCGCCGCGAACGGCGCAGGTCCTGCAGCATGCCGGTGAGAGAGAATGTGTGTCGGGGAGGGGAGGGGAGGGTGAGAGAGAGCAGGAGGGTGTGAGAGAGAGCATGGGGGGCATGCCGGTGAGAGAGAATGTGTGTCGGGGAGGGGAGGGGAGGGTGAGAGAGAGCAGGAGGGTGTGAGAGAGAGCATGGGGGGGGGGATGCCGGTGAGAGAGAATGTGTGTCGGGGAGGGGAGGGTGAGAGAGAGCAGGAGGGTGTGAGAGAGAGCATGGGGGGGGGGATGCCGGTGAGAGAGAATGTGTGTGTGTGAGAGAGGAGGGCTGACAGAGAGCATGGTTGATAAGAGGAGGGTGGGGAGGGTGTGAGAGAGAGCATAGGAGGTAAGAGAGGGTGGGTGGGGGGATGCTGGAGTGTGGGTTTCAGAGAGAGGGAGCCTATATGAGGGGAGGGGGATGCTGGTGAGAGAGAATGTGTGTGTGAGAGAGGAGAGGGGGTGAGGGGGAGTGCGAGAGACAGTTTGGTAAATAAACTTTGCCAGCCCTGGCTTTAGCAAATGTGCCTCCACGTCCCTTGCCCTGGGTGAAAACAATTTAGTCTTTCCTTTTCAGCTAAAGCTTCCATACAAGAGCATATGTGCCAATAAAAAGGCTCGCCGCCCGGGCGTAGAACAGGTACAGTTGCTAGTAATTAAAATAAACAGACTCTTGCCTGCTCGTAAGCATTTCACAGTGCAAAACAATAAATATGAGTTCACTCAGAGGTTAGCCTTTAGCCTTCAAACTAGTCTGTGTCTGGTTGAGAACTCTGAATCCACACGGCCCAACTTCCACACACATCCTCAGCCAAAGTAGCAAAAAATGACTCCAACACTCATAGGGCTATTTGTCAAATGCCTTCTGGAAACCCAAATACACTATAACCACCAGCTCACCATTATCCACATGTTTATTAACCACTTCAAAAAAATGTAGCAGATTGGTAAGGCAAGATTTCCCTTATGTACATCCATGCTGGCTGTGTACCATTAAACCATGTCTATTTATATGTTCTGTGAGTTAGTTCTTTAGAATAACTCCACGGTTTGGCTGGCACTGAAGTGAGACACACTGGTATATAGTTTCTCTGATGACCCATGGAGCCCCTTTTAAAGATCGGGGTTACCCAGTCTTCAGGCTTGATGGATGATCCCAACGATAGGTTACAAATTACCAGTAATAGATCTGCAGTTTCATTTTTTAGTGCTTTGGGGGTGTATACCATCTAGTCCGGGCAATTTGCTACTCTTTAATTTGTCCATCAGCCTTATTACACCTTCCAGCTTCCCAGTGATTTGTATCAGTTCTTCTGAATCATCACCACTGAAAATAGTTTCCGGCAGAGGTATCTCCCCAACATCCTCTGCAGTAAATACCGAAACAAAGAATTAATTCAGTCTTTCCACAATGTCTTATTTTCCCTAAATGTTCCTTTAATCTTGATCATCTAATGGTCCAACCTATTCCCTCACAGGCTACCTGCTTTGGATACATTTTAAAAAGATGTTTTTTAAATTTGTTTTTGTCTCTAAGGCCAGCTTCTTTTTTACATTTTCTTTTAGCCCGTCTTAAGAACATAAGAAAATGCCATACTGGGTCAGACCAAGGGTCCATCAAGCCCAGCATCCTGTTTCCAACAGTGGCCAATCCAGGCCATAAGAACCTGGCAAGTACCCAAAAACTAAGTCTATTCCATGTCTTATCAATGTTTTACATTTAGCTTGATGATGCTTATGCTTTTTCCTATTTTCCTCAGATGGATCCTTTTTCCAATTTTTTTAAAGAAGTTCTTTTGGCTAAAATAGCCTCTTTCACCTTAATACCTGCAGCCGTTTGATCTTCCTTCCATTTTTTTTAATGTGTGGAAACATCTGGACTGGGCTTCTAAGGTGGTATTTTTTAACAATGTCCACGCCTGTTGTACACTTTCAACCTTTTTTCTTTGACCTTTCAGTTGTTTTCTAGCTATTTTCCTAATTTTATCAAAGTCTCCCTTTTGAAAATGTAATGCTAGAGTTGTAAATTTCTTTAATGTCTTTCCAGACATTAAATCAAATTTGATTGCAGTTTGATCACTTTTGCTAAGCAGCCCCACCACTGTTACCTGACTCGTACCAAATTCTGCATTCAACTAAGAATCAGGCCTAAAACAGCTCCCTATCTCACCAATTCCTGGACTAACTATTCCATTAGCAGTCATTTATTTAATCTTGAAACTTTACCTTCCTAGCATGTCCTGATATTACATTTACCCAATCAATATTGGGGTAATTGAAATCCCCAATGGCGCTCCCTGCCAGATGTAAGTGCGTTCTTCAGTCAGTTTCTACTTTGAACTCCTGTTGGCGTACCCTCCCGATGCAGCCCGAGGCGAAACACGGGACCGTGTCGGGGGACGCCTTTAAGATGTGCGTTGTATAAGACAGTGGAGTTGCCGTATTGTACCAATAAAATTCTCACTTGACTAACATTGGAATATCTCTCAGGATTGAACATTCTTTCTGCACTTTGTGTTTTTGGTAATTGAAATCTCCCATTATTTATCTGATTTTTTTTTATATTCTGCATTTTGGCACTTCAAAACAGATTACATTCAGGTACTATAGGTATTGCCCTATCCCCAGAGAGCTTACAGTCTAATAGGGGCATTCATCAAAATGTGTTATGGTGTTAACGCTCGTGATAACGCCATAGCACATATGATAGTGTTGTTACCACATGGTGCAAATGCACATTTTTCATAGGTGCATGATTGGGGAGGGGTTTGGGTGAGATTAATGAAAATCAGGGGCAATATTGCACTGTGAGATATAGCATAATGCATGCTAATGCATGTTTTTAACACTGGAAATAGCTACACCTTTTTTCCTGATGATATGCCTGAAATGCAACCTGTGATAAAGATTGTAAATTACATTTTGGCCATTTCTGGGCTTGGAGAGGGGAGAGAAAGAGAAGAGAGGAGGGGGGAGGGGGAGAGAGAGAAAGAGAGAGAAAGCCTCTGGGAGACCTTCACAGTATTCAACTATTTTGGCTTGACCCCTGGACCTGAACCGACTACAAGTTTGCGCCTGCCTCTGACCTCTGGACCGGACTTGACTTCTCTCGTTGCCTGCTGTGGCCCCTGGACTTGATCCTTACTGTTCCTTGTCTTGCTCCACGCTTGGCTGTCCCTGGGATCATCCACACAGAGGCCCACCTAAGACCAGCCGGCCCCGGCACCCAAGGGCTCAGCCTGCATGGAACGAGGGCTGGTATTGGTGAAGTCCCTGTTTGCCTCTGATTCCCAGTTCAGCCTCGCCTCCCGAAGGTTGGGACCTGTGGGGGTCTTCCCTCACAGGTAGCGCTAACCCCACCTCAGGCCAAGGGTCCACCTCCGCAACAGGTTGCCAAGGCCATGGACTCGGCAGAGGCCTCCGCCCTACAGGCCATCCCGGGCCTGGCCCTTAAGATCCAGCAACAGCAACAATACCTCGAGGCACTGGCGGCCTCCTTTGAGCATCTCAATGCCTGTTTGGACTCGGGTCCTACTTCTGCTGTCTCACCAACATCCTCTTCCGGTCCCTTGGCTCCATCCGCACCATTCAGGCCGTCAATTCCCCTGCCAGCACCTCCTTGTTTTAATGGGGACCCAAAGCTGTGCAGAGGGTTCCTCAACCAGTGCCTCATGCAGTTTTTGCTGCTATCCTCAGCGTTTCCAGATGACACAACCAAGATAACTTTTATCCTCTCTCACCTGCAGGGGAAAGCCCTGTCTTGGGCCTCTCTGCTATGGGAGCACACAGATGCTCTCCTCCAAGAACTGTCTTGTTTTGTGGAAGTCTTTCGGAGAACCTTCGATGATCCTGGGAGTCTGGCAACTGCCAGTTTTGACCTCCTTCATCTTCGTCAGGGCTGTCGGCCCCTCAGCGATTACATCATTGACTTTTGAACCCTGGCGGCAGAGCTAGCCTAGCAGGAGGACTGCCTCCATCCTTGTTCTTGAATGGGCTCTCATTGCAGCTGAAAGATGAACTCACAGCCATGAACTTCCTGAGACCCTGGAGGGGTTAATCAACTTCACTGGCCGCATTGACCGCCAAATTCAAGAGCGTAGCTGGGAGCTCCAGGTCCTTCGCCATCCAGTGACCGAACGTTCTTGGTCTCCGCCCGTGGGGATCAGCCCCTTGCCGGGGGGATCTTCTTCTCCAAACTCTGAGGAACCCATGCAGCTGGGGTGTGGTAGTCTCTCCCCTGAGAGCGCAGAAGGCAGGCAGGGCTCTGCCTCTATTGTGGGGCTGTGGGACACTGTCTACCACAGTGTCCCATCCAGCTGGGAAACTTCACAGCCTAGGGCTGGCAGGGGCCCTGACCCAAGGCGCTGTTAATCCGGCCCTTCAGTTATCTCTGCCTGCGACCCTGACCTGCGACTCCCGTTCACTTTCTACCCTGGCCATGGTCAACTCCGAGGCAGGAGGGACTTTCCTGATGAAAGAACTCGCTCTCCACTTAAAGATCCTCACCAGGAACATTGAAACTCCGTTGCTAGTCACCTCGATTCAAGGCGATCCCCTTCTTGGTCAGATCATGCAAATTACTGCTCCAGTACTCATGGAGATCAGAGCTCTCCACATGGAGAAGATTGAATTTTTTCTTCTGGACAAATCCATCCCGTGGTCCTGGGTTTGCCCTGGCTGC
The DNA here is from genome assembly GCF_901001135.1 of Rhinatrema bivittatum. Classification (NCBI taxonomy): domain Eukaryota; kingdom Metazoa; phylum Chordata; class Amphibia; order Gymnophiona; family Rhinatrematidae; genus Rhinatrema; species Rhinatrema bivittatum. The sequence continues at coordinate 284,544,803 of NC_042617.1, read as the reverse complement.
AACGCCATTCCCCACAATTTATTTGGTCCACGCTGCAGCTCTCTGAGTGGAGCCCCCGTTGTTGTCAATCCTGCCTGACTCTAGTAAAACCATCCCAGCTTGTCCAGCTGGCCACTACCTCTGCAGGTATTCCGGCGCCCTACGCCAACTATTCGGATGTTTTATCCAAGCAAAAGGCTGACCTTCTGCCACCCCTGCGCAAATTCAATTGTGCCATTGATCTCCTGCCTGGGCCAACTCCTCCCTGAAGCCGAGTTTATCCACTTTCCGTGCCAGAAACTAACACAATTAACTATATCAAAGAGAACTTGGCCAAGGGATTTATCCACCCGTCCTCCTCACCCACAGGGGCGGCGTTCTTCTTCGTCATGAAGAAGGATGGGACACTGCGCCCCTGTATTGACTACCGGAGCTTGAACGCTATAACTCATAAGGACAAGTACCCTTTGCTCTTATTAATGAATTATTGATTGCCTTCAAGGAGCCACCATCTTTTCCAAGCTGGATCTAAGAGGCTCCTATAATCTCATATGCATTCACCCTGATGGCATCTGGAAGACCGCCTTCAACACCCGGATGGGCATTATGAATACCTTGTCATGCCCTTCAGCCTCTGTAATGCACCAGCGGCCTTCCAGCACATGATGAATGACATCTTCCAGGATCTTCTGTACTCCAAAGTCCTCGTCTATTTAGACAATATTCTTATTTTCTCCAGGGATCTCTTGATGTGTCATCAAGATGTCTGTCAGGTGCTCCAACGCCTGTGTGAAATCATCTGTATGCCAAGTTGGACAAGTGTATTTTTGAAAAGGAGAAGTTGCCCTTTTTAGGGTATATTGTTTCCTGCCATGGCTTCGCCATATCACAGCAAGCTCCAATGCATCCATAATTGGCCACAGCCCTCCGAACTATGTGCACTCCAGCGCTTCTTAGGCTTTGCCAATTATTATCAGCACTTTATTGCCAACTATTCTGTCCTGGCAGTGGCCCTTAAGGAGCTTACCCATAAAGAAGCGGATTCCAAGAACTGGAGCCCTGAGGCAGTTGCTGCGTTCCAAGCCTTGAAGGAGGCCTTCCTCCAAAAACCCTGTCTGCAGCATCTGGTCACCAGTCATCCCTTTGTTGTGGAAGTAGATGCCTCTTCAATCGGAGTCAGAGTAGTCCTCAGCCAGAGCTCCCCTAAAGGTAACTACAGCCTTGTTCATTCTTCTCGCACAAGTTCTCCACCACCAAGAAAAACTACAGCATCTGAGACCGCGAGTTGCTCACCATTAAATTGGCATTGGAAAAGTGGCAACCCTGGCTTGAGGGGGCACAACATCGGTTTACCATCTTTACTGACCCTAAAAATTTAGAGCACCTCAGCCAACGACTGAATGCCAGACAAGCTCACTGGTTGCTGTTTTCTCACAATTTGACTTTGACCTTAGGTATCGCCCAGGGGAGAAGAATGCACGAGCAGATGCACTTTCCTGCTCCTTTGAACCCGAAGATATTCCCGAAGAGCCGCAACACATCATCGACCCAGTATGTATCCTGTTATTAGCATCCATGACTGTGCCCGCTGGGAAAACCGTGGTTCCTCATAGGCTCAGCGAGAAGGTGCTCAGGTGGGCCCATGATTCCAAGGTGGCTGGGCACCCAGCCACTCCAGAACCCTGAGTCTTCTCCAGCAATACTATTGGTGGCCCAACATCTCCCAGGATGTCCGAGCCTACGTAGATTCATGCCCCACATGCGCTCAACAGAAGATACCAGCAGGTCACCCCTGGGGACTTCTGCAGCCTCTACCGGTACCTCAAGACCCATGGTCCCACCTATCCACGGACCTCCTGGTGGATCTTCCTTGCTCGGATGGGAACACCATAATCTGGATTGTCAAAGACTGGTTTTCCAAAATGGCTCATTTTTTTCCTCTCCCCAAGTTGCCTTCTGTACCTGAGCTGGCATGTCTCTTCTTCCTCCACATCTTCTGATTACATGGACTACCTAAAGTCATCAAGTCTGATTGAGGACCACAGTTTGTAGCCTGATACTGGAGGGCGCTCTGCCATAAGTTCGGTGTGATGCTGGCATTAACCATGGCATACCATCCTCAGGCCAATGGCCAAGTGGAACACTCAAATCATTCTCTCAAAACCTTCCTCTGAGCCTACTCCAACGAATTCACTGGGGTCTCCCCCTGGGGTCTCCCCCTTCTCCGTTGCCTATGGTAGACAAACACAGCCACCTCTGATGATGCCACTCTCGGTCCCCTCACCCATGGCTCAGGCCACCACTGAAGCCATCCATGCAGTTTGGACCCGCACCTCCAAAATGATCCAAAAGGCGGCTGACTATGCCAAAAGAACCTCTGATGCCCACCGAAGACCTGCTCCCGAGTACCAACCTGGTGAGAAGGTGTGACTCAGTAAACGTCACATCCACTTAAGGCTCCCATCACAACGCTTGACTCCTAAGTTCATTGGCCCATTTCTGATAGTCAGATGTGTTGGACCAGTGACCTACCAACTCCTCCTTCCTCCATCGTTGGGCATACACAGTATCTTCCACGTCGCTCTCCTAAAAACTCTAATCCTCTCTTGGCTTACTCGCAAGATTTCGAAGCCCCCCTCCTCTCATCTCCAAGACAGACACCACCTACCAGGTGCGAGAAGTCCTGGACGTCCGTAGGAGAGGCCATAGATGGGAGTACCTCCTTTCCTGGGAGGGATACAGCCCAGAAGAAAATTCCGGAAACCCGCCACCAATATTCTTGACAAGGAGTTTCTTAAGCGGTTCCATGCTATCTACCCCAGGAAACCCAGAACTCCAGGAGGAGAGGGGGGTACTGTTATGATGTCGGGCCAAAGAGACCTTAGGCCGGGAACTCCTACCTTCTGACACTGGGCCCCGAGCTCAGTCCCTCCTGCTCTCGCAACAGTGGGCAGCCCTCTTTGTGGCCATGCCACTGCCACGCACCCTGGTTCCTCCGGCATGGCGAGGGGTTCCCCTCTGCTGGCCCGCATCTCCTCTCCTCTGGCGGCAGTTGCTGCCATGTGGTCCACGCCGCTGCTGCTGCCTTCCTTGGCGTCCTGTTACTAGAAGCGTGCGCCTCGCGCCGAGATTTATAGGGGCTGCGGTGGGAAAAGCTCCCGCGGCCAACACTGATGACATCAGCGGCTCAGAGGCTGCATTCCTGATCCTGAGTTCTAGTCTTCGTTCCTGCTTGTTCCTGTCCCTGAGTTTCCAGTTTTCATTCCTGCTTGTTCCTGAGTTCCATTCTTCATTCCTGCTTGCCCTGATCCCGAGTTCCACTACCCGTTCCTGCCCTGCTTTAGTTCCTTCGCCCTGCTCTTTGGACTGATTTTGGCTTGAACCCTGGACCGGACCTGACTACGCGTTTTCTGCCTGCCTCTGACCTCTGGACTGGACCTGACTTCTCTTGTTGCCTGCTATGACCCTGGACTGGATCCTCGCTGTTCCTTATCTCGCTCCACGCTTGGCCGCTCCCAGGATCATCCACGCAGAGGCCCACCTAAGACCAGCCAGCCCTGGCACCCAAGGGCTCAACCTGCGGGGAATGAGGGCTGGTATTGGCAAAGTTCCTGCTCGCCTCTGCTTCCCATCCGGCCTCGCCTCCCGACGGTGGGGACCAGAGGGGGTCTTCCTTCACAGGTAGCACTAAACCTACCTCGGGCCAGGGGTTCGCATCTGCAGCACACACTGTGGTAAAACATAAAATATGGTTAACAAAGTGTGCTCTGCCACTGAAGGGAATCTACATTCTGATTAGTCAGGCACTAATCCTCAACTGTGAATACAATTTGGGAACTCAGAAAATTTGCAAGGGAATATTGCACCCCACAAATCTGGGTGCATCCTGGAGTCACCTCGCAGCACCAGGCGACTGGTAACAAAGAATGATGGGTTGGTAACGATGGCTCCCCGGCTTCTTTCTCTTTGTGGATATTCTGAAAAGAATCTAAGAGTTGGTAATGATTATTCCAGGTTTATTTTTCCTTACGAATAAACTGTGGAATGTAATGGCATAGTGGGTTTCAGTTTCATTTTCTTAGGCATATATGTTGGAAATGATGTCAGTGTGGAAATACTTTGCTGCATATCTGTAAACTAGAAATACCCCTACACGTAGCCCTGCCAACGTACCCCAGTCCTGCCCTGCTGCAGCACCCTGCACCTAAAACTCACATACAATGGACTTTATCAAATAACATCTTTAATGGAATGCTAATATCCTCCCAAATCCCCTGGTCTAATCCACTGTATCGAGAATCTTGTTATGATAATCATTACCATGGGCTCCTGGCTAAATACAGGGATCACTATATTAAAAACCAACTATGTAACATGGGGAAGAAAAGGGGGTCTACACAAAGTCCCTGCAAAAGTCACCATTTTTCAGAAATATAAATAAAACTGCTACAATCTATGAAATTATAAAGAAATTCTACAAAACAATAACTGCGAGCACATAACATTGTCTCTCCTTCTGCCTCATTCTGTCTCTGGCAGGCCATCACGGTAAAGCTCAACTCTTCCGCCTGCCGTACAGATTAAGGGACTATGGTATTTCAAAAGGTCATAAAACAAAAAGCTGGTCACAGCATTCATTTATCTTACTGGAAGAAGAATTGGCAGAATTAGTAATCCAGTCTGAGTAAAAGTTTAAGAGAAAAGCTGTTCTGCAGTGGCTGTGTGAGGGAAGCTTGCACTGCTGCTGCTGCCTGTGCTGTTCCTATTCTGTTGTGGGGCACTGTATGTGTGTGTGTGTGTGAGGGAAGCTTGCACTGCTGCTGCCTGTGCTGTACCTGTTCTGTGGTAGGGCAGTGTGTGTGTGAGGGAAGCTTGCACTGCTGCTGCCTGTGCTGTACCTGTTCTGTAGTGGGGCAGAGTGTGTGTGTGTGAGGGAAGCTTGCACTGCTGCTGCCTGTACTGTTCCTATTCTGTTGTGGGGCAGTGTGTGTGTGTGAGCGAAGCTTGCACGGCTGCTGCCTGTGCTGTACCTGTTCTGTGGTAGGGCAGTGTGTGTGTGTGAGGGAAACTTGCACTGCTGCCGCCTGTGCTGTACCTGTTCTGTGGTGAGGCAGTGTATGTGTGTAAGGGAAGCTTGCACTGCTGCTGCCTGTGCTGTACCTGTTCTGTGGTAGGGCTGTGTGTGTGTGTGTGTGTGAGTGAGGGAAGCTTGCCCTGCTGCTGCCTATGCTATACCTGTTCTGTGATGGGGCAGTGTGTGTGTGTGTGAGGGAGGCTTGCACTGCTGCTGCCTGTGCTGTACCTGTTCTGTGGTGGGGCAGTGTGTGTGTGAGGGAAGCTAGCACTGCTGCTGCCTGTGCTGTGGTGGGGCAGTGTGTGTGAGGGAAGCTTGCACTGCTGCTGCCTGTGCTGTACCTGTTCTGTGGTGGGGCAGTGTGTGTGTGAGGTAAGCTTGCACTGCTGCTGCCTGTGCTGTACTTGTTCTGTGGTGGGGCAGTGTGTGTGTGTGTGTGGGAAGCTTGCACTGCTGCTGCCTGTGCTGTACCTGTTCTGTGGTGGGGCAGTGTGTGTGTGTGTGTGTGTGTGTGTGTGTGTGTGTGTGTGTGTGTGTGTGAGTGAAGCTTGCACTGCTGCTGCCTGTGCTGTACCTGTTCTGTGGTGGGGCAGTGTGTGTGTGTGTGTGTGTGTGTGTGTGTGGGAAGCTTGCACTGCTGCTGCCTGTGCTGTACCTGTTCTGTGGTGTGGCAATGTATGTATGAGGGAAGCTTGCACCGCTGCTTCCCATTCTGTACCTTGTCAGATAGTGAATTTTAGTTTCAGAAACTGTCCAGCAACTTGTCGTACTTAAATTATGAGGGATAGAAAAGGAATAAAGATTGCCTGCCTATGCCTTGCTCTGATTTCTCCATATTCCTGATCTATGTACATCTCAGGACTCCTAGTGAAATATTCATGATTATGAGTAAGCTGTTCCTGGGATGATGTATAATGCTGGTTACTGTCTAATGAGCTCATTGTGCCCCATGACATGACAGGGATAATGCATGGAGGTTTGCTGTAAAAAAAAGGTTTTGTACCTGAGAGTGGCTCCTTAATGACCACATTTTCATCTTGCATTGTTTTTTGGAGGGTGATGGAGGATGGTGAGATGGGTTGGGAGAACCGGGTTGTTTCTTTCTGGAATGGATAGCATATGCGTCCAGCCCCAGCATAACAGAACCATAGGGGGACAGGCTAAATGACTACCATAAAAGCAGCAGAGATTGAGCTGCTTTAGCTGTCAAATCAGAGTATTCAACATAGCTGCACTGCACCCAGAGAAGGCTCAAGTCCCATCTTCTTCTGAGCAGTACAGCAAAGTGCAACTCCTGCTACAGCGAACAGCTCTGGACTGCCCAAGCTATCCTGAATACAGATATTCGGAACTCCGTCTGCAAAATAACATTTGCAATAGACACAGAAATGGAATAAACCTGTGAAAAAGAAGCCAGAATTTGCCCTCTCCCTGCCCATCACCAAGTATATATTTTCTCTTCTGGTCTTGCAGTAAATTGTATGCAGAGTTTTGCCATTCAGAAGCACGCTTTACATCTTCCTTGCAGAACTACACAATCGCTCTCTAATTACTGAGTCACCCTATCGATCACGGCACACTCCATTTATCACGAGCCTGGCTCCAAGAGACACCCGCTTATAAAAAGCACTCTGATTACAACTGGAACAGGGAGAATGAACACTCATTCATAGTATAGCACACTCCCATTACAACCAGCCATCAATTAACCAGTGCACTCCAGCAGTGGTTGACCATTGGTCATGCAACGTGCACCATTTGCAACAGGCAGCTAGCTACAGGGGGCACATGGTACCAGGGCCCACTTTTGGGTAAGGAGAGCTGGGTAGTCACCCAGGGTGCCAGGAGATCAGTGATGCCTTGGGCGTCTCTGGCATCGTCCGCTGGGCAGGTCAGCCAGTGGGTCAATCAGAAGCGATGCTGGGTGTAGACTCGTTGCAGAAGAGACAACTCAGGCAAATGCTAACTGCCTCCCTTAAAGGCATAGGTGTGCCCAGGTCAAATGGCATTGAAAATGCTGCCAGCTTCTGTGCCCCTGCCCCTTTAAGGAGGCAGACTCGGATGCTCCACTTAACTGGTGCCAGCAATCTTGCTACTTGGTGTATGGCTGTACATTCACTGATGGGGCTCTCTGAACTGAACTGCATGGGTGCAAGAGACAGAAAAGAGGCACCAGCACCACAGAGGAAGATGCAGCCACTTTCAGAGTGGCAGCCAGGGCACGAAAGCAGGTCAGTGTCTTCCCAATTTTTCAGTCTGATCGCCTGAAGGTACTGTGGAGCACATTATTATACCTCGCTGTCCTCTGTGACGCTAGATAAGCTTGTTGAGCAGCAGGAGGGGATGGTCCATGGATGTGCTTTTGGGTCCAAGTTTCCTGCAAAGTTTTTTTGGGTTGCTCCATTGTGTGTGTGTGTGTGTGTGTGTGTGTTTACAATTTAAAGAGGGAAGGAAAAGATGTGTGGCAAAATGGAAACTGTTCTTTTTTTGTCGCTCACTTGTCCATTTATTTCAAACAGTAATAACAGCAGAAACAATCCTCAGCTGAAAAACAACATGTGAGTTCCTCGGCACAGCCGTGCTTCGCGCGGTAGCTGCGACAGGAGGAACGGAAAACAATCACATCTGTAATGAAAACACATCAAAATAAGAACAGCAGGCAAATACAGGAATACAAAAGAAATTGTAAAAAATATATAGAAATATCAATATAGAAAAGGGAGAAGACAGGCATTGGGACAGAGCAATTCGTTTTACTAGTTTAACAGCGTGCACATCTCCTGAAAAAGCTAAAGAGAGAACACGTAAAGTATAGCAAAGGATGCTGGTGTGGTACCAGGACATGCAAAATACGCATGTAAGAGGGGTGAAACAGTCCTCGAAAATGTAGTGAAAGGAACGCGGCGTTATCTGTGGTGAGGATTTTATTTTTGGGGGGGGGGGGGGGGTTACAGGTGTTTGTTTTCACTTTCAAGAAGCACTGGAAGAGGTTGGCTTGAAGCTCTTGGCAGGGAGCGTGGGAGGGAAGGAAAGACCGGGGACTTAAAAACAGCAGGGACTTGGGACATTTGGAGGGGGGGGGGGGGGGAGAAGTGGCAGCACGAGAGGATTCAGAGGCTGGGGGAGAGCGGGGACTTGGAGACTAAGCAGAGATTGAGCAGGGGGACTCAGCGACTGGGTAGGGAGTATTAGATTGGGTGGGGGTAGGAGTGAGTGGTGGGACATAGAGCTGTGGGGGGGGGGGGGGGGGTCGGGGGTCAAACTGGCAAAAATAAAAGGAGGCTCATCCACAAATGTTTGCTCGGAGCCCCATAAATGGTTAAGGCAATCCTGGATCCAGGGCAGGAGGAGTGCCGATCATAAGTGAGGAGCTGGGCACTTAGGGAAGAGTAACCCAAATTAGAGCTACAAAATGCAAGGTTCCACATTAGGAGTCACCATGCAGGAAAAGGATCTAGGCGTTATCATTGATAATAAGTTGAAATCTTCTGTACAGTGTGCAGCACTCTCAGCTGCCTAGAAAGCAAACAGAATGCTAGGGATTATTAGGCATGGAATGGAGAATAAAACAGAGAATATCATAATGCTTATGTATTGCTCCATGGTGTGATCTCATCTTGAGTATTGTGTGCCGTTCTGGTCACCGCATCTCAAGAAAGATAAAGCAAGATTCGAAAAGATACGGAGAAGGGCGACCAAGATGATAAAGGGGATGGAACAATTCCCCTATGAAGAAAGGCTAAAGAAGTTAGGACTCTTCAGCTTGGAGAAGAGATGGCCGAGGGGAGATATGACAGAGGTCTATAAAATAATGACTGGAAAGGAACGAGTAAGCATTAATCAGTTGTTTACTCTTTTGAAAAGTACGAAGACCAGGGGACACACAATGAAGTTACTGAGTATTACATTTAAAAGAATTAAGCTCTGGAATTCGTTTCCAGAGGATGTGATGAAAGCTATTACCGCAGCTGCATTTAAAAAAGGTTTGGACAAGTTCCTGGAGGAAATGTCCATTAACAATTATTAAGGTAGAGTTACAGAAATCTACTGCTTATTCTTGGGATAAGCAGCTTGGAATCTGTCTACACCTTGGGATCCTGCCAGGTACTTGTGGCCTGGTTTGGCCTCTGTTGGAAACAGGATGCTGGGCTTGATGGACCCTTGGTCTGACCTAGCATGGCATGTTCTTAGGTTCTTATATTCTTATGGGCCAGGGAGGGCAGAATGAAGGGTAAGAGAATGCCTGGAGGGAGGGGAAGAGAGAATGCTGTGAGAGAAGGGGAGGGAGAGAATGCTTGGCGATAGGGGGAGAGGGGAAGAGAGTGGATGGAAGGAAAGCGAAGTAGAGGAGAAGGCTTGGAGGAAAGAGGAGAGAGAATGCCTTGAATGAGGTGGTAGAAGGGGGAAGACAGTGCCTGAAGAAAGGGGGAGAGGGAAGAGAACAGATTGAGAGAGAAGGAGGGGATAATGCCGGGATGAGGGCTGGAGGGGGAGACAAAATGCTGGGAGAGGGAAGGCAGAAGGGGGAGAATGTCTTTGTATGGGGCACCATTTGCCCTAGAAGCAGCCCTGCACCGTACTGACACCCAGCAATGGTTACAGTGAACTGCTGGTGCTGCAGCTCATACTGCTTACAACAGTCAGGTCTGTGGCCTGCTTTTTTCTTTGCTTGGCGATAGGGGGAGAGAATACCTAGAAGAGTGAGAATGACAAGAGAGGGGAAGAGAGTGGATGTAGTTCTAAGACACTGGGTTTTTGGGTTGCACTATTGCATGTGTGTGTGTGTGTGTGTGTATACAATTTCACAGAGGTCAATTTTCAGCCTGCCGTGTCCGGGTAAATTTTATCTGGATGTTCAGCCCGACGGATGTAGTTCTAAGACACTGGGTTATACGGGATATGCCAGGCATCTGTAACCAAAAGGCAAGAGATGGGAGGGCAAGGAAGCAGCCAATCCCAGACCACGCTGATGAGGTCGCTGAGAAGGCAAGGAGGGGGCAGGAAGGGGCTCTTACAGAATTTTAAAGACTAGAAAGGCAGTTTTGCACTACATTCCAAAAAAAATATGGGACACACATGAAGTTTAACAAGGAAAAGCCACCCTGTGTCTCCGAATGAGTAAGGAAGTGAGCAGATTGGATCTCTCAGAGTTGAACAGAGATGACTGTGGCACAGACAGGAGCTAAAGGGTTATTCTTCTCCCTACCAGCACAGACTCCTTCCTCCCCCCTCCTGTGAATCGCACAGGGCAGGTTGCTCTAACCTCTGTGAAGCGACTAAGCCTCTTCTCCCCTGCTTGCACCAGCTCTTCCATTCTCCCAGGACACTGCTGTTGATTTGTTGTCTCTAGCAAGTAATTCGGAGGAGCTGAGAGCCTGATGTTTTGACGATGACCTTAATCTGTTTACTCAGCTCAGAAATTGCTCTGTCTGGTACAATGATCCCTGGCTGTGTTTGGGGCACTCACAGCAGAATCAGCCACCCCCCTATGCCCCAGAGGATGCAATTGCGTGCAGTTATCCTTCCTGACACGATATTGACAGGAGCTGTGCGGAGAGCTGACAAGGTGTGACCTGGGGACATGGACAACCAGGTGTGTGGGGGGGGGGACATGCAAGAGAGGGGCATCTCTGAGATGATGCCAGTTTCCTAGTTAGGCATCTCATTTTGACACTGGAGTCAAGTGGTGGTGGTGCACGTGACTTTTACAGACAGATGTGATAATCGCCCACACACAATCCAGGCCTAGAGGGAAAAAAAAAGACTCTGTAACCCTCAACCAAATCCCTGAGATACCCAGGCTCTGTATCCCTATGCCCATCGCAACCCATCCACCGCTCTCAAGCCCGGTGCCTGTCCTCTGGAATTTTCGGTGTTGTAAAAAGTGCCAGGGACATGGCACGGGTATGTGTCAAGAGATCCAACGAGAGGCTCCAAGGTAGACTAAAGAAAAAAAATGTTCCCATTTGTTGCCATTAGAGCAAAAAAAAAATAAATAGCTGCACCGCATATTCGTGGGAGTTTTATTAAACAAATTTTAACATTTGTATAAATGAAAGGAAAAACACTCTGCAGGCAAAGTGACAAGGAATAGCTAATTAGTGCTGGTCAGGGTGAAATGTGACAGCAGTGAGGGAGGGCGATCTGGCTGTGCTGAGGTGCTCGGACAGCCAATCTAAGCACCAGGTGTCGATGGCAGAGGGAAGGATAAGAAGAGAGAGAGAGAGAGAAGACCATATTGGCTTACACTGAGGAAAAGCAGCATCAGTTATTAGCTGGAAGCGAAGTAACTGGTCACAGTTTCCATGCTACCCTGGGTCTCTCGACAAGTGCTGCCTGGAAAAGGAGTCAGGAAGAGTGAGAGGGGGAGGGAGGAAAAGAGACAGACAGACAAACATCTTCAAAGAGGAGGCGCTGCCTTTCATATTGAAGAATGGGCCCTCTCTCAGAGCAGAGAGGGATGTTCAATTCCAGGCCTCAAGGACCACCGAGAGCTCTGGTGGTACTCAAAAGCTGTGAACTCGCCTGGTGCTTGGGCCAAATGTATGCAAATCTAAGGTCAATAGTCATTGTGAGAGATCTTGGCAACCAACCTCTTTGCGGCCCTCAAAGCCAGAGCTGAGTACTTCTCTAGCAGGGTTTCCAGATGGCTCCAGGTCACCAGGGACAGGTTCAGCCAGTCCTGCTTTTACCCTCACTGTACCTTATGGACCTGTGGCTCCAATGTCTCTAAAACCAGCAGGAAATACAAGCCCATAGATGCCATTGGAGAAAAAATTTGGAGTGGCTCAGCCTGTATTCATGGAAGAGAGCCAACTGGGAGTCCTACCCCATACCTATGCATTTCTGTAAGGTATGACACTAGCGGCACACTAGTCAGTCCATTAATCGTACCTTCAAAAGGATAAAAACCAGATGGAGTTGGTCCACAGGATTGTTAAAGTGGTCAGTAGTCTGTGGTAAAGCTTGTGGGGACAGACGTAAAGATCTAAATGTGTATACCCTAGGGAAAGGGCAGGATAGGGAAGATATGATAGAGACATTTAAAACCTCAGCGGTATCAATGCACAGGAGGCGTTATAAACAAAGGGTCCATACGGTGAGCGTGAAAGGGGGTAGACTGAGGAGTAATCTTTTGAATGCTTGGGGGGGACGATCCTGCGGCTGGCCTCACTCACCCCCAGAATGCCAGCTGTTTCTCCACGCAACCGGGACCCTGCCGACACCTGCACTCCGGTCCCTCCAGCACGACCCGCCATAGACGCGCTCACGTGCTTCGAATCGCCCTTTAGGAAGCTGTGGCGGGAAACTTCAGACGGCACCGGAAGATGATGTTAGAGCTGGACGGGGAATTGAATCCCAGCCGCGCACCTAGCTGGCGCCTCTCAGCCCCAGGTCTATCTGCCTCGCAATGCGTGTGGCTCCTCTTCATCTCGTTCCCGGTCCTGTCTTGTTTTCCCTGCTCCTGCCCTTGCCGCGCCTTCTCCTAGTCCCTGTACTTGCTCGCCATGCTCCACTTCCTTATCTGCCATTATCTGCTATGTAAGGTCTACAGACACAGAAGGGATGTGAAACCCAAAATGAACTGATGGGAAGTGCGGGGCTGGGGAAGGCTTAGTATTTATTTATTTCCAAATTTATTAAAACCGACTCTCCCACTTATGTCTTCCTAGTGAGGTCAATGATGCATAAAGCAAGGTCTGCCTCTTAGGCCTAGGAAAGGGACGTGGAGGAAAAAAAAGACAAAGGGAGGATTAGAGGGAAATCCCTTGAAGGAAAGACAACAAACCACATGAGAAGTGACAGGGCAGAAACATAGAAGTCAATATGCATTGCAGACAGTCTGCCCAGCTACATTCAGGACTTAGCCGGACACATTGTGGGTTTTAAATTTCCTGCCGCTCTGAACGCCTCTGAATTATCTGCCTAACTGTTTGGCCAGATAAAAAGGCAGCTGGATCAGTTGGAGGCGATCCAGGGCAGAGTCAAGTTAACCGGGTAACTTATTCAGGTAAGTCTAGTGGCGCCAGAGAGCAGTCCTGAAGTTAGCAGGATAAGTTTATCTGGCTAAACTAGGACTTTATCTGGCTTTATTCAACAGGGCACCTAATCGGCAGTGGCAGTGCTCCGTTAAATGTCAGTGACAACTTCCCCAGCTAATTTTAGCCAGATAAACTGTTTGTTTGCCCTACTACTGAATATTGACTTCACAGCTTCTATTAACGTTTTACTTCAAAAAGGACCCCGGCCTCCACCCCAGTTTCCAGATCACGATCCACACATGCTAAGTGATAATTGCTGATGACTAATTCCTGTTCTCAACGTAACACTTCCATTTCAGCAGAAGCTGCAGTCACAGTACCTTGAAATCGCAGCTTCATGTAGCCCGGGCTCTCTGTTAGGCATGAGGGAGGCTATGGGGATGCTTACACATCAAGACCCCAGCGTTGATGAACTCTTTGAACAATTGCCCAGAACTGCTCCCTCCATGTCAAGTGATGATCAGAAGAGCTTTACAGATGGAATTGCCTTCATGGCGCTCTTGAATGGATAAACACCTTCTCTCTCAGATCTTTACTATAGTTGTTCCAGAGTGGTCGACTGACCATGGGCAATGCTTGCCTCACTCCCTGACTCCTCTTCAGGTAGCTGCTACAACTGAGCAATTTCCACTTTCCTCCAATCCACTTGGTTAAATCCATAAAGTAACTACTCCCTGGCCATCCATATATCACGCTGGAATTTTCATCTTTCTCCCAGCGCAGCATGACTACTGGAAATCCCTGGATGCTTCCTCTTAAAACGTAGGGATCCTAAAAATGCCAGCAGCTGAGGGTCTCTGTGGCTTCCACTCTCCTTATTACCCAAGACAAGTAATAACTTCTCCTCACAGACTATGGCAGGGGTTGCCAAATCTGGTAACCGAGAGCCACAAACAGGCCTGGTTTTCAGGATATCCACAATAAAGATGCATGAGATATATAAATATATATACAATGGAGGCCGTGCATTCAAAGCTATCTCATGCATATTCATTGTGGATATCCTGAAAGCCAGACCTGCTTGTGTCTCTTGAGGACCGGAGTTGGCCACCTCTGGACTAAAGGGGTTTGAATTTCTTGCTTTCCCTTCCTCTCTGCGGAGGCAAGGCTCTCCCTCCACTATTTTTCCCGTCACTCTCTCCCTGTCTTTCACCCTCAGAGATGCATTGGGAAGTACCAACCATTAGGGATGGGCTTTCATTGGAAATGAAACAGAACATTTTCAGGAAATGTTCTGCTTTTGTTTCCTTTAGTTTTTAAAACATCCATTTTATTTTATTTTTTAATTCTCCCTGGCCTTCCCTATAGCCTCCTTACTGCCCCCCCCCCACCACCACCAACCTCCTACTACCCATCCTTAGACTTCAAATACTTTTCAGGGGCAAGGGTGATTCCCAATCGCTCCTGCCCTGCCAATGCAATTGTAGAAAATGGCAGCAGTCAACCCGAGGCCGGCATCATTATGGATACTCGCCATACAACTGCCAGAGCCATTATGGATAACTGCATCAGTGGGGCAGGAGCGACTGGGAATTGAACCTGACTCCGAAGAGTCTTCAGAGCTTCCAGATGAGGTTAGAGGTTGAAGGGGGCTGGGCTGGGGACAATCTGGGGAGGGGCCTTCTGGGTTTTTTGTTGGTGGTTTTGCACAAGCCAGATTCAACATTTTTTTCTTTTTTTTTTTGTAATTTTATTCATTTCAAGTGAAAAAAGAAAAACAACAAAGGAAATGGAAAACAAAACCATGTGAAAAAAAAATGTCTGTGCACACCCCTACCCTCTGTCCCTTTGCTAGGGTATGGATTTGCCTGTTTTTAATCTAATGAGGCTAAGGGCCTTACATTTATATAGAGGGAGAGGGAGTTCCTCCAGCAAACAAGGAGTTTAGCCTATCCACCATAAGGTATTTTGAGATCTGTAGACCTCATTTCTCCACACCCCCTTCCCTCTCACCCCCCACTCCAGCACCCCTGCCCTGAGAAGGCTGTAAAAAAAGAACATGAAAATGCCTCATGCAGACATTCCATCACCCTACATCATTCCAGAAAACTCTGCACAGCAGTAATTTTTCATCGTGAACGCTTATGTAGGTGTCACACTGCTACATGTAAAGCATGAAGAGCAGATCTTCACCAGAGACCTGGGCAGGCATCACACTGAGAAAGCACAAACACAGCACAGACAACTGAAGAGCGGATCTCTACCAGAGACCTATGCAGGCATCACACTGATACACATAAAGCATGAATGTGCAAGATCCTGTTTGCAATGTATGCATGCATTTGTGTGTGTCTGTGAGAATCTGTGTGAGATTTTGTGTGCCTGTGTGTGTCAGAACCTGTGTGCTTGCATGTTTGTGTGAAAGCCTATGCATGTATGAGATCCTGTGTGCATGTATGTATTTGTATGTATCTGTGTGAGAGCCTGTGTGCATGTCTGTGTAAAAGCTTGTGTGCTTGTGTGCAATGAATCTGTGTGAGAGTCTCTGTACGCATGTCTGTATAAAAGCTTGTGTGCATGTGTGTTCTATATGTCTGTGTGAGAGCTGTGGGCATGTGTGTGTGTGAAATCCTGTGTGTGAGAGAGAGAGAGTGTGTGTGTGTACATGTGTGTCTGTGTGACAGCCCATGTGCCTAAGTGCATGTGGGTGTATGTCTCTGTGAGAGCCTGTGTGCATGTGTGATTGTGCCTGTGAGAGCCTATGTGTCACATGTGAGCTCTTACAGGCACAGGCGCACACACACACACACACACACACATAGGGCCGGATTTTAAAAGCCCTGCGCGCGTAAATCCGGCAGGATTTATGCGCGCAGGGCACTCGCGCGCCGGCGCGCCTATTTTGCATAGGCCGCCAGCGCGCGCATAAGTCCCGGGGCTTCGTAAAAGGGGTGGGAGGGGGCGGGTCTGGGGGTGGTTCGGGGCGGGTCTGGGGGGCATGGTGCTGGCCCAGGGGCGTGGCCGAGGCCTCCGGACCAGCCCCCGGGTCGGGTGATGGTGCGCCTCGGGCAGGCGTAAATCTGCCGACAAAGGTAGGGGGGGTTTAGATAGGGCTGGGGGGGTGGGTTAGGTAGGGGAAGGGAGGGAAGGTGAGGGGAGGCGGAAGGAAAATTCCCTCCGAAGCCGCTCCAATTTCGGAACGGCCTCGGAGGGAACAGGCAGTGCGCGCCGGGCTCGGCACGCGTAGGTTGCACAAATGTGCACCCCCTTGCGCGCGCCGACCCCGGATTTTATAAGATACACGCGGCTACACGCGTATCTTATAAAATCCAGCGTACTTTTGTTCGCACGTGGTGCGCGAACAAAAGTACGCGTGTGCGCTGTTTTTGAAAATGTACCCCATAATGCATCTGTGAGGGAGAGAAAGCCTGTGTAAGTGAGAGAGAGGAAGTATGTGTGAGAACATAGGCATGCATATGAGAGAGGGAGTGTGTGAGAGAATTAATGTGTCATTGTGTGAATATATATGTGTGTGAGAGAGTGAGAGAAGTTAAAGTTTGTGCAGCCCTATCTCCTCCAATCAACCACAATCTCAGGGTGACTGGAAATCAAAAGATCCCAGGTATGGAGAGCAGGAAATAGTTTAATCCTTATTATTTTTAATTATTGGTTGTAATGTGATGTTTCTGCTGTTTTGAAATATTTTATTGTTTTTTGGGAAATATTAGAAAATTTTTTAATTACTGGATGTTTTATTTATCAGATATTTTGAAATATTTAATTGCTGTTTGTTAGGACCGCCGGCCACAGCGAGCCGCGACCAGGGTCAGCTACTCACCGGCGCGGCATGTTGAAACACCGACGGTAGTCGGCGTCGGTAGAATTCCCTGTTGCTGTCATCATGGCCGCGGCGTCGGCTGTCCCTTGGCGTGCTCTGGCTCCGTCCCCGCCGAGGATTCCTGAGCCGCACGCCATGGCTGAAGATAATTAAAGGGCCATACAGGAAGTGGACGGGTTCCTTCCTGTAGGCTCCAACAGCTGGAGACTATTTAAGGCAAGGTCTGCACCTCAGACCTTGCCTTGGCTTCTTGGCTCTCGTGGTTGTCCCTGATTTTGGTTCCTGCTTTGACCCTCCGTGCCTGATTCCTGGACTGGCTGCTGTTCCTTCTCTGGCTCTCGACCCCTGGACTGACTGCGGTATATTCTGGCTCTCGACCCCTGGACTGGCTGCGGAATATTCTTTGGTTCTGGACCTCTGGATTGGCTGTGGATATTCCCTTGGCATTGATCTCTGATCTATGCTTTCTGATCCTACGACCTGCTGGAGGCGCCAGCTTCTGATCCCACGACCTGCTGGAGGCACTAGCTATCGGGACTACACGACCTGCAGGAGGCACCTGCATCCAGATTTCCATCTATCACCTCCTGTGATCCTCGGGATTGGCCTCGCCTTCCGAAGGTGGGACTTACGTTCATCGCCAGACCAAGGGTCCACCTCCAAAGTCATAACAGTGTTTGAGAAATATTAGAACAAATTTATGCAAGTTCTTTAAATTATTGGATGTTCGTCAGCTGTTTTGTCATATTTATTCTTTTTAATAGTATGGTTTTAATATTATGAATAAAGTTTTATATCTTTTGATTTTATTGCTTGATGTTTTGCGAGGAATGATATTTTTCTGTTTTTCCATTGTTGCACTGCATAATACAGTCAGGCTTGTGGTTTGCAGTACAGTTTTTGTTGGTGCATTTCTATTTATTCTTCATGGTTTTTCTATTCTGTATTTGGTGAGGGGTAGGTCTGTATTTTAATCCAGTTCATGTGTAACTAATTCTTACTGTGAAAATGATGGTACTTATCACTGGCTTTTACAGCATTATGGTCTTCTCTTCCTCATTTCTATTTTAAACAGAAGTTTGCTCTTTATTAATTTAATTTGCATGCAGAAAATGGTTTTGAATGTTCTTGCAGAAAATATTTTTTCATTCACATTGTTGTAACTGCTATTAGTAGATTAGGCAATATTTTAAGAGATGAACTTAGCCAATGTTCCCTTTAAGGATTGGGTTTGATAGGCTTTTTGCATCACAGAAAGTAGTGTTCACACAAGGATGTAACTAAAAATGTTTTGCTCACAAGCAAAAATGTTTGCATACAGCAACTCAGTCCTTACATAGAAACATAGAAACATAGAAATGACGGCAGAAGAAGACCAACCGGTCCATCCAGTCTGCCCAGCAAGCTTCACACATTTGTTCTCATACTTAACTGTTTCTCTTGGCTCTTAGTAACCTTATGTTCTAATTCCCTTTTCACCCCCACCATTAATGTAGAGAGCAGTGCTGGAGCTGCTTCCAAGTGAAATATTAAGTTTGATTAGTTGGGTAAGCGGCAGCATAGCTCTCTGCCATGAAGCAGAGGGCAATGCTGGAAATGTGTGAAGTATCAGTTTTTCTTTTCCCCTGTCATTGAAGCAAGGAGTCATGCCGGACATGCACCGAAAGTGAAGAATGCCTTGAAAGTCACATTAACTATCATCAAATATTGAAAAGCCTAATAATTGGTAATACCTATAAGCCCATGAACCCATCCCTGTTTTTTTTTCTTTTTTTCTTTTCTTTTTTAATTGGGAGATGGATGCCCTTCATCCTTCTACTCTGTGAAGGTGGACACCTACCACCGGCCACTGGCATCCCGCTCCGTTAATGCCTCTGTGGCTACTGCCGCTCCATGCAGTGTTTTACTACCTGCTCTTTATATGCGTCCTCTAGAACTGATGGATCCCATCCCTGGGTTTTTTTATTATTTATTTAATTGGGAGATGACAGCCCTCCATCCTTCCGCTCCGTGAAGGTGGACACCTACCACTGGCCACTGGCATCCCGCTCCGTGAATGCCTCTGTGGCTACTGCCGCTCTGTGCAGTATTTTACTACCTGCTCTTTATATGGACACCTACCACTGGCCACTGGCATCCCGCTCCGTGAATGCCTCTGTGGCTACTGCCGCTCCGTGCAGTATTTTACTACCTGCTCTTTATATGTGTCCTCTAGACCTGATGGATCCCATCCCTGTTTTGTTTTTTGTTTTTGTTTTTTATTTAATTGGGAGATGACAGCCCTACATCCTTCCGCTCCATGAAGGTGGACACCTACCACTGGCCACTGGCATCCCGCTCCGTGAATGCCTCTGTGGCTACTGCCGCTCCGTGCAGTATTTTACTACCTGCTCTTTATATGCGTCCTCTGGACCTGATGGATCCACAATATTTATCCCATGCCCCTTTGAAGTGCTTCACAGTTTTGGACTTCACCACTTCCTCCGGAAGGGCATTCCAGGCATCCACCACTCTCTCCGTGAAGAAATTCTTCCTGACATTGGTTCTTAGTCTTCCTCCTTGGAGCCTCAGCTCGTGACCTCTGGTTCTGCTGATTTTTTTCTGTTGGAAAAGGTTTGTCATTGTCTTTGGATCGTTAAAGTTTTTCAAGTATCTGAAAGTTTGAATCATATCACCCCTGCTCCTCCTTTCCTCCAGGGTGTACATATTTAGATTCTTCAATCTCTCCTCGTATGTCAACCGATGAAGACCCTCCACCTTCCTGGTCGCCCTTCTCTGTACCGCCTCCAACTTGTCCTTGTCTCTTTGTAGATACGGTCTCCAGAACTGAACACAGTACTCCAGGTGAGGCCTCACCAAGGACCTGTACAAGGGGATTATCACTTCCCTTTTCTTACTCGATATTCCTCTCTCTATGCATCCCAGCATTCTTCTGGCTTTTGCAATCGCCTTGTCGCATTGTTTCGCCGACTTCATATCATTAGACACTATCACCCCAAGGTCTCTCTCCTGCTCCGTGCACATCAGCCTTTCCCCCCCCATCGAATACAATCCTTAGAGGGAACATTGTTAACAACCCTCAACAGGTCTGATTTTCAGGACATCCACAATGAATATTCATGAGATATATTTGCATACATGTACTCTTACAACTCATTTAATTTGCATGTTTTGGCTACTTTGAAACCCAGACCCATTGGAAGTTCTTGAGGGTGATTTTCTCTGATGTACATAATGGATTGGTTTTTCTAGTACTGCACATTCATATATAACAAGTACATTTTAAAAGGTGCACATGTGCACCCATCAGTGTGCGTATAGGGCACGCAAGCAAAAATATGCTCAGTTTTATATCATGCATGTAAGTACATGTGTACCATTTAAATTATCCATACAGCATGTGTGTGTTGGAGCCTTTACGAGAGAGAGAGAAAGCCTATATATCTCCCATTGTAAGAGGGGCACTTTCAACTCAGGGAGGGTTTTGGGGGTGGGGGTGGGGGTGGGGGGTAGTGATACAAGGGTCTACAGAACATTGCGCCCTAAGCGGGCCAATGTAACACCACCATCCCCGAAAACCCATCCTGAGTTGAAAGTGCCCCCTTACAGTAGGAGATATATAGAGTGTCAGAGTGGCCTTTTAAAAGAGGTTCTCTCTCTCTCTCACAATATTGATATACTTCCTGGCTTCTTAAAATTCTTGTGCACAGCCCACATATGCATGTAAGAGGCCAATTTTGTGCAAGCAGCACTTTTAAAATCTACCTGAATGTGTTTCTCATCACTTAAATATTGCTTCATTTATCACATGATCTGGTTTGGCACCACTTTTCAAGCTATTTGCTTGGTAGTCCCATTCAGTAAGCTTAGTGCTAGGCTGAATCTATGCTTCTCATAAGAATGACCTCTTGCTGATCTTGGGTAAGCTGCTATTTTGCTGTTTGTTTGTTTTTTTTATTAGATTTTTAATAATTACAACACAAGTTCACCTGTACCAGAAAATATGACAAAATTTGTAAAGACTCATCAGTGAAATATACAAAATGAAATCAAAATTCCACCAATAAATATTGTCACTACATTTTTAGGAAATGGGGGGAGGGGACAAAATTAACATGAGCGAAATTCATGTAAGAAAATAAAATCAAATATAGCAAATCCTGAGCTTACACCCCCAAACAAAATTAAACCAATCCAAACAAGGGGACATTAGGAATGAGAGTCCAGGAATACCCGTCACTGGGAAGGTTCAAAAAATAAACAATTTGAATTCTGGTGTCTAATCAAATATTTACAGGGAAATCTCAAATCAAATTTTGCAGATTTACTTAAAACTTCTGGCTTCATAGAAAGGAATTTCCTCCTATGTGCTAGACTTGTCCTAGTGATGTCAGGGAAGATCCATACTTTTTGACCATAGAATAAATGATGATGATTGCGAAAGAAGAATTTCAACACTGAATTTCTCTCGGAGAGGAATGCGAGGGTCACTAATAAAGTAGCTCTGTCCTGAATAATCATCTCTTGATACGATTCTAATAACTCAGAGACATTCATAGAAGAAACAGGTTCAGAGTCCTTATAAATTTCTCCATCCCATTTAAGAAAAAAGTGAGCCCTTGTTATGACTGGAACAGTCTCCAATGGAAATTTAAGAATCTGCACTAAGTAACTCTTAAGCAAATCCTTGGGGGGGAAGCAATCTTATACAAGGGAAATTCAATATTCTTAGATTTAAGATCCTTAAAGCATTTTCAACATTTTCCAATTTCTTAGTTGAAACAATATTGATTGCAGCAGTTTATGTTGCAGTGTTTACATTTTAGAAATTCTTGTGTCCAACTCGGTGACTTTAATCGCCAAAAATCCAAAAAGCCAACAGACGCCAATTGCTTTCCACTACTACAGCTGTTAAAGAGGTAATAGCCTTCTCTATAGAAACTAAAGGCATTCCAAACAGACTCCAGCGTTATTTCTTTAGGTTTCTCAAGTAATAACATTGGCGACGGGCAGACCTGCACAATCCCTGCTCCTTCACCCATGGGGTTGCTTCCACCTTTATTGGTCTCTGGGAACTTCAGGACAAAAGAGAGGCCCGTGGAATCCGTACTGAGCAAATTCTCCGAAGGGGAATCCAAAGGAGTTTCTCTTCACAGGGCTTTATTGGTATTATCATCTCTTTGTCTCAAATCAGAAAAATCCGAAGGAAATGGGGGTGGAGGCACTCGGCATGCCGGGGCTTAACGCTATCATTTTAGCCAAAGGAGGCAACGTTCGCTCAGCAGTTGACTCCATAGCAGCTCTCCCCTCCGGCATAGCAGTTAGGGTGCTGCGAAGAAAGTCTCAATCCGTGGTTGTTGTAAATGCTTGGAAACGGGAAAGGAACTTGAATTCTCCCTCAGCCGAGCTTTTCTCTTGGTATGAGGCATTTTAACAGAATAAGGAAAAAAGGTTATTAGCAAAGAACCGGAGGAGCAGTTCTTAGTGTGCAGATCAGGCGGCAGCCATCTTGTCCCCCCTTGCTGTTATTTTTAATTAGATCCACTTTGTTTTACAATTTGATTTACATTGTTTTGTAGATGTAAGTCCTCCCGGACACAGTGATAGCAAAACATGGTTCCTTATCAAGGGACCTAGTTCTGTTTTGGCCTGCAGACAGCAACTCTTACATTGTGTTTGAGAATAAAGGCTCTCGCTGAGCTTTCCTAAAGACTGTGTCTGGACATTACTATTTATTTTGTTTATTGATTGCCGGCGTGTTTCCGCTCAGCCTGTTTTGTTTGGCTATAATCACTAAATCATTACAAATTGAAAAAGGAGACCTACAAATAAGACCACAAGAGGAAGTGATATGTTCTCGCACCAGGGAAGTAAATGATGAAAAGATAGTCAAGCTGTAGAATACTATGTGACACAAGCAGATACTAATGGATTTTTATTTACACTAGAACTCGCTTAGACAGTAACTTTAAAACGAGCATGTCCATGAGTGCACCGTAAGCTGGAATTTTAAATCGTGCGTGCAGTTGCGCGCATATGATTTAAAATACGCCTATCGTGTACACGGGCTCCTAATTTTAACTGGTTACTCGAGCAAACATATTTTGCGTATCTTCCTTGGACTGTCAGCTTTAACGGGCACAGGTAAGAGGATTTTAAAACATGCTTGCGTGAAGGATATTCTCAATTTTATCCATTAGTCTACCAGTTTGCCCAGTCCTTCTCGAGGTCATCCAGACCCTTCTGATTCTTCAGCCTGCACTCCCCCCAATTGATCCAGTCCCCTCACCCTGTTATTTTACACCTATGCAGAGATTTATGCAAACTTACACCTCATCAAGAGCAGAAGTAAACAAGTGCGGCTAACAGGCTGCTGCATGTTGCAGCCACTGGATTTAAAATTTGCACATGTTAATTTTGGGCCTGCCCCTGACCAGCTCCAACTCTGCCCCCCTTTCTTTTTTTTCTACTTGTGCACGTGCATATTCGCAAGGAATTTGCGGCTTTTAAAATACGTGTTGCTCATGTGTGGCCCATATACTTGTGTATATGGGCCTTTTAACGCAAGCAACGCTTTTAAAATTCACCATTCAGGTGGGAGCTGCACAAGCTGAAAAAGCAGAAGACAGGAGCCAAAACCAAGAGAGCTTCTAGCACAGACTCTAAACGTGCCATATAGCTAGAGTCCCCCCCTCTGCTGCATACATAACACTCCTCCTCCCTAGGTGCCGTAATCATTCGGTCGCAGTGGCCACGCACAATTGCACCGATGTTTCCGCGGGCTCATGCACTCAGCTGGTGGCTCTGAAGGCTCTTCGTCAGTCTCAGCTTTTGAGGAGTCAAGATCATCCTCCCCACACAGTGATGGCTCTGGCAGGGTGAAAGGAAGAACTGGTGTCACTGGGACGACAGTGTGCTCAGTATTGGGAACATCCACAGTCTCATGAGACATTCCAGTGTTTGAGGACGAGCGGCCTCTCAGTTGATCAAGGTGGCAATACCAGATCTGTCCATCAGTGGTCTGGACCTTGTATGACAGACGTCCAGTGATCTCGGTGATGGAAGCAAGGAAACCATTTTGGTCCAGCCCCAGAACCTCTAGAAAAATCCCAGGGTCTTGTAGTGTATACATAGTAACATAGTAATGACAGCAGAAAAAGACCAAATGGTCCATCCAGTCTGCCCAGCAAGTTTCTTAGGGCTGCAAACTTCTGCTCCATGCAGGTTACCGGTTGTCAACTGGTTCCAGGTTTTCAGGACAGGTTGCTCCAGTCCTGCTTTTACTCACCTGCATGCAGGTACTTATAGTCTTGCTTTTCTTAGTTTTAACTCATAGCGAACCCAACAACACAACCGGTGTGTCCTATTATGAAGGGGATTATAAAATTCAAATTTACCCCTGAGGAAGCTTTCTCGTGAAACACCGGCTGTGTTGTTGGGTTCACTATGAGTGGATGATTGATCAATCCGGGCGGTCTTAGCACATTTTTTGTGCATGACATGCCGTTGGGCTTGCTGACACCTTACTTTCACTTTGGTTTAAGGCTGTGTGCCAACCGGATCCCTTAGAGGTTAACTAGTAGGTCCCATTTTTTGTTTATTTTCTTAGGGTATGCAACAGGGAAATAAGAATAAATCCCAGCATACAATGGAGTAAAACCAGGACTGGATCAACCTGTCCTAAAAATCTGGAGCCAACTGGCAACCCAGGTTACCCCCATGTTTCTGTTAAGGGTAGTAATTGCCGCTCTATGCAGGTTACCCCCATGTTTATGTTAAGGGTAGTAACTGCTGCTCCAATCTGATTACCCCCAAGCCTTATGTTAAGGATAGTAATATATTTTCTATCAAAATCAAGCAACTGTCATACCCATAACAAAATTATTGCTAGCAACATTTTTATGAGGTGAATAGCCTTCTTGATTCTTCAGACAATGCTGCTTGAACATGATTTGCTTTTGATCTTGACTTTAAGGCAGTCCTGTGCTTTTTCCCTAATGCCTGCATAGCAGTACCTCAGACCATAAAAGCTGGAGCCTAGCGTTGTCTGTTGTCTGAATCCAATTCCCCCTTTTGCCACCATCGTCAAAGCGGAGAGCAATGTTGCAGTTATATCAAAAGCATCAAGGCTAACTGGTTAAGGGCAGTAATCCCCAGGCCTTCTGTTAAGGGTAGTAACTGCCGCTCCATGCAGGTTACCCCCATGCACCCTTTTCTTCATTTCCATCCTCCAGCCTTTAGTGATCCACAGTGTTTATCCCTTGCCCTTTTGAAATCTTTCACCATTTTTGTCTTCACCACCTCTTCCGGAAGGGCATTCCAGGCATCACCACCCTCTCCCTGAAGAAATATTTCCTGATGTTGCTTCTGAGTCATCCCCCCTGGAGTTTCAAGGTAGATGAGTCCAGGGAGAAGTCTAGCTTATGTTCCTGCTTGAGCTGTAATTCTGCAGTGATGTCTGGATTGAGATGGTCTAAGCATCTCAATTAGATGGCGACCCCTAATCAGTTTTATTGGACTTGCTGTGAAATGAGGAACAGGACAAGCCTAGTAGCCCAAGCTCCATCAATGATTTTCTTTAATGCATCTTCTGTTGGCTGCACCATACACTCTGCCAGGACATTTGCCTGGGTTTGGCAAGATGCATTGGCGACAGCCCTAATGAGATTTCTTTGCACAAAGTCCTTGAAGTCTTCAGATGAGAAAGCAGACCCATTGTCTGACATGATTGTGTCTGATACCTATGAGTTGCAAACAGCTGTCAAAGCACTGTATTTGTTGAGGAGATGTTTGTGAGGAAATTGTGATCACCTCAAGCCACCTTGAATAAGAATCTACCACAACAAGGAAGTTCTTCCATTGAAATGGACCAGCATAATTAATATCAATCCTTGACCAAGGTTTCTAAGTCACTTTTCAAGGGAAGGTGGGGGCTTTTGGTAAGTTACATCTAGCATTTTTTGCACTCCCTAACAACCCTTTCTAGATCGCCATCTATCTCAATCCACCAGATGTAGCTCATGGCCAGCGTCTTTACACGCACAACTTCACAAGGTTTGGCTTGTAACATGGCTAGAATGACCTGATTATACCTTTCCATGGAATAAAAATATGATTTTCCCCAAAAGGAGTCATCCCTTATAGGCAGCTAGCTCATGCTGCTTGCTTGAACATTGAACTTTTCTTACAGTTTTTCACTTGGCCATACCCTTCACACCCAGTTCAGGTCATGGGCCAGAAAAAGCCAGTTTGCAGTCAGCCTAGCTATCTAGGTAGTCTGAAGGGAAGCATCAGAAAGAATCTCTAGCAGAGGTGCAACAAGAACATCTGGTAACCCTAGTGGCAGGCAGCTCAAGAAATCATCATGATACTCCAACACTGCATGTGGAGTGACAAGACAAGCGATATAGACTTGTCTTTGGAGAATATGGCCAGCAGAGGTTTGCGATCAGTATGGACTTCAAAAACCCAGTCGTACAGGCAGTTATTGAACTTTTTTTTTTTTTTAATAATATCTTTATTGTATTTTTACATACAATTTTGCCACACAAACAAAAACAATAGACACAAAATACAGCCCCTAGACCCCTCCCTCTTTGTGTGTGTTCCCCCGATGCAGTGAGCACATAATCCATATCCTGGACAGAGAATAACTACTTTAAGAAAAATTAAATCTCTTATCCACTTCAATTGGCAACAAAAGAATGTATACATTCCTTACCTGCCCGAACTTTCTACATGGCATGGGTGGCTTGTAACAACACGTTTTTAAATTCTAAACACAATAAGAACAACAAGTCTGTTTTAGTTGTGGAACTTTTTAACCCCAGCTACCAAAGCAAGTACGTCCCAATCAATCTGTTCAGATGATAACCAGGTTCGAGAACAGCAGGCAATCAGTGCCGCTGCCCCATCTGGCAAAGCACGGCTCAGCTCAGCCCAGCACTATGTGATGGGCACTACAAGGGACTAGGAGAAGCCTCTGCTCACGAAAGTGAATAAGGACAGAGTCTGAAGTCAGGAGCTTGTTAATGCTCCAGAAAGTGTCACTGTTTCAGGAGGGTCTAATTTCACAGGACTCTTGTATAGAGAAGGCTGCGCAGTGGTTCTGCGAATGTTGCCTTTTGCGGAAGAACTATATGACAGAAGTTGAGCATTCCCAAAAATGAACTAAGCTCACCTTTAGAAGTCAGGTCAGGGGCATCATGGAATTTGCTTTACGTTGCTTTTGGTTGGATGAATTCCTGAAACAGGAACATGATAACCCAAAAATGTGACAGTGGTAATCCAAATTTCACACTTATCTTTCTTCATTCAAATGCCCGACTTCTCAAATCAGTATAGGATTTCCCTAAGTTGCACAGAGAATTCATCCTCTGATGCTCCTGTGAGCAAGACATTATCAAAATAAGGTGCAAGGCCT
Organism: Rhinatrema bivittatum; assembly: GCF_901001135.1. Taxonomy (NCBI): domain Eukaryota; kingdom Metazoa; phylum Chordata; class Amphibia; order Gymnophiona; family Rhinatrematidae; genus Rhinatrema; species Rhinatrema bivittatum. The sequence goes on along the minus strand of NC_042617.1, from coordinate 284,517,507 downwards.
GGAACTCCAGCCAACAATATTTCTATGAAGCACTGAAAGATGCCTGGGGTAACAGAGATTCCGAATTGGAGACATTTAACTCGGAAAGCTCCTTGACGAGCAATGGTTGCCTGGGCATCTGCAGCTTCTTCATCCACAATCAGTCTTCTGCAAGGTCAAGTTTTGCAAAGACCTTCCCTCCAGCTAGAAGTTGGTTAAAAGCAGGCACGGGGTGCCGATGATTTTTAACTTACCTTGTTAACAGTACATTTGGAATCTCTACAGATCTGCACATCTCCATTTCACTTTAGCACTGGTGCAACGGGTGCGGCACATTTTGTGTGTGCAAGTGCTTCTAGGCTATCTCGTGCTATGAGATGCTTGAGCTCTGCCTCAATCTTAGGGCACATTCCTGGCCTTCAGGTGAAAGGAATGGGGTGCAAGAGCTGGATCCAGACAGAATGACGCTGCTGGTCTCTTGTAAACTCCCCAAGTCCCTCAGGGAACACCTGAGGGAATTCATCCACAATGCCCTTGAGATGCCCGTCTCTGATGACATGGACCCCCTTGGATACCGATTCCTGCAGGTGTGAACCAATTCCCTCCTAAGCGGCTCATGTGTTTACCCTGTGTGACTCTGAATGGCAATGTCCTCTAAAAAAGAGACATAACATGGAGAGGACTGTGAATAGGAGACAACTCTTTGAGAGCGTCTTCACTGAAAACTGACACCCCCAAACCTAGAATCTTCCTTCATCTCACATTCACAACCATTTATACAGACTATTCTTGACACTTATTTATTTATTTATTCATTTTTATATACCGATCTTCCTGCATTAAATACAAATCAAACCGGTTTACAAGGAACAGGAAACTGCCTGAACGGCGATACATAGAACTAAGAACATACATTGTAAACAGGGCAAACACAGTTAAAATTTAAAATTTAACTGAACAGAGAAAAAAATATTTACAATGCATATTATGTGATCAAATTAAATTTCATATTTACAATGAAATTATGTGATTTCATGTTCTGTACAGACTGGATGTGATACAGTTTACTAGTCTCATCGCTCTTTTTTTCTTGAGCTTGTTTGTTTGGGAAGCAGGGTCCTTGTTGTTTCTCCGTCGTCCCCCCCGTGCCTCTCACCACTGAGTTTTGATTTGCAAACTCGTTCAATATGGCCTTCTTGTAAAAATGACTCTGCCCCTTTAAATCTGCACCTACAGCAGCAATGCTGTCCTCTGCAGCTAAAACCTGAGCTTAGAAGCAACAGCCTCAGGTTGGCTGCAGTGACTTCCTTATTGTGGCTGACAATATCCATCTTTGTTGCCGCGACTTGGATTTCTTCAACTGCCAAAGCCTCTTAGTTTTTATTTTATTTTATTTAAAACAATTTGTATTCCGTTTAGGTAAAGTTCAAAGCGGTTCACATAAAAACATACATAACATTCTTAAAAACAAGCAATGTATTAAAACATTGCAAATTTAAAAATTAAAAAAAAAAAAAACCGATCTGCTTCTGCACTGCTGCAAGGATCAGATTTGGCTCAGCAAGGAGATGGTGCTGAAGTGCCTCACTCTGAAACCTGCAGACCAGAAGATCATGAAGCATGGTTAAAAATTTGCCAGATTTGCCATGCTCTGTGGTTCTGCGCTGCTCACTCAGTCATATAGGCAGCAGTGCTCTCATTGCAACCTTGGTTCTGCTTGTAGACTGAAACCTTTGTATAAATGATGGATGGAGCAGGTGAGGAATGGGCCTTGAGCAATGCTCTGATTATCCTAGAGTTTGCCAAGGTGAGACCAATAAACATATGATGACGTATGTTCCCCCCCCCCCCCCCCACACACACACACACACAGACACACACAGTTAAAAGATCAGCCTGTTTCTGTTCGGGGATTTCAGTCTCATTTGCTTCCATACAGAATAATAGCTGTCTCCATAAGAGTCCCAGGCATTGGACTGATGCACATCAAATTCTTGAATGTGACCAAGAGTAGCCATAGCTGCGGGTGAGTTTGATTTCCACACACTGCCCTGCTCTCTGAGCGTTGGCTGATCGCGCCGGACTCACCGATCAAGAACGGCGCGCTCCCGCCGACTGTGCACGTCAAGGGCCGCAGAATCCCATTTTCATCGTGCAGAAAACGAACGCAGCGCACTAGGTGACACTAGCAGATATTCATGAACTTTTCTTATTTACCACCCATTGCCCACTTGCAAAAATCAGAAGATGAGAACCAAAACCAAGAGAGTGTCTGTCTAGCACAGGACCTGAGCATTTCCTACGACCAGAGTGCCCCCTGCTGCACACGTAAAACAAGCTGGTGCTTTAAGCATTGTATCACCCCCTCTGCTAGGCTGTCAGATCTCCGGCATTGGATCTCACCTTCTCCTTTCTTCTTGCCCTGCCCTCCTTCCTATTTCTTTCCCAGCTCAAAGGTATTTAAAAGAGGCAGCGAAGGTGTCCGCTTCAGGGGCCCCCCCTCCCCCCCTCCATCCCCCCACTGCTTCTTGCCTGAACATTACCCTGCTGATTAATTTGCACAGTTGTCTCCTGGCTTCTTTGTAGTTTTAATTGGTTCGCAACCAGGACCTGGCTAGGAAAAGGAAAAAAGAAAGACTAGAAAAGAGGCGGGGGGAGGGGATGGGGATGTGGTGACCCCCTTTCTCTGCCCAGGTAAACATTCACCTGTACTTGTTACAGCTGGAGTCTTACTGTGCCAAGCCTCCTTTTAATTTGCAAGTCAAAGCCCCAGTTAGCAAAGACTCCCAATTAAAGTTACCTTTACAGAGGTTCGGCTGCATTGATTTTTCCAGAAGAATTTACAAAGGACTCAAATTAGCTTTTTTCCAATTAAGTGAAAAGGACGGGGTCTGGATGCAGGGCTTACATAATAAAAATCACTGGATGTGAGAATAGCAGGCCTTGCTGCTAGTCGTTTTTTGGATATGTCATGCATTCGGTGGCCTGGTAGTTCTGTGGGTCCACTTTACCCTTTATGGTGAAAGAGGACAGGACCCCACAGGACCTCAGCCCCCAAAACTTTATTATGCAGCAGGGGGGTTCGATCCCCGTATTTATTATATAGAAAAACTGTGCAACAAGGCAGTGGTGAGAGGGATGCTAGGGTGCATTGGGAGAGGCATGATCACTCGTGGTCAAAAATGAGTTGGCACCCAACGCACTAAGCTAATGGCATGCAAACGCATTGGGAATTTAATGGAGAGTGCTAACCCAAAAATGAGCACTGAAAAATATGCGTAGCATGTTGTGTGCATAAATGATGGTTTTTTGCACATAAAACATGATTTATGCACAAGAAGCATGATTTGTGCACATAAAACTAAAAATGTGCACTAGACAAGAACAAAGTTTTAAAAAGTGCTTCTCTTTGGGGCAGGGATATATTAGCACAGTTATCAGCACTGTGCACAAATTGTTGAATGTGCAACTGTCTCTCTCTATGTAAGCTCTTTGGGGAAAGTCCTCACAGTAGCATGATTGTCATCATGCAGCGCTCGCTGTATGCACAACTGTCTATCACTATTGCTTTATGCTTCTCCATTTCATTGCATATGACCCACCCTGTCATTGTGCTGTCATGAAGCTACTGCCTGTTCAACAGTTCTGCTGTCAGCTGTTTTCCCAGATCTTATGTAAATCCAAAGAAGCACGAGGCAACAGCGATAGACAGTTGTACATACAGTGAGCTCTGCATGATGGTGACAATGGTGCTACAATAAGTGCCTGCCTCAAAGACCTGATGTATCAAGACAGTTGCACATACAGTAATTCTGCATCTCTGCTTCGAGGGTCCCAAGGCAGAGGGTCTCTGGCTCTGGATCCTGGACTCAGGTACTCCAATGCTTAGCCTGTGTTTTTTTAGGCTTAGAAGTTTAAATCCTAGGTCAGAGATGGAGTAAAGTTAACTGACATCTCTAGGGCTGTGGTGCTCTGCCAGCATGGTGGGAGACCTTAGTCCAGAACCTGTGCACCCAGGGACTCCAGGAATGGGATGACATTGGAACAGCATCATAGACTAATACTAATCCCAGAAATATGAGTTAAATTTACTCCACCTCTGACCCAGTGCTATCAAACCATGAGTAAAGCCTTCAAAGCTTCAATGCAGGTCTCTGTATTGGGGAGTAATAGCTAATGCTTCATTAGCATGGGATTTACATGGAGGAGCATTAACCTGTGCACATATTTATAGCCTCATTTGTGTGCACATTTTTTGTGCACTGAAAACCTTGTTAATTTTGGAATAAAATTACACACACAAAAGTGCAGACATAAAATAGGAGTAAGTGTGTGCCCGGCCTAGTGCACTTTAATACATCAGACTCCCAGAATACTGCATCTAGTTCTCAAGGCCTCATCTCTGTAAGGATATGGATAAGCTGGAGGCCATCCAGAGAAGGGCTATCAAAATGGTATGGAATCTACATCAAAAGCCATATGAGATGTATATATACACCCTACAGAAGAGGAGAGACAGGCAGTACATGATAAAGGTTTTCAAATACTTCAAAGGTATAAATCAGGTACAAGAAGCAAACCTTCTTCAGAAGAAAGAATGTTCTAGAACAAGACATCATGGTATGAAGCTCCAGAGGGAGACTCAGCAGCAATATCAGAAAATATTTTTATATAGAAAGAGTGGTGGATGCATGGAATAGACTTCCAGTAAAAATGGTGGAGACGAAAATAGTAAAAATTCAATAAAGCTTGGAAGATGTACAGAGTATCCCTGGTGGCAGGGCAGTGAAGGCAAAGCTAGAGATAGGCTAGGGTCTATAGCATGGCGCCCAAGGTAGAATTTTATTGCGTCGGCCGGCCACAGAGCTCGCGACCGGCATTTCTTACCCAGCCTGCCGCCCTGCCGGGGCTGGGCTCCGGCTTCCCCGCGATGCAGAGGGAGCGCCTTCAGCGCTGCCCTCCTCTTCGCAGCCCTGCTTGCTGCTGACAGGCCCCGAAATGTGGCAAAGATGCCACCGCCGTCTGTTCCTCACATTTGGCCTCCCCAGGAGCGCGCCTATCTGGTTTATTTAAAGGGCCCGTGGCATGCTAAGGCTGCCAGCCCTTTCCTGTGTCGTCATCTGCCTGGGCCTATATTAGGCGAGCCTTGACAGTCAGAGCTCGCCTTAGCAACAGGTCTCCACGCTAGTCGTGTGCTCATTGCTTGCTCCTGTTCTCGTCTGTGTTCCTGATTCCTGATCCTGCCTACACTCCTGGTACCCGCTTCTGTACTCGTTCATGGTTCCTGCTTCTACCCATTCCTAGTCCTCGCTTCTGATTGATTCCTGGCTTGACCCTTGTTTCGTCTGACCACGCTTCTAATTGACTCCTGGCTTGACCCTTGTTTCGTCTGACTACACTTCTGTTTGACTCCTGGCTTGACCTCTGCTTTGCCTGACCATTCTCGGACTGACTCCTCGTTTTGACCTGTGCTCATTTGATCGTCTGTCCTTGTCTGCCACCTGTCCTGACCTCAGCCAGCTCACGGACACCTCTATTGGTTCTACCCTGGACTTGGCTTCACAAGCTTCGGCCTACTACTACTCAGGCACCACCTGTCCTGCCTTCCGTACTCCATTGGTGTCCGGGCCTCTGAATCTCTGCCTCGTCTGGACTCGTCTTCACCTTCCTGCTACCACTGCTGGTCCCTGGTTGAATCCATCATCATATCCTGGGAGTCCTCGGAAGGAGGCTCACCTAAGACCAGCCGGCTCCGGCACCCAAGGGCTCAACCTGCGGGGAACGAGGGCTGGTATTGACAAAGCTCCTGCCGGCCTCCGTCATTCAACCAGCTCCACCTTCTGACAGTGGGGACCTGTAGGACCTGCCCTGCGGGTAGCGTCAACCCCTCCTCTGGCCAAGGGTCCGCCTGCGGCGTAACAGAATTAGGCAGATTGCATGGATTGATTGGTGCTGAAAGAAAGCATAACCTTGTGATCCTACAGGCCAGTGCTGTGAACTACAGTAACCTCTGCTAGGCTGAAGCCAAAGTCAGTGTCTTACACTGAGCAAAACTAGGATAAACCAGAAATTGTTTACTGCTAGCGAAGTAAAGATTGCATATAGGCATTAAATTATTATTCATAAGATACAGAAACTGCTAGGAATTTACATAACAGAACTTTTATTGGTCAAAATCTGAGTTTTCCCTGATATGTAAATACATCCTGTTATAAGTAAGACAACCCAGAGGTGGAAAGATCCAGTTATTAACTGAATACTGAATAATGAGATGCTATTCACTGCTGTTTACTAATGAATTATCTGAAATGAAATAAGGCTTTGTACTCTCTGAAAAAGACAGATTAACATAATTGTGCTATCATGTAAACAAATTAAAGAAATATAAGCAGAGTCGCTAAATGTGGTTATTGCCTGAGATTTTCAACAGTTTCATATAGCGCCTAGGTAGAAGGATGTTAGGTTCAGTGCTGGATTTGGTAGCCATTTTAGATTGCTGCAGAGCTTGTAGGTAAGACATGGGGAGAAGAGGGTGTTGGATTAAGTCTGGTATCTTGTACACTTGTCTTCCCAGGATAATTGAGAGCCAACAAGTAAAAGAAAAAAACTAACTTGGATAAGGAGTGATGCTCTACAAGTAGTCAAAATTCCATGGCTAGCATCAGGGCTAGATCTTTAATAGTGTATGGACAAGAATAACTGGGCAGACTGGGCTCAAGTAGGGGCTTTTTTGCCCGCTAGATCAAAGTTTTTGAAAATGTATTGGGACTGAGCAACTAAATTAAGCTTGCCAAATGTTGAGCAGCCTAGAAGGTGGAGTTAAGTTGAGGGGACAGAGAGGGACGTGGGGTAACTAGTGTTGAAAATCAGCACTAGCTACCTAACTTTGGCGAGCCAAACCTAGGTGCAGGGATAGCTGCTTTAAGTCTAGCCGCTATCCCTGCACCTTCCCCCACTCACATGTTTAAAAAACAAATTGTGGCCTTCCTCCCTCCTACCTACCCAAATATAAAAAAAAACAAAACAAAACCGAGGGGACCACAGTCCCCTGGAAACCTCCTTTCACCTGCTCAAATCATACAGAAACTGGGGGACCTGCAGCCTCCCCAATCTCCCCTCCCATCCACTCAAAAAAAAAATACTAAAATGAAGAGGTCAACGCTAATAGCGCGCTGGACATCAAGCCGAAAAGAAGTAAGCCTGTGTCTTCCTCCTGCTTTGGAGATTTTGGGGGCTCCTGGCAGAAACTTTGAGGGATGTCTGCTGACTCCCCTACATTTCACATTTTTGGGGTGAGTGAGGAGTGAGGGAATTGTTGGCCCCATATTTCAAATTTTCTTTTGGGGGGTGGCGAGAGATTTTTTTTTTTGGGGGGGGGGGCTGTCATGAGTTTATTATATATAGCAGGACTCCAGTCCCTGCAGTTACTATATAACAGAAGCTCCATTCCTGCAGTGAATTCATTTTCTAGCAAGGACTTAGCATAGCCCCAGCAATTTCTCCAACCTAAAGGTCAAGTGAAAATGGCATCAGCTTCAGGCTATCTCTGTCCAGTATTTAATGGACAGATGCTATTGAAGTATTAATGTTGCCCTGCTATATAATTATATTATTAATGTTTTTACATTATTGCAATACTATTTTATTTGTTTAGTTTATTATTTTATTTGTTATACAGCATTGTTATACTTGGTTTATAATCATTTTGCCATAAACGGCATTGATGTTTTAATGATTTTGCGGCTAACCAAGTATTAAAGACAAAGGATGGATGCAAGGTGCAAATAATAAGTAGATTATGTACATGAAGCAAAGGGATCTATAACCAGTGACAGAAGAACAGAGGAGAGAAAGCGAGGCAAGAAATGGGGAATTTTTTCACCTTGTTAATTCATCTGTTCTCATTCGCAAAACTCTGCAGCAAGGGGCATTGATTGAAATCCCCAATCAGGCACCAGAGGGCGCAAAATACGCGCCCCCTTCGCCCGGTTGGGACAAGGATCAGAGGCAGCGTCCAGTTCCGGTTAAGTCGATCTCCCACTCACAAGTGGGGAATCTGCCTTAGCTGCTATTATATTAGTCTCATTTTTTTTTCCCCAGACCTCTGTCACTTCTGGGTAATTCATTACAAAAAAAAAAATCATGTTCTCACTTGTTAGTGGAGAACACTGGCATCCTTGCAGGCTGTGAAGCCTTTCTCTAGGTCCAGTGCGGCTTAGCTGGCGGAGACACATTTGAGAGGCGTAAGGGGGGGCCTGCCTTATGCCCTCCTCTCTGCGCCTGTTTCGGTTATTTTACAGGGTTTTTCGCTCAGTGCTCCTTCATTCTGCGAATGCTCTGCATGTGCGAAATGCCCCTGCCTCTGCTGACGAGCTGCGGCTTTGCTCTGTGCCCATGACCTGATCCGGGCATTACTCCACCAGCTACGATCCCCCAGGCTGCAGGTATTCAAGGCAGGCAAAATCCATCTGTCTCCTTCCTGCCTTTTTTCTTGTGCAGGACACGTACCTGCACCTTCGCAGCAACACTGCACAAGATAATGGTCTGAGGGGGACTGCGGGTCTCAGGGTTGTTTTCCAATCAAGGAATTCAGAATAAATTCATTACAAAAAAAAAATTATTCTAGCAAGCCAAGACTAGAAAACCAGAGCAGGAATCAATTAGCCCATCCTCTACTGCGCTGTGTGCACTTCTCTGTCTCCCCTTCTCATCTGGCTCTTCCTTTCCTTCCCTACTCTGACGTTTGCTTGTTGCCTTGCTCCCCCTCGCTCTGCTTTGGTTTTCTCTCTCTTTCCCTCCCTCTTGTCCACTTTTCTTCTTCCTACCAAGGCCACCATACATAAAACACAGAATAGGACAGCAGACAAGGACGGCCAACTCCATCCAGGCTGCCCAATGTAATTCCTGGTTGCAATACCACGAACCACAGTTGATCTATGTCTTCCCCCGCCCCCCCCCCCCCCATCTTCTTTGAGGAAATGTATACCTTTCAGGTATTCAAACGTCCCCTGGTCTTTCTTCCTCTCTGGGACACACATGTTTAGGTCCTTAACTCTCCTCAACTCCTAGGGCTTTACTCATGTTCTTTATCCCATTCTCTAGGAATTCCAGCTCATGGCATCTTCCTGCTGCTTTGATTCACCAGGGTTACTCAGTTCAGTATAGACCAGGGGTGGGCAATTCCAGTCCTCGAGGGCCGAGAACCAGGCGGGTTTTCAGGATATCCCTAATGAATATGCATGAAATAGATCTGCATACACCTGAGGTAAAGTGCATGCAAATCTCGCTCATGCATATTCATTAGGGATATCCTGAAAACCCGACTGGTTCGTAGCCCTCGAGGACTGGAATTGCCCACCCCTGGTATAGACTGACCGAAGACACAAGAAGCAGAGTCTCTCGCCCTCTCTCCTCTCCTGCTTTCTTGCTCTGCCTGTGCATCCACTCACTTATCTGTGCACCACACACGCAATGCAGGTTGCTGTGAGCGTGCGCCTATGTAAGGGGGTCCCAAACTTGCCCCGATCTAGAGTGCCTCGAGCGCTCTCAGCAGACCCCCGCATGCAGGGAGTGATGTCCGAGCAGAGTGAGAGGTTTAGAAGAGGTCTGGCACTTCCTGAGTTAAACAAAGCTCCCGTGCCTTCCCGGCTGAGGCTCTTCCGGGGTAACCTTTCCCAGCAGAGGGGGTAGTGAAAGGGGCTTCAGAATCTGGGAAGGTGGCAGGGACCCAGGATTGGGGATGATTAGGGAGGCTGTGTTTTGGGGGCTCCAGAGTGATTCCTGATAGTTTGCTGAGGATTTCTAAGTTTCCTGATGATCCACCACAAAAGGATTTCTTCTCAGGTGGAGAAAGAGGATCGTCTTGTGCGGGAGTCGGAGGGAAGACTGCCTAACAAGGGCAGGTCCCAAGAGAGCTGCTGTCTGGAAAAAAAAAGGAACCAGCCAGAGACTCATCTGTTGGAAGATACTGGAAGAGACGTAGTTTTGAAGAGAAACAGAAGAGCGTAGCCACATGAGAAAGAGGTAACAGGTGAAGCCCAGGAGAGGAGAGGTTTCTTTTCCCAAGGGAGCTTACCTGTAAGGGATAGCAGCACGTTGTTGTAAGGCTTTTGCATCTTCTTTCAGTGCTGTCGGATTTTACTTTTCTGTACTGAGTGGTGCGCTAGGCTTAAGTGTACTGTCTGTGGATTTTGTTTCCCTGCAATCAGTGACCAGTAAAGGATTTTATTTTTACAGCTACTGTGTGGCGTGTGGTTTGGGTGGTTTTTTTTCCTTGCTGGGCTGGTTATAGAAGAGCTCTAGCTGAGAAGAAAAAAACTTTAAGGGTTTCTGTGCGGGAAGAAGCTGAGGTCACAGATACTGCTCTGGCCCATGACCTCCCCAGGAGAAGTCGAGGCAGGGGGCTTAGGGGCCACGCGTGCGATGCACACACTTTCTCTCTCTCTTTTCCCATTAGACATTCAGCCAGATGAGACTGACATCTTGCCTGTAGCCTTAATCACAGAAAACAAACTTCCCCTTTCCAAATAAATGCCGCTCCTCTCTGAATTAATAAATATGCAAATTTTCATTGCTTTACTAACAAGTTGGCAGCTTCGCGGTAATAAATATTTCATCCTTTTTTTTTTTTTTTTTACCTTCCCTTCTGTCCGCCAGCTCTGCTTCCTGTCTGGGTTTTCTGTTCCTTTTCAAAATCTTTATTTTCTTTTCTTTAAGAAGTGAAATTATTTTGGCACGAGCCCATCTGTCTGACAGCACGACATATTAGACATGAAAGGTGAAAGACAAGGTTTGGATGAGTCAGGGGGTGTCAAATCAGTGCCAGCTGTCAGAGACAACTTTAGTTTGGAGCAGGGCCTGGTGTGGTAATGAATCGCAGGGTTTTGTTTTTTTTATGGGCTCCGTGCCCACTGACAACCTGCCACCACCGCATCTTCCTAACATTCGGGCTCACGAATGGCCCCTGCAGCTTTGCTGGTTTGGGGAGGAGCAGCGCCCATACGCCCAACCTAGCCCTCCTGCCGGCCCGTGGGTTAGGCCTGTGTACGCTCTTGCCTCTTTCGCCTGCCTGAAGACAGCCCTGCTGGTGGCGATGATGGTTCCACAGCGCGAGACACTACTTCCTGGGAGCGGAAAAGGACACCTGCCAGGTCTCAGGCCTACCAGAAGGATTTCTGAAGAGCTCTGGTCCTGTGAGTTTTTGGGCGAGGCTGTCTAGATCATTGCCTTTTTCAAGAGTCTGCCTGACATTTGATCAAGTTCCGCAAATAATTTGCTAACATGAGGGGTGAGGAAAGAGGGGGGTAAAAGAGAAAGTGCTCAAACGGCAAATCCTGAAGGTTATTTCTTTTTCTCCTTTTGCGAAAAGGAATTTTGATGTGTGCAGTGACAGGTGCTAATTGGCTGGCACCTATGGGACTAGCTTAATTAAGGAGAGGAGGGGTATTTCCCCTTGCTCCTGATCCAGCTGAGTATAGCAAAAGGTTTTCTTTCTGGTTTGTTTTTTTTCCCCCCAGGGGACTGCATGAGGGTAACTTGCTGGTGAGGCGGTTCCTACCCTCAACCAATGAGCCTTGATACTTTTGATGCAGCTGCAATATTGCTCTCTGCTTCAATTGCAGGGGGAAAAGGGGAAGTTGGATTCAGACAACAACCAACAAGGGCCCCGATTTTTAAGGTCTGGGGAACTGATAAGCTCAGGGGTAACCTGCATGGAGCAGCAATCACTACCCTTAACAGAAGGCAAGGGGTTACTACCCTTAACCAATAAGCTTTCATGCTTTTGACGCAACTACAACATCACTCTCCACTTAAACGGTGGTAAGGGGAGGGAGGTGGAAGAGGAATTGGATTCAGATGACCACCAACACGGGCCCTGACTTTTTCAGTCTGGGGTACTGATATGCAAACATTAGGGGGAAATGTATAGGACTGACTGCTTCTAAAGCCAAGTCCATACGCAAAGCACAACTGCACTGTCTGGATTTTCAAGAAGGCTCATCAAATAACTGCACAGAGCGGCATTTGCTACCCTTAAGAGAGACATGGGAGTAAACTGCACAGCGCGGCAGATACTACCATAAGAAGCTTGCTGGGCAGACTGGGTGGGCCATTTGGTCCTTTTCTGCTGTCATGACTATGAACTATGAATGGGGTCTGGGGGCATTCTGATTAGCCATCGTGGGTCTCCAGGGTTGAGGAAGGAAGGCTAGGCACTGCTCTTACAGCAACAGCTAGTCAAACAGCAGCTTTCGAGGCAGCGCTGCACCATTTTGTCAGCCATGGGCAGGCCCGGGGCCCTGCAGAACCTGGGCTAGATGTGGGAGAAAACTGAAAACAGCACCCACATCTGGTGATGGCTCCCAGATGAGAAGGAGAGAGGCTATACATGATAGCACACTGATGAGAGCCAGCTGGGAAGGAGTAAGGAGAGAGGCTGTGCATTCTATCTCCATGATGAGTGTGAAAGACATTCTAGAGGGGTTATTGGGCTGGAGGTGGGAGAGGGGGGGATGGGGGGACAGACAGACAAAGACAGAGAAGGGCTTAAGTTTATTCTCTCACCTCCAGTCCCTCTCCCCCTCACCATTTCACTTTTATTATTGCAATAAATGTAGCTATAAAGCGAGCAAGCATCACCCACTCGAGGAGATCACTTTTACAGAGCTATGGAAATGTAATTTCCAGTGTGCCCAGGAAATTTTATAAGAACTCATCGGTAAGGATCATAAATTGCATTTCAAACTCTCTCTTCCAGCACTGCACCTTTCATCTGCACTAGACGAACTTACATAAACCATTTAAGGTCGCAATCCAAAATTAGATTTTCCCCGGAAGTACTGTGCCGACAAACTACACCACAGCAACAGCAACAAAAAAAACAAAAAGGAAGATTTTTCTTTTTTTTTTTTGACTGAACAATTTGGTAGAGAAAGAGTATTCCTTTATTTGCCTTGGGATGCCATCCTACCGTAAGCATGAATGTCTTGATTCTTCAGAGTTCTTGCTACCACAGAACCCCTCAGCTCATCTACATCACCATGCCCTGCCATTTCAAGGCAGATACATTACTCATTCAACCTCCCCACAAAATCCTTGTTTCTAGGGGATAATGCGCTTGCAGGAACACCACTACCTTTTACAGAGTCCCTGTTGTTTCATGGCTGATATGCAACAGGAACACTCAGCCATATCTGCAAAAACGTCTTTGTTATGCTGTGGTTAATATACGTTAAAGGCAACAAGGCAGCAACCTTACGGAAGGGCTGAGTGCGAGCATATCTACCATGAAATAGCAAATACTCAGAAGAAGGAATGAGTGATCCTATAACACATACTAACATAGTGAATGATGGCAGATAAAGAACAAACTGGCCCCTCAGTCTGCCCAGTTGAAATGCATCCTCTTTTAGTAAATGTACATATAAAATTCACAAATGCAACCCAATACCATCTCCCTCCCACCCTTGCATATGTCTTCCACGTGACCTCTCTACCCTCCTCTCATATCTTTCCTAAGCATGCCCAAAAACCATCAGTGTTGGTCTCATCATGGTTTCTTGGAGCCCTGATACAATCGTACCACTGCTTTTTTTGGGTTGCAACTGACACTCTGTGCAGGTTACCCCAATGTGCTTCATTCCCATCCTCTTGCACTATGGATCTTCTTTTGTTTTTATTTTTATGCATGCATTTTCAACATTACATCCAAGTAACACTTGTACAGATCAACATATAGACAGAAAAAACACATAAATGAATCAAAGGAATCAAAGCCTAATATGCTGTTTTAGACCACAAAAAGGAGGAACCTACCTAAATAGAAAAGAATATTTTAAATAAAAAACAATAACGAGCAAGGTAGCCCTGCTAGCATTGGACCTTCACTCACTTTCTTTTCCATAGCTCTAACCTCACCTCCTACGATGCCCCAAGAACTGGCGTCTCCACCTTGGGCCTAGATATGATGTCATCCTTCCGCAACATCAAGAATGCATCCTCACTCCTCCTGGTCTGAATTTGCAGCGGAGCAGGGGGAAGACGAATCTCCAGAGTCAACGAGATCTCTGCCTCGAGGGCGCCCAGCAGCGAACCTTCACCTAGCAGAGCTCCTAAGGACAGACTATGGATCCTCTTTTTATCCCATGCTTTTTAAAATTCCATTAATGTTCCTGGATAAAGTAGTGTGATTGTGGTGATAATCCACTTGAATGAAAGAAATGTATTTAGTCCAATTAAAAGGTATCACCTTATATAGTCATTGCTGTTTTTATTTGTTAACCTTTATTTCTGTGCATGACCATTTCTGTCTTCAGCATCTTCTCTGGAAGGGCATTCCAGGTATCCAGCACTCTTTCTGTGAAAAAATATTTCCTCATGTTGTTCCTGAGTCTTCTCCCTCAGAGCATGACCATTTCTGTCTTCAGCATCTTCTCTGGAAGGGCATTCCAGGTATCCAGCACTCTTTCTGTGAAAAAATATTTCCTCATGTTGTTCCTGAGTCTTCTCCCTCAGAGCTTCATATCATGACCCCTAGTTCTACGACCTCCCTTTAGTTGAAAAGGTTTGCCTCTTGTGACTTATTAATACCTTTCATCATTAAATGTCTCTATTATATTCCCCTGTCTCTCTTCTCATCTAGGGTGTACATACAGGTAGGTTCTTCAGTCATCTCATACAGCTTTTGGTGCAGACCCCACACCATTTTGGTATCTTCTCTCTGCACAACCTCTAGCCTCTCTCTATCCTTTCTGAGATACAGCTCACACCTCTTCTGCTAACGAATCAACAGGACATAGCAAATAATGCAAAAATGAACAAAATCCAGCTGATGGGTCTCCTGTACATCTTCCAGCCTGCACTAGCTTTGTTCATTTCAAAATAAAAGACTGCAAGCCAACTATTGGTATGGCACCATACCAATCATAGGGAAGGGAGAGGTGCTGGTGAGCGCAATTCAAGATGGCCACCCAAGCTTGGAATTCATCCTCCCCTACCCCTTCTACATATTATTGAATGTTTTCTTATTCTATGTGTTTGAAGCCTGATCAAGTTTGCATAGACTTGAGTGGAGGAGTAATCTAGTGGTTAGCCTAGTGGGCTATAAACCCAAGAAGCCAGGGTTCAAATCCCACTGCCGTTCCTTTAGGTACAAACATTGTTTTCTGGGGACAGGAAAATACCTTCAGTCCCTGAATGTAATCCACTTTGAACTACCTGAAAAATATAAATAAAATATATGTGACCCTTAAGTGGGTAGTCATACAAAAAAAGAGTGCTATTTGAACATATCGGATAATTCTGACATTGCTGCTGTCGATAGGAGCAGATGCAGCAGGCCTGACCTCACAATTAATGATTGAAGACAAGCAAGGTGCATCATTTAATGATCTAATCTGGCCCAGCTCAGCTTCTGCTCCCTATGCAGGGCTGGGGCTGCTATGCCCACAGTCTCTGAGGGGAAGGGAACCTCAGTTGCTACATGATGATGATACCTACTAGACTAGTTAGGATGTACATATGTCATATTCCAGAGAAAGCTGTGGACTATGGCCCCTAAACAAGAATCGTCGTTGCAATGGCTGGGCTAGGTGCAGAGTTGTCGGAATGGGGTGGGCTATTTGGGCCCTGACCCATCCAACTATCTGGCCGCGCAGACCCAGAAATGCTGCTGCTGGCACTGCATGGCTCTCTGCATTCACATACTGGTCTCATGAGACACGCAGATCAGCATGAGAATACAGGTACCCACACAGCTCAAACTCCCAGAGAGCCACATGGGTGCCTTGTATTCTCACACTGATCTGCATGTCTTGTGAGACCAGCGCAAGAATGCAGAGAGCCTTTCGGTGTCCTCAACAGCACTTCTAGGACAGTGAGGGAGAGACTGCGGGGTAAGGGACTGGTTGGCTGGAGTGGTCCAAGGCTGGAGGCAGGTTGGATAAGTTGGAGCGGTCTGATGCTGGAGGCAGGCTGGGGTGGTGGGATCCGAGGCTGAAGACTGGCTGTGGGAGGGGGGCCTGAAGCTGGAAGCTGACTGCTGGCTGGCTGTGGGGAGAAGCTAGCTGTGGGAAGGAGGTTGAAACTGGAAGCTGGCTGGGGCTCATTGAGGATGACTGGCTGGTTGAGGGTGTTGGGGCAGAAGGCTGGCTGGTTGCTGTGCAGAGGAGAGAGGGAATCAGTAGATACTTGTGGTGGGAGCAAGAGCTAGGCAAAATGATGGTGTGGGCAAAGATACTGGTGCCGGGCTGAGGGGAGCAAAAGAGGGTGTTAGGTTGGGGCCACCGAGCCCCTTTTGTTCTTGTGGGTGGTGGGAGTGGGTGTTAAGTAACAAAACCTCTATTCTGCACATGAAAAATGATTGGAGCTCCAATATAACATCCCCCCCCCCCCCCCCCCCACACACACACACACACACACACGCACACAAGAACGATGATGGGGGTTTGACTGGGAGAGGGAGCCTGGGGTGATAGTGTCTGGCGATCTGAAGGCAGTGAAGCAATGTGACAAGGTGATAGCTGAAGCCAGAAGACTGCTGGGCTGCATAGAGAGAAGGATAACCAGTAAGATAAAGGAGGTGATGATGCCCTTGTACAGGTCCTTGGTGAGGCCTCTCCTAGAGTACTGTATTCGGTTCTGGAGACTGAATCTCAAAAAGGACAGAGACAGGATGGAGGCGGTCCAGAGAAGGGCAACCAAAATGGTGTGGGGTCTATATTGGAAGATTTGTGAGGAGAGGCTGAAGGATCTGCATATGTACACCCTAGAAGACAGGAGGAGCAGGGGAGATATAGTACAGACTTTTAGATACCTAAAAGCTTTTAATAATGCACAAACGTCAAACCTTTTCCAATGGAAAGGAAACAGTGGAACTAGGGCTCATGAAATGAAACTCCAGGGGGGCGACTCAGAACCAATGTCACGGAAAGGTGATGGATGCCTGGAATGCCCTTCCGGAGGAGGTGATGAACATTAAAACAATCAAAGAATTCAAAGGGACATGAGATAAACACCGTGGATCCCTAAAGGCTGAAGAACAGAAATGAAGAAAAGGATGCGTGGGGTTAACCTGCTTGGTGGTGGTTACTGCCCTTAACAATATGCATGGGGATTACTACCCTTAACCAATAAGCCTTGATGCTTTTGACACAACTGCTCTCCACTTTGACCGCTCTCTGCTTTGACGGCGTGGGGGAAAGGGGGAATTGGATTCAGAGGTCAACCAACACGGGCCTCGACCTTTACGGTCTGAGGTCCTGATACGCAGGGAAAAAGAGCAGGACTACTTTTATGGCCAAGTTCAAAAGCAAAGCAGGTCAAGCAGCATTGTCTGAATTTTCAAGAAGGCTCCTCATCCAGTAAAAATGTTGCTTTGTTCATATATGACTTGGGGGGAACCTGCATGGAGTGGCAGTTGCTACCATAGGAAACTTGCATGGCAGATTGGATGGACTGTTTGGTCTTTTTCTGCCATCAATACTATGTTAAGAATAGGAGGAAATGTATTTTTGTTTCTAGTTTTCCAGATTTATATTGCACACAGAGTTCAGCTTCTTTAAGTTTCCATTTCACTTTTTGTCTGCACATTTGTAATTTGTGGTCAGTTATTCCATATTTGGTGAAAGTAAATCTATGTTTCGCTTATGAAGACTGATAGTGCACATGGAGGGTTCAATATTCAAAGGCATTTAGCCGGATAATTTGAGTTATCCAGCTAAATTCTGGCTCCTGAATATTGGGGGCACTTATCCACTGGGGCCAGATCGGTCTTTACAGAGGTACTGGATGAGTGGGAGGGTTAGGGTTGGGGGAGGGAGAGGGAGAGGGAAGAGAGAAGAGACAGGGGCATTACTAAGCGATTTTGCTTATCCAGAAAGAAGGGACCTCTGAAAATTGTTTTAATTTTGTACTTGGAGGAGTTTGCCAGGTTGGGGAGGGTGGGGCTGCCAAATATCCCAGCTACGTTTTAGGAGTTTTTGAATATTGACTCCAAAGTACTTTCCCAGCAAAGCATAACTGAGGCCAATGGCGATTCGTATCTTGAGGTCCCTTGACTTTTTAAAGTATTCGCAGTACTTGAGGGCATGGGCACAGGTACTTTGGGAAGAAAATAAAAATGTGTTTGCCTTGGATCTAGAAAGAATCACAGCCCAGGAAAGCAAGACGTTTCTGGCAACGTGAAAGCGCCTAAGAAATATGAAAGCAAGCTCTGTATTCTGCTCACGGAGGATGCAAGTCACTGTAAATGAGACCGCCAAAATATCTGAGGCTCCTGGAGAAGTACAAGATTATATTGATTCTCTTTCAGAAAGCAAAATGGAGACCCCGTGATTGGTATGTGCAGAAAGAGACAAATGGGGAATACCGGGATGAGATGGGGAGTTTTATGTACTGAAACCCTGGCTGAGAGACTCTGCTGATTTTTTTTTTCTATTATTAATATAATTGCAAACAAAAGTCTGGGTTCAGGTTTAAGTAAGATTCCTGATTACAAATGGGATATCTGTGGAGAATTTGTGAGTGCCTGCAAGATCTGGGAAGATTTACTGAATCGGTTTCATTAGAAACTTGTACGGTTTGAGAGCACCACGTCTGCAGGCAGGTTTATTATTGTAAAGTCTGATTGCACGTTTGAATTTGCTGTGGCAACAAATGAAGTCTTGTAGTGCCTCGACGTGACGTGAAAAATATTCCACTGAGTTCCTGTGAAATGTAATGGGCACGCGGAGACTGCATCGCAGCAATCCAGGTCTATATGGAAATCTCGCAGGTAGGCATGCTAATACTTTGTTGAACTTTAAATGTGAGCCAATGAGTTTTGCTAAGTTTTTGGCTTTAATATAATGTACGGAAGTGAAGATTTAAGAACAATGGACGTAAACAGAGATCATGTATGAGAGTTTGTGTTTGCATTATGAAAGGAGTGGCAACCTGTGCACCAAACTAAAAGTGGCAGTTTTAATGGGGGGTCAGCCGTCCCAGAAGCTCACAGGGAAAGGAGGCAGCTGGAGAATTCCAGAGAGATGCAGCGAGTCCCAAGTGATGTGGGGGTCAGAATTTGCGCTACCTAAGAAATGCCATGTGGGTGAGACCATGGTCTATCGAGCCGAACACCCTGTCTGTCTCTGACAGTGGCCAATTCCACAAAGTAGAGCTATTTCTTGTTACTTCCAGAGTTAGCAATGGCTTTCTCTAATTTGTGTGGGCAAAACAGGGATTTTATGTGGGCTGTGATTTCTTGTGTTGCCTTAGGTCTTGTGTTTTTCCCCAGGGGCCTGCAGGTGGTGTCTGCACTGTAGTTCAAACAGAGGCTTAGGATGCTGGCTTGTCTCAAAATGACGCTTCCCATTGTCCTTGAGGAAGGTGCAATCTTGTTACATCCTACAGTGTGAATGGCCAGAAAGCTATTAGTGGTCAGAAAGCCACTGGTCAGAAAGCTACTGTTAGTGCTTATGTATCCTGATTAGCCATTCGGACAGAGAACTAGCCCTGAAGGTGCTAGAATTCTCTTGTTTTGACTGGAAGCGCAGGCAGATCACATCTGTGCTGAGACCCTGCTCCAACCCCAGTGGAGAGCACAGTTCCTTAAGCTGCCCAGGCACTGATAAGCAGTGAAAGGTTTTTGCTAAGGTTTGCGGTTTAATCCTTACTTTAACTATTACTGCTTGCAAATTGAATCTTTTTTTTCCATTCACTGTTCCTACTTTAAGTTAATAAACACAACACTTTGTTAGCTCTGCCTGTCTTAGACCGATTAATGATCCCACTATTTTCTGCATTTGGTCTGCAGGTGCATTTCTAGGAACTGTGTGATCCCTGGGTTGTGTGGGGTCTCGGTATCCCCTAGAAACTACCAGGGGATAGCTTACAAGCAGGGACTTGCCCAAGGCAAGAGGGATCCAGTTGGTGGGTGGGAGGTTGCCGGTATAGGTTCGTGGGTGTAGGTGAGCCTGAGCAGTGCTCTGCAGGGCCCTCCGAGTGGCCGCAGGGTTAACTCTGAATGGGTGCTAGAGGTGGCACAGAGGCATTATGTGACATCCCGGTTAATACTGCTTTATGGACTTCTTTTTTCAGGAACTTATCTAAACTTCTTTTAAACACCACTGTGCTCGTCATGTTTACCACATTCCCTGACAACTAATTCTACAGCTTGATTGTGCTTTGAGTGAAAAGGTTCTTTCTCCAATTTCTTTTAAATCTGTTGGTTGTTAGTTTCATGGAGTGTCCCCTTGTTTTAGTATTATTTGAAAGAGTAAAAAAACAGTGTCCTGTATTTACCCATTCCACCTGACATGATAGAAGTTTTATAAACTTCTATCATGCCCCTCCCCCCCCCCCCATCCATCTCTTTTCCAGGCTAAAAAGCCCTAAATTGCATAGTCTCTCATTATAGGGGAACTGTTCCATCCCCTTTATCATTTTTGTTGCTTTTATCTGCATCTTTTCTGATTCTGTTATATCTTTTCTGAGATGGGGCGACCACAACTGCACACAATACTGAAGGTGGGATCACACCATGGATTGATACAAAGGCAATATAAGAACATAAGGGGGCAGATTTTATAAAAGTATGCTGGATTTCAATAGATTCGCACCGAGCCGCGCAGCCTGCCTCCGTTCCCTCCCCCCCCCCGCACCTTCCCCTCCCTTCCCCTATCTAACCCCCCCCCCAGCCCTATCTAACCCCCCCTACCTTTAATCCAAAAGTTACGCCTGCCCGACGCAGGCGTAACATGCGCGCGCCGGGCCGGCTGCTGGCGCGCCATGTTCCGGTCCAGGGGCTGGTCCGGAGGCTACGGCCATGCGCCCGGGCCGGAACCGCGCCCATGGCCCCGCCCCCGGAACGCCCCTGATGACGCGCCGGCCGCTCCCCCGAAACACACCCCCCCCCCCCCCCAGGAAAGCCCCGGGACTTACGCGTGTCCCGGGGCTTTGCGCATGCCGGCAGCCTATGCAAGATAGGCTCGGCGTGCGCAGGGGTGTTTGGGGTAGGTTTTCAGGGGTTACGCGCGTAACCTAGGCGCGTAACCCCTGAAAACCTACCCCAAGAATTGCCATACTGGCTCAGACCGAAGGTCCGTCAAGCCCAGCATCCTGTTTCCAACAGTGGCCAATCCAGGTCACAAGTACCTGGCAAGATACCAAACAGTAAATAGATCCTCTGCTGCTATTGTGCAGTGATAAGCACTGGCTATTCCCTGAGTCTACTTGGTTAATAATAGTTTATGGATTTCTCCTCCAGGAACTTGTTCAAATCAAGCTATATTAACTCCCTTAACCACACCCTCCAGCAATGAATTCCAGAGCTTAATTGTTTTAAATGTGCTACTTACTAACTTCATGGACTGTCTTCTAGTCTTTGTATTTTTTGAAAGAGAAAACAAACAATATTTTTTCTGTTTTATTCTCCATTCCTTTTCAAATCTTTCCTTATATTCTGGTATTATCTGGTAAGATGAGAATCACCCTGTCCTGAGGCTAAGATCTTGCACAGTCCCAACAGCCTTAGAATGTGAATTCTTCAAGTAGGGAGGATAGACCTCCAGGGCCCAGGCATAGTGAGTGATTCTTGCTGTGGGTTCTGTATTACTGGGGGTATGCTGAATAAGTGGGAGTACCAGAGTAAACAGGCTAGACACTCTGAATGGGTGTTCCAACATAAAACTTTACTGCAGAATATTTTCAGATGAAATTAACTGGCACTTTTCCTTCATATGCAAGTCCAGACTCTGATTTCCAAAACTTCCCTTCATCTATCCAAGTGTCCCTCAGTATTTGGGGTCCCAGTGATATCTCACGCTCCAGGGCATGGAAGAGTAAGACTCACATGTGGGCAGAATTCCCTTCTCAGAAATAGTCAAGGTACAGTTGTTCTCCAGAAATATTCAACTCCTCTTTTCATGGGTGAAGACCTGTGTATGTGTATGTATGTGTGTGTGTGTGTGTGTGTGTGTGTGTGTGGAGGGGGGGGGGGGAGGGCGGGAATCTCCAGATGAAAAATATCTTCCAGTTTTCTTTTCCAGACATTCTAGGAGCTTTGGATAAAAATTACTTCATAGAATAGCTGGAAAACCTCCTCTCTTCCTCACTCCTGGGCAGAAATGGTGGCAGACAAAACCTCCACTTGAACCAAATACACAACAATCTTCGCAAAAAATACTCTGCTATTCAAAACAGGTTCACCACTGTCCCATCCACTGGGCGTGAGAGAGAACACACATCTTCTCTCCAAAACACTGTCCCCACTGTCCATACCCTGGACAGGTCTTCTTTCGTCCTTTCCTGGACAGCTAGGGATGTAAGGCCTAGCGCATCAGGGGATAAGGAAACCGGAGAAAAAAATAGAACGCTCCTTCTCCTCGGATAACTTTAAATGCCACGCAGAACAAAGGCCTGGCCTACCCTTGAGCAGGCTGGAGCCTATCACTGCAGCCACCTTACAAGGGAGCTATAGTGAGTGGTTTGCTCTATTTCTGCCCTCGTTACCATTACTAGGGAGATCTCCAGATTGTAAGCTCTTTGGGGCAAGGAATTATTGTAGCTGAACTCTAAGAATGCTGTAAGCGGACAAGTCATATTTGGAAAGGGTAGGCTAAAATCCAGATATCCCTTACCAGAATATGATTCATGAGTTTGTGACTGTTGGTGAATCTGTGCCGAAGACTGAGAAGTATTAAATATGTGAATTTAACTATAAAACGAGGAAGAGAGACCCAGCTGGTTTGTGTGCATGGACATCAATATTCAAAGACCCAGTGAGCAGCAAGGAAGTTATTTGAATAACTTTATCCAGTTAACTTTACCCGGATATTCGGCAGCTCTTATCC
The DNA here is from genome assembly GCF_901001135.1 of Rhinatrema bivittatum. Taxonomy (NCBI): domain Eukaryota; kingdom Metazoa; phylum Chordata; class Amphibia; order Gymnophiona; family Rhinatrematidae; genus Rhinatrema; species Rhinatrema bivittatum. Next base: position 284,494,699 of record NC_042617.1, on the reverse strand, counting down.
AGTTAAAAGTGACGCTGAATATAGCCAGACAAAGTTAGTTACGTACTTTAGCAGAGCGATGTGTCTAACTAGAATTCCCTGGGTAACCTTGCCTGGGCAGTGCTGAATATTGGTGTTGCCCAGACACAGTGAAACCGTGCCCTGGGAGTGCTCTCTGTGCTACCTCCTTTTACCTGGCTACATTTTGCAGGGGCAATGATCTGCCTCGACAAAATATAACCAGAGAGCAGGGTTTGTCCGTCCAGCTAACTGCAAATACCGAGCTTGGACGTACATAACAAAATATCCTTCTTATAGGCCCTTCCGAATACATCTCATGGAGCCAAATGTTCTCTTCTAGATTAATTTTACAGTTTATAGTTTGCTCTTGGAGGATTCTTCAACCTACAGAAGTCATAAAAGGTTTGGTGTATGTTGGCCATCAATACTAAAATTGTGTTGTATAGATGTTGTACAATGTTGTGGAAGTGGTATACCCCTAGACAGGGATGACCCGAGGGGGAAGCCAGGCCCAAGGCGAATCTGAGAAATAGTGCCCCCCTTACCTTCAAGAGACTGAAGAGGGGAGAGGATGCCTGTGAGATTGACGTGTGGGGAGGTGGCATAGGGACTTGTCCAGGCCATCTGGCAATACCTTACTGCGGTTCTCCTCTATTGCACGCAAGATTACTGTAGGGTAATCCTGATTTTTCCTCCTTATAAGCCCATTGCCCATTTCTTGTGGGGGCCAGAGATAAGAGTATCACACAACTTCCTACGCCAAGTCTTTAGAAATGCAGCGGCAGATTTTATTTGGGTTTCCTCATTATCATCAGATCCCAGCTGGTCACTGGTACACTTACAGGCCGCTGGCTCATTACATGAAGTGATTTCAAGTGCAATCCTCCCTCTTAAGACCGCTGAATGCTCTTGAGGCTCATACAGATGGAGCTGATAATGATCACTATCCTCAAACGTGTGATATACACAGATTGCTCTCCCCTCTTACAACGGAGAGAAATAACACACGCTTGCAGACCTAGAATGAAGACCTTGGTCTGTCTTCCCACTTGATTGGTTTGATCTCTGGCTTCTAATCCCCAAAGTCTCCCTATGTCAAATAATATTTTGAGATATGCAATTTAAGCTCTTACAATAGCTATATTATTTGCCAGCTGCACTCTACACTCATGATTTGGCTAAGGCCCCACTATGTTGGCAGGGATTTGGGATTTTTGCTAACACCACACATGTTCTCTGGTCTTGCCTGGTTATTGATTTTTTTTTTTTCTGGCAGAGGTTATGCAAAAATATTAATGAAATGTTAAAAGATTCAAATTTTGTTGTCTCTGCAACTATGTCTCTTAGAGGGACCGAATACAGGCCATGAAGACTACAGGATTAAAAAAAAAAAAAAAAAAGATCCCTAGTCATTGTTTACTCTTTGCTGCCAGATGAACCATTTTGCTATTCTAAAAAGCAAATTCCCCGCCTCTGTTGATAATTGGAATGTCGCCACCACAATTATGTTCAGAAAGCTGAACTTGCCTCTTACCATCATAAATTGGAAGCTAAAAAAAGAGAGAAGAAGATTTACTCCTTAACCAATTTATTCCAAATTGCTCTGTAATGCATTTGATTAGGTTCCTGCTTCTCTTATGTAATAGTGTTACTGTGTGAATATGTGCAAAAATATCTATTAAATCAGATGTTTAAAAAATGACAGGTGCTAAAATAGTTTCTTAAGTAAAATCTTTGGAGTAGATATTAAAAAATATCTGGTTAAGTAAGTTAGCCGGATGAGACTTATCCAGCTAACTTACAAGGGACATTCAGCAGCATGGCTATGCTGAATAATTTGCTAGTCAGCCGGATAAGTCTTTTCCAGCTAACTTTAGACCTGCTATTGAGCAGGTCTAATTTACCTGGTTAACATGACCAGATAAGTTTGAATATCGTTTCTTATCTGGCAAGGACCTAGATTCATCAAATTGCTATAAATATAGCAAAAAATAGCGCCCACGATAAAAAAAAAGGCATGGTTAGGCTAATTTGCAGCCTGCCACATTGCATAGATAAATACCGCACGCGGCGTTGTGTCAGCGCACCGAGCATTGTGTCAGCATGTTGTGCGATGCATCACCAAGCGGCGTGTTGCGTCAGCACGTCATTTTACGCGGCTAGCGTAAATTAAGGCGCGGTGCGTTATTTTTTTCTGTTTAGATATCCCGGCTTCCTGCAGCTGCCTCTTTGAGGGTGTGTCAGGATTTGGAGAGAGGAGGTAGGTAGGTGTGGTTGGTGGCTAGTTGGAGGTTCTTTATAGTGATTACTGAGTGCGTTGTCTTGTTTTCTGTTGCCATGTGTTTCCCTTTACCTTGGTATTTTGTCTTCTTTGTTGGAGTGAAAGTTTTTGTTTATTAGTCCAGTTTGTCTGTCTTTTGGTGTGAAGGAGTGGTGGAGGAGTGGTAGAGGAGTGTGGAGGAGTGAGGAGGAGTGGTGGTGGAGGAGTGAGGAAGAGTGGTGGTGGAGGAGTGAGGAGAAGTGGTGGAGGAGTGTAGAAGAGTGAAGAGGAGTGGAGGAGTGTGTACAGAGGAGTGGAGGACTTTTGGGGAAAAGTGGTGTTTGTGGTGATGAAGAGTGAAGAGGATGGAGCATGAGAGGCTTGGGGAGAGAGGAGAAGGGAAAGAAGGGAGGAGAGGATGCAGGAAGATGAGGGTAGGAGTGCTAAGGGAAGGAGGAGTAGGAGTAGATTCAGGAACAGGAGTAGAGATAGGCAGGAGGGAAGGGATAGGAGAAGGTGGGAGAGGGAAGGGGATAGGCAGGTGAGGATGGAGGGAGGAAGAAGGCAGGCTAAGGAGTTGGCAGGGCAGGAGGGAGGAGGAAGGGAGGGGAGAGGGAAGTGGGAGGGAGAGTGAGGAAAGGGAGGACATCTCTCCAGAAGCGGAAGTGGCACCCCTTTCTGGCAGCCAGGCAGCAGGATGCTCTCGTCTCAGGGCTATCAAGTTCAGTGTGCAGGATAATGAGATGGTCATTGAGGAGGTCCTGGAGCATTATGCCCTGCTGTTTGGCAATTGGGAAGCCAAGACCTGAAAGGCAGCCAAGGGCCAGATCTGGCGCACCATAGCCCAGGGCATCTCCAGGCAAGCGGGAGTCCAATGAAGCAGGGAGCAGGTGGCCCTCAGGTACCGGGACATCAAGGCGTGGTTGAAAGCCAAGGTGGCAGCCAGAAATAAATATATTCAAGGGACCAGAGGAAAAACCCCTTGTCCCATTGCCCTCACTCCCATGGAGGAGCACCTCGTGCAAAGGCTGGGACCAGATGTCTTCGAGGGCATGGCTGAGCGGCTGGACCCCAAGCAAGCTGCAGCCAGGAAGTTCACCTCACCTGTAAATGGACAGGCAGCAATGAGTGTACACATCATTTGGCAGCAAGTATCCATTTTTCATTTGGCATAAGATGCTCACAATGCTAAGAAGAAAAGTGCACCTCTGATACCAAATGAAAAAAAGGATACTTTGCTGCCATTGGTACTTATGTCTTATGTTTTGTTTCCACAGCTCTCGCCCATGAAGCAGCCGGTCCCAGCCAGGAAGCCCCAGGGACCGACATTCCTGGGCGGGCCCCTCTACTGAATTCCTGTGCCGGCTAGATGGAAGAAGCCTGCTGGGCCCGTCCTCACTACAGAGTTCCTGTGTCAGCACACAGAAGGGATGGTCTACTGTCAGCCCATTATGGTCCAGCAGCCTAACTCTAAAGCCCTCCTCAATGCTCTGCCCATATTCCATCTTCCTTGATGCAGCCTCCATCCATGGTCCAGCTTCTGCCTCTTCTCATCATGTCTCATCTCCTGCTCCGGATGCTGGTGAATCATCTCGACTCATGCTGCTGCTGCTTCCATGCTGCTATGTCTTCTCCTGGGCCTCCTGCCTCCATACTGCTGTGTCATCTCCTGGGTCTTCTGCCTCCATGCTGCTGTGTCATCTCCTGGGCCTCCTGCCTCCATGCTACTGTGTCATCTCTTGGGCCTCCTGCCTCCATGCTGCTGTGTCATCTCTTGGGCTTCCTGCCTCCATGCTACTGTGTCATCTCTTGGGCCTCCTGCCTCCACGCTGCTGTGTCATCTCTTGGGCCTCCTGCCTCCATGCTGCTGTGTCATCTCTTGGGCCTCCTGCCTCCATGCTACTGTGTCATCTCTTGGGCTTCCTGCCTCCATGCTACTGTGTCATCTCTTGGGCCTCCTGCCTCCATGCTGCTGTGTCATCTCTTGGGCCTCCTGCCTCCATGCTACTGTGTCATCTCTTGGGCCTCCTGCCTCCACGCTGCTGTGTCATCTCTTGGGCCTCCTGCCTCATGCTGCGCTCTTTGGTCCTGGTCCTGCTGCCTTCACTTGAACTCTGCTACCTTGCTCCTTAGGCTGTCCCCTTGAGTGCACTCTTTCAACATGGACTTTCTGGGGCCTTTTCCTAGCCATCACATAGCAGGGCTGCTATCAGTTCCAACATTAGAGCTGTACTGCAGCTATTGGGGGTGCCACTTCTGCTTTCAATGATCTTTGTTGTAATCATGATTGTGCCAAAAGGATAAGATGCTAAGCCCGTATATGTAATGATGCCATTTCAAACAATGTATGTACAGGTCTACACAGAATGTGCTGTGCATATAATATACAATGTTTTGTGCTATTTGCTGTCTTGTCCTTGCAGATTGTGATTACCTAAGACTTTGACTTGATTTCAAATAGTGGCCTATATGTCTTCCCTAATAAAGTGGTCACTGGTTTTAAAAATACACTGCCTGGTTGGCTCCTTTCATTGTGTGGTTTTTGTGTTAACGGTTCTCTAGATACCAAATTGGTCCTCCACATGACCTTGCATTCTAGAATGCCCTGGCACATTCCAAACAGCCACTTATCTAGCAGGCAAGACCATATGGACTAGGCCAGTGTATGCTCCTAAAGAGACAGCAACAGGTAAAGAAGTTTATTACCGGGGACCTTCAGTATTGCCTCTTGTTGCCTTCTTCACACTGCGTACTCTTAGTTAACTCCTGCTTACATGGGCCTGTAAGTAAGACAGACAGTAGCTAGCTGCCCAACACAGTATATTGTGTACATGTAGAGCTTGTGTGGTGTTTAGGGGAAGACAGAGTCATCATCACACAAGACTTGATCTTCGGCTCCCTCATTTGTGTCATGACTCAAAGGCTTTCTGTACCCAACCATCTGTACCTTTCACAGTAAACCAAATATGATGTCTACTTGCTGATAGTTGGAACAGAGTGTCAGCCGCTGAGTGACAACTAGGGAGGAGGAGTGAGGGAATATTTTTGTTCAAGAATGTCCACAGGCCAACAGCAGAGGCCCAGAGGGCTGCTGCTGCTTGGGACCAGGCTGGCTAGCACCCCTGTACTGTCATGGTTTGGGGATCTGTATACTACATGCAAGGTAAGGTTGACCTTACAGATAGTATCCAGATCCCAAAGGCAGCCCAGTATAGGGATGGCAGTCAGTCTGTGGAAGGCTGCCTAGTAGGGATGTGAATCATTTTTCTGATGATTGAAAATATCGTATGATATTTTCAAAGTCGTCAGAAATCGGGGGCTCCCTGAAACCGACAGGAAAACTCCACAAAATTGTTCGTGGGGTTCTCGTATCATTTTGGGAGGGCCATTTTTAAAGATGGCGCTGGCCGTCCATTACTCCTACCATGTGACAGGGGCCAGCCAATGGCATGGATACCCTGTCACATGGTAAGGGCAAAGGGTCATCGGCGCCATTTTTATTAGTGGCAGCCGACGGCCCGAGAGCGGGAGATAGCTCCCGGGACCCCCACTGGACCACCAGGTACTGTTAAAAAGTTTGGGGGGGGGAAGCTATGGGATCTGTTTTAAAGGGTCGGGGTGGGTTTTTTGTTTATCGGCTCGGGCGCAGCCGATAAAAAAAAAAACAATCGGACCGCACGAAAAAAATTTCATGATGTGAATTGGAACCGGAATCGGAACCAATTCCGGTTCCGATTCACATCTCTACTGCCTAGTCCCAAACAGCAGCAGCAGTCCTCTAGGCCCTCAGCTCTTTGCCTGTGGACATTCTCGATAAGATACTACTCCCTCACTCCTCCTCCCTAGTTGTCACACAGCAGCTGACACTCTGTTCCAACAGTCACCAAGTACACAGCGGTGTCGAAGGCAAAGGTAGCTTAGTGTACAAGTGAAGCACCAAAAGTGCTAAGCAAAACCTGTCCCCTAGATTCTAAAGCAGTTATGGCCGCACCACCTCTATGTATGCACAAGAAAGCTATTGACCTACATCTGGTAGAAAGAAGGTAGCCCTACCCTGCCAGAGTATACAGAGGACAGAGTTAGTGTCCAATGATGCGGCCTGGGATGGCAGTCTCTATGTCTACTGTGCATGATATGATCAACAGAGAGGAGGCTAAGGAGAGCAATGACTGGAAAAAGAGACTCTCAAATAGGACTGCCGCCAGGCCTCTGGCATCTGCCAAGCAAACCAACCTCACACACACACACACACAGCCCCCTGCACCGGGTATCTCACTACATGCTCCCACTAAGCCCTCATCCATACCACTCATCTGAATCAGGCCAGCATCGATGCCATTAGGTGGTCCTTGCCACTCCACGTTCCTGCCATCCCAGCATACCCACATTCAGCGGACAGCTTCTTAACACCCACTTCCTCCCTCCCAAAAGTGGCAAGCCTCTGTGACAGCTTAAGCTCTGGGTAGCCTGCACACCTCCAAATAACTGGACTATTAGGCTCACTCCACGTACTAGGTGGAAAAGCTTCAGTGGTGGTGGATGGAAGGTGTGCCTTACAGGCAAATGTCAGATAATATGCACACACATATGACTGCATATTTGATGTTATATTTAAATAAAGGATACTACACTTTTAGAATAATGTGCAAACTTTATTTATTCTATCTAGACAATAAAATACTCACTACCACATTCAAACCCATTCATACACACCTAAAAACATGTTAAAAACATTTCCAGAACATAGTGATTGCAAGAAATTCTCATTAGATTTTTAACGATCGTTGTTACATTCCAAATCAAGTTTGTCTTTTTTTTTTTTTGTTACAGTAACCAAGTACTGTATTTGGTTACATTGATTGTTAAAAATCTAATGAGAATTTCTTGCAATCACTATGTTCTGGAAATGTTTTTAACAGGTTTTTAGGTGTGTGTGAATGGGTTTGAATATGGTAGTGAGTATTTCATTGTCTAGATAGAATAAATAAAGTTTGCACATTATTCTAAAAGTGTAGTACCCTTTATTTAAATATAATTGTATACTTAAAAGGATACATTTGGATTTCATTACCCTGTGTGTATATTTACCTTGATGCATATTTGATGTGTCATGCTGTCAAGTTTCACACCTCCGCCCCTCTCTCCACACTAGATAAGTGAGCGGACTAGGGGACATTTTAGAGTACAAGGCCTGAGGCCATGCATACTGCAGCCCATATGGTAAACTCTCAGAGATGCCCCTTCTCAAGAGTGGAAGCACTCGATCGCTGCTGTCCAAAAGCAATGTGTGCAAAATGAATGCACACACACTGCCTGCTCTGGGGTATGGATTGCTGTGGTAAGGGAGGGACCTCCGAGTACAACAGTACCCCCAGAGACAGAGACTGACAGAGGGTAACACAGCATGTCATTCACCGACTCACTCTGACGCACTTATCTTTTGAGTATGGACTGCCTGCAGCACTTTGTGCACCTACACATGGGCAATGCATATGTTCCTGGAATGTTTGTCATCAAACACTGACGTGTGTGGCAACTTGTCCATAACTGCTATTGAGGTATTGCTAGCCTTCCTCAGCAATGATTATGTATACCTGGCCACATAAAACACATCTGTCAGAGGTATATATGACACCTACTTTGTTGGAGTTACTACATGGGCCCCTCAAGGCCTTAGGTGGCACTAAATGCGTGTTTGGCTATCAGCCATCATACCAACCACATGAGACTCTGGGATCAGTAGGCCTATACGTTCAGCACTGTGTTCCATGTACTATGGAGGCAGCTTGTAGGCTCATGGATGCATCAGCTGACAACAGTTTCTCTATCCTTAATGCTATACACAGAGCAGATCATTGAGTGTGTAGGAGCACACCTGCCCTGCCCACTACTAACTGTAAAGGTCCATCAAGTCCTGCCTGTCGCGAGGAAATGCCATGTAGCGTTGAATGAGGTCAGAGACCGCTGTGATGACCTGGTCCAGATAGGGGGGGGAAAGTGATTTGAGACTTTCCCCCTACGACCCCTACTGTCGTTTGGAAGGAGCCGGTTGCCATGAAATGTAGGGTGACCAACAGTTTGGTGAGGCCAAGCACAGCGTGGGACCTTTCGGTGACCGGATCCAAATCCCCTTGGATTTCTTCATATAACTCCAGGCTAGCCCGAGAGCTGAGGCGATACCTGCAAACCACATAGTCCTCTGGCATGCCCAGCAAGGATGTTCGTGGAGGAAAGATGCGCTCCCTGTATCTCCTGCGCCGTGGCAGCCTGTAGGGCCCGTGCCTCTGCCTCCGGTGCAGGGACTTCCCTAGGAGGGCTTGGAACAGGCCTTGCCTGATCTTGAGGTTGTTGTTGTTGTTCTGATTGTTGTCGTCTGCGGCGAGCCTCCCGAAGCATCCAGCATCCCCCTTACAATTAAACTTGCCACAAACATTATGGCTTTCGGAAGCTAGACCAGGTAAGAACAGGCGTTTTTATCGGGGCAGGAAGGCCTGGCAGGTGTGTCCGTTATAATTCCTCTTTTTATTGCACGCGATAATCGCTGCGATAATGCCTGCAATCCGCGATATCGGCCGCGGGAGCGAGATAAATAGTTCTTTCACCATACTGCAAACCCCCCCCCCCCCAAAAAAAAACAAACTGTAGTTATTTCTGGCGTTAAATCCTGCAGTAGCGTGCATTACTCTATCGTACTCCGCATTAGCAGACCCTCATTTCCATTTACTCCGCCCAAACTCCTCCCACTCGATTTTGCATATGCATGATGTGTTGCGTTATTTATTGCACGCGTTACGGCCCTAACGCGAAATGATAAATGACCCTATAAGTTAGCCAGTTAAGTAGTTCTCCCCCAGAAAGCCCATATCCCGCCAACAACGTATCTGGCTAACTACTTATCCGGCTAAGTGTTGGCCGTTGAGCAGGACCAGATATTCAGCTGCTGCCACTTAGCTGGATAAGTCTGCACTTCTCTGGCTAAGTAGCTCGGAATATTGGCTTTTTTTTTTTTATAACTAAGTTGGATTTTGTCAGGATTCACCTCTTTGGAACTGCATTTTAGGAAAGAAAGCAGTACTGCTCTGATACTGAATGTTATTATATCAGTTTCAGCTGACCGGAGGACTCCATTGAACAACTGTCTAACGGGTCTCCGACGTGGAACAGTTTTATAAAAAAAATAAAATAAAATAAACTTGATAGATGGATCCTGTCCATAAATGTGACTCTTCTCATTTGGATGAGGATTCATTACAATTTTAATCTAAATCTCTTTTTTCCTGAAGAAGGCAAATAAATAGTCAAAGCCATTTCCTGTCGCAGTCACGGGAAAATGGGCCCCTCGAAAATTTTCGCTCAAAGCGTGCGTAATTTTACCAGCGCTGGCAGGCAGCGTTAAAAGGGCACGTTTAGGTTGGGGAGGGGTACCTGCGTGCAAGGATGGACCTTTTCCAAATCAATGCGCATTATTTCCAAGGGAAAAAGAATCCGCGGGGAAAAAAAAAAAAAAGCAAGATGCCATTCTTTGCAGGTTCTTTTTCCCCCAGGACAGTGCTTTGTTTCGCTTTGATTACCGGTGCACCCGTGCAGGGCATTTTTTGATTATTGCCCCCATAATCTGTGAAAAGTTACATTGTAAAACTGTAGTGTTTTGCTGTAATCAGGTCATGTGCTGCTACCCAAGTGCCAGAGGTGGATGAAGAGCAGGTAAGGAAGGGGACACACAAATGAAGGATTGAATTTTTGGCTCAGTAATACACAATTGCCTATGCAGTGATTTTCTATGAAATTAACTGGGCTCTACCTTTTTTATTGCAATGGGGCTACCGAACAACCTAATGCGCCTTCTTCAACTGGCGCAGAATGCGGCCGCAAGACCACTTAACAATACCAGGATCAGGAAGTACATTACGCCAAAGCTTAGAGACCTTCACTGGCTCCCAATACAGTGGCAGGTCCACTTTAAGACCATTGTAATTATTCAGAAACTTCTTTATTCAGAAGGATCTTGCACTTTTTAGTCCTGGGGGGAATTCTGTGCTACTGAAGAGCACAGAATTTGCACAGAATTCCCCTTCCTGCGCAGCTGTGCAGAAATTCTGTTTTTTGTGCAGAATTTGGAAGGCCGTGAGCACAGGTCATCCCGCTTGCGGCAAAAAAGGAGCAGGCCTCGGCATACCATGAGCGGAGCCTATCCCACTCACGGAGAAGATGGAGCAGGCCATGGTGAGAGTGAGTCTGCAAGCTTGGGGAGTGAGAGAGAGAGCATGTGTGAATGTAGGTGCTAGAGAGAGAGGGAGCCTATGTGAGGAGTTTATGAAGGAGTGTGTATGTGTGTGAGAGACTGGAAGCTGGTGTGTGTGAAAAAGGGATTGTGTGTATGTGAGGGTGCTTGTTTGTGAGAGAGGGAACCTGTGTGAAGGGATGTGTGTGTGTGAAAGAGAGAGGGAGCCTATGTGTAGGGGGTGTGTGAGCAAGAGAGGGAGCCAGTGTGCAGGAGTGTGTGAGAGACATAGGTAGCCTGTGTGAAGGTGTATGCATGAGAGAGAAAGGAAGCCTGTATGGGTGTGTGTGCAAGAGAGCCTTATGGGGGGAGGGGGTTGCAAGAGAGAGAAAGGGAGCCTGTATAAAGGAGTGTGTGTATGTGTGCGTATGAGAGAGAGGGAGTCTGTCTGAGGGTGTGTGTGTGTGTGTGCATGAGAGAGAAGGGGAGCCTGTGTGAGGGGGGGTGTATGTGCACTAGAGAGAGGGAGCGTGTGTGTGTGTGTGAGAGAGAGAGAGAGAGAGGTGGGGGGGACACAGGAAACCTGTGTGAGGGGTCAAACTCTGGGAGTGGAGATAGAGTGAAAGGGATTGAGCCTATTGTGGGAAGGGATAGATAGCGGCAGGTGGAGTAATTGGGGGCCTGAGAGGGCAAAGTGAAAGGAAACTGGCCAGGGGAGTAGAGAGAGAGAGTGGAAGAGACACTCTTACAGTGAACTATTAGGGAAATTCTGTTCAAAATATTTAAAACTTTGCATCTTTAAGTAATAACATTTTTCTGTATTACATTTTTAATTAATTATTTAAAGACTGTCACATATATTGTGTTATTGTGACCAATATAAAGTATGCAGAATTTTAAGTTTTTGTGCGCAGAATTTTAAATTTTTGTGTGCAGAGTTTTACATTTTTCTGCGCAGAATTCCCCCAGGAGTAAACTTTTTGATTAAGCTACTGGATACGCAAAATTCTGTTCTAGTATTGAGATCATCTGATCCACACCTCTTGGTTATTCCAGCTTTGCATAGGTACAGACTTCATGAGACATGATCTTGATCATTTCCTTAGGCAGGGCCAGTCATGTGGCAAGCTCTCCCAGTTGAGCTAAGGGAAGAAGTTGATCTGAAAACTTTTAGAGAAAAGCTAAAAGCATGCTTCTTCTTTACACAGATGAAGGAATGCACTGAATGTATTGTGTTATTAATGATAGATTTTTATATTTGTTTGTTTTATTATGTAATTGTTTTATGTGTATGTTTATGTTTAATTTTATGGCAATTAAGAATGGGATTTTGGGACCTGTTCTGAATAGTTTATTGGAGACAGTGGAATATAAAGCCCATCCAAGGTCTGGGCAATCTTGGCTATCTCACCCTCCCTTTTTTTTTTTTTACTTCCTACCTTCTGTCACTCCACTTCCCTACAGTTTCCTGTTGCCTTCACCTCTTCCTTCCCCAGATCTTCGGCAGCTGCAAATCTCTATCCCTTCCGCTGGCAGGCGGAGAAGGGCTCCACCAGTATTCTGGTCTCTCTATTGTAGCTGCAGGTCTCTCTTCCCTGCCGTCACGCTGGCCTCTGCAGCACATCCGTGGGTGTCACTCCATCCTCTGCCGGCAGTGGGTGGGGACCTTGCTGTCATGCCAGCCTCTCCAGTGCTGCCACGGGTTTTTTCTCTCTCCTCTGCCACCAGCACTCCTGTCTCTCCATCACTGCTGCAGGTGTCTGTCTCTCCTCCACTGGTGGGGGTCCCCCATCGTTAGCCCAGCTTCTCCACTGCCACCGCAGGGGTCTGTCTGTCCTGCTGGCTGAGACTGGGGGTCTCTGCCAGCACTCCAGCCTTTACCCTACCGCCACGAGTGTTTGTCCTCTGCCAGTAGGAAGTGGAGTCTCTGCCGGAACTCTAATCTCTCTAGTGATGCCATGGGTGTCTCCCTCTCCTCAGCTGGTGGTGGGGGGCTGCCGGCACTATGTCCTCTCCTCAACTGCAGTTCTTAGGATTGCTCTCCAGCCTCCCGCTGTCGATCATGGCAACTGAGGGGCAGGGCACATTTCAGGGGGGTGGGGAGCAAAGGAAGCTCGTTCACCAATCACAGTGACACACGGGTGGGACTTTTTCAGGGAGGGCGGAGAGTAGAGGTGCTCATTTGCATACCATTGACATGGGTGTAGGGCAACTTTCCTCTTCATTATTAGTTAGATATGGAAATAAAAATAAATAAATAAGTTCTTCGGGTATCGTGGTATGCCTAGGTGAGGCAGTCCCGACTGGAAAATACTAGGCCCAGCCCGTAGCATGATTTCAGAATGTTATTGCAGTTCTGATCGGTGCATTTCCTCAACCATTTCATAAGCTTTATTGCACCATATATGTATGTAATCCTGGGTCAGGAATACCTCAGTATTCACAGGGTTAGTCTGAAAAACAGGATACATGAGGCTAAGTCTCCCGCAATCACTCAGTTTCTTACAGCCACAGTTCTACAGAATTCTCTGTAGGGAGGAAGGATAACCTCTTGGCTCCTGACCGGTAACTCTGTAGGAACCTCTTCAGTACTAAAGGAAAAGTCAGTTATGTTGCTCCAAGCATAACTTTACTGAGAATTAGTTCAAACAAACATGTACTGTGGCATATAAAATAGGCCTTTCTTATCTCTGTCTTCTAAAAATGAATTCACTTGGTCAAATCTGTAAATCTGTGAGTCCTTTATGTATTCCTCAGGGTCCCTTCTTTATCCTTGAATTGGATGGGGTGTGTCACCCTGGATAAGCCTCGACATATGGGGTCCCCCTTCTCCCACTTTAATCCCCATCGCAAACACCTGAGATCCAAAGGCTTGATCTTGTTTCATTAAACGTCCCCTCTCTGCATTGCCTGGAGGGCATTTTCTGTGGATTTATTTTCTTTATTTATTTTTTAGTGCTTTTTTTTAAAAAAAAATTTTTATTTATGCACCGGATGGGCTGCCACACCTTCTCCTCTCTTCCTCTTAAGCACTGGATACCAGAGGAGGCATGTGCTCCTCCCTTCAGCCCTTGGGTTTCTCTCCGCCGAGCATGGAATGCCTCAATCCGAGGAGCACCGGGATCTCCCAGGTACTCCCTTGCTCCTTCGCCACTCCGGATGATTGGAAGGAAGGCCAGACGAAAGCTTCTCCTCCCCAAACAAACCTCCTCCCTGAACACTTAAATTAAAAAAAAAAAAAAAAAGAAAAGAAATTGCGAGAAACACTTCACAACCAGAGGCTGTGCTGCTTTTCAAAAACCTTCTAAGCAAAGGTTTTGGGGGCCTCCACACAGGAAAAATTAAGAGAACTGCCAACTGCTCCTCTCTCAAGAGCTGAACTAAACCTCCACACAGGCACAAGAGGCCCTAAGGCTTATGTGCAAGCAATGCGACACAGCTGGCACATTCCTCTACTCTCCCTGGCTCCAACCTGTGACTGCTAGGCCGTTCTCGCGTTTAGCGGGAAACCCGATGGGGGCCCTACATGTACCTTCAGCCATTGCGCAAAAAAAACAAACCCTCTCTTTGAGCCAGCATTCGGTAAATTTCCTGGAAGCATAACATTCGGGTTCTTCTTTGTTTCTGGAACCTTCAATCTGTGTTCTGGGCAGGCCACTCTATCCAGAGTCGCCTACTGCCAAAGGAGTCAAAGACATCACACGGGCACACTGACATGCGCAGCCCAAATCGAAGTACATGGAAAAACGGTCCAGAGCACCTATGTTAGAAGCCAGGTCAGAATCGTTTTAAAGCCAATGCCTTAAAACCAGGATTGAATCAGAATAAGGAATTGCTGTTCATTGGAAGCAAGGGCCTGCTCTCGTTGGTCCATACTAGCAGGCCAGGCTTTTCCATTGCGCTGCCTGGCAACTGTGTGGCGAGAGCTTTACCTTGCGATCAGTAATTCAGGTCTGGAGATTTCATCCAGCACTGACTTTCCAAGAGCAACACAAAACCCTACCTTTCATTTCTTTTCTTTTTGGTGATCAGACTTTTTACTGAATACTTTCTACAGTTCATAAATACAAAAAAAAATTGTTTGGTTCTACTCAAAATGAAAAACAAAAATAAACCTAAAATGCCTCCTCATTAAGCAGTATATGAGGTAAGTAAATGAACACTATTGTTATCCAAAATCTAGAAACAACCTAGCAGAGGAATCTGTTACAGGAAAAAAAAATATACAAAAAGGAAAGAAGGGTCTTATTTTCTCTATTCCTTTTCAAGAAAGGATCTCAAATCTCATTTATTTTCTCTAATGTATGTCCTCTTGCAGCATTAAGCTTTCTGTAGGCTGACATCTGGGACAGAAGTTCGAGCAATTCTGTCCACACAATGTTAGGACTCGTTTTCCAATGTCTTAAAAATGGTCTGCCTTACTCATGTCTTTTTGTAAAAGAACAAATCCATTTAACCAAAATTATTTCCTCGTGATGACGAGAAGACTATGGGAATTTGAACTTTTATGACTGCTTTATTATAATAATTTTTAACATTGGTACGAGCGCCTGCCTTGAAAGGCCACGATGCCTCAGGGTGACCAATCAGCATCCACGATGGCCAATTAGCAACCTGCCAACAGAAACATGGCTTTCTGATTGGTTGCTATTTGCGTTCATTGGTAACATGGAAGCAGAGAAAGAAATTTTAGCATCTTGAAATTTTTTGTGCTCTTAGCATTCAATTTTGTATAAAACAAAATGTAGAAAGCATCTTAATAAGGTCTGTTTATGAATGCATGTTAATACATGTTATTGTGCATTGGTAATGAATACGCCCCATTGCTAATAAGGGAAGTGGCACTAAATAATGCGTGTTAGCTAGCCTCGCAGTATCATAAATAAACCCCTTACTGACAGATCCTCAGTTTCCTGACAAGGATTTGATAGCTAATATGAAACACTAATTTCAATGCATTTTAAATTTCTTAAATAATATGGAAGTAATTTTCAAAGGAGTTACACTGGTCTGACCCAGTATGGCATGTTCTTCTGTTCTTATATTATTGTAGCAATTTTAAAAATCCATTTACACTCATAACATGCACTTACACACGAATGTCCTATTGACAATTCAATGGCATATATTGTAGCAATTTTCAAAAGCCCACTTACATTGGTAAAGTGTATTTACATGTATAAATGCTTTGAAAATCAGGCCCTAAGTGAGCAGTGGTAATTCTTCCTGACAGGGGTCTATAAGATTTGTTTCCTTTTATTTATTTTTCTCAGTTTTAAACTTTCTCTCTCTCTGTAGTGCTATTGTGGGTTATGCAAAAGAGGCAGCACAGATTATGCAACAATTATACATTCAGCCATGGTGCCTGGGGAAAACGCTCATAATGAGTTTAATGTTTGCTTACTCGTGAGAGATGTAATGATCTAATTCATAATCTTCCATATTTTTTTTAAGAATGCTTTTTCTCTTGAATGCGAACCAGACTAGTGCTGGTGAGCCAATATGCTGCCAGAACTTAAATGTGAGATCCAAGGGCTACTGTGATGGCCCAGTGGCAACACTATATATTGCCATATGGGAGACCAAGATTCAAGTGCCAGACCCAGGTTTCTGCTCCTTGGGTCAGTCGGGCCTGGGGATGCTATAGAGGCAGCACTCACAGCCACTGCACAACAGTGACACCTCTGGGGGAATGATAGAGGAGGAATGCTCACTAGGTTTTGAAAGGAGTTCCAGTCTATTGTTCGCTATGGAGGAGTTCCTGTGAAGCCTGAGTTATAGCAAAATGAGAATGGGGGTTCTAATCCGGGAAAAAAGATAAGACAGCTGTGAATGAAGGACCCTGGCATGCCTTCTTCATGATTAGCAATGCACAGAAGTGGGAGGTGGGGGAGGAGCAGCAGGTTCTAAGCAGGCTAGAAGCTTAGATGTGGAGGAAGGAGATCTGGGCTAGGAAATAATCCAAATGCATTTCTTAAAAAGTTGCATGCGGTTTGTTTATGTTCACACTAAAGAGATGCCCAGGGAGCACAGGATCAGGATCGGTTCTGGATTCGACTTTTCAGAGATGGAGTCAGCACCTGCTCCAGACAGCGATTCGTCGGAAAAGCTACGAGGCAGGGGCACAAGGCTGGGGCAATTCCCCCCCCCCTGCCCCCCACCACGAATTCTACAGCAGCAGGAGCTGCTTGAAATTGTTCTTGGAAAATGAAAACAAATAAATTGTGGCCCCCGTGCTTCTTCCTAACCTCTGCCCTCTGCTTTCTGTTTAATAGCAGAAGGCAGCGAGAAGACAAATGACAGGACTCCTGCTGACGGGAGCAACCAGGGCAGCCTCATCCGGGCCTGCATTCCAGAATACAACGCTACCCCCACCCCCACCCCCAGGCTTCCGCTCATTTCCCACCCTGGAGAGGAGGAGGGAGAGAATTTTATTATTTTTATTTTAATAACCTTGTCTCTTGGCTCCATGGTAGGGGTTGACAGCCTCTCTCTTTCTCTTTTTTTTTTTTTTCCTTTTTTATTGTCTAACCATGTGGCAAAGGCACAGAAAAATACTGCAGAGTTATTTAAAAAATAAAGAGAAAAAAAGAATGGTTGAAAAAAAAAAAGGGCAAAACTATATAAAGAGGAAGGGAAAAAGTTAGAAATAAGAAATCCATCATTGCGCCTGCAATTTTCCTGGGACTGATAGAATGTGGAGGGAGCTCTCTCTGCGGCAGATGAGGAGACTGCTGCACTCTAGGCTCTTGCCAGATAATTCAGAAGATCTAAAATATATTAGTCAATTTCCATGCAACGTAATGTATGTAGATTTATTCAAAATGGATTCTTTTTTTTTTTTTATCCTTCTTTTTCTATACACTGGGAGAGAATATTTAGCTGTTTATCCTGAGGGGTATTCTTATATGGCTAATACCCAACCTGAAGGATTCCAATTCATTATTTGCTGTTAACTACCGGTGCATTAGCGGCCAAGAAAAATGCAGAGCTGCTTAAGCCAACATTCCAGCAGAGTGAAAGCCAGAGGTGGCTCCTGCTTAGGTGCGGTGCCGCAATCTTTGCCAGCAAAAAATAGAATTCAGCTCCAAGAGACCAGACATGCAGAACGGTTTCATAAAAGGACGGAGGAGGGGAGCTGTGGTCATTCAAGGGATTCTGGATGGCAGGGCGGGGAAGGGAAAAGTGGTTTTTACACCACCTCCATTTCAAGCCCCTAGCTGGCACTTGTTAGGATGTCACAGAACTATTGAGAAAGGGGGGCCTGGTCAGATAGTAGGGGGCAGGGGATCCTGCATTTCAACTGGCAAGGCAGTTCGGAGGTTTCCTTTTCCCTTTCTTACCTAATGAGCCTGGAAACTGGCCTTCAGGTCTTTTTACTATTACTAATTAACATTTCCATAGCGCTGCTCCAAACAACACTGCTCGCTTTTCTCTCTCTCTCTCTCCATCCCTCCTCATGCATCCGCTCAACAGACAGGTCACGCCTGCCTATGCTCTCCTCCTCCTCCTCCTCTACTGCCCATTCCCCTCTCCCTGCTTTTCCACCTGAACTGGTGCCTCATGCTCCCTCTCTCACCTTGTTCAAATCCCATCTAAAAACCCACTTTTTGGGGGGCTGCTTTTAAATCTTAAATCTGATTGTCTGCCTTCAACTTCATTGACTAATGTTAACCATTGTCTTACTATATGAAAGTCTCCAAGCCTCTTTGCCCCTGGATGTTTTGTCGTGGCAGCACAACAGTTTGTGGTGATTAGATGGTGAGCTCTTTTAACAGGGACTGTCTCTTATGTGTTGTCTGTACAGCCCTGCATATGTCAAGTAGCACTATAGAAGCGTTAAGTAGTAGTAGTCGTAGTAGTACATCTTTTGTGAAAAAGCACTTCAGGGCTGGTTGAATATGTCCTGTCTCTCTGTAACTTTCAGCAGGCATCACTGATTACATCCAAACTTGGGGGGGTGAAAAGGGACAACACGGGCTTGGCACCTACTTTATTATAAAGACTTTGATCCATTTAGGGCAAGGTAATTTTAAAAAAGCACCAGTAAATGCATGCTTTCACTTCCTTCCCTGCTTTATAGCTTTTTAAAATTGCAAATGCGGCAAATCCTGCTTCCACGGAATGCATTTAAAACTTAGTTTGGAAGTGGTTTCTGATGCGATGTGAAAAGTAGGGTCACTGTGAAAATATTAAACGCGGGCTGCCAGTGCAGGTGCAGTGGGAAGAATAAGAGTGATATTTTGTAATGACTAATCTTTTGTTTTATTGATATCATTAGGGAGCCACCTATCCAGATTTGATATTAGGGTACATAGCACACATCCCCCGTTATAAGAAGACTTTGTGAGGGGCTCCCTCTAGTGGCTAAAACCTGGAACAGGTGAAGGAGGGTGCTGCATTGATCCTGTGAAATCCTCTGCTGTCAGGCTCTCTCATGATAACATTATTAGGCAGCTTCACAGCGTTACCATGTTCCTTTATTACAAATGTCTTCCCTACAACAACCAAATCCCTTGACTTCATAAAGAAGCCAGTACAAAGAGCCTACAGCCACATGTTAATGTAAATCCCAGCATAAGCCCAGACTATTTTTTATTTCTTTAAAAATAGAAATGCTCTCTATCTAGACTTTCTCAGGGTTTAATTTAAATATGGGCAATGCTGGCAGATGAAGATCGCATGGCCTGCCTGCCTACTTTTGTCTATCAGAGCCTGCCTCTGGCGATCTGATTGCGGGCCTGGCTCTCCTAACAGGCACGTTAGGCATATGCCTAAGGCTGCACACTTTTGGGGGCCATACGGACCTCTAATCTGCCGCCCCTCCTTCTACCTTCCCCCCTTGACCCAATCCAATCTTGATTCCCGGCCAGACCTGTAATTCTCTCTCTACTTCTGCCCTCCCGGCTCTGCTGTTACAAGAAGGCAGTAAGCACGAGGACTGAGTCAGGCTAAGCCATGCTGGGCTTCGCTGTAGGGGGGTGGGGGTTTGTGATGGACTCAGTCCCCGAACTCACTGCCTTCTTATAGCAACAGAGCTGGAGCCCAAGCCTTGAGATCTGTAGAGAGGCAGCGGGAGGAAAAGGATCAGAGGCATGGGTCTCTAATGATAGGTCTGAAGAGGGGAAAGAGGAGAATGTATTTATTTATTGGCTTTATATACCGACATTCATCAATGATATCACATCGGTTAACAGTAAAACAGATAAACTACCCAGAGGATGCCTTTGACATAAAACAGGCGAGAAACAATAAACATTGTGAACTTCACTTAAGTTGCGTTGTGAACTATGTACATTGCACTATAATATTATCTACATTAAAGATAGTATATACATTGCACTACAAGAACTAGAGGAATGCCTCAAGAATGTACACTGTATACATTGCAGTTACTATATACATTGCTCTGCTGGGACTAATAGGAAAGCTTCAATTATATAGACTGGGAGATGACTGGGTGAGGTAAGGTGTAGGCTTTTGCGGGTGGAATTAGGTATAAGCTGGTCATTGGGTGTAAGATGGGTAGTGTTAGGTGTAACACTACCCATTTTACACTACTGGCGAGAGAAGAGGCAGGAGAATCGGAAGATCAGGGGGCAGAAGAGGAATCGGAGGTCCGTGGAGAAGGAGGGGGAAGGAGAAGGAAGGGGAAGCAGGGCAGCAAAGGCCGAAATCTGTACCTGGTTCAATGTTAGTGGGTTTGATTCTTGGTTCAGGTCTTTTGCTCCCTGGGTTGGCTGTGGCCAGGGATGCTGCAGAGGCAGCACTCACAGCCCTAGAGGGGGGGGGGGGGGGGAGGAGTCAGTCATTACCCAGTGCTGGATTTAGGGCCCATGATTGGTTGCAGGATTCCAGAAGCCCAGTCAAAGTTTGTCACTGGAATGTCTGGGGCAGGTGAGCTGAGACAGAATATAAAAACAGCAAAAAAAAAATCCCCGGGTACTTGTAAACGAAGGCTCCTAGCGCTGCTGGATCCCAGCCGATTGAGCTGGAAGTGCAACAGAGCAGTCATAGACCCTGCTGATCATGTAAAACTTTACATCTGGGTTAAAAAAAAAAAAAGCATAATTATGGACCGAGGGGAAGCGGTTTGCAAGATTCTGCAAAATTGTTTTCTCGTTTAAAAAAAAAAAAGAAATGAGACATAAGGGCCAAAATCGCAATAGATTAGATTTCCTTTCCTCCCCCCCAGCTCTGAAGCTAGGAAGCTCCTCCTGCAAACAGATGCAGAGACCGACAGCCGCATACACGGTACTGAGAGGGGCATTAAAAAAAACCCCAAGCAGCTGCCAGCGAGCGGGAGCGGGGCTGACGTTGATGCGATCAGTCCCGCTCTGCTTTTCTCATTTTCTTCAAAGTTGCTTTCCAGCTGCCAGAGACTGCCTCTCACGGCGAGCTGACAGGCTGACGGGAAATACCCCCCCCCCCCCCCCCCCCCCCAAATCCACCGGGAACATTCCAGCAGTCCAAGGGTCTCTTACAGTTAAACATCACAGTTTAAATGTCACAGATGGGGGCACTTAAAGCCAACGCCAGGCCAAGCGAGGCGTAAAACAAGACAATCTGCGTTTGGTTACAGAGCAGCAATTCGAGGCTTGCGTCGTGGCAATGATTGCCTTCATCAGGCGGGGGGGGGGGGCAAGTTTTTAAAAAACTCGCCCCCCCCCCCTTTCCTAGGGCTGGAAATCTTTCTGGGCTTCAAAGCAAGAGGCAATAAAAAAAAAAAAAAGAAAGTTAGATGAGAGAGCCAAGGAATCACAACAGTGACATGGGAAGAACGTGCAGCTCCCAAATCCCAAAGGGGCTTGGAGAGAATACCCCCGATTCTCATAGGCACTTTAAGACCACTGCAGTGCTGACTTGCTTCCTGGAAGCTTTCCCCACCTGCCTCCCAGGGTTCATTGTGTATCCGCACATATTCCTGCATGCGTGTGTGAAACACATAACCAACACACACACACACACACACACCCCACCCCCGTAACAAAGCTGGCTCAGGACAAACTGGTGCTGTGTCACCGAAGTGAAATCTCTTGCACCTGGCATCTTATAATAAATAGATGTCCATTTTAGGACTATGGAGGGCTACCAGTGTCCTCATCAGAGGTGGTCATCCAGGTGAAATAGCCCAAAACAGGAGACTGATGGCAAACAGCCTACACTGTATAAAGAAGAACTGCTGTGCACCTCTGCATACAGATGTGCGTGCCACACACATGTATGTGCAGAAGGGGAGGGGGAGCTAATGGCATGAAATATCAGGGCGCACACAACCTGGCGGTGCTACAATAAACACGAAAGGCTTTTTTTTTTTTTTTTTTTTGCAGCCACAAATACATGGACAAAGGATCCCCGCCTCGCCTGAAGAAATGGCCATGAAACAAAGGAGAGACGCCAATAATCGACGCTCTCTACTCTGGATTTAGCCTTGTGGCCTTTGCAGGTGGCAGTGCTCCCCGCTGGAGGGGAACTGGTGATCTCAGTCCCTCTGCCAGGTGGGTTTACAAAGCGCAAAGCTGGAAAATAAAAATCAATGGGGGGAGATGTGCAGCGATACAGCGAGTAGGGCACAGACAACAAAAAAACACCCCCCAATTACTGGTCCTTTTCTTTTAAGTGTATCACCCGATTCCCAAATAGGATCTCAACTAGCACTTCAAGCACGGTATCTCCACAACAGATGTGCGGCCAGCAGCCGGGTGGATTCATCCAGTAAACCCCCCCTCGCACAAACCCAGCTTTCACCCGCGGTAGTGAGAATGGGATGAGAAAGATGGATATATCCGAAGTAAAACCTAGTGCCAAAAATGAAGTGCATGCGCTGTGGGCTTTACCCCTTTATAATGAGCCAGGCAAGGGAATGCAGACTTCAGCTTGCAAGAAATGAACACAATACTGCTGCACTGAGTCCACGGGGAGGTAAGATATTACAGAGCTGAACCTCCGAGGCCCAGGTCAGGGGCCCTCTATAAATGATGTCACGCTCAAGGGGGAGGGGGATTCTGAGTTGAAAGGGGGTTTGGAGTTTTGTGACACGGAGGGGGGGGGGGGGGGATTTCACGCCAAAACAGTTTGATGTAATTTATAGACGGCCCCTCACGTCCGTGTACAGAAACAGCATATTAAGGCGTTCCTCTAGAGAGGACCTGGGTTTGATTCCTGGGCCCAGACTCTGATCCCCAGGTTGGCCAGGTCTAAGGTTGCTGCATGGTCCCTGGGGGAGTCCCCGTCATTCACAGTGGCGAACCCTTGTGGCCGGATTTAAGGTACATATTAGCTAGGTTCTGGAAGAAGCCAGTTTGTGGCCTCCACGATACACAGGCTGATGCTATATATAGTGCGCTGAGCTTAGTGCGCAGGTTAACAAGCTCTTGGATGTGCGTTTTGGATGCGCTGGGCTAACACCCAATGGATTAGTGTGTCCAAAACATGCGTCCAAACCAATGTGTAGCTAATAGCGCTCATCACATGTAAATGCATGTAGATGAGGCTATTAATACTGCCTCTCGATGTAAAAAATCACTGCCCTCAAAGCACACGTTTTAACACAGAAAACGTAAGTCAGCCCCAATGCTAGCATTAAGGGGCGGATTTTAAAAGCCCTGCTCGCGTAAATCCGCCCGGATTTACGCGAGCAGGGCCTTGCGTGCCGGCGCGCCTATTTTCCATAGGCCGCCAGCGTGCGCAGAACCCCGGGACGCGCGTAGGTCCCGGGGTTTTTGGAAGGGGGCGTGTTGGGGGCGGGGCCGAACGACACAGCGTTTTGGGGGCGGGGCGCCGGCCCGGGGTGTTCCGGGGGCGTGGCCGCGCCCTCCGGAACCGCCCCCGGGTCGGGTCTCGGCGCGCCAGCAGCCCGCTGGCGTGCGTGGATTTACGTCTCTCTCCGGGAGGCGTAAATCCTTGGATAAAGGTAAGGGGGGGGGGGGGTTTAGATAGGGCCGGGGGGGTGGGTTAGGTAGGGGAAGGGAGGGGAAGGTGAGGGGAGGGCAAAAGAAAGTTCCCTCCGAGGCTGCTCCGATTTTGGATCGGCCTCGGAGGGAACGGAGACAGGTTGCGCGGCTCGGCGCACGCCAGCTGCCCAAAATCGGCAGCCTTGCGCGCGCCGATCCAGGATTTTAGAAGATACACGCGGCTACGCGCGTATCTTCTAAAATCCAGCGTACTTTTGTTTGCGCCTGCTGCGCAAACAAACGTACGCAAACGCGCTTTTTAAAAAATCTACCCATAAGTCTTTAAGCACTCCGAGCCATCTAAAAAAAAACAAAACTCCACAAAGCCACAAAAAGCCCCAAACACTGCTTTTCTGTGGTTCTTCCTACTTAATATCATCCCAGGAGGAACCACAGGAAGCCCCATGAAAAAAGAATTTGCCAGCGGACAAGTTAGGGAAACAGACGCTCATTAATTGATTGCCTGTTTTCCTAGCCCGATGCCATGGATGCGCTAGGGATGCACAATTTATCCCTAGCGCATCCTTTTCAGTGCGACCTCATTTAAATAATGCATCATGTGCCCAGGAGAGGTGGCTGGGCGCGCGTTAGGAAAGCGGGGCGCTGAATCAGGAACCCTGTTTTACGCAAGTCGATATTGCATCGTCCTGATAGAGTGCAATTCCAGTGGCTGGACTGAGGAATCATCTCCCTCCACTACCTGTGACCGAAGGCTCCTGGCACCAGATCCCAGCCCTACTTCCGACTGGGCTGGGAGGACAAAGGCAACAGAGAAAAGCTCTAGGGCAACAGAAACACAAAACCCCTTTTCTCTATCGCTCAAACTCATTAGACATGGGGCATTTTCCTGCACTGCCTTTTGGGTATCAAAAACGTACCTGTTAGAAAATTATTCTACATTTCAGAAAATTATCAAAAACATAGCTTTTTGAGCCGGTAGGAGGAGGAGTCAGAAAATACAGTGAATTTTAAGGATAGCATCAAAAGAGTTTAAATTCACCTTATTTCCTGGCTCTCCTTCTTATTTAAATACTTTCTTTTACAGGGCTAAGTTTTTATTTTGCTCTTTGGGGTTGGCCTTTAGTGATTTTTGTCCTTTGGATGGTGGTGCAGTCTGTCTACATTTGTTTCTATTTACTCATAATGTGTCCTTAAATGGGTTTTAAACTTGTAATTATCATTTTACATTTGCCATTGCTTTTTACTGCCTTATTTTTATATTGTTATATGAATGTTATTTGTTATGCTTTTAACTGTTTTATTTCGCCTTGGGTTTTTATTGGGAAAGGCATGGCTAAATTTAAAAAAAAAAGGTATTATATTGTATTATGCAACACTAAGCTCATCCTGTTACCTCAGTATAGCTGTTCTGCGGCTTAAGAGATACCTGCTTAGTTTATGGCTTAAAAATCCCCTTTCTCCCCCACATGTGGATACTGCACTGGGAAAATGGATCATGCAACTCGATGTGTTCTGTCTGCAGCTGAGCATTGCACCAGATGCTCAGCACCGGCTCAGAGGCAACAAGAACACAGCAAGGTCTTTGTCAGCTGTTTTCACACTATAGCCCCGAGCAGGGAACCACAGCACAGGCACAAACACACACACACACACACACACACACATCAGCAAGGAGCACTCTCCAAGAGGGACAAAACAGATATGAATGATACACTTTTTAAAAAATGTAAAATGAGGACCCACAGGATCACATGACCTGCTTTTTTGACACAGGAAAGGGTACAGGCTACACAGAATAAAATACATATATACTAATTTAACCAGCAGATCAATATTCTATTCCATTTTACCTCTTGGTGAACTAGAGGTGCATTCTTTAATCAGCTGTTTGCATGGAAGGGTTTCATTGTTTGTTTTTATACCCACTGTTTCATGGCACAGATTATGCTTTCAAAAGTCTCCTTTTCTTTTCCTTTTTAACCTTTCAGTGTAAGGAAAGTTTATTCTTTCTGAAAGACTTATTCCTCAACCAGGGATATATGTGAGTTCCAAGCTGCTGAATTCAAATATTGATAAAAAAGAAAGGATTCCCCTCACAGGCAAAAACAACAAATTTATAAGAAATTTCTCTCTGAATTGTCAAGTTAAAATGAGACAAAGAAGGTGCTAAATGGACGTAGGACAGGATGGCTCAGAGATTCTGTGTGGGGATATAAAGATTTTGATGTCTAGAATATACTGAAGCACTGTGTTTGTGAAGGAAGCCTGCACTGCTGCTGCCTGTGCTGTACCTGTTCTGTGATGGGGCAGTGTGTGTGTGTGAGGGAAGCTTGCACTGCTGCTGCCTGTGCTGTACCTGTTCTGTGGTGGGGCAGTGTGTGTGTGTGACGGAAGCTTGCACTGCTGCTGCCTGTGCTGTACTTGTTCTGTGGTGGGGCAGTGTGTGTGTGTGTGTGTGTGTGTGAGTGAAGCTTGTACTGCTGCTGCCTGTGCAGTACCTGTTCTGTGGTGGGGCAGTGTTAGTGTGAGGGAAGCTTGCACTGCTGCTGCCTGTGCAGTATAGAGATGTGAATGGTGTCCTCGATCGCCTTAACGATCGATTTCGGCTGGGAGGGGGAGGGAATCGTATTGTTGCCGTTTGGGTGTGTAAAGTATTGTGAAAATCGTTAAAATCGTGAGCCAGCACACTAAAACCCCCTAAAACCCACCCCCGACCCTTTAAATTAAATCCCAAACCCTCCCGAACCCCCCCCCCCCCAAATGCCTTAAATTACCTGGGGGTCCAGCGGCACACTAAAACACGGCACACTAAAACCCCCTAAAACCCACCCCGACCCTTTAAATTAAATCCCCCACCCTCCCGAACCCCCCCCCAAATGCCTTAAATTACCTGGGGGTCCGTAGCAGCGGTCCGTAGCTTAAATTACCTCCGTAGCCTTAAATTACCTCCGTAGCGGCGGTCTGTAGCTAAATCGGGGGAAGGGGGAGAGCAGGAAAACCGCACACTAAATCGTGTAGTCTTCAGCCGGCGCCATTTTGCAAAATGGCCGCCGCAAAATGGCAGCGGCCATAGACCAAAACGATTTGACGCAGGAGGTCGTTCCGGACCCCCGCTGGACTTTTGGCAAGTCTTGTGGGGGTCAGGAGGCCCCACCAAGCTGGCCAAAAGTTCCTGGGGGTCAAGCGGGGGTCCGGGAGCGATCTCCTGCCGCGAATCGTTTTCCGTACGGACAATGGCGCCGGCAGGAGATCGACTGCAGGAGGTCGTTCAGCGGGGGTCACGTTCGGGAGGGTGGGGGATTTAATTTAAAGGGTCGGGGTGGGTTTTAGGGGGTTTTAGTGTGCCGTGTTTTAGTGTGCCGCTGGACCCCCAGGTAATTTAAGGCATTTGGGGGGGGGTTCGGGAGGGTGGGGGATTTAATTTAAAGGGTCGGGGGTGGGTTTTAGGGTGTTTTAGTGTGCCGGTTTTCCTGCCCTCCCCCTTCCCCCGATTTACGATTTTTTGACGATAAATCGGGGGAATTGGTATTGTATCGTGGCCCTAACGATTTAAAATATATCGGACGATATTTTAAATTGTCAAAAAACGATTCACATCCCTAGTGCAGTACCTGTTCTGTGGTGGGGGAGTGTGTGTGTGTGTGTGAGTGAAGCTTGCCCTGCTATTGCCTGTGCTGTACCTGTTCGGGGGTGCAGCTGTGTGTGTGTGAGAGAAGCTTGCATTGCTTCTGCCTGTGCTGTACCTGTTCAGTGATGTGACAGTATGTGTGTGTGTGAGGGAAGCTTGCACGGCTGCTGCCCGTGCTGTACCTGTTCTGTGGTGAGGCAGTGTGTGTGTGGGTGTGTGTGTGAGGGAAGCTTGCTCTGCTGCTGCTGCCCGTGCTGTACCTGTGTGTGTGTGAGGGAAGCTTGCCCTGCTGCTGTCCGTGCTGTACCTGTGTGTGTGTGAGGGAAGCTTGCCCTGCTGCACCTGTGTGTGTGTGAGGGAAGCTTGCTCTGCTGCTGCCCATGCTATACCTGTTCTGTGGTGGGGCAATGTGTGTGTGTGTGTGTGTATGTATATGTGAGGGAAGCTTGCACTTCTTCTGCCCCTGCTGTACCTGGTGGTGTAGCAGTGTATGAAGGAAGCTTGCCCTGCTGTTGCCTGTGCTGTACCTGTTCTGTGGTGAGGCTGTGTGTGTGAGAGAAGATTGTATTGCTTCTTCCTGTGCTGTACCTGTTCTGTGGTGGGGCAGTGTGTGTGTATGAGGGAAACTTGCACTGCTGCTGCCTGTGCTGTACCTGTTCTGTGGTGAGGCTGTGTGTGTGAGAGAAGATTGTATTGCTTCTTCCTGTGCTGTACTTGTTCTGTGGTGGGGCAGTGTGTGTGTATGAGGGAAGCTTGCACTGCTGCTGCCTGTGCTGTACCTGTTCTGTGGTGAGGCTGTGGGTGTGAGAGAAGATTGTATTGCTTCTTCCTGTGCTGTACCTGTTCTGTGGTGAGGCTGTGTGTGTGAGAGAAGATTGTATTGCTTCTTCCTGTGCAGTACCTGTTATGTGGTGGAGCAGTGTGTGTGTGTGTAAGGGAAGCTTGCTCTGCTGCCGCCTGTGCTATACCTGTCCTGTGGTGGGGCAGTGTGTGAGTGAGGGAAGCTTGCTCTGCTGCTGCCTGTGCTATACCTGTCCTGTGGTGGGGCAGTGTGTGAAAGAGGGAAACTTGCACTGCTGCTGCCTGTGCTGTACCTGTTCTGTGGTGTGACAGTGTGTGTGTATGTGAGAGAAGCTTGCACTGCTGCTGCCTGTGCTGTACCTGTTCTGTGGTGAGGCAATGTATGTGAGAGAAGCCTGCATTGCTGCTGCCCATGCTGAACCTGTGTGTGTGTCTGTGTGTGAGGGAAGCTTGCTCTGATGCTGCCCATGCTGTACCTGTGTGTGTGTGTGTGTGTGTGTGTGTGTGAGGGAAGCTTGACCTGCTGCTGCCCATGCTGTACCTGTGTGTGTGTGAGGGAAGCTTGCCCTGCTGCTGCCCGTGCTGTACCTGTGTGTGTGTGTGAGGGAAGCTTGCACTGCTGCTGCCCGTGCTGTACCTGTGTGTGTGTATGAGGGAAGCTTGCAATGCTGCTGCCCGTGCTGTACCTGTGTGTGTGTGTGTGTGTGTGAGGGAAGCTTGCCCTGCTGCTGCCCGTGCTGTACCTGTGTGTGTGTGTGTGTGTGTGTGTGTGTGAGGGAAGCTTGCCCTGCTGCTGCCCGTGCTGTACCTGTGTGTGTGTGTGTGTGTGTGTGTGTGTGTGTGTGTGTGTGAGGGAAGCTTGCCCTGCTGCTGCCCGTGCTGTACCTGTGTGTGTGTGTGAGGGAAGCTTGCCCTGCTGCTGCCCGTGCTGTACCTGTGTGTGTGTGTGTGAGGGAAGCTTGCCCTGCTGCTGCCCGTGCTGTACCTGTGTGTGTGTGTGTGTGTGAGGGAAGCTTGCCCTGCTGCTGCCCATGCTGTACCTGTGTGTGTGTGTGTGTGTGAGGGAAGCTTGCTCTGCTGCTGCCCGTGCTGTACCTGTGTGTGTGTGAGGGAAGCTTACCATGCTGCTGCCTGTGCTGTACCTGTGTGTGTGTGTGAGGGAAGCTTGCCCTGCTGCTGCCCGTGCTGTACCTGTGTGTGTGTGTGTGTGCGTGTGTGTGTGTGAGGGAAGCTTGCCCTGCTGCACCTGTGTGTGTGTGAGGGAAGCTTGCTCTGCTGCTGCCCATGCTATACCTGTTCTGTGGTGGGGCAATGTGTGTGTGTGTGTGTGTATGTATATGTGAGGGAAGCTTGCACTTCTTCTGCCCCTGCTGTACCTGGTGGTGTAGCAGTGTATGAAGGAAGCTTGCCCTGCTGTTGCCTGTGCTGTACCTGTTCTGTGGTGAGGCTGTGTGTGTGAGAGAAGATTGTATTGCTTCTTCCTGTGCTGTACCTGTTCTGTGGTGGGGCAGTGTGTGTGTATGAGGGAAACTTGCACTGCTGCTGCCTGTGCTGTACCTGTTCTGTGGTGAGGCTGTGTGTGTGAGAGAAGATTGTATTGCTTCTTCCTGTGCTGTACTTGTTCTGTGGTGGGGCAGTGTGTGTGTATGAGGGAAGCTTGCACTGCTGCTGCCTGTGCTGTACCTGTTCTGTGGTGAGGCTGTGGGTGTGAGAGAAGATTGTATTGCTTCTTCCTGTGCTGTACCTGTTCTGTGGTGAGGCTGTGTGTGTGAGAGAAGATTGTATTGCTTCTTCCTGTGCAGTACCTGTTATGTGGTGGAGCAGTGTGTGTGTGTGTAAGGGAAGCTTGCTCTGCTGCCGCCTGTGCTATACCTGTCCTGTGGTGGGGCAGTGTGTGAGTGAGGGAAGCTTGCTCTGCTGCTGCCTGTGCTATACCTGTCCTGTGGTGGGGCAGTGTGTGAAAGAGGGAAACTTGCACTGCTGCTGCCTGTGCTGTACCTGTTCTGTGGTGTGACAGTGTGTGTGTATGTGAGAGAAGCTTGCACTGCTGCTGCCTGTGCTGTACCTGTTCTGTGGTGAGGCAATGTATGTGAGAGAAGCCTGCATTGCTGCTGCCCATGCTGAACCTGTGTGTGTGTCTGTGTGTGAGGGAAGCTTGCTCTGATGCTGCCCATGCTGTACCTGTGTGTGTGTGTGTGTGTGTGTGTGTGTGAGGGAAGCTTGACCTGCTGCTGCCCATGCTGTACCTGTGTGTGTGTGAGGGAAGCTTGCCCTGCTGCTGCCCGTGCTGTACCTGTGTGTGTGTGTGAGGGAAGCTTGCACTGCTGCTGCCCGTGCTGTACCTGTGTGTGTGTGTGAGGGAAGCTTGCAATGCTGCTGCCCGTGCTGTACCTGTGTGTGTGTGTGTGTGTGTGAGGGAAGCTTGCCCTGCTGCTGCCCGTGCTGTACCTGTGTGTGTGTGTGTGTGTGTGTGTGTGTGTGAGGGAAGCTTGCCCTGCTGCTGCCCGTGCTGTACCTGTGTGTGTGTGTGTGTGTGTGTGTGTGTGTGAGGGAAGCTTGCCCTGCTGCTGCCCGTGCTGTACCTGTGTGTGTGTGTGAGGGAAGCTTGCCCTGCTGCTGCCCGTGCTGTACCTGTGTGTGTGTGTGTGAGGGAAGCTTGCCCTGCTGCTGCCCGTGCTGTACCTGTGTGTGTGTGTGTGTGTGAGGGAAGCTTGCCCTGCTGCTGCCCATGCTGTACCTGTGTGTGTGTGTGTGTGTGAGGGAAGCTTGCTCTGCTGCTGCCCGTGCTGTACCTGTGTGTGTGTGAGGGAAGCTTACCATGCTGCTGCCTGTGCTGTACCTGTGTGTGTGTGTGAGGGAAGCTTGCCCTGCTGCTGCCCGTGCTGTACCTGTGTGTGTGTGTGTGTGCGTGTGTGTGTGTGAGGGAAGCTTGCCCTGCTGCTGCCCGTGCTGTACCTGTGTGTGTGTGAGGGAAGCTTGCCCTGCTGCTGCCCGTGCTGTACCTGTGTGTGTGTGTGTGTGTGTGTGTGTATGTGAGAAGCTTGCCCTGCTGCTGCCCGTGCTGTACCTGTTCTGTAGCTGCTGGTTGTATTGTGTACTATCATATAAAGATCATTAAGAATTCTTAATTAGAAGGGTTGGACTATTTCCATAGCAAACAAACTATAACTGGCTGAGGGTTGTTTTTTTTTTTTTCCACCAGAGTCCTGGCTGGGTCTCCGTTGCAAGATAACAGAAGCTGCTGAGTTGAGCGCAGTGCTGTGGTGAGCAGTCAGCCTTACTGGAGGAGAAAAAAAGCTGTCTGTGCCTCTCCCCCGCAGGTTTAGCATCAGATGGCTCCGACAGATTTAGAATGGATTACAGCTGGGTGCAAAGGACGGCCTGGAAAGCCCTGACTAAATCGTGGTTTTTGCCGAAGCTTTGCAGACATGTCCCCTGCTCTAACAGCTGGAGTCAGAGTGAGATGTCTGTGTTTGTGGGTGTCGGAAGAAGGAAATACAGTAATCTGGCAGAGCCGAGTGCTGGGCTCTAATCCAGGCTCTGCCAGTCGACTATGACCTTAGCTAACTCACAGGGCCTCAGCTGACCCGGATTTAACAATAATAATTGTCATAATGCTCTTCCTGCCTTTTGGAAGATGTCACTGCCATATGAGTAGGCGATCGTCCTCAAACATGTCCGCACACCCACTTACAATGTGCTTTTCCACGCATATCCCATTTGTACCAACAGTGCAATGTAACATCAACCTGTTATTCCTTAAAGCTCTTTCGCCAATTTCCTACCATGACGGCTAATTGGTGCCTTTCCATCTGAGTCCTCCTGCCTCTCACTAAAAAGTTCAAGCCTCCTCTGCCCTTTGCCTGTGGTTTCCTTTGAATTCCGAGATGTTATTTTGATTATACTTGTCAGTCACCCAGAATTATAGCATGCATCCCGACCCTGTACAAGGTGGCAGCTTTCTTGATAATGCAGACAATGCTTTTGGACTTGGCTGTAGAGGCAGTCCTGTGCTTTTCCCCTAATGTCTGCGTATCAGTACCCCGGACCATAAAAGTCGGGGCCCAGAGATGGCTGTCTGAATCCAATTCCCCTTTTCCCCCTTGCCGTCGAAGCAGAGAGCAATGTTGCAGTTGCATCAAAAGCATCAAGGCTCATTGGTTAAGGGCCGTAATCCCCAGGCCTTCTGTTAAGGGTAGTAACTGCCGCTCCATGCAGGTTACCTCCATGCACCCTCTTCTTCATTTCCAACTTCTAGCCTTTAGGGAATCTGCGGTGTTTATCCCATGCCCTTTTGAATTCGTTTACTGTTTTCACCTTCACCACTTCTTCCAGAAGAGCATTCCAGGCATCCACCACCCTCTCGGTGAAGAAATATTTTCTGATGTTGGTTCTGAGTCATCCCCCTGGAGTTTCATTTGTGACCCCTAGTTCTACAGTTTCTTTTCCTATTAATCCACCTCTGAAAAATGCTAGCAAAAGCGCACTATTTCCAGTTAAACTGTACCTTGCAGAATCTGTGATGCTTTGGCGAGCTACTCTTAGTTTTTTTTAGGCCTTCACTTTCTATGGCAATAAGATCTACCATATATGCATGATTTTAGCACTGAGGCTCTCTTACAGTGAGTGGAAGAATATATAACTAATGCATAAGGTTACTGGGTAATTATGTAGAGCAGGATGTGGATGTGTTTAAATGCAGGCTTGAGACACTCTTCATCAAACTCCAGCCAGAGGCAAACATACTTACTCACTTGCCCCAGGACTCTTTCTTCATAAGCTGTGATACCACTTAAGAATTAACCAAATTTGTTGTCGTGGTACCTGAGCTTTCCAGCAATATGAAGAATGGACCTATGTGTTCTTGAAAGCTCAGGGACAACCTGATGTTTGGATAACTGCAGGCTGGTTCAGTCAGATGTATTCTAGCTCACTGAATATCTCTCCAGTGCCCCCGTACAGCTCCTAGCCTTTTGCACTGCAATACACCCCCTGCACGGAAGAGCTGCAAAGTTAATTGTTGGTTTTCTGAACATTGTGTATTGGAAAAAAAAAATTAAACCACTGCTAAGGAAGATATAACCTGATTTGCATCTTATAGTCTTGCACCTGTGAGGGCCACAGAGACACAAAGTTGATTACATCAAAATGTTCTAATTATTCATGCCAGCCTGTTCCATTGTGCCAAAGAGGATTCCTAAGCACTAGCCATCACTAACATCTCTTATTAAAGGGGACACTACACCTCTCACATCCAGACTAAGCAAGCAGAGCAACTGCCCTAGTAGAAAGCACTGCCAGTTCTAAGCCATAGAGCGCCCACCTCCTCCCGTCAGCGCCTGCCAACTGGAGGAGATGAGCGAGTGGAGGAGCTGCACCATGAAGCAGATTCTGGAATTTGTCCTCTGGCTTTGTCAGTGCAGAATGCAAGACTACAAATCTTCCAGCATGCTTGGAGTCGGAAAAGGAATTGTTTAAAATGTCCCCGACGAATGGGAGTTGGTAGAGAGGTAGGCCGGGACTATCCTGTGCTCAGGATAAATGGTTGCTCTTACGTGAATGTCAATCACCGAGGCCGCATAATGCACAGGGAGATTAAGGTACATAGGTCTGCGTAGGATCAGTGTGTGTGACTGGGAGTACTTTGCCTGATCTTCACGTGAGGTTGTGAGATGAGGCTGCAAGATGGTAGACTCCAAAGTAAGATAAGGGTGCATCTTTTCAGAGGGAGGGTGGCGGAGGCAAGGAGGTGGTAAGAGGAAAAACAGTAACAGAATTCAAAAGGTGTGTGTGGGGGGGGGGGGGGGGAGATCCTTAGTGGTAGAGAAAAGAGGATAAAAACTGGAGGTCAAGTGGGATCCGCCATCTGCGGTCCTGCAGCAGGGCGGGGCCTGCAGGTCTTTATTGGCACGATATTCTCCATCTCTTGTGCAGAACAGTAAACATTTTTATTAAAAGAAAAGCATTTTCTTTTTAATAAAAACTGTTGGGCATAAGAATTGATTTTCACAGTGAAGAAAATAAGTGGAAGCTGGTTTTGGTTTTATTTTTTTTTAAAAAAAGGCCTTTTTGAAAGTGGAGACATCATTTCACCCAAAAAAAAAAAAAAGAAAAAGAGAAACAAAGAAAGATGGATTTTTGCTTCGTTTCACAATGGTGCCGTGATTTTACACCCACACGCGTGCGCGCGCGCACACACACACACACACACAGATTTTACTTAGTAAAAGTGAAAGGATAATGAAAGATTTATGAGCCTGTTAAAAGCCAATGCAAAGCTGTTCTTTAAATTGGAAAATACAAAAGTTTCAAAGTTCTGAATCTTTCTTTCTTCTGGTAAGAGAGCACACCCTAGCAATACATTGTTTCGGGGAGACAAATCCAAATTCTTGCAGATTTACTCAGAGTGATCTGTATAAGAAGGTGCGCTGGGCTATATGCCCAGTTATAGCCATGAATGTGCAAACATTTTTTTTTTGTGCGCAAACTTCACTCCTGAAGCAGTGAGGAGTTTCTACGTGCGAAAAAATGGAGGTGGACACCTGCGCACAAATTAGCGCTCCTTGGGTTACATTCCATGCTTACGAAGGCATTATCTATTACTCCCTAGTGCAGAGAGGAGCATAGGCTTAACTCATGGTGTCTTAACGCTGGGCAGAGGTGGAGGAAAGTGAGTCGGGCTAACGTCCGCCTATGGAGCTGAATCTGAAGTCGGTGGTACGGGGGACCCTGCACTCAGAATTTATGGGCATAAAACACAATTTGTGCACAAATCAAGTTTTCTGTGCAGAGAACATGCTGTGTGCACAAATTCTATTTTGAGCGCACACAAACGTGCTTTTTGCGCAGATGACACTATTTGTGCACACAAAATATGTTTTCTGTGCTAAAAGCATGTTTTATGCACATAAATTAGATTTGATGCGTGCTAAGCATGTCTTCTGCACACAGATTAGTGCTTTTATTTAAACTCCCAATGCATTAGCACACTGTTAGCTTACTGCATCGGGAGTTCATTTTTTATTGTGCATGTGTGCTAAGAAACTGTGCACTGAATATAAGTGCACAGTTTTAATGCTCAGCTGATTATATCAGCCCCACCAGTTAAGTAAACTGGTCACTGTCTTCACTTGAACTCCATTACCTCAGGCTCTAAATCTTATCCCTGCCTCTCCCCAAGCACTTATTTTTCTGGTCTGCCTTTCTGCCTTCACTAGATTGTAAGCTCCGTGGTGCAGGGACTGCCTCTTATGTGTGCCACGTACATCTTGTAGCACTATAGGAACGGTTAGGAGTAGTATGACAGGGAAAGGTGTTGCATGCTTCAGTTTCTGCCAAAGCCATTCTGTTGTAAATAAGGCTTCTTTTTACAGCACTCCTCCCTCCATCTCCTTTTTCCTGTGATGCTAAAACGTCTAATTACACCAGAAATACCTGAGGGGGGGGGGGATGGGCAAGACATTCCAGCTTTCTGTGACAAACAGCAAATGGGTTTCTGATGAGCCAAGCAGGTGGCTAAGCCAACGCTAACCCAGTGATGAAAGGTGCACAGTACAGAGAGGAAGGCCGGCCTTCACGGTCTCAGCTCGATTGCCCTGGCTGCACCCGGCAGCCAGGAAACTCAACTGACATTATGTGGGTTTTGTTATTCTTCTTTTTAATGAATCTTTTAGATAGCGGTATGCTAATGAAGAGCTCATCAGATACAAATGGGGGAAGGTTTCACGGTGGCCCTGATGCTCCCTGTTATAACTGGCAAGGGCCGCGTGAACCTTCTGTGCCTCGAGGGTGCCAAATCCACTCTAGCCATCGCAGCATGCGTTTTGACTATCCCTCTGCCCCCCCATTACCACCATACAATAAACTTATAGCACACGTGATACACAAACCAGTGGCCTCATGGCAGAGAAGAGCCACAGTGCTAGGCCTAGGCAATCACTGCTCATTTTCCCTCCATACCTACTTGATCTCTAGCTTCACTCTGGCTTCCCTGCAGCTAAGGACCTCTGTGCTTTTTCCAGGCTGTCCTGAATGCCGACACTGTTTTTGAGAGCCCCCCGTCCCCCATCCCCGGCCACCTTGGTGACAAGGTGGCTCCGCCGCCTTTCCAGGGCCCGCACCGGCCCCTGCCATCGGCAGAGTTTGTGAGGGCGCTCTCTGTGCTTGCAGGGCCCAATCACTGACGACGACTGGGAGTGTGGTCATCTCTTCATCGTGACTTTTTATCAGTCGTTCGAATATTTACAGATCCAAAATGGATTTGCTGCAGCTATGTTTTGCCCAGGAAGCTGCATTCTCCTCCTCAGCTTCTGGCCTGCAGTCTCGGCTAAATCATCAGACCCCTGGAATTCCTGACCACCACGCTGGTCTGAATATTACCCTTCCATGCCCCCCCCCCCCCCAAACGTTCATGGAGACATTGCTACTTACACCCTGACCTTATTGATGCATTTACTACATTGATTTATATGCATCTACTCATATCTAGGAGGAAAGGATGACGGAATGGTGTGACATGTTCCATTTTCCCCCACTCATTGTTTCTCATTACATGACAGAGGGAAAGGAGAAGCTCTCTTCCAAAAGTGCCAAATTGGAATAAAATAGTCCACTAAGGTCCTTTCAAACTATCCTGCCCTTCCTTTTTCTCACCAGGTTGGTTCCCACCCACTGATTGCAGTATTAGAGCAACAGCACCCTGGTAGTCTTTGCAAGAGATGAACAAGACTAAGAGTTTTACTGATTTGTAGTTCGAGATAAGAACGCACGCATTTTTTTTTTTCCCAGGGAAAGAAGGAGGAAGGCAGAGCCACGCTGGAAGCGGTGAGAGCAGAAAGTGTGGAGAAAGGAGACAAGAATTCAAACATCCATGGATCCTGTGTGGATTTGAAGGAGCGTTAACTCCCCAACGCTAGTCAAAAAACAAAAGTTGTCAGGTTTTTTGTGCCTGTCGTCGACATTTCCGAGGTTCAGTGGAGGAAAGGGAGCTCTGAGCATAGGGAAATTCGCACCAACTTATTACATTTTTAGACAAAAACAAAAAATGTTGGAAACTAAATCAGTATTTCTCTGCAGATTTCAAGTTTATTTTCCTTTGCATGCAAAGATTTCAATTTATTTTTACCAAATTTCTGTTTAGAAAAAAAACCAAAACAAAATAGGATTCAGCTGCCTGTGGTCAGCAGTTTCTGAGGTTTATCCTTAGCTCTCCACCCAAAAATGGGCCTAAATGAAATAACCACAACGTGAATGCGTCTTTTTTTGTAACCTGCCAGGGGCCTGTGTTCTGCCAAAGTCTCCATAAAATATTTTTTCTTCCTCATTGATTTATTCTCAGTTTCCAAAATAAAAACTACAGCTCTGTGAATTCCTAGCAAATTCAGAGGTCAATGCGATAACTTTGCTGATCTGCACCATTAAATGCCATTGCAGTTGGCCTGTAAAGATACATTGCGCGTCCCGTTTCTATTCAAAAAGCCTAGAATTTCTGGGATCTGCTTAGTATGGGGCACTCTCCTCTTTTCTTTCAGCTCCAACTGTAACTGTAGCTGAATGGATTTGATGCGTTGCTGTCTGCCAAATAAGCATAGGAAAGCACCCTGTTTGGGTGGGACAGTACATCCTCCACGCGCTAAATTACTCCAGAGACGCCATGAGCCACCATGATTGGGAGCTACTCTCCCCATATATAATGAGCAAAAAATAGGCTCTGATCTTTGGCACTCCTTTTCTTTACTCACGCTGAAAAACAAGCTGATGCCTCATGCAGTAAGCTAATAAAAGCATGCTAGCCCACACACGTGCACAGAGGGACATGCTTAGAGCACGTAAAGCATGATGTATGCACATAAACCATGTTTTCTGCCCAGAAAATATTAGGCACACAAATTGCGTTTACCGCACATAAAGGCGGAGAACAGGACCCCCGCAGCATGAACCCCATAGACTGACACCTGCCCCAGAAACTTGATTTGCACCTCTGGCCTGGAGTTAAATGTCCAGTGTTGAGAGACCATGACTAAAGCCTAGGCACCTCTCTGCACTGAGGAGCTATAACTAATGGCTTCATTAAGAAGGGATGTGCAGGGAGAAGCACACAGTTCTACTCGTGTTTTTTTGGGCACCTTTTTAAAGTGCTGGACTCATTACATTAAGAATAAATGTGTACGCACAGGAACTGCCGCACCCTGCTACACTGAGGCCTCGGGGCTTAGGCCACTACCCCTATGGCACCACATGAGAAGAGGATGCCCATTATCTACTGCCTACTCTCCTAGAGTCCAATGAACCCCAACACTTTACAAATCAGGATCATTCCAAATGGAGGCAAATGGTTTGCAGGGAAACGGGGGAACAGGGAGCTGGGTGTTTTAATGCAGATAAAGGGAGTATTAAGAAAAGCACATGGTATTTTCCAATCTGATGTATTCTTTTGAGAATTCCAAGGTGAACCTTGACCTGTGATGGGATAATCTTCTTGTCTTGTGGATGATTATGAAGTGGAAATCTCAGACAGTTCATCAATTGTTTCCATCTATTTCATTTCTGGGTTATTTTAGGTTTTTTTGTCTTTTAGAATTGAACATGGCTCCTCTTTTGAAACCACAGATCCCCAACCATGTCCAAATGCAGATGGCAACTGCATCTTTAAAAGAAATGGCTCTGTTTAAGTGCTGCTGGTGTCAGCACTGTGATGGGGAGCTCACAACTATAACACAAAGATCTGTTTTACATATTAAAGTGACTCTAAACAACAACAATGTTGTCTGTAAGATACCTTTGCAGAAAAATAATCTTTTCTATCATAGGTTAATGTTCACCTGTAAGGTCTGATTAGGGGTGTGATGAGCGAAATCCATGGTGCAGAAGCCTCACCATGCACTGTCTTATAATGAAAGAGCCTTGCACAGTATACTGCTGTTGATGTTCTGTTTGGACAGGCTAGGTGTGAAGGCAAAGATGTCAATCACACACACCTAGCTGGCTGGTCACAGTTTCCTTAGCCTTGATTCTCAGTCAAAACAAGTTTGCCTGAAATTCATGGATTGACTGCTTAAAACTGAAAAAAAAAACAAAAAAACAAAAAAAACAACAACCCATAAGCAAAACATGCAAAAATAAATGAACTATAAAGGATCTTTGCAAGCTCAATCTCACCAGTATACGGTATTAATGCAGGGATACTTGTTGCCCTCACATCTCACCTTGAGGATTTTTCTAAAATGACGGCATTTAAAACTATCAGCTACAAGTAGGCTTAAGAAACCTAAGACCGATTTTAAATATTCTGGGGCTTATCGCACTGCAGAGCCCCGTGTTCTCAGCCTTGACGCTCAGGTAAAGATGCATAGGCACTCATGATCCCTGGCAGCTATGCACGTTCTCAGTGCCAACCTAATCTCAAAATACGGTGTGTGTGTCTGTATGTGTGTGTGTGTGTGTGGTTTTTTTTTATCGAGATGTTTGCCCTGCGGTTTGTTTTTACTGAGCTGGTAAATGGAGCCAAAAGCTATCAGTGTAATAGAAATCAATGTATATAACTGTACGTTATCAGACAGAAGACCCTGGCTCCTTCTACCCCAAGGTTCCAAATCAATCAAAGTGTAGCATCTTCCGTCCCCCTCCTCCCCGCTCACAAGAGCTGCCCCCCCCCCACCACCACACCCCCTTACCCCCACCCCCCGCGAGCACATCTATCAAAGGACCAGATGGATTGAGAAAGGTGGGCGTTTGGATACCAAAGCGTCATTAGTTTTTCAAATCCCTGTCTATAATTTTAGGGTTAGATTTTTGTTTGATAGAAACTCCTTTATTACTCTTTTAAATACTCTGCAGTTTCCGTGGGATTTGAGGGGGGGGGAAGAGTGGGGGAAATAAACATAAAACAATAACGAAATGCTTGGAACAAGGATCTTTTGGGTCACCGAATTAAAACCTGAAAAGGGGGGGAGGGATGCAACTGAATTTGGATTTAATGACTCGCCTTTTCCAAATCGAGCCCAAGGCAAGTTATAATGCGAGGACAGTAAGCTGAGCCTGGCGATCTTTAAAGAGAAATCCGTTGTCAGTTAATATATCGCTCCCGGCCCTTTCCTTTCTCTCTACCTGTTTGTAACCGGACTGATCTCACGGGCTTTCATGATTTAATTGCGCTGCTTCTCTTCCCAGCGGCTCGCTGAACTAACTTTATCTTATTTCTATGCGTGCTAATCCCTCTATTAGTAAGATCATCGCACACCCTCCTTCCCCGCCAAAGCGTTCCTGACCATGGTATTTTTAAAGCAAA
The DNA here is from genome assembly GCF_901001135.1 of Rhinatrema bivittatum. Taxonomy (NCBI): domain Eukaryota; kingdom Metazoa; phylum Chordata; class Amphibia; order Gymnophiona; family Rhinatrematidae; genus Rhinatrema; species Rhinatrema bivittatum. The sequence continues at coordinate 284,454,589 of NC_042617.1, read as the reverse complement.
CGAGTAATACATTTTTTTTTAAAGAAGCAGCTATTGTAACAGCTGTTGAAGTCAGTCTGCAAATACTCCCATTAAGCTCTCTAGTGTAGTAAGTGATGGTGGGTGGATGAGATCCTCCGACGGTTCTTTTCTAGATCAGATCTCTCCTGTACAACAGTTGCTTATCCTGAAGGAAACTACCAGTGCCCTATAATAAACTTCAGCTGCATACCTGAACTGCAATTTTAGAACCCTTTTTGGTTTTTCTTTAGGAAAATGATGGTTAGACACTTTTGCAGCATAGCAACCTTTCTCGGCTGTTTTATGAGATTTTGTTTTTCGCTTCTCCCGTATTTACGTGCACCAGCCCTTCCAGCACAGAATGCAAACTCCAGTACTCTTTCTTCTAATATATCTTTATACTTTTCCTCCCCGGTCCCATCCACTCCCCCCCCCCCCAAAAAAAAAAGAACTCAAATTAAATAAAGGATCGCATTTTGGGTTTCAATATGTTATCATTTTAAAAAAAAGTTGTCTTGCTAAGATCCGCAAGGGGACAAGGCTGCAGGGCTGGCACCTATTATTGTGATTTTTTTTTTTTAAGTAAATAACCATAGTGTGGTTTCCCCGTGAAAATCTTCAGGATACATTTCCGTGATTCACTTCACTACATTCCGCCTCTGGAGGAACAAGAGTAACCCCCACGCAAGAAGCCCCAGGTCGCACTTTTTTTTTTTTTTTACCCTAACTGTAAACGCTGCAAGATTAATCCTGGTTTGGCAAATTCTTTTGCGAGTTTCTGCCTCTCTTATCTTTAAGCTGCACACGTCATCCCAGTACCAGTTTGCCCATTCCAGCTATCCTTCGGGTACCTCTGGTCATCCTCTTACCTTTTGTAGAGCCCACTGGCTGACGATTAGCGACATCCAGCAGAACCGCTGCATCCTTCGAGGCAAATCCTGAAACCCTATCGGAATTAGGGAGTCAAGTAAAACAAAAAAAACAAAACAAAAAAAAACCCTCAACGCACTCCTTCCTTTCACATGGAACACTCAAGCCCAGAGGCGGTAAAATAAAAAGGAACGGGGAAAGGATAAAAACAAGAAAGGCAAAGCGCCGATAACTCCAGCAGCAAGGGAGGAATTCAACGGGGATCGGAGCATGGATCCGTAGGGGGAGGCGGATGGCGCCGGAAGAAAGAGGCAAGAAGAGGGAGCGGGAGGAAGGGGAGCGAAGAGGGAAAAGAAGAAAAACAAAGTTGAAATCTCCCACTTGCTGGAGAGGGGCTGTGCGAGTGCGAGCAAGGAAGGCGGCAAGTCAGGGCAGCCCGCTCCCGGCTGCATGGCCAAATCTCCCCGCTCCGATAGGGACGGGGGCGGCGCCCTCCCCGCCCAGCCCACCAATCCCGAGCGGCGTAGGAAACGCCGGCCTCTCCGTCCCCGCCCCCCTAAAACCGCCCCCCACCTCCTTCCCTTCCAATCAGAGGGGACGGGCTTGAAGCGAGCGAAGCGCGGGCGACGTTTATGCGAGGCGACTTTAACCTGCCACCCCCACCCCTTCCCCACCCCCCACCCCCACCCAATCCCATTCATTGCTCTCCAGGATTGCAGCGGTTCCTTTCGGGGAGGGGGAACGCACAAGTTCCTGAGATCGCTCCCCGGGCAAAGCAGCCCTTCAAGCTACCTGTGCAGAGGAGAGCCTCAGTCGGAAGTGCCTCAGAGTAGCCAGAGGCTCGGATTGGAAAAGAGAAGTGAATATAAAGTCAAGATGACCTCAAATGCTGTGTGTGTGAGAGAGAGAGAGAGAGGGAGAAGTAATCTGCCAACCTAGCCAGCTTTTCCTCTTCAAACTGACACTAGTCGGGGTTGCATGGGGGTTGGGGAACTTTTCCCTGCATAGATTCTCCTGTTGGAGAGAGAGAGAGACCCGAGCAGTACGCTGTGCAATTGAAAAGAGACTTCAAATCCCATTTACAAAGAAATTCAGCTCTCCCTCTCTGCCTGTTCAATGTTCAAATAGTATTTGCATTTGAAAAGCACAAAAGATTAGTCACTACATTACGAAAAAGGTGAATAGCCAATTCTTGGGAAAAGAGAGAGCGAGAGGAGGGATCAGAATTCAGTCAGGATGTGAGGCTTTTTTATTTTCAGATGCTAAAAGTCTGTGGCCCTACTCTACAAATTATCTTAAAACAGCCGGCATTCCCACTCCTCCCTCCATCCACATCCTTCTAACTGAAACCACTTGTTAAATGAAAAAGACAGTACATATGGCAAGTGAAGTTCCCCTACAGGGAGCATTATTATTTAAGAAAATATCCCCCATCTATCCAACCAATTCAGACCTCCCTCCGGCATGTCAAGCCCTTCTACTGAGGTTAGATATCTTCAGAAATAAAGCCTGAATGAAGATTCCCATGATGGAATCAAATTCGAAACATCGGTTTGTTTGGGTTGTTTTTTTTTTATTATGCTAGGCAATAAAAATTAAATTACTTTTCACCTCTGAAAATAAAATGTTTAGCTGTTTTTGTCTGTGACTACATGGGACGGATTCTGGCCACCGTCAATTTTAGCTGGCTGATCTTTGCTCCAAAATGGTATAAAAAAAAACCCGATCCATAACCCATCCTGCCCCATGTTTCACTTTCCTGTTCTGCAGCAGCCACCGTGTGGATTACAGAGCGACTGTCTTTGGCACCGACGGTATTATGGAGAGAGAAAAAACCCCCCAAACCTGCCATCTTTATTGGGGCATACCCCTAGAAAAATAAGACTATGGGCTGGTTCTTTGCCGGCTAAATGAATTAAAGAATCCACCCAGGGAAAAGCCGCTGAGAGATGCATGGGTCAAAGAGCTAGGCTGATTTGATTCATTCGAGCCTTTGTCTGCTTGGTAACTATTACTACTGCTCCGACTATAATCCGATACGATCACTACCGTACTGGCGCGTTAAATCGCGCACTTCAAAGTGCCGGTGGGATTCCGAACCAGAGTTTCCTCTAACGCGCAGGGCTCTGCCCCTCCTGTTGTTGATGCCTTGGCAGTTAAAGTAGAGGGCGGACGCCAGAGGTCCTGGCAGCATGATGACCGATGTACGGTAGGTACAGGACCACCCCCCCCTGAGATTCCCGGAGCCTTTCCCACACCGATGCCGCCGGCTGGAAGTGCTGCTGGATTCCGAGAGGTCAGTGCTGCCCCCCTCAGGGATTACTGAAGTGCTGCCGCTTAGCTCACGGATCTGTGGATCCCTGCCTGGCATCGGGTGTATAGGACTGCACCGGGGTGAAGGGGGATCGAGCAGGAAAGGTTGTGTGCGCCTGTCATTCACTACAAAACAGGTCTCCCCCCCCCCCCCCCCCGCTGGGCTGCACGAACGCAAACTGTTAGAAGGGAAGTAAAAAAGAAACTCCGCCACTGAAGTAATGTCGCTGCACCACATTAAGCTCTGGTTCCGGGCAAAGGACACACGACCTGTCTTTCCCCCCTAAGTGCGCTGCGAGTAAGAAGAGCAGCTCCGCCTGGCAGGCGACTTGCTCTGCTACCAGAAATAGTTTGCAGACCGGCGAGCCTTCTCAACACACAAACCCCCAGAATCTTTACAGGCAATTCGATAACAATGCGATTGGATTGCTATAGATCTCGCAACTTTGCAGGTGCTAAAGCTGCCTACACATTTGTTTTGTTTTGTTTTGTTTTTGGCCTAGCACTTTCCTTCTGCTACTTTGGGCTTGCAACTGAACTGAAATCGGCCTCTGCTGGACTTTTAGGCTCGTTAATGCCCAGCTTCCTGGATTTGTACCCAGTTGTGTAGCCCGGCTTCTCATCTAGCCCTGGCATGGTGTCCAGAAAAGAATAATTCTTTTCTGGAAAGCAAGCAGTACTGTGCCCCCTGATATGTCAGGGGATTAGCTGAGATTCCCTTCCTCTAAGGGGCGAATGCGCTATTTCTGCAGCGTCCCCCAGGGCTGCCACTGAGCTACTGGGCAGGCTGGTCTGCAAAATCTAATATCATCAGTCTGTAGCATTTCTGATGAGTTCTGTTTTTTACAGAATTGTTTCACAAGAGATCATAAGGAGAGGAGTGAGAGGAAGAAGAGACCGAGGAACCACATAACCTTCAGAAACACTCTTTAGAAGCGATTGACAAATCTTATTGACACTGTAAAGGGGGCGATCCGGGGCGATACATGAGGGGGTACAAATGTCACTCCATTTTCTTCTTCGGCGGCTGCCTGCCTTGTCCGTAGTACCTCATCCTAGGAGCTTGTTAAAAGTGCCAGGGCTCAGGGAAGGCGACTGGGCTTGCATTCTCACCTGTACCCCAAGGGATCGGGGCACCGAGTCCGCACTCGGCAGCTTTTCTTTCTCATAAGAGGCACCGTTGGCCACCACCATTTTTTTACATTAGTGGAACCGCCTGGGAAGCCACACAGACCCCTGGTTCATTTCGTTCCTTCGCATCAAATCTTTGTCGGTTTGCATACTTTGGTACTGCGCGCCTAGCTCAATTCCATGTGCGTACATTTCAGGTGTACACACATCTTTATATTCAGGTTTCTATGAAAGCATGTTTTATTATTATTCCAGCTTTCTACTTTATTAAGCAGAGAGTTTTATTTTGGCTATTGCACAAAATCTGATGAATAATGGGGGGACTGTAATGTCGAATTAATCCTTCACCACATCTGTTAAATTAAAACACACACACACACAAATCCGCTGCTGTCCTTAACCCAAGCTGTACCTCCGGATCAGCTCTGCTCATAATAGTTTCAGGATTTATAATCATCGGAAAGTCTGTCGCATAATCAAATCAAGGGCTGCGTAGGGTATACGCTGTCTGTACCCATGCATTATATGTCTCTTTTGTTATCCCGGAACGAATCCACTCTGCCGGTCTGACCCCCCACCACTGCCAACTCTCAAAAGCCGCGTGCCTTGCACTTGCACGGGCACATGCAACATGATGCCTTGGCGGTCGAATGCCCGTGCAGATTGATTGCTCGATCGATCGACTCGGGCTAGAAACGTGGGTCGCGGCAGTCCATCCTGCTCCGAAGTGCCAGGGACTCCGAGCCAGACGGGTGGGCCTGCCGGCGACGCTGCACCTTTCTCTACCTGCGGCGCAGTCACAAGCCCCACCACACACACACTGACTTCCTAAGCAGTCCGACCCCCTACCCCCACCCACGGTCTTCGCCCAACAAAGCCACCATGAAGCGAGCTGGGAAGGGAAGCAGCCCGAGCGCGTCCTTCCTGCCACCGCCTGTCTGGGAAAACTGCTGCATCTGGTCTGACACATTAAAGCTGGGAGATTGCACTTCGTTGCTTCCCGGGGGAGGAAAACTTGTGCAAGGGACGAAACACATCTGGCAAAGTGTTGGCTGCCTCCGTTAACACTTAGACGCACTTGTATTTGCCGGCTAGATAGGAGAACCGACTGTTTTCTTGAGCGTAGAATGGGGTAGGCGTGTGGTGGGATAAACAATCGAATGAAGGAATACATAAATAATATAAAAGGTACTTTTTCTTTCCTACCTGGCAATTTCCTCCTCCTCCTTCAGGTTTCCAGCAGATTTGGAGCTGGGCTCAACAGGGGCTAAGGCACCTTGAACCTTCCTTTGTTGAGCCTAATTTTGCAGTTCCTCCCAGTTGTTCTGCACCCTTGTTTCTTATTGTTCAATTTTACGCGCATTGTTCATTGTTCTCTGTAAAGCTCGTTTAGCTGCTTTTTTGTTTACTGTGAACCGATGAGATGGTCCCAACCTTCATCGGTATATAAAAGATTCTAAAATAAATAAATAAATAAATAACCAACCAGGCGGTCCTCCCCCATTTTAACCTTCCTCCCCTCTTGCCCACCCTCATGCGGACAATGGTTGAGCAGACTCCAGCACTCTCTGTAATGTGGGAGCAGCAGTGTCCTCTTGAATCATGGCTGGGGGGTTTCTCTCATGTCCCGCCCCCCCCCCCCCCCCCCAGAGGCTGCAGCGTCCCAGGCCCAGCCCAGCTCAAGGGACAGTTGCGCTGCCTGAGGATTGAACCCTGATTTCCTACCTGACCCAAATGTTCTACTTAATGTCTTTCGATCTCTTCCTCACCTCAGAAAGAGACTCAGCTGACCGTAGTAGCTGGCAACTTTCACAAGGCGAAATCTGAAAATGCTTTCTTCTCTTCTAACAGAATAACACACACAGCTTTGGTAGACATTTGTAAAAGCAACGTTTACGGTAGAGCTGGGCACGCACGCTGGCTCAGATTTGGTGGGAACCACCCCTGAACTAATGATGCTGGTTTTGGTGCTGCTCGTTGGTGTTGGGTTGTCCAGGCTGTTGTTGACTGTGACCCCCAAGTGTATCTCGAATCAAAACCAAGGCGATCTGACACCGTTTGCTACCAAGGTCCGTCCGAAACCAAGTTCTGTTTTTCATCCGGTTCTCCAAGCTGCTAAATACAAGGAGTGGTTAGAGTGATGGTCTGAGAGCCAGGGAAACCAGGGTTCAAGCCCATCTTCCTCGCTGACTCTTCGTGTGACCCTGGGCAAGTCACTTTCTCTCTTTTTGTCTCAGGTACCTTAGATAGTATGCGTTTGGGGGCAGGGACTTACTGTACCTGAATACTAATAATACTATACACGAGTTTGGCCATGATATGGAGAGGTCTAAAAATCCTAAATAAATAAATAAAACAAAACCTAAGTTATTGGCAATAGTCAGGGGTTAATGATTAATGTAAGTGGAAGGGCTGCTTAGATCACGGGAAAGCTGAGCTGGTTTATTTTGACAACTCGATTGAAGCAGGCAGTGCCAATCTGTGAGTCTGATTCTTGGGTTGGCCGGGGCTTGGCTGTGTTGGTGTTAGTACATTTTATTCCTCCTCTCCTGAGTGGTTCCCCGCTCAGCTGTGGAGGCAGCGCTCATAGGCCCTGGGAGTCCCAGCCCTCACGCAACAGTGACACCCAGATTTAGGATTCACGGTTGCACGGTAGTGAAAGGCGCCCTGGTGCATGGCCCCTAATGGAGGGCTATCATTGCAATGACCGGAGAAGGTTAAGTAAGGAAGCAGAGAGAAAACGAAGGGAAAAAAAAAATCACCAGTTAGTTACAAATGAGAAGACTCATCATGGTGCCAGATCCCAGCTCGGCACAGCTTCCCCATCCCGAATGTTAAGGTTAACGCGAGTCTTCGGCGCCTCCTGGTGGTCGCGTTTTGATGAGTCAGCTTTGGGTTCCAGCAGGCAAGGGCTTTGCTTTCGGGGAGTGTGATCTCTGCAGCTGCACAGGGTGCCATGCTCAAGGGGGGGGGGGGGGGGCGCCGCCGCACCCTTCCACCTCGTCTGCAGGCAGGAGCGTCGGGGATCAGCCTGCTGAGGGGAGGAGGGGGAGGGAAGGAAGCGGGTATTGCTGCTGAACAGGAAAGGGGGAGCAAGAGAGAGAGAGAGAGAGACAGAAAAGTATACTGGGAGGAGAGGTGGGGGAGGGGTGGACACTGTGGGCAGAGGGGAAAAGAGCATGGCAGAGGGAATTACTGCTTCTGGGCAGGGGGGGGGGGGGGGGGAAGGAAAGATGGTATACTGTGCTAGAGCCACTGCCGAAGGAGGGCGTGCTGTGCCAGAGTTGCTGCCAAAGTGGGCAATTTCAGTTTTCGCCACAGGGCACCGGATACAGCCTGGGCCACGAGCCCTAGCATGACTGCCAGTCTGGACTGCTGCATGCATGCAATTCTAATTATATCCAGCGGCTTGGGTCCCCTGGCTTCTTCAGCCAGGGGGGTACTCCACTTTCAGGAGGCTCAGAAATCATATTTCCCTTTGTATTTGTTCTCTTTTCCTTGTTTCAAGCAACAACCTGATTGCCTTTTTCTATTCCAGGGGAAATTAGATCTAGATAAACAAAGGATGATTGCATTCCCTTGGCTTTAACCGTGCACACTTGCGGCAGATAATACAGGGCAGCAGAAGTGCCGAGCACCTCGGCAAGCAGAGGGGCGCCTGAATAGTCTGGCTGCGCCCAGACCTCCCCCTCTGGCCCCCCACATACACAAACCACTATTTTTCTTTCTCAAGGCGTGTATTTCCCTTGGGCGCAATCCCATTTCATTCTTGCATTTTGTCAGGCAAAGCAAGCGATCCAGGCCTCATGCTTTGTACCCTTGTTAAGTAGGAGCTGAGAGATCAGGGCATTCCCGGCTGTCATTTTAAGATCGTTTCACCATGCAGTATAGAAAAACCTGGAACATGACAGCAGATAACTCCATCTCCTCCACCCGGTTTCCCTTCCTCCCACCGGATCTTCCACTTTACCCCTTTGCTTCCCTGTCACTCAGGATCCTTTGTTCTTCTCAGGAATTGTGTTACTGTTTCTGCCTCCCTCTGAGGAGCGATCACCGCGCTGGCTGCGAAGAAACGTTTACCCCTGTCCTGAGCCTGCCCTCCCTCCAGCATGGCGTCATGACCCCTTTGATGTCTAAACCTTGTGCTCACATACTACCTATCTGGGGTATCTTTCCTTATCAGACTGCTTTTTCAACTCAGGAACTAAAAGTCCGTTGCCTTGTGCGTGCCCTGTGTGACCGTCATGTTCCCTCGCTTATCCTTTTATATACTTTCCTTAGTTATCATTCAGGTTGCTGTGTGGCCTACTTTTGACATTGTCAGAAAATGGACTGGTCAAGGTAATCTTAATATACGGGGAGGAGAACGTAGCCTGAACTGAGCAATCCACTGTCAATAAACAGCAGCTGTCAAAGATGGTTTTTGTTTGTTGTTACATAAAACCATCAGCCATGGCCTGGACATCAAAGAGCATGAATGCACAACAGCCCCTTTTCTGCAGCATAGGCTTTATTAAAGTCCTGATCCAAGTTCTCTCTTCCAGGTCACCTTTGAAAAAAAATTAAGTCAGTGGCCACAATACATATTAACACACTATGCAGCTCTACCTTCAGCATGATCCATCAAGTATTGATTTAATAACAGTGCTTAAGGTCCACTGGAAAGAAGATAATTTACTTTTCCTTCAGTCAGGAAATGTGTGTATTTTATGCAAACAATAAGCCGATGGAGAGGAAGTCTGGGCCATGATGAACTACATCTTGATCCCGACATCATTTTCCACAGGCCCTTCACCAAGTAGTTTAATCAGCAGGCTCCTCTTCCACACTGATCCTTTTGCCTCTCCCCACCGGCACTGCAGGCTGAGTCTTCTGCCACTGGGTTGGGGTTTTTTTTTTCCATAAAGTTCTATAGTGTGTTGCTATTTCCAGCTGTTAAAGGAGACCGGGTTTTCCCAGAATGCCCTGCCCAAACCTTACCAAAGGATTTCTAACTCTGCTCAGAGAGAACTTTGTGTAGTTTTCTTTAAGAGACGCAGGCCAAACATGGGATTTTTCTTTTCAATTTATGCCTGGCCAGAAGAATTCTCAACTAGCCTACTTTGCCAAAATCAACATTCCTTTTCATCTCTCTGGTAGGGGATAACTAACATGTTCTTTTACTCATTGCCAAAATGAGCACTTGGGGAAATTTCAGCTGCAGCCAGTCGTCCCTCTGGAAATGGAGTTGCTTCCTGACACGTGACAGACTCCTGTGAGCACCCAGGACTTTCAGAACCCTGCTCTTTTATTTTGTAGTCCAAGCCATGTACTCTCATATCAGAAATTCATATGTTGATAATCATCAGTAGTTTCTATATATCGCATTTAGTGCAGGGCAGACATATAGAGGTCAACATGATGACAGTGTGCAGGAGAACCAGGTTGTGGATCACTTTGCCCTGTGTCTGTTCCATTGGCTGGCTAGGGCTAAGGATTTATTTACAAAATTTATAATGCACACTATCATTCTAGGCAGTTTACAAATAAATATACATAATAAAATTAATCAGTATATATGCAAACAATGAAGTACATGAAATTAATCAATAAACACAAAAAATGGAACCAAAGTAAACAATAAAAACAAAAAAATACAAACAAGACCAAACACAGAATTTACATAATACAATGCTTACAACAACTCAAATCACTTTTTGCACAGTACTAATTCCTCATCAGGCCTTCACAAGTACTTCCCATTAAACGCTTGTACATTGCTCTTTGAACCAGCTAAACACAGCTACAAGGATTTAATCTCATATACTTGAAATAAAGCACTAGCAAGTGAAAAACAAGGCAGAAATAAATATTGGACAATGGTCTACACTGAGTCATTAAAGGCTTGCTTCATCAAATATGCCTTTAATAATTTACAGAATCGTAGGATCGAATTTTCAGACTTCAGATTTTCGGGTAATAGATTCCAAAGCGCAGGACCTATCTGTCCAAATAGTCGTTCCCTAGATTCTGCATGGCGCACCTGCTTTACAGATGGCTGCTGCGCTAGGCAGGGGGGGGGAAGAGACATCATACAATAGTGACACAATAGCGCACACTTTTGGCAGAATTGGAGGGGACTGTATGTAGTCTGTACTCTCATGGCTGGGCTAGGTGGGAGGGGGTTAAAAATTAGGAAAATGGTGGACCAAAAACCTTCATGGGCCAGCCTGGTAGCTCAAAAGTGTTGCTGTGCGCTGCTTTGTGGAGGGCCTGAGTTTGATTCTTGGGTCAGGGCGCCTGTCCCCTGGGTCGGTCAGGACTGGGGATGCAATGCAGGCAGCAAGCACAGACCATGAAGGAAGGGAGGGAGTTCTGGTCAATACCTAGCGAGTGGGTCCCAACCCTGTCCTGGGGACTCCCCCAGCCAGTCGGGTTTTCAGGATATCCACCGTGAATATGCATGAGAGGAGATTTGCATGCACTGCCTCCATAACATGCACATTCTCTCTCATGCATATTCATGGTGGATATCCTGAAAACCCGACTGGCTGGGGGGGGGGGGTCCCCAGGACAGGGCCGGGAACCACTGACCTAGCCGCTAGACTCAGAGCCCGTGATTGCAGGGTTAGGGAAGGAGTCCTGGCTGCACGAAGACTGCCCCTGCAATGCCTGAGCTGGGAAGAGAGATAAAATAGGGGGGGGGGGGGGGGGGGGAAGATCTCTGGGAAGTCACGCCTGAAGGCTTGTGGTGCCACAGCCCAGCCCTGGTTCAGATTAAGCTGCAAGCACAGAAGAGCAGGAGGAAACTGCTGGGTCAAACCTCCCACCCTTCTCGCTCTTCGTAAAGACGATGCCATCAAACATTGAGAATTTGGCATATGGGGGGGAGGGGGAGGGAAGGATAGTCGATACTTGGAGAAAGCAGTGGAGAGCCCCAGTGGGATCCCTCTGTAGGCATGGCCTTGTAGAAAGGCCATGCTTTCAGAGAATGACAGGAACATACCATCTATGCCCCAGCAACTCCCAATGATTGCTTCCTGTCTCTATATAACCAATAAGCCTCGTCGCCTTGATGCAACGGCAACATTGCCCTCCGCTTCAATGGCAGGGAGGGGGGAAAAAAAGAGAATTGGATTCAGACAACAACCAACGAGGGCCCTGGCTTTTACTGACGGGGAACTGATAAGTATGGGGGGATAACCTGCATGGAGCAGCAGTTACTACCCTTAACATAAGGCATAGGATTATTACCCGTTAACTAATAAGCATCGATTCCTTTGACACAACTGCAAATAATCGTTCTCCGCTTTGACAGGGGTGGGGGCATTGGATTCAGACGACAAGCAACACGTGCCCTGACTTTTACAGTCTGGGGTACTGATACGCAGACATAAGGGGAAAACAGGACTGCTTCTACAGCCAAGTCCATAAGCAAAGCACGTCAAGCAGCACTGACTGACTTCTCAAGAAGGCTCTTCAACCAGTAAAAGAGAAACATGAGGGTGACCTACACAGCGCGGCAGATACTACCAAAAGAAGCTTGCTGAGCAGACTGGATGGGCCATTTTGGTCCTTTTCTGCCGTCATGACTATGTACTATGCATAAGACAGAGACTCCTAGAGGAGCTGTGGATTTTTTAAGTCAAACGTCAGAGGGAGAGAAGTGTTTCTTTCAGTTCCTTTATCCTGGAGAAACCCTAGGCTCCAGTCAGCGAGACCAGGAATTTTGGAGCTGCGAGAGATTTTTTGAATTATTTTAACTTTTTAGGTCATAGAAGACTTTTCCTTTGTGGACTTCAAGCTTACAGGAAGTTTTCCCACCCTTTCCTTCTGCTTTGTTTGGGAACTGGTATTAATTTTTCCCATATAATTCTCTCAGCCTGAGAGGGTCAGTGCCAGCACTGCTGAAGCAATGGCGAAGGTGGGATACTTATTCAGTAAATGGAGAGTCTGGGGCACCCATCTGCTGTTACCCACCACTTGTGCCCATCTGGTACAACAGGGAGAGAAAAGGAGAGGAGACGTGGAGAGCTGGATGACCAGCAAATGGAGCCAAAGTATTTGTCTTGAGAGTTTAAATTGGAAAGACAACCCCACCATTTATAATAACACAGGGAGGCTTCACATTTCTAATGGAAGAATCCGTGGATCCAAGAACCACGGATTCACTTATTTGCCCCATTTGACTTGTTTTGTGGCTGTCATGTTCAAGACATTTGTACAGAGTGCCCTACTTTATGTTTACTCCAGAACCTTAGTAAAGTTTATTTATTTTTATTTAAAAGTTTTTCTATACCGTCATTAAGTTCTTTACCATCATAACGGTTTACAATAGGGCACGTGTAGCAAGGAATAGATCGTACTTTATAGAAAGGGTGCCGATAGTGTCCGGTAACAAATAAACATTAAGTGCTATATGGTTTATGACATGGAATTTTCATTGATGAAATTCACATGGGAGAGTACATGCGCTGATTTTCAACATTTCGGATTATTTATTGATTACAATTATCTGCGGGGTAAAAAATCATTTCCAGGTGGTATCTGGAGATTATGTGCTGGGTGCTCTATGCCTGCTTTTCCTTGTTTATTTGCTTGCGCCGTTCTCTTTGTAAAAGGCTTGTTTGAAAAGCCAGGTTTTGAGAAGTTTATAATTCCTCTGGAGTCTTAGATCGAGGGGAATAGTGTTCCAAGTAAAGTTATGTTGGAAAAATGAGTTTGGCATCCAGTTTGATTATTGGCTCCTATTAAAGAAAAGGCAACTTAACACTCAGAACCCAGGAGTGTATCCTTCTACCTTCTTCCCCAATATGGAGAATCCTGTAGGACTGAGGAAGAAGAGATTTATATAGTAAACTGGGCAGGTACAATTAGCCCCAGATATCGCCTGTGTGCCCTGTGAACTCCAACAAAGGACGCCAGTCCAGAGGTTACAACAAGAACATCCACGCAGCCAAAAACACGAAGGAAAGACTACAAAGCAAATGTTAGCAAACCCTGTTTATCCATGGTTTTCTTTTAAAAAAAAATGAGTATAATTTGTTGTGAAAAATCCTATAGAATGATACAAATAACTTTTTAAAAGCAGGGCCGGCTTCAGGGCTGCTGCCAACCAGAGTGCTGCGGGGGGGCGGTCCTGGGGCACAGAGGGCGCTGGATTTGCACCCCCCTCCCCTTTCCCTCTCTCGGCTTAGCCGATCCATTCCCCGGCGATCAGCAGAGGGGTGCAGAGCTGAGAAGCGGGTGCTAGCCAGCAGCAGGGGGGGCTCCCAGTCCTTGTGTGCGCCCCCATCCCCTCCTACTCCTCCGGGTAGGATGGCCATGTGGGAACTGCACCTCGTGCACCCCTGCTGAGGCGCGGAGGAGCCCGAGATGGTGGGGGAAACGTCACATTCGCAATTCAGGAGCGGCACGTGGGGTTTGTGAGCTGGAACGTGGCGAATCGTCGATGGCCGACACTGTGAATTCCGCCACCTTAACACACGAATATGTTAAAAGCCATTCGGATTTAGCCTCTGGCGGGTTAGAACACCTGCTCTCGCTAATCACTAGCGCCTGAAGGCCCTACATCATCAAATGGTCGTTAGCCAGCCTACGTGAAAAGAGCTGGTGGGCTCAGGCCCCTTCCTGCTAGCCAGGTGCCCGCATTACTTATAAAGAACAGCACCACGATCGCTGCTAATTGCCCCCCCTCTAGTTAGTCTAGGACCAAAGGTCTGACCTGGAATGTAGATGGGTGCGCCGTGATGGGGGGGGGGGGAGCTGCTCCTGCTTGCAGAGAAGCTGAAGGTTGTGGGGAAAGTCCATGCTGTTCGGAAGAGCAGGGCATGGGTGGGGGGTGGGGAAGCTTATCCCGCCATTACGTCCACTATTCTTGCTCTGTACTGGAAATGAGGACTTGGGTTCTCTGGGCTGTCAATCCAACACCTTTCATGAGCACTTAATGCATTTTAAAGCAAGAGAAATTATACATCACATTAGCAAGATCAAAGACCGTGTGGATAAAAAAGACACTCTGACCTGCAGAATTTTTCCTACTGTTTTTTTTTTTTTTCTAACCTGCTGAGAGCCATCAGAAGAATATAGACTTACTTCTCTTACGCTCCTGCTACCTTTGTTATGAGCTTGGGATAAAGTGCTCTTTTATGCCTTGCTCTATTTTCTTCTATTTGTTATTTTAATAATTTAACAAAGTGCCCCTGATGTGAGAGAAATTATCATCTCATGACAACTACCAAAGCTAAAAGTTATTACAAGATTGGATTATAATATACAAGCAGGGAGAATCTGACAGTAATTTTCTGCTTTGCAGATTCCTGTATTTATTTTATTTTTTTGATTTGCTTATGCCACTGGTCGCAATTAAGCTGTGTTATTGCTTTGCCTATAGCGATGGTCATATGACTAAACTGTCCCTGCTCTCTCACAATCTTTTTTTTTTTCTGTGACGTACTGTAAAACCTGCTTAGTTAAAAAAAAAATGCTGCTTTCATCTTTGCCCTATATATTATTTTAAGAAATTCCATTAAAATGATTTTATCTGCAGCATTTGAACCCCCATGCCGACCCAACACTGTCATGTAGTTTTATGCATTATTTATTCTGTTAATTATGCCCGCAGTATTACATTGATCAAACAATTTCAAACACTCCAAATTATCAATTAGATTCCGCTTTCGGACTCCAGTGTTCTGCATTCAGAGATAAGAGGTAAGAAGTCCTTGGTGGAGGTAGATGTTGTCATGGCCTTCTGCAGCCTCTACTGGAGAAGGTATGAACTGGCCCAGTTAATTAGAGACCTATTATATATTTAAAAAAAAACAAAAAAAAAAAAGCCAGGATAAGACGCCCAATTTTAATATCAGCTGCCTGACCTAAGCCTTTATATTTCAATTTCTAATTTGTGGCCACATTCCATATTTGTTGAAGGTCTATGGTTTGCATATGTGACCAAGGTGAGGCATTCTGCTAGCATGTACTTTGTGCAGGGATCTGTAGCAGTGCGACTTGTTATGTTTTTCCCAATAGAAGGTGTATTGGTTTTCTAGGTTCGCGTGGATTATTTTCATTGTTGCTTGAGTTTTGGAAGTTACTGCTGTTTTGATATGGCAAGTTTGCTGTGTAGGTTCTAAGTGACTTTTTTGTAGGTTGTTACTTCACAAAGGGGTAGATTTTAAAAGGAGCACGCATGGCGTACATGTGTGCGCGCGCTACCCGGCGCGCACACATGTACGCCCGATTTTATAACTTGCGCAGGCAGGGGATGACAGGAAACTTGAATCAGTTACCATCAAGGGCCCGGAAATTGGTGGTTGGTGAAACAGATACTTATGGGAAAATAAGTGTGGGAGCTTGCTGGGCAGACCGGATGGGCCAATTGGTCTTTTTCTGCCGTCATTTCTATGTTTCTATGTAGCCTTACTCTAACACCCACCAAAATTTTTATCTTACCTTTTGCACCTGCCTCTGGGCAGGCGCAAGTTGCGCGCGCCGGCAGCCTGCCGGCACACGATCCTCCAACGCAGCGGCAATGCCTGCTCTGTCGAAGCCCTCTGGCCCCGCCCCTTTAGTAAAGCCCCAGGACTTACACGCGTTCCAGGGCTGACGCGCGTCACTGGGCCTTTTTAAAATAGGCCCGGCGTGCGTAACCTTTTCCAAATCCAGCCCAAAGTATCTACAGACCCAAATTTAGACACAGACAATTTAGGAAACTGCCACCAGCACCAAATTCCTACTGCTGCCATGGTGCCACTGGTCCTGGTAGAGCAGCGTCAACCCCACAGCAGCAGCAACTCCATCAAGAAACCTCAGCACGGGGCCTGTAAGCCCTCACCTGCTGACAGGCCCCACGATGCCCTGCCCTCTCCTCCTGCATGGGCTTCCTGTTATCATGGAAACCTGTTCAAGGGATGGTGCACACATAGGGTGACCAGCTGCCAGTTTTGCTCCAAACAGTACAGTTTTCCAGCCTGCTGTATGGTCAAGAAGCACAGCTTGGTGTATCCAGGACCAGAGACCAATCAGTGGAGGCAGCATGCACCAATGACCAATTAGCTGTCTGCTCTTTTCTTTAGGTTACATAGTAATGACAGCAGAAAAAGACCAAATGGTCCTTCCAGTCTGCCCAGCAAGCTTCCCATGGTAGTAAATGCCGCTCCGTGTAGGTTACGCCATGTTTCTGTTAAGGGTAGTAACTGCCGCTCCCTGCAAGTTACCCCCATGATTCTGTTAAGGGTAGTAACTGCCGCTTCGTGCAGGTTACCCCCAGGCCCACTACCCCCATGCTTTTTTCATTCATTCCCATCCTCAGGCCTGTAGTGATCCACAGTGTTTATCCTATGCCCCTTTGAAATCCTTCACGGTTTTAGTCTTCACCACTTCCTCCGGAAGGTCATTCCAGGCATCCACCACTAGAGATGTGAATCGTGTCCTCGATCGTCATAACGATCGATTTCGGCTGGGAGGGGGAGGGAATCGTATTGTTGCCATTTGGGTGTTTAAAATATCGTGAAAATCGTTAAAATCGTGAGCCGGCACACTAAAACCCCCTAAAACCCACCCCCAACCCTTTAAATTAAATCCCCCACCCCAAATGCCTTAATACTTCATCAACTTTGGGAGGGAAGTACTTACTTGCCCTAAACCAATGGCAGGAAAACCGGCACACTAAAACCCCCTAAAACCCATCCCCAACCCTTTAAATTAAATCCCCCACCCTCCCGAACCCCCCCCCCCAAATGCCTTAAATTACCTGGGGGTCCAGCGGCGGTCCAGAACGGGCTCCTGCAATTGAATTGTGTTGTCTTCAGCCGGCGCCATTTTGCAAAATGGCGGCCGCAAAATGGCGGCGGCCATAGACCAACACGATTCGACTGCAGGAGGTCGTTCCGGACCCCCGCTGGACTTTTGGCAAGTCTTGTGGGGGTCAGGAGGCCCCCCCAAGCTGGCCAAAAGTCCCTGGGGGTCCAGCGGGGGTCCGGGAGCGATCTCCTGCCGCGAATCGTTTTCCGTACGGAAAATGGCGCCGGCAGATCGTTCAGCGGCGGTCCGGAACCCCCGCTGAACGATCTGCCGGCGCCATTTTCCGTACGGAAAACGATTCGCGGCAGGAGATCGCTCCCGGACCCCCGCTGGACCCCCAGGGACTTTTGGCCAGCTTGGGGGGGCCTCCTGACCCCCACAAGACTTGCCAAAAGTCCAGCGGGGGTCCGGAACGACCTCCTGCAGTCGAATCGTGTTGGTCTATGGCCGCCGCCATTTTGCGGCCGCCATTTTGCAAAATGGCGCCGGCTGAAGACAACACAATTCAATTGCAGGAGCCCGTTCCGGACCGCCGCTGGACCCCCAGGTAATTTAAGGCATTTGGGGGGGGGTTCGGGAGGGTGGGGGATTTAATTTAAAGGGTCGGGGGTGGGTTTTAGGGGGTTTTAGTATGCCGGTTTTCCTGCCATTGGTTTAGGGCAAGTAAGTAAGTTCCTGCCCTCCCCCTTCCCCCGATTTACGATTTTTTAACGATAAATCGGGGGAATTGGTATTGTATCGTGGCCCTAACGATGTTTGACGATTTAAAATATATCGGACGATATTTTAAATCATCAAAAAACGATTCACATCCCTATCCACCACCCTCTCCGTGAAGAAATATTTTCTGACATTGGTTCTAAGTCTTCCTCCCTGGAGTTTCAAATTGTGACTCCTAGTTCTGCTAAATTGTTTGCAATGGAAAAGGTTTGTTGTTGACCATGGATCATTAAAACCTTTCAGGTATCTGAAGGTCTGTATCAAATCACCCCTGCTCTTCCTTTCCTCCAGGGTATACATATTCAGGTTCTTCAACCTTTCCTCATAAGTCATTTGATGGAGAATACCCACCATTTTGGGCACCCTTCTCTGGATCGCCTCCAACCTGTCTCTATCCCTTTTGCGATACGGTCTCCAGAACTGAACACAGTACTCCAGTTGAAGCCTCACCAAGGACCTGTACAAGGGAATTATCACTTCCTTTTTCTTACTAGATATTCCTCTCTCTATATAGCTCAGAATTAAGAACACAAGAACATGCCATACTGGGTCAGACCAAGGGTCCATCAAGCCCAGCATCCTGTTTCCAACAGTGGCCAATCCAGGCCATCAGAACCTGGCAAGTACCCCAAAACTAAGTCTATTCCATGTTACCATTGCTAATGGCAGTGGCTATTCTCAAAGTGAACTTAATAGCAGGTAATGGACTTCTCCTCCAAGAACTTATCCAATCCTTTTTTTTTTTTTTTAAATTTGACAATTTTTATTAACTGCAAAACACACAATGTCAAATGCAAAGTAGACATGAAAGCGAAACAAAATGTGTGACCAGTAACGAGAAGAGTAATATACAGTTTGTATCCCCCCCTCCCATTCCCCCCCCATGAAGAAGTCTCAGTCCATGCAAATAGTCCATCAGTCCAAGGGAGCGAGCTGCAAAAGAAAGATCAAATACCACGAGAAGCGTAACAGCATATCATCAAACCAAGTAACCAGTCTCTATGAAGCGCAGGTATCCTATGCAAGAGATAGCAAGGTAAAAAGGTATAAAAAGAAAAAGAAAAATGTAAGGGGCCTCCAGTGCACATTGGCCTCTAGGGATACAATAGAGACCTCCCCAGCTCGTGAGAGGAGGGAGCGATGGGGCGGCACGGACCCCAAGTCCCAGGATCAGAACAGGAAAAAGTGGTTATGGGCCACCCAAAAAAGTAAGAAAAGGGCGCCAGGCCTTTAGAAATGCAGGAAGGCGCTGATGTTTTACCGCCGTCAGGGAAGCCAATCTATAATAAGTGTGGAGCTTCGCCTGAATCTCCGGCAGGGTGGGCACATGGTCAGATTTCCAGTATGTGGCAATAAGGCTGCGAGCAGCTATAAACAGCTGAGCACAGAAGCGCCAGTACAGTTTGGGGATGGCATCCGGAAAGATATGTAGTAACGCCATGGCCGCCGAGGGAGACAAAGCTATGGTGAGGAGGTGACTCAGCCAGGCAAAAACCTCCCGCCACAGCGCTGAGAGCTTAGGGCAATGCCACCAAATATGTATATAGGTGCCGGTCTGGGAACAATTACGCCAGCATTTATCATCAATATGGGGGTAAAATTTATGGAGTTTATCAGGGGTAAGATACCAACGGTATATCATTTTAAAGCAATTTTCCTGCAACTTGGCTGAGATCGAGCAGCGTTTGGCTTGCTGCAGGACCGCAAGCCATCCCCCATTGCCCAGCTGCAATTGCAAATCAGTCTCCCATTGTGAAACAAAAGTGCACTGATCTACCCCTTGTTGAAAGAACAGTTGGTACAGTTTGGATGTTACACCTTTAAGCAGATCACAATAGGAAAAATATACTTCCAACAGAGAACGGCCAGAGCGCAATTGATTAGTGCCCTGTAGGTACCGGATGAAATGCACAACTTGGGCATAGACCAGGAAATTGGGGGAAGGAAGGTTATGCTTATTTGCCAATTGGGCCATGGTGAGAAACCCCCCTTGTGATAAAAAGTGACCAATAGTAAGTATGCCCTTCTCCCGCCAAGGAGTAAAATGTGGGGAGGAATGCCCCGGGGCAAAGCGCACATTATGAACCAGAGAGGATTGGTAAAAATAGGAATGCGTCCCCACCAGTTGTTTACGGGACTGTCCCCAAACGCGGAGGGAGGTCTCCAAGGCCCACGGGATACAACGGACAGAGGTCCATGTAGACCTAGGTTGCCAGGGCATGGCTGCAATAGCCATGGGACCCACCATGGCTTGTTCAATAAGCGCCCATTGTTTAGGGGAACAGGAACGATTGAGGTCTATCAATGCCCTGAGCTGTGCAGCTCGATAATACCAGAGAATGTTAGGCACTCCCAACCCCCCCTGCAGTTTGGGTAAGTAAAGAACCGCCCGAGGGAGCCGAGGGGGCCGTCTGCGCCATATGAAATCAAAAATTCTCTTTTGCCAAGAGCGTAGATGAGGGGGAGAGAGATACACAGGGAGAGAGGAGAACAGGTAAAGGAGTTTAGGCAGGGTATTCATTTTAATAATCGCAATTCTGCCCAGCCATGAATACAGACCCTTGTTCCAGCGACTCAAATCAGTAAATATTGTATCAAGTAATGGCCGATAATTCAGCCCGTACAAGTCAGCAAGCTGAGAGGATATCCGAACCCCCAAGTACTTGATATGATGTGGAGCCCATTTGAAAGGAAAAAGACCCTGTAACGTTCGGACATCCTCAGAGCTCAAAGTAACGTTGAGCAGTTCAGATTTATCAAAGTTGATCTTGAGGCCGGAGACAGCGCTGTACCGGTCTAATTCCCGGATGGTTCCCTGTAGAGACGCCTGGGGGTTGGTCAATATTAACAGCACATCGTCAGCAAACAATGATAATTTATACTGGGCAGCACCTAATTCAACACCCCTAATCTCCTGGGAATCACGGATCGTAGCGGCAAGAGGTTCCAAATATAGGGCAAACAGAAGAGGGGAGAGGGGACACCCCTGCCGAGTACCCCTGCCTATAGGAAAAGCGGGTCCATAACCATTGTTTACCTTCACCCGCGCTCGGGGGTGATCATAAAGGCGCCTGATCCATTGACAAAAACCTGGCCCAAAGGCCATCTTCCCTAGAGTCGAAAACAAAAAGGGCCAGTGGACCAGGTCAAATGCCTTTTCGGCATCTAGGGAAAGCAAGACTGCTGGGTCCTTCCGCCTATGTACCCACCACACAAGGTCCAGCACCTTCCGAATATTGTCAGCCGCCATACGATGCGGAACAAAGCCCACTTGATCAGAGTGAACTAAGTTCGGGAGATACTTATTCAATCGGAGCGCCAAAATCCGGGCCAGAAGTTTAAGGTCTACGTTTATGAGGGAGATAGGTCTATAGGAGGCGCACTGAGTGGGATCCCGCCCCGGCTTTGCGAGGACGGTGATACCCGCCACATTTGCTTGAGGAGCTAGAGTCCCCTCCGCCCGTAAACTATTAAAAAATTGAACCAGCGGCCCGGCAAGGACAGGTGCACATTTCTTATAATAGACCCCAGACAGACCATCCAGGCCTGGCGCCTTTCCAGGCTTGAGGGACTTGATGGCCACTAAAACTTCCTCCACAGTTATAGGCGCATCTAACGCATCCCGTTGGGGTGAGGTAAGGCTCGGTAGGGTAACCCCCTGCAGGTAATCAGTGATGCTCGCAGAGGGGATGGACCCGGCAGGGCTATATAAATGTTCATAAAAAGCAGAAAATGCAGCTCTAATATCCGTAGAAGCCGTCACCACTTCAGCCGTAGCATTCTTAATTTTAGAAATAGTGTGAGCGGCTTGCCTAGCCTTAAGACTACGTGCCAAGAACCGCCCCGCCTTGTCCCCACCCTCATAGTAAGCCTGCCTGGTCATATTTAAGGCATGGATCAATTGAGCATTGTCAAGATTATATAACTCAGATTTGGCAGCCAATAACTTCTGATAACAGGAAGTGGAAAGAGTATGCATATGTTCCTTAGTAAGTAGCTGAATTTTATGCATCAGAAGTCGCCTAGTCTGTTCCCGTTGGCGTTTACATGCCGCCGCCCGAGAGAGTAAGAGACCTCTAGTATACGCTTTAGAACAATCCCAAATGATACCGGGGTTAACCTCAGGGTCATTATTTAGATCAAAATATTCCTGCAATTGGGGAATAAGTTGCTGAATATAGGAATCATCTTGCAGCAGTGACTCATTCAGGCGCCAAAAACGCTCTCCTCGATCCCCATCATGCATATCCACCTCTAACAAGATGGGAGCATGATCGGACCAGGAGATGGCATCTATGTCCGTCGTGCGTACCAAATTGCCCAATTGTTTGTCAATTAAGAAATAATCGATGCGGGAGTAACTATCATGGGGAGAGGAATAAAAAGAATAAGAGCGAGACTTGGGGAAACGGTGCCGCCAAATGTCCAGTAAGGACCAGTCAGTAATAAGGGATTTAAGCTGTCTGCGGAGTATCTTAGGTGTATGAGATTGAGGCAGGGAGTTATCAAGCTCTTGCTGCAAGGTGACGTTAAAATCCCCCCCTAGAATTATATGCCCCTCTGCATGCTCTAAAAGTAAACCGCCAAGCTCCGTCAGAAAGGAGTCACGATCCTTATCTGGAGCGTATATAGTAACCAGGGTATAGACGCGGGTAGCCACCCGGACCTTCAGTAGGAGGTACCGCCCTTTAGGGTCAGCTTTATGGAAGATGTAGTCATGGACAAAGGTCGCAGCCAGCATAATCCCCGTACCCGTAAATTTACTGCCACTCCCACAGCCCGCGTGATAAACATGTGGATGCGTACGGAGCGCTAGGAGATGGCTATGCCTTGGTTTTAAGTGCGTCTCCTGTACATATACGATATCGGCTCGCTGGCGCTGAATTTCCTGCTTGAGTAGGAATCTCTTGCGGTAGGAGTTGAGCCCCTTAACATTTAGGGATACTATTTTAACCATGCGAAATAACTAAGAAAAGAATTGAACCATAGGATAGACTGGTGTGGTAGATCGTCCCTGCGACAGACAAAAAGGGATAGAAAGTTGCCCCTTGTCCCTTAACCTTAAGGACCAGACAAAGATAGGTAAAAACAAATCCCGGTGAGACTTCAACATATCTAGATGGGAAATCAGAAAAGTCCATCGCCACCCTCCATGGACCATGTCCCCAGGGGGTCAATAAACAGCTCACCAGCCGACAGTCAGCACCCCCCCCCCCCCCCCAAGCTCACCTTAGAAAAACATCATGGGAATAAAGCAGTAAATTTAGCGGTAGACAGCCATAAAACAGAAATCTAGAACCCACTCTAACACCTAAACATAAGAATAACAATGTGAGTGGGCACAAGTAAAAAAACCAAAATAAAAGAATCGAACAGGTAAAGCAAGTCCGTGGCTCTACCATAGGCTAACGAGACATCACCGGTCTCCGATCAGAACAATAGCGGTAGTATAGAGAAGTCTCAACCCTGATCCGCAGTGGGTAAACTTGCTGGGGTATTCTGTCTGCGTAGGCGGCCCCGACCCGCTTCAGGTCGCCGCCATCTTGGAGTGGCATCCATCCGGGACGGTCTGTGGGAAGGCCGTTCAGCAGTAAACGTGATCGCCAGCCCCGCTTCCGTGAAGACCTGCTCCGCTTCCGTCAGCGTTTTGAGTTTGTAGGTAATCCCCTTGTATTGAAATGACAGGGCAAAAGGGAATGCCCAGCGATATTTGATCCCCGCATTCCGTAGGGCACCAGTCACTTCCCGAAGTTGAAAACGCTTTTGGAGGGTAGATGGCGCCAGGTCACTATAGATAGAGATGGAGTGGGTTTCCCAGGTCCAATTAGGCAGAGATCGAGCTGCAGCCATAACATCCTCTTTTTGCCGAAAGTTGAGAAATTTGATGACAAGGTCCCTCGGCAAATTGTCTCTCCTCTGGCCCAGCGCCCGGTGTGCTCGCTCCAGCTCGATAACCGGATCCGCTCTCACCTCGCTCGAAGGTGACTGAGAATCAATTAAAAGAGCTTTGCAAATGGCCGCCGCCGTAACCATGCAGTCCTTATAGTTGTCGGTTTCAGGCACGCCACGTATGCGGATGTTAGACCGCCTGGAGCGATTTTCTAAGTCTTCAAGTTTGTCGGACATGGCTTCCACCGTCTGGTGCAATTGTGTGGTTTGCTGATTTAAATTTTCCAATGCAGCACTTTGGTGATCGGCGCGAGAGTCGAGTTCGTCCACGCGGTTCCCGACTGCATTCAGGTCTTCCCGCAATTCGCCCATGCGTTCCTGCAGGTCGGCTTTGTAACTTTTAAGATCCGCTCGAATTTCGCAGAACCAATTTCGGATTTCAGAGCGGGTGGGTATATCAGGGTGAAGGCTTCCCATCAGGGGATCAGACAAAGGGGCCGCCCCGGGTCCCTCGTCCGCGGCCGCCGCCACTTCAGCCCGCTGCTGACCGGCCTGCTCGTCGCCGTCCTCAGAGCCGATCATGTCGGCAACTTTGCTAAACGAAAACTGTTTCAAATCAGCAGTCCTTTTCCTCGCTGTCATCCTGCACGATCCAGCTACTAGCCGTCCGATTTTGAAGAGAAAAAATCCCCACTATCCGCAGAAAAAATGAAAATATCGGAGCTTGGGAGGGAGCACGAGCCACTACACGACCATCCGCTAGCGCTGCTCACCAGCGCCCCCCATCCAATCCTTTTTTAAACACAGCTATACTAACTGCACTAACCACATCCTCTGGCAACAAATTCCAGAGTTTAATTGTGCATTGAGTGAAAAAGAAATTTCTCCGAATAGTTTTAAATGTGCCACACGCTAACTTCATGGAGTGCCCCCAGTCTTTCTATTATCCGAAAGAGTAAATAACCGATTCACATCTACCCATTCTAGACCTCTCAAGATTTTAAACACCTCTATCATATCCCCCCTCAGCCGTCTCTTCTCTAAGCTGAAAAGTCCTAACCTCTTTAGTCTTTCCTCATAGGGGAGCTGTTCCATTCCCCTTATCATTTTGGTAGCCCTTCTCTGTACCTTCTCCAACGCAATTATATCTTTTTTGAGATTTGGCGACTAGAATTGTACATAGTATTCAAGGTTCGGTCTCACCATGGAGCAATACAGAGGCATTATGACATTTTCCGTTTTATTCACCATTCCCTTTCTAATAATTCCCAACATTCTGTTTGCTTTTTTGACTGCCACAGCACACTGAACTGACAATTTCAATGTGTTATCCACTATGACGCCTAGATCTCTTTCTTGGGTTGTAGCACCTAATATGGAAACTAACATTGTGTAACTATAGCATGGGTTATTTTTCCCTATATGCATCACCTTGCACTTATCCACATTAAATTTCATCTGCCATTTTGATGCCCAATTTTCCAGTCTCACAAGGTCTTCCTGCAATTTATCACAATCTGCTTGTGATTTAACTACTCTGAACAATTTTGTATCATCTACAAATTTGATTATCTCACTCATATTTCTTTCCAGATCATTTATAAATATATTGAAAAGTACAGGTCCCAATACAGATCCCTGAGGCACTCCACTGCCCACTCCCTTCCACTGAGAAAATTGTCCATTTAATCCTACTCTCTGTTTCCTGTCTTTTAGCCAGTTTGTAATCCACGAAAGGACATCGCCACCTATCCCATGACTTTTTACTTTACCTAGAAGCCTCTCATGAGGAACTTTGTCAAACGCCTTCTGAAAATCCAAGTACAATACATCTACCGGTTCACCTTTAACCACATGTTTATTAACTCCTTCAAAAAAGTGAAGCAGATTTGTGAGGCAAGACTTGCCTTGGGTAAAGCCATGCTGACTTTGTTCCATTAAACCATGTCTTTATATATGTTCTGTGATTTTGATGTTTAGAACACTTTCCACTATTTTTCCTGGCATTGAAGTCAGGCTAACCGGTCTGTAGTTTCCCGGATCGCTCCTGGAGCTCTTTTTAAATATTGGGGTTACATTAGCTATCCTCCAGTCTTTAGGTTCAATGGATGATTTTAATGATAGATTACAAATTTTTACTAATAGGTTTGAAATTTCATTTTTTAGTTCCTTCAGAACTCTGGGGTGTATACCATCCAGTCCAGGTGATTTACTACTCTTCAGTTTGTCAGTCAGATCTACCACATCTTCTCAGTTCATCGTGATTTGGTTCAGTCCATTTGAATCACTTCCCATGAAAACCTTCTCCAGTATGGGTACCTTCCCAACATACTCTTCCGTAAACACCGAAGCAAAGAAATCATTTAATCTTTCCGCGATGGCCTTATCTTCTCTAAGTGCCCCTTTAACTCCTCGATCATCTAATGGTCCAACTGACTCCCTCACAAGCTTTCTGCTTCGGATATATTTAAAAAGGTTTTTACTGTGAGTTTTTGCCTCTACGGCCAACTTCTTTTCAAATTCTCTCTTAGCCTGTCTTATCAATGTCTTACATTTAACTTGCCAACG
The DNA here is from genome assembly GCF_901001135.1 of Rhinatrema bivittatum. NCBI lineage: Eukaryota > Metazoa > Chordata > Amphibia > Gymnophiona > Rhinatrematidae > Rhinatrema > Rhinatrema bivittatum. The sequence goes on along the minus strand of NC_042617.1, from coordinate 284,428,315 downwards.
TTTATGCATTATCCTATTTTCTTCTGTTGGATCCTTCTTCCAATTTTTGAATGAAGATCTTTTGGCTAAAATAGCTTCTTTCACCTCCCCTTTTAACCATGCCGGTAATCATTTTGCCTTCTTTTCACCTTTCTTAATGTGTGGAATACATCTGGACTGTGCTTCTAGGATGGTATTTTTTAACAATGACCACGCCTCTTGTACACATTTTACTTTTGTAGCTGCTCCTTTCAGTTTTTTTCTAACAATTTTTCTCATTTTATCAAAGTTTCCCTTTTGAAAATTTAGCACGAGAGCCGTGGATTTGCTTATTGTCCCCCTTCCAATCATTAATTCAAATTTGATCATATTCTTCTGGCTTTGGCTATCACTGTGCCACATTGCTTTGCCGACTTCAGGTCGTAAGACACTATCACCCCAAGGTCTCTCTCATGTTCTGTGCACATCAGCCCTTCACCTTTCGGATTACCACACCCCAGATGCATGGCTCTGCACTTCTTGGCATTGAATCTCAGCTGCCATATTTTCAATCACTCTTCCAGCTTCCTTAAATCCTGAATCTTTCTCTCTACTCCTTCTGGCGTGTCCACTCTGTCACAGATCTTAGCATCATCTGCAAATAGACAAACTTTACTTTCTATCCCTTCCACAATGTCGCTCACAAAGTTGTTGAACAGAACTGGTCCCAACACCAATCCCTGTGGCACTCCTCTTAACACCATTCTCTCTTCAGAGTAGGTTCCATTTACCATCACCCGTTGTCTTCTATCCATCAACCAGTTTGTAATCCATGCCATCACCTTGGAGCTGACTTCCAAGCTTCTTATTTTGTTGATGAGTCTTCTATGTGGGACGATATCAAAAGCTTTACCAAAATCCAAGTAAATTACATCGAGCGTTCTTCCCTGATCCAGTTCTCTAGTCACCCAATCAAAGAAATCAATCAGATTCATCTGACAGGACCATCCTCCTGATGAATCCATGCTGTCTCGGGTCCAGCAATCCTCCTGACTGTAGATAGATCACTATCCTTTCCTTCAGCAGAGACTCCATTAATTTTCCCACCACCAAGGTGATGCTAACCGGCCTGAAGTTTCCAGCCTCTTCTCTGCTCCCACACTTGTGTAGCGGGACCACGACTGCTCTTCTCCAGTCATTAAGCACCACATCCTTATCCAGGGATCTATTGAACAGGTCAGACAGCGGACCCACCAACACACCTCTGAGCTCCCTCAGTATTCTGGGATGAACCTCTTCAGGCCCCATGGCTTTGTCCACTTTCAGTTGTTCTAGCTTTTCCCATACATTCTCTTCCGTAAATGTAGTTTCGTCTACGCCACCTCCTTCTACAGTTATGCTAGCAAGTGACAGTCCTTCTCCAGGGACTTCCTTAGTGAACACTAAACTAAAGTATTTGTTTAATATTTCTGCCATTTCTTTCTCTCCACTCATTGATCCTTATCACCTTTCAATTTCACTATACCACTATGGACCTTTTTCCTTTCTCTGATGTATCTGAAAAATATTTTGTCACCTCGCTTTACCTCCTTGGCAATCCTTTCCTCTGCCTGATGTTTTGCTTTCTTGATTACTTTTTTCATCTCCCTCAGTTTCGCCAGATAATCCCTCCCTGTGTTCACTTTTTGGGATCTTTTATATTTCTTAAACACTGCTTCTTTTGCTTTTATTACATCAGCCACCTCCTTTGTGAACCAGATTGGTTTCTTATTTCTCTTACTTTTGTTTACTTTTCTAACATATAGATTTGTTGCTTTTGTCTGCATTTTGGAACTGCAAAACTCGGGTCTTTGTGTGACTTCTCTGGATCCTATTTGCGATATTAAACCATACTGTTTGATGATCACTGGTGCTGAGGTGGGCACCCACCAGAATATTATCCCCAATAGTGATCACAAGGTCAAGTATAACTCCCTCCCTCATGGGTTCCATTACCATTTGTTTGAACAGAGCCCCTTGCAGGGCATCCACTATTCCTCTACTTCTGTTAGATTCTGCAGAAGGGATTCTCCAGTCCATGTCCGGCAGATTAAAATCTCCAACAATCAACACTTCTCCCTTCCTTCTCACCTTTTGTATGTCTTCTATCTGCTCTCTGTCTGGTTCTTCCATTCGAGTTGGAAGCCTGTAAACCACTTAGGTAAAAATGGATGCACCATCATCTTTTTTTAGGACGGCCCATAATGCTCCTTCTCTACCTCCAGATCCTTGCAGTTCAGTTGCTTGGATAATGTTTTTGACATAAAGAGCTACTCCTCCCCCTTTTCTGTCCTTCCTTAATATGTTATAGCCTGGTATGGCCATATCCCAATCATGAGAATCCGTGAACCATGTCTCCGTAACAGCAACTATGTCCAAATCCGCCTCCACCATTAGGGCTTGCAGGTCTTGGATTTTATTGCCCAGACTGCGAGCATTAGTGCTCATAGCACTCCAGTTTTGATTGATCTGATTAGTGCTTTTCTTAGGCTTGGTTTTTGCCTTATTCAGCTGAACTTTGTTATTCCCTTCATCCTTCTTTGTTATTGTATTTGGTTTTGTTGTTCGGGGGTGACACTTCACTCTCCTCCTGCCACTCCCGTTTGGTTTAAATGCCTTATGGCATAGGATTTGAATTTATCCCTTAGTATCCTTTTTCCTGCCACAGACAGATGTAAGCCATCTTTGACATAGAGACCTTTTCTATTCCATAACTTGCCCCAGCCTCCAGTATATCCAAAACTATGTTCCTTACACCAGGTTTTGAGCCACGCATGGAAGTTATCTATATGGCTTAGTCTCTTTTTCCCCTTTCCATGAACAGGTAAAATTTCTGAAAAGGCAATAATCTTCACTATGTAACTAATCTGCTTCGCCAGAGAATGGAAGTCTCTCTGTACCACTTGGATGCTGTTTCTAGCAAGGTCATTGGTTCCCAGATGGATGATAATATCAACTTCAAAGTCCTGTGGTGCAGCTGCAGAAGAAGATAGGGAAGAGACATTTGCTCAACCTTAAGCAAGGAACATTAGTTCCTACTAATCTGCCCACTTGCCCTGAAACTTGTGCTTCCCTTTCTCTGTTCCCTCCCTCTGAATTAGGCCCGGATGCTTCTCTGGCATCTGCTGCCTACCTCGACTGTCTCTCTGGCGACCTACTCCCAGACTTGTTTGACTTGTGTGGCACTTCAGGTTCCAATGTCATCACATTCCTTCCCAGGCTCGGTCCCGCAGGCAACATGGCTGCCACCGCAGCTTTCTGGAATAAGATTGTACTGTTGGCTGCTGCTACACACTGTCTGCCTGTGCCTGCCTTATGCCTCTGTCAGACTCAGTCCTGCATGGGTGGTGGGGATTGCCACCACAGTTCTCCAAAGTAAAGTTGTGTTTGCTGTTTGATTGAGTTGCTGCTGCCTCCTCCTCTTTCTCCTTCATGTACTGGGCTGACCTGGCTTGAAAAAGAATGGCTGTTTCCTACTGTCAGGATTGCCATTGCATCCACACCTGGCTGGTAGGCCTGAAAGACAGAGCCAACACCACCATAAGTGTGTGTGTGTGGGGGGGGGGGGAGGTCAAGAGGAAGGGGACAGGGGATGCTCATGCTACAGGGAAGTGAGGAGGGAGATAGGGAATGACAGGCACAAGGAGGAAGAGAGAGAGAGAGAAGAGTGCTGGGAACATCATCAGGGGGAGGGTGGGCAGAGGTAGAGGAGGAGGGTAGGCTCGAATTAGGGGGCCATTGAGGAAATCAGAGGGATGATGGGAAGCAGAGGTAGTTGGAGGGGGAGGAGGGAGACAGGCAGGGAGATGCTGGGCGGAGGAGAGGAGGCAGCATCTTTGGACCTAGTCCAGGCCTAGGAGCCGCAGCATCTAGAGAAAACAGGGGTAGAGGAAGCAGTATTGGGCAGTGGTGATGTTTTTATTTTTCCAGTGTTGCACTGCAGAGTCTGGCTCCTTGGAATTTCCAGTTCAGTTATTGTCTGCACATTTCTGTTTCTAATTGCATTCCTTTATTCTGTATTTGGTCAGGATCTGTGTTCTCTGCGTGTGATCGAAGTGAAGAATTCTGCTAGTATGTAGTTCCAGTGCAGTGGTCTTTAGCAGTGCGGCTTGTTTGTTTTACAATAGGAGCTGTATCCCCTCGGCTCTTGAAGTGTGGTTGGCACATATCATAAAGCAAGTAGGAACTTGGTTATCCTCTGTGTTTTTATAGGATCCTTTAGGGAAGGGGAAGCCGCTTTATGATTGTTGAATTTAATTATCAAAATCTCAAGGCGGGGGAGTCTAAATACCTAACAATACCGCTGTACAAAGGAAAAGAAGAAAAGAATATGCTAAATTGACATGAGCCTGTTAAATATAACAGCAGGCCTTCCTTCTTCCTTCTCCCCTGCCACAATCTTCAGATTTGACGGGGTGTGCAGTTACAGTCCATGGAAAGGTTGGCCACCCTAGCACCATAGGGGCCTGTTAACATGCAAGAGCTTGTAGGCCCCCTGCTGAAGTTTCTTGATGGAGTTGCTGCAGGGCCAGGCTGGGCTATTCTACAGGACCAGTGGCAGAAGTGAGGGGAGATGCTGGGAGCGGGCAAGACCTGGGTAGAGGTGATGAGAGGGGGAAGGTCTCCTCGCAGCTCTGATAACCTTTGGATGAAGGCACCTTACCCCATCCATCCAGTTATCGAGGTGACGCAGGGAAACTCCTGCACTGCTCATGGACTTCCCAGTTTTAAATCTGACCCAGAGTACATGGTAAAAGTTTGTATTGCCACTGCTGAAGTGACAACAGCATCTGAATTTTCTTTTTCTGGTGAATTAGTAAGGGGAAACATCCTAGCTCTGCCCAGCCAACCAGGTCAGCCAGGCAATATCTTCAACCAGTACAGCATGCATTTCTTTTAATTTATAAACGTATGTATTTATGGGTTGGGTTTTTTTTTTTTTTGCTGTCTACTCCCAAAACTAAAAAAAAAAAAAAATAAATCGCAGATGACAGATTCATTGCACACTGTGATATGACCTGTGAAACATTTGTATTATGTGTGCCTACATATAAAACTAAGTTTAATATTTAAAAGCATGATGTCCAATTAAATGTTTTGAGAGGTGTGATGGGGGTCATAATTGCAAACTTAATTATTAAAAACTCAGGGGAAGGGGCAGAGAGGAGGGTGCAAGGGTGAGCCTTCCACCAGTTCTGCCCATAGCACAAGGCCCTACATACTGTGCTTGCACCAACTTGGATGGGCTGGAAGGAGGCAGATGCTGCACATCAAACTTGTATAGGACCACGGAGTCTGGAAAAAGATTCAGGTGCTAATGTGCCAGCCCATGTGGGCCAGGAGGAGGCACAAGTGAATTGGCGCGTTGGCCTGCTTGGGTCCGAAGAAGAAGGCAGCAGGCAGCTGTCTCCTCTCATCTGGCATAGAGAAGGAAAGCTTGAATTGCCGGCTGGCATCAGATTAATAGGGAAGGAGGGGAGTGCCTGAAAGTTGGCGAGGAGAGGGAGCATGGCCATTAACATGGAAAAAAAATAAAAGAGGACCTAGTCAGAAAAATCTGCCCACGGCCCCTTATGGGATTAAAATCATCGGCTCAGTGTGCTGCAGCAGTCAAAAAAGCAAACAGAATGATAGGAATTATTAGGAAGGGAATGGTTAATAAAATGGAAAATGTCATAATGCCTCTGTATCGCTCCATGGAGAGACCGCACTTTGAATACTGTGTACAATTCTGGTCGCTGCATCTCAAAAAAGATATAGTTGTGATGGAGAAGATACAGAGAAGGGCAACCAAAATGATAAGGGGAATGGAACAGCTCCCCTATGAGGAAAGACTAAAGAGGTTAGGACTTTTCAGCTTGGAGAAGAGACAGCTGAGGGGGGATAAGATAGAGGTGTTTAAAATCATGAGAGGTCTAGAACAGGTAGATGTGAATCGGTTATTTACACTTTCGAATAATAGAAGGACTAGGGGGCATTCCATGAAGTTATCAAGTAGCACATTTAAGACTAATCGGAGAAATTTCTTTTTCACTCAATGCACAATAAAGCTCTGGAATTTGTTGCCAGAGGATGTGGTTAGTGCAGTTAGTGTAGCTGGGTTTAAAAAAGGTTTGGATAAGTTCTTGGAGGAGAAGTCCATTAATGACTATTAATCAATTTTACTTAGGGAATAGCCACTGCTATTAATTGCATCAGTAGCATTGGATCTTCTTAGTGTTTGGGTAATTGTCAGGATCTTGTGGCCTGGTTTTGGCCTCTGTTGGAAACAGGATGCTGGGCTTGATGGACACTTGGTCTGACCCAGCATGGCAATTTCTTATGTTCTTGTTCTTAACATTTTATGTGGCAATTGTGCTCATAAGAACATAAGAAATTGCCATGCTGGGTCAGACCATGGGTCCATCAAGCCCAGCATCCTGTTTCCAACAGAGGCCAAAACCAGGCCACAAGAACCTGGCAATTACCCAAACTCTAAGAAGAACCCATGCTACTGATGCAATTAATAGCAGTGGCTATTCCCTAAGTATAATTGATTAATAGCCATTAATGGACTTCTCCTCCAAGAACTTATCCAAACCTTTTTTGAACCCAGCTACACTAACTGCACTAACCACCTCCTCTGGCAACAAATTCCAGAGCTTTATTTTGCGTTGAGTGAAAAAGAATTTTCTCCGATTAGTCTTAAATGTGTTACTTGCTAACTTCATGGAATGCCCCCTAGTCCTTCTATTATTCGAAAGTGTAAATAACCGAGTCACATCTACTCGTTCAAGACCTCTCATGATCTTAAAGACCTCTATCATATCCCCCCTCAGCCGTCTCTTCTCCAAGCTAAACAGCCCTAACCTCTTCAGCCTTTCCTCATAGGGGAGCTGTTCCATCCCCTTTATCATTTTGGTTGCCCTTCTCTGTACCTTCTCCATCGCAACTATATCTTTTTTGAGATGTGGCGACCAGAATTGTACACAGTATTCAAGGTGTGTTCTCACCATGGAGTGATACAGAGGCATTATGACATTTTCCGTTCTATTAATCATACACTTCCTAATAATTCCTAACATTCTATTTGCTTTTTTGACTGCTGCAGCACACTGAGCCGACGATTTTAAAGTAATATCCACTATGATGCCTAGATCTTTTTCCTGGGTGGTAGCTCCTAATATGGAACCTAACATTGTGTAACTACAGCAAGGGTTATTTTTCCCTATATGCAACACCTTGCACTTGTCCACATTAAATTTCATCTGCCATTTGGATGCCCAATCTTCCAGTCTTGCAAGGTCCTCCTGTAATGTATCACAGTCACTTGTGATTTAACTACTCTGAATAATTTTGTATCATCTGCAAATTTGATAACCTCACTTGTCGTATTCCTTTCCAGATCATTTATATATATATATATATATATATTGAAAAGCACCCGTCCAAGTACAGATCCCTGAGGCACTCCACTGTTTACCCTTTTCCACTGAGAAAATTGACCATTTAATCCTACTCTCTGTTTCCTGTCTTTTAACCAGTTTGTAATCCACGAAAGGACATCGCCTCCTATCCCATGACTTTTTAGTTTTTGTAGAAGCCTCTCATGAGGGACTTTGTCAAACGCCTTCTGAAAATCCAAATACACTACATCTACCGGTTCACCTTTATCCACATGTTTATTAACCCCTTCAAAAAAATGAAGCAGATTTGTTAGGCAAGACTTCCCTTGGATAAATCCATGTTGACTGTGTCCCATTAAATTATGTCTTTCTATATGCTCTACGATTTTGATCTTGAGAATAGTTTCCACTATTTTTCCCAGCACTGAAGTCAGGCTCACTGGTCTATAGTTACCCGGATCGCCCCTGGAGCCTTTTTTAAATATTGGGGTTACATTGGCCACCCTCCAGTCTTCAGGTACAATGGATGATTTTAATGATAGGTTACAAATTTTAACTAATAGATCAGAAATTTCATTTTTTAGTTCCTTCAGAACCCTAGGATGCATACCATCTGGTCCAGGTGATTTGCTACTCTTTAGTTTGTCAATCTGGCCTACTACATCTTCTAGGTTCACAGTGATTTCATTCAGTTCGTCTGAGTCATCACCCCTGAAAACCATCTCTGGAACTGGTATCTCCCCAGCATCCTCATTAGTAAACACGGAGGCAAAGAATTCATTTAGTCTTTTCTGCAATGGCCTTATCTTCCCTAAGAGCCCCTTTAACCTCTCTGTCATCTAATTGTCCAACCGACTCCCTCACAGGTTTCTTGCTTTGGATATATTTAAAAAAGCTTTTATTATGAGTTTTTGCCTCTATGGCCAACTTCATTTCAAATTCTTTCTTCGCCTGTCTTATCAATGTTTTACACTTACCTTGACTATGAAAAGTGGTATGTTGCACATTCTCTCTCTTTAAGGGGGATGGTTTTTATTCTTCACCATTTGGAAGTCAGCATTTAATTTTGGGGGTTATTTAAAGGTAAAGCACCTTCCAGTGAGAACATTTTATACTCATTGTATGGAATGGGGTGACCATAGTGCAACTAACATGTGATTCCTCTTACAGGCCCCGGAGTCCGGGAAATGTACCTGGACAGCGGCATGGGACTGCAAGGCAGGACTCGGGGCAAGGCAAGTACCAGCCTTCCACCTAGCAAGCCCCTCCCCCGCAGGTTGAGCCCTTAGGTTCTGGGGACAGTAGGTTTCTGCGGCAGCAGTACCTTATAGTGGTGAGTCCACACAGGCAAGGCTTGGACAATGTGGCTGGGATGAAGGCAAGATAAGGCAAGCAGGCTTGGTTGGCAGGACAAGGCAAGCAGGCTTGGTTGGCAGGACAAGGCAAGCAGGCTTATGGCAATGCTGGATACTAAACAGGACCTAGAACTAGACAAGACAAGGGTGAGACAAGGCAAGGACAGGACTCTGGTACAAGCAAGACTGGAGACTGAAACATACTGGTCAAGACCAACAAGACATAGAAGGGAAACACAGAACAAAGAACACAGAAGCCCAAAGGCAGCAAGGATGGAACAGACAGAATAGGCCTGAAGGCCCTAAGGCAGGATACAAGAGAAAATAGGCCAAAGGCCTCAAGATAGGAACAAGGCAAGATAGGCCAGAGGGCCTCAAAAAAGGCAAGAGACTAGAAGGCCTGAAGGCCACAAGGCAAGAATAAGACAGATGGCCTGTAGGCCTAAGGCACGGCAAGACAGATCAAGGGTCAGGTTACAGAGCCAGAAGTGACACCATGAGAAGACTAGGCTACTATGGCAAGATGGATTTACATAGGACTGGGACTTGGGCATGACAAGAACAGTGAGGAGGAACTTGACAAGATTACTTATGAGGCATATTGAAGGCCTCTTCTGGTGGGGAGGCATCATGAAGGTAGGATAAGGCTGTATAACAGGCAAAATCCTAACCATTCCTACCTTCTTTTCAGACCCTCTCCTCCTGGTACCCAATTTTTCTGAGGACTATGGACAGATAAACGAGGCATGACTTGGCTTGAAGTGACAAGGCAAAGCTTAGCTGAAAGATTGGATATTCAAACTGGCATCAGGAGAGTCACCCTCTTCTGGCTGTGAAAGAGTATCCCCTTCTGGGTAGGCAGGCTATAGAAGAGTGCCCTCTCTTCTGAGCAAACAGACACCCCCTTCTGGAGGATGGGCTGTGGAAGAGCACCCTCTTCTGTGTGTTCCAGGTGCTTGGGCAGGAGCACTGCTGACTTGGAGTGTCTGAAAAGCAGAACCATAGGCACAGGGTGGCTGGAATGTAAGACCACTGGCTCAGGATCATTGGGAAAACTTGGACTACCAGCACAGGGTGCAGGGAGAGTGGAACCACTAGCATGGTAAGCTGGGGCTCCTCCCGGAGAAGCACGGCTGACTTGGGCTCCTCCTGGAGAGGCACGGCTGGACTAAGGTCCCTCAAGCTTGGCAGAGAGGTAGACAAGGCAGGTTCCCACTGGAACAAGGCTATGGCTGCAGGCTCTTCCTGGAAAGGTTCAAGTGAAAAAGAATGTACTTGTTGGAATAAGTCCATTACACTGGACTATTCCTCCCAGAGTGGATCATCTGGACTGGAGTCCTCCAGATGCTAAGGTGAAACTGTGTGGTTGCAGGATCAAACTCCTCTTGAAGCAGAGGTTTTAACAGGATTTTCACTTCACTTACTGACTGACAAGAAGTGCTGAAGGTACCTGGAGACAGAACAGCAAACTGGCATGGACTCTGTGGAACAGGAAGAGATTTAGTCTTTGAGCTGAATTCTGAAACAGGCAGAGAAAAAGTGGAAGCTATTTTTTTCTTAGCTGTCAGCCTTGAGCTCATTAGCAAGTTGCTGCCACCAGATGTGATTTTCTGTATTCTAGAGGCAGGATTAATTAGCTGTTTTTGCCTCATGGCTTCTACAGACAGGGACAGAACTGGATTAAGCAGTGCTTTCATTAGTCCCAGGAGTGTTAAAATGGAGTCACAAGAAGATTTTATTTTTCCAGGTAAGGAATTTAAACCACTTGAAAATGCTGTGGTGGAATTAATTGTTCAGTTTACACTGTCTTGATCAATAGGAACAGAACCCAAATTAGTCAGGCCAGCTAGGGTTTTCAGTGCTTCTATTTCCCTCTGCTTCTCTGTTCTGAATTCAACAGGAGATTCTGCTTTTTTCAGGTAAGGATTTTAAACCATTTGAACAGGCCACACCTTGAATACTGTGTAAAATTCTGGTCGCTGCATCTCAAGAAACATATAATTGCGATGGAGAAGGTACAGAGAAGGGTGACCAAAATGATAAAGAAGATGGAACAGCTCCCCTATGAGGAAAGACTAAAGAGGATAGGACTGTTCAGATTAGAGAAGAGACCACTGAGGGGGGATATGATAGAGATGTTTAAAATCATGAGAGGTCTAGAATGGGTAAATGTGAATCGGTTATTTACTCTTTCGGATAGTAGAAGGACTAGGGGGAACTTTATGAAGTTAGCAAGAGGCACATTTAAAACTAATCGTAGAAAATTCTTTTTCACTCAACGAACAATTAAACTCTTGAATTTGTTGCCAGGAGATGCGGTTAGTGCAGTTAGTGTAGCTGGGTTTAAAAAAAGATTTGATAAGTTCTTGGAGAAGTCCATCACCTGCTATTAATCAAGTTGATTTAGATAATAGACACTGTTATTACTAGCAACAGTAGCGTGAGATATACTTAGTTTTTGGGTACTTGCCAGGTACTTGTAGCCTGGATTGGCCACTGTTGGAAACAGGATGCTGGACTTGATGGACCCTTGGTCTGACCCAGTATGGCATGTTTGTATGTTTTTAGGCTATGGTTGTATTAGCTATCAGGCCGATATAGAAAGAAACACGGGAGAGCGGGCGAGCGCCTGCTCTTCCGCCACACACACAGGCCAGCGTCCTGTGCGCACGATACAGTAAATAAAAATATGCTAATTATGGCCCGCGGTAAAAGGAGGCGCTAGGGACACTTGTGTGTCCTTAGCGCCTACTTTTTGACAGGAGCAGCGGCTGTCAGCGGGTTTGACAGCCGACGTTCAGTTTTGCTGGCGTCGGTTCTCAGACCCGCTGACAGCCATGAGTTCGGAAACCGGATGCCGGCAAAATTGAGCATCCGGTTTTCAACCCGCGAGCCGTGGGCTGATTTAAAATTTTTTTATTTTTTTTTAATTTTCTTTTTACTTTTGGGACCTTTTGGGACCATGATATTAAGTCGGAGGGTGTACAGAAAAGCAGTTTTTACTGCTTTTCTGTACACTTTCCCAGTGCCGAGAGAAATTAACGCCTACCTATTTCTGAAAGTAAAATGTGCGGCTTTGCTGCACGTTTTACTTTCTGAATCACACGGGAATAACTAATAGGGCCATCAAGATGCATTTGGTGTACTGTACTGTATCGGCACCGTACTGTATCGCACTGTACTATATCAGCCTGTATGTGATTTAAATAGCTTGGTATATAGGAGCAGAATTAAAATTGTTCAGACAGGTTGGGATTACTAATGCTGTAGCCTAGCAAGGTATAGTCTTCAGGGACTGTATGACTTTTAAAAGGCTTGGGCTAGGAATTTCTTTAGTAGGATGTGGTGTTTGTGGCTTAAGTAGCACCACCCAATGCCCACATACAAGGCATATCTTTAGAGTCTTAGAACTACATTGAGCACACCTCCAGCTGTTAGGTGACAAGCAGGACATTGAAAATGTTATGGAAGCGCTAGGAAAGTGTTCCACTTTCCAAGGGATTGTGTGTCCTTGGACTCCGGCTCGACCCCAGAGAAACTCCGAAGAGGTGCCGAGGTAGGTGAGGCATGTCTGAGCATGGGTTGAACAAGAGCGAGGCTGGAGTGAAGACAGACGATGGAATCCGGAGCAGAGACAGGGCTGGAGCGAAGACAAGGATGACTGAAGGTACTGACCCTCCACCAGACCTGCACACTTCAAGACGACCTACAACGCAATGGTGGTCTTTGAACAGTCCTCCGATTGTTCCAAGCCCTTTCGGACCTGCCGCTGGGTCACGGCAAGAAGCTGCAGGCCGGATGGAGGTCAGGACAAATGAAGACCGGAACATGAAGATTCAGATGAAGACTCAGGCGAAGACGTAGGTACTTGGATGAAGACTCAGGCGAAGACATAGGTTCTTAGACAAAGACTGAGGAGCGAGGTTCTGAAGACAAGGAGTCAGGAGCAAGGTTCAAGGTCTGGATTGAGACTGCGATGCAGCGTGCCCTATACAGCCCACCTGCAGGGCTGGTCGCAGACCATGCTGGGATCGACGTAGATTCTAGACGAGATAGTGGAGTAACTGAGAAAGGCATGTTGCAGAAACTGGAGAAGAAACGGCTGAGGGGGGATATGATAGAGGTGTTTAAAATCATGAGAGGTCTAGAACGGGTAGATGTGAATCAGTTATTTACTCTTTCGGATAATAGAAAGACTAGGGGGCACTCCATGAAGTTAGCATGTGGCACATTTAAAACTAATCGGAGAAAGTTCTTTTTTACTCAACGCACAATTAAACTCTGGAATTTGTTGCCAGAGGATGTGGTTAGTGCAGTTAGTATAGCTGTGTTTAAAAAAGGATTGGATAAGTTCTTGGAGGAGAAGTCCATTACCTGCTATTAATTAAGTTGACTTAGAAAATAGCCACTGCTATTAGCAACGGTAACATGGAATAGACTTAGTTTTTGGGTACTTGCCAGGTTCTTATGGCCTGGATTGGCCACTGTTAGAAACAGGATGCTGGGCTTGATGGACCCTTATGTAGAAGCCTGCACCAGGGCGTGCCCTACACAGCTGCCAGTGGCTGGTCGCGGACCACGCTGGTATGGTACAGGTTCTGGCAGAGTCTTTAGCATGGATGGAGCAGGCACAAGGAATCTGAGGGCCAGCAAAGTTCAAGACACAGGACCAAGATCAAGCAAGGATTCAGGACCAAGACAAGACTTGGCTTCAAGCGAGGATTACTCTCCGGAGGCTTGAGCTGCAGTAGTGAGGAAGGCAATGTACCACGAAGCACCCTACTCAGCCCGCCAGTGGGGCTGGTCACGGACAACGACATGGCATGCCAGGAAAGTTAGTGATGAGGAACCAGGGGTTCAGGATATCTGGACTGGATCATGGACATCAGGAACTGGAAGACAGACATCGACTGACCGTGGACATCAGGAGCGGAAGACAGACATCTGGACTGGATCAAGGACATCAGGACAAGACAAGGAGCTCCAACGAAGAACAGAAAACACAGGACCTTGAAGAAGCGATGGAACTGTGAGACTCCTGGAGCGAAGGACAGGAAGATCCCAGGAGCGTCTAGCTCCTTGTGAAGGCAAAGCTTGAATGAACACTGGGCCCTTTTTTAGGGCTGAAGAGGACTATGTCCGGGGAGGAGCTTGCAGGGGCCACACCTGGCTGGCCCCATAAGAATGGAGAAGATATGTGTGCCTGTGCCTAGGAAGAAGCTGGAGAAGAGCAGGATTGATGGTGGTGTCCTCAGCCTCATGGAGTACCCAGGCTGGAAGAGGAATGGACTGCAGGAGTGGCTCCATGTCGCAAAGAAAGCCAGGAGAAGCGCAGGCAGGCTACAAGCACCGGCAGGGACAAATTCCCTGCCAGCTGAAGACCCCAGGAGAGGCAGCATCAGAGTGGCAGCCCTGCCGCCGAGCTGGAAAGAGAGAGGCAGGCTGCAGGAGCAGCTTCCTGCCGCGAAGATGGACGAAGGGGCACAGGCAGCGGCAGAGTCCTCCTGCTGCCACTCGAGGACCCTGACAGCAGCAGGAGGAAGCAGGAGTGGTTGTGGTGGCCTCAGCCGTGAAGGAGGCTCCCGGCAGGGCAAAAGACTGCCACGGCCTCCGGACCGCGGAGGACGGTGGCGGCGGCAGACTGCCGTGTGGGAGGACATCAGCAGCCCGACTGGCCGCGAAAGGTAAGGGGGCCTGCCCACGCTCATCGCGGGCAAGTTCACAACAGAAAATGCTGAAAGGTTTTGAAAGGACCCTCAACATAAACAGGGCAGAAATTTTTTTTTCTTAAGGAGTCTAGTAGACAGGAGTCAGGAACATAATTATTCTTAGTAGTAACAGAAAAGACTGGCTTGGAGTCGCCGGCAGAACTAAGGGTCTCGTATCCACTCTCATAGCTGGGCGTTGGTCTTCTCATTCTGTTACAGGCCCCAGAGTCCAGGAAAGCCACCTGGGGAGCAGCAAGGGACTGCAAGGCAGAACTCTAAGCAAGACAAGAACTGGTCTTCTGCCTAGCCAGCCCCCTCCCCCACAGGTAGAGCCCTTGGGTTCTGCGCCCAGTAGGTCTCTGCAGTAGCAGTACATCATAGTGGTGAGTCCACACAGGCAAGGTTTGGACAAGGTGGCTGGGAAAAAGACAGGCTTGGCAAGCAGGCTTATGGCAAGGCTGGATACTAAACAGGACCTGGAACTAAGGGTAAGACAAGGCAAGGACAGGACTCTGGTACAAGACTGGAGACTGAAACAGGCTGGTCAAGAACAACAAGACAGACTAGGGTAGGACTTAGCCAAGGCAGACAAAGGAAACACAGAACAAAGAAGTCCAAAGGCAGTGAGGCTTAGAACAGACAGAATAAGCCCAAAGGCCTTAAGGCAGGATACAAAAGAGAATAGGCCAAAGGTCTTAAGATAGGGAACAAGGCAAGATAGGCCTAAGAGCCGCAAGGCAAGACAGAACAAGGATCTTGTCACGGAGCTAAAAGTGACACCATGAGATGACCAGGCAACTATGGCAAGACAGGTTTACATAGGGCTGGGCCATGGGTGTGGCAAGGGCAGTGAAGAGGAACTTGAGAAGACTAGTGATGAGGCATAGTGAGGGCCTCTGCTGGTGGGGAGGCTTCATGAAGGTAGGATAAGGCTGTATAATGGGCAAAATCCCTAACAATTTCTTAGTCTTTAATTTGATTTGTGGTTTTGTTGCCAATGGTCCACTGGGAAATGATAGCTGTCTATCATCCATTAAAATGAATTCAACAAACGATGTGACATATAGGAATAAAGTATTTTCCAAGATATGAACTGATATTATTCAGCCAGAAAAAGAAAGTCCTTCAGACAGCACCCTTTTTTTTCAAATCCATGGCAGAGTTTTTCTATTAGAACATAAGAACATAAGAAATTGCATGCTGGGTCAGACCAAGGGTCCATCAAGCCCAGCATCCTGTTTCCAACAGAGGCCAAAACCAGGCCACAAGAACCTGGCAATTACCCAAACACTAAGAAGATCCCATGCTACTGATGCAATTAATAGCAGTGGCTATTCCCTAAGTAAGTATTGAATAGCAGTGGCTGTGGCTATTCCCTAAGTAAGTATTGAAACACAAGTTTTCAAAGAATGTTTCCAACAGGTTCGAGTTGCTGCCCATTAAACAGATAAGACCAACTCTGCCCCTGGAATGCCATTGCACTGTGTGTGGAATGATGGGGGTGAAGTATGAAGCTTAAACGTCAAGGATGCAAGTCGTGTTCACAATGCTCCTCTACAGCTGTGAGACTTGGAGAATATTGCCACAGTCTCCTCTGTCTTGATTAGATCCAAATGACTGTCTTCATTCTATCTTAAAACTCTCTCCAAAATTCAGAAACAGGAATCAGCGTTCTCAGTCTTCACCACTGCCAAAATGGTTGGCATTCCAATCATGATTGGATTAAGTTGGATTAAGTTGCCAGAGCCTCATGTGCATTGGGAACTGAATTCACTTGGAGCTGGGATCTTCATTGAACCAGAACCTTTCCTGCTAAAGTTAAGTCCATTTTGGTTGTTATCTGTTGTTATCTGTGCTTAGAAGTAGGGCATATATCTGCCAAAACTAGTGCACTGTCTTTTAAAAATAAAAAAAAGCACAACTGAAATAGATATTTGGGAGGGCTGTAGTCTGCTTTTAACTGTTTCATACCCTCCCACCCTACCCCTCTACCCACCCACCCCTAGGTTTGTGTTTCTTATATAACCTGCCTAGATTCATAAATGGCAACAGGGTAAATTAGTATTTCCATAATTGCTATTCATCAAATGTCAAAACTTACCAAAATGAGGATTATCCAATGTAACTGCTGTGGAGCCTTTATTCTGAGGGAAAGCATCTGGAAACTTAGAGCTTGCCCAATTTGTGCACAACTCTCTTCCTTGAAAAAGGAGCTGAATGAGGTTAAAGCTCAATTAGCTTCAATTACAAGAATCACACCCACATTGCATTACTCAGAAAATAATTCCCCAACATCACAGAAAAACCAGAAGTCAAGAAAAAGAGATTCATTAGGCTCAGGTAGGACCCACAGTCACCCATTCATGACAGATGGACAGCCAACAGGTACACCCTCCCACTCAAACAGGTCATTAAGAAATTATTTAAAATCCAGGAATACAGTGGGCTCTGGTAGAATTAGACCTGTGATGAGGAGACACACAATGTACCAAATGCAAAAAGAACAAAAAGCCTTCTCTATATTAAAAACTGAAGAAGTTCTTGAGAAAAACATTGAAGTGTTACCAGAAAAGAGAAAACAAACACAATGCATGCAGAATTTCAAGATCAATAACCAAAAGAAAAATCTAATTGAGACGGATAACTCTGTCAACAGTGGCACAACTGCAAAAGGAAATAGTGAAGTGAATAACAAATCTCAAATAAAATCTCATAAGGAGTCCAGGAAAAGCAATAACCTTAAAGAGAGAACCTGGAAGGCTATGACCACAAATGCTCATAGTTTGGGAAATAAAATCCCAGATCTGCAGGCCCTAATGGCTGAGGCAGAACTGGACATTGTTGCTATCACAGAGACATGGTTCACAGAATCTCATGATTGGGATACAACAATACCAGGCTATAACTTGTTAAGGAAGGACAGAGAGGATAGAAAAGGGGGAGGTGTGGCTCTTTTTGTCAGAAACAACGTCCAAGCATCTGAGCTGCAAGGAAGTTGGGGCAAGGAAGAAGCAATATGGGTCGACCTAAAAAAAGATGACGGAGCATCCATTTATATTGGAGTGGTTTACAGGCCTCCAAACCAAAAGGAAGAGCTGGACAGAGATCTGGTTGAAGACATCCATAAGATAGGTAAGAAGGGAGAAGTGGTGATCGTGGGTGACTTTAATATGCCAGATGTAGACTGGAAAATCCCATCTGCAGAAACTAAAAATAGTAGAGTGATAGTGGATGCCATGCAAGTATCTTTGTTCAAACAAATGGTGTTGGAACCCATGAGAGAAGGAGCTATACTCGACTTAGTGCTCACTAATGCAGATAATGTCTCAGATGTCCAGGTGGGCACCCACCTCAGCACCAGTGATCATCAAACGGTATGGTTTAATATCACTAAAAGAATAGGGAAAAGAACCACAAAGACCCGAGTTTTACAGTTCAAAAACACGGACTTTGAGGAAATGGGGAAATACCTGGAGGAAGAACTAAAAGGATGGGAGAACGAGAGAGATGTGGAGCAGCAGTGGACCAATCTAAAACGAGCAATCACCAAGGCAACTACTCTATATGTTAGAAATGTAAAGAAAAGCAAAAGAAAATTGAAACCTATCTGGTTCTCAAAGGAGGTGGCTGACAAAATTAAAGCTAAAAGAACAGCATTCAAGAAATATAAAAGATCCCAAAAGGAGGAACACAAAGAGGAATATTTGATTCAACTGAGGGAGACAAAGAAATTAATCAAGTTGGCAAAAAGTTAAGCGGAAGAGAGGATTGCCAAGGAGATAAAAAATGGTGACAAAACATTTTTCAGATACATCAGCGAAAAGAGAAAGGTCCAAAGTGGTATAGTGAAATTGAAAGGTGGTAATGATCAATGTGTGGAGAGAGACGAAGAAATGGCAGAAATATTAAACGAATACTTCAGCTCTGTGTTCACTAAAGAAGACCCTGGAGAAGGACCATCTCTACACAACAAGAAACTGGAGGGAAGTGGAATAGATGAAAATCCTTTTACAGTAGAAAATGTGTGGGAAGAGCTAAAGAACCTGAAAGTGGACAAAGCCATGGGGCCTGATGGGATTCATCCAAGGATATTGAGGGAGCTCAGAGATGTTCTGGCGGGTCCGCTGTGTGACCTGTTCAATAGATCCCTAGAAACGGGAGTGGTGCCGAGTGATTGGAGAAGAGTGGTGGTGGTCCCGCTTCACAAGAGTGGGAACAGGGAGGAGGCTGGCAACTACAGACCGGTTAGCCTCACTTTGGTGGTGGGAAAAGTAATGGAGTCACTGCTGAAAGAGAGAATAGTGAACTATCTACAGTCCGGAGAATTGATGGACCAGAGGCAACATGGATTCACCAGGGGAAGATCCTGTCAAACAAATCTGATTGACTTTTTTGACTGGGTAACCAAGGAATTGGATCGAGGAAGAGCACTCGATATCATATACTTGGATTTCAGCAAAGCTTTTGATACGGTTCCGCACAGGAGACTGGTGAATAAAACGAGAAGCTTAGGAGTGAGTGCCGAGGTGGTGACCTGGATTGCAAATTGGTTGACGGACAGAAGACAATGTGTGATGGTAAATGGAACCTTCTCTGAAGAGAGACCGGTTTTAAGTGGTGTACCGCAAGGATCGGTGTTGGGACCGGTCCTGTTCAATATCTTTGTGAGCGACATTGCGGACGGGATAGAAGGTAAGGTTTGTCTTTTTGCGGATGACACTAAGATCTGCAACAGAGTGGACACGCCGGAAGGAGTGGAGAGAATGAGACGGGATCTAAGGAAACTGGAAGAGTGGTCGAAGATATGGCAGCTGAGATTCAATGCCAAGAAGTGCAAAGTCATGCATATGGGGAGTGGAAATCCGAATGAACTGTATTCGATGGGGGGGAAAGGCTGATGTGCACGGAGCAGGAGAGGGACCTTGGGGTGATAGTGTCTAATGATATGAAGTCTGCAAAACAATGCGACAAGGCGATAGCAAAAGCCAGAAGAATGCTGGGCTGCATAGAGAGAGGAATATCGAGTAAGAAAAGGGAAGTGATTATTCCCTTGTACAGGTCCTTGGTGAGGCCTCACCTGGAGTACTGTGTTCAGTTCTGGAGACCGTATCTACAAAAAGACAAAGACAAGATGGAAGCGGTACAGAGAAGGGCGACCAGGAAGGTGGAGGATCTTCATCGGATGACGTACGAGGAGAGATTGAAGAATCTAAATATGTACACCCTGGAGGAAAGGAGGAGCAGAGGTGATATGATACAGACTTTCAGATACTTGAAAGGTTTTAATGATCCAAAGGCAACGACAAACCTTTACCATAAGAAAAAAATCAGCAGAACCAGGGGTCACGATTTGAAGCTCCAGGGAGGAAGATTCAGAACCAATGTCAGGAAGTATTTCTTCACGGAGAGGGTGGTGGATGCCTGGAATGCCCTTCCGGAGGAAGTGGTGAAGACCAGAACTGTGAAGGACTTCAAAGGGGCGTGGGATAAATACTGTGGATCCATAAAGTCAAGAGGCCGCCAATGAAGAGTGGGTGACTCGCCAGAATGATGGCTACTGCCTGGAGACAATACCTTTATTCAATAAACATACACATGGTTACTGTGAATCCAACATCGCTCTAAGCTTCAACAGCAAGAGGAAATGTGGAAAAAAGGATTTGCACTCACAAAGACGGGAGTAGCTGGCTTGTTACGGCGGTTACTACCCCAAACCAAATAAGCCTGATACTTCACTTTCAATGCATATCCAGCATAGTTCTCTGCTTCAACGGCAGGGGAGAAGAAAAACTGATACTTCACACATCCAGCAGAGCTCTCCGCTTCAACGGCAGGGGAGAAGAAAAAAGGGTTCGCACTCACAAAGCGGGGAGTAGCTGGCTTGTTACGGCGGTTACTACCCCAAACCAAATGTGCCTGATACTTCACTTTCGATGCATATCCAGCATAGCTCTCTGCTTCAATGGCAGGGGAGAAAAAAAACTGATACTTCACGCATATCCAGCATAGCTCTCTGCTTCAACGGCAGGGGAAAAGAAAAACTGATACTTCACGCATATCCAGCATAGCTTCAACGGCAGGGGAGTAGAAAAAAGGATTCGCACTCACAAAGCGGGGAGTAGCTGGCTTGTTACGGCGGTTACTACCCCAAACCAAATGTGCCTGATACTTCACTTTCGATGCATATCCAGCATAGCTCTCTGCTTCAACGGCAGGGGAGAAGAAAAAACTGATACTTCACGCATATCCAGCATAGCTCTCTGCTTCAATGGCAGGGGAGAAGAAAAACAACCAATAAGGGCTGTATAACATAGTCTGGGAAAAAACAAATGAGCATGGGTGTAACTTGCTTATTGCGGCGGTTACTACCCCTACTACCCCTAACTAATCAAGCTAGATATTTCACTTGGATGCAGCTCCATTACTGCTCTCTACATTAAAGGTGGGGGAGGAAGGGAAATAGAACCAAGAGCTAAGAGAAACAGATAAGTATGAGAGAAAAAATGTGTGAAGCTTGCTGGGCAGACTGGATGGGCCGTTTGGTCTTCTTCTGCCGTCATTTCTATGTTTCTGTGTTTCTATGATTGTGAAACTTGACTGTGATGGTCCTGGCCCCTTGTTTGAATGAACAACCAGGGCTGGTGCTTCCATTAGGAAAACTAGGCAGTTGCCTAGGGCACCAAAATTTTTTGGTGGGGGGGGGGGGCCAAATCCAGCCAGTGCGAGGCTCAGGTGCTATGTATGCCATGGTGGAGCAACTACTGCCGAAGAAGGGAATGTTGTGCTGAATCTACTACTGAAGGTAGGAGGGAGCACTGTGCTGGATGGGGGATATTGTTGAAGGTTCGCCTAGGGCATTGAATACTCTTGCACCAGCCCTGTGAACAGCTCAAGAATTCCAATGCTAAGCTTAAGAAAGAGAGACAGTCCATGACCAAGGAGAGGGATGATAAATCTGCCATATCACCATATAACACTTTGAAACAAGCTACATCAGCGTTTTACAGTCCCCAATTTATTGATAAAAATCTCAGTATGCAGCAGCTCATAGGAAAAGCCATGAAACTACTGAAATGTTGGCTTGGATAATTGAAAAAAGAACAGAGTTGCATAGAGAAAAGTGCATCAATGGACATTGAGCCAGGCTTCAACTACCTTCTCAAATCAATTTTGAAAAACTCAGACCTGAGCCAAGCCACTGTTTTTGCTCCTTCTCCTTACCCCCACCACCCCACAACTGCCCACAATTCTTGGCCCCTCCTCCCTCTCGACCACCTTTGCCAATCCTATCACTCCTTGGGCCCTCACACTGCTTCTTAGGCTCTCACCACCCTTGACAGTCAACGTGGTTGTTCTGGTGCAGTCTTATAGGCCTGTGTAATAAGGTGTTGCTTGGCTGTGTGCACGCTTTTGATCATGCAACTTTATCCCCAATTTAAGAAGGAGTTTAGTGCACAAACAATATGTGCACAAATGAATAGAAACCTGCACACAAATTAGTGACCCTCCTTGTAGATCCTAAGTTAAGCAAGCCATTAGCTAGCTATTGCTCTCCAATACAGAGAGGTAAATAGGCTCCCTGTTATTCAAAGGATCAGCTTTAAGTGTATGCAGAGATGGGCAGTCAAGTTATCTGACAAACTTGATATATTCATATAGACCTTCCAGAAATCTTTGCTCTTTTTATATGTAGTTATTTAGAGTACCTCCCCCCTCAGGAAGTTAGAATGTACTAGCAGAGCAGTTTTTAGCTGTGTAGGACCTAGTTTATGGAATGCACTTACTGTGGAAATAAAGGTGGAGACTCTTAGGTTTAAGTTTAGAAAGGCCTATCAATGCTCAGCTTTCTAAGCAGGCTTTTATGGGTTAAATGCTGGATCTATGTTGTTTTGTTTTGTTTTTCAAGAAATGCTATGTGATTATTTAGAGTTTTATTGTCTATTCATTTTCTTGTTGTTGTGCAGAATTTTGTTTTATTATAAGTTGTATAATTTAAATGTTAGCTTTTTCTAGTTGTGTACACTGTTTTGATTGATAAGAAAGCTGGTATAATAAATCAAATACATTTCCAGCACTAAGAAAACTTGAGTTTGGTTTAATTTCTGGTTAGAGGTAGATAAAAGTTTCTAGGGCTGATGTTAGGCTGAACCTGGAGTTTATGGTGTGGAAGTTCTGTTCTCCAGGATTTATAAGCAGAAAATGATTTATGTACAGAGAATATGTTTTCAGATCATAAATCGTTTGATGCATAGAAAACAATTTATGCACATAACTGGGTTTTTTTTCAGAAAACATAGTTTATTTACATAAATCATGTTTTATGTGTGATAAGCATATTTTTATGCACACATTTTTGGGTTAGCAAACTTTTTTTGTACTCCATTAGCTCATTGCATCGGAAGTTAACTTTTTTAAAAACATTTTAGCAAGCGAATAAAAAAATGTGTGCTAAAGGTCACTGCCCATTTTTTACTCATGCTGCATTAACACTGAAGGTGTGGCTGTGGGTGTGGTTGATGAAGTAAAATCCTTCGGTGTCACGCTGGATAGTGCTTGGAATTTGGACAAGCAAATCGCTGGGTTGCTCCATACTGCTCATGTTTAGTTGCGGTTAGTAAGATTGATGTGACCAGATTGGAATTTCAAGGCTTTGAAGCCGGTTGTGTCTGCTCTTGTGATTGCTGATGTGGAATATTGCAATACTATTTTTTTTGGGGGGGGGGGGGGCTTGTCAGGTTAACAAAAGATTACAAGTAATACAGAATATGGCAGCCAGAATTATTATAGTGCGTTCTAGGCATGCACCTGCAGCCCCTTTACTTTTGAAGCTCTAGTGGCTTCCAAGAAAGCTGTGTTGTAAGTTCAAGATTTTAGTGTTAGCATTTCAAATCGTGAGAGGAAAGGTCTCTCCCATCGGGAAAAATTAACTGAATTGGAACCGCTCAAATAGGAGTCTACGGTACCAGTATCATCAATTGCAGCGTCCACTGGCTAAGGCCTGTCATTATATTAAGTTCCAGCATAGGTCCTTTTCTATGGTAATATCATGGCTGTGGAATGAGTTGCCTCTGGAAATTAGAGAGAAAACAGATCTAATGTTTCCAGAGAAAGCTAAAGACATGGCTGATGATGACAACTGAGGTATGTGGTAGAAAGAAGGATTAGTGGCTAGTAGGGATGTGAATCGTTTTAGGACGATTAAAATTATCGTCCGATAATTTTAATATCGTCTTAAACCGTTATGGAACACAATACAATAGAGATTCTAACGATTTATCGTTATAAATCGTTAGAATCGTGAGCCGGCACACTAAAACCCCCTAAAACCCACCCCTGACCCTTTAAATTAAATCCCCCACCCTCCCGAACCCCCCCAAATGACTTAAATAACCTGCGGGTCCAGCGGCGGTCCGGAACGGCAGCGGTCCGGAACGGGCTCCTGCTCCTGAATCTTGTTGTCTTCAGCCGGCGCCATTTTCCAAAATGGCGCCGAAAAATGGCGGCGGCCATAGACGAACACGATTGGACGGCAGGAGGTCCTTCCGGACCCCCGCTGGACTTTTGGCAAGTCTCGTGGGGGTCAGGAGGCCCCCCACAAGCTGGCCAAAAGTTCCTGGAGGTCCAGCGGGGGTCAGGGAGCGATTTCCCGCCGCGAATCGTTTTCGTACGGAAAATGGCGCCGGCAGGAGATCGACTGCAGGAGGTTGTTCAGCGAGGCGCCGGAACCCTCGCTGAACGACCTCCTGCAGTCGATCTCCTGCCGGCGCCATTTTCCGTACGAAAACGATTCGCGGCGGGAAATCGCTCCCTGACCCCCGCTGGACCTCCAGGAACTTTTGGCCAGCTTGTGGGGGGCCTCCTGACCCCCACGAGACTTGCCAAAAGTCCAGCGGGGGTCCGGAAGGACCTCCTGCCGTCCAATCGTGTTCGTCTATGGCCGCCGCCATTTTTCGGCGCCATTTTGGAAAATGGCGCCGGCTGAAGACAACAAGATTCAGGAGCAGGAGCCCGTTCCGGACCGCTGCCGTTCCGGACCGCTGCTGGACCCGCAGGTTATTTAAGTCATTTGGGGGGGGGTTCGGGAGGGTGGGGGATTTAATTTAAAGGGTCGGGGGTGGGTTTTAGGGTGTTTTAATGTGCCGGTTTTGCGATTTTTCGATTTTTCACGATTTTTCACGATATTTTACCCCCCCAAACGGCAACAATACGATTCCCTCCCCCTCCCAGCCGAAATCGATCGTTAAGACGATCGAGGACACGATTCACATCCCTAGTGGCTAGGACAAGATTACTATTTGCGTGATATGGGGAGGTAACATTTGGATGAGTTGGATGTTTTGTCTTTATTCATGTTGTATTGTATTGGTTTTTTAATTTTTTGTAATTTTGTTATATATATTATTTTATGTTTCTCTTTGAACATCACTTTGGGGATTTAAACAAAATATCTGGAAAGCAATTCATAAATGATATTAAATAAATCAAATGTAAAACAATAATTACTGGTTTTATCTTAGCAGCAGTGGGCTGCCAGGCTGCTGGGGGTAGTGGGGCTGGCCTAGGTGTGCACATGAGGCTTGAGATGGGAGGAGAGAGGGCGATGAGCACATGCACTGACTCTGCTGTGAATGTGTGATAAGGTAGCAGAGCTGTCTGTTCTCCTAGGTGAGGCGGGGGGAGGCTAGTGTGTGAGTACATGCAGAAGACCAGAGACTTGCAAGGTGGACTCCACAGCCCAGTCCTAAACCATTCGGCTGGGGCAAGTGTGTGTAGTAAAAAGTTGTTTTCTTGAAGAGGGAGAAGGGGGCGGAAAGGAAGGGTTTGTTTTCGAATTAATGGTTTAAAAAAATAATTATACACAGCAAATCATAGTGTAGAGCAGTGTTTCCCAACCGCCTCATAGAGGCACATCTGGCCAGTCAGGTTTTCAGGATTGCCATAATGAATATGTATGAGGTAGATTTGCATATGCTGGGGCTCCAGTGTATGCAAATATATCTCATGCATATTCATTACGAATACCTTGAAAACCCGACTGGTTAAGTGTGCCTCTAGGAGAGGGTTGGGAAACACTGTTGGAGAGAAATATACTGTTTGGAACACAGGGGGGGGGGGGGGGTTGTTTGTTTTTTTTATCAATTCACAGTACAGAAGAAAAAAAGAGAAACATTAATCCCACAGTGTCAGTAAGTTCACAATTTGGAGGATCCAAGAAAAGAAATAAGATAAACAGAATGTGTGCATCTTGTAAATCTTGATACAATGAAATATTATATATAATAGAAGCAAAATGAAACAAACCAGATATTTATCATGCACTTGCCATCGCTGTTAGCCATCCCAAACAATTACTGAGCTGAGATCCCATTCCCTGAGTTGACCATTTCTTTACTCTTCAAAAACAAATCCAATTGCAAGGGGTCAACAAAAGATCTCTCTCTCATGTCTTGAATTTTCAGGAGACATTTACATGGAAGCCCAAGATAAAATTGAGCTCCCAGAGCTGTAGCTCTCGGGTGGCATTGAAGAAATAACTTACATTTAACCTGAGTAGCTCCTGAAACGTCTAGAAAGATATATACGGTTGGACCCATGAGTAACTCTTCTCTGTGGTGAAAGAATGTCTTAAATATCCAATCTCAGTCTGATTGCAACAAAAAATGCCATTAGCAAAGTGGCGGGAGAGATTGCTGCCTCAATGGACGTTTCCAGGTGTGAAGTATATACAAACTGTCGTACAAGAGCTCTCTCTCTCCATGAGGGACCTGAGGGGGGGGGTGTCCCACTTTTCTGCTTAGCCTGAGGCAAATACAAAATTTAGAAGTCCTTGGATATCCCTTGTCTGAGATTTTCTAAAATTCCCGTAAATATTTTTGGAGCATAGTCAGCTGGCTGAACAAAGAAGATTTAAAAGTCTCAAATTCAAACAGTTGTTATTCTCCAGATGTTCCACCTTATTCTTTAGGACCTTGTTCTCTTGAATTATGGCAATTTTTAGCTCTTGGACTTCAGAAACTTGTTTCTTGAAAAGTTCCAGTTTTCCAGCATGGCCTTTAATGATATTTCATGAGAAATTATATCTGCTTGAATTTTTACCAGTGGAGCTGAAGCGAACTCAATTTTCTTTGAAATAGATTGCTCCATGGCATCTATAAAGTTGTTGTTACCTTGGGCCTTGTCAAGATCATCTCCAAGTCAGGCTGTACTGCCCTCTCACTCTGAACCCAAGCAGTGGGGCTCACTCTGGTGCCTGCAGCCAGAGACATAGGGGAATCTGTTCCTGTCAACAACTGAAGAAGGTCCTCATCCAATTTACCGGATGTTATGCTTGGCCAGCTGCGAGCTAAGCCTGCGACCGACCACACTCACCAGCTGGCCCCAGCTCCCAAAACACCTCTGACGCCACCGGCACACCGCCATTGTTCCTCTGGCAGTCCTCTAGGTTCGTGCTTGCAGATAAAGGCCCTATGGCGGGAAAGGAGCAGAGATGCCAGGAGATGACTTGCATCGGCTGGGGATTTAAACCCTAGCTGTGCTTCCAGCTGGTGTCTCAGCAACAGGCGTCCTGTCTAGTGTGGTACTTTCCTGTTGTTCCTGCATTCCAGTCTCATCCAGCCTGGTCTTGCCCAGCCTATCTCATCCAATGTCTCCTCAGCTGACCTTGTCTTTCCTTCGGCTTGATCTCCTGATACTGACCTCTTTCTTGGGCCTTACCGCTTGCCTGAAGCCTGGACCTGATCATTGCTTTGCACCTGACTATGCTTGCTTGCTGCTTGTCCCGTCTCTTGGCCTGTTCCCAGCATCTCCTGTCTGCTGCCTGCCCTGACCCCGGCATGTTCTTGACTCTTGCTCATCCTAACGCCCTAGGGACACACCTAAGTCCTGCTGGCCGCCAGAACCCAAGGGCTCAACCTGCCAAGGAGGCGGCTGGTATAGGTGACGCTCCAGTCTGCCTCGCTTCAGGGCACATCCGCCAGCTGTCAGCGTAGGCCTCGTAGGCTTGCTTATGAGGCTGCATCAACTAGCCCACAGCACCAAGGGCTCATACCCATGCCACTCAATAACACCAGATATTAAGGCTTCTTCTGGGAATGCTAATGTTCATCCCCTGGATTAGAGCAGTGTTTCTCAACCCTCTCCTGGAGGCACACCTAACCAGTCAGGTTTTCAGGATTTCCATAATGAATATACTTGAGATAGATTTGTATACGATGAAACCCAGGGTTTGGAAATCTAACTCATGCATATTCATTAAGACAGTCCTGAAAGCCTGACTTGGTTAGGTACACCTCCAGGGATAGGACTGGGAAACACTAGGTGAGGACACCACAAGCTGACCTTGGCAAGTTGTGTTCTCTGCAACGCAAGATGGGAGAACTGTTCCCTAGGCCTAGGGTTGGCTTCCAACTTCAGCAGGGAGTGCTTAGAAAACTAATAGACATAGCAAAAAAAAAAAAAAAATCTTAACCCTTCAGAAATGATAGTGATATTGTAATCCACACTATATTACAACAGTCTAGACTTCAAAGCTGAAAACAATACACATTTTAATTCAACCTTAGGGCTGACTGACATTCCACCACAGGTCAACCAAACATGTTGATCCAGGCCTGTTTTGCCCCATTGCATGCCTGTGTAACCCATGGTTACTTATGGAAATTTAGTTTATTCCAGCCCACTCCCCCTCCCATGTGGGAGTTGCTGATGGTTTGATATTTTTTTTGTTTTGTTCAGATTTGCTCAGATTTATTCTCTCTGCTAAGATTTGGGTGATGTTTTAACCAGCATGCAGCTCTAGTGGCTTCAGCTCCCTATAAAGAATTTCAGAGCTCCAGAGAGGAGGTTATGCCATTTGACTCAACTGAATTTCTCCCTGATTGGGGATCAGCATTAAGCAAATTCTGCAGTGAGTACCATGATTTGCACTAGCCCAGTGCGGTGAATCTCGGCAAGTGAGCTCCAACTGTCTGAATTTGATGGTGAATATCACCAGATTTAATTTTCTCACCTCTCAGTGCGCTGACTGTTCAGGATCTGATGTCTTGAATGGAGCCAGCAACGTCTCACTGGCGAGATATTGCGTATCATGTTAGGTTTTGTTAAGAAAATAAACAAGATGACTTGACTGGACTCAATGGGAGTGTGCCATGTATTATTCGAAGCGCTCTTGTGTGTTTATGGCAATGGAATAGGTGAGAGGGGGGACACCCAGGGCCTTACCCCTTCAGAGACTGCAAGCTGTAAGGAAGTTAGTGGGGCGCAGGTTATATGCGGAGTTGTAGTTCTGATTTTCTTAAGGCAACCAGTTGCAAAATCAGAACTACAAATCTAGGCATGCAAAGGGACAAAACCAGGACTGGACCAATCTGTTCAACTGACCTAGAGTGGGGCATATCCACCTGCTATCCTGGAGGGCTGCACAGCGGTCAGCTTTCAGGATATCCCTCATGATTATGTATGATGTAGATTTGAATGCACTGCTTCCACTGTATGCAAATAATTCTCATGCATATTAATTAGGGATCTCCTGAAAACCTGACCTAGGGTGAGGCGGCGATCCTAGTCTTCACTACCCTTCTAAAAATGTTCTGTGGCTGCTTATAATCTAATGCAGGTTTCCAAAAAACCACCGGTTATTAATTTTGAAAATATAACAAAACTACAGCTCATTGCAAGACGTGAGATAGTAGATGCCAATATACCAAATACTAATAACTAATATTTTGTGAGATAGGTCTTCTTTGGGGACCTTTGCTTTTAGTAACTTATTTTTTCCCACTAACTTTCTCATATTTTTGTTCATTATAATAAACTGATAAATTCCTAGGAAAAAATAAGATAAAAACTGAAAATGAAGGTTTCTGCTTAGGGATGGTAACTTTGAAACTGGCGCGCAGGCGCACTTTGGCGCATGTGTATTGGCGCACGCCCAGCTACGCAGCCATTTTATAACATATGCACACACATATGTGCACGTTATACAATAGCTTGGCCATGTGCACGTATGCCCAATCTTAAGTGTGCGAGTACCTAGGTGTGCAAATCCCAATTCTACCACATAAGTCAAGGTATTTTTATAATGAGTGTGCATCCATGCCATTGCCAATTTCATCAGTTTATCCAACAGTTCACCCCAGACCCCCCTGGTATGATAGCCTACACTCACCCCAATTACCCCAGACCGTTTAACCCTGCAGAGATGGCTTATTTTTTAAGTTACACCTCTTCCATAGCAGAAGTAAAGTTAAGTGAGCACCTGGACCTGGGCATGTAAGTATTTACGCTCACATCTCTTGGCCATGCCCTGAATGCTCATGCCCAGGCCACTCCCCTTTTTGAAATCAAGCGGGATGTGCGCGCAGCAGGATATACGCGTGCATCTGGGCAGCTTTTAAAATTTGGTGGGCGTACGCAAGTCCGACTTGTGCGCTCATCTTCCGAACTTGGGGCACGTTGGCCTTTTAAAATTCACCTTTTATTGTATAAGAATCTCTCTCATGTGAATTTGGACTTCCTATAAAATAACAGGCAGCTCTAGTAAAAATGGCTAATTTGGACCTTTAGCTGCCATTCTAACTCATCACAAGCTGACAGGGGAGGAAGGCACCAATACCAAATCGAGTGTAATTTTAACTTGCCACCTGCAGCCTTTTAAATTATAGGGTGTTTAAATGTGTGTTGCACATTTAAGAGTTTGTGGGATGGGACTATATGGTACTGAAAGGATGGGCATGATCTACTTATATACATCATGTC
The DNA here is from genome assembly GCF_901001135.1 of Rhinatrema bivittatum. Lineage (NCBI taxonomy): Eukaryota > Metazoa > Chordata > Amphibia > Gymnophiona > Rhinatrematidae > Rhinatrema > Rhinatrema bivittatum. Next base: position 284,398,114 of record NC_042617.1, on the reverse strand, counting down.
TCCAGGGGCTGTAGGCAAGACAGAAAATGGGGGTCTCAAAAGTGGGGAATCTACTCCATTTAGTCACCTTCACAAGGAATGTAATAAGGTATGTTATATTAAGTTTCTTCTACTGGCAGGAGCAGGTTTACGTATTACTTTACAAGACCACAAATTGGGAGGGAGTGATCTTGGAATGAACTCCTGCCTCTCATTGTGGTTTATGATCTTTCTAGAATATGTCTTCTTGGATTCGTCTCGGAGGGATTTCTTTTTCCTAATTCAGAGATGTATTTTGTTGTTGGTATTTGTGTTTGCATTGTGTTGAGTTGTGTTGAATTTATCAGCCAGCGTTGGTGATATTATTGCTTTCTGTTCCCTTTGTGATCATTGTTGTTGGAACTCTTTGTGCACCTCTGATTTCTGTTAGTTTCAAAGGGCTTAGAAGTCAGATTCATTTTAGTGCACCTGAATTCTGGTCCAATTACTTGGGTAATGTCTCAAGGTTTATTTTTGTAGTAAAATAAAGCTAGACCTTTATTTCTTTATTTGTTTTGAGTTTGAAGGAGCGCTGGTGCCACCTGTTGGCTAAACAGAAGGCACCAGCAAACAGTTTATTGCCAAGTTTATTTTATTTATTTTTGGATTTAGCTCACGCCTTTTCATTTCCCTGTCCCCAGAGAGCTCACTACCAAGGAGGTCATTTACTAAGCATTTTTCACATAGATGCAGACTTGGAGAAAACCTTTAAAGGTCCATATTCAGTAAGCTGGTTAAGAGACAATCCAGGTAAAGTTAGCCAGATAGCTTGTCCCGTATATTCTGCAGGATAAACATCCCACTGAATATTCTTCCCTAAAGTTATTTGGATGCATGTAGCAGGATAACTAAAAATCCTAACTGGCTATGTTTGACTATTGCCGGTTAAAGTTTTAAGTTATCCAGCCTTGTAGGGTCGGGTAACCTGCCACTTAAACCGTATATCTTCAAAAGGTATCCGGTTAAGTAGGGATCCTATTAAATAAAAACTTCATGGTGGATCGTCCAGCCTGATTCCCACCCCACCACCATAAATATCACAACCCCTGTCTCCCCTGCTGGCCAGAACCCCCCCCCCCCAAAAAAAAAAAACAAACAAAACAACCCCATCTCTAAAGAAAAAAAGCTTTTATGTGCATTGGTCCTGAACATTTACACTGATAGCATATTCTTCTAGCATTACTAAGAAAGTAACACAGAAGCACCCAGGATCGCTCTGAACTGTGATTCCATGTTTTAAAACAGTCCCGACACTCAGGTATTGGGTGGGTGGGAGAATGTCAGAGGCAGAGGGGTGGTATGAGGGGGAGTGAGCAGGCAGTGTATTTTTAAGTGTTTACCAGGAAGGGAGGGGAGGAGGGCTGGAGGGCCAGTGCACATAATTAAATTTAGAGGGGTTGGCTGGGATGGTTGTGTTATTTATGGTGGTGGGGTGGGAATCTGGCCAGAAGACCCACAAATAAGGGTTTTGTTTTGGGTTTTTTTCCACAGGATTGCCACTTAATCAGATATCTTTTGAAGATATCTGGTTAAGTGGCTAGTTATCTGGCCACACAAGGTTGGAAAACTTTAAACCTGCTCTTATAGTTGAAAACTGGCTAGGGTAGCCGGATAACTTTGCATGGTCCAGAATGACTTTTTTTATCCAGCTAAATTATGCTGAATGAGTGGCTGAATATCTCAAAACTTGCCCTTTAGATGGATAACTTTGAGTCTTCCGTCTAAATGGCTTTTGAATTATTGACCTCTAAGTAAACAGGCCCCTGTGTTTGTACTTGAGGTAGTGGAGGGTAAAGTGACTTGCCTAAGGTCACAAGGAGCAACAGCAGTTTTTGAACCCTGGTTTCCTTGGTTCTCAGCCTGTTGCTGTAAGCACTAGGATACTCCTCCCTTCTCCCATTTCCAGACTGCTTACATCAAGCTGGCCCAGTGGCTCTGTCTGTCAGTGCCGTGCAGAAGGTTCCATGCTAGATCCCCTAAGTGGGGTTTTATACTCCCTGGGTCGGCTGCAGTAGGAGATACTGTGGATGCAGTGTGAAGGGAAGGGGAATGTATTCAAGGTCATTGCTTAAGAATGACACCTGTTGGTCAGACTCGGGGCACATGATTGCAGGGTTCCAGAGGGAGACTTGGTGCATGGCCCAAGAAAGTCACGGCAATGAACAGACTAAGTATGCTGGGGTTGGGGAAATAAAATAATGGGGAAATCCCTGGGTAGTTGTATATGCAGGCTTGTGGTGCCAGATCCCAATCCTGGCTCTGACTGAGCTGGAAGTAGAAAGGAGCAAGAGGCAACTGCCACATAAAAAAACAAACAAACAACAAAATCCCCAAAAGCAAACCCTAATTGCATCTATTACAGGAAATATGATTGACTTAAACTGAAGATGAGAGGGTTTATTTATTTTTCAATTGCTTTTTATGACAATTTTGTGATTATGATAGGACTTCAGAGGACAGAGGTATGCTGTGAAGGATTGTTGTCCATAAACAAAAGGATCCAATCAAATCGTTAATTCTGATCATCACAATAATCTCCATGTTAAGTGCAAAACCCTGCAGCAGAGCATATAATATGAACTCCTAAATGCAGGGCCACTACTACTGTTCATCTATATTTACAGAGTTGGTTAAAATACTCCTACAGAGTCAGTTTTATTTGTCCTGTAATATAAACAAAGTCAGCACCTATAAACATTGATTAATCAACTCCCAAAATGATCTCACTGAATTAAATACATGGAAAACACAGTTCTAGAAGCTGCCTTAAGAATCTAAACTGTGTTAAAATTAAGAAAAAATAAATACTGGTTTATATGAAATTTGTACGGGGAGGAGGGGGGGGGAGAGGGCTGTGGTTTGGCTGGGGAGGAGGGTCACAATGTGTCTGGGGTCGGCTTGGAGTCAGGGAGTGCTGAGTATTTCTGATCTTCATTATTCCCCACTGAATTTTCAATGGGTGTCAGCTAGTCTAGCATAACTTTAATACCTTCAAAAATCCCTTCTGCTAAGTTTCTTTATTATCACTTCCACTAGCTAAAGCTTTGCACTGCTTACTCTGAAAGAATGAATTTTTATATTCTGAATCCCAAATTCCAAACCCTTTACTTTGGTGCACAAAATGTCCCTAACCTGATACCATAATAGTGCTTAAGCCATGAGCAAACAAGTTGGAGAAGAGTACGCTTCCATCATAACAAAGTAGGTGTATTTCATAGTTGTGTGTTTCATTATTTTGACTGATCAAGCAGTTAAAACAGTACACTCTATGGGGTAGATGGGGTCCCTGGGTGAGTAGGAGGAGCTAGCACTGGGACTTAGCAGTGTGTAAGCAGCCTTGAGGAGCAGTAAGATTGACAGAGACCTATATATATGTAACCCTGACCTCGGCTCTCCTTAAGTTGTAAGGCATAATAAGGGAGCTAAGTCCTAGTCTTCCCTAGCTGTCCCAAATACAGGTTCTTGCTTTGTGGGGAAAGGATAAACCTCCATGAACCCGGGCATTTGGTATATTCTGAAATTTAAATACCAATAAGGAAGCTGGACACTCTGATGTGCCAACATAAACCTTTACTGAAGTATACTTCAAGATGAATAATATGGCACTTGGTACAAGTCTCAAGTTATCTACATAATGTAAATGAAAGCAGTAAATCTGTGATCCCTTCCTCTCGCTCTCAGGATCCCTTCTTTCTCCTTGGATGGAATGTGAAGCTGCCCTGGGCAAAATGAAAAAGGATTCTCCAATCCCTTTAAGGATTCCCTTGAAATCCCTGAGATTCACTGTTTGCTCTTGAAATCTCCAATTTTCTCCTCTCCTCTTTGTTCTACCATGTGGACACATCCTTAGCTGTTTCCTTTTAGGAAGCACCTATGTGGTGACTTGATTCACTTTCCACTTTTCTTCATCTAGTTATGGTAATAGCTGGGTATCCACTCCTATAACCAATTCCCAGATTGGCCAATGAATCCCTTCGACTGAGGGACACCTAGATAGATGACTTGGAAAAACTCAAATCTTTACTCCAGCTTCTCAGGTAGGAAGGGAGAGTAAAACATCCTCCCAACAATAATCACTCACGGGTCGAAACAGTACAGTGCGCTCTGGCGGACACGTGTTTTCAATTCGCTAGCTATATACCTTATTCAGTAAGGGATCGAAACCCGCGTCCAACCCCCCCCCGAAACTAATAGCGCCCGCAACATGCAAATGCATTAATATCATGGTGATATTAAGTCGAAGGTCCCAAAAGTTAAAAATAATTTAAAAAAAATTTTAAATCGGCCCATGGGTTGAAAACTGGACGCTCAATTTTGCCGGTGTCTGGTTTCCGAACCCATGGCTGTTAGCAGGTTTGAGAACCGACGCCGGCAAAATTGAGCATCGGCTGTCAAACTTGCAAACAGCCGCCGCTCCTGCGACTTTTACTGAATCGGCCTGTCAGAGAGTAAACACTGAAAGGAGAGAGCAATTATCATCCACTGACTATGAGTTGTAAATAAATCACTTAACTAAGGGCTAGATTTTAAAAGCCCTGCGCGCCGGCGCACCTATTTTGCATAGGTCGCTGGCGCGCGCAAAGCCCCAGGACGCGCGTAAGTCCCGGGGCTGCGTAAAAGGGGCGGGAGGGGGCGTGTCTGGGGTCAGGGGGCGGTCCGGAGCGGGTCTGGGGGCGTGGCGACGGGTCGGGGGCGGGCCGGGAGGGCAGTCCCGAGTCCCCCAGCACTGCAGCCTGTGCCAGGGGATGCGAGGCGGCGCGCGCAAGTTACGCCTGCTTCAACAAAGGTGGGGGGAGGGATTTAGGTAGGGCCAGGGGGTGGGTTAGGTAGGGGAAGGGTGGGGAAGGCGGGGGGGATGCGGAAGGAAAGTTCCCTCCGAGGCAGGCTGCGCAGCTCGGCGCGCGCAGGCTGCCAATTTTGTGCAGCCTTGCATGCGCCAACCCCGGATTTTATAAGATATGTGTGGCTATGCGTGTATCTTATAAAATCCGGCGTACTTTTTAAAGATCTACCTCTAAGAGTCTTCACCCAAGGCTTTGGGACTGCTGTTTGAAAACTAAAGGGAACTGAAAGGAAAGCATGTTTGTTTACCATAAATGGGGTTCTCTATAGACAGCAGAATGAAGTAACTGTGACATATGGGTGATTTCATCCAATGGCACCAAATAGACCCATCTCTCTAACTCAGTAAATTTACTACTGAGCATGCATAGGAGTTCCCACACCTGCACTGTCTTGTGAGCCCCTCAGTCAACTATAGAGCTTAGCTTTAGCTAGGTAGTCAATTCTCCAAAGAGACAGGTGGGTATTAAACATGGCTAATTCATCCTGCTGTGAAGAAACCTGTTTATGGTAAGCAAACATGCTTTCTCCATCGACAAGCAGGGTTGAATTAGACATGATGTGTCAAGCTGAAGGTTGCATGGTGGATCATTTATTGGTTAGCAATCTGGAGGCCACCCTCCTCCCCTGTGGAGAGTGGACTACTGGTGAACAGGTTGCACAAAACTGCTATCCTAAAGCTACTGTCATGTGAACTGATGACCATGTTGCAGTTCATTGGACATGGTTCTTAGGTGAGTCACTAAATTAACGATGCCTCTGATTTGATGAACCTTGACAGAGTCTGGTAACTGGATGCCAGCCAGAGCATAGCAATGTGCAATAAATCTGCTAGCCAGTTGGACATTGTGTGCTTGGCAATGGCTATTCCCAGTCTGGTAGGATCATAAGAGACAAACAGTTGAGAAGCCCAGAGATGAGGAAGAGTTGTCTTCAGATTTATTTATTTATTTATCTATTTATTTATTTAACAAGTTTTATATACCGTCATTCGGAATCGTCAAAATAACGCCATCATAACGGTTTACAAAATATAAGGTTGCAGGGATAAGGGGGGTTAAACAAATGGTGAAGCTACTTTAGGCAGAAACTTCAAGTGAGTGCGGAGCACCACTCTATTGTGGAAAAACTGCAGATCTGTGAAGTAATGAGCCATTGTTTGTAGTGTGCCTACTCTTCTAGTTGAAGTAATGGCAACTCAAAACACCACTTTCAGGTAAGGAATTTTAAGGAAGCTGACTAACGACTCATAGGGTGGCTCCATCAGTTGTGCCAAGATGACATTGAGATCCAGTGGCACAGGTGGCTTGGTAACTGGAAGTTTTGTATGCCACAAGCCTTTCATGAACTTTGAAACCAAAGGATGTAGAGAGATTGGCTTACCATCCACTTGAGTATGATAAGCAGCAATGGCTCCTGACAAAGAGAGGAAGAATAAGTATTGAAGCAGATCCTTTGGCATGTAGGTGAACAGATTCAGGGAGCCTACTTGACATCAAGATGAAAAATGTTTCCATTTAAAACTGTATTCTCTTCTGTTAGAAGACTTCCTGGCTAAAATCACAATATCCTCAGATTCCTTGGAAAGTGACTGTGATGAGACTATTGAGTGCTCAACATCCATGCTGTCAAATTGATGGTAGGAAGGTTCAAATGATATAGATGACAGTCTTGAATCAGTAGAGCCAAATCGGATCCCAGAGAACCATGCTTAGGCAATGAGGATATAGTGCATCCAGTCTTTGAGTACCTTCTACACCATTTTCACTACCAATGGAAGTGGAGGAAAGGCATACAGCACATCTGCATCCCACTTGAGCAGAAAAGTATTCAGAGCTGCTTTGAAGAATACAGCAAAATTTGTCATCCTTCTTGTTGTCCTCTGATGAAAACAACTTGATTGACTGTCTACCCCAGAGGTCAAACAATCTGTCTGCCACTCTTTGGTCTGGATCAGCGAATCTCATCCGGTGTGTTGTGACACACCAGTGTGTTGCCAAGCACTGCAAGTGTGTCGCAGCCCCAGTGGGCCAATGAGAAGCCTCCTCCGTTCTTCCTGCCAGTAGGAGTAGGAAGAAGGGAGGAAGCCTCTGATTGGTTGGTGAGGCAGGAAGAAAGGGCAGAGCATAGGCCAGGAGTGGGGTGGGGGCTGGGAGGAGTGGCAGTATTGAAGCAAGGCTGCCACAAGAGCTCATCCCCGTGGCGGTGAAGACGAAGCCTGACCCTGGCCAAGCGATGCTGCCATGGGAGCCCATCCCCGTGGCAGCGAAATAGAAGGCCCGCTGGAGTAAAACTGCGGCGGAACTGGAGTCCATCCCTGCAGCGAAGGAAGAAGAGATTTGGCAGTGAGGCCTGGTGCATGCATGTGATAATGGGAGCCTGGGTGTGAATGGAAGCCTGGGTGAGAGCTAGTGTGTGTGGGTGTGAAAGGGAGCCTGGGTGTGAACTGGTGTGTGAATGGGTGTGTGGGTGTGAATGGGAGCCGGGGTGAGGGTGTGGATGTGAATGAGAGCCTGAGTGTGAGCTGGTGTGTGTGAGTGTGAATGGGAGCCTGGGTGTGGGTGTGGATGAGAGCCTGGGTGAGAGCTGGTAGGTATGGGTGTGAATGGAAGCCTGGGTGTGGGTGTGAATGGGAACCTGGGTGTGAGCTGGTGTGTGTGGGTATGAATGGGAGTCTGGGTGTGAGCTGGTGTGTGTGTGTGGGTGTGAGATGGTCGGTGTGGGTGTGAATGGGAACCTGGGTGTGAGCTGGTGTGTGTGGGTGTAAATGGGAGTCTGGGTGTGAGCTGGTGTGTGTGTGGGTGTGAGCTGGTGGGTGTGGGTGTGAATGGGAACCTGGGTGTGAGCTGGTGTGTGTGGGTGTAAATGGGAGTCTGGCTGTGAGCTGGTGTGCGTGTGGGTGTGAGCTGGTGGGTGTGAATGGGAACCTGGGTGTGAGCTGGTGTGTGTGGGTGTAAATGGGAGTCTGGGTGTGAGCTGGTGTGTGGGTGTGAGCTGGTGGGTGTGGGTGTGAATGGGAACCTGGGTGTGAGCTGGTGTGTGTGAGTGTAAATGGGAGTCTAGGTGTGAGCTGGTGGGTGTGGGGGTGTGAGATGGTGGGTGTGGGCATGAGTGGGAGCCTGGATGAGAGCTGGTGGGTGTGGGTGTGAATGGGAGTCTGGGTGTGAGATGGTGGGTGTGGGCATGAATGGGAGTCTGGGTGAGAGCTGGTGGATGTGGATGTGGATGTGAATGGGAGCTGGGGTGAGAGCTGGTGGGTGTGGGTGTGAATGGGAGCCTGGGTGACTGGTGGGTGTGGGCGTGAATGGGAACCTGGGTGTGAGCTGGTGTGTGTGTGGGTGTAAATGGGAGTCTGGGTGTGAGCTGGTGTGTGTGTGGGTGTGAGAGGGTGGGTCTGGGCATGAATGGGAGCCTGGGTGAGAGCTGGTGGGTGTGGGTGTGAATAGGAGCTGGGGTGAGAGCTGGTGGGTGTAGGTGTGAATGGGAACTGGGTGTGAGGGTGTGTGTGGGTGTAAATGGGAGTCTGGGTGTGAGCTGGTGGGTGTGGGTGTGAATGGGAACCTGGGTGTGAGCTCGTGTGTGTGGGTGTGTGTGTGTGTGAGCTGGTGGGTGTGGTGTGAATGGGAGCCTAGGTGAGCACTGGTGGGTGTGAATGGGTGCCTGGGTGAGTGCTGGTGAGTGTGGGTGTGAATGGGTGCGAGAGCATTTGTGTGTGATTGAGAGATTGTACATAAGAGAGAGCATGTGTGTGATTGAGAGAGAGACTGGTCAGAGAGGTGATGTGTTTCTGTGTGAGAGCAAGAGAGACTGGTCAGGAAGATGACTGCTGTTTGCGTAAGAGACGAAGACAGGACATGGGGTCTATTTGTGTGTGTGTGTGTGTGTGTGTGTGTGTGAGTGACTGGTTGTGGGCTCTAAGAAGAGGATTATGGGGACAGAGCTTCAGTAGATGCTGCTGCTTGCCTTCTGGTTTGCGCTTTTGGCTTGCAAGGGAAAGGAGTAGGAGAGTTGCTGGAGAGGATAAGTAAAGGTGGCTTTTTAAGTTTATTTTTCTTGATTGACTGCCATTTTAATTGGGTATTATGTAATGTGTCTGTTTTGAAATATTTAATTAGTATTTGGACAATTTTAAATAATTTGTATGAGTTTTTAATTGTTGGATGTTATTCTATTCATCAGCTGTTTTGAAACAATTATTAGTATAGTTTTACAATTATTTCTGCATAGGGATCTATAGTAGCTTGGCTTATTCTGTTTTCCTAATTGGAAGTATATTGGTGTTTAGGGCCTGGTTTAATATTTAATATTTTTCATAGATAGGGTTGTTACTGTTTGAGTGCATGCCATAATGCAGGTGTAACTTTGTGCGGGTTAGTTTGTGTGCATTATTGCAGATCCTGGGACTATGTTAGGTGCTATATTTGTTTCCATTTCTCCAGGTTTGCACTGCATGCAGAGTGGCTTTTTTGGTTTTCCATTCCAGTTTCCAGTTATTTATAATTTGTGGTCTTTCTGTACTTGGTGAAGGTCAGTTCTGGGTGTGTGATCGAGGTGATTTTAGTAGCGTGTAGGCATTTGTATCAATCTTATTTGTTGTGTTTTCTCAATAGGATATGCATTAGTGGTAAATTACTGTCTTTTCATAAGGAAGACTAGTGTGCCTGCCTGGTAGTAAAGGGACTTTGTTTTGCAGGGATGTGAATCGTTTTTTGACGATTTAAAATATCGTCCGATATATTTTAAATCATCAAAAATCGTTAGAGGTGATATATAATAGGAATTCCCCCGATTTATCGTAAATCGGGGGAAGGGGGAGGGTGGGAAAACCGGCACACTAAAACAACCCTAAAACCCACCCCGACCCTTTAAAATAAATCCCCCACCCTCCCGAACCCCCCAAAATGTCTTAAATTACCTGGGGTCCAGTGGGGGGTCCCGGTGTGATCTTCCACTCTCGGGCCACGGGTGCGTTGATAGAAATGGCGCCGGCGCTAACTTTGCCCTGTCATATGACAGGGCAAAGGTAGCACCGGCGCCATTTTGGTTCCTGTCCCCCGACGTCACGAGCGTAGGAGATCGCTCCCGGACCCCCGCTGGACCCCCAGGGACTTTTGGCCAGCTTGGGGGGGCCTCCTGACCCCCACAAGACTTGCCAAAAGTCCAGCGGGGGTCCGGGAACGACCTCCTGCACTCGAATTGTGTAGCCGTATTGCAAAATGGCCATATAGCCGGCGCCATTTTGCAATACGGCCCGAGTAATATCATAGCGATATTAAGTTGGAGGCCCCAAAAATTAAAAAAGAACCAAACTTCTTTTAAAAAAAAAAAAAAATCTGCCTGCAGGTTGGAAAACGGACACTCAATTTTGCCGGCATCCGTTTTCCGAACCCGTGGCTGTCAGCAGGTTCGACAACCGACGCCGGTAAAATTAAGCGTCGGTTGTCGGACCCGCTGACAACCGTCACTTCCGCCAATGAGGCGCTAGGCGCGCGCTAGTGTCCCTAGCGCCTCCTTATTACCGCGGGCCCTAATTTAAATACTGAATCATGTGCCCAGGAGAGGGGCCTGGGCGCGCGTCGGGAGAGCAGGCGCTCGCCTCGGAGCGCCAGCTCTCCCGCGGAGCATATTGAATCAGCCTGATAGAAAGTAAGGTGAAAGGATGATAACTTTCTAGAAGTTTGAAGAGGATGAAGGACAGCTGTTGGCTTGTAAAAGCCTGCTGCTTATAACTGAAACCTCGGCGGGAAGTTATTCAAGCTCAGATTGCTTTGAGTCAAGGGACCAACAGGAACAGAGGCAGCGGAATTCCCTTCTGGTTGGGTGGGGCAGCCGAACTCTGACCCCCAGCTCTGCCCACGTTTCCTCTGCCAATTTTTTTTTCCGCATTGCATTTACAGTTTATCATTTTATCTTACATACATTCTTCACATAAAACATACAGACAAAGAAAATGTTTGATGCTGAAAAACCAGAAATAATGGTAAAGGAGAAAATGACAAAAACGGCATTACTAACAGAAATGTCAACACTAAAGTGACTATTCTTTTCTTTTATATCTCCTTTTATTTGAAGGCACAAATACAATAGCAACACTCAATAAAATATTGTGAAGATCTTGGCAATACAAACAAAATATCCAAAGAACAAAGAAATGACAATATCATCTCAAAAGCAGATGAAGAATCATGACATTCAACCATAATCATGCATCAGTGAAACCTTTCCTGTCTATCAGGTGCTACATAGGAATGTCTCCATTGTCAATATAGTCATCAAATAGTAAATACTGCCATTTTATTATATAATGCAAAGGAGATTCGTTCCATTACTGCAACATCAGCTAATACTGACTTCCAGTGACTAATCAGAGGGCTAGGTTTCCAATAAAAGTAAGTGTTATTAGTGCCACATGTAAAACGTGTATTAATTTCCTCTTAGTTCAACATTCAAATCCTTCCATCTTCCCAACAGACATAGAACAGCAGTGAAATGAATAGGAGTACCCATGATTTCTTGAGTTATTTCCTGAACCTCCCTCCAAAATACTTGAATAATCAAACAATTCCACCACCGGTGAAGATTTGATGCTGGGGGAAAAAAAAAAAGACTGTCCGCTGTGTTTTCTGTTTGCAAATAAGTGAGGAAGAATATTCAATTTAGCATTTCTGGTGCCTTGGAATTTTACAGCTGTTTTTAGGTTTGTGACCTAAGCTCATTTATGATCCACTGGTCAGCCTCTTCTCTGCTTAGCTAGGAGGGAATAAGGACTCTATAACAGGGTAGTATCAAGCTAGGGTGAGAGAACATAGTAGAAATTTCATCTTTGTGAGACTTTCCTTACTTCAAATGACATCAAATCTTCACCAAGGTATACTGTGCTGTTCATACATCTACATGCGAAACTGGCCCCTAAACCACCAGCAACACCTCACCTCGACCTATTAGATGGCCCTCCTATAGAGATATAAATACTTCCCTACTAGGAAGGCCTTGTAGATAGGTTCATTCTCTCTCTTTCTCTCTCAGATGTGAAAAATAGGGATTATCACAGGGTGTGCTAAGTTTACCACACCATGTGAAAATACCTATGTGAAGCAGTAAGTTACTGTGTGGTGCGGTAACTTAAAAATTTCCATAAATATGCCCTTTTTTGTTATCATGGGGGTTAACTTTTTTTGAAAAATCTAGGGGTAAATTTGGCTTCCAGAACCTCCCCTCCCACATTTGCCTATGTAGCATGATAACCAACTCCTCCCCAGCACTGTGTAAAATCATGTCTACGTGATGAATGAGGTCCGCCACCTTTGCACTAGGTAGGCATGTTTCCAGGAAATCCTCATGCCCACCAGCCACCCAGCTGTCTACATTCCTAATAATCGAATCACCAACTATGATGGCCAACCTATCCCTTCCCTCCTGGGCAGTAGCCATGGGAGCCACATCCTCGGTGTGAAAGGACAATGCATCACCTGGAGAGCAGGTTCTTGCTACAGGATCATTTCCTACTGCACCAGGTTAATGCTGTCTGACCAGGAGACCTTCCTCCTCCAAGGCAGCACCAGGTCTGCCAGACTGAAGTTGGGTCTTGACTACTATGTCCCTGAAGGTCTCATCTATATACCTCTCTGTCTACCTCAGCTCCTCCAGGTCTGCCACTCTAGCCTCCAGATATCTGACTTGTTCTCTGAGAGTCAGGAGCTCTTTGCACCAGGAGCACACATACAATCTCTCACCAGTGGGTAAAAAAATCATACATATGACACTCGATGCAAAAGACTGGAAGGCTTCCCTTTTGTTGCTGGACTGCTGCCTTCATCTTAATTTTGTTCAATTCCTAGTCAAGGTTAGGTTGCTATGGGAGTAGGAATATGTACAATTAGGGTCCTTTAAATGTATTAGGGTATTCACTATTTATATTGTATATAATGCATGGGGAATTTCTGAATTTAATTGATTACATTTTTTATTGTGAAAGTGTCACCTGCCTATAAATCAAAGGATGAACTAGGGGTGGGAGGGAGGGAAAGACAAACACACAAATTCCTATTTTGTACCTGTTCTCTGACTAGCTATTTAATACAAAACACACAAACTCTTGATTAAGTGAATATTCAGTACTGCATGGAGAGATGATCAAGTACCAAGAGAGAGGGCTGTTATGTTACACACACACACCCCCCAACACACACACACACATATACACAGAAGAAAATGACAAAGGCTTGGCAGTAGTGCCGCATAATAAGGTATTATGTTGCAGCCCCTGAGCCTCATCATTTTTTTGTGGTGGGTGGGTAGGAATGGGGGCAGGAGGTAGAGAGAGCAACAGGTGGAGTGGGAATAGGGAAAAGAAAGGAGGGAGGCCAAATGAATAGAAGGGGTGGGATGGGACAAGGGGTGAGAGCAAGAGGGAGTGGAGATAGGGAAGAATGTGGAGGAGGAAGGGGGATGGGGAGAGATGTATGGGGCTGAAGTGGGAGATGGGAAGAGGAGTGGGGCTAGAGAGAGAGGTGGGATGCTGAAGTAGAAGGGGGATGGGGATATAGGTGGGTTGCTAAAGAGGAAGGGAAAACAGGAGAGAAAAATGAGAGGTCTGGAGGTCAGAAAGAATGGCTGCCTCCAAGAAAAACAACAAAGGATCTGCAGCCGTAAGATAACACAGGACTATGTTGGACCTGCTGTGCTTTTGCCTTTTTTGTTCTATGGGATGGGGGTAAAGGTGGTAGGGTGGGAGCAAGTGGGAAAAGAAAGAACAAGAGAAGAAGGAGTGGGACTGAAAGAGAGGAGAAGGAGATAGAGAAGGAAAACCCTACAAACTGACATTTTAGCCCCAAATTACTTTTTTTTTTTTTTTTTTTAACTATCATCTTCTTGGCAGGCTGTGCCTTCCATTTAGTATTTTATGGACAAATTTGTTATTCAGGAATCTTCCAATGTTTTTTTTCTGGGGTCCCCCCACTCCTCCTCAGACCTTACCCTCCCATCCCCTGTACCTTAAACTGAAGTTTTGATGCGACCCGGATCATGGAGCTTCCTACTGCAAGCCATGCTCGACGCTTCTACCTCTGCATTGCTAGGCAACTATTGGGGGGGGGGGAGGGATAGGGTTGGGGGGGGGGGGTAGGGGACCCCTGTACAGACACATATTTAAAAAAAAAAAAAAAAAGACAGGAACCAGGAGCAGGGGTGGGAGAGAGGATGAGGCCCTGACCGCCAGTACTATTTTTTTTTTTTTTTTAATTAAGATGTGGCCAATTTGAGGAGGGGCAGCAGGCTAGGCTTACTGGGAGCTCGCATGGAAGGGAGGAGGAAGGGGAATCTGGTTAGGGCCTGGGGGCCCACAATATTTTTTTTAACTTTAGATTGCTACTTAACCATCTATATTTTTTTGAATATAGCCAGTTATGTTTAAAGTTACCCGGCTTCCGTTAGCCGGATGATTTTAATCAGGGATATTCAGTGGGAAATTTCTCCCACACTGAATATTCAGGACAAGTTATCCAGCTAACCTTAGCCGGATAACTTGTCTACTAATCTGTCCACTGAATACTGGCAGTATGGCAAATACACCATGAGGTGCACAATATGTGCAGGTGTGAGCTTCCTCCCTCCCCAATCGCATATGCCTTTTTGCCACCCTGCTCGATACATAAAAAGGACATGGACATCCCCAAAAACATCTTTATGTGGATACTTATGGCTGCAGCACAAACTTTCAATAACAATTCCCTTTTATATAGCGTATCAATAACTAACTACATCGAATATTGTATGGCATTAAAATACAGGCATTCTGCTACATCTAACACTTTATAACGCATAACTGTGCCTGGGCATCAATGAGCAGGGTGGCCAGGTTCACTTGAGTTCATCAGCTACTTGATTCCATTCAAAGCTTTTATATCTGGGCCATTGCAGCCCCCGAACATTGGTGCTGGGTAGCACGTGCCATGGCTGGGGGCCCCGTTCCGTAAAAGTCCGGGGCCCCGACGTGGTGCCTGATGTCTTCTGGCTTTTCCCTCCCCCACCGTTGAAGCATGGGAGTTTCCTTTGAACATAATTAGCTGTGCCCGGTTGCCACTCAGAGCAGACCCCTGTTGTGAGCTCTTTGCTTCGCCCACTTTTCGTATTATCTGGCCATCCCTCCACGTCTCCCGGCGACGATGACTCGATCGCCAGGAGGACTACCCCTAGCTTTGTGCTGTGGCCATCCCCGTCTAGAAATGCCTTGAGTGCGTCCTGAGGACCAGAGTTAAAAATGTCGAGGAAAAAGCGGAATCCCAGTTGTTGAGTATTTTGGCATCCCTCGTTTTTTTGTCCTTGCCCTCCCCTGACACATCTTTTTCTTTGCCCTCATGGTGCCTTTCTTCCAACTCTGGGACGAGGACCGAGAATATATCAATGAATTCCCTCTTCCATATTTTCTTCTTAGTTCTTCTTGAGACGCCTCTAGCCAGTGTTACTCATGCCATCTGCGGCAGACCCGCGGCGCGGCCCTCTCACCTTTCTATACAGACTCCAGCCTTTGGTTCCTCCTCGCTAGCGGCGGTAGGCCGCGGTTCTGACCTCGGGCTGCCCCTGGTGCCTCCGGCTCTGCCACAGTTCCCAGCGACTCAGCTCAAGATGCCATTGCTCATCGGGCCTCTACGTGGCCCGCGGAGAGATGCCACTACCCGCGCCGCGCCCCTCCCTAGGCGTGCGCGCGCTTCACTGATTCTTTTGAAGGGCCCATGGCGGAAACCTGGCCGCAGCCCCGGATGATGACGTCAAACTCTTCAGTGTATTTAAGCTCAGGCCTCACTCCATAGCGTTGCCTTTGCAACAGGTCTCCTCACTACGCAAGTACTCGTTGCTGATAGAGAATAGTCTCTACGCTTTGTTCCTGACCCTCGTTGTTCCCCGTTCCTGTTCTCCTTGTTCCTGTCCTGTCTATGTTTTGGATTGACTGCATGGATATCAACTTTGCTTTGCCTGACCATGCTTCAGCCTATCTCCAGACCCAGACCTCCGCTACACCTGATCATGCTTCTGTCTCCAGACCCAGACCTCCACTATGCTTGATCACGCTTCTGCCTATCTCCAGACCCGGATCTCCGCTACGCCTGACCACGCTTCTGCCTATCTTCAGACCCAGGCCTCCACTACGCCTGACCACGCTTATGCCTATCTCCAGACCCAGACCTCTGCTATGCCTGACTACGCTACTGCCTATCTCCAGACCCAGATCTCTGTTACGCCTGACTATGCTACTGCCTATCTCCAGACCCAGACCTTTGCTACTTCTGACTACACTACCACCTATCTCCAGACCTTGATCATTGCTTTGATTGACTCTCGTTATTGACTTCTCTGTGATCAGATCTCAGCATTGCTTGCCATGACCTCCACTTTGCTGCCGGCCCTGATCCAAGCCTGTCATTGATGCCTCTCCTAGCCTACTCCCTGGACGTGGACTTATTAGGCTCCGGCCTACCTTTGCTCGAGTGTCCTCAGCCAACCTCAGTTCCATTGGCGCCCGAGTTCCAGTACCTTACCCAGTCCAGAGTAGGGCAACGGCACCTATCGTCTGCTGTCTCTGGGCTGAACCAACCACTCTTGCTAACCAACCTCGAGGCCCACCTAAGTCCTGCTGGCCCCGGCACCCAAAGGCTTAACCCGTGGGGAATGAAAACTGGTATTGGTGAAGCTCCAGCGGCCTCTGTCTATCAGCCCACTCCACCTGCCGATGGTGGGGACCCGTAGGTCCCTACCTATGGGTTGCGTCTACCCCATCTTGGCCCAAGGGTCTACCTCCGATGCAACAGCCAGCATGCTGACCCTGCATAGTTCATCTTCGTACCTTATTCTGTCCATTTTGGATTGTATTGCGAGATTGCTGGGTGCAGCAGGAGATTCATGCTGCCCCGATGCGCCCTTCTGGTCTTTTTGGCCCCATACTCTAGCTGGTGATGTGTCTTTGTTAGTGGCCCTCCTTTTTTTGAAGTTTTTTAGCGCATTCTGTATAACAGTGGCTAGAGCTAGCTCCTCGTCACTGTTGCTGGCATCAGGCCCTGACTCTGATGATAGAGCAGGGTTATATTTTTTGTCAACTTACCCAGCTCAGCCCGTGGATTTTCGATGCCCTTGTCGCCTCTGACCTCCCCAGGGTCAACCTCGTTGATCCTTTGTGTGCCGGGTCTTGGAATGAAATTCTCTTGGGTGCTGGGTCTCACTGTCTCATTGGGGGCCTCACTTTGCATTCTCTCGCCGCTGTCTCAGCCACTCCGTCCCATGTTCTTGTGCCTGTTGCCTCAGCTCAGCCATTAGCTTGTCTAGTTCCTGTTGATCCTTTAACGCAGAGTGAATGTTTTGCAGCGGCCCATCTGTGGGAGCCCGCTTGGCTGCTTACTGGTCCTCTTGGCGGGCCCTTTCTTCTTTCTTCCCTTTCCTTGTCCTTTTTTCCTTTTTTGGTCCGGTGTCTTATTCTTTCCATGGAGCCATCTCACCGGTGAGGCCGATCTGCAGGGAGAACTACTGCAAGGAGAGACAGCGTTAGCAAATTTAATCCGAAAGCCACCATATATGTCATTACCTCTCTTCGCTAACAACAAGCCCAAGCTGAAAAGAGGGTGATGATTAGCTCCTCTCGGCCCTTTAAATACTGGCCCAGTGTCACCCTCTCACGCCTCCCTGCATCTCTCTCTCCCACTATCTTATCCCTCCCCTTTTCTTAAGTTCCCATGCCCCCCTCGCCCCTCCCCCCCCCACCCCACTCCTCTCCCTTCTTCCCTGCTCAGCCATAGTAAGCCACATGCACACATTGTGCCTGCCCAGGCGTTGCAGGGACTTTCACATTTAAAACTAATCGGAGAAAGTTCTTTTTCACTCAACGCACAATTAAACTCTGGAATTTGTTGCCAGAGGATGTGGCTAGTGCAGTTAGTGTAGCTGGGTTTAAAAAAGGATTGGATAAGTTCTTGGAGGAGAAGTCCATTACAAGCTATTAAGTTCACTTAGAGAATAGCCACTGCTATTACTAGCAACAGTAACATGGAATAGACTTAGTTTTTGGGTACTTGCCAGGTTCTTGTGGCCTGGATTGGCCACTGTTAGAAACAGGATGCTGGGCTTGATGGACCCTTGGTCTGACCCAGTATGGCATGTTCTTATGTTCTTATATAGATTACTTCCTCGCTTCTAATAGTGTTTTTTTTCTAACTTGATGTCTGCTTCTGTTATTGATAATGTCCTCTCTGAATGTTCTGTCATCGCTCTGACTCTGCGGATGGGTGAATGTGGGCCCCTGGGGAATGCCCTCCAGTATGTTTTATGATGTGTAATTTATGGAGTTTCCAGTAGGGGCTTGGTCTAATTATTACAAGGACTATATGTATCTAATTATTACAAGGACTATATTGCTTCTGGAGTTTCTGCTGCAACTTTTTTGGGAAGTTGCAAAAGTAATTCTTCGAGTGCAAATTATTGCAAATGCCTTTGGCAAAAGGAAAAAGAGGCATGCACATATTGTACAGCTGCCTCAGGAAATAAAGACATTGAAACAGCAGCATTTTCACTCTATGTCAGAGTCAGACAAGAAGCAGGTAGAGGCGAGGAAGCGTTTGGGAGACCTTGCGCAGAGAGCTCAAATACCATCTATTTTTTATAAATATAAATTGCATAGGTTGGGCAATAGGGCAGATCACTTTTTGGCATGGATGCTGCACAATGATAAAGGTTCTCCCGACATCTCTAGTATTAGGATATCCTCCGGAATTAAGACCTTTAAGTTAGCTGAATTTGCCCAAGTTTTTGTAGCTTTTTATAAGAACTTGTATTCTTTTTTTCCCAGTGGATTAGGCTTCTCCGACTGTCTCCTGAACAAATTAATTAATAGGCTGATTTCTGAGGCAGAGGTTTTAATGCAAATTAAAGCTTTGAAATTATCTAAGACACCAGGACCTGATGGCCTGGGGAACAAATTTTATAAAATTTTAGGTCATTTGTTTGCCCCATCTCTGAAAGCAATGGTTGAGGAGGCAGTGGAGAAAGGTAGGCTGATTTCCTTTGGATATGAATAGGGTACTGATCAGTGTGTTTAAAGTAAAGGACCCAGACCTGCCAGAATCTTTTCAGCCTATATCTTTATTGAATTCTGATTTAAAACTATTTGCTTCTATATTGGTGTCCCGTCTCCATCTTATTATTCCTTTTTTGATTGCACCAGACCAAGTAGGCTTTGTCCAGAAAAGGTACTCTGAGATCCATATTCAGTAACTATCTGGATAACAAAGTTAGCCAGATAAACATATCCAACTAACTTTGGAGATATATTCAATAGTGCAGCTGGAGTATTAAATATAGCTGGTTATCTTAAAGGTAGTTGGCTAACTTTAGGACAGCTCTTTGGTTCAACTAGTCTTAGCTGCATAAGTAATCTGGCTAACTTTGAATATCAGAGTTAGCCAGATAACTTATCGGGCTAATGTAACTCCTCCCCAAAATGCCCCCAGAATGCCTCTAAGTTATCCAGCTAAATTTTAGCTGGAAATTCATCCAAATATTCATTTAGGTGGATAACTGCTGAGTTATTCATCTAAATGCTTCTGACTATGGACCTCTGTGTGGTTCAACTCGTCACCTGTTAAGCAGATGCTCTTCTTTTAAGTCTCGATGCAGAGAAAATCCTTGATGAAGTTGATTGGTATTATTTGCTTTGGATTTTGTGATATTTTTTTTTTTTATCAAAGGTCATGCCTTTGAGTCTTTTCTTTCATCCTGTGGCACTAGGCAGCGGTGCCCTCTTTCCCCTTCTTTTCTATTGCTTTTGGAACCCCTGGCTGTTAGGTTTAGGGGTTTGTCTACCTTCTCAGGCATCGTCTTCAATGGCCATGAGTTGAAGCTTTGTTATAGGACAACATGTTATTGTTTATGGGTGACCAGTGGTTGAAGTTATTTCTCATTGGGGCAGGTTTCCTGGGCTGCGAGTTAAGTATTCCAATTCAGTCGCTTTTCCTCTTTGTAAGACCTTCTATGGAGATGGGACAAGGGAGCGGGGGGGGGGGGGGGGGGTTCTTGGGCTGGGGATAATTTTATTTACTTAGGTCCTAGCCAATTTAATACCTATCAGCCAGTTTATTATTTTAATATTTGAGCTGTACTTTTGGCTGTGAAATCCTTACTGTCTAAATGACAGGAATTACCTCTGTCCTGGTTCGGTAGGTGTGTCGAAACTATTGTATCCACTTCAAATGATTCCTTCTTGGATTAAACAGAGTGATATCAATGTTTTTCATTCTGTGATTGTGCATTTTTTATGGCTGGGAAAAGTGGCGAGAATTAGTTTTGCTAAACCAATAATGCTAAACTAATGCTAAACTAATTCTTGACAAAACTTTAGGCAGGAATAATCTACCTGATTTGCAGTGGTTATAATGTGGTATGTCAACTGAGGCTGATTGCTGATTTATTGCCAAACTTTAATAAATATGATGTAATTCCTTACTTGATTCCTAAAGGTCAGATGATCTCTCTAGTTAACATGCTACATTATACAAATGTTTCTAGGCCATCCCATTATAAGTTGAGTCCTACATTTTTATCTTTGATTAGGCCTGGAGATGGCCCCATATGTTTCGCCTTCCTTCAATTAGTTGATAATACTCAATTTCTCCCAGGATTTGTGTTTGTGTTTCATATTTAGAAGAATAGGGGTTTGGATCATCTCTGGAAATATTTCTTGCCAGGCTCAATGATTTCCTTCCGAGATTTGAAGGATAAGTGGGCTATCTCTGATGTGCATTTTTTTTGGGCTACTTTCGGTTGTGTGTCCTGTTCGAGCAGGCCCATGTCCGGGCCTACTCACCTCTGGCACCCAGCTCCCAGTCCTGGCCCGTCCTCCCTCGCGGCTGTGGGCAGCCGCCTATGCTCCCGAGCTTCTTCGGCTGTCCCTGGCTCCACTGCGGACCTCCTCAGCTCCCGGCGGGTCTCCCCATATGTGCCATGGGGAGATGCTGCCATCCAGCGTCCTGCTGCCCTCTAGACGCGCGCGTGCCTTGCCATCCTTTAAAGGGGCCGCGGCAGGAAACTAGCCCGCGGCAGGAAACTAGCCGGATGTTGACGTCACCGGGTCCTGCTATTTAAGACAGGGCCTGCCTCTAGTTTCTTGCCTTGGCAACAGGACTCCACGCTTGTCGTGTGTTCGTTGCTTGTTCCTGTCTTCGTTCCTGGTTCCTGAACCTGACTCCGTTCCTGATTCCTGTTCCTGACCCATTCCTGGTCCCTTCCTAGCCTTGCTTGCACTGACCTCTGGCTTTGACTTTGCTACGTCTGGACCACGCTTAGGATTGACCTCTGGCTTTGACCCTCGCTACATCTGGACCATGCTCGAGATTGACCTCTGGCTTTGACCCTTGCTATGTCTGGACCACGCTCAGGACTGACCTCTGGCTTTGACCCTTGCTAGTTTTGACCAAGCTCAGGGCTGTTCTCTGGCTTTGACCCTTGCTATGCTTTGGACTACGCTCTGGACTGACTTCTGGTTTTGACCCTTGCTCGTTTGACCACCATTCCATGTCTTCTGCCTGCCCTGATGCCAGCCTGCTCTTTTCCACGTCTTCTGGTATCTTCCTGGACTTGGCCTTTCAGGCTTTAGCCTACTACTACTCGGGCGCCACTTGTACTCATCCCTGGCTCTCTTTGGTGAACGGGTCTCTGGATCCCTGCCTCGTCCGGACCTACTTCGGTCTTCCTATTACCTCTGCTGGTCCCTTGCTAAGCTACCACATCTTCACTGGGAGTCATCTGACTGAGGCCCGCCTAAGACTTGCTGGCCCCGGCACCGAAGGGCTCAACCTGCGGGGAACATGGGCTGGTATTGGCAAAGCTCCTGCTGGCCTCCGTCTCTCAGCCAGCATCACCTCCCGACGGTAGGGACCCCTAGGGCTTGCCCTGCGGGTAGCGTCAACCCCACCTTGGGCCAAGGGTCCACCTCCAGCTTAACACTTTCAGGCGCAGCACTTTATAATGAATGTTGTTAAAATGGATGTGCAGGGACTTTTCTAGGTGTCCTTGATTTTTGTCTGCGAAATGTCTCCGCAAAATTTAACAAGATAGCCTGGTGGTATACACTAGTGTAAAATAACATTAAGGCAAATTATTTAAATGGATTGTAAGAGGTCTATGGATTTGGGATTCATTTTCTCTGTCCCTGAGTTGGACCAGATGTTCTTGGGTCTCTTCGTAGGTTTACCTCTGATGTTTACATTCAGGAGATGCAATTCAACATTTTGCATAGAGCACATCTTGAAAAGGTTAGGAGCATCAGAGTCCAGTACTCTGATTCACATATTTGAATTAAATGTCAGTTGCAGGTTGGTATTTATCTTCACCGTGTGTGTGTGTGTGTGTGTGTGTGTGTGTTGTGCTAAATTACAGTCTTTTTGGTTTGGGGAGGATAAGGTCTTTAGGAGGAATTTGACTTATAACACTTCTGTTCTAATGCTTGGAACGATTGGAGAAACTGACGTTCTCTCTCCTGTGGAGGAATGTTTTCTCTAGTTGGCTGTATTGTTGGCAAAAAAAAAAAAAAAAAAGGCTATTTTATCTGTTTGGGTTGAATTTCATCCTCCGTGCATGTTCATGTGGGAACAACTTATGATTAATTATTTTTGCAATGACCTTTTGCTTTTGAGAGCTGGGAAGTCGTGTTTAAAGCAGAATACTGTTAACCTTTGGCATTCACTTTGCTATATATTTTACCCTGTGGCCTCCATTCTTCTGTTGCTTCCTTTCTGGTTCTGTACAGCTGCTCCTATGGTGTGAATGAGTGTTGGGTGTGGTTGTTGTGAGTGTAGTACTGACCAGGTGGATGGTCCTTAATGGTGTGTGGATGTTGGAGGGTTAAACTGTTTGGTAAAAAGCTATCAAGAGACTGCTGCTTCATGTGAGGTTTTGCTTCTCGCTTGTTAGATTGTTGGCAGCATGTTTTGTATATTTTGCATTTTGAGTTTTAATAGTTTGTCTTTTAAAATAAAGGAAGTTAAAAAGAAAAAAAAAGAAACGCACTTCCTCCTGTACTGTACAAAATATAAAGCTATCAGAGAAGCACATTTCCCAACGCTGACATATTCCAGTCTCAAACTTAAAATAAAATGTTTCTACCTTTGTTGTGTGGGCTTTTATTTTCTATATTTTGGCCCTGCTCTTTCATCTGCTTTCAGTACCTTCTTCTTCTATATTTTCCTTTTTCAGGACCTCCGTTTCATTTTCTGTTTCTTCTCCACTACATCTGTCTGACTTTGATCTTTTCCTTTCATCTCATTTCTCTGCCTCTATTCACTCATATCTAGCTTTCACCCCCACTTCTCCTTCTTCAGTTCCCATTGCCCTAGCTTTTTACTTTCCTCACTCTCCCTTCTGTTGCCCTTTTCAGCCCTTCATCTCATCCTCACAACTCTCCAGATATCTGACTCTGTTCTCCTTATCCCTCCAACTGCTGTCTCCTTTCCGGCTCCCTCTCCAACCACCCCCTTCTGGCTCTCCTGTTATCTATCTCTTAACCTCTCTCTCCTTGCCATTTCTACATATCTTTGTTTTACACCCTCCCTTGCTTCTCCCCATCCTACTTCTGTCTTTTCCATATTGTCTTTTGCAGTCCTCACAATCTCTTTATTTTCATCTTATGCCTACCTACCAGCTTTCTATTATTTATTATTAAAGGCTTTTATATACCGACTTTCTTGATACAAATCAAATCAACTCGGTTTACATCGAACTAAGCAGCAAATACAATTAACCAAACAACAAGAGATAATTAATTCAAGGAGCGTAAAAAGTTACATTATAACAAGGATGCCTTAACTGGGAGTTGGAAATAAAGAGAGGGTGAACGAAAATAAATAAATAAATACTAGCTCCCAATCTCATCCACTTCCTAGAACGTTTCCTCTTCTCACCTATTCCCCATGTCCCCCATTCTCACTCCTTCCCTAGTCTCCTGTTTCCCCCTTTGTCTTTTAATCATCCCCTAGTCCCCCATTTCCATCCTCTGTACTCACCCCATCCTCAGCCCTCATCTACTTTCTTTTGCTTTTCCCCCTCACCAGTGCAAGCTCCTCCTTGTTGTGATTCACCCTTTCCCCCCGGCTCCATCCCTTTCTTTTGCCAGCTTGGGTTCTTTCTTTCTCTTCATATTCTCATTCTTAATGCTCTCTCCAGCTCCCTCTACCCCCATGTCTTCCCTCTCTCTCTTTCTGTCCCATTCCTAATCCCTTGTAACCTTCAATCTTTCCTCAACCCAAATGTCGTCCTCTCTCCCTCTATTCTACCAGTCCCAGTCATCTCCACTTTACGGTCCTCTCTGTCCCTTTCCCTCCCTCCTCATCCTGAACCTATTCCTCTCTCCTGCATCCTCTCTCCCATGTCAGGCCCCCATCCTAGTCCTTTGTCCCTTTTTCCCCACCCAATGTGCATTCTCTTTCCCCATCTGCCTCACCACCACCCTATGTAGGCATCAACCCCCTATCCCATCATCTTCTTTTTCTTCCTGTCCTCCCATGTAGATAGTTTCCCTGTCCCCCTCATTACCCCATACAAGGCAGATCTTCCACTCTCTGCCCCTGATTTCTGGTACTTTATATCTCCCCCGACCCCCTGCAGTTGCATCTCCAGCTCTTCTTTGGTTCCCCCATGGCCAGCAGGAGTGGTACTCAATGGTGTATCATCTTCCTCTGTCTCACGAGTCCAGTCTCATGGTTGATCTGCGAGATCCTGTAATCTCATAGCTCCTGCCGCAAAACTGGCCCAGTGCAGCAGGGGAAGCCGACATGCTATTAAACACCACTGCCCCTGCAGGGAAGGTGTGGAGGCATAACTAACCCACCAGGCATTGGGGAGGCTTAACCTCCTCAAGCGTCTTCTTATACTGGTTGCTGCTGCCAGGCCCACTGTCTGACCAGCCCAATGGAAAGTATGGACAGCATCCGAGGTATCACTCATCTCACAGCAGCACAAACAACCGCCCTGCTCACTTCTGGCTTAAGCTCCTGAATGGCACTGCAACCCAAAACGCAGGGGAAAGGTAGAGCAGCATTAGTGAGCATTTGGATAGCTGCCACCACTATAAGAAGATTCTGGGAGGTCCCAGGAGTGTCCGGCCACCTCGGAAGAGTGGTTGCCGTCTGCAAATCAGACTAAGCAGATATAGGATTCTGGTCCTGAGGCTCTTAAGGAAGGAGGGGGAAAAGAATGATTCCTAGAAGTATCTTTTTCACCACAAGCAAGGCTAAGGGAAAGCTCAAGCCAGTTCAAGGATAGTGGCCCTAACTCAAGTTGAAGTTAGAGAGAGATATGACTGATTTGGGTTGAGGGAGAGATGGATGCTGTTGTAGGAGGCTGTTGTTTTATGGATCCTGAGAGAGATTTTAAAAGAAAATTGTTAAAATACATACCCCCCCCCCCCCCCACAGGAACCTGAGATCAGCAAACAAAGCACTGCTAACTATTCCCTCAGTTAAGACGGCCAGACTAACTCAAGTAAGGGATAGGGCCCTATCCCTAGCAGGACCCCCAATATGGAATAATATGCCGTTGGAAATCAGATTGCAAGGAAACATCAAAACCTTCAGAAAAAGTCTAAAAACATGACTATTTAAGCAAGCATACAACAAAGAGAATTGAGGGGAGAAAACAGGGAAGTGTTGGTTACGGTCAGCTAAACCCCCACACTCACACCTGTTCATCTTAATGCATGTGTTTCTATTTTTTTGTATATTCTAAATCTTTCTTTTCATTATTAAGTAGTAATTTATCTTACAGGTAGACAGAGAAAACTGGACATGACTTATAACACCCACCATATAATAATTATGATGAAACTGTCACAGTATTTTGATGGCACCTGTGTAATTGTTAGAATTCTAGACACTATTTACAACATATAGTTATGTGCCCTATTGTGAACCGCTGTGAGGGCAACTGCTTAACGACGGTATAGAAAAGATTTTAAATAAATAATAAATAAATAGTGCTGAAACTGAATTTTCTGTTAATTTGTGTGAATGTGTATGCAAAAGAGGGAAAATTCTCATACAGATTTCAGAAGATTCTCTCAAAATCAAACTCATGCAAGGTAAGAAGAGAGCTTGGGAGTGAGAAAAGAAGTTGCATTACTTTGAGCAACTTTACAAAGCAGTTCTAAGTACTTTTACAATTTTCTTTCTCACTCTGGAGCCCTTGTTGAGATGGTCTGGTCAATCCTGAGATCCTGCAAAGAAAGGGGAACAGAAATTGAAAACGGTAAGATAAATATGTCGCATTTTTCCAGTTAATTTTGAGAATCCACTTACCTGAGAAAATGCTGTGGAATGACCTGTAGAAGGGAAATAGCCGTGAATGAATATGTAGTGTTGACTCAGTTTAGAGAAATTGCAGTTATGATGTACTCTGCAACATAGGGTCTCATTTACTAAGCATTTTTACTATAGACAGAATGGGAGAAAAGCTTTAGTAATCAGGCCATATTTAATTATCTCTAGAAATCTTGTGGGAAATTTTACCTGTAGAGAGAGAGAACCATTTTGGAGGTAATTTCCAATGGTTATGCAGGGGTTGTGCATGTTTAAAATTAGCATATACACAAGAATTGTGGCATAAACAGGAACACACAGGAACATACAGGATAGAACAAGGTGTGTGTGTGTGTCCAGAATGTCTGACTGCTCCCAATAAGACAAAGTATGGTCCCAAATCTTCATAGAAGATATTTATTTTTCAATTTCAAGCTTCCAAGCAATTACAGTCCCCCGACATGGCCATGTTTCACTGTGGGGGCTGCGTCAGGAGGGATCCAATGGAGAAGATTTACATCTAAATAAAGAACAAAAAATTTATAAATACAACAGTTGAAAAACAGCAACTAGTGGAATACACGCAAATGGAAAGTACATACCAAGTTGTAAAATATGATGCCCGCGCTCACGTGTGCCCAATTTTGTATTGGCGCGCGCGCATGTGTGCCCGGGTTGCAACTCGTGCATGCAGGGGGAGTGAATTTTTTAAAAGTACATGTGGTACACGATTGGGCATTTGCCCAGTTCCCTATACCCCTACCTAGCCTTCCTACCTTTTCCCTTCTCCTCCCCGACCCTACTCCCTACCTATCTAGCTATTTTTTTTTTGCTTTTAAACTTACCTACTCCTTTGGGGGCCATTAGGCCCTGTCCTTCGCTTCCCCGGTACTGCCCCTTTCAGACAGGCCTTTCAGACACTTCTGCTCATACCGGGACATATGCTCGTGGCTAGGCCATTTTAAAAATGCATTTGGCGCGCAGACCCTTTGAAAATTTACATGAATTTAATCATTTATTTCTGTACACCATCATATACTTCCCAATACTAATAAAAGTGAGAAGAAAATAAAAATTGTTAATATACATATCAGATACCCACTCAAAGAGACACATACATCAATTAATATCAACCAATCTCATCTTATTTGGGTTTGTGTACAATTATCACCCATCTCAGCTCCTCCCTCTACCTCTGGGAGAACTATTCACCATGTTGGTTCAGTCGCCTTCCTTAAAAACATGGAGACCAATATTCAGAAAAAGCCTCCAATGGATAGTTTTTTGACTAAAGTTAGCCAGATAAATTATCCCAGATATTCAGCAGGATAAACGTCCCGCTGAATATCCCCTACTAAAATTATCTGGCTACCTGTAGCTGGATAGCTTTAAACCTAACCAGCTATCTTTAGAATGCCACCAGTTAGGTTTAAAGTTATCCGGCTTCATGTGGCTGGATAATTTTAGATTTAATCAACTTTATTCAAAAGAATAGAGCAGGATAAGTGGTGATGATCTGTATAAAATAAAAGAGGGACTCTAGGACTATGTTTCAATCGCAAACAACCCTCCCTCTCCCCACATTCAATGAGAAATCAGTGCCCTGCTAGGCCAAACCCCTACCCCCATCCCTCAAAACCATTCAAAGTTTGAAGAGTCAATGCTGTCCTTCCCCCTCCTCCCCTCACCTTCTCTCCGGTTCTGCATAATTTTGTCCCCAGATTGCCTTCCTGTACCTCCCTTCCTCTGACCCCACCCCTCCCCACTGCTCTTGGTACCTTTCAATGTCTCTCTTCAGCAGGGATTATAGTACTCTGCTACCGCAACCCTAGCCAGCACTTTCTTTATTACTGTCGGCACCTTCAAACTTTTATTTGTAAAGAAGACTTTGCAAGGTTTGGAGGCATGGGGACTTGGCACAAGATACTGTAACGTCCATTTCTTAACAATGTTTCTGACAAATGATCTTGCTATCTGGAAACATTTAGAGATTTTTTATTGCCTTCCACTGCTTTATAAGAGTGAATTGCAGTATTTATTTATTTTAAAAAACTTTCATAACCTGCTATATCTTAATCCATGGCGGCTAACATATTGTCACATATATATATAGTCAATTACCACAAAACAGGAGTCAATATATGTGAAATGCGTAAGGTAAATCGTACAACAAGATGGCATTTGTCAAGCTTGTTCATAATCTTCATGTATTACTTGCTACCAGACATCAGCAATGCGATTTAAAAGACAATCATAACACCCGTGAACGTAGAAGAGATTATTGATTCATACGCTTACAAATGGGTCATGTTTAATTATTAATCTCTAGTCATAAATGCTTTTTTATAGTATTTTTTTGCAAGTAAAATAAATAAAGAAAATAAGATCACTTCCTTCAAGAAGCTTCCTTCTTCATTCGTATTTGAGGAACAGTGATTCAATCTATAACTGTATAACCCCAGTGGCCAAATGGATGGCATAACCCCAGTGGCCTAATGGATAAGGTATTTTATTTTATTTTATTTAACACTTTTCTATACCGACCTTCATGGTAGGGACCATATCAGATCGGTTTACATCGAAAGGGGGGGAACTGTAACAAAAAACCGTGGTTAACAGGAAGAACAAAGTTACATTCAACAAGGGAGGTAAAACTTGGAAGCAAAGACTGCTGGAAAGAAAAGACTAAGGAACGTAGTGCTTAGGATAAAACTAACAGCTGTTAGAGTCAGGGTCGGCTCTTAATCCGAGCTTGGAGATAGGGGATCCATTGTTTATGATGGATTTTCGGTCGTCTAATGAGTGTCTGGAGGATCTGAGAAGGCCTGGCGGAAAAGCCAGGTCTTGAGTTTTTTTCTAAATGTTAAGAGGCAGGGTTCCAGTCTGAGGTTGGATGGGATGTTCTTCCAGATAGCTGGGCCTGCTGTGGAAAAGGATCGGTCTTTGGTCGAGGTGAGGCGTGTAGCTTTTGTAGGTGGGGCCTGTAGGGTTCCTTTATAAACTTCTCTGGTCGGTCTGTTAGTGCTATGGAGATTGAGAGGGAATTTGAGGTCCAGATGCAGATGATTGTAGATGGCTTTGTGAATTAGAGTGAGTGATTTGTGCAGGATTCTGTATTTCACCGGGAGCCAGTGTAAAATTAAGGAGGATAGGTGATATGTGATCTCCACGGTTGGTTTTAGTCAGAATTCTTGCCGTGGCGTTCTGTATCAATTGTAGGGGTTTAGTGGATGAGCTGGGGAGACCCAGGAGGAGAGCATTGCAGTAGTCTATTTTAGCGAATAGTAAGGCTTGCAGGACTGTCCTGAAGTCGTGGCAGAATAGTAGAGGTTTGAGTCTTTTTAGAACCTGGAGTCTATGGAAACAATCTTTGGTTGTGGTGTTGATCATTTTCTTTAGGTTTAGGCAGTTGTCGAGTAGAACCCCGAGGTCTCTTACGTGGGTGTGCGTGAGCTGGGTATTGAGGATGGTCTGGGGAGGAGGGTTGTCTTGATTGGAGGAGATGAGGAGAAGTTCGGTCTTAGATGCGTTCAGAACCAGATTAAGATTGTTGAGAAGGATGGTGATCAATTTTAGGCAGTTCTTCCAGTGCGTGAGTGATTTTGTGATGGATTCTGTTATTGGAATCAGAATCTGCACGTCATCAGCATATAGGTAATGTGTTAGGTTAAGGTCCGTTAGAAGCTGGCAGAGAGGGAGGAGGTAGACGTTGAAGAGAGTCGGTGATAATGAGGATCCTTGTGGAACGCCTAGTGAGGAACTAGTTGATGCCGACTCTTTATTGTTAATTTTGACTTTGAAGCTTCTATTACTAAGGAAAGACGTGAACCAACTGAGGGCTGATCCGGCTATACCTATGTCTGCTAGGCGAGTCAGGAGGATGGAGTGGTTGACGGTATCGAATGCCGCCGAGATGTCTAGGAGTACTAGGAGTAGCCTTTGTCTAATCCCATAATGATGTGGTCTGTTAATGATATGAGAAACATTTCTGTACTGCGAGATTTGCGGAATCCATATTGGGATGGGTATAGGATATTGTGTTCTTCTAGATATTCTGAAAGCTGAGTATTAACCAATTTCTCTGTTAGTTTGGCTAAGAAGGGGAGATTTGAGATGGGGCGGAAGTTGGCCAGTTCTTTGGGGTCTAAGTTGTGTTTCTTGAGGAGGGGTTTAAGAGACGCGGTTTTTAAGCTGTCTGGGTACCTCCCTTGGGTTAACGAGCAGTTAACCCAAGGGAGGTACCCAGAGGTACTGGCCTTCTAAGCCTGGGATTGTGGGTTCAAGTCCCACCTGGGGTGGGGTTTCCCTTCTGGGCACCTTTTTATCAGTAGCATGGGATCTTCTTAGTATTGGGGAATTGCCAGGTTCTTGTGGCTGGTTTGGCCTCTGTTGAAAACAGGATGCTGGGCTTGATGGACCCTTGGTCTGACCCAGCATGGCAATTTCTTATGTTCTTATGTGAATGCTATAGATGGCAACCTGCAACCCCCTTTTTTTTTTGCAAGTAAAATAAGTAAAGAAAATAAAATCACTTCCCCAAGAAGCTTCCTTCTTCATCTGTATTGGAGGAACAGTGATTCAATGTGAATGCTTATAGGCGGCAGCTATTCAAAACATAATGTTATGTTGGGTCGCGGGTTGCCACCTATAAGTATTCACATTGAATCACTGCTCCTCCAATACGGATGAAGAAGGAAGCTTCTTGAGGGAAGTGATCTTATTTTCTTTACTTGCAAAAAAGAAATACTATAAAAAAGCATTTGTGATTAGAGACCGATGATTATACATGACCCATTGTATGAACAATAATCACTTCTGTGTTTATAGGTGTTATGATGGTCTTTTAAATCGCATTGCTGATGTCTGGTAGCAAGTAATACATGAAAAATATGAACGTTTGACCTATATATAGAAAACAGTTAAAACAATTTTGATAAATTAAAAGACCAATGTTGACAAGACAACTGCAAGTTAAATAGAGTAAGTTGAAATCATCAGAGTTCAACCTGGTTTTAATACATCACTGCATCACTCAAACAATAGCCAAAAATAATCAGTTAAGATAGATTAGGTACGTTAATAAATTACTTCTTAATAGCTATAATCACTGCATCATCTTGAAGGCTTTAGAAAAACGATAAGCCTTAAGCTGTTTTCTAAATGTCTTGACAAAATGTTCTTTCCTTAGATTTTCTGGAAGTTTATTCCATAATGTGGGAGCCATAGTTGAAAACATTCTCTCACAAGATTGACAATATTTTGTGAGTCTAGGATTGGGAATATCCTAGAGACATTTGCCAGCTGAACGTAAGGCTCTAGTGTTATGCTCAGGCTTGTGAACCCTTGGCCCGATGGGAGGATGGTATACCTTAGGAAGTGGATCCATAGGTTCTCCCATCTGGTGGCGAGGCAGAAGACAGAAGAAGTGACCCAGCTGACCCTCAGCACTGGAGGACTGAGGCGACTGTGGAGGCAGACGAAGAGTCGTGACGTCAAGGAGAGGAACTGTTGTCTTTGCCATTGGAAGCCCGCAGTCCCCCCAGGAGGAGCCCTTAGGGACCCGGGCCGCTGGGACTTAGGTGGACCTTTGAGAGGTCAAGGAGTCGAGAGTTCGGTTGCAAGGGCTAACTGGAGCTTCACCCCTGGAAGCACACGGTTCCCCCCTGGGAGGAGCCCGTAGGGACCGGGCCGCTGGGACTTAGGTTGGCCCTTGGAGACGGTGGTCCAGAAGAAGTCCAAGGTCAAGTGCCAGAGGGTCATCGCTTACCAGTCCAAGGTCACACACCAAGGGATCACCGCTTGCCAGTCCGAAATCACACACCAGGAATCACTGCTTGCCAATCCGGTCAGGAACCAGGAACACCAAGATGAGACAGGAACTATGAACAAGGATCCAAGGCACTAGAAGACTCACCGAAGCAAGCAGACTTAAACAGCGCTACAAGAGATGTTGCCAAGTCAAGGAATGAGCAGAGGAAGCCTCCCTTATACTTCCTCTATTTTGGCTCATTGGACACAGCTGTAAGTAGTTAAAGGGGCCAGGCTCCTTTAAATCTAGAGAGGAGGCGTGGCCTCACTCCTAAAGATGGCGGCGGCAATCTTGGATTTCCTCCGCGGAGGAAAGACTGCCGGACACCACGAGGGAGGAGCAGGACGGCTCCCCACCCGGTGGCCATGCCGGGGACCCATGCTGGAAAGACAGGCACGGAATCAGGGACTTCCGCTGCCGTGGGTAAGGTAGGGGGCTGCGGCCGTGGCTGTCCACGGCCGGGGAACACAACATCTAGATCAGGGGTCGGGAACCCATGGCTCGCGAGCCAGATATGGCTCTTTTGAGGGCTGCATCTGGCTCGCAGACAAGTGTCGCCATACTTCGCGGTTCCCCGCTGACCCAGCTGCTCCCCGGTCCGCCGCCGCCCGGGCTTAAAATGCTGTCAGCCCGGGCGGAACGCGGCAGGACAGCTGGAGTCAGCGGCACCGGCGTGCTCTCTTCTCCTCCCCCCCCCGCGGCCCGTAAGAGGAAGTGGAGAGCATCGGGTGCCTGCGCGGGAAGAAGAGACCACACTAGCGTGGTCTCTTCTTCCGCGCAGGCACCCGATGCTCACCACTTCCTCTTACGGGCCGCGGGGGGGAGGAGAAGAGAGCACGCCGACTGGAGTCATCCGGTGCCTGCGCGGGAGTCATCGGGTGTCAGCCGGGTGCCAGCGCTGGAGTCATCGGGTGCCTGCGCGGGTCTTCCCGCGCAGGCACCCGATACTCTCCACTTCCTCTTCCGGGCCGCGGGAAGAAGAGAGCACGCCGGTGCTCTCTTCTTCCCGCGGCCCGGAAGAGGAAGTGGACGAGCATCGGGTGCCTGCGCGGGACCCGCGCAGGCACGCTAGTGTCCGACGGGAAGAAGACTGCAGCGCGGCTCGAGGAGGAAAATGAAAATCTTCAACCGCGGCCGATGGGACTCTGCCTTCGCCTCCGCGAGGGCTGAAAATGAAGAGGTTTAGCGTTGGGAGGTGGCTGCTGCTGCCGCGAGTTCCCGGGGGTGAGGGGCAGGAGCGGGAGGGAGAGAGGAGAGGAGTGAAGAGCGAGCAAGCGTGTGTGTTGTTGAGATCCTGTGTGTGTGAGTGAGATATTGCATGTATGTGAATGATTGAGAGCCTGTATATGTGAAAGAGAGTATGTCTGTGATTGCGATCCTGCCTGTGTGAGAAGAGCATGAATGTAAGTTTACCATTGGGACCCTGTATGTGTAAGTTGTGATTGAAACCTGTTTGTTTGAAAGAGTAATGTGTGTATGATTGAGATCCTTGTGTGTTGAGAGAGATCATGTGTATGTATGATTAAGAGCCCTGTGTGTCTAAGTAAGAGAGAGATCATGTGTGTCTGTGTCTGATTGACAGCTGGTTTAGGTGATGGAGCATGTGAGTATGTGATTGAGAGCCTGTGTTTAAATGAGAGAGAGAGACCATGTGTGTCTGTGTGATTGAGAGCTGATTTAGGTGAGGGAGCATGTGAGTATGTGATTGAGAGCCTGTGTTTAAATGAGAGAGAGAGACCATGTGTGTCTGTGTGTGATTGAGAGCTGATTTAGGTGAGGGAGCATGTGAGTATGTGATTGAGAGCCTGTGTGTAAATGAGAGAAAGAGAGGACATGTTTGTAAGCATGTGAATGAGAGTCTGTGTGTGAGAGAAAAAGACAGCATGTATTATGTGATTGAAAGCCTGTGGTGTGTATGTAAGCGTGAAAAGATAGACAGCATGTGTGTAAATGTGTAATTAAGAGCCTATATAAGTGAGAGAGAAAAAACATTTGTATATGTGAGTGACTGAGAGCATGTGTGTATAGGTGTGTCATTGAGAGCCAGTGTGAGAGAGAGCGCTGGTATGTGACTGAGAGAGGAGAAAGTTCCAAGCAAACCACCCACACCTCCTGCTAATTCAGAACAATCTCAGGACACCTGGATATCAAACGTTCCCAGGTATGCAGAGCAAAAAAATTTTGTATCCTTATTATTTTTCATTACTGGATCTTTGTGTCTGCTATTTTGAAATATTTTGTTGGTATCTGGAAATGTTTTATATGAGTTTTTAATTATTGGATATTCCACTCATCAGCTGTTTCGAAATATGTTCTTTTTGTTAGTACAGTTTTACTGCTGATGATTTTATATTTCTTGATTTGTTTTATAAGGATGTGTGATGTTTCTTTTTTCCTTTGTTACACTGCATACAGAGACTCTGGCTTGTTGCAGTTTCCAATTCAGTTTTGTCTGCATGGTTCTTGTTATGCGTTTTGGTCTCTTTATTCTATGTTAGGTGAGGGACAGCACGTGATTCAGGTGAGGTTTTCTGCTGGCGTGTAGTTTCTGTGTAGGACTCTATAGCAGCCTGACTTGGTCCGTTTTCCTAATAGGAGAGTATTGGTGTCTTAAGGCTGGTGTAATATTTCAGAGACTTATTGTACTTTAAAAGTGTGAATCTTACATAAATGCACACATTTACTTGTATTGAGTTTTAAAAACATATTGTATGGCTCTCATGGAATTACATTTTAAATATGTGGCGTTTATTGGCTCTCTCAGCCAAAAGGTTCCTGACCCCTGATCTAGATGGTTGGGATAAATCTTTTCAAAAGTGAAGCTGACAAAGAGAGAAGCATTGTTTGTTCAGGAGCTTGGAAAACACTCACAGGGATTTATAAATTGAACTCG
Source organism: Rhinatrema bivittatum (assembly GCF_901001135.1). NCBI lineage: Eukaryota > Metazoa > Chordata > Amphibia > Gymnophiona > Rhinatrematidae > Rhinatrema > Rhinatrema bivittatum. The sequence continues at coordinate 284,363,229 of NC_042617.1, read as the reverse complement.
CCATGCAACTTGGAAGTCAAATAGTTCTTAAAGGACGGATGTGATATGGTCAAAATGGTCAATTAGGAATTCTGGTATCCAAGTTTGGACCACCTGAATGGCCTTGAATAGAGTAATGTGGTAGGCCTATGGTAAATGAGTAATAATAATCCAAACCTACCATGACTAAGGCCTGGAGTATTGTTTCAGAAATCTATAGAATCAAGGTCAGGTTTAAGAACATAAGAATATAAGAAATTGCCATGGCTGGGTCAGACCATGGGTCCATCAAGCCCAGCATCCTGTTTTCCAACAGAGGACAACCAGGCCACAAGAACCTGGCAATTACCCAAACACTAAGAAGATCCAATGCTACTGATTCAATTAATAGCAGTGGCTATTCCCTAAGTAAACTTGATTAATAGCCGTTGATGGACTTCTCCTCCAAGAACTTATCCAAACCTTTTTTGAACCCAGCTACACTAAATGCTCTAACTACATCCTCTGGCAAACAAATTCCAGAGCTTTATTGTGCGTTGAGTGAAAAAGAATTTTCTTCTCCAATTAGTCTTAAATGTGCTACTTGCTAACTTCATGGAATGCCCTTAGTCCTTCTATTATTCGAAAGTGTAAATAACCGATTCACATCTACTCATTCAAGACCTCTCATGATCTCAAAGACCTCTATCATATCCCGCCTCAGCCATCTCTTCTCCAAGCTGAACAACCCTAACCTCTTCAGCCTTTCCTCATACGGGAGCTGTTCCATCATCTTTATTGTTTTGGTTGCCCTTCTCTGTACCTTCTCCATCGCAACTATATCTTTTTTGAGATGCAGTGACCAGAATTGTACACAGTATTCAAGGTGCAGTCTCACCATGGAGCGATACAGAGGCATTATGGCATTTTCTGTTTTATTAACCATTCCCTTCCTAATAATTGCTAACATTCGGTTTGCTTTTTGGACTGCTGCAGCATACTGAGCCGACGATTTTAAAGTATTATCCATTACGATGCCTAGATCTTTTTCCTGGGTGGTAGCTCCTAATATGGAACCTAACATTGTGTAACTACAGCAAGGGTTATTTTTCCCTATATGCAACACCTTGCACTTGTCCACATTAAATTTCATCTGCCATTTTCTTAAGATGCATAGTTTAAAAAAGGATTTTTGGACAATGGATTTAATATGAGCTTTAAAATCAGTTCAGAACCTAGAATTACTTCTAGATTCTTTAATTTATCACCAATTAGACATCCTCAAACCAAAACTTGAAACAGGGAAATCAGGAGAAGGGCAACAACTTATTCTAATGATTTCTGTTTTGAAATAGTTAGGGCTTAGTTTATTGCAAAAAAGCATCTTTTAATAATATTGAGGCAAAGAAAAATGAAACCAAGGGGCAGTTTTTCAAAGGGTTACGTGAGTAAGATAACACGTGTAACCCCTGAAAGCTGCCCCTTCCACCCCCTGCGCACGCCGAGCCTATCTTGCATAGGCTCGGCGGCGCACGCAAGCCCCGGGATGCGCGTAAGTCCCGGGGCTTTCCTGGGGGGCGTGTCGCAGCCGGCACGTCATCGGGGCATTCCGGGGGCGGGGCCGCGGGCGTGGTTCCAGCTCAGGGGCATTCCGGGGGTATGGCCGTGGCCTCCGGACCAGCACCCAGACTGGAACATGGCGCACCGGCAGCCGGCCAGCAGGCGTAACTTGTAAAATAAAGGTAGGGGGGAATTAGTTAGGGCTGGGGGGTGGGTTAGATAAGGGAAGGGAGGGGAAGGTTGGGGGGACTGGAAGGAAATTTTCCTCCGAGGCTGCTCCAATTTCGGAGTGGCCTCGGTGGGAACGGAGGATGGCTGCGCGGCTCGGCACGCACAGGCTGCCATTTTGTGCAGCCTTGCGCACGCCGACCCTGTATTTTATAACATGCACGTGGCAGCACACACATGTTATAAAATCAGGAGTAGATTTGTTCGCGCCAGGTTGCGTGAACAAATCTACTCCCACACTCACCTTTTAAAATCTACCCCCAAGTGTAGTAGATGTATCGAAATTAATATATTAATATAACAACTACATAGATATTATGCTGTATATCTATCATCCAAACGATGATTTGGCTAGGAAAAGAACTATGTTTATGTTCTCTAGCAACCGTCATACATAGCCACAGTAAGCTGGGTGGCTTATATATGCAAGCTCGTATAGCTACTGGGCTTGAATAATCATAGGTTGCAGAGAATTTTTTAGGAGTGCTGACACTGTGTGCAAACCAACTACTGTGTGAGCACTTATCTGTTTCCACATGTAGCAACTTGATGCGTATAATCCTGAAGGGCTGCTCCAACACTGCGGTGTTTCGGAGTATTGGACTCCTTCCTCAGGGATCCTCCAGGTGGAATTATACTTATAATTGGAGCCTTTTGGTTGCAGTCATTATGTGCGCTCGTGGAATATCAGTGCACTTGAGTAGTGCAGCCTCACGGCGACTGTGCTGCAATGACAGTCGCCGTGAGGCTGCAACTATCAAGTGCACTGATATTCCACGAGCGCACATAATGACTGCAACCAAAAGGCTCCCAATTATAAGTATAATTCCACCTGGAGGATCCCTGAGGAAGGAGTCCAATACTCCGAAACACCGCAGTGTTGGAGCAGCCCTTCAGGATTATACGCATCAAGTTGCTACATGTGGAAACAGATAAGTTGCTCACACAGTAGTTGGTTTGCACACAGTGTCAGCACTCCTAAAAAATTCTCTGCAGCCTATGATTATTCAAGCCCAGTAGCTATACGAGCTTGCATATATAAGCCACCCAGCTTACTGTGGCCATGTATGACGGTTTGCTAGAGAACATAAACATAGTTCTTTTCCTAGCCAAATCATCGTTTGTTTGATTGTCGTGGATTTTTGGCTTCCATTAGAGTATTATATTTCTACTGGTATATCTATCATCAGCATAAAAAGCTGAATTGTAAAAGCCCTATGTGCACCAAAGCCAGGAGAAACGTGCAGAAGGCGGGCCAGCCCACACCGTGCAGATTTTAAAAAGCGCGCTCATACTCGTGCATCTCCCAGTACATGCCCAGAAAATCTTTCCTCAAAAGGGGCAGGGAATGGGCATGGTCTGGGTGGGGCATGACTATTCCTGCATTTTTCAAGGAAACCAGCGCATAAATATTGACACGCATAAGTGCACACTGGAGTCACCTAGTGTACACTAGCTTTACTTCAGCTATGGATGGCGTTTAAGACCTGAAACAAAAAAACAAGGCTAGTCAGTGAGGTTTTAAGGGTTGGAGCTAAAAGGGTAAAAGGTAGGCTAGTTTACTAGGGGTTTAGGAAATCATATCCTTTACCTGGGTGAACTGGGAATGAACTGGGGAAACTGGTAATTGCGTTGGCACTTGTACCTACTAAAATTCCACCATTTGCACGGTAGAGGCAGCATTTGCGTACACATGCGCAAGTCCAAATAAAATTGCGCCCACAGCCTATTTTGTAACATGCGCGCATATATGCGTGTATATTATAGAATGGCTGTGTTCATTGGGGCGAGCAGGCATAGACACAACATGTAGGCCCATGTGGTTGTTTAAAAGTTACCATCTCTGTGAATAATGTAATCCCAGAGCTGAAAATAATTTGGAAATTGGATGGAAGTATATGTTGAACAAAATGACTGAAATAGATGAATCTTGCGGGATTCTGGTAGAAAAAGAATACCAAGATGAAACTTCAGAACCGCAAAAAACTTGCTGAGGGCTATTAGATAAATTTACACAAAACCATCTGATGACAGTTCCAGCAATATCTATGTCTTAATCTATGATGAGGATATGGTGTATGATATCAAAAGCTGAGGACAAATCAAGCAACATCAAGATGTAATCCTTACCTGGGTCAAGACCATGATGCAAGATGTCTAGATTGGCTCTAAGTGAAGTTTCAGTAGAATTTTTAGGTTGGAAACCATATTGAAACTGCTCTAGAATATTATATTCAAGCAAGAAGTTTTGTAATTGTTTGAAAACCACCCTTTCAATTACTTTGGCCAGGAATTCACAGAGGAGCCTATGGTTGTTGAAAGTAGACAGAACAATCATCATAACCTAAGAGGTTAGAAGGGTCAGAGTATTTGTTCAAATTTCTTCACCTGACTAATTGAAGGCCGAACATGTCAATCAACTTTTTGGGCCTTATTAACAACTTAAAAAAAAAGTAGTAAGGTATCAACTTAAGGGTATCTAATTTTTGCACATGCCAACAAATTGGCTCCTAAGCACAGTAAATTCTCTGCAACAATAAACAATCATTAACTTAAAACTCAGAGACCCTACATGGGTGAACATAACACTCTGGTATCCTAAGGTTTGCACAAATAGCCAAGCTTTAACACCATCAGTAACGTGTTCTATAACAATGTGGCATTATAATTAAACTAATAGTAAAAGCCCATCCAATGATGTTGGAAACAGAAACACTGTGGAAGTCTAGGAGGTGCATAATTGAGATGTGTGAGGGTAGAGAGTGCAGGCTGAGATTGGGTGTACTGTGTGGTGGTAGACAGTGAATTGGACCAGCGTTTTGCAGCAGGTGTGCAATGGCTGCAGTCTTTATTTAGCCTTTCCTTCAGGACCTGCAGGATGTCCTCCCACCAGCAGAGGCCATCAGAGAGCAGTGCTTATTGGTAGCTGCTCCTGCTTTCCCTCTGCTGGCTTTTTGCAATGGAAACATGCAACAGGGCCTTTTAGTCTTGTGAGACCTGTTGGCCCATGCAGTTGAGATTGCAGAGGGAAGCTGACAAAGGAAGAAGCAGCATCACTTAGTAAGTCTGTGTTGCGTCGTGCCTGTTTTCACTTCACCCTCGCTCCACCCTCTCTACCTCTGTGGTGACTCCCTTCGGGTCTGATGGACAGATGCTGCCGTGGCTTCTCCTCGCTGCTTCTTCCCGGAGTCCCCGGGCTGGCCTGATGCTGCGGATCCGCCATGTTCCTGATGACGTAAGGGCGTGCGTGCGCACGCGCGCTCCAGAGTTTGTACTGGCAAGGGCGCGAAACTCAGGGGCGTCTTCCCCGTAGTGACGTCATCTGTTTCCACCTTAAAAGGTCTTTGCTTGCAACTACAATCGAGTTAGCAAGGGGAATTCTTTCTCTGCTGCTCTGCCTCCACAAACTTACCAAGGGGGTACCCGCTCCTCGGGGCCCCGCTCCTCTCTTCCTGATTTCAGATTCTTAAGACGGGATCCTGGTACTCGCGCTCCTCGAGGGCCTACGTCCATGAATGCTCAGAAGACTCCCTATTGCCTGAAGCAATCGCAGACGTGAACACTGCGAGTTCTATTGCAGCTAGGAAACCGGTACTCGCTCCACGAGGGCCCATGTTCCTAGTACTGAAGAGTCTCTTCTATCTCAGAAGTTATCACCTACCTATATCTTGTGAATTACTATTTCATATTGCAGATAGAAACCGTACTCGCTCCACGAGGACCCATGTTCCTAAAACACTTCAAAGACTCTCTTCTATAACCCTCCAAATATTCTCTTCTATTTCAGAAGCATTGCATACAACAGATATTGTGAGTTCTTATTCCAGATTGCATTTAGGAACCAGTACTCGCCTAAAGGCTCCTAATCCTGAATATACTGAAGACTCTCTGTTGCATAGGAGCCATTACAGATATATCTACAATTGTGAGTGTATCATCTACTGGTTTATGAATCTAGCATACCCTGTCTACTACTCATTACCTATAGTCTCTCTCTACAGCTCAGGAAACCTAGGGATCGCAGTTCCAGTATCTGAGGGACTTTCAGCCCTGCCGGGGTACATCAGCTCACTACTGCCACCTCTGGTGGTTCTTACTATCTGTCTAAAAAAAGAACTATCTGTTGTCTGTCTCCATACTCCAGTCTAGCCGATGGTCCCTCTCAGGATATCCTCCTGGGGGCGTTGTCATCTGCCATCGGCCCAGGGATTCACCAACTTATATTGGGTGCTCTTCCCCACACTACAAGGGTTGTATTGTACAGACTGTCACTCTGTGGGGAACCAACCCACTACAGATTGATAACTATGCCTACGGAGTATTATAAATTGCCAGCTCCTCCCCTTCGGGGTACAGCATTGATCAGATTGCTAACTCCTCCCTTCTGGAGGAGCTGATCATTAACAGATTGCTAACTCCTTAACCGGAGAAGTAACAGAGTGCTAACTCCTCCACTCGGGGGAACTGATTGATAACAGTCTGCTCCCAGACTTCTGCTGTTCAAGGATTGGGGGTGTGGTTGGGAAAGGGACAGATGAATGTGCCTCCAGGTGGGAGGGAGATAGAAGAGGTGGTGATGATGCCAGGAGATGGGGAACAAGGAAGTTGATGATACCAAGGGTAGAGAGAGAGGGAAGATGATGATGTTTCAAAGAGGTGAGGAGGGGAGCTGGAGGGAGTGGGAAGGAAGTGAGGTTGAGGGAAGATGATACCAGGGATTGGAAGGAAAAGGGGCAGAATCCGTGATGGCAGTGGATGGTGGAGATAGAAGATTATGATGATGATGTTGGTGGGTGAGAGGAGTGGAGAGAGAGGGGGAAGGTGATGATGATGCCAGAGGGTGAGGGAGAGGGATGGAGGCAGAGGGAAGGAGATGATGCCAGGTGGAGGGAGATGGAAGGTGAGGATGATAGAAGGTGAAAGGATAGGAAAGGTCATGATTATGTGAGTGGGTGGGTGGAAGAAGTGGTGGAAGGTGATGATGATGCCTGGAGTGGGGGAGAGAGGGAGAGGGAGAGAGAGAGAGAAAATGATGATGACATGGAGTGAGAAAGAGGGGTAGAAGGAAAGAGAAGGTGGTGATTCTAGGGGTGAGGAGGTGAAGAGAGAAGGTGATGATGATGCCAGAAGGTGAGGTAGAGGGATGGAGGGAGAAGATGATAGTGCTGCAAGGGGCAGGATGGAAGAGGCGGTGGAAGAGGGAAGGTGATGAGGATGCTTTGGGGTGGGGGATAGAGATGGAGGGAAAGGGAAGGTGATGGCAGGCAACGAGGAAGAGGAGCAGAGGGAAAAGCATGATGATGATATTGGGGGAAGTGCAGAAGATAGGGAGGGAGAGAGAAAGTGATGATTCCATGGAGTGAGAGAAAGGGGTAGAGGGAAAAGAAGGTGGTAATTTTTTTGAAGGAGTTAATAAACTTGGATAAAGGTGAACCGGTAGATGTAGTGTATTTGGATTTTCAGAAGGTGTTTGATAAAGTCCCTCATGAGAGGCTTCTAAGAAAACTAAAAAGTCATGGGATAGGAGGCGATACCCTTTCGTGGATTACAAACTGGTTAAAAGTCAGGAAACAGAGAGTAGGATTAAATGGCCAGTTTATTCGGTGGAAAATGGTAAACAGTGGAGTGCCTCAGGGATCTGTACTTGGATAGGTGCTTTTCAATAAATATATATAAATGATCTGGAAAGGAATACGACGAGTGAAGTTATCAAATTTGCGGATGATACAAAATTATTCAGAGTAGTAAAATTACAAGCAGACTGTGATACATTGCAGGAAGATCTTGCAAGACTGGAAGATTGGGCATCCAAATGGCAGATGAAATTTAATGTGGACAAGTGCAAGGTGATGCATATAGGGAAAAATAACCCTTGCTGTAGTTACACGATGTTAGGTTCCATATTAGGAGCTTCCACCCAGGAAAAAGATCTAGGCATCATAGTGGATAATACTTTAAAATCGTCGGCTCAGTGTGCTGCAGCAGTCAAAAAAGCAAACAGAATGTTGGAATTATTAGGAAGGGAATGGTTAATAAAACGGAAAACGTCATAATGCCTCTGTATCGCTCCATGGTGAGACCACACCTTGAATACTGTGTGCAATTCTGGTTGCCGCATCTCAAAAAAGATATAGTTGCAATGGAGAAGGTACAGAGAAGGGCAACCAAAATGATAAAGGTGATGGAACAGCTCCCCTATGAGGAAAGGCTGAAGATGTTAGGGCTGTTCAGCTTGAAGAAGAGACGGCTGAGGGGGGATATGATAGAGGTCTTTGAGATCATGAGAGGTCTTGAACGAGTAGATGTGAATTGGTTATTTACACTTTCGAATAATAGAAGGACTAGGGGCATTCCATGAAGTTAGCAAGTAGCACATTTAAGACTAATCGGAGAAAATTCTTTTTCACTCAACGCACAATTAAGCTCTGGAATTTGTTGCCAGAGTATGTGGTTAGTGCAGTTAGTATAGCTGGGTTCAAAAAAGGTTTGGATAAGTTCTTGGAGGAGAAGTCCATTAATGGCTATTAATCAAGTTTACTTAGGGCCAGATTTACCAACTTACGTGCAGGGGTAGATTTGTGTGCACAACCCGACGCACACCAATCTACGCCCGATTTTATAACATGCGTGCGCAGTCGCGTGCATGTTGTAAAATCTGGGGTCGGCATGTGCAAGGAGTGCACACTTGTGCACCTTGCGCGCGCCGAGCCCTAGGGGAGTTCCAATGGCTTTCCTGTTACCCTCGAGGCCACTCTGAAATCAGAGCCCTAGGGGAGCCCCGATGGCTTTCCCAGTTACCTCCCCTATGGCTTTCCCAGTTACCTCTGAGGCTGCTCCGAAATCGGAGCAGCCTCAGAGGAAACTCTCTTTTCACCCCCCCCCCCCACCTTCCCCTCCCTTCCCCTATCTAACCCACCCCCCAGCCCTACCTAAATCCCCCCCCACCTTTATTATTTAATTTGCGCCTGCCTCTGGGTAGGCGTAGGTTGCGCGCGCTGGCCAAGTGCTGGCACGCGATCCCCCCGGCCTAGCGGACCTTCGGATTTACGCGCACAGGGCTTTTAAAATCTGCCCCTTAGGGAATAGCCACTGCAATTAATTGCATCAGTAGCATGGGATCTTCTTGGTGTTTGGGTACTTGCCAGGTTCTTGTGGCCTGGTTTGGCCTCTGTTGGAAACAGGATGCTGGGCTTAATGGATCCTTGGTCTGACCCAGCATGGCAATTTCTTATGTTCTTATGATGCCAGGGGAAAAGAGAAGAGATGAAGGGAGAGAGGGAATATGATGATGATGATGCCAGGGGGTGGGGGAGAGAGGTAGAAGGAAAAGGAAGATGGTGGTGATGATGATGCCAGGAGTGAGAAGGGGATGATAATTCCAGGGGGTGGAGGAGGGGTGGACAGAGAGAGAGAAAAGGTAATGATGGGGGGGGGGGCATAGAAGGAGAGGGATGGTTATGATAATTCGAAGGCGATGGGAAGAGATGGTGGTAGAGGACTGGTGATGATGATGCCAGGGAGGTGGTGGAGAGGGAAAGGGAAGAAGATGATGATGCCAGGGGAGAGGAAGTGGGCAAAGAGGAAAGGGAGAAGGTGATGGTGCCAAGGGATGGAGGGAGGGAGAAGGTGATGAGGCTGCCAATGGGATGGGGGGGGGGAGGGAAGAGAAGAGGAAGAGATTTTATTGCCATAACAAGGAACAGGGAGAGAGAAGGGCAGTGCTCAGTTTGCACAATGGTGCTGGGCAAGTTTCCTCTTTATTATATTTGGATGTAGATCAGCAGGTTTCTTCTGGTCTTATGACAGAACGTGGAGGTTCCATCTGGGAGTGTTACTGAAAGGAGTGCAATGAACGAGTAGGGCATCAGAATATTGATTAAGCTTAGTGGATGACCTCTATACACCCATTTAAATGTCAAGCTTAGGATTTTGAATTTCATCCTTTAGATGATAAGTAGCCAATGGAGGTCTAGCAGAAGCAGCATCACATGATCTAACTTTTTTGCTTTAAAAATCATTTTTGCTTTGTTTTTTTTTGGATTCTTTAAATATGTTCTAATAGATATGCAATGCATTCCAAATACAGAGCATTAAAGTAATCGAGATGACTAGAGAATGGATGAGGATTTGTACATCTTTCTTATCTAAGATATTTCATAGTTGGGGAAGAGATCTGAAAAAGAAAAATAATTATGTACAGTAGCATACATTTATTATTTGACCTGGCAGTTTTCTCCTGCTCCTTTGGGCTTCCGGCTCAGTCAGAACCAGAGCTGGGATTCAGATACCAGGAGCCTTCAGGCACAATTACCCAGAGTTTTTACTCCTATTTTATATCCTCCTCAGAGTCCCAGTCAATATAGCATCAGTCCTTGGGCAGAAGCCATGCACTAGGGCTCCTTCTGGAACCCTGAAACCATGGTTCCTAAACCCGGCCACTGGGTGTCGCCATCGTGCAGCGACCATTACTCCCTCCCCCTCAGGAGCTATGAGTGCTGCCTCCACAGCATTCTCAACCCTGGCCGACCTGAGAAGGTGAAGACCTGAAGCCGTGTCCCCCACGTGACCATGCTGAGCACTAACACTGACCCGGCCGGTCTGGCAGGCAGTGCATCTTTTAAACACCTGTGCTACTGTGTGGTGGCAGGTAAAGGGTTAAATGCAAGAACCTGAACAATAAAGAAAACCAGATATATGAGTGCAGCATTGAATTCCTAAGCCGTATGGATCCAGGCTATTTTCTGTAGCACTACTTTAGAAACTTATCACCTTTAATAGGCTCAGACACCATCAGTGTCTCAGTTTGTACAGAAGGCATTTATTACCTGTTCCATATAACCTTCTCCAGACATGGAAGTGTTTCTTCCTTTGTTGCAAGTCATAGGGCAAAAAAGTACAAAGGTAAAAAAAAGGAGAGGATGTCTGGGGTGCATTTGTGTACACATGAAAGTGAAAGGAGGGTACTTTGCATCATTTTATGGTGGGGGAGGGGGGGGGCAGAAAAATTAGAATGAAAATTTTGTTTTTTGAACAGATGCTGGAGGCAAGAAAATGGTCTTCCAGTTATATATGCAAGTTATTTATGTGGTGGGGAGAGGAAAGGTGGTGGTGGTGGTGGTGGTGGGGGGGGGGGGCAATGCTTTTGCCTCCCTTCTGTTTCAAGTGCAGTATTTTGATTCTGGACATTATAACTGGGTACAACGAGCGCAGTATTTGCCAAGAGTTACTGGGTGTTCAGTTCTGAAGCCCTCTCATTGATTTTCGTAAGGAAAACTAATCACAGATTAAGTTTTTGTGCCTTGTTGCAATATTGTGGCATTTTGTTTCAATGAACAAATGAAGACCGAGAAAGAAATTGGAGGCAATAGCCCTTTTTGTTTGGGACTAACTTAATACATTTGTGACTAGTTTTCCAGATCTACCCTCAGGTCAGTACAAAATGAGCAAAGGGAGCACAGGTCTTGAAAGCTCATCACAAGTGCTAAGTCAGTCCAATAAAAATGTATCACCTACAACTTGTTCGTTGACCTTTATCTCTAGACTAGCTGAAATGCACAAAAGATTTGTGGTCAGATGAGGAGTATTTCTTTTGAAATACCTCTCTACCTGCCAACCCTGCCCCACTTCCTCCCGTCACTCCTTCACTTATCTCACTCTCTCGCCCCACCCCACCTCCCTCAGCCTCTCCACCCTCTTCTCTCTCCCTTACCATTACCTCCAGAACAAGCGGTTTCCTCTGCCACCTCAGCCTTGAGTTGTATGCCCATGCCACAGCCGTAGCCTTCTGTCTTGCCCCCATGCTCGCCGTGAGTGCAGCCACGATGCCGATGGAGCGCGCTGATGCAGTGTATGACAGCCATACACATGGCTGTGGACCAACAGCATTCACTATTAGCCGACAACATCTCTGTGCTCCCGAACTGTGGCTTCAGTGTAGCTGAACTGCTGCTGTCACGTGGCCTACTTTCACTGAAAATATTTGTCCAGTTTTGCCGGCAAACGTATGCAGGGCAAATTTATTGTGCTAATCTCCATGCCTGTCCAAGAAACACGAGATGCTGCAGCACCGCAAGTGGGCAAATGTGTCGGTATTGATTATGAAAATAGGATATTGCCACCTTGTGGCCACGGCTGGTGAGCATCTTCACAGACAGAGTCCACAAGTGTCTTATTATAATAGCTTTATTGCCACGTTAGATATCTAAGTTGCTTACTTGTAACAGGTGCTCTTCATAGACAGCAGGATAAATACGCCAGACAAGGCTGTGCCAAGAAAGAAGAGCTCTCTCAGAGCACAGAAAAATCAAGAAGTTCTTTCCGAGCGTGCGCAGATCTTCCTACATGGCTGCCTGCCACACAAATCTCCTCAGTCATAATTAGAGATGTGAATCGTGTGATCGATCGTCTTAACGATCGATTTTGGCTGGGGGGGGGGGTGAGGGAATCTGATCGTCGTGGTTTTGTTTTTTTAAAAATCGTTTAAATCGTAAATCGGGGGAGGGCGGGAAAACCGGCACACTAAACAACCCTAAAACCCACCCCGACCCTTTAAAATAAATCCCCCACCCTCCCAAATCCCCCCAAAATGTTTTAAATTACCTGGGGTCCAGTGGGGGGTCCCGGTGTGATCTTCCACTCTCGGGCCATGGCTGCGTTAATAGAAATGGCACCAGCGCTACCTTTGCCCTGTCATATGACAGGGCAAAGGTAGCGCCGGTCCCTGTCATATGACCTTTGCCCTGTCATATGACAGGGCAAAGGTAGCACTGGCGCCATTTTGGTTCTTGTCCCCCGACGTCACGAGCGTAGGAGATCGCTCCCGGACCCCCGCTGGATCCCCAGGGACTTTTGGCCAGCTTGGGGAGGCCTCCTGACCCCCACAAGACTTGCCAAAAGTCCAGCAGGGGTCCGGGAGCAACCTCCTGCACTCTGGTCGTATTTCTGTATTGCAATATGGCTATACAGCCATACGGCCAGCGCCATTTTGCAATACGGCAATACGGCCGGCACCATTTTGCAATACGGCAATACTGCCGGCGCCATTTTGCAATACGGCCCGAGTGCAGGAGGTCGCTCCCGGACCCCCACTGGACTTTTGGCAAGTCTTGTGGGGGTCAGGAGGCCCCCCCAAGCTGGCCAAAAGTCCCTGGTGGTCCAGTGGGGGTCCGGGAGCGATCTCCTGTGCTCGTGACGTCGGGGGACAGGAACCAAAATGGCGCCGGCGCTACCTTTGCCCTGTCATATGACAAAGGGCAAAGGTAGCGCCGGCGCCATTTCTATTAACGCAGCCGTGGTCCGAGAGTGGAAGATCACACCGGGACCCGACCCCCCCCACTGGACCCCAGGTAATTTAAAACATTTTGGGGGTGTTCGGGAGGGTGGGGGATTTATTTTAAAGGGTCGGGGTGGGTTTTAGGGTTGTTTTAGTGTGCCGGTTTCCCGCCCTCCCCCTTCCCCTCCCCCGATTTACGATTTTTGACGATAAATCGGGGGAATTCCTATTGTATCGCGCCTCTAACGATTTTTGACGATTTAAAATATATCGGACGATTTTTTAAATCGTCAAAAAACGATTCACATCCCTAGTCATAATATCAAGCTCCTCTAAAGGGGAGATGAGAGGGATTGGGTAGCTGACTTATCCTGCTGTCTGTGGAGATTCCACTTGCTGCAAGTAAACAATTTAGTTTTCTCTGTGGGAAAGCAGGATAAGCTCAGTTTCATTTGTGGGGACTCCAAAACCGAGGGTTGCATTGATTTGTTTGTCATTTTTTGCATATAAATAATAGGTCACTGCAACCCATCTGTGTTGCTCGAACATGGAGGGTGGAGTTGAAAGAATTAGTTTAAATAAGAACTGCCTGTCCAAACATAGTTTCTTGATGCAAAACAGTCTCTAGGCAGTAAAGAGCAGTGAAGGTTTGGTTTGAAGACCATGTAGCAGCTTTGCAGATATATTCCATGGAAGTAGAGTGCAGATGCATTAAAGAAGTAGCTCTAGTCTTGACCTGATAGGCCTTTTCTTTGAAAATACTAGGGGTATACAGAGGTAAACAATGTGTTTTGTTTTTCAGTTCATTTTCAGGGCTATTCTTCCTCACAATTTTCATTTCGTATAATATTTATTTCATTTCTTTAGTTAAAAAAATGAAATAAACATAACCTCTCCTTGGGCCGCTAGAACATCCATAACCTAATGTGAGGGGTTTTTGCCATGCCATGTAAATTTAAGAAGGAAACTATTAATAGTGGAGAAAAACTATCAGGTAGGAATTCTGGGATATGCTGAAACAAATACATAAGACAAGGGAACACGTTCATTTTCACTACATTTATTCTGCCTGCCTATGACATAAAAGAGTCATCCCATTCCTGAAGGTCTCACTATATTCCCCTGACCACTGGTGCATAATTAAGTTTATATAGCTCTGTAAGATCTCTTGGCACTCAGAACCCTAAGTAAGTGATGCTGTCCTTCGCCATCTTGAAAGAGGAAAGCATCTCGGAATATCTTTATTGGTTGTGACTCCTATAAGAAAAATTTCAGACTTGTTAAAGTTAACTTTATAGGCTGATATCCTCCCATACTCCTGAAAATGACCTAGCACCCTAGGGCCCAACTGTTTGGGATTCAGAAGAAAGAGGAGAACATTTTCCACATAAATATAGATAACTTGCTCCTCAGCCCCCACCAAGAAACCCAACACAACTGGGCTCTGTCTAATCTTCAGGGCCAGAATCTCAATAGCCAGGTCATAAAGCAATGGGGACAATGGACAGCCCTACCTACAGTACCTGAATGTAAACCAATGTGATGTCTCAGATTGAATGTCGGTATATAAAAAAATAAAAACAAATAAATAAATAATAGTGCCAATTAAGATAGGAAAGGGGCATGATCTCTGCCCATTAATAAACATCTGGGCTTTCGGATGATGATATAGCACTCATATCTGCTCCCGAAATGGGGCAGGCACTCTGAATTTCTCCAAGACTGCAAAGAGAAAAGGCCAACTCAGCCTATCAAAGGTCTTCGCAGTATCCAGGGCTACCACTGCTCCTGCAATCTTTTCCTTCCTAGCAAAAGATAAAAAATTAAACAACCTGTGAGTGTCGGCTGTTGCGAGCTGGCCCTTCACGAAACCAGTCTGGTCCGAATACATCAGATCTTTCATAACATCTCTAGTTGAATCTGCAAGATCTTGGCCAAGATTTTAATATTGGTATTCAGCAATGAAATTGGCCTATAGGAGCTAGAGTCAAAGGCGTCACACCCTTCTTTATATATTAGCACTATATTAGCATCTAGCAGATTGCTATCAGTCTCTGGCAACTGGTATAAGAAAGTTAATATCGCCAATAAGAAAAGAGATATTTCCTGTGAAAATCTCTTGTAGAATTCAAGAGCGAAGCTGTCTAGCATCGGACTCTTCCCATTAGGGAGCCTCATCATTGCTTTATGCAGCTCCTCTGTCTGTATCAGCGTGGAAATCTTGCAGTCTGCCTTTCCGATAGTCCGGGGACACATATGTCCCTCATATTTTCATTTGGCTCTTCCAAACTGGACTCCCCCTGATTAGTATAATACTGTAGATTTGCAAAGAATTCTTTAAAGACCCTATTAATATCTGGGACCCTATATTTCTCTGCCCCATTCACCCCACGGGTACTATGTATGAGAGTCTGCATGATGTGTTTCCGCAACGCCCTTGCCAACAAGGCACTCATTTTTGTCCCCATGCTCATAAAGATTTTGTCTGCACAGAGCAACTGCAGATCTCTGAGTGTTTCCCATTAGCGTTGTTCAGTGCCGCTAGTGCACTAGCCCTTAGCTGCACATTTATGGCAAGGAAAATAAAATGGTGTGTGACCATTCTCCCTCCATCCAGCCCCCAACTTTGTATATTAATCAGACTTGGAAATGCCCGCAACTCCAACCCGCAACTCGCTCTCCCTCCTGCTTTTAAATGGACCCCTTCAATCAGACCCAGTGAATCCCACCACTTTGATAAAATTGAGATAGGTAAGGATACATGGCACGACATCAGGCAGCTCCAAAGTTGCATGCCTCAAGTTGCTGGACAAAGCGCATCACCACTTTGACATCATTAAAGAATGAAGTAGTACCATCATGGGAGAGCCGCAACCTTGTAGGATATAGAAGTGCGTAGGTCTACCCTCTCTTCTAAAGTTCCTTCTTGACCTCCACAAAACTCTCTCTTTTTCTGCACCTCAGTGGAAAAGTCTTGAAAAAAATAAATTTATTTCTCTTAGTAGGTGACCTCTTTGAGTTTTCTGCTGGCCTCCAATACCCGATTCTTGTCTCCGTAGTGCTGGAGACACAAAATAAAAGCTCTAGGATGGCCATTTTCTGCAGGAGGGGGCGCCAGGCACTGTGCGCCAGACCTATTTTTATCCTGCCATTTTTGCATTCCAGATTTAGCACTGCAGTGAGCCACAAGGCTAAGAACCTGGCAGGATCATTACCTTCAGCTCTCAACCTATGCGCAGGTTATTTCAACGATTCCGATTTTCTATATTGTCGGGTTTCTCGACTGTACACTTGTGGGTCCGCTGTAAAACTTCTAGGCAATGTGTAGTGGATGTGAGAGAGATCTCCATATCTTCCACGTGTTCTACCATCTTATGCACCCACGCAGTCATCTCTCCGACCGTGGACACCAACTGCCTTATATGATCCACCACCCTCTCCAAGCCTCGCATCCAGACTGGAATGAATCTTATCAGCCAATTGTTGCATAACGGCCTTCATAGCTGCTACCATTTCACTGGGCAATTCTAGCATGTTCAGGGCCTTCTTCTCCATCATTGTCACTGCCATTTCATCTGTCGCCAATGTTTTGTCCGCCGCAAGTTTTTTTTTTTACCAGATCGCATTGATCAGAGGGCTGGGTCTCCCCAAAACATGGGGATTGACTTCTTTATACCTTTATCAGCTGTTTTCTATCAAAAACTATATGAAGAAGAGGTCTGAATTGTATATTTTAATCAGGGGCTGTTATAATTAGTGAGGTTTGGGTGGACCCTTGGACACTGTGGCAGCTGACCACACCCACGGGGGGAAGTCCCGTGAGGGGCCACAGGTCAGGCTCAGCTTAGGACACACAAACACAGAGATTGATCTTTTATTAGACAATGTGATGAAGCCACCAGAGGTGGCAGTAGTGAGCTGTAGAAGTAACCCAGCTGGGCTAGTATCCCTCAGGCGCTGGAACAGCGACTCCTCCGGTAGCAGTGCTGAAGTGGAAAGAACTAAGAATAATGAGTACAGTGGAATATGCACAAAGCCCCAGTATGGAGAACCCCAGGATAGGGAGAGCAGGCCCTCGAGGAGCGAGTACCTGATCCCTGAGAGCTGAGAAGCTTGAAGGTAATGTACTCACACAGCGGTTCCACGTAGGAGATGACACTAAGGCTGGAACGGAGGCAGGCCCTCGAGGAGCGAGTACCTGGTTCCAGTGACCGGCTCTGAGGTGAAGATGGTAGTACTCACAGGTGTTGAAGATAGCGAATCCTTAGAAACATAGAAACATAGAAATGACGGCAGAAGAAGACCAAACGGCCCATCCAGTCTGCCCAGCAAGCCTCACACATTTTTTCTCTCATACTTATCTGTTTCTCTTAGCTCTTGGTTCTATTTCCCTTCCACCCCCACCATTAATGTAGAGAGCAGTGATGGAGCTGCATCCAAGTGAAATGTCTAGCTTGATTAGTTAGGGGTAGTAGGGGTAGTAACCGCCGCAATAAGCAAGCTACACCCATGCTTATTTGTTTTACCCAGACTATGTTATACAGCCCTTATTGGTTGTTTTTCTTTTCCCCTGCCGTTGAAGCAGAGAGCTATGCTGGAAATGCGTGATGTATCAGTCTTTCTCCCATGCCGTTGAAGCAGAGAGCCATGCTGGATATGCATCGAAAGTGAAGTATCAGGCACATTTGGTTTGTGGTAGTAACCGCCGTAACAAGCCAGCTACTCCCCGCTTTGTGAGTGCGAACCCTTTTTTCTTCTCCCCTGCCGTTGAAGTAGAGAGCTCTGCTGGATGTGTGAAGTATCAGTTTTTCTTCAGCCCTGCCGTTGAAGCAGAGAACTATGCTGTATATGCATTGAAAGTGAAGTATCAGGCTTATTTGGTTTGGGGTAGTAACCGCCGTAACAAGCCAGCTACTCCCCTCTTTGTGAGTGCAAATACTTTTTTCCATATTTCCTCTTGCTGTTGAAGCTTAGAGTGATTTTGGAGTCACAGTAACCATGTGTACGTTTATTGAATAAGGGTATTGTTTCCAGGCAGTAGCCATCATTATGGCGAGTCACCCACTCTTCATTGGCGGCCTCTTCTGCCTTCCAGGCAGAAGAGAAGGTAGGAGCAGGCAGCGAGTCAGGGAACATGGGCCCTCGAGGAGCGAGTAATGGTTTCCTGATAGCGACCTGAAAAGCAAGTGAGGCCCCCGAGGAGCGGGTACCCCGTTAGCGTTAAGAGTCCAATGAAGATTGGAGAGGCAGAGTAGCTGGGTACGGAGAGCGAATCCCATCCGTAAGATATCCCCTTGCTAACTCAAAGGCTAGCAAACATCGTAGGCTTTAAATATCCGGGCAGTGTGACGTCATCACAGGGGGGACGCCCCTGAGGTGCGCGCCAAGTAGGAAATAAGAGTGAGGGCCGTGCGGCGCGTGCGCCCTAAGGTACCAGCGGAGCATGGTGGGAGGCAGCGCCCAAGCCGGTCCGGGGACACCGGAGAGGACGGCAGGCAGGCACCACAGCAGCCAGGCGTCCATCCATAGCAAGAGGAGGTGCAAAGAAAGAAAGAAAGGTAGGCAGAGTGAAGCCATCGGGAAGGGACGGTTGCAACAGGGTTATTGGGAGCTAGTCAGACACGTGTCTCACCGTCATTGCAGTATCACATGTCCCCTCCCTCCCCCCCATTTGGTTTCTCTTTATTTACTGTTAAGAGGCAAATCCAAAATTTGTACCTGGGGCTTATTATCCTATCTACCAATCATTATCAGAGAAAGGTTACCAGACTGTGGCAAACATTATGGGGAAAACTCCAAAGTGAGTTTGTGATTCTGAATATTGTAAGGAAAAGCTTCTGCTCCAAAATAAAGATTTATTTATAAATTTTCAACTATAACTTTATATCTGTTAGACATTTACAAAAGATATAGAAGCTTATGATTCATCTTTATTCCTAGAGTTGCTGACAGTCTTTAAGAAGGGAAGAGTTACATTTTCTTGCCTTTATACATTTTAACAGACTGTTAATCTGAGTATGGTATTCAGTCTTGGCTGATTTGTGGAGTTGAGATCTGAGTACTGTGTTCACAAAGAGGTCGATTTTAAAAGCATTTGCTCACGCAAAAAAAGTCTACATAGGCGTGTATGTGAGCCATGCGCGAGCAATGCGTTAAGAAGCCGCTAAGTGCGACTGTATATACCCAGGTGCTTGTCAAAAATAAGAGTGTGGAAAAGGGTCAGTGCATGGGCGTTCCAGAGTGGGGCCAACAGTTATACAAGTGACTCTGTATTTTAAAACCGGAGACCACAGCATGCGTCGGCTTATCTGCGTAACTTTACTGCAGTTAATACAAAACACTGCAGCTCGTGTTCTCAGTGGCACACCTTTAAAACAACATATTTCCCCTATTCTATATAATTTACATTGGTTACCCATTAAATATCGAATTTTATACAAGATACTAACCATAATTCACTCTTTATTAAACAGTTCTAATTCCATATGGCTCTGTTCTACTTTAAGAATCTACAAACCCTCAAGAAAATTCAGATCTTCCAACAAGAACCTTTTAGATATACCATCTGTAAGACTAGCTAGACTAAATGTTACCCGACAGAGAGCTTTTTCGGTTGCAGGACCTATACACTGGAATGCCCTACCAAACTCACTACGCCAAATTTCCAATAGTAAGGATTTCAAAAAGTCGTTAAAAACATATCATTTTAAAGAAGTGTTTAAAAACAAAGAATAAGCAGCAAGGTATTTTTCTTTCTCCTTCTCAGTTGATATAATTATTTTATTTCTGTCTTTCCATTTTATTAAAATAGATTTATTAAATTCTATAGATATAAAATTTTACTTATATTGATATGTTATTGATTGTATTTTTGCTCTAACTGTATTTTATTTTATTTCGTCAATCTTAAAAAAAACAAGTTTATTTTATTCTTGATTTGTTAAGTTAGAATGATTTGTAAATTGTTTTGATCAAATTCCATTTGCTATGACGGTATATAAGAAGTTTTAAATAAAATAAATAAATAAATAAAGATGAGGATCAAGTCTGTGGATCTTGAGTTTTAGGGCTTACAGGTCAGGGTAAGGAGTTTGGGTCAAATGGGGGGGCGTGCAGGATGAAGAACCAGAGGAGACTGGAAGACCTTGATATTAACTGGGGAAACTGGTGGAGTAATTGGAAAAACTGGGTTGTCTCTCACAAGCATGTTTTAAAATCCACCTACACAAGCACATAAAAGCAGACAAAGTCCTAGGAAATATACAAGAAGTATGTTATCTCGAGCAATCTCTTAAGATTAGGCACATACTTGCATGTGGGAGGTGTATTTTAAAACATACTTCTGCAAGTGCGCACACGATTTAAAATTACAACGTATCTCCTCTCGCACACTGTACGCACATGTATAGGCACACGCTCGTTCATTTTAAAATTAGCCTGTAAGGAGGCTATGTGTTGGTTACATGATGATTCCTTGAATTTCTGAAAGTGTGACTCTAAGAGAAGTGCAATTACATGTTATACACAGGATAGTATTTTTACCTCTTTGAGCCTTTAAAGCTGGTACCACTGATTTGAGCAAATGAAATAATTGTGTAGCTGTTGATACAATATTGTTGCACTGGTTATGGGGTTGTCCTTCTATTCTTAATTTTTTGGGTCTATAACATGGGAGATGGCTATTATATTGGGGAAATTGTGCCCATGAATGAATTCTTTTGTATTTTGCATCATATGCCTATAAGGACTATTGTGAGGAAATTTCATAATTTGCTGTTGTGTAAAGCATGTTTGATTGCAAAAAATGTATTATGATTCGATGGTTAAACAGTTCTCTCCCAGATAACAAGTGATGGAGGTGGTATTGATGGAATATCATGTTAGCAAGACGCACTCTGAGAGTGCCCGAAGAAAGTTTCAAGAGATTTGGAAAACCTATGCATCAACTTTTTCAGATCCTGCCAAGTACTTGTGACCTGGATTGGCCACTGCTGGAAACAGGATATTGGGCTTGATGGATCTTTGGTCTCACCCAATATGGCAAATCTTATGTTCTTATGTTAATTTTTAGTGCCCCTTTTTCTCTCCTACCCTAAGCACATTCTTTGATTAATAAACTGTTACCCTAATTAAGAAGTCAAGAAGCATTTTCACAAAAATAATCAAGAAGGAGTTTTAGATAAAACAAGGGAGTAATATGGCCCTTATCAATAGATTTACTGTTGTCCCCTTGTAGGTCATTGCCAAACTAACATAAAATATACCAAATAAATTTAAAAGGCTTTAGATTAAGCACCCCTGCTCCCTTAGCAACCTTAATTAATGAAAAACTCAACAATGTTAAGCTGCAGACAGCAGTCCAGCAACGAAATGAAGGCCTTCCTATCTTTTGCACCGTGTTGGGCTCCGCTGGTGGCCTATGGCCTCAGGCTTTCCTCTTTTTCAGCTGATGGAAGATTGCACTCCTCTGGCGACCTGCAGCCTCTCCTCTTTTTTGGCCGCCGGCAGGATGAGCTCCATTAGCGTCCCCACAATCTGTTTCCATTCCACCCTGAGTCAAACTGGTGGGCCACCGCCAGTTTGACCCGACCTGCTTCCGCCATCCCCCAGGTGTGCCACCCAGTGTAAATGCACAGTATTCACTCCCAGTTGTGCCAAGTCTGTATTCAGCAGCATAGCTGTGCTGCTAAATGTCCCATCTAAGTTAGCCAGATATGTCTATCTGCCCAATTTAGATAACTGGCTAGGTTTTTAATATCTACCCCACAAAGACTAGAGGGCACGCCATGAAGTTAGTAAGTAGCACATTCAAAACAAATCAGAGAAAATTATTTTTCACTCAATGCACAATTTAGCTCTGGAATTCATTACTGGAGGATGTGGTTAAGGCAGTTAGCGTATCTGGATTTAAAAAAGGTTTGGACAATACCTACAGTACCTAAATGTAATCTAGTTTGGAGTGCCAAAAAATTGGAATATAAAATAAATAAACATAAAAATACAGACAAGCTCCTGGAGGAGAAGTCAATAAACTGTTATTAACCAAGTAGACTTAAGAAATAGCCGACTTATCACTGTGCGATAGCAGCATGGGATCTATTTATTGTTTGGGATCTTGCCAGATACTTATGACCAAGATTGGCCATTGTTGGAAACAGGATTCTGGGCTTGATGGACCCTTGTTTTGGCCAAATATGGCAAATTCTAATTCAAGTCAACTACGGTATCCAAGGATTGGAGGGTGGCCAATCTAATGCCCATTTTTAAAAAGGGTTCCAGGGGTGATCGGGGAAACTACAGGCTGACTAATGAGCTTGATGTTGGTACTGGGCACAACAGAAGAAGTTATTCTGAAGAATAAAATTACTGACCATCTGGATAGACATAGAGAATAATGAGGGAAGTCTTCCAAATCTGTTGGATTTTTTTTTTAAGGGATTAATAACCTTGCACACAAAGGTGAATCAGTTGATATAGCATATCTAGATTTTCAAAAGACATTTGACAAAGTCCCCCATGAGGAAATTAAAGAGTCATGTGATAGGAGGCAATGTCCTATTGTGGATTGGTAACTGGTTAAAAGAGAGAAAAGAGAGGGCCCCAGGGATCTATATCAGTGCTTTGTAATATATTTATAACTGATCTAGAAAAGGAAGTGATAAGTGAAGGTATCAAATTTGTATATAGCTCTTGCAACTATTTTTGCCCTGCTTTCAGCTTTTGAGGTTTTGCATTTTGGGGGGGTCCTCTCCCTGCTTTTTGCCATCTCTTTTTTGGGATGTGTCTCAGGGGCATAAATTGTCCCTTGAGCATGTGGAAAGGGTCTTTCTGCTTACCCAGTGGATTGATCAAGGAGTCTGGTGAGCCTCCAGGTTTGCCAAGAAAAGAGTTTGAAGTATTGTTAAGGAAACGTTTTGAAGAGCTGGGTTTCTGGTTTTCACCTTTGTGCCCAGTTAACAGGAAAGGGTGAGTATCTAGGGGGATAAGTTTTGAGAAGAAGTTTTGGAAAGTTTTGCACTAGGGCCAGTTATCACTTTGCTGAAGTAATTGGAAGTTGACTGCTTTATCCTACAGCCAGTGAACAGTGGGGGTGAGGCTATTGCTTTTTGGAAAGGATTTTCTAGAACCATCTTTATGAGATATCTATTTTTGAACAAAGGGATTCGAGTTACATTCTACCCTTATTTGGATGCTGGTTGTTGAAGAGAATTACCCTATCTTCCAGAGGGGATACTGGTTAAGTTAAAACAAGGAGAAGGAAGCCATGGCTGCACCATGGCCAAAGAAACCACAGCTTTTGTTTTCATGATTTTCATTTTACTATTCATAATTTTTACCATCTTATCCTGGATCATTCTTTTTAAGTTAAAATAAACATTTTTCAGTTGAACACAATGGATGAACTCCATGCTTCACTTACTGGTACCTTTGTACTAGGAACAGACCGACTTTGTGAATATATATATATATTTTTTTTTTTATATACCGACGTTCATCTCAATTGAGATATCACACCGGTTTACATTCAGGTACTGTAGGTATTTCTCTATCCCCAGAGGGCTTACAATCTAAGTTTTTATACCTGAGGCAATGTAGGGTAAAGTGACTTGCCCAAGGTCACAAGGAGCAATAGCAGGACTTGAACCTTGGTCTCCTGGTTCATAGCCCACTGCTCTAACCACTAGGCTATTCCTCCTCTATATCTATATATAGGGAGGAGGATATATATATCTATATATCTATATATATAGATAGATAGATAGATATAGATATATATATATAGAGAGAGAGAGAGAGATGTGAATCGGAACTGAAATCGGATCCGATTCTGGTTCCGATTCACATCTCTAATATATATATATATATATATATATATATATATATATATATATATATATATATATATATATATATATATATATATAGGGAGGAGAATATATATACTGACCAGTGCAAGATAATGGGGTGAGAGTTAAGGCCAGAGATTGTGTTACACACTTCAGCACTGGAGGCCCACAAGATAGAACCTCTCCCCTGCTGGTTGAACCCCAGCATTCCCAGGAGCTGCTGTGAGCAAAAGGTCTGGGACAGTAATGGATAGCCCTGGGAACTGTGTGACCCTCTTCTTTCAGTGTACCCCAACTAGGGAGGTTACATGCAGATGACACAAAATTGTTCAACATAGTTAAATCACAAGAGGCCTTTGCAAGACTGGAGGAATGAAGGTCTAAATGGCAGATGAAATTTAATGTGGACAAATGCAAAGTGATGCATATAGGGAAGAATAATCCAGACCATAGTTGGACAAGGCTGGATTCCCTATTAGATATCACCACCTAGGGAAAGGATCTTGGAGTCACAGTGGAAAATACTTTGAAATCCTCAGTTCCGTGTGCAATGGCGACCACAAAAGCCAATAAAATGTTAGATATTATAAGGAAAAGAATGGAAAATAAAACAGAAGGTATAATAATGCCTCTATATCAATCTGTGGTGCGACAACACCTTGAGTATTATGTGTCGTTCTGGTCATTTCATCTAAAAAAAGATATGGCAATACTAAAAAAAGGTGCAGTGAAGGGCAGCCAAAATCATAAAGGGGATAAAACGGCTCCCCTAGAGGAAAGACTAAACAGGTTATGCCTCTACAGCTCGTAGAAAAGACGGCCGGGTGAAGATACGAAACAGGACTATAAAATGATGAGTGGTGTGGAAAGGGTAAATAAGTAATGATTATATAGCCTTTCCAATAGTACTTCAACTACAGGATACTCCATGAAGCTAATGGATAGTAGTTTTAAAATAAATCAGAAAAAATATTTTTTTCACTCAGCATACAATTAAATTGTGAAATTTGTTTCCAAAGGATGTGGTGAAGGCAGTTAGCATAGTTGGGTTTAAAAAGGGTTTGGACAAGTTCCTAGAGGAAAAGTCCATAAACCATTATTAGCCATGTAGACATGAAGAAGTCATTGCTTATCCCAGTTATGAGCAAGGAAAATTGGATCTATTCTTTGGATCCTACTGGGTACTTGTGATCTGGATTGTCCACTATTAGAGAAAGGATGCTGGACTTGATGGACATTTCGTCTGACCCAGTATGACATTTCTTATGTTCCTAAGTCAGCCCCTTCCTCTTTTCTAGGATATTGGACAACAGGAAGCTTCAGAAAATATCTTATTGCTTCTCTGTCTCTCCACTGTGACACCACACCTTGAATACTGTGCACAGTTCTGGTCACTGCATCTCATGAAAGACAGAGTGGAACTAGAAAAGGTGCAGAGGAGGGCGAGAAAAATGGCAAAGGGAATGTAAGATCTCTCCTTTGATGAGAGGCCAAGCAAGCTAGGGTTTTTCAGTCTGGAAAAGACCTGGCTGAGAGGGGACATGATAGAGGTTTATAAAATCATGAGTGGGGTGGAATCAACCTAATAAATGAAGCTTGACCGACGTGCCGCAAATGCGCAGTAGAGAGCAGC
This sequence comes from Rhinatrema bivittatum, assembly GCF_901001135.1. Taxonomy (NCBI): domain Eukaryota; kingdom Metazoa; phylum Chordata; class Amphibia; order Gymnophiona; family Rhinatrematidae; genus Rhinatrema; species Rhinatrema bivittatum. Next base: position 284,337,731 of record NC_042617.1, on the reverse strand, counting down.
TCTACTGCGCATGTGCGGGCGAGCACGTCGGTCACAGTAGAGCGTCAGCTGCTTGAAAACATGGCGGCTGCAGCAAGGAGCTGTAGCGGCGGCGGCATCGGCGAGGAGCTGTAGCGGCGGCATCGGCGAGGAGCTGTAGCAGCGGCGGCATCGGCGAGGGGCAGTAGAGGCGGTGGCGAGCAGTAGCGGCATCGGCGAGAAGCAGCGAACCCGGTGGTGAGGGAGGAGAGAGTGAGAGTGAGAGTGAGGGGAGGTGAGGGAGGGTGAGAGTGAGGGGAGGGGAGGTGGGAGGGAGGGTGAGAGTGAGTGGGGGGTGGGAGGAGGAGGGTGAGAGTGAGAGGGAGGCTGAGTGAGGGGGAGAGGGGGAGAGGGAGGGGTGGGAGGGGGAGAGGGTGAGAGTGAGGGGTGGGAGGGGGAGAGGGTGAGAGTGAGAGGGAGGGGTGGGAGGGGTGAGAGGGTGAGAGTGAGAGGGAGGGGTGGGAGGGGGGAGAGGGTGAGAGGGAGGGGTGGGCGGGTCAGAGTAGCCCGTTGTTACGGGCTGCGAGCATCAGCTGGATATCAACATGGCGGCGACGAGGAGCAGCGGCCAGTAGCGTCAGTGAGGAGCAGCGAACTCAGTGGGGAAGGAGGAGAGAGCGAGAGGAGGGAGGTGAGAGGGAGGTGAGAGACAGGGAGGGAGGGAGGTGAGTGAGGGGAGGGAGGTGAGTGAGGGGAGGGAGGAGAGTGGTGGGAGAGAGGGGAGGGAGGTAGAGGGTGGGAGAGAGGGGCGAGATGGGGAGGAGTGAGGGGAGAGGGAGAATGAGGGGGGAGAATGAGGGGGAGGTGAGAGACAGAGGGATGTGAGTAAGTGGAAGGATAAGAAGTTGTGGAGTAGAGAAAAAGAGTGGAGGAGGGCTGAGGGAGAGGAGATGGGATTGAGAGAGGGTGGGGAGTGACTGAGGGAAGGGGAGGGAGGTGAGAGTGAGGGGAGGGAGGCAGTGGGAGACAGAGAGTGAGTAAGACTGAGTGGAGGGAAGGGGGTGAGTGAACAAGGGGAAGGGGGAGTGAGCGAGAAAAAATGTAGAAGGGTGCTGTGTTCGAAAATGGACTGAAAAAAATTTAATGTAGCCCGTTTTAACGGGCTTAACGGCTTGTGCGTATATAAAGGATGGTTATTTACCCTTTCAAAAAAAAAACCCAAAACAATGGGACATGGCCTGAAACTAACAACCAGAAGCTTTAAAACAAATCATAGGCAGTACTTTTTCACTCAGTGCATAATTAAGCTGTGGAATCTGTTGTCAGTGGACACAGTCAAGGTGACTAGCATAGCGAGGTTAAAAGAGATTTGGACAAGTTCCTGGAAGAAAAATCCATAACGTATTATTAGCCAGATAGACTAAAGAACGCTATCACTATCTCTGGGCAAGAGTAACAAGATCTACTTTTTGGGATCTATTTTCGGGTACTTGTGACCTGAATTGGCTACTGTTGGAGAAGGGATGCTGGCCTCGATAGGCCTTGGTCTGACCCAATATGGCATTTCTTATGTTCCCAGAGGTAGGGGAAACATCGGTCGTCCTCCTGCATTCCTGTTGTTGCCAGTATAACTAAGGTGATTTTCTGGAAGGGTTGGGGGGGGGGGGGGGGGAGACGCGGGAGAAAGAAGGCCTGTGCCATCTTCTCTGCGCTGGCCCACATGCTGAAAATCTCCCTTTCAACAATTGTTTTCCCCCTCCCCCCCCCCCCCCCCAGCAGCTCTGGGATACTCTGGACATACCTGCGTATTTTGGTGGAGTTACTCCTGTGATTAGCATAGTGGTGTTTGTGGTAGGAAATTCACATATTGTTAGCATGAGCCTTTTATATCATCTTCAATGCAACTACCTTGGTCATTGCAGTGAAAATCCTAAGCCAGCTCCTTCTGGAACCCTGCAATCATGGATCCAAAATCCAGCCACTAAGTATCGCCTCTGAGCGACAGTCATGACTCTGTTCCCCCAGGGGTTATGAATGCTGCCTCTGCAGCATCCCATAGCCCCAGCAGACTTGGGGGATCTAGTTGGGGACTCTCCACACAGGACCAGTGTAAGGGTATTAGGTGCCCTAGGTGAACCTTCTGCCTTGCGCCCGCTCCCCCTCCCCCCCCGGTCCAGACCCCGGCTCCGGCCTCATTCACTCAGACAGGCCCCCTCTCTTACACACACTTAGGTTCCTTGTCTCATTCACACATGCACTCTTACACAGGCTCCCTCCCTCTCTCTCACTAACACCATTGCTCTCTCGTACACACATTATCCCTCTCACTCACACACACACACACACACACAGGCGCTGCTTGCGGCCCCCCGAGACTCTGCTGCTCTCAGTCGCGAGCAGGATGGGTGTTGCTCGCTGCCCACTGTGCCTCTACTCCTCTCAGTGGGATGGGCTCCGCTTGCGGCCCCACATGGCTGCTCTTTGCTGAACCTAATGGTGACCACCTAGTTCACCTATTGGGATGCGCCGGCCCTGCTTCCACATGGCAGTGTACAACTCCGCCTTTGAGCCAGCAGGACAGCCTGTCCACAGTTGCAAGTTGTAAATGATAGTAACCCAGGACTGGCAGGCACTCCTACCAGGAGCTATGGTCTTAAAACAGCAATCTTGGTTGACTACCCATCATAAAGGAATTAACATTTTAATCAACAAGGAAAAGTCACCCAACTAAAATGTTCTACGCTTCTGGGAAGGTTCCTGCTTGGTGTGCCCTCTGAACTTAGAAAAATGGCACTGGTTACAAGCCACTATCCACTGATAGAACATGAGGCTTATTTGATTGCCATCTACCAAAAGCTGTTGAAATGAAAGTATAACTTTCTCCAGCACAGAAAAACAATTGCTGACAATCCAACTTGACATTTATTTTTTATAATGCTAGCATTGGTGTTCCATGTGTGACACTATAACTCAACCTAACGTTGCCATAGAAACGGAATTTAGCAGGGCTTTTTTTCTGGCAGTGTGGTTTATTCTTGTTATTTATAAAACCCCAGAAAATGTCTCATATAATCTTTCTTTTGCCCAATTCCTCTAGTGATGTCACTGAAAAAGTAGCTTTCCATATAAATCCATGCAAAGTAAGAAAACTGCACTGCAGTATTCAGTTGGTATAACATGAACATTTTACTTTTAAATTACAAGTTTTTTAATTTGCATTTTTTTTTCTCCAACAGCTATAGTTTGGGGCCAGTGATGTTTCAAGCCCCATTGCATTTGCCAACTCCAACTGCACCATTCGGGTTATGGCACCACTACCAAGATTCTCACCATCTTTGCTTATGATGATCCAGATGGTCAATAAGAATCTTGTTTAGAATGACCTTTAACCCAATCTTCAGGCCCCTTTTACACTTGTAGCCCCAACGCCAGATTTGTTCCGAAATGTTACAGCAGGACCATGGTGGCTGAAACCCTTGGCCCTGGAACATTATGAGGTGCTCTTCTGTGGGAAGCCCACATTGCAGAGTAATAGGGCTCTACTTCAAGGTGAATGCCGGTAGAAATCCCAAGACTAACACAAACCTGTGTCTCAGACTCTGCTGCTTAATACCAAAGGAGGTTGTCGGGGGGGACTGGCCCCAATAACCCAACAGCTAGCGCAGAAGGTGCCTACTCTGAGCCAACCGGAAAACCACAAAGGCAGCACCGAAGGGCCCCGGCCCATCGCTCAGGAGTAATAACTGGAAAGTGCAGATAGCAATGATTTAGTTCTGAAGAGTTGGGCTTTCCCATCTGTTGCTAGTGACTGAGTAAGAGGATGCTGCAGAAAGAACTAGACAGGGCAGCAACTCTAAGATGACTGGTGGCAGGCCCTGCCCATACAAATATTGGGCCCAGATGCACTAAGCAGCTTTCCCACAGATGCAAACAGTGCAGCCGGCCCATTGTGTGTTAACATGTGGAAATGCCTGTGCAAGACCTGATCAAAAAGAAAATGAGATTTGCTGGTCATGACATGTACCCTGAGGCTGTGGTGACAAATTTAGATAATTTAGTACTGGAGGGAATGGACAGACGAAGGCAGAAAACAGTTTAGTGCGATGACATAAAATATGGAGAACAGAGACCAAGATGGCTGCCGACTTGTAAGGACGTGAAAGCTGAGGCTCCCGGTTTTCGGAGAAATAATTCGAGCTAATTCTTCAGAAATTATTACTCTTGGTCAAGAAAATGCCTCACACTAAGAGGAAAGCTCGCGTAAGAGATATTACCTCTACTCCAGAGCAAGATACCCGCAACCGAGGATTGAAGCAGCTTTCACCAGGACGCCGACGATTCACCCGGAAGCAGTGGTCGCTGGGGTCAGTAAGGAGCAGCTGCTGAGCCCCTTGACGCTAGAGACATCGTTAAGCCCAGGTGCTCCAACAGTTTCAGATCCACCAATGAGACGGTCTGGTTCTGTGAACAACTTGCCAGAAATTAGTGGTAACCAGAGAAGAGAGGAGGAACCCTCTTCGGTGAACCCGGGGGAACCGGGTTCCAGGATCCACGTCGAAACGGCACAACATTGCCTGGAACAGCGAAAGAGTGGAGAAGGCCTTATGGAGGTAGGAACTGTGAAGGAGAATAATATAACCCTATTCAGTACCACTCCAGCCCTAGCACTTTCTTTGGAAGAAATCAGAAATATATTACTAGTGATGTAGAAATCAATTAATTCACTAACGGTAACGGTTCAAGAAGTGATAACTAAAACTCATGCTGCAGAAGAGAAAATGATTAATATGGAGAAACAACTTGAAACAATGAAAGTCAGAGTAAAAGAAATTGAGAATGTGCAAATAAATCTGATAAAGTCAGAAAAAATGTTTGAAAACAAAATGGAGATCTATGAAAACCAGACTAAAAGGGCAAATTTGAGAATTCTAAATTTCCCAAAAGCTAAATTAATGATGCCATTGGAATTATTCAAGAGCTATCTCTTAAATATATTAAAATGTAAGCCAGATGTAATACCTGCGATATCAACAATGTACTATCTACCACAGAGATCATTATCAGAAGAAGAGATTTCTCGATTGGAAAATCAAGAAGAAAATTTAAATTTATCTGACTTTCTTGAGAAATCCTTTGAAATGGAAATTTTAAGAGCAACGCTTTTCGTGCAGTTTTCTTTCTTGACCGAAAGAGATAATGTTTTGAAACACTACTTTAGATATCAGAAGCTAAAGTTTTACGGACACCCAATTCAGATTTTTCCGGATATTGCACGAATAACACAGTTAAAGAGAAAAACATTTTTTGCAATGAAGGGGGAGGTAATAAATAGGGGAGTAAAATTAATTTTACGTTTTCCTTGCCGTTGTATTTTTCTTTGTGGTGACACTAAGTATGTATTTAACGATCCAATGCAACTTCATGCTTATTTAGATTCTTCTTCATGATCCTAAGATCCCCCTAAAGGGAAGTTGGAATGTAGAAAGTTGAGGCAACAGTTACAGGTCTGACAGGTTTGATAAAGAATTTCTTTAATGTATCTGCTATATTTCTTTTCTTGGTCTCCCTTATTTCCTTTAAGAGATTCAATGTGTGCATGACCAGATATTGTAAATGGGGATTTCCTTGGGAAATTTTTTTTTTTTTGCTTTCTAAATTTATTTGATTGTTATCTGGACTATATGTATTCACATTGTTAATTTTTCCTGTTAAAATGTTAAAAATGCAATAAAATATAAATTAAAAAAAAAATATGGAGAACATCTAGGAACACGGCCAAAGAGAACAGAGAGAACTGACACACCACAGTCACCAATTTTTGTATCAAAGATGACACCTGATGAAGATGAGTATGAAGACAAATATGTGGGATAGAATGAAAGTTTTGATTAGGAATGGTGCAGGATTTTGTGGGCAAAAAATGCATAAGGTGAAATTCTCAACAGAGTTGCATTTCTAGACCTCTTACTAATGAAAACAAACTTTAAAATATGAAAAACAACAAGCTCAAAACCCTCTGTCAGTTGTGCGCATTACTGCCCTCATCTAAATGCAGGTCGCAGGGCTTCTTGAGTGGTACAAGGGACAAGGCTGCCGAGAGAATGAGGACAACGTGCAATGCAGAATCATGCAAGAGAACTCAGAAAGTTAAAAGCTCTGCTAATGGAGACTGCATATCTGCAGGGAATGATACTTTAGGGCCAGTTACACTGGTTAAACAACTTTTCACTTTTCAGGCTTGCTCAACCTGAGGTCAGTGTACCAGCAGGGAAGAAGAAAACGTGATCAGCATTTTGTGATATATGATAATGACAGAAATCATCCAATTAGAATTACCTGGGTAACTCTGGCCAGGCAGCACTGAATATCAGTGTTGAGTAGCTAAAGTTAAACTACATCCCGGGTCCACCTCCCAGCATCAGCTCTTTTCATCTGGCTGAATTTTGTGTGTGCAGTGATTTGCTTGGAAAAGTTTTGCTGGTCAATGGGAGGAAAAGGGGAGGAACTGAAACAGAAAGATTTATCTGGTTAACTCCCTTTTGACCTCTAAACCAGTACCTAAAGGTGCTAGCATGTATGTGCTTAAATTAACACAATTGCTTTAGGGACATCAGATGTAAATGAGGTTTTAGTGGGCATGCGCGATATGGTATGGTTTGGTCTTCTCCACACACCACATGCAGGCCGATACAGTATGGTGCGCGCCAGGCCGAGCGCACCGTTTAGCACCCGTTTGGCAAATGCAAATGCATGTTGATGAGCCTATTAGTTAGTCGCCCAGGATAATCTCGGAAATTAACGCCTGCCCAAGGGCAGGAGCTAAGATCTAAGTAACCCGGGAAAGTGTACAGAAAAGCACCAAAAATTAAAAAAAAAAAATCTTTTAAAAATCTTCCCGCTGGTCAGCGAGTTAAAAAAACGGACGCTTAATTTTGCAGTGTCCGTTTTCCTAACCTGTGGCTGTCATCGGGTTCGAAAATCGACAGCAGTAAAATTGAGCGTCGGTTGTCGGACCTGCTGACAGCCATCCCTAACGCTAATAAGGAGGCACTAGGGAAGCGCTTTGTCCTAGCTCCTCCTTATTAGCATGACACCTAATTTAAATAGGAGAGGTGCCTGGGAGCGAATCAGGAGAGCGGGCGCTCAACACAGAGCGCCGGCTGTCCTGCACTTTTTACAGAATTGGCCTGTTAGTTTGCTAAGACATCCCATTTGACATCTGCTTTGGACCACATGGCTACCAGCAAGCACTGTGACTTGCATATGGAGCAAATGGACAAGAGATGACACTGTAAGAGATTATCCCCCAGGCTCTTGAACTATATAACACATTCTCATACTTCTGGAAAAGTAAAAGACAGCACCACATATTTATGTTATAACTTCCTCTATAAATTCACATCTATTTACACCATGAAAAATGTATTTTCAAAACAAAGATTAAAAAATGACCAGTGTTCAAACATTATTATATGCACCACAATGTGTAAGACATAAACAGGCTGAATTTTCAAAGGAATTACACATGTAAATGTAACATGCTCTTGTAGTAATTTTCAAAAGCCATTTACCCACGTTAAGTGCACTTAACACAGGTAAAACCTATGGATAATTCAATGGCAAATATTGTAGCAATTTTCAAAAGCCCACTTGCACAGGTAACGTGCATTTCCACATGTAAAACCCAGTTTTAAGCAAGACAAATGCTTTTGAAAATCAGGCCCAGCCTCTAATAAAGGGCTACTCTACAAGTTACTATAGATTGGCATGCTTATGATGATAATTTCTGTCCTTGATCTGGATGATCAATCCAAATACCATTGCAGACATTCTGAGTCTTGATCCAGAACAATGCAATAAGGGCTTTTTTTGAGGTCAACTAATCTTTTTGCTTGACTGTGGAGCTCTTTGCTGAGATCTATTAGATCTTCTCAAATGGTGTCCTTCCTGCTGTTTTAGCCTCAGAGGCGGCTGCTACTGCAATCCATCAAATATCCAGGGAACACTAAGACAAAAGCTGGTCCTAGCCCCACAATCAGAGGGTATTTGCAGAGAAGGGGGGATGATCCTCCAGCTGATATTGAAATCAGTGCAAGCATATTTTCCTCCCTGGCTTCAATGGGATGGATTTTCCAGGGCTGGCTGAGGCATTATGTAATGTCAATCCTATTCCTTACAGACTATCCTAGCTTGATGTCATGTGAAGTCTGAGTTGGGCATCCTGGGTGTGTATTTGCAGTCTTGTGCCCATCTTTATATTCTTGTTATCTAATTCATCAAGTAGACACTTCATTATCTACTACAGGTTTGGTTACAACCTACAATCTATCTCATGTCTTTAATCTTATCTGTATGTAGGTCCTATTTATTTATTTATTTATTTATTATTTTATTTATTTTAAATCTTTTGTATACCACATATACAAATTAAGATCTAAGCGGTTTACAGAATAAAAATATATAATTAAAATAGAGGTTACTTTATAACATACAACTTGGTAAACAATAAAAATGCATAACTTGGCAGAAGAAAAAAAATTAGTTGGTGTGTGATGTGTTGAATGCAATGGACCATAAGTAAAAATTTTTCTGAATTCTTTAGGGTTGGTCATTAATCTTACAGTTGCTGGAATAGAGTTCCATAGAGATGGACCTGCCACTGAAAAAGCTAGTTTTTTGTGTTAAATCAAGCCTGGTTATTTTAACTATTGGAATCTGAAAGAGTTTTTATCATCAAACATGTTGCTACAAGAGATCGCTCAATCACTATTGCAGGAACCAACTTCTGGAACAAAATGCCCACAGACCTGCGTCTAGAACCCTGCCATAAGAAATTCAAGCAGAACCTCAAAACTTGGCTGTTTGAACAAGCCTACTCCCAATGATCTTTTCTATTTTCTGAAATGCCAATTACTTGTTCTTGTATCGCTGATCGATTAATGATGATTATCTTGTATCTCTGATCGATTGATTATGATTATCGTTAATTTAATGTTATTAGTGTCTGAATTGTGTTCTTATTTTGTTCTTAACTTTTTGATGTATTATGTACACCTGATTTCGTTCTCATATTGACTGTAAAGCTTGTTGCTGATTTACTGTTTATTGTGAACCGAGGTGATGTTATCAACGTGCCGCGGTATATAAAAAAATACGAAATAAATAAATAAATAAATATAGATGTAGAGAGGTACATAGTATGATGGCAGCACGATTATGGATTAAATTGAAGATTAGTGTCAATATTTTATAGTGAATATGTTGTCAAATTGGGAGCCAGTGGAGGCTGAGCAGAACCAGGGTAATGTGTTCTTTGATTTTGGTATTTGTGAGAAGACGGGCTGCAGCATTTTGAATTAGTTGTAACGGACGAATTGATGCGTCTGGGAGACCTATGTATAATGAGTTACAGTAGTCTAGTCCGGAAAGTATGAGGGCTTATAGAACGGTTCTGAAATCAACGATATAGTAGGGGTTTTAGTCTTTTAAGAAGACTGAGTTTATAGAAGGAGGTTTTGACAACTTTGGCTATATTGATGGACAAAGACAAGTTGGAGTCAAGTATGACTCTTAAGTTGCGAGCTTGGTTAATAATGGGTATTGTATGATTGTCAAAACTGAGGCTTGGAGGTGGATGGCAGGAGGAGTGAGGGACAGTCGATAAGCGTAGGGTTTCTGTTTTAACAGCATTTAGTTTTAGAAGCTTGTGTTTTAGCCAGGTTTTGATGGTTTTTAGGTATAGAGTGATTAAAGAGAATGTGTGAGGCCAAGATATAGGGGCAGATTTTCAAAGGGTTATGCACGTAACACCTGAAAAGCTGCCCCTGCCCTCGCTGAGCCTATCTTACATAGGGTCAGCGGTGCGCGCAAGCCCCGGGACGCGCGTATGTCCCGGGGCTTCGTAAAAGGGGCAGGAAGGGGGCAGGTCCAGGGGCAGGGGGCGGTCCGGGGGCGTGGCGGAGGTTCGGGGGCGGTCCGGGGGTGGTCCCGAGTCCTCCGGCACAGTGGCCTGTGCCGGGGGATGGCAAGCCGGTGCACGCAAATAAAAGGTAGGGGGCGATCTAGTTAGGGCTGGGGGGGTGGGCTAGATAGGGGAAGGGAGGGGAAGGTGGGATGGATCGCAAAAAAAGTTCCCTCCAAGGCCGCTCCGATTTCGGAGCGGCCTTGGAGGGAACGGGGAAAGCCATCGGGGCTCCCCTTGGGCTCGGCGCGCGCAAGGTGCACAAGTAGATTTGTTCGCACCGGGTTGTGCGAACAAATCTACGCCTGCGCATAAGTTTAAAAATCTGGCCCATAGTGTAGGATATGAGAAGTTATATGACATCTGCATATATTTTAAAGCCTATGCCTAGTCCAGTTAAGATATGGAAAAGAGGAAGTAAATAGGTATTAAAATGCAATGCGGACAGAGAGGAGCCTTGCAGGACTCTGGAGATTGTAGTATATCAGTCTGAGGAGTATGTGCCATAGTTAATCTGCTGAGGGTGGTTAGAAATGAAAGAGCTGAACCATTGAAGGACTATGCTTTTAACATCTATGAATTGTAGGTTGTTGAGGAGGATATCATGGTTTAGAGTGTCGAAGGCAGCTGAGATGTCAAGAAAGACCATAATATAGTCTATATTTGCATCAAAGCCTCGGATGATGGAGTCAAATGATGATAGGAGTAAAGTTTCAGTCTGTGCCCTTTACGGAAGCCGTGTTGTTTTTTCTATAATTTTTGCTAAGGTTTTTAATGATGCTATAGGACGAAAGTTAGAGAAGTCAGAAAAGTCACTGGTATTTTTTTTTCTTTGGGACCGGGAGAATGGATGTTTGTTTTAAGGTTTGTGAAAAGGTTCCAGTATTGAGAAATACATTAACTAGTTGTGCAATGGAAGGCAATAAGTGTTCTCGACACTTTGATTAGTTGACCTGGACACAGATTGCATGGGGAGTTTGAAACTTCCAGGCCATAACCATGTGTTTAATGTTCTTTGTTTGTATTGATTGCATTATAGATTGTGGTTTTGATTATAAACTACCTTGATACTAACTTGGGAAAGGCAGAATATCAAATGTTCATAAATAAATACAAATAAATAGGTAGCACACCCTGCGGGATGAAGCCACACCTCCCTGCTTTAACTCTTATGACCTTACCTCCTCCTCCAGACATCGGAAGCACCTGATTTTGGTCTGGTTTTCCTCTCCTGAAAGTCTCTTCCCTTCTTTCACCTTCTGTGGTCCAGATGCTCTCTCATTTCTGCCCTCAGCAGTGACAACCAGCCCCATATACCAGGTTTACCTTTATACAGTTTTGTATCAAGAAAGCTGAGCCATGAGGAAAAAAGGCTGTGCATGCAGTTTAGCATCTACACACTAATTTGTGTAGCATCTTCACATTTTTTAGTGATCAAGCGACTACAGAGCAGAGACTATAAATTGTGGGTTCGCGTGCATGTTAATGGACTGCACATGCTATTAAGGATGTTTATATAGTGCATGTACTAAAAAGTGTAGTGCACTACATGTTAAGTGCAATTTTAGCATGCAGGCTTAAAAAGTTTTAGTGCAAGTTTTAATGCACAGGGCCCAGAATCTAGAAGAATAAATGGGACTTAATTTTTTTTTTTTTATTAATCATTCCAGGTTTATTTGTTTTCTTCTGCACAATTATGTTGTGACATTATCATATCACATGTTATCTGCTGCTGAAGCTAAGCAGAGATGTGGGTAGATGTCAAGCATCCAGTAAAATGGGTTGTGATGGAAAACCTCCAGTAATTTGATCTTTAGTTTCTACATCTCTTTGGGCAATTGATGGAAAATCTGTAAAGCGATTCATAAATAAGACAACCACTTACCCCTAACAAATCTTGGTTAGTTCTTGACTGGAGTATACTACTGAAACATGTCCATGTAATTTATTTTGTATACATTTCATCTTGGAAAAGCTAACATTGGCAGTAATTTTCAAAGGAGTTACACACGTAAATGTAACATACCATCATAGCAATTTTCAAAAGCCATTTGCTCAAGTAAAGTGCATCTACAAGTGTAAAACCCAATTGTAAGCATGTACATGCTTTTTAAAATCAGGCCCATGGATTAGTATTTATTTATTTATTTATTTAAAGCTTTTTTATACCGGCATTCATGATAGGATCACATCATGCCGGTTTACAAAAAACAAGGGGGTGATAACCTAGAACATTTAACAGGTGACAAGAAGCAAAAAAGTTACAATAAAACAGGGGAGGAGGAACTGGGAGAAGATAAGAGGCTTGAAAGATTTTTAGGAATGAGAACAAAAAACAACAAGGAAAACTATTTACATAGTACTGGAATGTAATTTAGTGGTTGTAGCAGTCAATCCGTTGGGTCTATTGGAGGAGTCCATGAGGTTCGGGAAAGGCTTGTCTAAATAGCCAAGTCTTAAGTCTTTTTCTAAATGTTAATAAGCAAGGTTCCTGTCTGAGGTCCGGGGGAACTGCGTTCCAGATAGATGGTCCTGCCGTGGAGAAGGCTCGGTCCCTGTAGGTGAGGTGGTGTGTCGCTTTGGATTGGGGGACATGTAACGATCCTCTGTAGGCTTCTCTGATGGGTCTGAATGAGGAGTGTAATTTGAGCGGGATTTGAAGGCTAAGAGGGGCTTGGGAATGGATGGTTTTATGGATGATAGTAATGGACTTATGGAGGATTCTGAAGTGTATTGGTAACCAGTGCAGGTTTTTGAGAATAGGAGAAATGTGATCTCTTCTTCTGGTGTTTGTTAATATTCTAGCTACCGAGTTTTGGAGCATCTGAAGAGGTTTAATGTAGGAAGGGAAGACCTAGCAAGATAGAATTGCAGTAAACATTTAATTTGACTCGCTAACTAAACCAGCCAGCTTCAGTATAAGTATCAAGGTCTAGGCTTGTAAAATGAGATGTGTTTCTATTATTTTTGGTTCATTTTCCATTTTAATTAATTTTGGTTCTCAAGTAAATTAATTTTGTTATGTCTTTTATTTGGTGTCCATTCAAGTCAGTGGGGGAAGCAATGCATCCTATTTTGGACTCTTCCACTGGTGTTTTCCATCCAAATTTAATACAATTTGCAGGCAGACATCAGGAACAGAGGATACAGCAGTCTAAAACACCAAGAGTAGGGGGAAGTGGCACCATCAGTGGCATGAACACCCCAAAGCACTGAGATAAGGCAAAGCATCACAAAGGAAGCTCTAGAGAAGGTCCATAGCAATTCTGGTTTGCAAATCAGTCATCCAGTCTCGGTATAGGGGCAAACGACTAAATCAAACCATCTAGCAGCATGGTAGATAGTGAACTTACTATCTCTGGACAGGGCAAAGCCGGAGGAAATCTCTGGAGGAAGTTTGTAGGCGTCATCACTATTTCTCTGTGGCATCAATTGGAGAAACAGCCAGGGGAATCCGGTTTGGAGGCTTATTTCCCCTTTGCTATGTCTTTCCTGATGCTGATTTTCATAGTGGGGGACAGGGTTCCTAGCAAGCCAGTCTCCTCTAAAAGTAACAAGAGAAGAGCAGGGTAGCAGTGGCAGAGGCATCAACAAGCCAAGGAACTGAGTGAGGGCCAAGGTTAAAGCACCTTTTGCATTAACAATAGAAAGTATTGATGAGTGAGGGCCAAGAGAGTAGGAGTGTAGATAAAAAAACAAAAAACGCCTAAGGCACTACAAAAAGGATAAAAGACCAGAATTGATGGCTTGAAGAATATAGAAGTTAATATTCAGCACCACTTAGCCAGTTAAGTTCCTATTTAACCAGAAAAGTGCCTCTGTCTGAATATTTGGTCATGCTAAGCGGCCACCACTTAGCTGGCTAACTGTTTATCTGGCTACACAGTTAGCTGGATAAGAACATAAGAACATAAGAAAATGCCATACTGGGTCAGACCAAGGGTCCATCAAGCCCAGCATCCTGTTTCCAACAGTGGCCAATCCAGGCCATAAGAACCTGGCAAGTACCCAAAAACTAAGTCTATTCCATGTAACCATTACTAATGGCAGTGGCTATTCTCTAAGTGAACTTAATAGCAGGTAATGGACTTCTCCTCCAAGAACTTATCCAATCCTTTTACTGCACTAACCACATTCTCTGGCAACAAATTCCAGAGTTTAATTGTGCGTTGAGTAAAAAAGAACTTTCTCCGATTAGTTTTAAATGTGCCCCATGCTAACTTCATGGAGTGCCCCCTAGTCTTTCTACTGTCTGAAAGAGTAAATAACCGATTCACATCTACCCATTCTAGACCTCTCATGATTTTAAACACCTCTATCATATCCCCCCTCAGTCGTCTCTTCTCCAAGCTGAAAAGTCCTAACCTCTTTAGTCTTTCCTCATAGGGGAGTTGTTCCATTCCCCTTCTCATTTTGGTAGCCCTTCAGGCATAAGTGAGGGGCAAGGACAGGGGTGTTGTGGGGTGGAGCCACTTATCTGGCTAACTTAGGCTGAATAACTCAGCCAAGACAGGTGGATAAGTTTATCCAGCTAACTTGCTCAGCCGTATAGTGGCTGAATATTGGCTTTTGTAATGAACCCATAGCACCGTGAGAAGAACAGGGCATCAGGAACAATGGCATGTACTGCAACATTGTTTGGCTTGTCCTTCAGAATTGGTATTGCAACCTTCAAAGACTGTTACTCCAGGAATAACAGAGCTCCTAAAATCTATCTTGATATGTTAAAGAGATATTACCTCTCAACAAACACATTCTTGTTTAAAAAAAAAATACAGCTTTTATCTCAGGCCTGTAAACGTGGGAAGGAAAAATGACCTAAAGGTATGGTTTTATTCCATACTGTTCACTGGAAGGTTGTTCAGGAATGAAGCCTAAAATGGGTGATATATTATTCCATGGAAAGCAAAATACCAAATGAGACCAACAGTCAGTAATCCCCGCCTCTTGTCCAACAGCCTGACTTGAATTGTGCCAGTAATTTTGTAAATAAAATAACGTTCCAGTAATGATGTAAGGAAATAAATGCTAAATCATGTTACAAGTTACCACGAGGATGGCTCCTTGCCCCTCACATATTCTCTTGTATATTGCACTTTATCTTCATTTCCCCCTTTCATGTTTCCTACTCCCAGTTAAGGCATCCTTGTTATAATGTAACTTTATACTCCTTCAATTTGTCTCTTGTTGTTTGGTTTGGTTACAGTTACTGTATTGTTTGATGTAAACCGAGTTGATGTGATTTGTATCAAGAAAGTCGGTATATAAAAGCCTTAATTAAATAAATAAATAAATAAATAATTATCATAAGGGAATTTGAAAATAATTTTGAAGACAGCAGAGCAGAGGCAAAAATGCCCAAAGGCATCCAGAGAGGTGCAAAGCAGCAGGAACATTGGCATCAACACCCAAAGACACTGACTTGCAAAGCAAGGCAGTAAGAAGAATGGCATCAAAACCCCTAAGGCACAAAGCGCGGTGGCATAAAGATCCCAAGGGACCATGAGAGGTGCAAGGGTGTAAAGCATCACATCAACTTAGTAATGCATTGGCATGATCATCATTACCTTTATTATTTGTTTTGGTCGAACCAAAGTGCACTACAGGCAATCAGAAACCTGATTGTGACTAACTTTACTTAGGTGTACCCATGTACCGGGCAAGACAAATAGTAATTCAGCATAAGGAAATTTGAAAAGAACTTTGAATAACGAGCCATAGAGGGCATGAAACCAATAGAGGTAAATGCATAAGGTTCATGCAGGTTGCCTAGAGGATTCAAACCGATGGTACAGCTGCTTGGATCATCGCTTGTGTCATGTATAATTAATCCTGATACCCAAGGCACTGAGTATAAGCCAAAGCAGTATGAGTGGAGGCAAAAAACATTGCAAAGCACCAGAAGAGTGACACAGCAGCAGGGGTACTGGCTTTAAAGCCCCAATGCATAGGGTGCAGAGCAAGGCAGAAAGCACAGTGGCATCAGAAACCCAAAATATGGAGAGCACAGGAAGGCAGCAGCACCCCAAGGCACAGGGTGAAGGGTAAGGTAGGAAGCACAGCAGATGAGATCTTACTGTGTAAAGGTAACTGGTTAAATGACAGGAAATAAAAAGCAGGAGTCAATGGTCAGTTTTCCCAGTGGAAAGAAGCAAACAGTGGAGTTTCTCACTTATCCATATTATTCATCATTCATTTTCCAGATTATTCATTAATAATCTGGAAAAGGAAGCCATGAGTGATGTGATCAAACTTGCGGGTGACACAAAAGTATTCAAAGTAGAAAAAAACCACAAGCAAACTGTAAGGAGCTGCAGAAGAGCCTTGACATCTAACTGGCAGATGAAATTTAATGAGGACATGTACAGCGATGCACACAGGGAAAAAACAATGCAAACCATAGGTACACAATGCTGCGTTCCATATTACGGCTATTTACTCTTTCAGGTAGGACAAGCCATGAAACTAATGAGCAGAAGACATAAAACAATTTAGAGAAAGTATTTTTTTTTCATTCAGAACACAATTAAGCTGTGGAACTTGTTGCCATAGGATGTGGTCAAGGCATCTAGCATAGCTGAGCTTAAAAAGGGTTTAGGCAAGCTTCTGGAAGACGCCCATAAGACATATTTAGCCAGGTAGACTTGGGGGGAAAGCCCTGCTTAGCACTGGGAGTGGGTAACAAGAGATGGATATACGTTTTGGGATCTTATTGGAGATTTGGATTGCTGTGCTTGATAGACCCTTGGTCTGACCCAGCATGGCACTTCTTATGTTCTTCGCACATTGGCATCAACACCCCCAGGCATAGAGTGAGGGGTAAGGCAGGAAGCACATTGGTATCAACTCTCCAATACAGAGGAAGGGGTAATACAAAAAGCACCATGGCATCTAAACCCCGAGGTACAGAATGCAAAGGAAAGCGGCAAGCACAGTGGCACGGTTTTCTTGTACTACAGCTTGCAGCACAAGCAGTAATTGTGCATTAAACTTCTGACTGGCAGCATCCTTCTCAGTCAGTCTTTTTATTGACTTTAATAGGACTCTGGACACTGAAGCAAAGAGCTTTACAACCTCTGTCTGATTCTCTCAAACTTTAACAAAGGAGGACTGATTCAAAATGCTGTGTGTGCAAATCTTAACTTTTACTTTTGCTTTCAACTAAAAGAAATAAAATAAAAGAGGATTGAGGCATGCTGGTTGGAAAACTGCTTCAACAAGATTGGATTCAGAAGACAATAGAGGGCCCCCCCGACTTCCATGGTCTGGGATACTGATATGCAGACAAAAAGGAAAAAGCACAGGACTACATCTACAGCCAAATCCTAAAGGAAACAAAGAAAGCGTGCATGGGGGTAACTTGCTGGTGCAGTGGTGTTTCGTCCTTCGGTCTTTGATGGCTTTGCCCCCCCCTACCTCTCACTACTTGCAGCTCCTCCCGCTCACCTCGGACTACTGGCTGCCGCGGCTTCTGTTTGCCGTCCTCTCTGGCGTCCCCGGACCGGCTTTGGTGCTGCCTCCCGCCATGCTCCTCCAAGGTACCTCTAGGGCGCGCGTGTGCACGCCGCCCTCATCTTTATTTCCACGTTGGCGTGAATTTCAGGGGCGTCCCCCTGTTCTGATGTCACGACTCCAGGGTATATCTGCCTACTACTTTTGCTAGCTCGTTGAGTTAGCAACTTCAGGATTCGTATGGATGGAGTTTGCTCTCCGTTCCTAAGCTACTCTGCCACTCCAGCTCAACTGGAATTCTTACTACCTTTCGGGGTCTCTAACGGGGTACCCGCTCCTCGGAGGCCTCTCTGCTTCTTTCAGGTGCTATCAGGAAACCGGTAGTCGCTCCTCGAGGGCCCATGTTCCCTGTGTCACTTCCTGCTACTTCTACCTTCTACTAGGAAGAACAAACTAAAGTCTCCATCTGTGAGTACAGAAACCATCTCTCTCTATAGTACTGCTTCGCCAGAATCAGGTACTCGCTCCTCGAGGGCCTACTCTCCCTGTCTTGGAGCTCTCCTAGTCTACTTGGGACTCTGAATGCTAATTCTACTGAGTGCTCATAACTTTCAGTCTCTTTCCACTACATCACTGCTTACAGAGGATCCGTTTCCAGTGTTCGGTGAGAGACGCGCCCAGCCAGGCTCTACAACCACTACTCACTACTGCCACCTCTGGTGGTTCCATATACTGTCTAATAAAAGATTCAAATCTGTGTTTGTCTGTCCGGAGTTTAGCCTGACACTGTGGTCCCTCATGGGACTGCCCCCCCCCTGTGGGCGTGATCAGCTGCCACAGTGTCCAAGGATCCACCCAAACATCAATAACTCTACAGGCGGTTACTACCCTTAACCAATAAGCCTTGATACTTTTGATGCAACTCCAATACTGCTCTCTGCTTCAACTGCAGGGGAAAAAGGGAATTGAATTTAGACAGCAAGCAACAAGGCGCCTGACTTTTACGGTCTGGGGAACTGATACTCATGGGGGTAACCAGCACAGAGTAGCAGTTACTACCCTTAACAGAAGGCATGGATTACTACCCTTAATAAACAAACCTTGATGCTTTTGAAGCAACTACAACATCCCTCTCTGCTTTGAAGGAAGGGGGTGGGGGGTGGAGGGAAAGAGAAATTTGGATCCAGGGACGACCAACATGAGCCATGACTTTTTTACAGTCTGGGGTAACTGATGCTCAGGCATTAAGTAAAAAACACAGGACTGCTCCTACGGCCAAGTCCATAAGCAAAGCACGTCAAGCAGCACTGACTGATACATGGGGGTAACCTGCACGGCGCAGCAGATACCAAGGGAAGTTTGCTGGGCAGACTGGATGGACCATTGGTCCTTTTCTGCCGACATGTCTATGTTTCTATGATCTTGCTTCTTCCTTGCCCCATCTCCAACCAGCTCAACTCTGTCTGGTTTGAAATTTAAAAAAAAAAAATGCATTGCTTTGCTTCCCCCATAGACTTTAATGGAACCAAACAAACCCAAAAAAGATTTGGGTATTTGAGTGCTTCGTTATTTCAATTCAGTTGCAATACACCAAAGCAAAAATCAATTCATTTGTTGCATTTTACTCTTTGGATGCAAACGAATACACATCCCTAGCAATTCACAGTCTTTGAACAGAACAATCTGTACGTGAATGTTCAGTTCTTTTACAGACTGCCAGGGCTGCATTTGTGTAAATTCCAGAAGTGACCTATTTCACAAACAAAACGTCACCATTCTTCTCCTAATGATAAAAGACTGAAAACATGTTAGTTTTGTCTTGAGCTGACAAAAGATGCACAGCTCACAAGACTTAGTCACAAATGTACTAGCCTGGTCCAAAAAAAAAAAAAAGTATTGGTTGACCTTTATTTCTATGTATCTAAGTGGATAACAGATCAACTGTACCACTTTAGAAATAGCAATGGATCCCTTTGTCTTGAGCCAGTGGCATACCGAGGGGGAAAGGGGTCGGGGGGGCAATGCCCCTGGGTGCAGAGCTATAGAGGGGCATTGATGGCCGACAGGAAGGCCCATGCGGTTGCTGATGGACCTCACCCCGCCGGTGGCTGAGCAGGGAAGTATGTTACTTCTATGCTGTGTGCCGGCCGTGCATGGTAGGAAGATCGGTGGGACAATGGTGGAGCTCATTCCACCATGGCCCCACCGATTTTCAGTCTATGTAGTAATCGCCGTTTAGCATAGCCTGATTTCATTAATTTGTTTATATGCTTTTCCGTAGTTAGGTTCTCATCAATCTGTAATCCTAAATCCCGCACTTAGGAGTAGATTTTAAAAGCTGCATGAGCGCGCACATGGATGTGCCAATTTTATAACATGCACGCCGGCATGCCCATGTTATAAAATCGTTGGGCTGCACACACAAGCGACCTTCCCCAGTTTCCTCCCAGTCCGCTCCAATGAAGGAGCGAACTCGGAGGGAACTTCCCTACCACCTACCCTAACCTCCCGTCCCCTTCCCCTCTCCTCCCCACCCTCTAAACCCTTTTTCCTGCCTGTAGACTTTTTTTATTTTGTTGCTTACTGCTCCAACAGAGCAGTAGCAACTTGTGCGCACCTTCCGTCCCTTCCCTGGTACAGCGGGCGCTGTACGGCTGCATCCAGTCCCGCGTTTCCCCGCCCATCGGACCGCCCCTTTAACTGGTCCCGGCACTTTGGTGCGTAACGGGGGTTACACATGTGGCCGGGACCCTTTGAAGATGCGCACGGCACGCACGAGGCCTGGTCACGCGTGTAACCCCTGTTTTTTTGCGCGTATGGGGGATTTTAAATTGGGCCTTTAGTCTGAGGGTGTGATATTGAAGTTACCCAGGTCAAGTGTGTGTGGACTTGTTATTGGAGGATTTCTTCTTAACAAAATGATCGCAGTTTTTTTAGTGTTTAGAGATAGTCTAAGATTGGATAGTTCATGTTGGATAACCTTCATGTTTGATGCCAGTGTCCGTACTGTATTTTCAATGGAAATGGTGCATGGTATGTAGAACTGAATGTCATCGGCATGTAGGTAGAAGGCGATTCTTAGATCAGATAGTAATTTACAAAGTGGAAGCATGTAGATGTTAAATAGTGAGTTTAGAGACTGTGGGGTAGATTTTAAAAAAAAGTGCGATTGCGTACTTTTGTTTGCGCAGCAGGCGCAAACAAAAGTACGCTGGATTTTATAAGATACGCGCGTAGCCGCGCGTATCTTCTAAAATCCTGGATCGGCGCGCGCAAGGATGCCGATTTTGGGCGGCCTTGGAGGGAACTTTCTTTCGCCCTCCCCTCACCTTCCCCTCCCTTCCCCTACCTAACCCACCCCCCCCCCCGGCCCTATCTAAACCCCCCCCTACCTTTATCCACGGATTTATGCCTCCCGGAGGGAGACGTAAATCCACGCGCGCCAGCAGGCTGCTGGCGCGCCGAGACTCGACCCGGGGGCGGTTCCAGAGGGTGCGGCCACGCCCACGAAACGCCCTGGGCCGAAACCCCGCCCCCGGTCCCACCCCCGAAACGAGACACCCCGCCCCCGAAATGCCGCGTCATCGGATCCCGTGCCCCCGACACGCCCCCGACACACCCCCGACACGCCCCCTTCCGAAAACCCCGGGACCTACGTGCGTCCCGGGGCTCTGCGCGCACCGGCGGCCTATGGAAAATAGGCGCGCCGGCGCGCAAGGCCCTGCTCGCGTAAATCTGGGCGGATTTACGCGAGCAGGGCTTTTAAAATCCACCCGTGTGTGTGAGAGTGAGAGCCTGTATGTTTGGAGAGATAGCATGTAAGATCCTCTGTGTGTGTTTGCGTGAGACAGCATGTGAGAGTGAGAGAGCCTGTGTTTGGTTTGAGACAGCATGTGAGAATGAGAGAGCCTGTGTGTTTATGTGAGACAGCATTTGAGAGTGAGAGAGCCTGTGTGTCTGAGAGAGAGTGAGAAAGCATGTGATTAGAGAGAGACAGTGTATGTATGAGAGCATGTGAGAGTGAGAGCTGGTGGGTGTGTGACAGCATGTGAGTGTGAGAGCCTGTGCCTGTGTGAGAAGGAGACAGTGTGTGAGAATGAGAACCTGAGTGTATGTTTGAGGGAAGAAGGGAAAAAGCCAGGTGGATGAGAAGAAACAGAAAAAAAAGAGACCCTGTAAAAGGAATTGGCAAAAGACCAAGAAATGGAATGTGGTAAAAAAAAGCCTGTGACTAACCAATTAGAAAACTAAGATCAGACAGCAAAGGTTAAAAAAAAATCATTTTTAAATTTTTAGTGATTTGCATATGCTATTTTTGGGAATGTGCAAGAATAGCACATTCTCTATGCATATACACACACGTACACAAACACAAACACATTTCTTGACCACTTAAGAATAACAAAATTACTGAATAAAAGACAAAAATATTGAAAGTTCCAACATCGTAATATAGTGCAAATTTTAAATAATATATCATTTATAAAATATTTCAGTAAGCACTTTCAATCAACAATAAACCTACTAGTTTGAGTACATTTTCTATTTTCAGTGGAAGAGTAGTATTCCACAGTCACTGGCAGCTTGAGTTGATGAATTTAATCCCAGAGTCAGAACAAGCTGCTGAACTAGGACATTTCCCCTTACCCCTCACTATAGAAAAATAAAAATATTCAAATGCTGGTGTCACCTCAATAACAGCAACAACAATTCCCTCTACTGCCAGGAACATTGTATAATCCAAATTCTAGCAAAAAAAGTACTTCTGCCATACAATAACATATTAACTGCTAGACTCAAACAGTAACAGCTCTGCCTATGCCTATAAAAAGGCAAAACTGGAAATTTAACATCAGGCCCTAAAACACCAGTACACCACCTATTAGGAAAACAGAACAAACTAAGCTGCTATAGATCCATTCACAGAAACAACATGTTAGCAGAATATTTCACCTTGGCACACATGCAGAATACAAATAGACCTTGTCAAATACAGAATAAAAAGACCATAAATTATGAATGGAAATGTGAAAACAAAAACTGAATGTTGCACGTCCCGGCTGCACTAGGCCCGCGCCCGGGTCTGCTCACCTCACCCTCGCTCCAGCGGGTCCTGGTCCGACCTCTCCCGAAGCTGCAGCCAGTTCCCTGCACCCGCGGCGCCTCGTGGCGGCGTCCCCAGGCCCTTCGGGGCCTTCGACCTCCCAGCGTTCCTCTCGGCGTGGCTCAGCATCCTCCTCCGCGTCAGGTACGTCCCTAGGCGGGCGCGCGCACAGACTACCTGGCCCTTTAAAGGGTCCAGGGCAGGAAACTATTCCCGGGTGCCCAGCGATGACGTCACCTGAGCCCTGCATAAAAGGCAGGGGCTCAGCCCTCCAGTCCTCGCCTTGGCAAATGGGTCGTCACCTCAGTGTGAAACTAGTTGCCATCCTTGTTCCTGTGCTTGTTCCAGTGTTCCTGTGGTCCTTCCTGTGTTCCAGCATCTGTTCCTGAGTTCCTTCATTCCTGAGTCCTGTTCCATGTTCCGCTGCCCAGGTTGTACCTTCTCGGACTGATACCTGGAACTGACCTCTGCTTGCCTCTGATCACGCTTGGACTGATACCTGGAACTGACCCTTACTTTGACTGACCATCCTCGGACAGATACCTTTGACCCTTGCGCTCCATTCGGACACTCTCTTCGCTTCTCCTGTGACCACCAGGCCTTCCTGCTCTGACACTGCCCGTGGCCTTCTTCGAGCTGGACCACTAGGCGCTGCCTATCCTACCTGGAGGACATTCAGTTCCTGCCTTGTACCCGTGGTCTTCGGTACCCTTGATTCCGGTCTAGCTCGCCTGTTCTCCAATAGCCACGCACCTCTCCTCTTGGTGGGCACATCTCTCCGTCATCTCTCCGGGAGACCTCCAGATGCCCACCTAAGCCCAGGCAGTCCGGGAATCCAAGGGCTCAACCCGCGGAGCCCCCGGACCGTTATTGGGGAAGTTCCTGTCAGCCTCTGTCTCCTCGTGTGCTCCGCCTCCTGGCGGCAGGTGCCCTCTGGGATCCCTCAGAGGGCCACCAATCCTTCGCCAGGCCAAGGGTCCACCTCCAGCGCAACACTGAATTAGAAACTGCCAGACTCTGTATGCAGTGCAACAACAGAAAACCAGAAACATTACCATTTTTCATAAACAATAAAACAATAAAATTAATGTAAAAAAAATAAATCATACTAATAAAAAAGAGTGTGTCTGTATGAGGGGGAGAGATCCAATGTGTGTGTTTATATAATTAGAACATCCAGTAAAATTTATCAAACATAAAATATTTCAAAACAACAGACATCAAGTACTATCCAATAATTAAAACTAATAGAGATGAAAAAAAATTATCTGCCATACCTGAGAACTTTTTGATTTCCAATCATCCTGAAATTGTTGTGGATTAGTAGGGGAGGAGGAGAGCGAACAAACTATCTTCTTTCACACGCATTCATTCTCTCAAACACATCCATACATATTCACTCTCTCTCAAACACACACACAGTCTCTCTCCCCCTCATACAGACACACTCATTGGATCTCCCCCCTCATAGAGACACACTCAATCACTGGCTCTCTCACAAACCAGGCCACCTCTTTTGCTGCAGGTGCCAGGAGATGTACTGGGGCTTTTGTATTTAGCAACTGCTGGGAGGGGTATGCCGGCTCCAGAAGGCCTCTTCTTTGACTGCAGCAAAGCGACAGTGCCGGTGGCCCCACAGGTCCTTTGCATTTTAGCATCCTGTGGGAGAGATGTGCCAGACCAGTCTCTCTAAGCCTCCTATTCACCCCCGCTGGTTCCTTTCTTCTGCCATGGGTAGGAAGATTGGGTTTTTGATTCAGTCGCGGGCAGGAGGGAAAATATCAGCGGCCCCACTGGACCTTTTTTTGGCCACGGGTGGGAGGGTTGGTGCCGACAGCCTTCCAGGGCCTGGGCCTCTTCTTCTATTGCTCGTTTGTGGGCTGTGGGAGCCAGGGACACTTTCTGCCAGCTCTGCCCGGCTCCTGCCTAATTGTAGACCTGTCGGAGTCTAGCGGTTCCACAGTTAGGCATGATGCAAAATCTTAAGGCACCACCGGCAGAAAGTGGCCCGGCTCCTGCAGCCTGCAAACACCCCTGTGGTGGCCTTTCCCTGTAGTGAGCAAGAGTGCGGCAACATTGGAAAGTTGGAGACAGACCCCATTCCCAGCTTTTTTTGTCGCAGCTGCTCACCACTACAGGCAGCGCAGGGACACAGCCACAATGCAAGCAGGAGCTGGGGAGATCACGAGACCGGCCCACTGATAGGCCAATCCGCCCCGTGTGTCTGTGTATGAGAATGAATAGGTGCCTTCTTGATGTCTGTCTGTGTGAGAATGGATGCCTACCTGGGTGTGTGTGTCTGTTTGGGGTGAGAGAGAGAGTCTTAGAGCCTGAGTGTGTGTCAGTGCCTGAAAGAGAGAGAGAGAGAGGTTGTGGGTGTGTATAAGAGCATGTATGTGTGTGTGTATGTGACAGTGTATGTGTGAGTGAGAATGGACATGCGAGTTATGTGTGTGAGAGAGAGAGAGAGGATAAAGTTTGTGTGCACCTCTAACCTCCTAATCCTCAACAATCTCAAGGTGACTGGACATCAAGAGTTCCCAGGTATGGACAGCTGGGGCTTTTTTTTTTTTAATCCTTATTAGCTTTAATTATTGGGTGTTAATTGATAGGTGTGCTGTTTTGAAATATTTTATTGGTGTTTGGATACATTTTTTAAAATGTATATGATTTTAATTAATAAATTTATTCTTTTTGTCAGTAGTTTAAAATATTCTTTTATAAGTATGGTTTTACTTTTACAATTGATGCTTTATTTTTCTTGATTTTATTTGTTGTATGAGGAATGGTGGTTATGTTTTTCCATTGTTACATACATACGGGCAGATTTTAAATGCCTGGCACGCGTAAATTCCGGCCTTTACGCGCATGGCCAAGCCTTGCGCGCATCAGGCGAATCTTCCAAGAGGCTCGGCCACGTGCATAAAGGCTGATACACGCTCAAGTGCCGGGCTTCTTGGAAGGGGTGGGCCGTGGGCGGGCCAGGACAGTGCCATTGTTCACTGTCCCGGCTGTCGGTGCACGCAACTTACTTCAGCTCTGGAGTAAGGAAGTTCCCTCCCAGTTTGCTCCTTAATTGGAGCAACTGGGAGGGAACTGGGGAAGGCCGGAATGAGTCGCCATATGAAAATTGCATAAGTAACCCCCCCCCCCCTTGCGTGTGCGTCCCCTGGATTTTATGACATGTGCGTGCCAGGAAGCGCACACACAAGGATGCATGCATGTAGGTTTAAAAATCTACTCCAGAGTCTGGCTTCTTGGGGGTTTCCATTTCAGATTTTGTCTAATTTGTGATCCTTTATTCTGTATTTGATGAGGGTCTATCTCTGCTCTGCATGTGTGACCATGATGAGAGATTCTGCTAGCATAGGGATCTATAGCAATCGGGTTTGTTTCATTTCCCCAGTAGGTGGTGTAATTGTATTCTGGAACCCAGTGTAATATTTACCCTTGCTTTTTCACAGGTAGGGTTCTTGTTGTTTGAGTCCTTGGTGCTACTACTGTTACGTTATGATAGGTTTTCTGTATAGATTTTGAGTATCTTTTTGCGAGGGTTTTGTGTTAGTTCACAATGTGCCTGGCAGTGGAAGGTGTTTGTGCTGCTGTTACTGTGAGGTGACACCAGAATTTGAAAATACTTTTTTTGTGTGATGAGCTGTAAGGGAAACATCCAAGCTCCATTGTTGGGGGAATTTCTGTGGATGTGCAGTGTGTTACAGACCTGGAGGTGCAGGATTTATATTGACGTTCTGTCCCTTCCGATATACATTCCAGACTTCACTCTCATAGCCATATAGAATTAGTTGAATGAGGCTATCAAATAACTTTAATAGCAGTTTTACTAGAAGGGTGAAACAGGTCAGCTTTTTAAAATAATGCAGAAGACCCTTTGGACTTTCTTATTAAGACTTATTTTAAGGCAGGGGGCCATGCTATGGAGGTGGGTGTGATATGAGGAAATGTAATTTTGCCTCCCCTTCCCAAAATTCTTCTGTCTAGACACGCCACTGATTTTCTGTGACCTTAAGTGTTAGCTCAAGAAGGATTTGGGGAGAGGGCACTGAAGAGGCACACAAATGCATTGGCCCCTGGGTGCCAGAGACCCTCGGTGCGCTACTGGCCTGAGCACTTCCCACCAAGTTTTTGCTGGTGTTCAGAGAAAGACCAGAGGCTTTGCTTGGCCTGGCAACTGCATTAACTGTCTGTCCATCTGGGATCTTTTATGGACAGGTAAAAGCAGTGCCTGTGTTTCAAATGCCTGCATTTCAGGTTAGAAAGATGGGAAGGAAACAAGAATTTGCATTAGGCCAGAAGAAAAGGTCCTGTGCTTTGGGACTGCCCTAGTCTGGAGTTCCTTGCTAACCCTTCTTAGCTCCTGCACCACAAGCATGAGTCACGCCAGCCAGCCGGCCAGCTGCTTACTATCCTCACATTAGCCTCTGTATGGTATTTCCACGCACAGACCTATGCCGTTTTGGGGGCATTTTTTCCTATCTCCATAGCTAGCACATTTTCTCTTTCTCATCAGTGCTGACATTTCTCAGTGCGATGACATTTCTCGGTCCCTGGCAGACATCACAGCTAGCGCTAAAAGATTTCCATACATTAATGAATCCTTCCTTTGTTGGGTTTTTTTTTAATATATATATAGTGGTTGCTGATCCTGTAAAGTAAATTGACCGAAATTTCTTTTAGAGCTAACTGTAGCCCCTGATGATCAGTCAGTGGCTTGTGGGAAATAAATTGCTAGTCTTAGTCAAGTTCTTAATGAGCAAGTGGCCAGATAATAAATCTATTATTGCTTGTTACGTTCAACAGGGGGAGGATTATTATTAATAAGGTTATTATAATTTGCCTTTTCAGAAAGCTCAAGGCAAGATGCAACAGCAAACACAAAAAACAGGGAGAGGAACACAACTATTAAAAAAAAAAAAAAAAAATCCAAAACACTAGACTAATTAATAAGAGCAAAGAAAAATGGGAGCATTTTCCCTAAGAGTTCTAAGTCAAGCATCTAAACAGGGAGACCAATTTTACAAAAAGCACGAGGCCTTCAGCCCTAATTTTCAGAGGACTTACGTGTGTAAGTTTACTTTGAAAATTAACAGGACCGCATGTACCTTAGCGTTGCCTGCTAGAAAGAAGGTGTAAGTGTCCACTCGAATGTTTGCATGCACTCTTTTGAAAACTGACAGTACGTGTGTAACTGATTTCCCTACCTCAAATCCACCCCTGGGAATGCTTTTTTGCAAATGACGTTAAAATATGTGCAGAATTGCTTCCGTGCAATTTTTTTTTCCACATACAACCCCCGGCATAATGTTCAAAAAGCCGTTTTACACATGTGCATGCTTTTGAAAATTGCACCCTAATCTGTGGTTAAACCAATCTCTTTCGGCAAAGAGTTCCACAAGGAAGGTACCCAACTTGAGAAAGCATGTCTGCGTGTTCTAGTGAGCGCCAAGGATGGGGCGTGGAGATAGGCTTCATGGACAAATCTTAATTCCCAGCCACATACTGTAATGCCCACATGGAAAATGCCCTACATCTAGTTCATTCTTCTTTATATCTAATATCACTGGATCATCTGATCTGATCACCCAGACTTGAATATTTTTTCCTCGTGCATTGTGCTCAAACTATAGAAGGTCAAAGCTGGCATCCTCCTGGTACATGCATCTTTTTGATAGAAGGATTGTCAAAGTACTTTTGTAGTCTATTCTAATTGGTCCTTGCCATAAGATATTATATTGGGAAAATTAAGACTCGGCTAATTGAGCATAAAAGTTGCATCAAATTAAAAAGATCCAAGCACCGATAGTGTCGCACTGTCTGGAGTATAATCATTTTTTTGCAGATCTCAGGTGGGGGATCACAGAGCACCTTTTCCTTATTCTAGAAGGAGGCCATCTGGAGATACATTTACATACCTGAGCGCAATTTTGGATTTTTATCCTAAATACAGTTTCACCGTTAGGACTAAATTTAGGTCTGGCATGGTACTCTACTATTTGAAAAAGCAATCTTAATAACAAATAAGCACGTTTTATTTTTTTGTTTTTCTATATATTTGAGCCACTAATTCCTTGACATCTGATTTTTCCAACAGCGCCAAAAAATTTAGAGATGTTGAAGCTTTGTAAGCACTTCAGCACTCTCTCTCTCTCTCTGCACTACCTCTCTGCACTACCTAAAAACTACCTCTCTGCACTACCTAAAAACTTTTACTAATGATGGTTTATTGGCATTTGTTTTCAGATCTAAGATTGCACAACAAATGGCTTAAGGGCATGAAGAATTATAATGGATTATATTTAACCGCTCCATCCTCAGCCCCCTGATGCAGATCAACGAAAGATGGCCAGTGTCGGGGATCTAAAGATGGATTCTCATGAACGGCCTTAAAATAAGTCATCTTTTATTTGCATTTGGAAAAAGACTTTAAAAAGTTTAATTGTCCTCCATAATGGAAATCCATGGACCAACTTCTAAGCTGGGGTAACGCTGCCTCTCCTCCCACATCCCCAAAGCTCGTTCATTACAAATCAGAGTTACAGTGGCACCATCTCTTTATATTCAAAGTAAAAATACGGATAAGTGAAAAAATTGTAAAAGGACTAATAAGAGTTTGCAGATTATAATCCAAATAAAGTAAAAATCAGCAGTATAGTGGGCAATGAGTGTAGAAACAGGCACATTGGTAGGATGAAGCTAATGTATAGTGCTGTTGCTTTAGACAGATTTTTTGTAAGCTGTGCAAATAGTGTTTGAAAGTACCACCATGCAAGTTTCTAAGGGAATTCTTACCCTGTGTGTAAGAATACAACAAAAAGCATGCGAGAGGAGACAAAGTAAGAAAATTCATGGGAGAGAAGCAGCAAGAAAAAGCCATGATTGAAACTAGTAGTGTGAAGCTGCCCCCTACTGGTGCTTTCTTGAAATGAAAATAGAGAGCTGCTCATTGCCAAGAATGCTTCACATTCTGAGCCCGGTTTCTTGCTGATTGTTACAAAAAGGGATGCCTCTGTAGCTTCTAAATTGTAGGACAGACTTCCCTAGTAGGTTGTAAGAAGATCTACAAGTACTCCTTCATAAAATAAAGCTTCTGTTGTGAAACAGGGGCTATAACTGTTAATTATATTTATCTGCTCCATGAAACTCATTTCCCTTTAAGTTCTTTTTCCCTGACAACTTTTAAGTTAAACAGCAGGTGGCCGTATAACAATGCAGCAGTCTAGAGTCCATGCCAGCCAGTACTGATAGGGTTAATTCTGGAGGCAGAACAAGCTGCCAGTGTCACACTTGAGTGAAGCAGTGCTCTGTTACCAGCTGACAGAGACAGGAACTGCCAGAGATCCAGTTTCAACTAGGAGATAAAGTTGTGTGCTAACAGAAAAATGTTATAGAGGGCACTGGGATCTGACTGAGAAAGGCAGTGTAATGCTGTGAAGAGAAGGGGAGTTGATTAGGGATTCCTCACCCATCCCGGTTTCCGTGCTTGGCAAGCGATCTGACGATTGTTCCCCCCTCCGGTGGCGTTCGGGGAATGGGGGAGGGGGGCAACCTGGCAGGTTGAGCAGCCCTTGCACCTAGGCCCCGTTCCAAGGCTCGTCTGCTTCACCGCATGGTAGGCCGCGGCAGCGTTTTCATCCGTTTTTCTGTGCGCCGCAGACTGCCCTCTTCAGTTCTGTCGGATTGTGCTGTGTGGCCCGTTGTGCATTTTGATTGTGCGCCTGGTTGGGCAGCTGGTTATGTACCTAGTTGTGCACTTAGGTGCATAGGTGCGCCTTCCGGGACATCCAGTTGTGCCCACATGCACACGCTTTTTTTTTATGTGCTTTATCTGAGCGTCCTGGGGAGCTTAATGTTGTGCTCCTAATTTTGGTTGCACTATTGAGAGGCATATTGACAGTCTTGATGGCGCTCATAGCTAAGAAGCCTACGAACCTTGCCCTATGTGGTTTGTCATATTCGAGCTTTTCAACCTGGGGTTCCCTCCAAGCTGGAGAATTACCTCCTGCCGATTATACCAAGTCTGGTTCATCCCAACTGGATGCGGGAATGGATACAGAGCTGCCAGAAGGGTCGCCTGATTTTGTGGTTCGTCAATAGGGGAAGGTAGTTTAATGGGAGCAGGTCAGTTGCCCCTGTTTCTGCATGGATCCTTCTACCTTTTCTTGGCTACAATTTTTTTCAAGGACTGCACTCCTTCATTCAGGCACAGTCCCTGACCCTGGCCAATTTTCATAAACCAAACCAGAGTCGCAAGCAGTGAAATCTTGCAGTAAGCGTCGGAGTACGTCTGGGGCCGGTCTTCCCAATAGGGACCCAGCTGTCATGGATTCTTACTTCCTGGAGTATGGGTAAATACCTCCGGGTTTGGAATGAGTTACTGGCAATGATTTCCCAATCATTGAAGACACTGGGAGTACCTGAGGCTGGTTCCATGTCTGAGCCAAAGAAAGCTCCCATTTTGATTTCCTTGCAAAAAGCCTCATGCTTCTGTCATATTATGGAGGCCTCAGAAGCTAATTTTAAAGGAGGTTGAATCTTGTACCTTATCCCCTGGATCCAGTTGTGAGAGAGCAATTACGTTTTCCGAAGGTGGATGCGTTTTTGTGTGTGTGGACACAAAACGAACAACTATCCCCGTAGAAGGGGGAGCAGCCATGAAGGATGTACAGGATAGAAAAATTGAGGCTATCCTCAATAGCAATAGCAATGAATTTTCAGATAGCTTCCTGTTGTTCCCTGGTGGCTCACTCTTGTTTGATGGCTCTCTCAAGAGATTGATGAGTCTGGTGTACATTCCAGGGCAGCCACCTTTTTAGCAGATGCGGGCTGTGATTTGGTCTGGCCAGAGGGATGCCTTCAGTAATAGTGGCCAGGCATCAGCTATGGCTGAAAAAGTGTTTGGCCAATACAACCTCAAAGTTTAACCTTAAAAAGTTGCTTTTTAAAGGCTCTCTCTTATTTGGAAGTGAGCTGGAGAAGATGGCTAATAAATTGGGTGAGTCCCAGTTCTCGGTTGCCAGAAGATAAGAAACAGGCGGTTCAATCCTTCATTACGAGATTCATATTAAGGGGTTCAGATGATTTCGACCCTACAGAGGGATAGCCTTTCAGAGGACTCGACCCTTGGGTAGGTTTCAGTCCTTTTGTCCCAGGCAGCCCAGATGGGGCACAGGCTCAGATAGTGAAGAACCCCAAGCCTCTCAATGAAGGTGTGCCGACTACCCTCCAGGATCAGGAGATAGGAGTCCTCTCTATCTCTTTTCTATCAGAGGTAGGTCAAGATTATGAAAGACCAGTGGAAGTGAGATAAAGATGGCTATGCACTGGAGTTTTGCAGTGTGCCTCAGGTCGTGTTCATGCTGTCTCCCTGCAATTCTCCACAGAAGAGATAGTCTGTGGAGATGACATTGGCAAGAATCCTCAGCCTGTAGGCTGTGTTTCCAGTGCTCATGTCTCAAGAAAGAACGGGCCAATATTCCATTTATTCAGTGGTGCCCAAGACTGAGGGCTCTTTTCATCCCATCCTAGATCTCAAGGGAGTCAACTGTCATTTGCGTGTGACTCATTTCGCATGGAAACCTTGCGCTGAGTTACAATGGCAGTACAGTTGACATCCCTGGATTTCTCAGAGGCATATATGTATATTCCCTCCGGCTAGAGCATCAACAATTTCTGCGTTTCATCAGTTTCAAGCACTGCCTTTTGGTTTGGCCACCACACCCAGAACTTTTTTCCAAGGTTCTGGTGGTGACAGCGGCGGCGGAGTTAGGAAAAGATAGGATTCAGTTACATCCGTACATGGACGATTGGCTGATTCGTGCCAAGAGTCAGGAAGAGAGCCTCAGAGCCTCACACAAGGTGATCTCCTTGTTACAGGAGCTCAGTTGGGTCATGAATCTGGCCAAGGGCAATCTTCAGACATCACAGTCATTGGCGTATCTCGGTGTTTTTTCTGGCTGGAGGACCGTATTCGGAAGCTGATGACACAGGTGCGACTATTGATGAACACAATACACCCGACAATATGGTCCTACCTTCAGGTGCTCGGATTGATGGTGGTGACCCTGGAGTGGTGCAGTGGGCGAGGACACATGTGTGTCCTCTTCAGTGTTCTTTATCTTTATTAAAATGTGTTAATTGCTTAAAACCTAAGCGATTTCCATATGGCAACATACACAATTCAAAATACAAACAGATGACAGTCAAACAGCAAGAAGCACAATTACAGCATGAAGAAGTGCAGCAATAGTTGGAGGCCCATCATTAAATCACTCAATAATTAACAATTGCCCTTAATCTGACTGTTCGATTCAGCTCCTCAAGCTGATGGAGGTCTGCTCTCACCTACAGTGGTGGCTAAAAGCGGATCTCCTAAGAAAGCAGGTTTCCATAAGATCACCGGACTGGCTAATATTCTCAATAGATCTGAGTCTCTGAAGTTGGAGAGCTTACTGTCAAGAACTGACAGCGCAAGGGCGCTGGAGTGCAGAGAAGTCTCTTTGGAACATCATTCGCCTGAAAGCTCATGCAATCTGGTTAGCATGCTTGCGGTTCGGTGACAGATTGCAGGGTTGTGCAGGCCAGATAATATTGGACAATGCAATGACAGTGGCTTACATCAATTGGCAGGGAGGAACCAAGAGCCAGCAAGTGTCGCAGGACATAACCCAGTTTATGGATTGGGCGGCAGTGCATCTTCAGGAAATATTGACTTCGCACATTGTAGGGAAAGACAATGTGAGAGTAGACTTGCTTAGCAGACAGAGTCTGGACCCAGGAGAATGGGAATGGTTAAACGAGACATTTCAGCTAATAGTGGATCG
Organism: Rhinatrema bivittatum; assembly: GCF_901001135.1. NCBI lineage: Eukaryota > Metazoa > Chordata > Amphibia > Gymnophiona > Rhinatrematidae > Rhinatrema > Rhinatrema bivittatum. The sequence continues at coordinate 284,304,418 of NC_042617.1, read as the reverse complement.
CTGGGGCCTTCCTTTGATGGACCTATTGGCGACTTCTCACAATGTGCAGATTCCTTGATTCTTCAGTAGCAGGAGAGATCCAAAGTCCTTGGATATCGATGCCCTCGTGCTGGAGTGGCTGGAGGACAAGCTGCTATATGCTTTTCCCCTGTGGCCCATGTCGGACAGAATGATTCAGAAGATCAAGAGGCACAAGGGGATGGAGTTTCCAGTGGCAGCAGATTGGCCCAGAAGACCGTGGTATGCAGATTTAGGAAATCTAGTGGACTCTTTCCTCCAGTTTCCGGCACATTGGGATCTGCTGCGGCAGGGACCAGTTTTTCATGAAGATCCAAGTCAATTTTGTTTTATGGTTGGTTAAGCATGGTTATGCTACGAACAAGAAAGTTTTCCACTTCCTTAGCCCATGTAAGGGTTTGGCGCATGTTTGAGGCTTGGCGTGAAGATTGAGGGGTTCTTCCTCATTCACTGAAGATCCTGCTCATTTTGGAATTTTTGCAGGATGGCTTGAGTAAAGGGTTGGCCCTTAATTCCCTAAGGACTAGATTTTAAATCTTATGCGTGAGCGTAGATTTGTTCGCGCAACCCGGCACAAACAAATCTACACCCGATTTTATAACATGCGTGCACTGCCGCATGCATGTAATAAAATCCGGGGTCGGCGAGCGCAAGGGGGTGTACACATGTGCACCTTGCGCGCGCCGAGCCCGAAGGGATCCCCGATGGCTTTTCCCGTTCCCTTCAAGGCCGCTCCGAAATCAGAGCGGCCTTGGAGGGAACTTTTTTTCCGGCCCCCCCCCCCCCTTCCCCTCCCTTCCCCTATCTAACCCACCCCTCATCCCTAACTAAATCCCCCCTACCTTTGCAGCAAAAGTTACACCTGCCCGAGGCAAACATAACTTGAGCGCGCCGGCCGGTTACCACCAGCCATGCCCCCAAACTGCCCCCGAGCCGCCACCATGCCCCGGCCATGCCCACGAGCTGCCACCACACCCCTGGTCACGCCCCCGAACCGCCTCTTTTTGCAAGCCCCGGGGCTTGCGCGCGCCACCAAGCCTATGCAAAATAGGCTCGGCACGCACAGGGGCAGATTTTCTCAGGTTACGCGCGTAGCCTTTGAAAATCTACCCCTAAATGTGCAGGTGACAGCTCTTGCCTGTTTCTGAGATCAGGTGAATGATGGGCATCAGTAGGGATGTGCAATCGTTTTTTCCAAATTAGGCAATGTCAACGAAATTGCCTAATTTGGAATGATTCGGGAGAACCGAAAAACGATTTAATTTTTTCTGAAAATTTGGAAAATTTCATTTTTGAGTTAGTGCGCACTAACTCCCGATAGTGCGCACTAATCCAAAATCCAGGGTCCCCCCCAAAAAAAACCCAGAACCACGGGAAAAACGAAATTCCCATGGGGTGGGGGGCCCGAAACGAAGCCCGCCACAAAATCTTTACTCGAACACATCTCTATTTGTCAGCTCATCCAGATGTGGTCCGTTTCTTGAAAGGAGTGAAGCATGTTTGTTCTCCTTTGCAGTTAATGTCTTTGTGGAATTTGGATTTTTTAGTTGGCTCTAACTTTTGATTGATGTGTACGTTTTCCTTGATTTTACTGACCTTGAAATGGTGTTTTGTGTGGCAATTTGTTCGGCATGTTGAATATCCGAACTACAGGCCTTGTCTTGTCAGAAGCCATTTCTACGTGTGACTCTGGCAGCAATACAGCTGCGTACTTCCTTTTTTTTTTTTTGCCAAAAGTGGTGACGGATTTTCCCTTGAATCAGTCTATTTCCTGCTGTCTCTGGACAGGATGAGAGATGTGAAGGACTATCACCTGTTACAGCCCTTGGATGTAAAAAGGCATATCTTGAGATGTTTAGAGGTTTCTGATCCTCTCATGGGCTGTTTATTCTTCATGGGGGGAGTAAACAGGGAGAGCAGGCGACAGAGGATCAGTGAAACATACTTTCTCACATGTTCACTAACACCCACACACACACACACAAATGATCAGTCACACAAACAAAACTTACAGAGACTGATTGCTCACACAAATGCCCAGTCATTCACGCACTCTCTCTTCTCTCTCCTCCAGAATTTAAAAGCTGTAGCAGCTCCTGTGAACATTCAAAAACTTTATAATCACTTATTGGTAAATAGAAGGTCCAGGCAAAGACCTGGGATAAAGGTGTCTCTGTGGGCTGCCTGTTGCTATGGGTGATTATGTCTTTTGCCATGGGAATTGCGGGCTGCAAGACCCCAGGACTCTATTTATTTATTTATTTATTTTGCTGGGGCCCGCGGCAGAGACACGAAGCGCAGTTCCCTATCCTCTTGCGTCTCTCTTTGATCCTCTCCCCCACCTTCAGCCGCCTCTTCTACCCAGCTCTGCCTTGTGGCTGAATGGTAGAGCCGGGGAGAAGAGGCAGCTGAAGGTGGAGGAGATGGATCAAAGAGAGAGTAGGGAACTGCGCAAAAAAAAAACCACACGCAGACAGCAGAAGGAGACCCATGTGCCGCTGTAGTCATGTTTCTGGCCGTCAGGTTTCTCACTGACTCTGGGAGGTCACAGTGCCCCCCCCCCCCCAGCAACGCAACGGAACGGGCCACGATCACCAGCCAGATCCCAGGCTCTCATCGATGCCAACCGCGTGATGATTTTCAGCAAAACATTGTACGTGCCCGTAGTATAAGAAAGCGAAAGACCTTTCTGGCAGCCTAAATATAAATATATAGTGCGCAAGAGGCTCCCACTATGCAAGAAGCACTGGGGACCTGACGTTGGTCATAGCAGCTCCATAGGCACGAGGCTGCTGCGACCAACACCAACTACGTGATTGGGACTGGAAGAGAAAGTGTGCCCGCACAGAGGCAGGGGGCCTGCAGGCCTGCATGAAAGGACCAGCATGGAAATAAGGATCTGGAACAGTGGCAGCCGAGCCTTCCAGGTTGAAGACAAGAATCGTAATAGTGATGGCAGGGCCTGCACGAAAGAGAAACCGGAACAGAGACAGCAGGGCCTGCGCAGTGAAAACAGCATCGGGGGCAGCGGCGGCAGGGCCTGCACAGCTGAAGAAAGAAAGTATCTGTCCCACAAATGAGAGAGAGAGAGAGAGCAGGCCTACCGACACTGCAGTGACCCAAGAAAGCGGCTGCTACTGCTTACACTATCTGGGGGGGGGGGGGGGGGGGAGAAAGGATGTATGTATGCATGTGTCTGGAGGAGAGAGAGCATGTATATGTGTGGGGGAGTGACACAGAGCATTTATGTATGTGGGGAAGAGAGCATGTATAAGTGTATGGGGGGGGGGGAGGAGACAAACCATGTATGTGTGAGAGCAGGTATGTTGTGGGGGCCAGGAGACAGAGAACATGTGTGTGTGTGTGTGTATGTGTGTGTGGAAATCGGTGACAGAGCTTGTGTGTGTGTGGGGAAATTGGGCAAAGAGCATGAGTGTGTGTGTGTTTTTTCATTGTTGCACTGCATATAAGGTCTGGCTTGTTTCAATTTACAGTTCAGTTCTTGTCTGCAAGTTTCTATTTATACTTCCTGATCTCTTTATTCTGTATTTGGTGAGAATCTGTCTATGTTGTGCATGTGTGACTGAGGTGAGGTATTCTGCTAATGCGTAGTTTCTGTGTAGGGATCTATTGCAGCCTGACTTGTTCTTTTTTTCCAATAGGAGGTATATTGGTATTTAGGGCCTGGTTAATGTTTGCAGTGTTTCATTCTCATAGGTAGGGTTGTTACAGTTTTGAATGCTGGAAGTTGGTGCTGTTTTGGTATAGGCAGACCAGGAAACTTTTGATTTCCTGTCACCTTGATATTGTCAGGGGGAGGGGCAGTAGTAGCATGTGCACACATTTGCTCACAATAACACACTCACATCTTCACTCACATACATACATGCTCATTCTCACACACTCACTTCTCTCTCTCATCCACACACACTCATGCATTTTCTCACATACACACACACTTCTCTCCCTCTACCATACACATGCACTCTCACTCCTCTCCTTTTTCCACACACATATACACACTAAATTCTTCCTTCTTCCACACCGATACATGCACTCACACACATGCACGTACTCCTCTTCCTTTTTTACACACACACACACACAACTCATACTTCTCTCCCTCTAACATACACATACATGCACTCTCACTCATACATACACACTCACTCTTCTCCTTCTTCCACACACAGTCCTCATCCCAAATCTACCAATGACAGAAGCCTCCTCTTCTAGGGTGATAGATCTCCTTCAAGCAACTTCCCTTGCATGGTCCCCAATATAGCTCTTCCTCTTTCCTTATGTCATGGAGACCTATACGCCTCCTCCTTACAGCTGCATGGGCAATGGATCTCTTCCTTTTTCAGGGGTGGGGGGGGGGGCAGGGAGATGCTCCTTGTTCTTCTGCATGTGCGTACTCGCAGGCCGTCTTCATTCCGGCATTGAGCCCATGCTCCTCCTCCTTGCGCATATGACTTGACAGGCCTCTTCCTTCCGGCACGGCACTCACACTCCTCCTCCTTCCAGCTGTGCGGCACTGATAGATCTCCCTCTGGCCGCACGGCTGGTGACTTTTTTTTTTTTCTAGGGTCTGCTTTTGCAGCAGGACCTGGAGTTTTCTGATATTGGCCTGGAGATCCACAATTCCTTTAGAATTCCAGAGTCTCCGAGCCAAATCTGGAGAGTTCCGAGGTATGGGTATAAGAGATTTACTATACTGTAATTGTAATTCAGTTTACTCATGGCTTTCTAAGGGCCAAGATCACACTCAACATGTGTTACAATAGACTTACTTCCAGATGGGTTCCAAGTATCTTTTTTGGCAGGGTTGGCTGGTTGACTGGTAGTAATGCATGTAAATATTTGTATTTCAATGTCCTTTTCCATGTAAAATCTTTCAGTATATATGCATAATTTTCAGTTGTCTGGGGGGAGGGGAAGAGTCCGGGCAGAGAAAGTTGCCAGACTATAAAATTTGCCTAGGATGCCTAGTACCCTTGCACCAGCCATGGGTAAGGGAAAAAGGGTGAATGCTTGGTGGGGGATGGGGGAAGGAGGGCAGGGGAATATGAGAATTGAAGATTGTAGGAGGAGTGTGAATGTTTGGGGGAAGAGTGGTGCAAGAGGTGTTAAATACTTGGGGAAGTGACATGAAAAATGGTGAATGATGAGAAAGTTGAGAAGGGTAATGAATGCTGAGCGAGATTGGTGGCAACAGGATGTGGGGGAAAGAGAGAGAGAGAGAGACTGGTGGGGTTGAGAGCTCCTCATTGAGACCCTCCCGAAAACATGAGGCTGTTTGCATTTTGATTCCATGGCTCTTGGTGCGTGAAAGGTTGGCCACCTCTGGAATACAGGATCCAGTGGGCCTACACCCCTGCAAACACAGGGGCGATGCTGGTTTTGAGAATATTGTGAAGAAGAATGGTACAAAAGCCATACGAACAGTTTCACCTTTCTGCAACACATGAAGACCAAAGGTGCTGATTGTGAAATAATGCTCCAATCCATCTCATCAAGAGATATATGCAGCTCATTATTCCATCTTCTTATCAGATTCAAAGCAGAGTCCTGTCTTTGCTTTGTATATGTGATACATTTATAAATCACCATTATTCTTCTACCTTGTGTTTTTAGACTGCTAACAAAACACAGTGCATTAACTATTCTGGGGCTCCATCGCTTATCTACATTTTTTCAGTGCACTCCTTATTTTCCAATAAATATAGGGTATACCTTGTGTGATCTTGTATGTTTCTTCTAGTTCCTTGAACAAAACAAATTTCCCATCCTTGCCTTGACTAAAAAAAAAAGCTATTCTGCATCATTTCCTGGTCACCATAATAATGTGAAGCAAACTTTCAAGCTCCAGAACTAACTGCTCCAGATAAAAATCAATTATTTGTGGTACAGACCAACACCTTAACTTATGACACTGGAGTTGTACTTAGTCAAGAAGAACAGCCCACTGCGTACCTGATCTACAAACTACTGGACAGAGAAATGACCTATATCGTTATTGAGAAAGAATGCCTTGCCTTAACATGGGCCTTTAAGAAGCTGCAGCCAACTCTGTATGGATGTGACTTCTACTTTTATCACAAATCACAATCCAAGGGTCTAGGCTTGAGTCTCAGGAAAACATGGAAAGTTACTGCATTGGAGTCGACTTTACAGATTTATTTATTTTATTTATTTAGGTGTTTTGTATACCGTCGTTCCAGAATAAGATCTTAACGGTTTACAAAATCAGCATTCATATTCTTGGATGACAATCACATTCTGTACCAGCATTCATAGTTTGGGTCTACATCACAGCAGTTTCATGTCCTTGTTCATGTTCATACATATTCTTGGTTAACATGACAGCAGATTTATAGACTTCATATTCGTACATTTTAAAAGTCAGCATTACAGCAAATGCAGATTCTAATTCTACTTCCTATACACTTTACATCATTCATTACTTATTGCTCGCTTCACCGCAATTGTCTCTTGTACTGACGTTGAGGTTATCAGTATGTTGGTATTTTATGTTAAATCGTAAGCTTTTCTAAAGAGCCATGTTTTCAGTTCACGTCTGAAATTCTTTCAATGAGTTATCTGGCGTAATGATTCTGGAAGTGAGCTCCACAACTTGGGATAGAGAAAGGCGCCGCTCACGAGAATGACTGTTAAACAACAAAATTGTAAGTACATAAGAACCCTATACATGGGGTATGGTAGATTTTTTAAGACTAAACATGGTTGAGAGATATGTCGTGTTTTTAAAGATATGTACTTTAGAATGCTTGAAACCACGAGGTGAATGATAAAAAGAAGATCCCTCTGAGGACCCTGAAGCAGACAGTTGTCGAAACACGGCCAATGTCAGGCAGGCGGTCCCGACCCCTCAGAAGCGGCAGAAGCTCATCGGGCATCAACGGAAACTGATAAGTACATAGAAATAGTAGCGAAAACGCCTAGAGTCGGGTCGATCGCTGGGGAGAGGATACCTCACACATAAGATACAAAGCACATTAAGATAAAAAATATTTATTGGTTAAACTACCTTCTACTCTCACTACCTAGGTCCACTTGACCCTCTAATACTCCCTACTTGTTCCTTCGACCCCTTGTTAATTGTAACTTTATAAATCAATTTCTCATCTTTGGTTTATCCCTGTTGATCTGTAAACCGATTTATTATGCTTATGAATGTCGGTATAAAAAAGTTATAAATAAAATAAATAAACAAACAAACAAAAAAAGTACAAAATATACAGAATAAAGAATTTGAAGAATAAAGACGGCAGCTATTAAATGTGACAATCATAGGGTGGTTGCCCCGCATATAGCTGCCACACATCACCACACATCAGGGAGTTCCCTTGATGGTTGGTTCTTAGTAATTGTCTAGCAGAGGCATTTTGGAGTAACTGTAGTGCTTTTAGTAAACCTGAAGGTAGGACTAGTAATAGGGACTTGCAGTAGTCTAAATTTGAAAATATTAGTGTTTGTAAGGCAGTGTGGAAGTCCTGTATTGTTAGTAGAGGTTTGGTGTATCCTGTTTTTATTAATTTGCTTATATGCTTTTTCATAGTGAAGATGCACAATTTCCCTAACCAACAAAGGAAAGGCAGTGAACATGGCAACGTAGATAGGCTGCGCTGGAAGGATGAACCAGGAAGAACAGTCCTGACAATGGGCTGCTGAGACCCGACCAGTGATCTGAATAAGCAGCAGTGTCCTTTTATGGTGCTATAGGGTCCTGAAACAGAGGATATAGCTTTTAACATTCTTATTTATCTGCCCAGTGACATTCCTTTCCCCCGATGATTTTTAAGTTAAACAGCAGGTGGCGGCACCACAGTGCAGCATTCTGCACTGTGCAATTCTGCAGTCACTGGCAATTGGGGGGGGGGGGGGGGGGTGTCGACTGGGTTAATCCCCGAGACAGAATGAGCTGCTGACTTCACGCTGAGTGATGAACAGCGTTCAGTTATCAACTGACAGAGAGGGAGAGGCAGTTAGAGCTGACTGTAAAAGCTGGATGAAACCTTTTTTGCAAACATTTCCTGAGCAAACGTGGGAACTTTTGATTTCCAGTCACCCCGAGATTGTCATGGATTAGTGGGAGTGGGATGCATAAACTTTCTCTTCTCTTTCTTAAATATACACACACACATAAGCTCATAAACACATACTCTCCCTCTCAGACAAATCCCCAGGCATCTCCAGCTGTTCTTTGGTTGTGATCTGCCAGCAGCCCCAGGCCTTCTCTTCATTTCAGCTTTTGGCAGGTTGGGATCTACCTGCAGCCCCATTTTCTCTCTCTCTCACACACACACAACCAAGGTAGGCTCCCATTCTCTCATACACACACACACACACACACACACACACACACGCACCCATCCATCCATCCCAGGCAGACTTTCATTCACACACACCCAACTATACGTCCCAGGCAGGCTCCCAGTTCACATAAAAAGAAACAAACACCAATCCCAGGCAGGCTCCCATTCACACACACACACACACACACACACACCCATCACTGGCAGCTTCCCATTCACTCACACACATGCACCCCAGGCAGTTGGAGTCCATGGGTCATTCCTCCTCTGCTATACTGCCCTGCAGTAACTCAGCCCTCGCGGTGCTAGCTCTTCCTGTATTCTAATTTCTTGCATTGCGAGATCAGAATATATGAAGTGCCATCACTGTGAGTATTGAATAATATCACAGGGCCAGCACATGAGGAGAAGCTGCAGGATGGTCTTCGTCTTCTGCTCTGACCTTCTGCTTCTTCCATCGGCGGGATGGATCTTGCAGGTGGCTGCACAGGCCCCCTGCTTCTTCTGCCACCGGTGGGATGAGGTCCACTTGTGGCCTCACTGGCTTCCTGCTTCTCCCACCGCTGGTGGAACAGAGTCCAGTGGCGGCGGCATAGGTCTCCTGCTTTTTCCACTGCCAGTGGGATCAGGCCCACCGGTGGCAGCACGGGCCTCTCCCTGCTCCCAGCATTCCCTGGGTGTGCCGCCCTGTGCAGTTGCACAGTTTTGACACCTGGTGGTACCAGGGCTACCTGAGTCTTGTACACTCAGGAGAGATCCTGAGAAGACACACACTGCTTTAATAGGAGTATGAGCTGACCTCATTAGCAGTTTATTACCTGCATCTGAGGGCTGATTGTTCTCAGGACTGAATCAACTAACTAGTGCTTTCTGTTTTAAAATTTCTACCGTGTGAAATTGAGACAGAAGAACTGAAGGAGTACTGCACACAGGAACAGAACTTACCTTTGCAGGTAAGAAATTTAAATTAAGCTGGCAAGTGGTGCTTGAATTAATTGCACTTTTGAAAGAGGCTGTGCCGGTGTTAAAGCAGAACTTACCTTTACAGTTGCCGGTTTTAATTTTGTGTGCGGTGATTTACTTATGTCTGGATGAGCTGTGGTTTTCAAAGGCGCTGGGCTTGAAGCTTCATCAAGAGATTGCATGCCTTTTAAACTATTAGTAAGAGAAACCACAGCATCAGAGGTTTTTAAAACATAGTGCACATTAAACTGTGAATTGAACACTGAATCTTTGCAGAACAAAATGGACAGACTCTGTCAGGAGGAATATATCTAGCAAAGCATTTACATTTCCACCAGGTAGGATTAAGGGAACCACATCCCATACAGTCTGGAAATATCAGAGAATTTTTAGCTGGGCATTTGTTGCACTTTCAATAAGCTAGAGACTATAGTGCAATCATGTCATCAGGAAGTGGAATCCATAGCTTGGGATCTGGTTAGGTGCAGCACAAATGCTACAGACATTTACAGCTGCAGAATTTGTAGACCAATATTTAGTACAGGCCCACAATTTAAAATTAGGGAAATGGCAAATAATGCATTCTAGATAAGGCGAAGGATTGCAAATTTGGCAAGCAGGGCAAACATGATGACACACAGAATCTGGAATGGCTTGAGGTGCTGGGGCTAATTGCTAATATCAAGAGAAGAATAATTAAAATGTGGACTCACTGGGTTGGCAGGGAGCCCTGCACCGACTCTTGTAGGGGGTTTAGTCTCTTCATTCTGTCATAGGCTGGCAGACTGGAGTCAGGGAGCACCCCCACAGAGGCAGTACAGGGCTGCAGGACAGGACTGGAGCTGGTCTTCTGCCTAACCAACCCCCTACCCCACAGATTGAGCCCTTGGGTTCTGAGGGCTGGTAGGACTTGTCTTCTTTGGGGCATCATGATGGAGACATGAACTGGGGGCTTCTGTGCAGACTGGGAACTTAGGCGTAGGCTGGATGACGGAAGGCTGGCTGAACAAGGCAAAGGCAGGTTAGCAACTGAGGAAAGACACAATCTGAGAGCTGGACACAAGTACTGACTGTGGCTGGATCTGAGGGAAAGGACAAGCACAAGGCCTGGGAATTGGACAAGGAAGTGAATTGGATTGGAGTGGACAAGGGCAGAGCTGGACTAGACAAGAAACAGGGAACAAGAAAGCCCAACAGGGCACAGGACTGGGCAAGGTACTTATTAGGCCCGGAGGCCATAAAGGTAAGACAGAAAAGTCCAGGAGGGCACAGGACATGGCAGGGGGGCCTGAGAAGCTTGCAGAGCAAGGCCAGAAGGCCTGGAAGGTGAGAATAATAATAGTGGAATAGAGCAATCACCAATCAATACATGATTTAAATGGGGATCGATATTAATTACTCAAGAGCTTAAACAAGATTTTCTAGACATGCTAGTTTAACATGCTTTCCTAAGTTTGCTTAGTAAGAAACAAAGTGAAATAGGAACAGGAAACATCTACTGAATGATGATAAGGGCCAGTGTCTGAAATGTGACTCATGGAGCAAAAGGATGTCTCAAAGCAAAACCACAACTTAGACATAAACCTGCTGAAGTTGTGAGTTCTAAATAAGGCCAATTGAATTTACAAAATAATCCTGAACTAGCGTGAGAAATGAGGATATAAATGAACTGTAATTGACAAGCATCCTTTAGATCATATGAGAGGGAGAGCACCATTAGCCATTCCATCTATGGTCTCCAGGAATCTTTTTGTTTCCTGGTTTTCACAGATATGTTGACTCACAAAAAAGGGAGACTTCTAAGGGAAGTATTTTCTTTATAAATCTTTATTATCGCTTTATAAATCTTTACCTTTTAGGATTGTAACACTATTTGTTTTTTTTACTGATTTATGCAATATTGCTGTGATGCTGTGTGATATGTTTGTCTTTGCTGATTTTTTTACCATATTTTACAATATTTAGTAAACTGAGTTTTGGCTTTTACAAATCAGTGTTGTGTGTTGTATGATGTATTATAGGGATGTGAATCGGGTGCCCAATCGTTCCCGCTTTCGGGTTCGTCTGTCCATGGGAAAATCTCATTTTCCCCTGGATCCCCTTTTTTTTTTCGTGAAAAATCATTTTTCGGGTTAGCGCGCACTAACAAAAAATAAAAAAAGTAACAAAAAATAACAAAAATAAATGTTTTTTTATTAGTGCGCGCTAACTCCCATTAGTGTGCACTAACCTGAAAAACGATTTTTACGTAAATTTGGGGGGGAAAAGTGATCATTTCTTTTTTTATCCGATATATAACGAATTTAGAAATATCGTACGATATTTTAATTCGTTAGAAAAATGATTCACATCCCTAATGTATTATATCACCCTTCAGGCCACTTCTTATAGCACTCTCGGGGTTCTGTTTGTTCCCCAACCAGCTGCCTTTCTGTCCTTGTGTGTACCACCTGCAAAATCCTGCCAGCCACCAGAACCTGAAGACTCAACAGTCAGGCAGAAGGTCCTGTTATCAAACCACACCTGTCCTTCACAGCCTGTTCCTGCTCCAGCCAGTCCTGACCCAGGTCAAGCCTGCTCCTGTCCAGGGGATTACCCCATAACCAGCGAAGGTGCCCTGATTGTTCCATTTACCAGCTTCCTTCTGCCATTCTCCCCCTTCCCCCTCCCCTGTACTATTCCCAATCCCAACTCTCTTCTGCCTTCTCTCCTTCCCCTCTATGCTGTGTCTCCTCTCCCACCTCTCTTTTGCCCTTCTCACCATCTCCCTTTACCGGGTCCTCTGTCTGAGCAATCCTATGTTATTCTCTCCCTCCCCTCTATGCTGACTGCCTGCTCTCTTTTTCATCTTCCTCTTATACTTTGACCCCTCTCACAGAGTCCCCTTATCATCCTCTCCCATCTTTTAATTTCTTACCCTGACTCTGTAACGTATCCCTTCTACTAGCTCCCCTATGTTCTTCTAACCCTCCTGTCTACGCTATGTCTCCTCTTCCAGCTCCCTTGTGGCCTTTCCACTTTCACTCTGTAATGTGTTCCCTCTCCCATCTTCTCCCTGCCCTTCTCGTCTTCTATGTGTACTGCGTCAACTCTCCTTGGAAACAAAGAAACATGACAGTAGAAAATGATCATATGACCTCTCTAGTCTAACCATCTTTAAATTCCTACCATGCCTTCAGAGATTCCCTGTGTTTGTCCCATGCTTTCTGGAATTCAGATATTGTCCTTGTCTCCACCACCTCCACTGGGAGGCTCTCTCATGCATCCACCACCCTCTTTGTTAATAAATATTTGCTTAGATTCCTCTTGAGTTTACCCCCTTTCACTTTCATTCTATGACCCTTGTTGCAGGTTAGTGTATTTTCTCAATAAATGTAGCCTGCATCAGGGTCATGGCAGGTATATCCTGTTCCTAGGGGACCCGCTACCTTCAGGACCAGTGTCTTCTTGGAGGATTGCTACCCCTGTGGCCTTTGGCTGGCATCTCTTCCGAGCTCTGCTACCGTGTCGTGTAAGCATCACACTCACACTCTGACTTCAGATAACACAACTACTCCAGGTAATAGAAGCTGATTTATTATTATGCATGTGATGGTCACTCAGATATAAGATAATGCAAATAATAATGTGGCAATAAACACAATGGCACCAAGCAACTAAATCTGTATCACAATAAGACATACAATAAGTGGAACAAAAGCTCACTTTCCTTCCTGAAGGAGAGGGAGCCCAATCTGTGCGGCTTCTGTCTTGAAGTTTGGGTTAAAGAATCTGTCTCTGTGCTACAGGGGCACATCTGAAGGTATGAGTTGCGGAGGGTGGGGCACCTTCTCCAGACCTACAGCCCAGAGTGAAAAAAAACATGCTTAAGCATTCAGGTTTCAACTGCCCTTGACACATCTGTTGGCACTTCCCCTTTTATCACAGTTACCCTCTTCAGAGTTTTAGTGTATGCAGCTTGCAGTCAGCAGCAGATTCAGATATCTTCCTTCAGTGAGAGAACTCTGAAGCCTACTTTGAAAACATATCCAATTGCCAGACCCAGGTCATGCAGTTCTTTTACAATCCCTCATTCCAGAGCCTCCTTTCTGTTGAAAGATGCCCATGGAAGTATTTAAATGTCTCCATTATATTCTCCTCTATCCTGCCTTTCCTTTAGGGTACCCATATTTAGATCTTTAAGTCCATCCCCATATGTAAGAACATAAGAAGTTGCCATACTGGGTTACACCAAAGATCCATGAAGCCCAGCATCCTGTTTCCAACAGTGGCCAATCCAGGCCACAAGAACCTGGCAAGTACCCAAAAACTAAATCTATTCCATGTTACTGTTGCTAGTAATAGCAGTGGCTATTTTCTAAGTCAACTTAATTAATAGCAGGTAATGGACCTCTCCTCCAAGAACTTATCCAATCCTTTTTTAAACTCAATTACATTAACTGCCTTAACCACATCCTCTGGCAACAAAATCTAGAGCTTAATTGTGGGTTGAGTGAAAAGGAATTTTCTCCAATTCTGCTACTTGCTGATTTCATGGCGTGCCCCCTAATCAGCTTTATCTCTCCCCCCCCCCCCCATCCCCACATTTTCTCTCTTTCTTCCATCTACCTAACATATATAGAAACATAGAAATGACGGCAGAAGAAGACCGAATGGCCCATCCAGTCTGCCCAGCAAGCTACGCACTTTATCCTCCACCCTGTCCCCCCTCAAGAGGTGACCCGACATACTTGCCCTTCGTCTCTCCCGGACCCCAGCATTCTCTTTGCTCCCTCCCCCCGATAAGTTTCAGCTCTATGATTTATGCATCCTCACTCTACCCTTAGCTGAGTGATTCCCAAGTCCTGGAATCTCAGCTGAGGACTGAGTTTTGTGTGTGTGTGTTGCAGTCCTTCTCCAGTTTCTACCCACATGCTATTTGCAGTGTCTACTCCAGGCTCACCCTACTTCTCCTGTTCTCTGCAGGCTTACTGAGGAAGGGGAGTGGCTGAGTTGAGCACTGAGAGGCCCTGAAATTTCTACTGTTTCCCCTGCAAATTCTCTGCAGAGTCTCAGGGTGAAATCCTGAGAGTTCCCAGGGATGTTTCTGAGTAGCTGCAGGGCTCTGTTTTCTAACAGGCAACATAAGGTGATTTGCGATTGACCTTCAGTTCAGCCCAAACAGTGACTGAGAGATTGCCAGGAATTGCATCTTTAGATAACAGTATTTGAGGGTTGGGAAATCGATCAGGGGGCAACAGAGGGGAAAGCTAGCTATGGAAAGGGGCAAGCTTAGTATGAACGGTGGGAGGGGGGGGGGGGGCAAGTCAAAGTGACATTCATCTCCACACTCAGTCACACTCATCTCCACAGCACAGTCTCCCACTCATTTTTAAATTAGCTATAAAAAACTACAAGAAAAAGTCCCAATGGCCTTCTATGTATAAAGAAATTCAATTATGCGTTTATAATTTGTTCATAAGTATTTATTGTATTTTCAATTTTGTATGCACATTTGAGAATATTGTAAAAATTTTAGAGAAGTATATCTATTCTGATGATCACTCGATGTGTATTCACTGATGTGAATTTATTAAATACTTTTAAATGTAGATAAAACATATATACGATGTAAAGTTTAATTAAATATCTGGCATGTAGATCCTTTTGTTATGACTTCATAGTTATAATAAGGACCTTTTGTATTTTAAGCTTCAATTTTGTTTACCTTACAGAAATCCCAAGCCAATTTAACCCACCCAATAAAATTACCATTATAATATTTGTTAACATCATTCACCCAATTCTTCTGCATGAGAGTGAAGTGTGGAGTCTTTTCAGGATGGGTCAGAATCTGAATAGAAACCCTGCACCTCCAGTTCTGTAATACACCCTCCACATCACCAACAATGAAACTAGGAGGTTTCCCCTTACATCTCACGCCATACAAAAAAATATATATATATTCAAATTGTGATGTCTCCTAGGAACAGCAACACATAGTCCTTCAGCTGCCAGACACTGAAGTAACACAAAATCCTACAAAAAACACTCAATCTATATAGCAAACTTACCATACCTTAACAACATTTACTCCAGTGCTCCTAGTCTAAGGTGTGCGGCCTTGAAACAGTATAATTAGCTTGCTGCTGCATAATTTATAACCTGCCATAGAATCAACATTCCTGAAAGCTTTCACAGCTCTTAATTCAATCTTTTGAAGAAAGTTGCAGGTTGCCTGCCAGCCTTCAGGCTTAGCTCTCTCTCTCTCTCTCTGCTCCTACTCCAGCTCCTCCCCTTCCAAAGTCTGTAGGGATCCCTCTCCTTCTGTTGTTCCCCCCTTTCCCTTCCTCCTCTCTTGAAGTGAATGGGGTGGGGGGAGGTGATGTTGAAGAACACAGAGAAAGTAGTCACATTCAGACTGATGCAATATAGTGTACTCGGCTGAACGTGCAGCTTTACAGGCACTTGGATGCGCGTCCAAAACCCCTCATGCAATAAGGGGGTTAGCACATGCAAAATGCACGTCCAAACCAGCGTGAAGTTAATAGTGCTTATCACATGTAAATTCATATTACTGAGACTATTAGCTATTATACCCCCCCCCCCCCGATGAAAAAAAAAAAGTGTACCCAAAGCACACATTTTTACTCTCAAAAATTAACGCCTGCCCTGGAGCAGGCATTAATTCTTGAGGAGCCCAAAAATTTCAAGAAAAGCAGAAAATACTGCTTTTCTGTAGTTTCACCAACTTAATATTGTGGCGATACTAAGTCGGAGGAACTGAAAATGAAGCTCAATTAACAAGTGTCCATTTTTCTAAACCACGGCTGTGTAAACATTAGGAAAACGGACGCTCATTAAATTGAGCATCTGTTTTCCTAACCACTAACTACCACCTCTCCTGGACGCATGATGCCAAGGAGGTGCTAGGGATGCACAATTTTCCCTAGCACCTCCTTTTTATTTATTTTTTTATTTAAAACTTTTATATACCGGTATTAGTATGCAAACATCATACCGGTTTACATTGTAACTGAAAGATTGAAAATACAATTAACAGGGAGGGGAATGGAAGGGAGTAAATACATAGTGCAGGAAGTATGAAGGAGAGGGAACATCAAGTTTGAGAGGTAAACAGAAAAATTAATTACAAAGGACTATATACAGTATTTACAAGAGGCTATAAACAGTGTACAATTTGAGAGTCGCTTATGTGAAGATTGTTCGAGAGGGTTGAGAAGAGTAAGGCAAATGGGGAAATTATTTTGGGAAGGCCTGTCGGAAGAGCCAGGTCTTTAGTTTTTTTCTGAATTTGGAGTAGCATGGCTCCAGTCTGAGTGTAGTCGGGAGGGAGTTCCATTGTTTAGGGTCTGCAATGGAGAGAGTGCGATCCCTTGTGGTGGAGAGGTGGGCTTTTTTGATAGGAGGTACTGTTAGGGTACCTTTGTTGACAGACCGCGTGGGTCGGTCAGAGCGTATGGGGCAAAAGGGTTCATCTAGCCAGTTAGAGTTGTAGGAGTAGATGGATTTGTGTATTATGGTTAAGGTTTTAAAGAGGATGCGGGATGTTATGGGGAGCCAGTGGAGGTCTTTGAGTATAGGAGTGATGTGGTCTGATTTCCGTGAGTTAGCAATAATCCTGGCGATGGCATTTTGGAACATTTGTAGGGGTTTCGTGATGGAGGAGGGTAGTCCGAGGAGAAGGGCATTGCAGTAGTCTAGCTTAGAAGAGAGAGTAGCTTGGATGACAGTGCGGAAGTCATGATAATGGAGGAGGGGTCTAAGTTTCTTTATAACATTGAGCTTGAAAAAACCTTCTTTGAGGATGGAGTTGATCTGTTTTTTTAAATTGAGTTGTTGGTCTAAAATTACTCCAAGGTCTTTAACAGAGGGTTGGGATGATATGGAGTTGAATGCTGGGTAATTGGAGATCATGGATTTGGGGGGTTGGTGTTGAGAGAGTAGGAGCAGCTCCGTTTTGGAAGAGTTTAAGGCAAGGTGGATGTTAGAGAGGAAGTCATTTATAGAGGTAAGGGTGGTGTTCCAAAATGCAAGGGCATCAGAAAGCGAGTTGTTGATGGGGATAAGGATTTGCACATCGTCTGCGTAGAGGTAGAATTTGAGGCCAAGGTCTGTGAGAAACTGACAGAGGGGTGTGAGGTAAATATTGAATAAGGTAGAAGAGAGCGAGGAGCCTTGGGGGACACCTTGGGATAAGGGGTAGAGAGCAGATTTGGCATTTCCTATTTTGACGGCAAACTTTCTATTGGATAAGTAGGATTTGAACCAAAGCAGGGCTAGGCCTGAGATACCTATTTCGGTCAAACGGTTGATTAGGTAGTTGTGATTGATGGTGTCAAAGGCAGCTGAGATGTCGAGAAGGGCAAGGAGGTAGCAGTTGCCCTGATCCATGCCTCTGAGTATGTGGTCCGTGAGTGAGAGTAGGAGTGATTCAGTATTGAGGGATTTGCGGAAACCGAATTGGGCAGGATGCAGTACATTGTTATTGTCAAGGTATTCAGTAAGTTGGATATTTACAATCTTTTCCATAATCTTGGAAATGAAGGGCAAATTTGAGATCGGGCGGAAGTTGGAAGGGTCTTTGGGGTCTAGTGAGGGTTTTTTAAGGAGGGGTTTTACTATCGCTTGTTTGAGGGCATCTGGGACGGAGCCTGAGGAGAGAGAGGAGTTGATAATGTCAACAATGGGTTTGGCAATGGAGTTTGGGATGGAGAGGAGGGTTTTTGTGGGTATGGTTTGCCGGTCTAAGTTTTCTGAGGATGGATTCCACTTCTTTGGTGGAAGTCAGGTCAAGGGTGTGAAGGGTACAGTTGGCAAGGGTAGGCTGCGGGGTGGAGGGGAGGGGGGGTCGATGGGGAAGGGTGTTGGAATCTGAGGAGGATGTTGGAGATTTTTGTGAGGAAGTATTGGGCGATTTCTTCACTCCTAGCAGCGGCTTCGTTGTCAGGGATAGGGGGTTGGGAGGGCTTGGTGAGGTCAGATACATAGGTGAAGAGGGCTTTCGGGTTGTACATGTATTGGTGGATCTTGGTGGAGTAGAAATCTTGCTTGATTTTGAGTGTGGTTGTTCTGTAGTGGTGAAGGGCGGTTTTATAGCTTGAGGCAAGTTGGGGTGAGGGAGCTTTATGCCAGATTCTCTCACGCTGCCTAAGATTGTTTTTTAAGACTCTTAGCTCTGCTGAGTACCAAGGTTGGTGGTTTTTTGTGGGTTGTCGTATTTCTCGTCTGGAAATAGGGCATAGCTTGTCAGCAATTTCAAGAGTTATGCTGAACCAGGAGGTGATGGCAGTTTCAGGGTTGGAGCAGTCAAGGTTTGTAACAGCGTTGGAGATTGCAAGTGCAAGTTCATCTCCTGGGCAGGGTTTCCTGAAGGTAATGGTAATGTTGCTTGTGGGGGCGGGGTTAGTAGGGGTAGAGAGTGAAAGGGAGGCTTCTATGAGGAAGTGGTCAGACCAAGGTACTGGGGAGCAGGTGGGGGGGTGGGGAGGCAGAAAGCAGTGGTTGATGAAGATGAGGTCGAGGGAGTGTCCAGCTTGATGAGTTGGGGAGGAGACAATTTGTCTGAGGCCCAGTGCTTGGAGAGCGGTGAGGAATGCATCACAAGAGGGGGAGAGAGGGGTGGCATCAACATGGAGATTGAAATCTCCTAGTATGATAGATGGAATTTCAATGTTGATGTTGGTGGATATGAATTCAATTAAGGGGGAAGGATCTCGGTCGATGGAGCCGGGAGGGGCGTATATGAGGCAGAACTGTAGTGTGGGGGATTTGAAAAGGCCAATTACTAGTTTGGGGGGTGAGGAAATGTGTGTGAGCTTGAGGTTTAGGTGCTTCTTGAAGGCTAGGAGGATGCCACCTCCTCTTTTTTTTGGTCTTGGGATAGATAGGATTTCGTAGGTGTGTGACGGTAGTTGATTGAGGAGGACTATGTCAGTTTCTTTGAGCCAGGTTTCTGTGATAGCACAGATATCTGGATTGCAGTCGTTGAGATCATTTAGGATGGGGGTTTTCTTGGAGAGGGACTGGGCATTGAAAAGGATAATTGAGAGGGTTGTAAGTCCTAGAATTTGGTTAAAGGGGGTGGTGAGGATGGGAAGGAGGGACTTGTATGTGGGGGATGGTATGAGGGAGGGGAGGCGGGGGCGTCTGTTATGAGGAAGGTGAATGCGGTGGATCTGGTGGGTGGTCATGGTGAGCGGGGGAGAGTGAGAGGAGGAGAATTGGACTGGATAGGTCCGGATAAGTGAGAGTCAGAGGGTTGGGATTGCTGGTGGGCAAATTCGGTGAGTTTCGCTGGTGGGCAAGGCACATGCAGAGTTAAGTAGTACAGTATAATTACAAAGAATCAAGTTAGGAGATAGAGCAAGTGAACAATGAGGAAATTGCAATGCAGGATATACAATGCAAATTATATCGCCGGTTATACAATGCAAATTATACAGAGCAAATTTCAGTGTGTCCAACTGATAGCAGGAGTGCAGTGCAGCATAAGCAATGCAGAACAGTAAGCAGTTTCAGTGTAGTTAATTAAGAGATAGAACACAGTATAGTTATGATACTTACAGTTGGATGCAAGGGGGTGAGGCAGATATTTGGCAGAGGAGGTAGAGGTGGGAAACCTATTCCAGGGGGAGGGAAGCCAGAGGTAGATAAGGTTTGGGTGAGCGCAGGGAGGAGTAGTCAGAAGGAAGGGGAAGTATAGCTAGGTCCTGTGGGGGTATAGATAAGCTCATTTAGGGAGTGCCAGTTAAACTGGTTGGCGTTAGGCAGGGGCGGTCCACCGGGTCTCGACCGGCTAGGCCTCTGAGGCAGGGGCTTAGCTTGGGCTGGTAGCAGGGTGATCTGTCGCGGTTCTCAAAGGTCTTGGGTGCTGGAAATTCGATGCTGGGACCCCATAGAGGCTTGGCTGGAGTTCTTTTTCTTCTGATCGCAGTCTTATCCGGCTGTGGGAGAGACGGTCCGATGTGGAGTAGAGGGAAGGAGAGTTGAGTCAGGGTGGTCTCTCGGAGCAGTCCGAAGGGGCTGCCCGAAGGGGCACACAAAGGGGCGGGCCCCTTTGTCGCGCTCCTTCGGCGTGCGACGCACGGCGCCGGAGCTGCAGGAGGATTTAAAGAGCCGCTGGGCCCTTGGCGATTGGCTGCAGAGGTAAGAGGGCGGGCCTTCCGATCGGTCGGGGTGGCGGCAGGACGGCACTAATGGCCGCGCGGTCGGGCTCGGACCCAGCTCGCCCAGGAGAGGTGGATCGGCGCACATTAAGAGAATGAGCGCTCAATTATGAGCACCCATTTAATACGTGTCGATATTGCATCGGCCTGAATGTTTGATTTCTTAAAAATCTTTTAAATCCTTATAAAATCAAAGATGATTTTGATATAATTCTTGGATGGAGTGATGACCTTTTAGAAGAATGGAGAAATGTAGTCTTACCTGATAATTTTCTTTCCTTGAGTCCAGCCGGACACTTCCAGATGCATGGGTTATGCTTATCAACCAGCAGATGGAGACAGAGACTTTCACGCCTTATAAGTTCCTGTGCTGACCTCAGCCTGCCACTATATTCTGTAACAAGCTAACATTTTACCATAATCTCTCCCTCCCCTTACCCAAGGGGCCTCCAAGAGAGGAACAGAAATTCCATGAAAACAAATCATAATGCAAACAAAGAATGAACGTTTACCATTCTTAATATCAACAGTTCAGGAAACCACTCATGAAACAATGTAAAGCAGCTGAAATTCAGTTTGGCAGAGAAAGGGTGGGAACTGGACTGCTCTGGCTGGATTCAAGGAAAGGAAATTAGTAGGTATGCCAAAAATTCTCCTTCCTCTTCATCCATCCAGACCAGTCCAGGGGCACAGGATGTACCTAAGCTAATTCTATAATAGCTACAACATTGGAAACCTACAGTTAAAATTTCTTAGTCAAAGGAGGCTTTTTTTCCTGGCCCAAACATCTAGACAATAATGCTTCAAAAAAGAATGCAAGGACGACTAGGTTGCTGCTCTGCAAATTTCCACTAGTGAAACCAAAACATATTACTGCTCACAAACAGGCCGATACAGTAAAAATTGTGGGAGAGCGGGCAAGCGCCTGCTCTCCCGGCGCATGCACAGGCCACTCTCCTGTGCGTGCGATTCAGAAAAAAAAATTATTCAAATTAGGGCCCGTGGTAAAAAGAGGCACTAGGGACACTAGCGCGTCCCTAGTGCCTCTTTTTGGACAGAAGCGGTAGCTGTCAGCGGGTTTGACAGCCGACGCTCAATTTTGCTGGCGTCAGTTCTCAAACCTGCTGACTACCACGGGTTCGGAAAGCGGACACCGGCAAAATTGAGCTTCCGGTTTTCAACCCGCGAGCCGCGGGCCGATTTTAAATTTTTTATTTTTTTTAAATTTTTTATTATTTTTAACTTTTGGGACCTCCAACTTTATATTGCCATGATATTAAGTCAGAGGGTGTACAGAAAATCTTTTACCTCTTTTCTGTGCACTTTCCCGGTGCCGAGAGAAATTAATGCCTACCTTTGGGTAGGCGCTAATTTCTGAAAGTAAAATGTGCAGCTTGGCTGCACATTTTACTTTCTGTATCGCGCGGGAATAACTAATAGGGCCATCAACATGCATTTGCATGTTGCGGGCGCTATTAGTTTCAGGGGGGGAGGGGGGGGTTGGACACGCATTTTCGACATGCTATTACCCCTTACTGAATAAGGGGTAAAGCTAGCGCGTCAAAAACGCACGTCCAAATGTGGCTTAACAGTGCCCTCCGCTGGAGCGCACTGTACTGTATCGGCCTGAAAGCTGCCTGTGCTCTTTTAGAATGTACTCTCAAATTTTTAGGCACAGACAGTTCCTTGTTTACTTAGGCTACACCAATTATCTTTTTAATCCATCCTGCCATAGAAGGTTTTGATGCCAGCTCACATCTTCTAGGACCAGCAAATAGCACAAATAGATGATCTAACTTTCTAAAACCATTGGTAACTTTCAAATATCACAAGAAAATTCTCCTCACGTCCATACTATGCAACTGAGCATATTCTTCTCTGCATGACTCCTTACAAAAGGAAGAAAGACATACCACCTGATTAAGGTGAAAAGGAGTAACTGACTTTCAGCAGAAAGGAACAGTACCAGTTTTCACTATATTCTCCAAGAAATCAGTAAAGGCTCTTTACAACAGAGAGCCTGTAGGGTTCCAAACAACGTCTAGCTGAACAAATTGCCACCAGAATGTTATGCCCATCGGTCGCAGACGGCTGCAACCACTAATGCTCACCTCTTTCTTTGCTGCCTTAACACTGCTGGGGAGAATGGCGGCCTCCGCAAGCTATTTCCGATCCACTTGGCGTTCCCGGGACAGCGTGGGCGCTGCCGACCGCCATCTTGCCTTTAGGATCACTTAGGTGCGCGCGCAAGGGCCACTCTTAAGCACGACATAGCGGGAACCTCGGGGGCATCCCCTCCGGATGAAGTCTTCACGCTTCGATACTTAAGCCGGCTGGCCCTACCTGCTAACGAGTTAGCAACGAGTTTCCTCTTTGCTGAATCCGCTTCGCTCACTACGGATTTCCCGTTCCAGCTCCTGCACCTTTTGCATGAGACGCTCTGGGTGCCTGCTCCTCGGGGGCCCTTTCTCATCTCTGGCTATCCACTCCTCGGAGGGCCTTCCTGCCTTGGATTGCTACTGGTCCTCACTCCCCAGGACCTCTGCTGGAACTTCCTTACTGTGAGTACCTACGCATCATTTCTGTACCAGCTGCATTGTAGAGCCAACTCTGGTGTACCCCGCACTGCGGGCCACTACCGTACCCTCTCTGGCTAGAGACCTCTTCAGTGTACCTGACACTGTGGACCTCTACAGTACCATCTCCAGGTGGCAACCCTCACCGGTGTACCCCGGGCCACTATCGTACCAGCTCTGAGGGGGGAACCCCTTCGGTGTACCCTGTGCTGCAGGCCATTACCGCATCATCACTACAGAGAAGCATTAGAAAGGCACTGCCCGCTTCGCAGGCAGTGCCTTTCTAATTCTCTAATAAAGACTCTATTCCACAGCTGTGTCTGACGTCCTCTGAGACCGCGCCTCCCGACAGGGAGGCTCATAGGGCACCTCCCTGTGGGCGGGGCCATCACTCATCTCGGCCCAGGACCCACACACCTATCACAAGTCCTAACAGATTGATAACACAGAAATATTGTTTTATGAGTGACCAAATCTTCCTCCAAAGATTCAAAGGGAGGTCCTACCAAGAAAGTAAGGACTAAGTTCAAATTCCACAAAAGAACCGGATCCCTCCACCAGAGGTCTGATAGGAAAATGGAACACATTTGGATGAGAGGCACTAGGCCTACTGAAAATTCTACTTCTGAAACAGGAACTTGCTGCTCCCTGAATCTTTAAGGAAATCAGAGCCAACCCTATTTTCAGTCCATTCAGCAAAAATTCCAAAATATCAGGCACAGAAAATTTTTGCAACTCAAAAAAAATATATATAACCACATTGCCCATCTGTCAATACCCAATGCGGAGAGGGTTTCAAAGGACAAGCCTTCTTCCTCAGGAGATCATTCATTCAGCAGCGTTCCTCCAGGGATCATTTGTGCAACAGCATCTGACGTCACTCGAATGGCTCCAGTGCCTTGATTGGACAGTGGTTATATATATATTTTTTTTTTTTTTTGAGTTGCAGCTCCATAGAAGAGAAACTGGGAAAGACTACCAAATCTGAAAAGCTTTTGGATTCCTTGACTGGGATGTTGGATTGCTCTATCTGGCCGTTGGCTTCAAAAGATAAGCAACAAATTTTAAATGCATAAAAATATGTTTATGTTAAAATAAAAAGAGAGTGAGTTACAACACAGGACCCGTAATTATACATTATTGGGCTAGGCAATGAGTTTTTTTTGCCATTTGAAGCTTTGCCCTAAAAATGAGGATTCTCATATTAATTAATTAATAATGTTTGCTGCATTTTTGTTAAGAATTTTTTATTAAGAATTTTTTTTCACTTAGAATTTTCAGTGTGGAATTAACTATTGCTGGGTGTGTATTTGTTTTTCCCACATTGGACATTTGTGATTTAGATACTCCTTATAAGTTCCCACTCTGACCTCAACCTGCCAGTATTCTCTATCTCCAGCAGATGGTAGGCAAGCATCCGTGCTCTGAGCTGAGGCCTGGTTAGGCCGGGTGAAGAAGGAATCTTGTATTAATTGTAATGTTTTTTTAAGGATGTGTAAACTGCTATGATTATATTGCGTTAGAATGGCGCCTAATCAAGATACATGCAGACAAAAACTGAAATGGAAACTCCAGAACTATGCAGGACCTTAAAATGTTTCAAAAAAGACTCAAGGGTCTCTAATTTTAAGAAGTTTTTTTGAGGCATTTCAAGTTTAGACAGGAAATTTTATGATGTACATACTGTAATATGTTTTGTTTGAATGTGACACTCGTTATTTTATGTTTTTATTATTTTATGTTAATTGTAATCTGCTTACCATGACCTAGTTACTATTGGCTTTTGGGATGTGCGAGCTGTGCTCCACATACGCTCAAGTGGCATTGGGAGGTACTGCATCACTGCTGGCTACCTCTGCTGAGACAGCCACTCTCTACCCTCCCCGATGCGATCCTTCAGTTGCCGGGCCTCCTCCTCTTAATCACCCCCCACTGCCCACCTGCTGGAAGGTGAAAAAGAGCGGCAGCACTTGTTACCTGCAGCTGCTTGCTTCCTCCTCTATTAGCTGACTGTTATTTTTGAGCTACATGAGGACCTGAGGTCTTGCAGGACCTGCTAGGCCTGCACAGGTCAAACCATATTGAGCCAGCATAGGAGGAAGCAGACAACTACATGTAAGAATTGCCGCTTCTGTTTTTCTTTTTTCCTGTCGAGTGGGTGATCGCAAAGGGAGGATTAGAAGGTTGGGCCAAAAAGTGAAGAGGGGGCCAGCATGAGCAAAGTGAAAAGAATAGAGTTGGGGGGGGGGGATAAAGGGGGACAGAATGGGGGAAGGGGGAGTGATCAGGGGAACAGGAGGGGGATACAGCAAAGGAGGCTGGCGGGGGGGGGGGGGGGGTGTTACGAGTGAGTAATGGTGGCTGGGAGTTGAGCAAGTGACCAAGAGGGGTGAAAGCAAGGGAGCTAGGGATGAGAGAGCATGCAAGGGAGGGAAAAGGTGTGAAAGCATGAGGTTCAGGGAATGAGCGAGCACTTAAGAAAGAGGGAGAAAATGGACAGAACAGATCTGTTGTTGGGGGGAAAGGAATTCATCTTTTGATTCAGATCGGATAATCAGGATTAGGCAAGCTCACCCATCCCATTAAACATAAGTGAAAAATCCATTTTTTAAACTAGATTTAATGTAATTTGGGGATTTTTATCCTGCCTTTTCATCTAATGCTGAAGGTGGCTTACAAAATTTTATTTTTTAATTCAAGTGCAATTAGCCCTGTTCCAAAAAGCTTACAATCTAAGACGGTAACTTTTAAACAGGCGTGCGGGCACACATGCGCGCCCAAGGACGTGGTTATTTTATAACATTTGTGCGCAAATGCGCATGTATGTTAGAAAATAAGCAGAGTGCACGCACGTGTGCGTGTAATTTTAAGTAGGTGCGTGCCTATGCGTGCAAATGCCGCTTCTACCGGGTAAATGGTGGGATTTTCAAAGCCATGTGCACAGAGGCCATTTTCCCAGTTCATTCCCAGTCCACCCAGTTAAAGGATAGGACTTCCAACCCCCCCCCCCAGGTTTAATAGTTTCCCTTCTCCCCTGTTAGCCCTGACCCGTAAAACCCTGCTGACATGCCTAGATTTTTTTTAATTTTATTACTTACACGCCATCCATAGCAGAAGTAAAGTTACGCGGCAGGGAGCCCGGTGCACGCCTTGTGCGTGTAAGTATTTACGCACTGGTTTCAAGGTGAAATCCAGGAACGCCCATGCTTCGCCCAGGCCATGCCCACCATCCTGCCCCTTTTTCTGAAAAAGATTGGTGCATGCAGCGGGAGAAACTCACACATCTGCTCGGCATGCGCCGGCCAACGTATTCGTGTCTCTCCCGATTTTGGCACATGTCAGGCTTTTAAAATTCACCTTTAAGTGGGCACATGAAGCAATGGGAGATAAAAGAGAATTGTGCAAGTTTACAAGGAGAGTCAATTGGGGATGTGGAATTTCGTTTCGTAAGATGGCCTTTCCCTCCCCCCCCCCCAAGAAACCCCATGTTTTTTTCTGGCTTTCAGCCCACTGCGCTAACCACTAGGACACACTGTATTAAAATGGTTTACATGAATGTCTAATTTTAGTTATTTCTAAAGTAAAATGCTTCTAGCTAGCCACTCCCCGGGGGATGAAGTGGGAATAGGTCATCACGTCTGGCACTCTCACAGGGTGCTATTATCCTTAAAGCCGACCCAGTCGGTAAGTAGTGCAATAGTGGGGAAAGAGAAACACATGCACTTCCGCCTGTAATTTAAAAAATACCAAAACAGAAACAATGTACATTAACCAAAGTTAACACATTCCAGTTTCTAAAAATTCAAAACGTTTTCTTCTCTACTTTTGTTGTCTGGGCATTTCATTTTTCTAATTATGTTGATTCTGGTTTCTCTTTTCCCACTTTCTTTGCACTGGTCTTCTCCCCCTAGGGTTTCTTTTCCATTTCTTCCCTCTCCTTCTGAAATGTCCTTCCTTCTCTACACGTCTTTGACAATGATTTTTTCTTTTCATATTTTTTCTCCATTTGTTTATTTGCTGTCTGCTCATAGCTAGATTTTATATCACTCATTCTCTTCTCTCACCCCCTAAGCCAGGGCTTCCCAAACCTGTCCTGGGGACCCAACAGCTGGTCAGGTTTTCAGGATAACCATAACGAATGTACATGAGATAAATGTGCATATCATGGAGACTCAGTATATGCAAATGTATCTCATGCATATTTATTATGGACGTCCCGAAAACCTGACCGGCTGTGGGGTACCCAGGACAGGCTTGGGAAGTCCCCTAAGCCCTCAGTATCTCTTCACCTCTCAGCTTTCCCATTCTCTCCTTCCTTAGCCTCTATTTCATCTTTCACCCACTCCCTAGTCCATTTCCACCCTCTATACTCCCTTCCTCCTGACCCTTATCTACCCTCATTCCCTCAGCTCCTTCCGTCACACTTCTCCTCTTAGCATGATCCAGCTCTTTTCTCCTCTTACTCCCTACCCAGCTTCTCATTCCATCCCTTTCACCTTTCCAGGACCTTCATACCATCTTCCCATTCTTCCTCCTTCTCACCCTTGCTCAGCACTATCCCCTCCTCCTTTCAGAGGCTCCCTCCCCAACTTCTTCCCCCACTCTTCCCAGGCTCTTTCCTTTTCTCCCTCCCTCCAGAGACTCTCCCCATCATTCCCACTTCTACCCACTTTCTGCACCCCAGCCCACTGAAGTGTCTCTTCTGCTGGGGTTAGTGTGGCTGGCCCAGTGGTTACTAGGACACAGCTTCTTGCACTCCTACATAAGAACATAAGAAAATGCCATACTAGGTCAGACCAAGGGTCCATCAAGCCCAGCATCCTGTTTCCAACAGTGGCCAATCCAGGCCCTAAGAACCTGGCAAGTACCCAAAAACTAAGTCTATTCCATGTTACCATTGCTAATGGCAGTGGCTATTCTCTAAGTGAACTTAATAGCAGGTAATGGACTTCTCCTCCAAGAACTTATCCAATCCTTTTTTAAACACAGCTATACTAACTGCACTGAGACCACATCCTCTGGCAACAAATTCCAGAGTTTAATTGTGCGTTGAGTAAAAAAGAACTTTCTCCGATTAGTTTTAAATGTGCCCCATGCTAATTTCATGGAGTGCCCCCTAGTCTTTCTACTATCCGAAAGAGTAAATAACCGATTCACATCTACCCGTTCTAGACCTCTCATGATTTTAAACACCTCTATCATATCCCCCCTCAGCCGTCTCTTCTCCAAGCTGAAAAGTCCTAACCTCTTTAGTCTTTCCTCATAGGGGAGTTGTTCCATTCCCCTTATTTGGTAGCCCTTCTCTGTACCTTCTCCATCGCAATTATATCTTTTTTGAGATGCGGCGACCAGAATTGTACACAGTATTCAAGGTGCGGTCTCACCATGGAGCGATACAGAGGCATTATGACATTTTCCGTTTTATTCATCATTCCCTTTCTAATAATTCCCAACATTCTGTTTGCTTTTTTGACTGCTGCAGCACACTGTACTGACGATTTCAATGTGTTATCCACTATGACACCTAGATCTCTTTCTTGGGTTGTAGCACCTAATATGGAACCCAACATTGTGTAATTATAGCATGGGTTATTTTTCCCTATATACTGGTCCTCTTCATTACACAGTAGTGCAATCTCACAGCTCATGCCACAAGACTGGCCCCACAGCAGCAGATGATGTGATTAAATGCTGCTGCTCCTGTTGCTGACTCATGGGGTGAGGAGGAGGAGGATTGGGAGACCAAGACTGTACTGCATTAAACACCATTGGATCACACCAAGTGGTACTTTGGGTTATCTTGGGCCCAATCTGAGGTTTTTAAAATGGGTGGCAAGCCATTTTTTGGGGTAGCACTTGCCATTCAGTGGCAACACCTTTGTTGCCAGGACCCTCAGATCTGACTGAGATAGGCACAGTGTTAACTCTATAGACAAGTTCATCTAAGTATATCACGTGTTGGGGGGAAAAGATACAGGATGTTTACAATTTTCTGTTATATTCAGTTTATAATCTTTTTGTGTTCACTGTATATCCTTTTTAATAATAAACTATTCAGTGTATTAGCTCTGCTTTTTGGACTGGTCAGTGACCCAGGTAAGATAAGTCACCATTTGATTCTGGTATTTTTGGATGTGTTGTCTGCAAGTGCTTTTCTGGGAGCTGTGCAACACATGGGTTTGTGGAGTCCCAGCATCCCCAGAAACTATTAAGGAATGTTTGCTCTATTAATCAGTATTTATATGCAACAGAGAAAATCGGTATTTATATGCAACAGAGAAAATCTGCAGCTTACATGAGATAGCAAAACTGGAAAAGGTTCAAAGAAGGGTGATCCAAATAATAAAAGGAATGGAATGGTTCATCTATGAGGAAAGGCTACAGAGGTTAAGGCTCTTCAGCTTGGAGAGGAGACGGATAAGAGCAGATATAAGACGTCTGTAAAATCACTGGAGTGAAACGGGTAAATGAAAATCAGTTGTTTTACTCTTTCAAAAAAATAAAGACTAAGGGATACTCCATGAAGTTACTAAGAAGCACATTTAAAACAAATCAGAGAAAATACTTTTTTTTACTAAATGCACAATCAAACTCTAGAATTTATTGCTAAAGGTTAGGTGAAGGCAGTTAACATAGCTGGGTTTATAAACAGTTTAGACAAGTTCCAGGAGGAAAAGTTCATAAAACATTATTAATCAGGTGGACTAGAAAGGAAGGCCACTGCTTATTCCTGGGCATAAACAACATGGAATCTATCTATTTGGGATCCTGCCAGGTTCTTATGACCTGGATTGGCTACTGCTGGAAATAGGATACTAGGCTTCATGGACCCTTGGGCTGATCAGGTATGGTAGTTTGTATGTTTTTACCCGAGAAAGAATGGAGAAGGTATCTGGGAGAAAAGCTCACAAAGAGGTCAATTTTAAAACAAGTGCATGTGTCCCCATGCATGTACATATCAGCACGCAAGGATACGCTGGAATTTTTAATTGTGCACACACATGTTTGAAAATGCACCAACTGCGCGTAAGTACGATCCTAATTTTAAGAGATTACTTGGAGCACAGCTAGCCGCATGTGGTTTCCATAGTACCTGGTTGGTTTTTACGCATGTATGTCAGAAATTTGAAAAAACATGCTCGTGTGAGGCACATTCCCAGTTCTGCAATTAGTCCACTAGTTTGTCCAGTTAATAGCGAGGTTTTTCAGACCTGCCCCCCCCCCCCCCCCAGGTAGACTTGGACCCCTCACCCTGTCCTATAAGCTGTAAAACTCAAGATCTACAGACTTGGCAGTAAAGTTATACGGATATCTAGCATACGCGCGCTTTGGTTTTTGGTTTTAAAATTTGGAGTTACGTACTGAAGTCTTGACCCCACTCTGAAAGACCCATTCCACGCCCCTTTTCTGTCCCCTTATTCCTTATGTGTGCACTGGTACATACATGCATATTTTGTGGCTTTTTAAAATCCGCTTTGCTGGCACGCAGCCCACATACACACGTATGTGGACATTTTTGGGCAAGCAACACTTTAAAAATTGACCTGTAAAAAAGTACATGAGGCATGCCAAAGATTGTCCAAGGAGACATGCTCTCATGTTTGAGCACTTTTGCAAAGCTTTGTTGAACCGGTATGCCCGGAGAGGTAGCTGATACCCGCAGTGAGTTTGTAATCCGCACACCTGATGTCTGAATGGGGCAGACTGTCATGACCTCATGGTCTTGGCCAGTTTCTGTAATGAGGTCATCCAGAGGTGTGGGAGCATTTCCAAGATAGCCAAACCCATATTCCAGAAGTTATACAATCCAATAGGGATCACTTTGGGGAACAATTAAATATATTTGGGTGTAGTCCCCTGGGCTTGCTCTGATTGGAACCAATCAAAAGGGGTTTCTGAGTATATAGCACTTGATGGTTAGGCCTCAGTTGCATCACGTATTCTGCTCCTGAGCTAGGAACATGAAAACCTCTTTTAAAACTTACTAAAATGTTGAATTGGTAAAACTCTTTGGCATAGGAGATTCATTTCCCCCCTGTAGCAATAGGTGCTAAAAACAGGGACATGTTCAATCAACAATTCATTACATGACTAGAGGCTGCTTGTAGGTACCTCCAGTCTAAACTGTTGGCATTGGAAGATGGGCGACCATGGATGTAGAGCCTGGGTATTACTGTGGGTGGGGAGGGCATGGAGTAAGGAATTATATGAGTGGGTTAGGATGATCCTTATTATTATGGGTATAGAAGACATAAGATGAGGAATGATAGAAGGGGGCTAGGTGATGGTTATACCTAGGGGTGAGGAATGACAGTAGGGGGCAGGACGATAGTTATTATGGGGGGGGGGGGGGGGGTTACAGAGGACCCAGGGTAAGTAATGATAGGAAGGAGGCATGGTTATAGCTATTTTGTTCAAGTTAAACTACTCATAAAGAAAGCAGCAGGCAGCCCGACAACTCATGGAAGTGTTGCATGCTGCCATGACATGGCCTAAATTGGATTGATGGGCTAGAACTTCACTTGGGCTGCTGCAGAGGAGTGTCTGCCTGAGGACTGACACTACAGTGACTGGGCTAAGTGAGCTGGGAGGGAATGTACGTGGTGAAGAAATGTATGGGTACTTATGAATGAAGGCTCATGGCACCGTAACCCCAGTAGGGGTCAGTTTAAATTGAGCTGGAACACAAAGGAGCAGGAGGTATCTTCCAGGTGAAAAATGGAAAGCATGCAGCAGCAGTTCTCATCTTTCTTCTGTATAATCACCACGGGAAGAGACCAGGTTTCTTCCAAAGGGTTTGGGGAAATCTAGAGCTATTCATCAATCTCTAAAGGTTACACAAAATACAAAACAGGTGAGTTCTTGCATTCAATATCTGAGCCCAGCTGGGACTGTCAACAAAGATAAGAGCTCCACTGCCAAACTGTTTTTTTTAAAAGATGACATTTTTTTTCTTCTGTTTTAAGCAGACTCTTGTGATGCCAGGGTTGGACCCTGGAGCCATGAGGAGGATTTCAGACTGAAACCCAGTGACCCTTGGAAAGAGTGCCGCCACAGTTAAACAAACACGCCCGCAGTGGTACAGAGCGGAGTCACAGACGCAAGAAGGCTAGGTACAATTTTTCAGTTTTTTTATTTATAACAATATTCTGTGTTATTTAAGTTGTAAAGTAATCCAGCAAAAAATTATTAAAACATTTTTATTTTCCTCCCCTCCCCAAAAAAAGGATCGAGTCACATGCATTTATACTATAAAATCTATCTTTTTGTTCTGCTGTTTTCTTTATTTAAAAAAAATGCATGTAAGAGAAACTAAGACAAAAAATGATTGTACTCCTTTCTGATAAAAATAGAGAAACAAATGTGGAAATGAATATGTTTAGTGTTTGGGTAAGCACGGCTTGTTATTTGTATTTTCAGATACATGCATTAAATATGGCTGATAAAATCCCCTTCTCCTCCCCCCAAATAAAACCAAAACAATTTTTTTTTTTAAAAGCAGCATCTCAGCAGAAATTATAGCAAGCTGAGGTTGATAATGCTTTGAACCAAGCTGTCTTTAGCAGCAATATGCTCTAAGGAAAAGAAAAAAAAACCCCACAAGTTGCTTAAACAGAAAAATAAACCTTTCTTCGGAATGTATTTTATATTATCAAAAGGTAAAAAAAAAAAAAAAAAGCTTAAAAATTGAAATTTCAGAAGAGTCTAAAAGGAAATGGGACCTCTCTCTGTTTAAGATGCAGGGGGACATTGTTATGGGGTGGGGGAGGAATAGGAACGCCCTTTTCTTTAAAGTGCCTCTTGAATGAGAAACCGCCTGGTGTAACGTCGATGTGGCTGGCTGTGCGCTCGTGGCCGGCAACTAGAAACGGACCAAGGGTTAGGAACAGGGGGGTCCCAATCAGAGGACTCAGATTTAGGGAGAGATTCTCGTTTTCGGATCGCAGTTGGGATTCTGAAATCTGGAGTGGCGGGAAGGGAATCGATATGGGTTAAAAAAAAAAAAAAAAAAAGGGTATGTGTGTATATATATATATATATATATATATAAAATAAATTTCAGATAGTGACTGGAAAATCAGTTTTTCACCCTAATCTACAAAATTCCAACAACACAGTTTTTTTAAATGAGAACCTGCTCAAAAAATACTCAGATTGCAATCTGCCCCCTTGAACTGCAGCCATTACAATCCAAAACTGGCCCATTTCTACCTATGACCTCTAGGTTATTTCTACAGTTTCTTCATAGTAAAAATTGAATATTAAACTCTGTATATGTTCTTTGCTGACCTGACATCACATACTATCGGTAATTGGTTAAGGTCTGCTTAGAAAAGAATACATTCCCAACTTAGTTTTTAGGAGACTCAAGTATATAAAACAATTATTAGTAAACTGTACCGCATCACATAGGGAGCTAGAAAGTATCATTTTTATAAACATGACCATTACAGAGCGACACTTTTGCTGAACTGACCGACTGGCTCTTTACATAACAAAATGACAATTCTAACAGTTTTCCTCTCGTTTTCTTGTTGTTGACACTCGTGTTGTAAACATACTTTAGTGGGGCTGTTGACCTCCACCTCACCCATGAGGCAAGGTTGCCACATGTGTTGCCCGGCAAAACCGTTAAGAGCAGGCCTTGCTCCGACAATGTACAATACTGCCCCTTCCCTTTCCCCCGTCTCCCTGAAATGGCAAACGCCAATCACAGCCTTGCCGTCACCACCCAAGTGCGGAGCAAGACAAGTGTTAGAAACTTGGCCTGGGAAAATTCTTACATCTCTTCTGGAGAATATGGAAGCTGTGAAGATGCTGTGTAGTAAGTTGCCTGAAGCCGGGATAGGTGGCAGCAACCCTCGGAGCTTGGGAAGATCAACAGTTTGGCCGTTTTAAGTTCTTAAAACACTGAGAATGACCAAAAAGGCTCTGTCCAAGTCAGCTAGTGCCATATGATTAACCATAACATAATAATAATTAAAAAAATATACAATACTTCTTAAAAACAGAAGATACATTTTTCAATTTTTTTTCTTTTTAAGTGTGCAAGAAGAAAGAAAACAATTGTTCTAGTGAGGTTTAAAATGTTTTAAAAGAAATAAGGGATCCTCTTTGTTCTGGTCCTTAAAAATAAAAACTTACACTCTGAAGTCTTAAGAAAAAAAAAATATAACAGTCTTGGTTTCAGCATCCAGCCCTTCCAGCCTTTTTCCCCCCCTCTCAATTATGCTTCATCTCTCAACTTCTGACCTCCCTCTGATGTTTTAAAATGTGACCCTCTCCCCTCTCCTAGTTGCGAGATGCCATTTTGCCATCTGTACAAATTCCAGCATCACATGAAAGGCAGCGGCAATGGGGGGGGAGGGGCAATAAACACTCCCAAAAAAAAAAAAAAAGAGTAAAACATTAAAGAAAATATAATACTGTGATCACATATAAAAGTAGTCCTTCATTTGTACACTTTATACAGTGTTCTTTTTGTCTTTTTTTTTTCATTTTTCCCATCCTCACAAATTTCTAGGCAGCCATTTGCTCTACGCTAGGGGATCTCCAAGGTCATCCTCGCCGCCTCTTGAAAGCAATTCTCTCTTCTCATCTGTGCTGGCTAGAGAATTTCGGCTGTTGTGAGCTCCCATGTATAACGTTGCATAAACTGGGTTTGTAAAATTTGTAGGCTAAAGAGAAAAACCAAACAAAAAAGAAAGAAAGAAAAAGAAACAAAGAGGTCAACTGGATACAGGTGATCAGCAGCTTGAAAGCACAAGGCCCATCTAGAACATAGTAAACACTTCTGATCACTTATCTGAAGGAAGGATTATTTGTATAGTGGGAGTTCTAGGAAGAACACCGGTTACAGGTAAGCAACTTACATTATTTTTAGCTCTGTATTTATGTATTATCAAGGCATACAATGAACCAAAAACAATTAAGCAACTTAATTTCTGAGTCTTTGGATCCATGTATGTTCTTCACCTGCAGGACGAGTCAGTCACACTTGTGGGGAGACGTCGTACGACAGCACTGAGGACAGAAGTGCATAGTTCTGAAGTAAAACGTTTGTGCTCTGCTGTGGCATGCTTAATGTCCGAGTGAGGTCCCCTGAGCCATATATAATAGCTAATAGAATAATGGAATGAAATTCTGATAACTCCAAGGGGGGGATGCAAGGTATGCGTGATTGATTTCTCCTGCTGTCCAGGGAGAATACCAGCTACAGGTAAACAACTTAATTTTCTCCATGGACAAGCAGGAAAGTCAGTCACACTTTGGGGATTCCCAAGTTGCAGGCTGTCTTGCACTCTGTAGTATTCCACTCTCCCAGACATACGCCCATAACCTGAGAAAATCTGCCCCTGCGCCTATTTTGCATAGGCTTGGCGGTGCGCGCAAGCTCCGGGACGCGCGTATGTCCCAGGGCTTCGAAAAAGGGGCAGGAAGGGGGGGCGTGGCAGCGGTCCGGGGGCAGGGTCGAATCCCCCGGTACAGTGGCCTGTGCTTGGGGATGGTGAGCCGGTGCGTGCAAGTTACGCCTGCCTCGGGCAGGCTTAACTTTTGAAATAAAGGTAGGGGGGATGATTTAGTTAGGGCTGGAGGGTGGGCGAAAAAAAGTTCCCTCTGAGGCCGCTCCGATTTCGGGGAAAGCCATCAGGACTCCCTTCGGACTCGGCGCGAGCAAGGTGCACATGTGTGCACCCCGTTGCGCGCGCTGAGCCCAGATTTTATAACATGCGCACGGTAGCGCGCACATGTTATAAAATCGGGCGTAGATTTTATAACATGCGCTCTAAGTTGTAGTAAGCTGCAATAGCACTATGACCTGATTTTAGAAAGGTGAAATAAATAGTCAAGGAGATTTTGAATTGGACATCATAAAGAGCAGAGGTTAACACTGGTACACCAGCTGGAAAACACTTTCCGTTGATGGACATAAGAAGGTCTGAGAGACTATTTCCTGGACTATGCTTGGGCTACCATCTCTGAGCAGCTAAGAGATGAAATTATTGTCTTTTCAACATCCACGTGGTCAATGCTAGTGTGGTGATGTTTGGATAAAGGAGGATGCTTTGGTTCTGATCAGGGTGGATGAAGGAAGCAGATGAATTTGTTCTTTGACAAAGAGCGGTACTAAAGTAGTGGGAATCATTTATGACTCAGCTAGGACAAGGCTATTAAACTAGCATGCCCCAATCCTCCCTTAAGTTGGCCAGAATTTTTGATGTTAACAGTATTAGGGGTAGGCATATAAGAAGCCTTTTCCCCACTGTATTGAGAACGTACCTTTTGTCAACTTGAATTGGGAGGGCTATCTCAAGCAAAACTCTCAACATTTCCTGTTGGACTTGATAGCAAACAGATGTATGACTGGAATGTTCCACAACTGGAAGATTCTGAGAGCTAGTTGGTCATTCCAGGACTATTCATGTGAGTCTAACACTTTGCTAAGCTTGTTTGCTAACACAATCTCTGCACCCGATAGCCAGGTAACACAGAAAAAGGCTGTGTGTGATATAGCCCACTGCCTGGTTTTTGATAACTTCTACACACAGTGGGTAGGATTCTACCTGCCTCTTTTGCTTGTTGATGTAAAACATGGTCACCTGGTTGTCCATTTGTATAAGAGGCTCTGGAAGTTTGATAAGCCCAGTTTTACAGTTTGCAGTTCCACTGGATTAACAGTTGACTTTCTTTGGGGAACCATAGGCCTTGCATGAGGACTTCCCACACCCAAAGAGAAGCATCCTTGATAGAACCACTTGATGAGATGGTATACTGAATGACCGGTCAGCCTCTAGGGTGCTCCCGGAGAGCTACCAACAAAGGAACTCTCTAAGTTCAGTAGTCACCTGGATAAGGTGCTGCATTGAAAGCATAAGTCAATTAGGACCGCTTCAGGTTGAATCTCACCATTGGTAATGCTGGTGGAAGCCGTATGACTGATTAGTCCCATGACACCATCTCCTGTCTCTTGGAGACAGATTGTACTGAAGACACAATGTTGGTTATTCTTCCTGAGAGGAGAAACACTTTGGCTTCCTTGGAATCAAAACAGACTTCACTGAACTCGATTTGCAAGGAGAGATTGAGACTGAACTGCTTGATAGTTTACTATGAATTCCAAGTACTCTAGTCATTAGATCCTTACCTTCAGCAACTGGCAGGCTAAAAGATAGTATGACCCCTTGATTAGGCAATTATTGAGATAAGAAAAAACATGGATACCATGGCAAATTACATGTGCTGAAAACACTGCAAGGTACTTAGTGAAAACTCTTGGTACTGAGGACAGCCAAAGAGAAGCACCCTTTACTGGAGGTTATGCTGGTCCACCACAAAGGTGAGGAGACACCTGTGATCCTGGTGTATCATGACAGGGGTATAGGCATCTTTGAGGTCCAGAGAACAGAACCAGTCCACTTGCTGTAGCAGAGCAGGATTCTGGCTAGCATGGCCATTTTTGGATTTCTCTTTGTAGTAAAATTTAAGACTCAGAGGACCAGGATGGGCCACAGGCACCCTTTCTTTTTTAGGGATGAGAAAGTATCTTGAATAGAAAGTGTTGTTTCTCTCCTTAGCAGGGACAAGCTCTATTGCCCTCACCTCCAGAAGGGATGAAAACTCCTCCTGCAAAGGGACACTGTCCTGACTTCTTGTTGGGTGGGTCTGGGTGGGTGATCTGGAGAAATACAGAGGAAGTGCACCCTGTAACCCTCATTGATGATGCAAATCTGGGATTACCGTAACACAAATAATAACCTATTTCCTGTAGGACTATTAGCCTGAGTTTGTTCCAGGGTACTGACGTCCTCTGTAGGCAGTCAAAAAGACTGTTTGACTGGGAGTCTACACACATGGCTATCTTCTTATTTCACTCTCAGCCGCTGTTGGGGGCAAGTATTTCCTTTCTTGACCAAAAAATGATAAGAACATACAAGAACATAAGAAGTGCCATGCGTGGCCAGATCAAGGTCCATTGAGCCCAGCATCCTGTCGAATTATGGAGCTATATAAAGACATTATGATATTCTCAGTTTTATTCTTTATTGCTTTTCCAAAATAATTCCTAATATTCTGTTTGCCTTTTAGACCATCACTGCACACTGAACCAAAGATTTCAAGGTACAGCATTATGTACCTGTAGTTGGGATTATTTTTCCTTATGTTCAGTACCTTGCACTTCTCCACAGTAAACTGCATTTATGATTCAGATGCCCAGGTCTCCTAGTCTCACAAGGTTCTTCAGCAATTCCTCACAATCTGCTGCTGTTTTAATGACTTGAAACCTTTTGTGTCATTTGTAGATTTGATCCCCTCACTCGTTCTTTTCTCCAGGACATTTATGAATATGCTAAATAGCACAGGTCCCTGTACAAACCCAGGGACACGCCACTAAAAACCTTTCTCCTTTCAGAAGGCTGACCATTTAGTCTTACCCTTTGTTCCCTGTATTTTATTCAGTTACCAATCCACACAAAGGTACTGCCTCTGATCCCATGATGTCCCAATTTCTTATGTTCCTTTGAGGAATTCTATGTCATGTTTGCTGATGAATATAATTTTCACTGATCTTGGGCAGAGAAGACTGACAAATGATCTGTTGGGGTTTCCATTTAGGATAACTCACCATCAAATAATCGTCTTTGATACAAACGTTGGCAACTATGGTGCGCCAATTGTTTCTGTGCTCACCTTTCCTTGTTGTGCATTGCATATGAAAACCAAGAGTAGTCAAAAATGGTAAAGCACATATATGGACCCTCAATAACAGAGCCTTACAAGAATCTAAAGTACTCCAAAGCTCTGTGGCACCAAGGTGAAGCAGAGCAGCGAGACAACTTCGAGTCATTAGTGGATGTTGGTGTGGATGTGGAAAATGCATGGTCATAGCGACAGTAGTGGATAGGAGAGCACCTTGCTATTATTGAGTTATCTTGCTTTAACATCTCTAAGATATTCTCAGCTGTTATAAAGCATTAAGCTCTTCATGGTGCTACACAAGAATCTGAGATGGCAATATTTCTTGAATGCTCTAAGGGCATTCGTTTAGCTTTTTTCCTTTAGATACATAAAGAGGAAAAAAAAGCTTTAATGAATCAGGCTCTATGTCTTTCCAAAGTGCTTTTGAACTCCAGAGCCTGATTCACTAAAGCTTTTTTTTCCTCATTATGTATCTGAAGGAAAAAAAGCTTAGTGAATGCCCTTAGAGCATTCAAGAATTATAGCCATCTCAAATTCTCACGTAGCACCATGAAGAGCTTAATGCTTTGTAACAGTTGAAAGACTCTTAGAGATGTTAAAGCCAAGATAACTCAATAATAGCAAGGTGCTCTCCTATCCACTACTGTCGATATGATCATGCATTTTCCACACTCGCACCCTCAATCCACTAATGACTCAAAGTCGTCACGCTGCTTTCTTCAGAATGTCCTACATATATTGGCATATGAAGAGCTGGTATGACGCTATGTAGACACTGAGCATGACTCTTTGAAACACTTTTCTCCCAAGAGAGTCTAAGACACGAGCATCCCTTCCTAGGGGCACAGAGGAGTAGGTCCTGTGCCTCTTGGCTTTCTTGAGAGCAGATCTGACTACTATAGATTGGTGCAGCAGCTGCTGCTTTTCAAAACTGGGAGCCTTCTGGATGCAATATGTTGTGACTGCCTTCTTATTTACTGAAGCCACAGAGAGGGGGGCTCACCCACATCCTAATAGAGACTTCTTGTAAGAAAGATCCTTAGGAGGCTACACAAACTAGAGGATGTCCGACATTTTGCTTCTACAGTCATACTCTTTCTGCCAAATAAGTGGAATGGCTTCAGCCATTCTCTGGACAAAATTGGCGAAAGAGAAGGTCTGCAGGTAGAGACTGTTTCCGTTCCTGTGGAAAGGAGACCTGTCAATTCCTCTTGATCAGAGAAGTCTTCAGATCCATAGCCAGATTCCTCTTCATTTCCATCTCAAATTCCTCACCATCTTCCCCCTCCTCTGCAAAATGAGTCTTTCTTTATCACCCCCATGCACTTAGATTGATCTCTCCCTGTCCCTTTCAAGTGCCCTTTCCATCTCTTTTCTTCCCCATCTTCCCAGATTCTTTCCTTCATGTGTGTCAGCTTCTTGAAATACTGGCAGGGAGAAAGCATGTGATCCCTGTCTCCTCAGCTGCTCTTCTCCATGGCACAGGTTCTTAATCTTTTTGCAACTATGCAGATCCTCAGTCATTATCCATAAATTTTCACAAAACTCCACTTCTGGGCGGTAGGATCATTTCCCTGGGTATAGAGGGTCCCGGCATGTTGAGGTCCTCTGGTGGAGCCTGTTGCCGCATTATAGG
This sequence comes from Rhinatrema bivittatum, assembly GCF_901001135.1. Taxonomy (NCBI): domain Eukaryota; kingdom Metazoa; phylum Chordata; class Amphibia; order Gymnophiona; family Rhinatrematidae; genus Rhinatrema; species Rhinatrema bivittatum. The sequence continues at coordinate 284,264,019 of NC_042617.1, read as the reverse complement.
AGGCCCTGGTTGCATGTGGACGAAGGTATGCAGACCTTTGAAGAATTCCACCCAAGAGATAGAAGCTGGGTCTAGACTAGGGGGGCGTCGTGTCCCTGGGGAGCCCCGTTTGAGGGGGGTCCCACTGTGTAATGCTAAGTTTGGCATACTGCTTGAGAGGCTGGGGTCCGGTACTGGCTGGGGAGGGCCGTGAGTTGGGTCCCCTAGGGCCTTTTCGCACTGTATACACAAGGCCGTGGCCTCCTCATGCTGTGCAACTCTAATGTGGTATGCTGGGCAAAGGCCCTGAGCTTTGAGTTTATTTTCAGGTGGTGCCATGACTTGTATGCGTACAATACAGTTGTGCGCTCTGGTGTGCGTCGAAGTTGCGCGCGTAGGTTTGCTGCGTGTGTGCAGGGAGATGTGCGTGCTGGCACAGTAAGCGCGTGGCTATGCGCGTCGCTTGTTCGCCCGGTGCTTGTGCGTGCGACGTAGTGTGCACAAGGTATTTGTGTGCACGGATCGAAATGGTGGACAGGGCGGCGAACAGAGCCGCGCTCGAGGTTGCACCCGCTGCCTCTCAGACTCACCCGATGTCGGGGGCTAGGTCCCCACCGAGGGTCGGCCGCCGGACTGAGGCTTACCTCCGAGGGATCGTGGAAATCACCTCGGGAAATCTCAACTGGGGGAGGGACCTAACGGGTGTCACTGCAGGAGAGCAGGGCTCGTCTGTAGAGGTAAGATTTCTTCTTAATTTGGTTTTCTTTGGTAAAATTACTCTAACGCTGTGCTAGCGTGCATAGAGTCCCTAACTGCTAGGGAGACGGAAAATACTGAAGAGCTGCACTTCCTGCAGGGGTTTATGTTCTAGGGCTGACATCAGATTGAAATCTGATCCATCTCCAACTGCTATCAGGAGTACATTATACCCACTGGTCCTGAGTCCATCTGCTACACGCTAGGAAAGCAGCAGTTTGAGGGGTCCTCACATAGCCACTGAGCATGTGCAGCACAACACAATGATCAGTAGCACAAAAGTCTTACTTCAAAGCTATGGCACTTCCTTCCTCAGCACTGTCGAATGGCGTCAACCTGACCTGTGATTGACTTCCCTGCTTGTCCATGGAGAAAGGAATTTTTCCTTGATTGAACCACTATATTGCATGAAAACCAGCAGCTGACTGTACTGAGTCAGATTAGTAGTTTCATCCAACTGTACGTCCTAAGGGAGAGGGCTGGCTTTCAATTACCCTATCCTTTATTCAACATTATCTGAAGATAGATCTTGAAATCATGGCTGAATCATGTGATTTTAGCTCCACCATTTCCACAGTACATGGCTTGATCAAGGTTTCTCCAATCATGTGTGGCTTCTTGTTGTTAGCAATCAAATAGGCCACTCTGTGTAATGCTTCCAAAGCAGGTTTTTGAGCTGCAGAAAAGGCAAGTTTGGGTGAGGTGAGAGATGAAAAATTTAGCCATCTTCTGCTTGAAAGTATCCAACACATCTTTAACGTTTTCAGGGTGAATTTGTTCTAGATACTCTCGTACTTTGGCAGGCTTCATGTTCTGATTACAATGAACCTTCCCACGCAGTAGCACTATGAGTTCCACGAGTTCCATCATGAACAGTGGTGAAGATAAACCCAAATTTGACGTAGCTCTCAGCCCATTTTTTGCTGCACGTTTAAATATGTTGAACAATTAACTTAATCAAGAATAAGATGTATTCAATTTATACCTCTCTTTGCTGCTGAGGTGAACTGGAAATGAGATAATTTGTAGAGTAGCAACAAATGTTGAGCGAGAAGCTATGGAAACAGATGCGTGATGGGATGGGGTCAAAGAGGGAAAAGATAGCACTGATTATGACTAGGGTTACCACTTCTGGCAGAAAGGAGAACTAGGGACAAGTGGTTGAGGGAGATTCCACTAGAGGTCTCTTGCCAGCAGTGAAAGAATAATTAAAATTCAAGGTAAAGGACATATTGTATTCCATTATAAATGATGTTTTTCAGGAGCTACATTTAGTTAAACTTAATTTTTCAAGGACCCCAGGTTAGGAGCCTCTGCTCTCCAACTAATGTAAAAAAAAACCCCCAGGAATACAGATTTTTTTAGTTCAGCTTGCTTGAACTAAAAAGGCTAAAAATGCAGATAACATGAGCATCCCTTTCAGTGAGCTGCGAAGAAGAAAAGAAAGGCAAGCCGGGGCCAGTTTGCAGAGTTTCTAGACTGTTTAACTGGAGACAGCTCATTGATGCAGCATGCATCAATGAGCTGTCTCCTCACGCCTGCACTGAAAATACTCCTCTGCAGAAACATCACCATTATTTCCCTTTCCATCCATCTCAACTCTACAAAGCTCTTCAAAACAATTATTATTATTATTATTATTATTACCTTGTCCGGATCCAGGGTGAAATCTGCATCCAGCAGCTCGCCCACATCATCGTCCGGCTCTCCCTCGTACATCTTATATGTGGGGTTTCCTATTTCCACGTTCATGGCTCCATTTGTCATCCTCTGGTGCTGGAATCCTTTGGCACTGCAAGAGGAGAAAATACAAAAAGTGGCGCAGGTATCAATATCACCCGGGACATGAGCTAATTACGGCCAGGTCTTTGGGAAACTTGAGCTTATTTTATCATGCTACGTTCCCGGCAAAAGGCACAGATTGCAGCCTGGCAATGGCATCGCAAACTATCATCACTGGCAATAAGAAGAACATCAGCTGGAACACCGTCGGGCGTCTCCAGGCAATGCCCATGATCTGGCTGGAAGGCTGGGAGACTCGCAGTACAAGTGAGACCTTAAGCCTCTGTGTTTACTGTGAATCAAAATATAAAAATGTCTCTCGTTATGCGATAAGAGGTTTCCATGATTTAAGTTTTGAAGCCATGGTGTGGGGTAGGAGGGGATTTTTCAAAACCAGCCTTTATGGCTGCAAAGTAGGCATGGACTTTGCTTTGAAAACTGCCTAAGGAAAAAGTAAAAAGCACCCTTGGAAACTTGCACCTGCTTTTTACTATCCGCACTTTCTCCCCTTCAAAACAGCGTGCATTATTGCTTCCCCTGATCCAGTGCCACCTCTGAGCCCCATCCACAGAAAAAGTAGGTAAGAGCCAGTGATCGCACTTTTACCTGCAGAAAGGGCAAGTAATTTTCAGACAGGCAATTTATCCGGGTAAATGGCTTTGGAAAATTGCCCTTATAGATGGAAAATTTCAAAACTGTGCAGGCCTGAATCTACCGGATTTACCGCTGAGCTCCAGAGGACGGGGGTGGGGGTGGAGAGAACTTTCTGTGAATGCTCAGCGTCACACGTGGAATCACCTAGGGAGCTGTGGCGCTTGAGCTTAAGAAGATCCAGAGCGGGAGCAAAGCTAAGGATGCCCTGCAGAGCATAGCCACAGGGCCAAAAGTTTTGTACCCACACTTCCTGGAGTCTGGTGGAATTGGCTCGTTTAACCGGCGAATCAGATTGGGGCTGCCCTCGAAAAGTTCAGAGGAGGGCGGTCATACAAACTCTGGTCCCAGGCTACGAGGTTAGAGGACATCGCCTTGCAGGAAGGGCAGAAGGAACCCACCGCAGCGGCAAACAGCATATGTCATAACATTCAGCACACTGGAGTCTTCTTTTGAAGACCTTTCTGCCATCAGGCAAGGCTACCACCAGAGCAGAGCCCTCTGTTACGTCTTTTTGCGGCACTCAGGAAGAATTTTCGCTCTTACCCGAGGCAGATTATTGGGGGCCACTGGAAATCTTTACGGCGGGCTACACTCCCACAGGCGGGCACAGCCTAGAGCTGTCCTTGGGCTCTGGGCCTCCTGCAAGACCCTCCCTGAGGCGCCAAGCTCACCTCCTGCGCCATCATTATCGACCTCTGGCATCATGGCGGATCTGACGGCGCGCACCTTTTGCTCGTGATAACGCCTTCCCGAAGGTCCCCTTACCAAGACTGTGGCAGGACCTACTGCCAAAGGCTCAGCTGCAGCAGAGCAAAAGCTGACTGGATGGTTCTTCAGAGCAGCTACAACAAGAGGGGGGATGGGGGGAGCTAAGCACTCAGCTCTCTAGCAGGCTTTAGTGTTGACTCTGGTCTATTGCCTTCCCCAAGCAGGATCTCCTCCAGGCAGTCCCGGCTATTCGAGGAATGTAAGACCAACAAGCAGCCTTGCAGGAGAGAAATGCTTCCAGCCTGCAGCCAGGCAGAGAACGAGGCAGCTAAAAACCTCCCCATGACAATGCCAGTGTTACAATCCTTACAAGCCAGTGAATTAATCCACAACCCTTAGGTTCAGAATAGTAAAAGCTATTTTTTTTTTTGGCTTGTAACACTGTGGCCGGTTGAAGATCACCCACTTCAGAGTCTTAAAAGGCAGTTGTTGGGTTTTTTTTTTGGGGGGGGGGGGGGTATATTTTGGGGAATATCCTTTGCTACCCTTTCATTGGGCTTTTCAAGTGGTGGATGGTGTGGCGGTCATTTTCTTGAGCCATGTCTGAATTCCGTTTCCGATTCTTCCAAAGGTCACCCCTCCCCCCCAGTGTCCCCCCAGTGTCTTCCTCCCTCTCCATAAACAATACGGCGGGTTCCACTAAATCAGTCTCTGGCCTGCCCTAAGAGCTTTCCTGAGTCACATAACCTGCACTGAGCAAACTATGAAGCAAAGGCCGCGGGCAGCCTGCTGCCAAACTTACCCACTCATTCTGTGTTTATACCAGAACACCGCCCCAGCGCCGAGGAAGATGAGGAGAAGCAATACGATAGGGATCACTATTGAAGCCGTTCCTATATAAGAGGGAAAAAAAAAAAAGTGTTACCGTAAGAGAGGTCTTTATTCTAAATACGAAAAATCTGCCCTTTTCCTTAGTACAGTCTAGTATCAGTTACGAGGAAGTCACAGTAACAGAAATACAGGGATGAAGCCCTTAGTGCCTACCAGCACTACCCCAGGTTGCTTACGAGCAACACACGGGTGAAGAAACCGTTCATATTTCCAAGCGGGTTGTACCGTCACCTCTTAAGATACTGCAGAAGCAGATGTGCAGATCAAGTTATTTTAAAACACAATGCACAGCCGCCTCCACGTATAAAGCTAGGGGTGATGCACGGTTACATTTTGCCCTCCTTGCTCTGTTGCTTTTCGCTCGGTCACTGGTACCTGCAGCTCCCGCTCTTCTATCACCGCCTTCAGCTTCACTGCAATTAGTTTCAAGTGATTCTTGTTGTCTTTTCCCCGTTTCCTGTCTCTTACAAAATGTTCCTGAACTCTTCTCTTTGCAGGCTGCCATTGTGTCTATACAGCACTTAAATATACAAGCTGCTGCTTCTGTCTCTGGCTTTTTATTTATATATTTTTATTTACAAACTGTATTTTTAGGCTCTGCTGGGTTTTTCCTGTTCCTTTGGGCCTCCAGCTAAATCAGAACCCAGCTATATTGAGTGTAAAGATGTAAATATTCTTTAAACTAATGAACTTTATATTAAACATTTAATCACTTAGGGGGTCATTTATCAAAATGTGCTAAGGCATTTTCGCATGCGTTAAGGGCAATGTTCTCTCAACCTAGCTTGATGGACTCTCTGCCTGGGTAACATCAAGCTAGGTGGAGAGAACATTGCACAAATCTCATCTTCGGGTGAGTTTCCTCTCTCCGTAGGCCATCAAGTCTTCACAAGAGACCACTGTTCTGTTCGTACGTCTCACGTTGAATGTCAAAGTGGCCCCTAACCCCCTACACTAATACCTAAACCTCACCTCGAGTTATTGGTGGGCCTTCCATAGGGATACAAATACCTATCTAGGGAGAGGACACTAGGACTAGGGCTAGGTGCTCTCTCTCTCACCATTTAAAATGGTCCCCCGCGGCGCACCACCGCCGCTGGCGCGCGGCTTTGTCCGGCTTAGTCCGGAGAAGGACGGAGGAGGCTCAGGCTCCGGAACCCGGACCCTCAGTCACGAGGGGGTGGAAAAGAAAGCGCCCTGAGAGGTAAAGTCTGCTCTCTTTTTTTTTCCAAGATTTATATGCAGTAAAGATTTCAGTATAAAATGCCTCACAAGAGAAAAGGGAAGGTTCGAGTATTCCCACCTGACTCGGACCTTTCAACAGGACAGCGATTAATATCTGACTTTGCCTCTTCTTTACCCACAATGAGTGTCTCAACCCCCGCTGGAGAAAAGGCGAGAGGAGCGCTGTATTCCCCTGGGGAGCTTTCGTTGAGCCCTCCTACTCCTAAGACACTGCTGCGAGCTTTGCCACAAGACCTGGTCGGAGGAGCCGCGGCTGCATCGGATGATATCGGTAATGCCGGGCTAGGTGGCCCAGAAGGCCTTGTCTTGTTTGGGGATGGATCAACTGCCCAGAAAGCTGCTTCACTGCGAGATGAAGTAGGTGCAGCAGGAGATATTACCCCTAGATTAGCTGGGGGAAGTAGTCGGCCTGCTGAAAGTGGGGTAAGGAATTCACTCTCACAGCAATGTATCAAACCAGCAGTTGTCACCTTAGATACAATCTGGGATTTCATGGTGAGGATGTCTAGCCAACTAGACAATCAGGCCCAAAAATTGGATGAGATTGTAGCTAAAAGTGGTATACAAGAACGGGAAAACCAAAAAAGATTCCAGGATTATGAAGAGTCATTAAAGAAAGTAAACGTAGAAATAAATAGTCTCCAAAGTATTAATGCCAATATACTAGCTGAAAGGACAAGTATGTCGAGGAGAGTTGAATCTATTGAGAATTTTATGAGGCATTTGAATATAAGATTACTTAATTTTCCAATTGTTATGGGAGAAATCCCTATACTGACTTTCAAGAAATACGTGACGGAGACTTTAAAGATTCCTCAAGATGAGATCCCAGCGGTTAAAAAATTATTTTTTCTACCGAAAAGAAACAACTCTGTCTCTGGGACTTTAAATGTTCAAAGATTGGATTTACAAAATCTAACAGATTACTTGGAAAATTCAACTCCTGAAATTATAGATAGAGCTGTACTTTTTGTTTCTTTTTATGATGAGGCTAGTGTCTCAAAGATAATGAGTAGTTACTTTAGAAATATTAGTGAATTATATTGTGGTGGTACTGTCCATGTTTACCCAGATTTAGCTAAAGCTACGCAGCAGCGTAGAAAGGCTTTCTTATTAATGAGGTCTGAAACCCAAGCACTCGGAGCCAGTTTCTTACTGCGCTATCCGTGTAAGTGCATAGTAAAGCTGTCCAGAAACACATATATTTTCTTTTTTCCCGACCAACTTAGGACCTTTTTGGATGGTAGGAAACAACCTAGTGTAACATGAAAGGAGCAATTAGTAATAATGGGGTAAGATACAGGGCGCTAAGAATTGATTAGCAGAATTTCCTTATGACTCCTTATATTCATTAAATCCCCTCTTTGTTTCCTATGTAACAAGAGAAACTTTTTGTTTTAGTAAATATTTCTATGTTTAAAGAGTAGGATTACTCATTTGTCCTCTTATGCTCTGTATTTCAATGCAAAAGTTTATTTTTTGTATATTGTCAAAATTTGAATAAATATATAATTTAAAATGGTCCCCCAGTGGTTGAATGCAGGAAATACAACAGGTCTGGCACTTATCGCAAAGTCTGAAAATGTTATCGCAATTTGCGCTAACTTAGCTCTTCGCATAGGTAATTAGCGCAAATTGCAATAAACTGTATATTAGCATAAAACACACCCCTTTTGCTATCGCATGCGATAATTACCGCATTTTGATAAATCCAGGCCTAAGTGTGAAGGAGGCTGCTGCAAACCCCCTCCCCCTCCCCCCCTAAACTCAGGTGCACCTGCTTGCATACGCACTCCTCAGGCAAGCTAATAGCAGCCCCAGCTTGCCTCAACGTAGGGGTGGACACGGGAGCATGCGAGGCCAGCCAAGCGAAAGCTCTAACGTGAGCTGTGGGCAGGATTCCCTCCCTCCTATCCCAGCAGCTAGCATTACATGGCTAGATGGATCAACCACCATGAGGCCAACATTCAGAACCATTTAAATGGAGAACTCACAAGTCATCCGTCATAATGGCAAGTTTTGACTATTCCCCTTTCTTATCCAGATAAGAAAGAGGCATGCTGGAGGTGTTTGGGTTGAGTTAGCAAATAATTTATCCGGCCAACTCTGATATTTGGCATTAGCTGAATAAGTTATTTGGCTAACCCAAGCTGTGCCTGAGAGCAGGTCTAAAGCTCTCTGGGAACATGTTCCCGGATAACTCAGTCCTTAACCGGCTATATTCAAAATAATATAGCTGGTGAAGTGCCAAGCTGCAGCATTTAGAAAATACAATGTGTGGGCCTCGGGCCCTATCACTGCCTCCCCCTTCACCCCAAATGCCAGTGTTGGTCTCTACCCCCCCCCCCCCCCAGATCCTGGGTCAAGTCAAATTCTTAATAAATGCTGCTTCCAGGGCATCCCTTCCTCCCTTAACCGACCAACCCTAACCCTCCCACCCTCCTTGTCAATCACAAAGTTCTTCGGCCCGGTTGCAGCCCACTGTGACCCAGGCCTGGTGCTTCTGCCATTGCAATGGGAAAACACATTGGAAGCGTAGGCTAGGTTGCCCCTAGCAACACTAGAAGTGATACACTTGAAACATACACTGCCAGTGTATTTCCCCTGGCGAAGTGCCAGGCCTAGGTCATGGCTGCTTCTGCAACACAAGCTGAAGAACGTTGTGACTGAGGGTACCTGGAGGGTGGGTGGGGGGAGGAAGGGAGGCTCTGGACCACTGTTCCCTCTAATCCGTGCACCCCAGGTCATGAACCCTAAGCATACGGGAAAAACATAATGCACATAAGAAATCCTGATAATATTTGCATTATACTGACTTGTAGTGCACAAGTTTGAACTCTGCTTATAAATACTTGCACAAAAGAACATTTTTTGCACACGCAGCCTTTTAAAGATTCGAAGGAAGATTGCCTCGGATGCAACATTTATTAAGATTTTGGCTTGACCCAGGAATGGGCGAGGTGGGAGGAGGGTACAGGCCTGTACCGGTTCTTTTATTTTTCATCTTTCTGGAGATGAAGGCAATGTGAGGGGGGTGAGGTGGCTGCAGGCAGAGTAGGGAGGGGGCAGTGATAGGGCACTAGGCCCCCCAATCTTTTTTTTCTACACCCTGCAGCTTTTGAATATAGCCGATTAAGGCTAAAGTTATCCTTCTAACAACTTTACATCTAATCGGCAATATTCAAAAATATCCGGTTAGGTTTACAGTTATCCCGCTATGGCAAACCGGATAATTTTAATCGGAGATATTCAGTGGGGTGTTTAACCTTCTGAATATTCCAGATAACTTATCCAGCTAACCCGAGCCAGATAAGTTATCCGTTTTCCAGGTTTTTGAATATTGACCTCAGACTGTATTTACTGGTTAACATTTTACATCCCTAACTGGGTAATGGAGACACATGAGCCTTCACTAACAAATATCCAGGGGTATTCTCCCCTACTTTTATAATCTTCCCTTGCCCAGCTGTTGCACTGTCGGTCCTTGGCTGGGATCGGGTCCGGGTGTGCCTGAGTTCCACAGTCAGTAGGGGGCCGACGAGCAACTGTTGGGACGCCCCCTCCCGCAGCAGAGGCCGTGAAGGCTGCCTCCGCAGCATCCCCAGCCCTGGTCCACCCAGGGACCAAAAAGCCCGGGAATCGAACCTGGATCTTTCTGCAAGGTAACACTCAGCACTGCCATCCGAATCCATCGCCACTCTTAGGGTAATTTATCAGACTGTGGAAGTCCTCATTCAGAATGCTTTTAACTGGCCAAGCGTTAATGAGGAACTGTACGCATTGCGACTGCTGAAGGCCAGCAGCGTTAGTATTCAATGAAATGAAAGGACGTAAAATGTGCTTGCTATGCTGCAGTCCATCATGCTGATGTCCCATACATTCAACATCTATCATATCCTATCTATTCAGAACAAAGGAGGTTTGATTGTTTTCCCACAGAACTGAGAAAGGTGCTAATTGCACGTACTTCCGCTGTGTGGTTCCATGGTCACAAATTCATCGCATCTCTGGCCTCTCAATTCTGGTAGGCATCTGATGGACAACAAGAACACAGGTAAGCAGATAACTCAAGACACAAGTTCCCCATATATGACACCAATAGCTTTTACTGGGGAATATTCAAGAATATTATAAAAGGCTTTCACAGGGCCATTTGCTTCTGAAAGTTTCAAACAAACAATGAACTGCTCTTACTGGCATTCTGGCATCTGGGTCCTGGCATTCATCGTGCAAGTTCCTCCATTCATGCAGTAGTTATCGCAGGTCAGGCAGCTAAGTGCTGTCCTGCCATCTGGACAACTGCCAAAGAATAAATAAAGGCAAACAGATCATCATCAGACTTGAAGGTTAAGTAAGGCTGGTCTTCATCAAATGGGGGCACGGGGACAGGGGCAGTTCAGAGAGGAATGTAAACCAAACAACTATCCCAGAATGGCAGAAAATGGAGATAAGTTATGAATGGAGTATGTCCATCTCATTCATGATGCCCAATGCAAACAATATTGTTCAACTAACTCACATTTGCTCATAAAAAGTCTTCTAGAACTGTTTTTGAGAGGTTGCTTCTCTCTAGGGGTAGATACTCCTCATGACAAACGTCGACATTCGCCGTTTGGTCTCGGGAGGGCGTCCTCCGTACTTACGTGCAGGTGATCTCTCCATTCTGCTTGTTGATATTGCATTTGCCTTCTTTGCAGCGCGTGCACTTGTCGAGCTCACACTTGGACCCCTCGTACTGCGGCACGCAGCGGCACTGCTTGGTGCCGTTGACGGTGAGTTGACAGCTTCCCCCGTTCTCACAATAACCAAAGCACAGCCCTGGCAAACAAAAGCACAGGAAGAGCGTGAACCCAAGCTACCAAGCTGAAAAGGACCCCTGTAGGCTCGCTTCCTACCCCAGCGCTCCAGGCAGCCTCCCGTAAATATTTAGAAAACGTTCCAAGGGGGAAGACGAAGACACCAGCCATTTCACACAGTTTCCAAACTGTGTGAAACCTACCATGTACCAGGAGGACTCTATTAGTCCTCCTGGTACCATGTACCAGGAGGACTAATAGAGTCCTCCTGGTACATGGTAGGTGAATTTAACACGGAGCATTGCTCCTTCCTCAGGAATGTTATGGCTGGTCGTAACCATTCGAGCACCATATATGTGACGCTATTTTTTTTTTTTTTAAATAATAATATAAGGAGAACACATGATTTAGTATATTACATGCTGTATTTTTTTAAACTAATACATGTGTTCTCCTTATAAACCGTGACCTTGGGCAAGTCACTTTATCCTTGTTTGCCTCAGGTACAAACTTACTGCCTGATTCACTAAGGGCTTTTCTCCCCTTCTGTGTCTATGGGAAAATCTCTTGATGAATCAGGTCCTTAGATTGTAAACCCTCTGAGGAAAGGGAAATACCCACGGTACATGAGTGTAATCTACTTTGAGGCACCCAAAATAAAAGCGGTATACAAATCAAATAAATAAACAGATAAAATAAGAAGCTCTCATATGTAGACAGATATTGTATCAATGTGTTATTTAAATATATTCTTATTATTTATTGTATAATCGCTACGCTGTACGATTTAAAGCTATTGTACTTCACTTGGAGGTTATTTAATAATCAAGTGGGTTAGAAAAGCAATAGATGAACGAATGTTCTATTCTCTCTCTCTTTTCCTCACCTTGTCCTTGTGAAAGCTCTTGCTTTAATCAGGCAGGCCATCTCACTAGCTAGATCAGATTGTGTATATTAAGTCACGAAACAGGAGGCAGGAGACCAATGGGGCCCTCCTGCAGTGGGAGAATGGCATTCAGTTACAAAACCTGGACCTCCCCCTGGCTCTCCTTACTGAATTGACACTTGTCTCCGGTGAAGCCATCAAGGCAGCGGCACCTGGGCTGGTTGCCCTGGCTGACGCTGCAGCTACCGTTGTTTTGGCAATAGTCGGCACACACTTGCTGGTTACACCTTGGACCCGTGAATCCATTCAGGCAGCGGCACGTGGGACTCCCTGCGGAAAAGAATCCCAGTGGGGGAAACGTCAGCTGGCTTTTCACATTTGGTTATGTCAGATCATGTTAATCTATTTATTTAGCCTCAGAATCGTTTAGAAGTAACGTTACAGATGTGAATAGTTATACCTGAAGGAAGCAGATCTGTGACTTAAAAAACAACCTAAGAAAGAGAAGAAGAGAAAAGAGGAAAAAGGGAGGAAGAGGGCGACAAAGGAGAATGAAGGGAAGAGTTGAGAACGTGCAGGAATAAAAGCAAGCGGGGAAAAAAAAAAAAAAAGCTGAAACTGCAATAAACCAGAACAGCAAACCCCAATATGAAAATATGAAAGACCCAACAGACGACCAAAGCCCCTTCTGTCCTCTTACCTGAGGGAGACGCAGCACAGTTCTCGCCATTCTGGCAGTAGTAGTCTCGGCACTGGTCAGTTTCGCACTTCTCGCCGCTGTAGCGTGGCTGGCACCTGCATTTTTGCTGTTTCATGGCATTGAAGAAACAGCTGCCACCATTCAGGCATTCCAGGGTACACATGTCCGGGCTTGTAACTAATAAGATTGGGGGGTAGGGGGGGGAAAAAATCCAACACATGTTAGATCTCTCTTTTCCAAACAGCCTTATGGTTTTAAATAAAACAAACCTATTTTGAAGCATTAGACAACAAGCTGCATTTACACTTTTTTTTCGTAACAGTGTCTCAAGACAACGTACGGTAATGAACACAGATGAGAACACAAATTGTTTCTTCTACTTGCTGGAAAAAATTAACAGTAGTCGGAGGCTGTGTGTTGTAAACATTTTCTCGATTCCATTTTCAGATATAAAATGGGGAAAAGACAGGATTGGCCAATCACTAAGTGCCAGGTCACCGTCGCACCTAGGGATCGTGTCTTGGCCGCCAGGATTTATTTATTTATTTAGAAGCTTTTATATACCGATGAACGTTGGGAACATCTCATCGGTTCACAATAAACAGAATGCAGCTAACAGAGCTTTACAGTGAAACAGAGAACAATATGCATAAAATTATATTAAAATTAAAATCATAGTAACAGAGAACAAATGAAAAAAAGAAATTGCATAATGATAATAATGTAGGACGAATGAAACTAATAACAGTATAAGTATTTACAAGAATAAAGTCAGAAAGTCATATAAATCAGAATGAACTTAGGTGTATGCTTGCTTGAAGAGGTGGGTTTTCAAGTTTTGTTTAAATTTTTTAGAGCATGATTCTTGCCGTAGGGAGGATGTTCCATAGCGTGGGCCCCGCTAATGATAGGGCCTGAGCTTTGGTGGAGCATAGTTTGAATTGTTTAGGTGAAAGAGTGAGTAGTGTTGCTCTATGTTGCTGTCTTGTGGGTCTGCTTGTGTTGTGAAAGCTGAGGTGTTCTGTGAACCATTGCTTATTTTGGTTGTGCAGGGCTTTGTGGATTAGCATAAGAGCTTTGTATGATATTCTCGCAGTGACTGGTAACCAATGTAGGTGTTTCAGTACTGGAGTTATGTGGTTGCATCTGTGGGCGTTGTAAGGATCTGTGCAGCTGCATTTTGGTGTAATTGCAGCGGCTGCAGCGTGCTTTTGGGTAAGCATACGAGCAAGGCGTTACAGTAGTCGATTTTGGATAGAATGAAGGCTTGAAGAATGGTGCGAAAGTCGCTGAGATGTAGAAGGGGTTTAATTTTCTTAAGGGAGTGTAGTTTGAAGTAACAGTCTTTGAGAGTGTTATTAACGAATTTTTTTGAACGTGAGGTGATTGTAAATAGTAATGCCAAGGCTGCGCACTGGTTGGTTGGAGGCAGTGGGGGAATGGAGAGTGCTGCCTGGCTGCAGGGGTGAAGGTATGTTTTGCCGTGTGATATGGAGCAGCTCAGTTTTAGCAGTGTTCAGTCCGAGGTAGTTGCTTGTCAGGAGTGTATTAATGAGTGCTAAGGTGGAATTTAAGGCATCGGTGGCTTTGTGATATGTGTCATTTACAGGTATAAGGATTTGCACGTCATCGGCATAGATGAAGTGCGGGAGGCCTAGTGTGGATAGAAGGTTGCATAGGAGGAGGAGGTAAATGTTGAATAGTGTGGAAGATAGGGAGGAGCCTTGGGGAACACCTTGTTTGAGGGGGATGGGTTTAGAAGTACATTTGCCTATTTGGACACTGTATTGCCTGTCCTGCAAGTAAGATTGGAACCATTGGAGGGCTGTTCCTGTAATACCAATATCATTGAGGCGCTCTATTAATATTTTATGATTGACAGTGTCAAAAGCAGATGAAATATCGAGGAGTACCAGGATATGTGAAAGACTTTTGTCGAGGCTTCTGAGGATGTAATCAGACAAAGAGATAAGGTCTCAGTGCTATGATGACGTCGGAAGCCGTATTGTGACTGCGATAGAATGTTGTGATCATCTAGGTAGTCGGTTAACTGGCGGTTGACAACCTTCTCAAGGATTTTAGCTATGAGGGGCAGGTTGGATATGGGGCGAAAGTTTGCGAGGTCGTAAGGGTCAAGTGTGGGTTTTTTCAGTATGGGTTTGATAATGGCATGTTTAAGATTTTTGGGAACAATGCCAAGTGTGATGGATTTGTTGATTATATTCGAGAAAGGTTTGGCGATGATGTTTGGGATGTTGAGGAGGGTTTTAGTAGGGATGGTGTCTGACAGGTGTGTACAAGGCCTCATTTTTTTAAAAGATGGATTTGATTTCCACGGAGGATGTGGTATCGAGTGCGCGGAGCCTTGCAGTGTTTCTGTCCAGATGGAAGTCAGACGAGGCTTGTGTGGGGGTGAAACGAGACATAATGTTTCTATTTTCCTGTAGCTAGGTTTTCGCATTTGCCCTGTTCGTCTGCAATTTGTGTGATGTTGGGTTTTGAATTAGTTAAGGTGTTTACCAATTCGAATAGGGCGCGAGGATTGAATTGAAGGTGGTGTATTCTGTGAGCGTAGAAGTCTCTTTTTGCTTTATCGATGGCTGTTCTGCATGTATGGAGGTATGATCTAAAGGACGTGAGTTGCGCTGAAGTGGGGTTTTTGCGCCAGTTTCTTTCACGTCTTCTAAGGTTGCGTTTCATGTTTTTAAGCTCAGTGGAATACCAGGGTTGTTTATGTCTTTTAGCTGGGTCGATCACGCGCGATTGCATGGGGCAAAGCTTGTTAGCTATTAAATTGGTATAGTGGTTCCAAGAGTCAAGGGCAGTTTCTGCATCAGTTAAATCGAGATTGTTGAGTTCCGTTGTAAGGGCTGTTATTAGGTCTTCCTGTTTGCAGTTATGTCTGAACTGAATAGTTTTCTTGGGTTGTGCGGATGAGGAGGAGTTTTTTATGGAGCAGGTAATGTCAATACGGAAGTGATCCAACCATGGCAGTGGGGTGCAAGTAGGTGAGTTGGTTTGAATTAGGGTATTGGTGAAAATGAGGTCCAAGGTATGTCCAGCTCTGTGTGTGGGGTTGGTGATGAGTTGTTTGAAACCAAGAGCATCTAATGTAGTTAAGATGGCTTCACAGGGAGGGGTGATAGGTATAGCATCAACATGGATGTTGAAATCTCCAAGGATAATTGCTGGCAGATGAATGTTTTTGTCCAGAGAGTGTGCAGCGGTACAACCCAAAAGACAGCAAGGATGGGGGGGGGGGGGGGGGGGTGGGATGGAGAGAGGGAAGAGTGGTACATCTGGCTGGAAAGCAGAGAAACAGTAGGACAGACACAGCCAATGGGAAGCTGCAGCCCAACAGCAGGACTGTGGGATTTCCAGGGAGGCTGCCAGTGGTGGTGGTGGTGGTGAGACAAAAGGCTGCGAAAGCAGGGGGAAACAGAAGGCTGCAGAAAGGACATGAGGATTGTGGTCCAAGTGATGAAGGGAACAAGGTGAGAAGGTTGGACAGAAAGGCATGGAGGAAAGAGGGACAGAAAATAAGGAAGAAGAGATGTTAGAAAACAAGGACAAAATCAGGAATTTGATGCGAAAAAAAAATGAACAACAAAACAAACAGGTAAAGAGAAGAAGGAGCAGAGAACAGCAGAAAGTTAGAATGGAAGGTTAGGAAAATGCATATAAAATTTATGACAATTTTAACTCTGACTGATGTACAAATATTATACTGTATAATATAGAAACATAGAAATGATGGCAGAAATTGACCAAATGGTCCATCCAGTCTGCCCAGCAAACTTATGGTAGTATCTGCTGCGCCGTGCAGGTTACCCCCATGCTTATCAGTTTACCAGACTGTAAAGGTCAGGGCCCTCGGTTGCTGTTTGAATCCAATTTCCCATTATGCCTTGCTGTTGAAGCAGAGAGCAATGTTGGAGTTGCATCAACGTATCTGGCTTATTGGTTAAGGGTGGTAACCGCTGCACCAGCAAGTTTCCCCCATGCATTCTTTTTTTCAATTCCATCCTTTAGGTATCCACAGAGTTTGTCCCATGCCCCTTTGAATTCTTTCACAATTTTCGTCTGCACCATCTCCTCTGGAGGGACATTCCAGGCATCCGCCACCCTCTTCAAGAAGAAATATTTCCTGACATTGGTTTTGAGTCATCCTCACAGGTTTGTCAAATGTGCATCACTAAAACCTTTCAGGTATCTGAAGGTCTGTATCATATCTCCCCTGCATCTCCCCTCTTCCAGGGTGAACATATTCAGATCCTTCAGCCTCTCTTCATAGGCTTTCTGATACAGACCCCACACCATTTTGGTTGCTCTTCTCTGGACCGCCTCTATCCTTTCCTTTGTCCCTCTTGAGATATGGACTTCAGAACTGAACACAGTACTCCAAGTGAAGCCTCATCAAGGACCTGTTCAAGGGCATTATTACCTCCTTTTTCTTACTGGTTAGTCCTCTTTCTATGCAGCCCAGCATTCTTCTGACTTTGGCAATCGCCTTGTCAAATTGCTTTGCCATCTTCAGATCTCCAGTCACTAATATCCCACGATCCCTCTCTTGGTCCGTGCACATCAATTTTTCATCTCCCATCACATACAGCTCTTTTGGATTGACTCTGCACTTCTTGGCATTGAATCCCAGCTGCCAAATCTTCGACCACTCTTCCACCTTTCTTAAATCCCTTTTCATTCTCTCTACTCTTTCATGCATGTCCACTCTATTGCAGATCTTAGTCAAATAGACACATTTACCTTCTAGCCCTTCCACAATATCGCTCAAAGATATTGAACAGAACCAGTCCCAAAACCAAACCCTGCACTCCACTTAACACGGTTTTCTGTTTAGAGTAGGTTCCATTTATCATTACACTCTGTCTCCTATCAGTCAACTAGTCTATAATCCATGCCACCACCTTAGCACTCACTTCTAAGCTTCTCATTTTATTCACAAGCCTCCTGTGTGGGACCGAATCAAAAGCTTTGCTGAAATCCAAGTAGATCACATCAAGCGCTCTTCCTCGAACCAATTCTCTAGTCACCCAATCAAAAAAATCAATCAGGACCTTTCCCCGGTGAATCCATGCTGCCTCAGGTTCAGCAATCCACCAGATTGTAGATGTTCACTATCCTTTTCTTGAGCAGAGTCTCCATTAATTTTCCCACCAGCAAGGTGAGGCTAACAGGTCTGTAGTTTCTGGCCACCTCTCTGCTACCACTCTTGTGAAGCGGCACTACTACCACTCTTCTCTAATCCCGTGGCACCACTCCTGTTTCTAGGGATCTATTGAACAGGTCCTTCAATGGACCTGCCAGCACATCTCTGAGTTCTCTCAGTATCATGGGGGCCCCCCATGGCCTTGTCCTCTTTCAGTTTGCCTAGCTCCTCCCATACATTCTCTTCTGAAAATGGAGTTTCATCTACTCCACGCCCATCTATGATCTTATTAACCAGCAACATTCCTTCTCTAGGGTCTTCTTTAGTGAATACCAAACTGAAGTATTTGTTTAATATTTCTCTCATTTCTTTGTCACTCTCAATACATTGCTCCTTGTCACTGTTCAATTCCACTGTACCACTTCTGACCTCCCTTCTCTCACTGATTTATCTGAAAAATGTTTTGTCTCCTCAGGTTACCTCTTTGGCCATGCTTTCTTCCACTTGATGTTTTGCTTTCCTTATTATTTTACTTCATCTCCCTCAGTTTTGAGAGATATTCTTTCCTATGTTCTTATTTTTGGGATCCTTTATACTTCTTGAATACTTTTCTTTTTGCCTTTATTTTTTCAGCCTTCTCCTTAGAGAACCAGATCGGTTTCTTTTCCTCTTGCTCTTGTTTATTTTTCTAACATATAGATTTGTTGCTTTTGAAATAACTCCTTTTAACTTGGCCCACTGTTGTTCCACACCTCACCCATTTTCTCCTAGTCTTCCAATTCTTCCTCCAGGTATGTCCTCATTTTGATAGTCAGTATTTTTGAAATTCAAAACTCGGGACTTTATGTGATTTCTCTGTGTCCTATTTGTAAAATTGAACCATACCGTCTGATGAACACTGGTGCTTAGGTGAGCTCCTACCTGAACATTAGAGACATTACCACCATTAGTGAGCACCAGTTCGCGTATTACATATTAGTTATTGAGTTACTTCCGTTACATGTTGCCCACTGTTAAAATGTAATTATATTAATTGTTGAGTTTCTTCTGTTACAATGTAATAATAATAAGACACCTTAGTCTTACTATTCTCTCCGTTAACATGTAAACCGATGTGATATACCCCAATGAATGTAGGTATATAAAAGCAAATAAATAAATACATTTGCTTGAGCGGAGCCCCTTGAAGGGTATCCACTATCTCTCTACTTCTCGCAGATTCCACAGAAGGGATACTTCAAACCACATCCAGCAGATTAAAATCTCCAATGAACAACACTTCACCCTTCTTTCCCACCTTTTGGATATCTTCATTGAGTACATCGTCCAGTCCTTCTGTTTGAGTCGCTGGCTTGTAGATCACACCAATAAAAATGGAAGCAGCAGCTTCTTTTTTTAGGACAGTACATAACACTGCAACTGAACAACTATCTTTGAGTTCAAAAAATTCATTTCTATATATATATTTGGCACTGTTAATACGCCTTTATTCTATATTAAATAGTTATACTGCTTATATTAAATAATATAATTTTTATGTATTACCAGTTAAACTATAATTTATTTTATCACTATGTTAAATTGTCATCTAGTTAAATTGTCATCTAGTATTACCAGTTAAACTATAATATTTATTTATCACTATGTTAAATTGTCATCTAGTTATATTGTTCCATATGTTCTACAGTTCTATGTAAAGCTCCGCTCTCTGTTGGGCAGTTCATTGTTTTATGTAAACCGGAGTGATTTGTAGTCCCTACAAGAAAGGAAAATTAGGTTCTTACCTTTGCTAATTTTCGTTCCTGTAGTACCATGGATCAGTCCAGACAGCTGGGTTATGCCTCCCCTCCAGCAGATGGAGTCAGAGAGAAAACTGAAAGCACCCCCTAGATATACTAGTGTGCCACCTGCGATCCCTCAGTATATGCGATATCAAAGCAGAAGTACAAAACTAACCATCGCAAATGCCACCCCCAATAAATTTCCATAATCGAACGGATTGTAGTGCAAACTCGAGGTCAGATCAAATAGTAACCTCCATGAACACAGACAAACAAACAGAACAGCAGGTTGTAACATCTACAGAAAACACTGACAACCATACAGTGAAGAACAAACACTTCATCCTTGGTGTGGAAAACCACCTGGAAATATAAGAACACGAGCGGACTCCCAGAACACCGTGGGCGGGATGTCTGGACTGATCCATGGTACTACAGGAACGAAAATTAGCAAAGGTAAGAACCTAATTTTCCTTTCCCTGTACGTACCAGGATCAGTCCAGACAGCTGGGATGTACCCAAGCCGCCTCAACTGGGGTGGGACCCTGAGAGTCCCGCTCGAATCACGCTGCTACCAAACGACTGTGAGGACGGACCCCTGACATCCAGGCGATAGTGCCTGGCAAACGTATGCCAAGATTTCCAAGTGGCCGCCCTACATATCTCCTGGGAAGAGACCAAACGATTCTCAGCCCACGAAGTCGCCTGAGCACGCAACGAATGAGCCTTAAGCCCATCCGGAACAGGCTTACCGCAGCTAATGTAGGTGGATGCAATGGCCCCCTTCAACCATCGGGCAATTGTAGCCTTAGACGCCTGAAGACCCTTCTTGGGCCCATTCCACAACACGAAGAGATGATCCGACTTTCGAAAATCATTAGTAACCTCCAAATAGCGCAGGAGAATTTGCCGGACGTCCAGGCGCCGCAAGTCCTTACCTTGGGGAGACCGCAAGTCCTCCGCCGAAAAGGAGGGTAGCTCAACCGTCTGGTTGACATGAAACGCCGAGACCACCTTAGGAAGAAAGGACGGCACGGTCCGTAAGGAAACTCCCGAATCAGAAATACGCAAGAACGGTTCTCTGCAAGAAAGAGCCTGAAGCTCCGACACCCTCCGAGCCGAGGAGATAGCCACAAGAAAAACCGCCTTGAGGGTCAGATCCTTCAACGAAGCCGAATGAATAGGCTCAAACGGAGCCGCACACAAACCACGGAGTACCAAATTCAAGTTCCAGGAAGGACAGGGAAGCCCTAAGAGGAGGACGCAAGTTCCTAACTCCTCGCAAGAACCGAGCGACATCTGGGTGACACGCAAGGGAGGACCCTTCCAGCTGACCTCTCAAGCATCCCAGAGCCGCCACCTGAACGCGAAGCGAATTATACGCCAAACCCTTCGACAGGCCCCCCTGTAAGAACATGAGGATCTGAGGAACGGTCGAACGCTTAGGCGCAATACCCAAACCAGCGCACCAATCATGGAAAACCTTCCAAACCCTAGCATAAGCGAGTGTAGTAGAAGACCGACGCGCTCCAAGCAGGGTAGACACCACCGCATCCGAATAACCTCTCTTCCTCAACTGCTTCCGCTCATAAGCCAAGCCGCCAGACAAAAGCGATCCGCCAGTTCGAAAACTACCGGACCCTGACGCAGGAGATTGGGAAGATGACCTAACCGTAGAGGGCCGTCCACCGCCAGGTTGACGAGATCCGCGAACCACGGCCGACGCGGCCACTCCGGAGCCACGAGAATTACCGGACCTTGATGGGACTCTATGCGTCGTAACACCTTCCCCACCAGGGGCCACGGTGGAAACACGTACAGAAGAATGCGACGGGGCCACGGAAGTACCAGCGCATCCACCCCCTCCGACGCGTGCTCTCTTCTTCGACTGAAGAAACGCGCCGCCTTCGCATTTATCCGAGTCGCCATGAGATCCAAGTGCGGAGTCCCCCACCGCCGAGTGATGAGACCCATCGCCTCCGGGGAAAGCTCCCATTCTCCGGGATCCAGACGTCGTCGACTGAGGTAGTCTGCCTGAACGTTGTCCACGCCCGCAATGTGGGAGGCCGCTAGCCGCGACACGTGGCGTTCCGCCCAGGCCATCAACAACGCGGCCTCTGTCGCCACCGCACGACTTTTCGTGCCTCCTTGTCGATTTATGTACGCCACTGTGGTCGCGTTGTCCGACAGAATCCGTACCGACCGGCCGCTTACCATGGGAAGTAGGCGACTCAAGGCCAGACGTACCGCCCTGGTTTCCAAGCGGTTGATGGACCAAGTGGACTGGCGCGCCGTCCAGGTGCCCTGAACAGCTCGGGATTGGCAGACCGCCCCCCAGCCGGAAAGACTGGCATCCGTTGTCACCACCGTCCAAGATGGGGGTTCCAGGGTCACTCCTTGGAGCAGGTTGTCCGGATTGAGCCACCAGGCGAGACTGGATCGGGCCTCCTCCAGTAGAGGGAGCTCCAGACCAAAATCCTCTGATCTGGGATCCCAACGAGATAGCAGAGATCTCTGTAAGGGCCGCATATGCGCAAAAGCCCATTGCACCATCTCCATAGTAGATACCATATGCCCAATGAGCTGTAAATGATCCCGCACCGTGGGAGTCGTGAGAGCCAGCAGGCGCCGTACCAGTGTCATGAGATTGAGCATGCGCTGATGAGGAAGAAAAACCTTGTCCACCAAGGTATCGAATCGCGCGCCCAAAAACTCCAGTTGTTGGGTCGGCTCGAGTCTGCTCTTCGCGAAGTTGACTACCCAACCCAACGACTGAAGTTGACGCACTACCAGGGAAACTGCCCGTTTGCAAGCCGCATGCGACTTTGCCCGGATGAGCCAATCGTCGAGGTAAGGGTGCACGAGTACTCCCTGCCGACGAAGAGAAGCCGCGACCACGACGAGCACCTTGGTGAACACTCGCGGCGCGGTGGCCAGACCGAAAGGAAGGGCACAAAACTGATAGTGGGACCCTAGCACCATGAAGCGTAGAAACCTTTGATGCCGCTCTCGGATACCAATGTGGAGATAAGCCTCCGTCAAGTCCAAAGAAGCCAAATATTCTCCCTTGTGGACGGCCGCAATAACAGACCGTAGAGTCTCCATCCGAAAGCGAGGCACTCGCAAGGCCTTGTTCACGCCTTTGAGATCCAGGATCGGTCGGAAGGTACCCTCCTTTTTGGGAACCAGAAAATAAATGGAATACCGACCCGTCCGAAGCTGGCCCGGTGGGACCGGGATCACCGCCCCCAGAGCCTGTAGGTGATCAAGCGTTTGAGCTATAGCCAGCCTCTTTTCTATCGGACCGCACGGCGACACCAGAAAGAGATCCCGGAGGGGACGTGCAAAATCCAACTCGTAGCCGTACCGGACCACGTCGAGGACCCATTGATCCGAAGTTATTTTGACCCATTCCTCCCAAAACCGGGACAGCCGACCTCCGATAACGGGAACGGAGGAATGGGCCTGCGCACCTTCATTGCGCGGGCTTAATGGCAGCGAAACTTTGTGAGGAGCCTCCACGTTGAGGCCTCCTGCCCCGAAAGGAAGGAGACCAGGGCTGGGTTCTCGTGGCCTGCTGTCTCTGGGGAAAGGTACCACCTCGTCCCGCACGGAAACGCCGTTGACCCCGAAAACGAGCCCTAGCATTCCCAAACGCCCGTGATTGACGCGGCTTATCCTCCGGCAACTTATATACCTTGTTGTCGCCCAGGTCCTTAATAAGCTGATCCAGCTCCTCTCCAAAAAGCAACTTGCCCTTAAAGGGAAAGGAGCCTAATCTTGCCTTAGAGGTGGCATCCGCCGACCAACGACGGAGCCAGAGCAACCTCCGAGCCGAAACAGCCGATGACATGATGCGAGCCGAAGTACGCAACAAATCATATAAAGCATCCGCGGTATAAGCGACCGCAGCCTCCACACAATTTGCCTGCTCAGCCTCACCCGGAGGAAGCTCCTGCGTGGTCAGCAACTGCTGGACCCATCGCAGGTTGGCCCTCTGCACGAGGCTGCTGCACGCTGCTGCCCGAACACCTAGGGCCGCCACCTCAAAAATACGCTTCAGTAAGATCTCCAGCTTACGGTCCTGGAGATCTTTCAAGGCTATCCCACCCGTAACAGGGATAGTCGTATGTTTAACCACCGCCGTGACAGCCGAATCCACCGCCGGTGTCTTTAGGAGTTCCAAGGCATCCTTAGGCAAGGGATATAGCTTTTCCATAGCTCGAGTGACCCTCAGAGAAGACTCTGGCAGCTCCCACTCCTTGGAAACGATCTGTAACACCTTGTGATGGAATGGGAAGGTCTGAGGAGGAGCCCGAATCCCCGCCATGGCGATATCCCCCGTAGAAGTATCAGCGTCCTGAGGGGGCGCCGTCAGCTCAAGCTCTTGCAAGACATGGAGGATAAGAGAGCTTAACTCCTCTTTGCCAAATAAGCGCAGCACCTGGGGGTCATCCCCCTCCACGGACAGCTGTTCGTCCGCTGCCAGCAAATCCGAAGGCTCCTGGGGACTCAGAACCGGTTCCGCGTCCCCTGCGCCCTCAGCCCCCCCCCGCGGGCGGGGGGGGGGCTGAGGGCTGAGGACCCCACGCCCGACGGATTCCCCTGGGGCAAGGAAGGTTTAGGGATCTTGGGGGGAGAAGGGACTTCTGCTTCCCAACCAGATTCAGCCTGTAAGAACGCCTTGTGCATCAGGAGCACAAAATCGGAAGAAAAAGGCACCGATCGTTTTAAATTCCTGGCAACAGCCCCTGAAGGAGGAGGGGGGCGGGGGCTTCCCGAATCGGCCGGGGACCGCAGATTTCGCTCGCCCGGGGAGGGGGGAGGGGAGGTTTCCTCCTCCGATGCCTCCGAGTCTGCCTGCCGCGTGGCCAAGATGGCCGCCGCACTCCTCCCCGATGGAGGAGGGGCCGAAGAGCGGCTGCTAGCAGCGCCGCGATGCTGCGGCGAAGGAGGCAGGGAAAGATCGCTGCGGGCAGCACTCGGCCCCCGGGAGGGTCCCCCGTCCCCGGGGAGACATCGGGGACAGAGGCCCTCCCTGGAGAGTCGCGCCCCCGCTCCCGCACAGGCCACACAGGCCGAAGATCGCGGCATCACGGGCAGAAAATGGAGCCCTGAAGAAAAAAGGCGCCAAAACCGAGGTGAGTGCTAACCCCTCACCAGCCCAGTGCGCCGGGTGACTAAGCCACCCTCTCCGGGGTCCGCAGAGGCTCTGGCAGGCCGGGGTGTAAGGAACAAGCCCACTGCCTGTTACCAACAGGGCTGTAGTGTCTAAAATCAAAAGTTCCTTTTTTTTTTTTTTTTTTAAACCCCCTTCAGGGTTGGGACCCCTGGAATTGGGGGGGGGGGGAGGGTGACCGGCCCACCGGTAAGCTCTCCCCCAGCCTCAAGGACCGTCTAGTCCGGGAACGTTCATAGGGTAGGTCCCTATGTGCCTGCCCCACACTGAGCCCAAACCGCGCTGCGCACAACCAAACACACCACAGACAGGACAGAGAGAAGAAAACCAAATGATCTGTCCCCCTAATAAAACGTCTAGTTTTTCTTTTCCCCTAGTACGAACACACTGACCAGGGCAGGACCGCAGGGTTATGCCTCTCAATCTGCTGGAGTCAGAGAATATACTGAGGGATCGCAGGTGGCACACTAGTATATCTAGGGGGTGCTTTCAGTTTTCTCTCTGACTCCATCTGCTGGAGGGGAGGCATAACCCAGCTGTCTGGACTGATCCTAATACGTACAGGGAACTTCGGTATATAAAAATTAAAAATAAATAAATAAATAAATAACTTATTCTCTACCCCACGTCCCTCGTAATTCAGTTGCTTGTCTATTGTTTTTGATATAAAGAGCGACTCCTCCCCCTTTTCTGTTCTTTCTTAGCAAGTTATAGCCCGGAATATCCATATGCCAATCATGAGAATCAGTGAACCAGGTCTCCGTAACAGCAATGCTGAAACCAAGTGAGCTGTCCTAGAATTTTATGTGTAACTGGACTTTAGTAGTGCTTGGCTTAATTACTCCTCACTGTGCAACTGATTATACCATACCCAGAAAGTCTAGAGTCCTGTGTTCCTCTTTTAAAAATACATAGGGTTTTCAAAACAATGACTAGTAAAATATTATATAACCACAATACATCAGACAGACAGTAAGAACCTGCAGAAATAAGATTACTATCAATTGGAAAAACATTTTTTGTTATATTATTCAGCCTCACACAAGACAGAACAGGAGAATTAAGCAATGTCTATTAGAAAACAATAATCCTGCCCACCACAAGAACAGATTCTACACAGCAGAGATAAAACAAACAATTTTGGGACTATACACAATAAAAAGTTAGATTAAATTAGATTTAGCCAAAGCAGGAGACCAGTGGCACGTTAAATATTTCAGTAATATTTATCTACATTTAGTCTAAATATTGTTTCTATATTTGGTTAGCTCTCCTCCGATACTACTGCTGTTTGTCTCCTTCCCTCCTCATTCACCTTTCCCCATCTCCTTCCTGGTGTCTAAAATTTGGAGGTAATACCCCAAGCTGGACCAGACAAAATTTAACAAGAGCTTGAATTACAGAGGTCCCAGCATCTCCTAATGTCTTCATGGGACCTCTGCAATGACTAGTCATAGACAAGCAAGAGCAGCTTCAGAAGCTCCCAATTTTCTCTGCCTCTAGCGGGTACTGTGACCCTGCTGTTTTCTTGGAGGTCCTGACTAAAGGACTTCCATGAAGCATTCAAAGAAGCAAGTGCATAGACAATGCTTTGAAGATGCTCAAGAATCCCCATGCACAGGGTTGGACTGTGGGCAATGCAGCATTATTTCCTTGGCAAACATGTACACAAGAGACTTCCGAGTTGAAGCCGGTCAGATGCACACATTAATTTGGCTGGAATGAAGGTGCTCCCGTCCCGAAGCCATTGACCTAAATCTGTTGCATGCCCACATACACACACACACCACTCTACAGTCCTGCCTCTGCAAATCTGTAGTTGCAGTCCTGAGAGTTATATGCTTGGTCATCTCCTGTTTCTCTGATAGCCTGCAGACTTTAGAAGAAGGGAACTAAGCCAGCTGTGTGGCTCAGGTGCTGGTTTGCTCAGACCAAGGCAGGGTGGGGGGGGGGGAAGGCGGCAGTCCCCTGACAGCCAGCCGGCAGTGCTGAGGGTATAGCTTAAAGGAAGCGCATTTCCAACCCTTGAGCTGGTGAAGTTCCTTGCGCCATCTGGGCTGGAGGGCATAAGGGGATAAAGCACAAAATAAAGAGGCCGTTCACTTAGCACACAGACTCTTTCTGAAGAACATTAGGAGGCCGATATTAAAAAAAAAACCAAACACCTCAATTCCAAAAGTTAGGTCCCTAAGGTTTTAGCTGAAAATTCACATAAATTTAGGGTTGCAAAACTCAGGGACCTAAATTTTGGGCTGTTATTTATTTTCCTAGATGGGGACGGTAACTTTTAAATAGCCATGCGCAGGCACAGGGTCACACACATGCGGCTCGCGCCAAAGGATGCAGCCATTTTATAACATACGTGCATTTACACGCACATGGTCTAAAATAGGCTTTACGCACATACATGCGCGCACAATTTTATATAGTCATGCGTATGTGCATGCAAATGCCGTCTTTACCGCGCAAGTGGGGGAATTTTTGTAGACACACGCCGATGCAATTACAATTTTCGTAATTCATTCCCAGTTCATCCAGGTAACGGATATGACTTTCTAATCCCCCTAGTTAACTAGCCTACCTTTTACCTTGTTAGTCCCAACCCATAAAACCCCGCTGCCTAGCCAACATTTTTTTGTTTCATGACTCATACGCCATCCATAGCAGATGAGCACTTGTGCACATAAACACTTACACGCTGGTTTCATTAAAAAATCCAGGAACACCCATGCCCCACCCAGACCAGCCCCTCCTCCTTTTTTGAAAAACAGTTTTGTACGCGTATTCGCGGACCAAATCTGTGCGGCGTGTGCCAGCCCAACTTCTGCGTGGATCTCCTGGCTTTGGCCCGCGTAGGACTTTTAAAATTCACCTTTTAGGTTCTTAAGTTAGGTGGATAGTTTTGAAAATCTAGGCTAAGCTCCCAACTTTGTTTTCCCGCTCTAACCATGCTCTTGTCGCCACCCACCTTTTAGGCTCCTAAATTTAGGAAGCTAGTGAAACTAGGAGTCTAAATTTAGAAACTCAGCCTTAGTAAATTTTCTAAAGGGACAATTTAGGAGCCTAACGCCAAACGTTAGGAGCCTAAACCATTTGAAAATCGACCCTGAGATGTTCAGAATTCCACATAAAAAATAACCCCACACACATTCAGTGATTTGTAAATCTTCACGCACTAAAAATGGTCTCATTGGAGATCGATGCTTCTGCTTCCCTCCACCATCTCTCAAAAGGAGTAATGGCTGGGAAGAAAGAGTCAGCCACGTACCGTCTGGTGAAATCGTGGGCAATGGGATCACAGTGCACGTTCCATTATCCAGCCTCCGACCATTTGGACAGGTGCAGACCGGGCCACTTGGACTCAGCAAACATAGCCACTCACACTTTTTCCTGTCACACGGATTGGTCACTAGAAGAGAAGAGAAAAATAAAGTAAAAAACACAGGAAAACCATCTTGAAGCACCCTCCAGCTCGGTCACACCATAGAGACACCACCTCAGCCTGTTCACTTGGCAGCCATTGATGGCCTGACCGAGGTCACGTGGCTGGAGAAGCTTCCTCTATTTCCCCACCTTGTGCTCACAGCCATTCATGGGTGTGCTTATGTCACTAGGGCTTACAATCAGTGAGACCAGCAAACACAGTCCTTAGCATAGGATGCGAAATACTGCCCACCACTCTAATTTTAAATGGACCTGGTGGCAACCCTGCCGAAAAAAAACAAACCAAAGAGAATCTTATTTGCATAGAAGAAATGATCGGACTGGGGCAGTTTAGTCCTTGAAAGGAAGTGGCATGGGAAGAAGAAGTGGAGTGGGAGTAAAATAGAAAACGTGATGACCATGAAAGAATGACAAGGTACAAGAAGGTTTAAAAAGAGGCAGTTGGGCCCATGCTACAAATTGGTAGTGCATATGGCAGGAGGTGTGTCAACTGCTATTGACCCACTGCAAGCTACCCCTCTTTTCAATTACATTTCTGTTTTCCTAATTTTGTAAAATGTTCTATTTTCCAGCAATCCCATGGGTGCTGTACAAGAAGCAGATTTCACTAGGTCTAAACATTGAGAAGGCAGGATTGACTAAATGACCCCCTGTATCTGCTGAGACAGAAGATTCTTACTCCTCATTTGATCCCAGAACTATAGGGTGAAGGGGTGGAAATCAAATGGAGAAATTACTTACCTGATAATTTCGTTTTCCTTAGTGAAGACAGATGGATTCAGGACTGATGGCTTTTGCTCCCTTGCTAGCAGATGGAGAAGGAGTCAAGTTTCAAAGCTGACATCACCTTAGATACACCCCTGCAGTGACCTCAGCCATTCAGTTTTCTCTTCAAAAGCCATTGTGGACATACTATTGAAAAACCTGATTAAAAACGGATAATTGTAACTGTACTCAACCAAACATAAACACTGAATCCCAGCAAGATTACAGATGCCCTGATCTAGGGATTGGGCGACGGTTTACCCATAATCTCTTGGAATCAATATTCACTTCCCAGATGATTCCTTGGCACTGCTCTTGGGCAGCCATGGGCGGGATGCTGAGTCCATCTGTTTACACTAAGGAAAATGAAATTATTAGGTAAGTAATTTCTCCATTTCCTAGCGTGTAGCCAGATGGACTCAGGACCAATGGGATGTACAAAAGCTACTCCCAATTAGGGCAGGAGTCTTCCCGCAGTCCGTTTAGCACCACCCTTGCAAAGGCTTCTCGTCAAGTCTGGAGAAGGTGTACAAGGAAGACCACATTGTTGCTTCGCAGATGTCAACGGGAGACAGTAGCTTAGCTTCCACCCAGGATACTGCCTGAGCCCTAGTGGAATGAGCTTTAAACTGAAAGGGTAAAGGCTTTCTTGCCTCTACATAAGCTCCCGTGACCACCTCCTTGATTCAGTGAGCTATGGTAGCCCGCAAAGCTGGTTCTCCTTGCCTCCTTCCAATGTGAAGAAAGAACAAGTGGTCCATCTTGCACACTGGTTCTGAAAGTTCCAGTTACCACATTACAATCCTATTGACGTTTAAATGGCGGAGGTGGTGGTATTCTTCCGTGTCTTTGTGCCTAGCTAGGGATGGCAACGAAATGGACCGATTCACATGAAACTCAGAGACTACCTTGGGCAAGAAGTTGTAACGCCCCTAGGGCCATCCGGAGGAATGGTTCCCTACATGACAATGCCTGTAGTTCAAAGATGCGTCAAGTCAAGCATATCGCCATCAGGAACACTGTTTTCAGGGTTAACAGGCGTAAGGACAGATTGTGCAATGATCGAAAGGAAGGCCATGCCAAAAATTCCAATACTAGATTAAGATTCCATAATGGAACTGGCCACCGAAATGGTGGCCAGAGATGCTTTACCCCTTTTACAAAATGGGCTATGTCCAGATGCGCTGACAGGTGGGTTCTGTTCACCTCGTCTCTGAAACAGGAGAGAGTTGCTACCTGGACCTTCAAGGAGTTAAGGGACAACCCTTTATTCAAGCCATCCTGTAAAAATTCCAGAACTGGAGGGATTTTGGCCTTCCGAGGGGCAACACCACGTTCCTCGCACCAGGCCTCAAAGAACGTTGAGAACTTTGAGAATGTTGAGAACTTCCTTGTGCGGTAATTACTGCTGCCGAATATCCCTGATTCGTGAGTGAGTCCTCTCAAGGGCTAAACTGTAAGACAAAATCGAGTCTGATCCTCGTGAAGGAATGGACCTGTGAGGTGGGAGGCACGGGGGGGTGGGGGTGTCTCCACCAGAAGCCTCCTCACGTTTGCATACCACGAGCGCCTGGGCCAATCCAGAGCCACTAGAAGGGCTAATGACCTGTGGTGCTCAATTCTGCGAATGATCCTGCCTAGCAGTGGTCAGGGAGGGAAGGCGTATAGTAAGTCCTCTTCTGGTCAGGTCTGAACAAGGGTGTTGCTCCCCAGGGACCGCTGATCTCTTCTGCGACTGATCAATTGGGAAATTTTCACATTGTGAGATGCGGCCAGCAGGTCGATAGACGGGAGGCCCCAGCAATCTACCAGTTGCTGAAAGGCTCTGGCCGACAACACCCATTCTCCTGGATCCAGACTCTCCTTGCTTAGAAAGTCTGCTCTGACGTTGTCTTTTTCTGCAATGTGGGAGGTCGAGATCGTTTGTAGATTCATTTCCGCTCATTCTATACGGAGATCTATCTCCAGAGACACTTGCTGGCTCTTGGTTCCTCCCTGGCGGTTGATGTAGGCTACCGTTGTTGTGTTGTCTGACATCACACGGACCGCCTGACCCTGGAGTAAGTGGCTGAACTGTAGACATGCCAATCTGACTGCCTGGGCTTCCAGGCTGTTTATACTCCAGAGGTCTTCTTCCTTGGTCCAATGTCCCTGGGCTGTCAGTTCCTGACAGTGAGCTCCCCAATCCCGGAGGCTCGCATCTGTCATGAGGACCAGCCAGTTTGGCAGGGACAGGTTTATGTGAGTTTCCTGAAGCCACCACTGGAGCAGAGAACATACTTCCATCGGTAGGTAGAGGCGAATCAAATAGTCTTGACAGCATGAAGCGTTGAAGTGGCCGCATATGTGCTCTCACCCACGGCACTACCTCCAGGGTTGATGCCATCAAACCGAGGACTTAGCTCCATACCTTGGGGTGTATCGTGTTTGTCAACCAACGCACTCGGGATATTAACTTCCTTATCCGCGAAGGTGGGAGGAAGACCTTGTCCTGCTTGGTGTTGAACCATACTCCCAGATATTCCAAGGACTGGGAGGGCTTGAGGCTGCTTTTGTCCTTGTTTATGACCCAACCAAGCTCCTGATGCAGGGACATCACCCTGCTGGTCATCCAGAGACTCTCTTCAATGACTTCGCCCGGATCAACCAGTCGTCTCAAGTACGGGAGCACCAGGATTCCTTCTTTCCTCAGTGCCGCTGCTACAACCACCATAATCTTGGAAAATATTCTAGGGGTGATGCCCAGGCCAAAGGGCATCGCCCACAACTGATAATGGTGGCCCAGTACCGCAAAGTGTAGGAAATGCTGATGTTCTTGCTGGATTGGAATATGAAGGTAGGCCTCGGAGAGGTCCAGGGAGATTAGGAACTTTCCTGGTTGTATGGCCATTATTGTGGAATGCAGAGTTTCCATGTGAAAATGGATTAACCATAGGTGTCTGTTGACACTCGAGTTCCAGAATGGGGCGAAAGGAACCTTCCTTCTTGGGTACGATGAAATAGATGAAATAAAGTTCCGTATTTTCCTGGGATGTAGCACTAGAATTATAGCCTTCAATTTGAGAAGCCTTATCAAGGTAGACTCCACTGCCTGCTTCTTGTGCTGGGAGTGGCAAGGAGACATCATGAACATGACCCGAGGAGTGCTGCGAAACTCCAGTGTGTATCATCCTCATATGACATCCAGTACCCATTTGTCTGACGTGATCTCGATCCACCACTGGTAGAAGAGGGATAGTCGACCCCCTATCTCCTCGTTCTATGGATGGGTCAGCAAAACTTCATTGTGGAGTTCGGGTCAAACTTGAGCCCGAACCTGCCCCTCTCTTGGGCTTTTGGCTCCAAAAGGACTGAAACCTCCCTGAGGCCTGAGACCTCTGAAATGCTGAGTTTCTGTAGGATCAATTTTATTTATTTATGCAAATTTTATATACTGTTACACAGAACACAAGATTCTATCTTTACAGTTTACATAGTAAAAAACATTATACAACGGTTAGAAACAGAATAAATACAATAAAATTCAATAAAAAATGAAAACAAAATAACTAAAATCTACTCATTAAAAATAAAATAAATATAGTTAAGAAAATAGAAATAAGAAACCCTCTGTCAATCTTTAGTTTCTCAATTACCCTCTTTGGCATTGGTTCCATATGCTTGCTTAAAGCACCATGTTTTTAGGTCTTTCTTGAATTTCTTCAAGTTCTCCTGTACTCTAAGTTCCAGTGGTAGGCTGTTCCAGAGTTTTGGCTCTGCAATCGAAATAGCTCTGTCCTTCACTTTGCTGAGGTGAGCAGATCTAACAGTAGGCACTGAAAGTAACCCTTTATTTGCTGACCTTAGTTCTCGTTAAGGTACATGGAGTTTGATAATTGAGTTCCGTCAATAGCGTTGGGCGCCCCTGGATCGACCCCTCATAGGTGATGGGCATTGTGATGGCTTTCTCTTATCTTTTGTTAGCTGGGGGACTAGAGATTCATCCCACTTACTGGCCAACTCTTCCAATTCGCTTCCGAAGAGGAGTAATCCTTTAAAGGGCATTTTTGTGAGGTTAGCCTTAGAGGTCGCATCTGCTGAACAATTTCGCAGCCATAGCTGTCTTCTGGTCGTGATCACGGAGGCCACTCCTCTGGCCGAGATACAGACTAGGTCAGAGCCTGCGTCAGCTAAAAAGGTGGCGGCAGGTTCCATAGCTTCCCTGGAATATGCCCCTGAGTCATCCACTTCTCTAGAGAAGAGGAGCAGGCAAGAGCGAGCCACCAGGGCACAGCAGGAAGCAATCTGCAAGGTTATTGCTGTTGCGTCAAAGGCTTGCTTAAGGATGGACTCCATCTGCCTATCATGTGCATCCTTTAAGGCCGCTCCTTCCTCCACTGGAATAGTTGTTTGCTTCGAAACAGCGCAGACCAGCGCATCCACTTTAGGGAAGCACAGACATTCTCTCGCCGCTGGATCCTGTGGGTATAGAGTTTCTACTGCTCGACCACCTTTAAAACTTGCTTCAGAGGCATCCCATTCTAGGTCAATCAATTCCTGGATGGCGTCCAGCACAAGAAAATAGCAAAAGGCTTTCCGTAGAGACACCAGAATGGGATTCTTCTTAGATTCCGCCATGGAGTCTGCCCCAGGAACTCCCAGCATCTTCAGAGTTTGGGAGACAAGGGCCAGCAATTCGTCTCTATGGAAAAAACGTAACATGGTCCAATATGGTTCTAAACTTGGAGGGATTTCTCCATCCTCCAAGGAATCTGGATCCCCTTATTTGTCTGTGCTGTGTGAGTCCCTGCCAGGGCTGCCCTTGGTGAGGCGAGGCATGTCCCGAGGTGTGCCGATAGGGCTGGGAGAGGGAGGCCTTACCGGCTGTGGTTCTGTCCGGCAGAGGCGCCTGTACAAAGGCTTGAAGGCATTGAAAAACTTCTACTCAAGAGAAGGCCGCCGGGTCCATACCTAGCCTAGGAGGAACTGGAGTAGGTGCCATTGAATTTCCCTTTCCTATGGAAGACCCAGCCCTAGGATTATCAGATCCGGGGTGCTTCCGGTTAAGGTTGTGGCAGGCCCATCCTCTGCATGAGAATTGCCGGGCTTGGTAAAATCTGGGGAGGACAACTCTCCCTGGGCTTCCTCACTGTGCTGACATAAGAAAGAATCCAGGTCAGATTGAGTAGACCTAATATGGCAAGCAGCATGAAAAGAATGGCGCTTATGTTTCTTTGCTGCCTGAGCCATTAGAGATGGCAGTTGGGAATTCAGGTGGCTCGCGCTTGAAGACTTTGTGTGCACCCAAGCAGGCCATGGTGAGGTGCACGTACAGCCCGAGTGCTCAGGAATACTGTGCCTAAGTTGTTGTGTGCGCGAAGTTGTGCGCGTAAGAGTATGCACGAAGTTGTCTGTGTGCGTGCGCATGCCGTTGTGCGCACACAGCACGTGCGCAGAGCCGGCATGCACTGTGCGTACAGACGCATTATGGAGAGCAATGCAAGGTGTACAAAACTGCAAGCAAGATGGCACCGATGTGGCCTACCACATGGTGTGCCAACTAAGCCTGAAACGGGACCTAGCCCATTGGGGGGCCGCTCAACCCCTCAGAAGCCCACTTCTCTTTGCAGCAACAGAACGGGAATGTTGGTACGGCGCGCCGAACAAGGAGACCAGAGGAAGTCTGACTGAAACCCCTCCAATGTCTCTGAACAGGAACTGCTTTTCTTGTATTTTTTACTTACCTGGGCTCAGCGCTTACTGGCTGAGAACAGAGACAGTCTCCAGCTGTGGGGGGAGAGGGCTTTGGCCATCACCGCCACACTTGGCTTCCTGCACCCACTGCCTTTTAGCTGCTTCAGCAGCAAAGTCCACACTGGGAACCAGCTACCGGACCAAGGTAAACCTCTGAGGGATCTCGGAAATCACCTCAGGAATTCTCCTGCAGTTTAGGTATCACTGCAGGAGAGTGGGGCTCAATCTTTCTCCAATTTAAAGGTAAAATTTCCTCTTCTAAACAGTACTGCGATCTCGATGGGGAAGGATTGTCCACATCTGCTAGGAGACAGAGAGATACTGAATGGCTGAGGTCACTGCAGGGGGTGTATCTAGGATGACGTTAGCTTTGAAACTTGACTCTGTCTCCATCTGCTGGCAGGGGAGCACATAACCCATTGGTCCTGAGTCCATCTGGCTACACGCTAGGAAACTGTGCTTGCAGAAAAGCTGCAGTGCAGCCAAAGAAACAAAATAATAGAAAGTAAGTGTTTGGTGCAACACCCCCCCCCCCCCCCTTCTTGTCATGTCTCCTGGCTTAGTGCTCTACAATTGGAAATTCTCCTGTCGCTGCCAGGGCTAGCTGAACAGGAAGGGGGGAGGAAAAAAGAGCCGAGCCCTTTGCCATGTCACCCTCGCACTCCAGGCATGGGGATTCCCAAAAGTTTGTAGACGGTAATAGTTTGTAGATGGTATAGCAGAAGTGGAAAAGACCCTGGCAGCGGCAGGAGAATTTCCCATGGTGGAGCGCTAAGCCAGGAGGCATGACAGGAAATGGGAGGGTTTGCACAGGGCGGCAAACCTTGAGAAGGTCCGCACTGGAGGCTATGGTGGCTTTCCTCCCACCTGCCCTAACATCGATAATGTGTTCAAGTAGTAATCGTGCGTGGATACTCAGTATCTCGATTCAGTATGTAATATGGTTCTTATGTCATGGCACCTTTCACTGGGGGAGGCAGGTAAGGAGATCCGCCTGATCCTGGCTGGGGCAAGGACCCCCTCTTTACCAAGGGAAAAGTGAATCGGGGTATCTGCTTAGGTGGACATCATGTTGCACAACTCACCAGGCAGGCAGACAGCCAGCCGCACGATGGAAGGCCTCCAAATGTCGAATGGCACATGTTGGGCCCCAAACCTTAGGATCATGGCGGAGGCCCAGGGAATCGACGCAGCCCTATTGCATGGCAAACTCTGTGTGGAAGGCAGGTTGCCAGATACAAAATGAGTAGGATATGTTGATTTGAAGATTGCATTATTAAAGCTGGAGCCTATTTAATTCAACAAATGTTTTCCAGAGTCTAATTGCAGTAGGGGAGGGGAGGGAAAAGAAAGAGGATCCTGACTGCCTGTGTGTTTTCTCTTTCCCCTTGGCATACTATGTTTCTTACCAAGCAAATTTAGTTCGCCTGCATCAAAAAAAAAACAAAACTCACAATAATAAAACGGATCTAGAAACACAAATCTCAAATTAAATTTCCATGTTATCATTTGCTTAATGAGATGTTGCTTATGATTTGATAGCTCTGAGAGGGGATCCTCAATTCCATCCTTCTCCATGTGTGCAATATGAGCCAGATATTCAGAATGTCTAGGTGCTTAGCTTTCAGAGTTAGGTGCCTAGACTTTGAAATAAAAAAGAAATTGCTGTGTACCTAAATGTGGGTGCCTTTTTTATTTTCTTATTAGTTAATTCAATTTGTTTACATGCCCTATCATTAAAGCCCTGGGGGAGTTAGAATCTATTTAGAAGATCCACATATTCTGGATATCTGGAGAAATGTAATCTTGCCTGATAATTTCCTTTCCTTGAATCCTGTCATACCAGTCCGTTTGAGTGAGCTGTGTCTCTCTGCCAGCAAGCAGAGACAGAGAACTACAAGGTTTCTGTGACATCATTCACAGTACCTCATTAGTGTTTCCCAAATGTTTCAAGCTGAAGGCATATTAACAAAAATGTTGTGTGGCATAATACTGATATGGAGAAGCCTTTGTATGGTCAAACGAAGAGCTAGGGAAGCACCGACAGCTCCACAAGTCTCTCTTCCAAATTTTAATAGAAAGGAAGAGAAGGGATGGAGACACACATGAACTCAAAACAATGTACCAGTTCCCTCTATATACAAGTGCAGGAGAAGGGAGAAATTGGTGCGGTGTGGGTAGTTTAAGAAACATAAGAACATAAGAAATTGCCATGCTGGGTCAGACCAAGGGTCCATCAAGCCCAGCATCCTGTTTCCAACAGAGGCCAAACCAGGCCACAAGAACCTTGTGGCCTAGTTATCGCATGTGACTACTAGAGCTCAACCACTGGTGCTACTCCCAACACTCAGAATGAGTCACATTCAGTGCTCAGTGCACCCTCCACACTCTCCCCGTCTCACTCAGCCGGGAATACAAAAAGCTGGAAGGACAAAGCTCAGGAGAGGAAAATGAAGACATGGTTATGCGCACAGTGTGTGTGTCGCACAAAATGAGGCACGGCTTTCCTTGTCCTGCATGTGGCCCTTTAATTGCTACAAGGCTCAGCATGCTGCAGCTAGGAAAAAGAGGCATGCATGTCCTCAGAAAAAAAAGCTCATATATTTTTTTAAGAGCCACTGCTGGTGTCTCTTGTTGCTGTGAGGTGCTGAGAGCAGAGACCAGGTGCCGGTCTGGATCCAAGCATCACGCAGCGGTGACTTTTCTGTGGCACAGCTGATGAGGTCTGAAGGCACACACACTGGTTGGGAAACACTGCAGAAGATGAGTTTGGGCAGCAGCAAACACTGTCGGTGTACTTCTGTGAAAGCTAATCAACTGAACAATCATTAGAAGAGCAAACAATGGATAACTTTTGTAATTTACTTTTCAGAAATAGGAACTACTCCAAGACCTTCTCGCCTATCTTCCTCCCCATAGGAATGGGAAGGTTTTAAGAAGGCAATGGATTAGCAGGTCCCACTCCCTTCTGCTTTCCCAACAAATAAACCACTAATTTCTGTTCTTTTGCTACCCTAGACTGACCTGGGAGGTAATGGCAGAATTTAAGGAAAGGAAATTATCAGGTAAGGCTAAATTTATCCTTCCTTATCATCCTGTCATACCAAGCCAGACAAGTGGGATGCACCCAAGCTTCCCTCATACTGGGTGGGAGGAGGTCCAGGCTGCTCTCAAGACTTCCGCTCCAAAGGCAGTGACATTCCTAGCCTGGAAGTTGAAGCAACGATGCTTAGCAAAGGAATGCAAGGACAACCAAGTCATTGCCTTGCAAATATCTTATGGAGAGACCTAAATTCAGTCCAAGAAGCTGCTTGAGTTTCTCTTGAATGTACTGTCAACCCTTCTGGAACTGGTAGCCCCTGTCCAATATATGCTACAACAATATCTTCCTTAATCCATCTGGCTACAGAGAACTTAGAAGCCACCTTGCCCTTATGAAGCCAGCTAAACAGGACAAACAGACTATCTGTACCTCAAAATAGTCCTACTTACTTCCAATTTAAGTAGACTTCTATTCTTGCCCTTACATTCTTTCAGTCTATACTCACTGGTTAGCATGAAGGCCTAAGACCAACCTTAGATAAGAATGGGGGCACTGGTTGGATCACTACTTCTTTCTCTGAAATCAACAAGCACGGGATCCCTGCAGGACGTGGCCTGCAGCTCTTGAGATGCGTCTCACTAAACAGACTGTAATCACAAATATAAATCCTGGAGTTTTGCCTGTT
The DNA here is from genome assembly GCF_901001135.1 of Rhinatrema bivittatum. Lineage (NCBI taxonomy): Eukaryota > Metazoa > Chordata > Amphibia > Gymnophiona > Rhinatrematidae > Rhinatrema > Rhinatrema bivittatum. Next base: position 284,225,825 of record NC_042617.1, on the reverse strand, counting down.
TAACAGGCTTAAAGGGAGCTCCTGCTATAGCCATAAACACCAGGCTGAGATCCCAAGAAGGGACCACTGGACAAAACGGAGCTCAGAGATGCTTTATACCCTGCAAATAGCGAGCCATGTCCGGATGTGCTGTTACCGAAGAATCTTGAACTGTTCCCCTATAGCAAAAGGTTCCCAAATGGGGGTCAAGAAATCAGTGGATGGGGGAGGGGGGGGGAGGTCCACAAGAAAAGGGCTGTTCCCTCTCCACATGGACCTCCACTTCAATCTGCAACTGGCAGCAGGGATCATCACAGAGCCTGCGAGGGTGCACTGACTGACAGGCCCTGCACGCTCTGCTGCTGCTGCTGCAACCCCTGCTTCCAACTGCTTGGCTGAGTGGGGAGGAAAAAGCAAGTGAAGGAGGGGAGGAGGAGTGCAATTCTGGTGTCATCATATGGGGAGGGGGGGGTGTCATGTTCATTTTCAAGTTTAAAATGGGGTCACACCAGATAAAAGTTTGGGATGCAGCGCCCTATAATACAAGACTGCCACCTGAACCTTCAGGGAACTGAGACACAGCCCCTTTTTCAAAGCCCTTTTGTAGGAAAGATAAGTGTAACAGAAGCCTTGAAAGGGGATAATGCCTGTTGCTGACACCAAGCATCAAAGATCCCCGGGACCCGAAAGATATGTTAAAGAAGTGGACTGCTTCCTAGACCTCAACATGGTCTCAATCACAGGGGTTGACAGACCTCACTTGCATTAAGCGAGCCCTTTCAATGGCCAAACTATAAGCGAGACATGAGCTGGGTCATAACAGGCCCTTCCCATTGGCAACACAGAAACATGACAGCCGAAAAGATCCATTCGGCTCCTCTTGTCTGCCCATTCACACAACTGCTTAACTCTACAACCCTACCCCTCGCTCAAAGATCCCCTGTGCTTGTCCCATGCTTTCTTGAATTTGGATACTGTCCTTGTCTCCATTAGGAAGCTGTTCCATGCATCCACCACCCTTTCTATAAAAAAAAACAAAAAAACTTCCTCAGATAACTCCTGAGTCTATCCCCTTTCACTCACATACAGACCGATACAGTACCGGCGGAGCGCACTGTTAACCCGCGGTTGGACAAGCATTTTCGACGCATTAGCTTTACCCCTTATTCAGTAAAGGGTAATAGCGCGTCAAAATCGCGCGTCCAACCCCCCCGCCCCCCGAAACTAATAGCGCCCGCAACATGCAAATGCATGTTGATGGCCCTATTAGTTATTCCCGTGCGATTCACTAAGTAAAATGTGCAGCCAAGCCGCACATTTTACTTTCAGAAATTAGCGCCTACCTAAAGGTAGGTGCTAATATCTGCCAGCACCGGGAAAGTGCACAGAAAAGCAGTAAAAACTGCTTTTCTGTGCACCCTCCGACTTATCATGGTATATTAAGTCGGAGGTCCCAAAAGTAAAAAATAATTAGAAATTAAAAAATTAAAAATCAGCCCGCGGCTTGAAAACTGGACGCTCAATTTTGCCGGCGTCCGGTTTCCGAACCCGTGGCTGTCAGCGGGTCCGAGAATCGACGCTGGCAAAATTGAGCGTCAGCTGTCAAACCCGCTGACAGCAGCTGCTCCTGTCAAAAAGGAGGCTTGAGGGACGCGCTAGTGTCCGTAGCGCCTCCTTTTACAGCGGGCCCTAATTAGCATATTTTTATTTACTGGATCGCGCGCACAGGACACTGGCCTGGGCGCTCGCTGCTCTCCCGCGTTTCTTTCTGTATCGGCCTGATAAGATGTTAATTTTTGTTGGTACTGCTTTGCTTTTACGCATGTTACACTAACCCTGCCTTAAACTTTGGATGTGAGTGGGCTATAAATCTTTTTAAATAAATAAACGAATGACCCCCTTATTCCAGAGACTCCTTTCTGTTGAAAGAGAAGTGCCTCTTCTGCACTGATACCTCAGAGGTATCTAAATATCTCTATCATATCTTTCTTTTCCCACCTTTCCTGTAGGGCGGCAGTTCTCAGTGAGTGTATTGCGACACACTGGAGCACAAAGGTGTGTTGCTGTCCTCTACCGGGCCTAACAGGATACTGCACTCTTCTCTTGCTGCACAGAGGCCTAGCAGGTCATGGCTGACCTCCTCCACAGTGGCAGTGCCACCCTTTCCATCTCCCCCTTTTCCCCATCCCCCGACACAGTGCCGGGACTACGGAGGAAAAGGGGTGGGAATGAAACTGTGCTTGCAGAAAGACCGCGATGCTTCCGAAGAAATAAAAAAAAAAAACCAAACAAAGCAGAAAGTAAGCGCTAGGCCTATCTGCACACCTGCAGCACTCAGGCCTTTTGTCAAACCCTGCTCCTTGTACGGGTTTCCTGATTAATAGGAAGCCCATGCAGCAGGAGGGGCAGAGTCGCTTCAGAGCATGAGCGCTGCAGGCTTGCACATAGGCCTCAAACTTAATTTCTATTTTTTTTCTTTCTTTGGCTGCTCTGCGGCCTTTCTTCTAGCACAGTTTGATTCTCACCCCTTCACCCTGTAGTGCTGGGATCAAATGAGTCAAGCCAACAGAGGGAGCAAGACCCTGGATGGGGTCGTAATGAGAAGATGGAAAAAAAAATCAGTAGAACTAGGGGTCACGAAATGAAACTCCAAAGAGGAATACGCAGAACTAATGACAGGAAATATTTCTTCACGGAGAGGGTGGTGGAAGAGTCTAAGGAAGCTCTCCACACCATCATCCCCACTCATGACTAGTGACAATTTTCTGTAAAAAAAAAAAAGTATCAGGTTGGGGCCACCGAAAGCCTCTACTTCCACTTCAGCTGAAATGAGGAAAAGGAAGGAAGTTCAAACAGGTTTCATGTCAGTGACCTGGCAGAAAAATCACCACTGCCGAGGACCAAACATCTTCACTGCTTTCCTAACAGCTAATACCTCAAGAATAGTGCTTCAACCGTTCAGGAAGGAAGAAACAGAATGCGTGCCCCAAAATCATACCAGCAAACAAAAACGTGTTCCAGAAATGGAGGGAATAAGTACTTAAACCTGCAAAGGAAGTGGCATGAAAACAATGTCTAACTGGAAAAGATCCCAAGGTGGCACTGACCTTCAGGCTGTTTATACCGATGGTAGAGAACCACGTCACTGGCATGGTTTATTCCCGAGGTCAGGCTGACCACAGAGTCATTGCCAAACTTGTGCACTTTGAAGATGAGATTGTTGATGTACGTCACCCCATATATATAGTCTTCAAATATATCAATGCTGAAGGGATGATTTAGTCCTACAAAACAATAATTTAGTATTAAGCACATCTATTATGTTGTAAGAGATCCAAAACACCCCATATTTAAACTTTTTGTTTCAGAACTTGACCTTTTCTTTTCTGGCCTATCAAGTTTCCCCCTACTCCTTCAGACTTCCAACTGAACTGCAGCCAGGGCTGGGATCTGGCACAACAAGTCTTTATTTGCAATGACCTATGGGTTCTTCCTTTAGTTTTAGATCCCCTCCCCCCTCCCCTGACTCAGCCCAGCCATCACAGTGTCAGTGCCAGGGCCCAGGGGCCACAAATCACGGTTCCTTCCAGAACTCGGCTATCATGGATTCCAAGTCTGCCCATCAGGTGTCACCGTCGAGTAATGGCTGGGACTCCCTCCCCACTAAGTTGCAGACGCTATGAACACTGGCCCTCTGTAGCATCCCCAGTCGGCCCAGGGAATCGAACCTAGGGCTCTTCATCTGGTACTGCACTGTGTTGGCCTCTTTTTTTAAAATTTATTTCAGATATGGAAGTGTCTTCCATGTAGCAGTTTGTTTGCTTGTTTGTTTTCTGTAACTAAATACCTTGAATGAACTTTGCTGTTCCCTCCTTGACATGCAATGTGGTGCTTAATATCGAGAAGGTATCACTGATGCCCTGGAATGAACTCTTTAGGTGCCAGTTCCTGCACCGTCCATTAAGTGATAGCAAGGATGAAGAGTGAGGCAGTTATATAACCAAGAAGGGAATTCCGACATAACAGAATGAGTCCTTCTAAGGAGAGTTAGGCAATATCGCAATACCTTTCTTGCTGTCAATAGCCACAACTGGATCCGTGCCGTTGAGGCGAATGCTTCCAATTACTGACAGTTTGGCATCGGCCCAGTAAAGCCTCTCATTGTAGTAATCCACTGCCAAGCCTGTGGGTAGGAAACAAAAAAAACGCAACGACCACCATGCTGATGAATCTACTAAGACAATCCCTGCTTAAGCATTACCAAGGCTGAAATAATTTCAAATGCTTTGCAGTCCATGTGCTAACTATAGAATCTCAACATGTCATTTTTCCCTCAAGTAGCGTAAGATCATAAGATATGCCATGCTGGGTCAGACCGAGGATCCATCAAACCCAGTATCCTGTTTCCAACAGTGGCCAATCCAAGTTACAAGTACCTGGCAAGTATCCAAACATGCTTTTAAATACTAAAATGCTATTGTTACATGCAGGAGTTTGAAAGTAGTAATGGTGTATCAACCATCCAGTCGAGTGTAAGTATTTAAGATACAAACAGATATCAGTTCTCTTGGCATGAGGAAAGGGAAAACTATACACACTTCTAATTCAGGATAGCGTAAAAAGAAAAGAAAACACTTAAGAGGTCCATATTCAAAAGCATTTAACCGGTTAACTCAGAAGTTAGCCACCTAAATGAATATCTGGGCACTTATCTGGCTAATAAGGTAGCTGATTAGAATTTAGCTGGTTAAATTAGGGGCGTTCTGGAGGCGTAACTGGGAGGAGTTGTTAGCCAGCTAACTCCGATATTCAGTATGATTAAGTATAATTAAGTATAATTGGGCCAAAGACCTGTCCAAAAGTTAGCCGGTTATCTTTAAAATAGCCATCTATATTCAATAGTGAGGCTGCATTATTGAACATACATCACAGTAATGACTTTGTTTACACAACTGCAAATAGCAGTCGCTCTTACAATAGTGGATTTTTCAAGGTTATTAATTGGTTTTGTTTTTTTTTTTGCTTGCACCATTCATAAATGTATACAGAATCTCTCGGGGGAAAAACACAACCTGATACTTAGCCAGATCTGCTGTAGCATGTCGTCTGCCAACATAAGCGCCTTTATGAAAAAGCACCCTCAAGCCAGAAGACACCCCCTCAGGCTGTCAATTCGCAGATTAAATTCAAACAACGCCAGCTGTCAGATCATGAGAGTTTAATCAAAACTTGAGGGATGAAACCCTCCATCAGATCTTCTGCGTGGAAGAACCTTGGCAACCACACAGCACTGTTTGAGCGGAGTTACTCCCTGCTGCTTGCCTGCCCATGTTCGGAGGAGCACAAAGAAGTTGTGATCGCCAACCTTTTCTCCCAGCAGGGAGCCAGAGGTTGAGTTAAGACAACATAAGGCTTACCGGTGGGCCACTGTATATTGTCTTGCACCAGTGTCTCTCTCAGCGTCCCATCCATAGCAGCCGTTTCAATTTTAGGATGGTTACCCCAGTCTGACCAATACATTGTTCTTAAAGACAAAAATCAGAAAGAAAACAGTGAGGACATATTGATACAACAGCGAAAATATCTGTCCTATACACCTTTCTTTTGTTTTCGGTAAGTTTTTAGGCGTTCTTTACAGTAAGTTGAGAGTCACTTATGGCAACACTGGTTTTCATCCTTGTCTTTTTTTTTTTTTTTAAATGTAATAATTTTCCTTTGCCAAAAAAATTATGGTGCGTTGAAGACAGAGACAGAATTCAGCACGGTGCTTTCCATTTCAATATTCCCAAGGGAGGTAACGTGGACAGTCACTTTTGCAAAGCTGTTGGTGGAACCCTGCTGCTGCTCCTTCCCAAACCCCACCTTGGAGAGCAAGTGGTGGAATGATTGAGAAAAAAACAAATCTGCAGGCAGTGGAGAAACTGAAGGTAGGGGGAAGGAGGAGGAGGAGGGCGAGCAGCAGCCTCGATTTAGGAAAACTGGTTCTTACCTGCTAATTTTCGTTCCTGTAGTACCACAGATCGTCCATACTCCTGGGTTTTGCCTCCCCTCCAGCAGATGGAGACAGAGAAAGTTTTACTGCCACTGCCACATGAGGTGCCCACCTGCAGTTCCTCAGTATTGATCTGTACCCAAGCCAAAATCAAAACAAATACCAATACAATAACTAACTTTCACCAAAGCCCATGGACTCTGGGGCCTGGACATCCAAACGGTATTGCCTGGCGAAAGTGTGCAATGGTTTCCAAGATCTCTTGCGGCGAAACTTGCTGACACTCGGCCCAGGAGGCCCCCTGAAAATGGGTAGAATGAGCCCTTAAACCCTCCGGAACAGGGCGACCCTGACAGATAAACGCGGAACTAATAGTCTCTTTCAATCACTGCACAATTGTGGCTTTTGACTCCTTATGACCCTTTTTTGCACCACTCCATAGCACGAAAGGATGATCTGACAAGCGGAAGCTGTTCATGACCTTGAGGTACTGCAACAATGCACATTTTACATCCAAACGTCGCAACTCTTGTGCCTGAGGTGACGTAGGAACCAAACTTGGGAAGGACGGGAGCTCCACTGACTGATTTAAGTGGAATAATGACACTACCTTGAGCAGAAAGGAAGGAACTGTCATCAAGGAGACTCTCGAATCTGAAAATCTCAGAAAAGGCTCCCAAATGACAAGGCCTGAAGCTCTGAGATCCAGCAAGCCAAACAAATTGCCACCAAGAAAACCACCTTCAGAGTGAGATCTTTCATAGTAGCTCCTTTAAGAGGTTCGAATACGCCACACACATGTTCTTAAGGACTACGTTAAGGCTCCAGGAGGGACAAGGCTTCTGAACCGGAGAACACAAATACTTTGCTCCCAGGAGAAAACGCACCACATCCGGATGTGCAGCTAAAGATGCCCCTTGAACCTTACCTCAAAGACAGGCCAAGGCTGCCACCTGAACCCTGAGGGAATTAACAGATAAACCCTTTACTGAACCCTTTTGCAGAAATGCCAGAATATGTGCCACTGAGGCTCACACAGAATCCACCCCTTGCTGTGTGCACCAGGCCTCAAAAACTCTCCTCACCCTCACATACGCCAAGGAGGTGGAAGTCTTCCTAGACTGCAAGAGAGTAATGATGACCCCTTCCGAATAACCTTATTCCTTAATCACTCCCTTTCAAAAGCCAAGTCGCTAGACAAAAGCAAGTCGTCTGATGTGAAGGGAGGGGCTGCGGCAGTGTCATTCTTTGCAGCGCCGGTCTGTGGCACGAGGCTGTTGATCTATTCCCACTGAGTGCAGGAATGGAAGCCATTTTGCAGACTTTTGCAGCTCAAACCAAGTGTGCAGCGGGTGAGGGGAGCTCCCGTCCACGCTTTCGCCAGCCAATCTCAGCCCCGATGAGGCTTGGGGGGCCTGTGTGGGACAGTCATCGGAGAACTTAGATCCTCTGGTAGAGGATTCTGAAAGTTTTATTCCTTTTTCTCTGGAGTTTGTTGTTTTAATGCACAAGGCATTTTTGGCTCGCAAGGCTGCAGGCCAGCCCTCTCGCAAGCGTAAGGCAGAGGGTCCTCTGCTCAAGAAAAAGGCTAAGGTGTCCGGGGCCTCAGGAGCCATGAGGATTCGGAAGGTCCACGGGCAATCTGTGGCAGATACCACCGGCAATGCTTCCTCAGGGGATTCTGAGAGGGGGTTGTCCCCGGGGACTGGCTCTCCAGACACGGATCTGGATCAGCAGGGTCCGGTTGAGGAGTCGAGGCCTGGCCCAGCATTAGAAGATGACGATCCCAAGGTAATTCACCTCTTTCAGAAGGAAGAGCTGAAACCCCTGATTCCACATGTCCTGGCGGAGCTAGGCACAGTGGTCCCCCAGGGGAATCCTGACCAGGAGGAAGTGGACCCAGTTAAATCAGGCTTATGCGGACCGATCAAGACTTTTTCTTTTCATAGCAGTTGGTGGTCAGGGAGTGTGATACTCAGGAGACTGGACTTAAGGTGAACAGGGCTACGGTCAAGCTGTATCCATTGCCCGAGAACACTCTGGAACTCTTGCGAGTTCCGAAGGTGGATGCCTGTGTCTCAGCGGTAACAAAGAGAATGACCATTCCAGTGGCGGGGGCTGCAGCCCTGAAGGATGTGCAAGATAAGAAGCTGGCGGTGCATCTTAAAAAGATTTTTGAGGTGTCGGTGCTGGGCATCCGGTCTGCTGTTTGTAGCAGTTTTATGCTTCGTGCGTTGCTGCGCTGGGTGCAGCAGTTACAGGAAAACAGGGATCTGTCACTCTCGGTGTCTCAGCAGGAGGAGCAGAACGATGATGTCTGCAGTCTCAGCCAGGAGGCTTTAATGGCTGTAGAATTGGTCGGCCAGCATTTCCTCCAAAGCTCAGCTTGGAGCTTTGCCTTTTAAGGGCAAACTCCTTTTTACAGAAGATCTGTAGCAGCTTATAAAGCTTTTGGGTGACAATAAGGTGCACAAATTGCCAGAAGACAAGGCCAAGGGGCCTAAGGGATCTTTCCTGGGCCTCTCTTGGTATTGGTCCTAGAGGTGTTTTCATCAGAGCACAGCTCCGGTGGCTGGGCAGAGGAAAGCCTCGGGGAGGTCGCAGTCCTGGAACCAGTCCTTTCGAGCCCATAGGGCAGGCAGGGAAAGCTCCAGCCAGGGCTCTGGCGGAGCTAAGCCTTCACAATGAAGGGAGGCAGGCTCACTCCTCAATCCCGTCGTCTTGCCCAATTTTACGTTTCTCACAGAGCAGTGGATGATCAGGTTACAGTCCAAAGTTTGGAGTCTTTTGCAGGCCTGGGTGCCCAGGGTCTGGGATTACCTACGGGCCCTCAGCTCGTCTACCTTGGTACTCGTCCCTTGGGCATTTGCTCATATGAGACCTCTGCAGCACAATGGCACCTGGTGTCGGAGCTGTTTCATCTACTTCTTCCGTTTACTGACTTGGCCAGGTCCAGTCCATCATGATGGCTGTCTCCTCACTATTTGAACCTTGGAATGGACTTGGAGGTGCCACAATGGACAGTGGTCACTACCAATGCCAGTCTCTCTGGTTGGGGGGCAGTGTGTCAGTCCCAGTCGGTACTAGGGCAATGGTTGCCAGAGGAGGCGTCATGGTCCATCAATCGTCTGGAGATGAGAGTGGTATGGTTAGCTCTCCAGGTGTTCTTACCTATTCTGCGCAATTGCCCGGTTTGGATCCTGTCTGATAATGCCACGACGGTGGCTTACATCAACTATCAGTTGGGTACCAAGAGTTGAGTGGTTGCTCAGGAGGCGGAGATGCTGATGTCTTGGGCAGAGCAGCATCTGGCCTTGATAGTAGCCTCTCATATAGCGGGATCTGAGAATGTGCAAGCCGATTTTTCCCAGCCATCAGCAGTTGGACCCTGGAGAATGGGAATTGTCGGAAAAGGTGATGCGTCTCATTACTTGCAGGTGGAGTGTTCCTCATATGGATCTCATGGTGACTCAGCGGAATGCCAAAGCTCATTTTTTCAGTCGCAGAATAGAGCAAACAGCAGAAGGGGTAGATGCCTTGGTTCTTCTTTGGCCGAGCGATGTCCTTCATTACGTTTTTCTGCCGTGGTTTCTGGTGGGCAAGGTACTGAGGAGAACAGACATTCATCCGGGACGGGTGATCCTGATGGCTCCGAAGTGGCCCCAGAGGCCTTGGTTCGCTGTTCAATCTAGGTTCGCTGTTCAATCTAGTGGTGGCCAGACCATTACAGCTAGGGCATTTTCCAAACCTACTACGTCAGGGGGTCCATATTTTCTGATCAGGCAGCTCGCTTTTGTCTAGCGGCTTGGCTTTGAGAGGGGGCATCTAAGAAAAAAGGGATAGCTGGAGGATGTTATTACTACCCTGTTGCAGGCTCGAAAGACTTCCACTTCTTTGACGTATGCCAGAGTGTGGAGGGTTTTTGAGTCTTGGTGCACTAACCAAAGGATCGATCCTCGGCGGGCGTCAATGGTGCAGATTCTAACCTTTCTGCAGAAAGGGCTGATTCAGAAGGGCTTTATTGTGAAAGGTATGTCATTTACTTCTTTGAGAGTGCAGGTCTCAGCCCTGGGTGGTTTTCGAGGGAAGATTCGTGGAAAGCCCATAGCGGCGCATCTGGATGTTGTGCATTTTCTCAAAGGAGTTAAGCATTTACGCCCTCCTGTTCGTCCAGTGTGTCCATCTTGAAGCCTTAATTTGGTTCTCAAGGGCATGTGTGCAGTGCTGTTTGTGGGGCTTTTCCAAATTTGGAAGCTGGTGCACCTCATGCAAAAGAATTAAGACTTGTGTGTGTCAGAAGGGCTTTATTGTGAAATTTAGAGGTCATTAACAGTTTCAGATTGTCAGATCTCCTTTTTGTGCTATGGAGTGGTTCAAAAAAGGGTCAAAAGGCTTCAAAAGCCACGATTGCATATTGGTTGAAGGAGGCTATTGGTTCCGCATATATCTGTTGAGGGTGTCCTATCCCAGAAGGGTTAGGGACTCATTCTACCTGGTCCCAGGCGGCCTCCTGGGCAGAATGTCAGCTAGTGTCGCCGCAAGAGATTTGCAGGGCAGCTGCTTGGAAGTCTTTACATACCTTTGCTAGACACTACCGATTGGACATCCAGGCCTTGAATGTCGGCAGTTTCGGTGCAAGTGTACTTTGAACGGGACTCTCGCAGTCCCATCCCAGTTAGGGAAGCTTGGGTACATCCCAGGAGTCTGGACTGATCTGGGTATATATAGGGAAAGGAAAATTGGTTCTTATCAGATAATTTTCATTCCTGTAGTACCACGGATTGGTCCAGAGTCCTGCTTATTAGGTTAGCGTGAATAGGAGAGTCCATTCAATCTGTCCTTTTTGTCTTTATTATCTGCAAAATAGCACTGGTTTCTGATCACTAACTGAAGTTTTTATTACGGTCTACGTAATAAAGTTGTTTTCCCTTTCCCCTGCTCATTTGGGGGATATTGTTTGCTTAAATTTGTTAGCTTGGGAACATAGTAATACTGAATAACTGCAGGTTATATGCCAGTGGCTGTGAAAATTTCTCTGTCTCCATCTGCTGGAAGGGAGGCAAAACCCAGGAGTCTGAACTGATCTGTGGTACTACAGGAATGAAAATTAGCAGGTAAGAACCAATTTTCCTTTTTATTTTATAAAAAAAACATAGGAAACCTAGTCTCAATGCTCAGCCATTCCTAGGACTCAAAACAGCAACAAAACTATCCATGAAAGAGCAGCATTATGAATATTTCAAAAGGCCCAAGATGACCAATAATAAGCTTGCTGTTGAAAACTGAACAAGTCAGACTGCTATAGACCCCTACACAAAAACTACAAAGCAGCAAAATCCCTCACCTCAATCACACATACAGAAGACAGACAAACCAAAAAATAAAATTAAGAAAAAACATCAATCATAATAGCAAAACCACATAAAGAAAAAGATTAAATATTTCAAAACAGCTGATGAATAGAACATCCAATAATTAAAACCTCATAAAAATGTTTATACATTTCCAAAACACCAATATAATAAAGTCAAAACAGCAGGCACATCAAATAACACCCAATAATGAAACTAATAAGGATTAAAAAATCTACCTCTCTTTTCATATCTGGGATTTTTTGATTTCCAGTTATCCTGAGATTGTTGTGAATTGGACAAGAGGGCTGCCCAAACTTTATCCTCTCTTACATACACGTTCTCTTTCATATACACAACACCCCCCTCCTCTTTCTCTCTCTCACAGATACATATACCCCCCTCCTCACACACACACAGTTCTCTGTTACACACATATGCTCAACACAGTGCTCTTACACACATCCTTCACACACAGGCTCTCACACATAATACCTCTCTCACACACACAGCCTCTCTTCTCCCTCACACATACATACACTCTCGTACACATGCTTTGACTCTCATACACACAGGTTTTCTGGCTCTCATACACCCATCCCCAGCAGTCTTGTCCTCAGCCACCTCTCCCCTCCCATACCTTTCAGTCCCCAGCTGTCTTGCTCCCCACCTTCTCTCCCCTCTCATACATTTTCACTGTCACTGCTCATGCTCCCTGAACTGTTTTTCTGCTCAACTCAAATGTCGTGCCGACACTAAGATCCTAAGAGAACAGCTGCGCAAGCAGAACATTACTTCCTACCTCCTGCCCTCGGATCTGTCCGTGTGCAGAAGCTAATTTTGAAGAGGTTCTGTCCCAGTCCCACACTCCTTGCTGGTCTGCTTTTCGTATAGGGATGTGGTAGAAGGCAGGACCTTGCTTCCAACCAAAGCAAGGTCCTGCCTTCGACCCTGTGCTGTGCTGCTGCTTGTCAATCATCATGCTAATGCATTGGAGCTGTCGCTTGCGCGCTTCCATGATTGGCCCCGTCAATGAAGCCTTCTACCTATTCCCCTACTGCAAGTTTTCTTTTTATTGGCCCCCTCTGTTGTGCTGCTTTTATTAGGGGTGCAGACTGCTATTTCCTGACTGGCCATAGAGACACATGGCTGAAAACATTTATACAAAAAATCTCCCCCTCCCCCACAAAAAACAAAACAAAGGTCAAGGGCCATATTTCAACCCTCACAATGGCACCACCTCTCCTGGCTGTCACCCGTGGTGGACCACCCCATTTAATATGCCACTGCATCTCAGTCTTCTCTTTGGCAACTGACAGGAAGGCCTATGCTGGTTGCGCAGACCTTCTTCCCCTTACTTCATTCTGGGGAAATTATTTTGGGAAAACTAAGTCTCCTCAAACCGTATACATACATGACACCTATGCAATCTAACATACAAATTGATCATGGCCAAAATCTGTAGGAAAAGAATCTCTTCATTTTGAAATTATTTATGGAAAAGAAATATTAACATAGAGGGTTTGTATCTTACCCTCTCTGTGGATCTACAACTATTGCATGGGGTTCATCAATCATGCCCGAGATTAGAGTTTTGCAATTCTCTCCTTTCATCTGAGCCACTTCAATAACATCTCGTCCTGAATCCGTCCAATAGATATTCCCTGCAACCCAATCAACGGCAATTCCTCTGGGCATCTTAAGTCCTGGGATCTGTAAGGCAGAAAAGGGACAGGCTTTAGTGCACCAAACAGCACCAGGTAGCTTTAAATGCCACTGAAACTCCTTTCTGAACATAGATGGAGCATTCAAGAGCATCCTGGAGAAGTCATCATGAGCAAACTCCTTAATTTTTTAATCACAACCCATCACAAATGACATGCCCAGGTAACACCAGAGCCCTCGCCAGCCTGGAGGGCTGCAGAGAGGTCTCCCTTGAGACCAGCACTGGCTGGCAAGGGTCACTTCAGCAGTGGCAACTGTCTTCCCTCCCATCTCAGGCGCCAAGCCCTGCCCGCCCCATTGGACAGAAGACTTGAACTTCAGTCTCCTGTGTCATGGAGCAGGGTTTCAAAGTTTTTAGGTCATGTCCCTACCCCGTGTTTTTACTCTGTAATAGTTGCAGCTCTTCATCACCACCAAAAAAAATGGTACAATTAACCTTTTTTGAAACTGCAGTACAACAATATTGCTTATGTCAAATCAGATATCTTCCATTGCCCTCCCTCAAGATTCATACAATGTTCCCTCGCTCTGGTAGGTGAACGACTACTAAAGTGCATAGTGCTGCAACCTGGGCCTAGGGGCCTGCTCCATCAACAAACTTAATTACCAAATAACAATCCATGTGCAAATATAAAATACTGCAAATATTGACCGTTTACTGTTCTTTAGCTTATGGCAAGAAGCCTCCAGGTGAACATCACTAGAAACCCGATTTTAACTCAATTTTAAAAAGCCAGGGCATATATTGATATATATCAGTAAAACATAACATAAACAACCCTGGGGATACGAACATAAAATCATAGGAAGTGCCATGCTGGGTCAGACCAAGGTCCATCGAGCCCAGCATTTTGTTTCCGGTCGTGGTCAGTCTGGGTAACAAGTACCCGTGAGATCCCCAATAGTTTACTCCTGGAGGAATTCTGCGCAAATAAATTTAAAATTCTGCGCACAAAAACTTAAAATTCTGCAAACTTTATATTGGTCAAAATAACACAATTTACATGACAGTCTTTAAGTAATTACATTTTAAATTAATGCAGAAAAAAGTTATTACTTAAAGATGCAGAATTTTAAATATTTTGAGCAGAATTTCCCTAGAAATTCACTGTAAGAGTGTTCCTCCCACTCACTCTCCCTACTCCCCTGGCCACTTTGCCCTCTCAGGCCCCAACTCCTACACCTGCCAGTATTTCTCCCCTCCATCTCTAGGCTCAACCCCCTTCCACTCTATCGCCACTCCCAGAGTTTGACTCCGTTCTCAGTACTGCCCCTCACACAGGCTCCCTCTGTCCCTCCCTCTCTCACACACAGGCTCCCTCTGGCCTTCCCTCTCTCTAGTACACATACACACACCCTCATACAAGTTCCCTCACTCCCTCGCACACATACACATCCCCTCATACAGGGCCCTCTCTCTTGCATAAACACCCACACAAACTCACTTTCTCTCACACATACATCCTCACACAGGCTACCTATGTCTCTCTCTCACACAGCCTCTGTCTCACACACACAGAATCCCTTTACACAGGCCAGCACCCTCACTTACACACAATCCCTTTTTCATACGCATGAGCTCCCAATCTCTCACACAAATACACACTCCTATACAATCTCCTCATATAGGCTCACTCTCTCTGAAACCCACACTCAAGCATCCCCCCCCCTCTTACCTCCCATGCTCTCTCACCCTCCCCTCCCCCACACCCCTCCCCTCATATAGGCTCCCTCTCTCTGAAACTCACACTCAAACATCCCCCCATCCCCCTTCTTACTTCCCATGCTCTCTCTCACACCCTCCTGCTCTCTCTCACTCTCCCCTCTCCCACACCCCCTTCCCTCTCTCCCCCACACATTCTCTCTCACCGGCATGCTGCGAACGGAGCACATCCCACGTGTGCTGCGGGACTCGCTCCGTTCGCGGCAAAGATGAAGGCCTGGGCGTGCTGTTTGCAGCACACGGGGCCTTCCCTTTTCGCTGCGAACAGCGCGCCCTGACCTTCATCTTTGCTGCGAACGGAGCGCATCCCTTGGCACACGTGGGATGTGCTCCGTTCGCGGCATGCCGGGGTCTCCTCTGCTATTTTCTGAATTTGGCTATTCTGCGCAGAAAATGGCAATTCTGCCCGGGGGTGTGGAATTCTTCACAAAATCTGCTCTCCACAGTAGCACAGAATTCCCCCAGGACTAATAGTTGATCTATTCCTTGTATCTCACTCCCAGGGATAAGCGCTGGTTTTCCCAAGTCTACCTGGCTAATAACTGGTTAAGGACTTTTCCTTCGGGAACTTGTCCAATCCTCTTTTGAATCCCCCACTGCGGCAATTGCCTTGACTATGTCCTTGGGCAACAGATTCCATAGCTTGACTGTGCGCAGAGTGAAAAAATACTTCCTACGATTTGTTTTAAATCTGCCAGTTGCTAGTTTCAGTTGTTTGAAAGGGTAAATAACTGTCTCTTATTTACTTGTTCCACCCCACTCATGATTTTAGAGATCTCAAATCCTATCACCTCTCAGTTGTCTCTTTTCTAAATGAAAGAGCCATAATCTGTTTAGTCTTTATTCATAAGGGAGCTTTTCATCTCCTTTATCATTTTTGTCGCCCTTCTCTGTACCTTTTCTATGCCCGCCATGTCTTTTTTGAGTTGGGCAACTAAACCTGCACACAATACTTTTAAGGTGTGGTCACACCATGGATCTATACAAAGGCATGATATTTTCAGTTTTGTTCTCTATTCCTTCCAAATAATTCCCAACATTTTATTTGCCTTTTTGATTGCCGCCACACAATGAGCAGAAGATTTCAAGGTATTGTTCACAAGGTCACAGAGGTCTTTTTCCTAGGTGGTGACTCCCAACACGGAACACAACATCAATCACCTGTAATTGGGATTATTTTATCCTACGTACATTAATTAGCACTTGTCCATATTAAATTGCATCTGCCATTTAGAAGCTCAGTCTCCTAGCCTCACAAGATCCTTCTGCAGTTCTTCATAATCTGCTGCTGTTTTTACAATTCGAAACAATTTTCTCTCATCTGCAAACATGATCACCTCACTTATTGCTCCAAATCATTTATGAATATGTAGGTCCAAATTCAAAAGCATTTAGTTGGCTAACTCAAAAGTCAGCCAGCTAAATGAATATTTGGGCAGTTACCTGGCTAATAAGATAGTCGGCTAGAGTTTAGCCGGCTAATATAGGGACATTCTGAGGGCGTAACTGGCTACATTGGTTGTATAACTCTAATATATTCAGAGTTAGCTGGATATCTTAGCCAGCTAAGGCCTGGATTCACTATTCTCGCAGCGAATTCTCGCAGAGAATAGTGAATCCGGCGCTAACGGGGGCGGGCCTGCGAAAGCCAGCAGCGATCGCACCTCCGCGGTGCGATTGCTGCCGGCTTTCGCACCCAAAAGCGCCATCGTAAAAGGTGGTGCTATTGGGTGCGCTACTGGCAGCGAAAAGGGTTCTTACCTATTCACAGCCAGCGATCTTTCCGCCATGTTCGCCCTGATGACTCCTCTTCCGGGGCTGACTCCGCCCCGAGCTAGCTATCGCGTGCGAAAAGTCCCTTTTTAGCGTGCGATGCACTACGAAAATGACCCCTTAGTCTGGTCAGGCCATAAGCTTGGCCTAAAATTGGCAGACTCTATTTAGCCAGCTAACTTTAAGATACCCAGCTATATTCAAGAGGGCGGTTGCACTATTGAATATACCTCCAAAATTATCTGGACTGTGTCTGAATGTAGACCTTATACTAAATAGCACAGGTCCCAGTACAGACTCCTAGGGTACTCCACTAATGACCTTTCTCCATTTGGAAAACTGACCATTTAGTCCTACCCTCTGCTTCCCTTCATTTATCCAGTTACAAGTCCACAACAGGACACTGCCTCCAATCCCACGACTTCCCAATTTCCTGAAGAGTATCTCATGAAGGACTTTGTCAAATACCTTCTGAAAATCCAAATACAATATGAGGGTCCACGTGCTTAATTACACCCTCAAAAAAATCTAGTAAATTCGTAAGGCATGACTTCCCTTTGCAAAACCCATGTTCACTCTCTCCGTTAAATCATGTCTGTTTATGTAGTCAGTAATTTTGTTTTTAAGAATAGCTTTGACCATTTTGCCCGGCACTGATGTCAGGTTCACCGGTCTACAGTTTCCTGGATCGTCCCTGGAGCCCTTTTTAAAAATTGGTGTCACATTGGCCACCCTCCTTCAGAACTTTGGGATGAATATGATCCAATCCCAATAACTTTTTTATTCTTTAGTCTGTCAATTTGAGTTATTACGTCCTCCAGTTTCACGGTGATTCCATCAAGGCACTCAAAGTCATCACCATCAAAAAATGTTTCTGGTGTGGGTATGTCATGACATCGGCAAAGAATTTAATTAGTTTTTTTGCAATTTCTTTGTCCTCCCTGAGCACCCCTTTTTCCTCTCAATCATCTAGCAGCCTAACTGGCTCCTTCACAGGCTGTTTACTTTGGATGTATTTGAATATGTTTTTATTATTTATTTTTACCTCTATAGCAAGCTTTTTTTCTAATTCTCTCTAAGCCTGCTTAATTACTTTTTAACATCTAACTTGCCAGTGCTTATGCTCTTCTCTATTTTCTCCATTTGGGTCTGCTTTCCATTTTTTTTTAATGATGCCCTTTTGAATTTAATAGTTTCTTTCACCTCATTATTAAACCGTGCCAGCAGTTATTTGGTTTTCTGACAAACCTTTTTTACAATATAGAATACATTTTGTCTGGGCCTCAAGGATTGTAATTTTAAAGTGTCCATGTCTCCTGCAAGTTTTTAACCTTGTGGATTGCTCATTTCAGTTTTTTCTAACAAATTTTCTCATTTTATCATAGCCTCCCTTTTTATAACTAAATGCTACTTCAGTAGTGTACCTTAGTATTCACCTTCCAGTGATTATGTCAAACTATTACATTACATTCTCTGTTGCCAAGCTAATTTTCGTTCCTGTAGTACCATGGATCAGTCCAGACAGTGGGTTATGTCCCCCGTCCAGCAGATGGAGTCAGAGAAAACTTCGAAGGGTGCCTCCATATCAGCTAGTGCACCCTCTGTCATCCTTCAGTATTAAGAATATCAAAGCCGAAGAGACAAGATGAATGGATCAAGTATAAAACACTTTCAACTTGAGCAACTGTACAGTGTGTACTAAATTTTAAGAGGCAACTAAACTTGCAAAATGAACCATGAAACAGCCACTAAACATGTGGTATACGGAAAACAATTTGAGCAGAGAGACAATCCCAATCCCATAAATCCTTAGGGTGGGTGTCTGGACTGATCCTTGGTACTATAGGAACGAAAATTAGCAGGTAAAGAATAATTTTCTTTTCCCTGTGCATACCCAGATCAGTCTAGACAGTGGGATGTACCAAAGCTTCCCTACTTAGGGTGGGCCCTGGATAGCCCTGCTTGAATGACCCGATTGCCAAAACAACCAAAAACCGGTGGCTGTAGATTCAAATGATAGTGCCGAGCAAAGGTATGTAAAGACTTCCAGGTGGCTGCTTGGCATATCTCCCAAGGTGAAACGGATTGACTCTCCGCCCAGGAAGTCGCGTGAGCTCGGAGGGAATGGGCCAGCACCAATATATGCTGAGGCGATGGCCTCTTTCAGCCAGCGAGCAATTGTGGGTTTCGAAGCCTTGACCCCCTTCTTTGGGCCACTCCAAAGTACAAAAAGATGATCTGACAAGCGAAAGTCATTTGTGGCCTCCAGATAGCGAATGAGGATGCGCTTAACATCAAGCTTGTGTAGCTCACAGGAATCTTCAGTTGAGAAAGATGGGAGTTCCACCGTCTGATTCATATGGAATGTGGAAACAACCTTGGGCAGGAAAGAGGGTACCATGTGCAAGGAAACTCCTGAATCCATGAAACGGAGATAGGGCTCCCTGCACGATAGCGCCTGACGCTCCAAAATCCTGCGGGCAGAGCAAATAGCCACCAGGAAGACTGTCTTGAGCTTAAGATCCTTGAGGGTAGCGGCTTGTAGCGGTTCGAAAGGTGGGCCGCCTAGAATTCGAAGAACTCAGTTGAGGCTCCATGAGGGACACAGAGCATGTACTGGAGGCTTAACGTGTTTCACTCCCTTGAGAAATCGATGTCCGGGTGAGAGGAAAGGGGGGTTCCCTCCCGGTGCTGGATCAGGGAACCGAGGGCAGACTCCTGCACCCTCAGGGAATTGTAGGCCAATCCCTTTTCCAGGCCCTGTTGCAGGAATGACAGTATCTGGGCCACTGAGGCACTCCGCGGCGAGACAGGTACGAAGCCACACCAGGTCTCGAAGACCTTCCAAACTCGGACATAGGCAATGGACGTAGAGGTCTTCCTAGCCTTGAGGAGGGTCAAGATCATGGCCTCCGGGTATCCTCTTCTTCTCAGCTGGCGCCTCTCAAAAGCCAGGCCGCAAGACAGAAGCGATCTGCCTGGTTGAAAAATACCGGACCCTGGCGCAGTAAGCATGGTAGATGTCCCAGGCGAAGAGGGCCGCCCACTGTGAGGTTGAACAAGTCCGCGAACCACGGCCGACGTGGCCATTCTGGCACCACCAGAATTACTGGACCGTGGTGACTCTCTACTTTTCGGATTACCTTTCCCAGCCAGGGAAGGACTAAGGCATCCACTCCCTCCGCGCCGTGCTCTCTTCTGCGGCTGAAGAATCACGGAGCTTTGGCGTTCCATAGAGTGGCCATCAGGTCCAGGTGGGGAGACCCCCCACTGACCACTGCTTCCTCAGAGAGTTCCCATTCTCCGGGATCTATGCGTTGATGACTCAAGAAGTCGGCTTGAATGTTGTCCACTCCTGTGATGTGAGAGGCCGCTAGGCGGGAAAGGTAGACCTCTGCCCAGGCCAACAACTTGTCCATCTCCCGAGAAGCGTGATGACTCTTTGTTCCCCCTTGACAATTGATGTACGCTACTGTTGTTGCGTTGTCTGACAGAATCCGAACCGCCCGACGCTGGACTAGGGGGAGAAAATGCTTCAACGCCAGGCGTACCACTCTGGTCTCCAAGCGATTGATCAGCCAGGATGCTTGCAACTCCATCCACGTCCCCTCTGCCGATTTTGTCTGACAGACCGCTCCCCAGCCGGAGAGACTGGCGTCTGTGGTGACAATCACCCACTGAGGGACTGCCAAGTTTACTCCCTCTAACAAATAATCCAGTTTGAGCCACCAGACAGTCCTTGGTCCTCTCTGGCAGCGGGAGGATGGCCTGAAACTCCCGAGAAACCGGTTTCCAGAGGAGAGCAAGGCTCTCTGCAGAGGACGCATATGCGCAAAAGCCCAAGGCACCAGATCGATATGGACGCCATAGTGCACAGAACCTGAAGATAATCCCAGGCTGTGGGAAGAGAGAGCGAAATGAATCACTGTACCTGGGAGATGAGAGCCCGGGCCCGATCCGGATGCAGCAGTACCTTGCCCACAGCTGTATCGAAGTGTGCTCCTAGGAAGTATAGAGACTGAGATGGAGTAAGGCTGCTCTTGGAGAAATTGACCACCCATCCGAGGGACTGAAGGAAATGCAACACTTTGTCTATCGCTCATTGACACTGGACCAGGGACTTTGCCCGAATGAGCCAATCGTCCAAACAGGGGTGGACTAGGTTGGCACGTTGGTTCCACTGGTGTCCAGTGTTTGAAATACTTTGGTGAAGGTATGGGGCGCCAGTCCAAAGGGCAGGGCTTGGAATTGAAAATGCTGTCCCAGAATCTTGAAGAGAAGGAAGCGTTGATGCGCCTTGAAGATGGGAATGTGGAGATAAGCCTCCATCAGATCCAAGGAGGCCAGAAATTCTCCGCTGTGTACCGACGCTATCACTGAGCGTAAGGTCTCCATCCTGAAGTGTGGGACCCTGAGGGCTTTGTTGACCATCTTGAGATCCAGGATAGGACGGAAGGATCCCTCCTTCTTGGGGACTACAAAGTAGATGGAGTAATGGCCGGCTCCCACTTCCGTCGGAGGAACCGGGCGAATTGCTCCGAGGGCGTACTATGAGTTGTTTCTGTGGTGGTCCGCAGGGAAAGAAGAGGAACCTGTCTCTTAGAGGATGAGCAAAATCTAAAGCATAACCATGCTTTAGAATATCCAGGACCCAATGATCCGAGGTAATCTTGACCCACTCCTCCTGGAAGAGGGAGAGACGGCCCCCTATCCTGGGGACCGAGGAGTGGGCCGGCATGGCCTCATTGTGAAGATTTGGGAGCTGCCCCCTGGGGTAGCTCCCAAATCTTCGGCCACGAAAGGAATGAGACCAGGACTGGGAGTGTGACGAGGGCAGACGAGAGGCAGCTGTTCTTGGTTGAAGGAAACATCTTTGCCTCTGGAAACGGCTTATAGTGGAACCAAAGGTCCTAGCAGCCAGCGGCCGATCCTCCGGCAGCTTATGGACCTTATTCTCACCGAGTGGTTTGATAATCTGGTCCAGATCATTGCCAAAGAGTAATTTCCCTTTGAAGGGTAGGCAGCCCAACTGGGTCTTGGAGGAGGAATCCGCCAACCAGTTGCGGAGCCACAGGAGGCATCTGGCAGAGAGTGCTGAAACCATAGACCTGGCCAGAACTCCGAGCAGGTCATATAGCGCATCTGCCCCATATGCTATCACGGCCTCCAGGCGGTCAGCCTGCTGCGCTTCGGCAGGAGACAGCTCTTGTGTACTGAGGAGCTGTTGGACCCATCGGTCCTGCCCATTGCGTGAGGGAACTAAAAATCGCCGCTCTGACGCCCAGAGCCGACACCTCGAATACTCTCTTGAGATGCACCTCGAGCTTTCTATCCTGCATATCCTGTAGGGCAGCACCTCCCATCACCGAAATGGTAGTTCGTTTCGTCACTGCAGATACCACCGCATCCACTTTGGGAACCTTGAGGAGCTCCAGAAAATTGTTTGGGAGGGGGTATAGCTTATCCATAGCTCTACCCACCTTGAGGGAGGCTTCAGGGGAATCCTATTCCCGGGACAGCAATTGCAGTAGCGTAGGATGGGAAGGAAAAGGCCTAGACAGTGGACGTGGGCCTGAGAGCACGGGGTCCCCCTTCTTAGCTGGTGAAGGACCTGGAGGGTCTTGTGGATCTTCAATATCCAATTCCTGCATGACATATGGGATGAGCGGATCCAACTCATCCCTCTGGAAGAGACGCAGAACCCAGGGATCATCCCCTTCCATCTGAGCCATCAGAGAGGGTTCATCCAGTTCTGGGTCTGGGAGAGGGCATTGAGGAAGAGGAGCCAAGCCCCTCGGAGGATGATTACCATGCGGACCCTGGAGGTACCTTGGTGAACCCCAGGTCCTGAGGCCCCCACTCCCTGAGGACATCCCGGAGGCCCCGGGGGATCAGCCATCCTGCTCACCTTAGAAGGAGGAGGCCCTGTTGGATCTTGCTGATGTCCCATTCTGGACAGATAGGCATTGTGCATTAAAAGCACAAAATCCGCCGAAAATGGAGGTGGTCCAGAAGAAGGCACCGAGGGGTGGACAAGGGTCCAGGGGGTTGACAGGGGTCAGGATTGGCGGCAGCACTGAAGAACCGGCATCCGAATCGTCCCCTGGCTGCTCTGGAGCAGTCAGCTTAGAATCAAAGATGGCCACTGTTCCCGCGCTGGGCGGGATCGGGGCCGGCTTCCGTGCATCGAGGCGTGCCATGGTGCGCGAACCTGCTTGTCCTGCCGGCTGCAAGGAACCCTCCCCACTAGGGCGGCATCTCGCACAGATCCCCTCGCGGGAGAGCTGGGAACCGGGCTCTCCGCACACGCAGCACCTCGAGGACCACGGCATGGGACTGTGAGCTGAGCTGCCAACGAATCACTGGTGAGTGGCTGCAAGGAGCAGGGAAAAACCCCGTCTGCAGCACTACTCCTTCTCCCCGACCTGCCTGAATTGCTATTTACACCACACAGAGGAATGTCGCATCTCTGTGGAGGCTGCCCAGAGGCAAAACGACTTCTCAGGGCAGCAGGTCGGCTCGGAGGAAAAGGGGGAGAGATTGGACCACTAACTTGCACCCCGGGGCTTACAAATCTAACCTGCAAGTAAGAAAGGTACAAAAACTTACCCCCACAAAGCAAATACAGCAATGGAGACTGAAAAACAGCTCTTCCTTCAAGTTAGATTGCTGGGCCCTAGACAAGGGTCTGAGCTTTCCCTGTTTTTTTTTTTTTTTTTATCCTCTGTTAACCTTGATCCATGTTAAGATAGGAAGGAAGCTAAGAAATAGAGGAAAGAGCACTAAATTTAGCTTTTCAGAAGTCTTAGTGGGGAACTAGAGTTCAGCCACTCTCATCTGCAGGCGTCAGAAGAATACTGAAGGATGACAGAGGGTGCACTAGCTTATATGGGAGCCATAGCTTATATGGGAGCACCCTTCAAAGTTTTCTCTGACTCCATCTGCTGGAAGGGGAACATAACCCACTGTCTGGACTGATCCGGGTACGTACAGGGAACCAGCTTTATCTCTTGTACCAGGTCCTGCGTTTCACTAAGAACTAGATTTCATTGGTTCCATGATTAACTGCTACATGAAGCAGTAACTGATGGCATCTAAGAGCTTTACCTCTCTTGCATATCCTGATGGGACATTTACTCAGTCAATACTCGGGTGACTGAAGTTTCCAGTTATTACTGAGTGGCTCATTTTACTAGCCAGTCTAATCTCTGTTACCATTTTACAGTCTGTTTCCACATCCTGGCCAGGTGGGCAGTAATATATCCCCACGATGATAATATTCTCTTTTACCCTTGGAATTTCTATCCATAAAGACTCCTTAGTGCACTGTTTCCTGCAAAACTTTTTATCCTGCTTGAATCTATGCCATCCTTAACATATTGTGTCACCCTTCCATCAATTTTATCTGTCCTGTCATGTGGATAGAATTTGTACCCTGCTATCAGTGTCCCATTGGTTATCCTCCTTTCACCAGGTTTCTGAGCTGCTTCAATATAAATATTGCAGTCATTACCAGGAAGAATAATACTTGAAATATGAAACTTTACCAAAACAGGAACAGATATCCTGATAAGTGGAGAACCAGATATCTATGTATCTGTATTTGTCTACATATATCTCTATGCAAACTAAAATGATCAGTTGAGATTAGTTAACAAATGATGGGCAGCACAAAGACAGCTGAAACCCATCAGCTGTCCAGGAGAAGAAAGAGCGTCCCACACTCACGTTCAGATCCGTGACCCCGCCTTCTATCTCCCGCCTATTCCGATTGGAGGACGTAGAGGATGACGAATGCAGTTCTCGGTATGAAATCTTGCCAGTATGCCAATTGGTCCAGTAGATTTTGTTGCCCTTGACGTACACATCCATTGCATCGATGCGGACATTCTCATCTCCCTGGAAGGCCTGTTCATAGGCGGAGTTGGGGTTGAATGGATACAGGCTTCGGATCTCATTGTCGTCAGCGATATACAGGACTTGTTGTTCAAGACCTAGGCATTGGGGTGAGGTTGGAAGGAGGTTGGGGTTGGGGGAGGGGTGGATTAGAAGAGTGTAAAAAATGCTGAATTTAAGTAGAGTCCATGAACCCTGGTTTCTTCCCTGAAACAGCTTCTCCTCCTTTCAAATCCCCTCTCCTATACTGAACACATTATATAAACTCCCAGCTTGTGGGAATTTCTTATTCAAAAAGGCAGGTGATAAACTGAGAGAATCCTAGTGTCTCCCTTTCATCTTCCACCCCTTCCCCCTCTTGGTCTGCTGTAGATTGCACAACAAGTGTGGAAAATCCTGTTGCAATTTTATCATATATTCGCATATATTTAAATAAAAGTCAGCCTACTATTTTGTAAATGTTACTTAAATATTTCTCCACTGAGGTATATGCATCTTAATTTTACTTTAGTTCTTTTCCAATTCAATCTAAATGATTAGCTCAGAGGCACTACCATGGATGAACTCCATGTTACACATTTATAATCCAACTAGCATATTGAGGTCCTATCAAAGGGGTCTTCCGGATGTACCTTCTATCCGTCATGCGCGCTTATGTGACACATGAGAACAGACATTTTCTACAGTCAACCCCACATTATGGAACTTTCTACCACCAGCTCTACACTTGATGAACTGCACAAAATCATTTAAAAAGATGCTGAAGACTTTTTTGTTTCAATTGGCATTTTCTGAGGTTGTTTAAAGACTTGAATGTATGGAATGTACAGGAGAAGATGCTATAGTTTTGTTCATTTTACTTTAACCGTTTTGTTAGTAATATTTCAGCCTACAAATGTTTTAAATAAATAAAATATATTTCCCAGCAGATGGAGTCAGAGAAAAAAGCTGAAAGGCACCCCCTCTTACACTGGTGTGCCACCTGCGATCCTTCAGTATTTCTCTGACTCCAGCAGATGAGGGTGACAGAACCTGCGGTCCTGATCCTTTAAAAAGAAAACAAAGCAAACTAGAAATTATAAGACCTAAGGGTGTTTGTTTCTACCAGTGGCTAAATCAAGCTGTTTAAAAAAAAAAAAAAAAAAGTAGTTTTCTTCTGGAGGTGGAGCAAACTCAGTCCTCCCGAGGCTGCAGCCTTGGTTGAGGCACGGCTGGGGTTAGATACCCCATTAGCCATTTTCCTGGAGCCGCTTCTTCTACTGGTGAGTAGGGGGATTTACTGGTGGGTGGGTCCCTCCCCCTTGCACCCTGAGACGGCATAATTCCTCAGGGGAGCTGGCCTGTGCCATGATTGAGGTCCCGGTGCGTTTTTGGAAAAAAAAAAAAAGAGTTATTTTTCTACCATGTGCACAGGTTTCCCGGGGCTCCAGAGGGGCAATTTTCGCCAATTTTTGCGGCCTCATGCTCGCTCCCTTTCCGCTGGTATGCCGCAGGGTTAGGCGTGTTCAGCATGCGGGGAGCCGGTGGCACGGCTCTCCCGCAATGGCCTTTGTACATGGTGCCTCCTGGGAGGGGAAGGACTGTTGGAGAGCAGCAGCGGGTCATTTTCAGCATGCGACCATGGCACAGGGAGGAATTCACACCTCTGCTGGCTTCGGCCTGCCCCGTCCCCGTCTAGCGCAGGAACGGCAGCCATTTCACCTCCGCCACGCTCCAGTATAGGGCTGGATGCAAGGGGAGGGGAGATCCCTCCTCCAATCTCCTCGCCAAATTTGAGCCCTGTTAGACAGCGGCTCCCAGTGCCTGCCTCCCCTCCGAGCTCTGATCCTCCCGCTGGGGGGGGGGGCAACTTCCCTTTTCTTCCAAATTTGTGCTTTTAATGCACAAGGCATTTTTGGAGGCCGAGGCGCAGGCTGAGGAGCCTCTGCCTGCAAAGGTGGCTAGGCTTTCTGGGGGTTCCGATTCCTCCATGGGGAGGACGGGTCGTGCGGATTTGGATCTCTCCAGGATCCTGGCCTCCGATCTACCGGATCCCCCTTCGCTGGACCCTCTCCTTGTGGATATTGACAGGGATGTTGATGAGCCCACCCCAGTTGAGGGGGATGACCCGAGGGTCCTCAGATTATTTCGGAGGGAGGAGCTTGATCATTTAATCCCTCATGTTCTGACGGAACTCGGTATTGAGGTGCTGCAGCCAAGCTCGGAAGCTACCAAGGGGGACCCCATTCTCTCAGGGCTTCGGGCCCCTCCTAAAGCTTTTCCTTTTCATCCTATGCTACTACAACTCGTGACCCGAGAATGGGAGGCTCCTGAGGCCAGCCTTCAGGTGGGGTGAACCATGGAGAAGCTCTACTCGCTGCCAGACGAGTCCTTGGCCATCCTTAGGGTTCCAAAAGTGGACACGGCCATTTCAGCCATCACTAAGCGGATGACCATTCCGGTTGCAGGGGCTGCCACTCTTAAGGATCGGAAGCTGGAGGTCCTTCCTAAGAGGATTTTTGAGGTCTCGGCGCTTTGCGTTAGGGCGGCGGTCTGCAGTAGCCTCATGCAAAAGGCGACTCTTCGTTGGGTGCAATGGTTGCTCACCACGCAGGAGTTGCCTCCAGCGGAAGCGGAGCAGGCAAATCGCGTGGAGGCGGCTGGGGCTTACATCGTGGATGCCTTGTATGATCTTCTTCGGGCATCCTCTCACACTATGGCTTCAGTGGTCTCGGCTAGAAGGCTTCTGTGGCTCCACAACTGGTCGGCGATGTTTCCTCCAAGACCCAGCTAGGCAATCTTCCCTTTCCTGATTCAAGTGAAATTCAGTGACCACCTTTGGCAAAAAGGAAGGAACAGCATGTAGCTGTATCGTCCCTGGAGTCACCCGGAGGAATGGCTCCCAGCATGACAAGGCCTGCAGCTCAGAAACTTTCTGCGCAGAACAAATTGCCACAAGAAACATCATTTCAAGGTCAGTAACTGCAAGGACAGGACAACGCATTGTTCTAAACATAGGACCTGCTAAGAAATCCAAGACCAGAAGGGTACTGGAAACCGAAAGGGAGGACGAAGATATTTCACTCCTTTCAGGAAACGGGCCATATCAGGATAAGCCAACAAGGAATCACCATTTAACTGGCCCCTGAAACAGACGAGAGCTGCTATTTGTTCCTTTAAGAAATTAAGAGCCAAACCTTTAATCAAGCCATCCTGCAAAAATTCCAAACTGAGCGGGATCTTGGCCGAATGAGGCAGATTACCTTGATCCTCACACCAGGTCTCAAACACTCGCCAAACCTGCACATAGGCCAAGGAAGTGGAGAACTTTCTAGCTCTAAGCAAAGTGGAAATCACTGCCACTGAGTATCCACGTTTCAGCAAGCGAGCCCTCTCAAGGGCCATACCGTAAGATAAAACTGAGTCAGATCTTCATGAAGAACTGGACCCTGCCTTAACAGGTTCCTGTGCGCCGGAAGTCAAAGGGGTGAGTCCCCCAGGAGCTGCTGCAAGTACGCATACCACAGCCTCCTTGTTCAATCCTGAGCAACCAAGAGCACCATCCCCCTGTGGTGCTCTATCCTTTGGATCAATCTCCCCAAATTGGGCCATGGAGGAAAGGTATACAACAACCTGACTTTCGACCACTCCTGTACCAGAGGATCGATCCTCAATGACTTCGGATCTCTCCTGTGGCTGAAGAATCGTGGAACTTTTGCACTGCAAGAAGTTGCCAGTAGGTCTAGAAATGGGAGACCCCAGCGATCCAGAATCAGCTGAAAAACCTCATCTGACAATGCCCATTCTCCTGGGTCCAGACTATTCCTGCTGAGAAAGTCTGCTCTTATATTGTATTTTCCTGCTGTGTGTGAGGCTGAGATCTTCTGGAGATACACTTCTGTCCGTTCCATAAGCTGATCTTTTTCCAGCAACACTTTCTGGCTCTTGTTTCTTCCCTGCCGACTGATGTAAGCCACAGTCATTGCATTGTCTGACATTATCCAGACCAACCAACCATATAGCCTGTCGCCGAACTGCAAACATGCCAATCGGACCACCCTGGCTTCCAGTCGATTGATATTGCAGAGATACTCCTCTGTATTCCAGTGCCCTTGCGCCGTCAGCTCCTGACAGTGAGCACCCCAACCAAGGAGAC